>NC_139154.1:41588225-42788225 GCF_964270905.1 Leucopleurus acutus
GCTGCCCCACCTCCTGCGCTACAGACGAATCGCAGGCCTAGCAACTTTGGGAAGGGCCTCAGCCGGACTCTCATCTCCTTTCCTCTCGAAAACCGGCCTGAGCCACGCTGGGCATGTGAGGCCAAAGGAAACTTAATGTCTGAAAACGGGGGTTGCGGGGTGGTTCAGAATCTTCCAGAGGTGTAGCAGGAAAAAATTGGCCACCTATATAGAGTGGACAGGCAATAAAACACACCCAGCATTTCTGACCATCTCGTTGCCTTTTCATGCGACCCACAGAGTAGGATCAGGGAATTGTAGCCTGCGTGGGGTCTGGTGGTCCGCGACCCAGGCTTGCCCTTCCATTTGCAGTCGCTGTGACTGCAGTCTATGAAATCACTGCCATGAGGATAGACTGCAGCCAGCTACGCTGCTAAGTGGTTTCTGCATCCACCAAGATGATAGAGGCATTGAGAACAGGCTGGAGGTCTCTGGGCAGCACCCTGTCTCACTCCCACCCCATCCCCCAAACTTCTGCGCTTAGGAATTCATTCTTCCAAGGACGCACACTCGGTACTGAAAGTCTCTCCGTGGCAGGGCCTGGGGACGGAGGGGCGGGGATTCATGGTATCAGAGGTGGGTGGGCCAGAAAGGAAAACCCTCCTTGGCAAACCTCCCCATTTCACAGTCCTTACTAAGTCCTTGAGTTGGGGCAGAGGTTCTTTGTGTCCTGGGGAGGTGGGAGGTGGTGCAATGTGAGGGACACGGGGCAGCAGCAGTCAATCCCTGAGAGAAATGGACTCCCTCAAAGAGTAAAGGAACCGAGTGAGGCACTCTCTCAGGTCCTCAGAGGTGATCAAAGCTCTCGGTAGTGGAGTGTGTGTGTGTGTGTGTGTGTGTGTGTGTGTGTGTGTGTGTGTGTGTGTACCCACGCCCTGTCCTCATCTCGGAACAATCACTTAACCGGGCGAGTAAAGGAACAGATGTGGCTTCGCCCCTGGGGTGCTAACACAAGTCGCGGCGAAGCGCGACATACCACAGCCTGCGCTGCCTGGGCCCAAGCCGTCGAAGCCCAAAACCCACTGACTAACCCTCCCTCCAGATGCCCAGAGGTCACAGTTCTCTGGGATACGGGCTCCGCTCTCTCCTGGGGCGAGTCCTTTTGGACCCGAGGAGTAAGAAGGCTTGGGCTCTTGCTTGACTAGCGGAGATCCCATAGGCCGGTCCAGAACCGGCAGCGCCCCGCCCCTCGCTCTCAGTGGGTCCTGGGACCGGTCAAGAAGGTTTGGAGGGCAAGACCAGATGCAGACAGGACCTGCGGCGGAAGTTACTCGGGGTTGCGGGCAGGACACAGCGAGGTGCCCCATTCCTGGGCCGCCCCTCCAGGCCTGTCCAGCAGGGGGCAGCGTGGCTCCGAATGCTGAGGGCAGGACTCGTCCACGCCGTCCCGGCCAAGGCCACAGAGATAAGTTGGGTTCCCGCACCGCCAAGTTCAAGCCCGCCGAGAGCGGGGAGGCATTCCCAGAGGAGGTGAGGATGGCGCAGCGAAAGGCTAGAGCGTTTTAACTCCTGCAACCCCGGCACACCTTTTCAGACCGAGGATTGGTGGTCCCTGTTGCAGGTAAGCTCGGCCCAGCTGTCTCCGCGGTCGCTGAGCGCCGGACACAGAAGCCCGAGAGGCTGCGCTCGGCTCGGGAAGGGCCGCGGGCGCCACCGCCTGAGCCGCCGCGCGGTCAGGATGCTGAAGCTGGGGGAGCCCCGCCCCGCCCCAAGCTGGAGAGCCCCCTGCTGCCTGGCCTCTAATTGTGGGAAAACTAGGCGCCCCAGGGAAGGTTCAACTTGTGGAGGGCGGACTCAGATTTCTCCTCCGAAACTCCCCGGGCCTCCCAGGGCGCCCGCCCCCGCCATTCCTGACAAGGCTTTAAAACGGCAGGAATCTTTGCGGGCGTGGAGCCGGGATCCGGGCAGGGGGCAGGCCCCAGCCAGAGAATTGTGTCGGGGGCTCCTAACAGAGGGAGGGATGTAGCTTGGGGGCTTTGGGGAGGCAGCGGTGATTATGTATTTGTAGCCGCGTATGGGGGCCCGGGGGACGGTACTGGCGTGAGGCAGTCCGTGAGGGCGCTTCCTTCCCGCCCCAGTGCAGCAGCAAGAGACCAGGAGGGAGGCTTTTCGTTGGGGAGGTGGGTGACGTTCTCTTCCCTTGGTGGACTCTAAGCGACCCCGACACCCGGAGATGTTGGGATTTCTCACGGCCGATGTATTGGCCGCAGGCTCGGCTTCTTTGTAAACTCGGAGCCCTTCGGAGATGAGGACTGGGGATACTGAGACCCTAAGGCCAAAGTGGAGGAGAAAAGTAAGAAAATATATGCGGGCGGGGTCCGCGGTTGCCCAGCACCGGGAGAGAGGAGCGCTGCTCCACCCATCCCAAACCGCTGACGCTAATTAGGGGAAAGTTGCTGAAGTGGGACAGGTCGGCTTGGGCAGCGAAACCCCGCTCCTCTCAAAGAAAGGAGCCGCCCAGTTTCCTACATTTGGGAGGGAAATTACCCATCCTTCAATGGCTGTAAAATAACCGTTTATTTAATATTTTTAAAAACTCCAGTGATAAATGTCCGTTACCGATGGTCAGCATAAAGTGCCAATCGCAATACATCGTCCTGCTCCTAGCCTTCTGCTCGCTCGCGGTGATGGGGCAGCGGAGCCGGGGAGCCGGAGGCCGGGCCCCCTCCAGCCCCAGGGCCCGAGGCCCTCGCCCCGCCGTCGGAGTCCGGGAGCCCACGACCCGCTGCGCGGCAGGAGCTGGGAGGGGCGCTCCCCGGCCCCGCGATCCTGGGGCCCGGCGGCTGAAGCAGATACAGGGATTACACTTTTGCAGGCTCCCAGGGGTGGGGTTGGAGGCGGGAGGAGGGGTTGGAGGCTGCGAGAGAGCACAGAACTTCTTTTCCTCTCCCCTCTCTCTCCGCAGTCAGAGTTACAAGCTTATATGTTCAAAGAAAAAAAAATAAAGAATAAAGAAAACGTATAAAATAACAATAGAAAAAGTAATACTTCTGGGAGAGGCGCCGCTGCGGCTCCGCGAAGCTTTCGTTCTTTTTTTTAATGCAGTTTCCCTTCCGCCACGTGAGTACCTCCTTTTGGCCAAGAGTTTAGCCGCGTCCTGGGGGAGCCGCCCGGGCGGCCGGGGTCACGGCCCGGGGCGGGGCTCTGGAGTTCCGCGTGCGCCCGGGCCCCGGGGGACGCGTTTGGGATGGGGGAAGGTCCCGGGAGGCCCTCCCGCTGCCCGCCAGAGTCGCCTTCGGCTTCTGGTCCCTCTGGAAGAGGGGGCGGCGTGACCCAGGGTCCGGGTGCCCCGGAGGCTCTGTTTAGCATTTGATCTTGGAGGTTTTGAGCTCCTTCACCTGTGAGTGTAGCGTCTTGTGGACAGCGAGAGTCCTGGACTGGCAGAATCCTTTCCCGCACTCTTGACACTTGAAAGGCTTCTCTTTGGAGTGAATATATCTGAGGGCAAAAACAGACCGAGAATTAATCCTTGCAAAATGACACAATGTTATAAATATTATAAATAGTTATCCAAGATCCCCTCCCACTGCAATGAGGAGCTTGCCCTCAGAAGAAAGGAGGTTTGGGAGTACCTAGTGTGGAGCAGGGCAGTGCCGAGTTTGGGGGTGGAGTAGGGAGGTGAAGGAGACACCTCTGTCTGAACCGTGCACAGATCCAGCTAGGCCGACCCCTGCCTTCCTAACCAGGGCTCAGCATGGCCTCCTTATAAGGCCTGAGTCAACACCAAAGGTGAGTGAAGGGACCTGGGTGGGAATATTTGCTGGAGCTGTGCTGTCCCAAACAGTAATCACGAGCCACATGTGGTTATTAAAATTCAAATCAGGTGAAGCTGAAAAGTTAGCTTCTCAGCTACACTAAGTTGCCCATTTCGAGCGCTTGATTGTCATTTGTGCCACGTATCACTTTTCATCATCGCAGAAACGTCTACTGCACAGCGCTGCAGATGGAGGAAGCTGTGCACGCCTGTCTGGAGCCTGGGTCCTATTCCTCGCATGTTCTCTCCACCCATGCTCCAGGAACCCATCCCTGAGCTTTGTTGGTTTCCTTCCCGATCTGGGGGAATCCCAGAAACTTAGGAGGCTTGGACTTGGTAGGGGGTGGGTCTCCTGAAACTCGGCATTAGGGAGGAGGCTGGTGGGACAGAAGCAGACAGCCAGCTCTCTTCTGGGCCACCCGCAGTACCGCACCTGTGGTCTCGTAGGTGGTCTTGCCTCCGGAAGGCTTTGTGGCAGATGTCGCAGGTGTAGGGCCGCTCGTCCGTGTGCGTCCGCTCATGGATGAGGAGGTTGTAGGACTTAGTGAAGTGGCGGCCACAGAATTTGCAGACGAACTCCTTCTTGGTTTTGGAAGGCAGGCGTCCCCTCGTGGGCTTCTTTTCTGGGGACAGCTTGGTCACATCCAGGAGGGCACCCAGCCCACCGGCGGGGGACCCGGGACCCTCTCCCCGGCCAAGCTTGGACGGATCTTCTTGCGTGGCCGCCAAGGCCAGGTTGGCAAAATCAAAGCGCGGCTTGGTCTTGAGCGCCACGGGGCCGCTGCCTCCAGCGGTGATCTCAGGCTTGGGCTGGATGACGTGAGGGAACCAGGGGAAGGCGGGCAGCTGGAAGCGCGCGTCCACCAGGCTGGACACGGCGCCGGGCACTTTGGAGAAAGAGGACCGCGGCAAATGCATCGCGGGGTAGCCCAGCGTCCACTGGTGCAGGTGCACGGCATGCAGCGCACTGAAACCATACAGATTGGGCAGGTGGTCCGAGGGCACTGTGGGCAGGCCATTCACTGCCTGAAGAAAGGAGTAGTTGGTGAGCTGCAGAGATGGGTGGATGGGCACCGGTGCTGGCAAGGTTTTGCTGCCCATGGCCGTAGTTGCAGTATGTTCTCAATCTCGATCTGCAAGGAAAAGAAGAGGGGAGGGGAGAGGAACAGACAAGTTCAAGGTAAGTGCCCTCCTTCTGAGTTCCAGCCCAGCCACACCTTCTCTGTCCCCCAGAGCCAGAGCTGGGAACCTAAGACCCCACCCATGGAGCTCACTGCCCTCACCGAGAAGACAGGAACCCTCAAAATTGCAGGACTCCTTCCCAATGGCCTCCAGCAGAGACACACAACTTGATACAGAAACCAAACTAAATCCTATGCAATGCGACCAACTTAAAATGAGTCCACAGTGTACATGACACTGAGAAAGGCATAAGCACAGGGAAACTGTCCTGTAAAGACTTACATCCAGGCAAGCCTGAGTCAACAGAGAATTACACTCTCCTGTAAAGATAACAGAAACTTGGAAGCACACTTACACATTCATGTGCAGATAAACAAATACAGAAATGCATGCTGACAGATAAACACAGATTCACACATTCTGAAGCAGAGTTGACAACAAGGTGCAAAGATAAACTGCGACAAGCAGTACTGTGCTACTAAACAAAATGCAGGGAGGAGCGCTCGCACACACACGGGATCACACCGCACCTACAAAGAGCTCCACAGACAGCACACGTACAAACGCCCACGAATCTGCACATCTCCCAGCTCCTGTGCATTAAGCTGTACTAGCTGACCATCAACTTGGCTTCTAGAAGCCATGTCATGTTTCTCCTTACAACTCTCAACGTTGACCTCCAATTTGCTTTTCTGTATCGCTATTAACGAGCCCTTTTGACACCACCCTCTCTGCAGCTCCTTGCGGACTGACTCCCTTCCGCAGCCCTTGGGGATCACCTTTGTTTCAGCAAGGACGCTAACAGCCACATTTATTTACTCACTCAAACATCTGCAGTCATGTACAAGGGGGCTGCAGTGCCCTCCCTACCCCATAGGAAAAGGGGGCAGGGTCTTGGGGCTCTCGGGCTGTTTGTGCGTGTGGTGAGCACCCCCTCCCCAGCAGATGGGTTTGCCTATGAGTAAGAGCATTGAGGCTGGGCCTCAGCTGCTGTGGCCTACGCACCCTCCAAATGCAAGGCCAGGGAGCTTGAGCAAAGCCAAAGGGGAGTCATGCTGATGTGACAAGCAGTCTCCTGGCCTTCTTGAGTCTTGGTCAGGGTCCCTAGCCTCCGTGGACAGGTCTAGACTCGGCAGACAGACCTTTTAGGTCTGTGCCTCCCAGACACTCCTAACTCGGGTCTGTCCAGTGGAGGCAACAACAGGGAGAAAAAAAGGTGGAATTACACAGAAGACCCTGGGACGCTCAAGTGCCAAACTCCAGCTCAAGAAGTCACTGGGGAGCAGGTGCTTGGGACCCGCTTCTCCTTGCCTGTCTCAATCCCCTGCCGCCCCCTTCTCCCTTTACTCCTCATTTCCCCTCTCCTCTTCCTCAGATCTTTCCAACCTGCAGCAGGTCCGCATCCCTGGTCTTCCCAGGCCCCTGCTCTGTTCCCTCCTTCACAGCACACACTGACACCACCCAGACAGCTTCTGAAGCTTGCTTACCCTCAGCCCAGGCCCCTCAGGCTCAGGCTGCCTTTCACTACAGGGAAGCTTTTAATGTGAGGGCAGTGCCGTGCTGTTCCCAGGAGAATTGAGGACAATATTGACCTAGAAGCCCTTCCCCCCTCGAAGCTGTTGGGGAAAGTCACTCTCGGTGTGGTGGGCCCTAAGGAAAGAAGCTCTGCTGGGGGTGGAGGGAGCAAAACACCGAGAGCCAGCAGAGATGTCCTCGCGCAGGTTAAATCGAATGAAAACCAAGTCGGACCGCAGCAATTTATTTGGCCTGGAGCTCAGGGAGGCACAAATCTGGGTGGGAGTGCGGAGCGAGGACCCCGGCGGCGGAGCCCTGGCCTCCGCAGCAGTGTTCTCCATTGCGTCGATCACGGGTCGCGCCAGGGACAACCCGAGACCCTCCTACAGCGTTGAGACACGGCGAAGCAAAATACGAATTGGGCCAGAGAGAAAGCTGGAGCCTGTTTGGGTTGGGAAGGGGGAGGGGGGAGAAAGGAGACGACTCGCCGACTTCAAAGGTCTGCCCAGAGTTAGGCGAGGTGAGCGCTCTTTGATTTGCTGTCACCTCTCCTTCCCCTCCCTGTGCTGGAAATCAGATCCTTATCTCTGGCTCCCCGGGGCCCGCAGGGCGCCGCCCGGGCCTCCACTTGCTCCCCTAGTGCTCGGCCTACCCCCGGCGATGGCGACAGAGCGCTGGGCTGCACCCGAGCCCGGACCGGCTCCGTGCAGGGTCGGGGATCCCACCAATCCCTCGCGTACTAACCTGGCCTCTCCTCGCCCACCCCCAGGAGCAGAGCCCTTGGGCTCGGTAAGGGGAGCGGGCGCCTGCAGCCGACACTGCTCTTGGGAGCCAACGTTAACGGGCTATCTGCCCAATCTCGCTTCCCCCGACACTCAATTTCTTTTTCTCAGGGGCGCAGTCAGTTTATTTTCTGCCACATTCCGAGGGCAGGGTTCCCCAGGCCCTCGTCAGCGATTTTCCCGGGGACGAAATTCGTTCGAAACGTGGCTCTCTACACTAGTAGTCCCAAGAATGGGCCGAATTCACTATTCGGTTTCAGGCAGTCAGCTAAGAGAAAAACAGTCTCACACTCCCCTGTCCCGCCAGAGAGGATGAGCAAACGCCCGGCCCCGCTGGCTCCCGTTGCCCTGACACCGGAACCCCAGCGTGAAGGCTTTAGATCTTTAAAAGCGAGAGAAAACACCTCTCCCCAGGCCCGAGGCCAGGCATCCACTCGGCAAGGAGCTAGGACCTCGGGACCTTGGAGGTGCGGGTAAGGGTGCTGACCACGCGCATCAAACGCCATTCGCGCTTCCCAGCCCGGATCCCCGCGCTGTGCAGACACTGTTTCCCTCGTGCGATAGAGCGCCAGTCCCGGGTCTGCAGCCAACCCTATGCTGGGCATTAATGAAGTGTGCAGAGTCTATTAAAGTAGTTTATTCGGGGCTAATTGAGCGTGAGCGAGTTAACTGCTTGCATTAATGAGGACAGAGCGAGCTCCATGAGCTTGCGCCTGGAGGAGTCTAGCATCAGCCCCAGAAAATCATCCTTGACACAGAATCCCCATCACGTGTGGTGACCGGCGTCCGGACCCCTGGCGAAAGGACTGACCAGCACGGGACACTTCTGTTTAATTCTCGCAACGAACGAGATCGAACGAACCCTTCGGCTACGCGGCCATCACCCCTGCATTTAAACGCCTGCTGCATCCTCAGCGATCTGCTCCCCAGTCTTATTGAAATCGCAATTACTTCTTGGAACCTCGGATAGAACATCTACCCACTGGTCGCCCTCCATCCGTTCCCCCCGCCCCCCGCGTCCTTGCCAGCCCCTCTCTTCTTTAGGAGGCCATGAACCGGAGAGATTAACTAGCCTTGCACGTGGTTTCTGTTCCCAAGAGCCAGCGCGCAGCTCTTAACCCGGGTGAAATTTACCAAATTGTGGCAACAAAGAAACCCTCAGCAGCTACACTATACTCCAAGAGCCTACCCCGCTACTGGCCGAGATGCTGAAAAACGACTGGATGTGGGTTTTCATTCCTCTCATCAGAGAAATTTTGGGGGAGAAATTAGTTCAGCAGGCAGTCCGTCACATCTTTCCCTCTCTTCTCCGGCTCCCACCTTCTCTCCTGAAGGGAGACAGGCACGGGAGCAAACGAATCCTTCCCTTCCAAGCCCGAAACTGAGGACACCCGCGGCTCCACAGTGTTTCCGCTACTGCGGCGTGCGGGTCTCTGATTGGGAAGTAGTGTTCGTGCCCCCTGCGTGCTCCCCTGCACCGGGACAGTCGCGGGTTACGCTCCAGGCCTTGACCACACAGAGCAATCATCGGATAGAGAACACCCCGAAAGCAGAGCGCAAGTGCGAGGCGGCGTCAGGCACGCGGCCCTGCGCTCCCGGGTCGGGCCGGCCTCATACCTGAGCGCAACTCGGCAAAAGACAAACGCTCACGAAAGCGCGACCCGGCGGGGGCATGCACCTGTCCCTGGCGCGGGCGCCTGCGGCTGTAGCCATCCATCCGCTCCCTCTTCCTTCTTCGTCAGCTAAGGTAGGTCAGGTCGGGCTCGGCGCGCGTCTCGGGAGAGTCTGTGCCCGCTTTAGTTGCTTCGGTTTCTTAGAGGGGGGGCCACAGGCTGACTTCCGAAGTCCGCGAGCACCTCGCCTGGGATTCCGCGAAGCCCGGCCGCGCTGGGGGCAGTAGTGGGGACCCGCCCCCTCATTTCCCCGGGGTCAGAGGCCGAGGACCTCTCACGCGAAGCCCCTGAGCCAGCACCCACAACCGCCCAGGACTGCAGCTGCTCTCTCGCTTTCACAATGGTCCTGCAGCCTTCGCTTGGCGAGAGGAGCTTCTTTCTGGGACATAGAGAGAGAGGAGACACCCGCCGATCGGTGACAGGGGACCCGGGAGTCCTGCCCGCATTCCCCTCGCCGAGCCCGGGCGCCCAGGGCTGCAGTTACCTTATTCCGCTGCGGTCCCGGCGCTGCGCGCGTCTCTGGGGCTCCCGTTGCGGGGGACCCGGGAAGCCAGAAGCGCTAGATTCCACAGCGTCCTGGCCCCTCTCCGGCTGCGGGGACTCCGAGCGCCCGACACGCGGGAGCGCTCAGCGGCCCCGGAGTCCTGTCCGCCCAGGGATGGTGAACTTCTCTCGGGGCTCCTACGTTGGGTCTGAAGCCGGTGCGGCTGAGAACGTACTGGGGAGAGACCGAGCTCCGACTCACTCACCCCTTAGCACCGAGCCGCCTACTTATTTTAATCCACCACCCTCCCTCCTCCCTCCCTCCCCCCTCTTCCTCCCCCCTCCCCTTGCCTCAGGATTCCTCCCCTCCCTCCCCTGCCCCCTAACCATCCTGATTTGCGCATGCGCACTGAGAGAGAAAGTTTTGCTGACCCGGGCAGCCGACTGTGGCAGAGGCGCTCGCTTGGCCCCGGCCTCCCGGGAGCTGCGTCCCCTGTTCTTCAGTCCTGTGCGACCCTTTCTGCGTTGTTAGGCCCACGAGATCCCCCCAGGCGCGCTAAAGGAAAAACAACCTCTAGCTGATGAAACCGGGCTGAAACCGCGCATTTCGCAGTCCCCTGCCTCGGAGCCTAGGACACAGCCTGTGCAAGGTCGGGGTAGGCGGGGGCGGTGCGTCGGGATCCTAGCGCCTTTGTTTGGGCTCCAGCGCACCTCGGCCCCTGCTGACTAGCCTCTTCTCCCAGAATCCCTTCTGGCGTGGAGCATCTCCTGGACATCCGAGAGTGCTCAGCGCCAGAGCGGTAACCCAGACCCCAATGCCTATGGGTGACCCCAAACCCTGTGTTACGGAGTTCGCTAGAAAGATTAGAGGCGGAGGATGGGGCAAGGAGTCAAGAAAGTTATTTCCCGAGGACCCCAAACCTTCCGGGATTCACACCCTCTAATCATGTATTCATTTAGTTTAGGAGGATGGATGAGAGTTTGGAGGATGAGCTGCACAGGCACGCGATTCACGCTGAAAAGTTCTTCAGCTCCAGGACCTTTGAGTCCAAGGGATTGGTTCAGGTGGAGTTTGTGATCTAAGTGAGGGTCAGGGTTCTGGCTGCAAGAAATTCTGTCTTCACTGCTTATGCTTTAAGAAGGAGAGTACTTGTACCTTCTTCACTGCCTGGCTCTAAGAGCTGACCTCCAGCTGACCCCAGCCCAGATCCCTCCCCGCCATCTCTCTGGAACAGCCAGCCCTGGGTCCGGAGGAGGGGCTGGTTTCTGGGGCTTGGGTGAGTCCAGATTCACACCCCTACACTCGTGGGGTTTGCCCCAAGACTGCTGCTGAATGACCCCTCTGAGGTCTGGAGACTGGATCCTGGCCTCAGTGGGTCTCTAGCATATTGGTATTGTGTGTCTGGAAGAAGCTGCCACTCTGTCCAGATTCAGTCTGCAAGTCTGAGCTGACTTTCTTTTTTTTTTTTAAGACTCTTGGTTCCCTGACCTAGGAAAACGGTAGCGGAAATGCCCCCCAAAAAGGAATAATTGGAGGACACCCTGGTCTTACCCCCAGGCCTTTAGAACAGAACCTGGCCTCCAGCCCCTAGGTAACTTTGTCTTGGGCAGGGAGGAGGAAAAAGGGATGCAGTCTTTGCCCCAGGGGACTGCATTCACCTCCTGCAGGTTAGTGCTAGAGTAAGGGACCCATGTAAGTTTGTCTGTGCAGCTGGAATCCTAGCAACTTCCAGCATGGAGCGACATTCTGGCCCTTGGGGGGCCCCCTGGGAGGCCCCTTGGGAACAGAAGGAGCTGAGATCACTCCCTCCCCTGAGATTCCAAGGCAGCAAGTGCCAAGAGCAAGGAAGGCTGGGAGGGCAAGTCCAGCAGGGCATTCCTGGACGGTACCGGCTTCCACCTCGGGCCAGGGAATCGGTGTGCACAAGGCTCAGGCTCTCCTAGGAGACCAAGCTTGGCACCTTTTATTACCAGCAGTGAAAGAATCCACAGAGGCCTCCGCAGTGGGCCATCTGGCTGTCCAGACCACTTAGGAAATGGCCCCTAGGAAGAGGACATTCAGGTGGGATGGAGCCTCCTGGGGTGTACCTCTCTTGCTCAGAACGCCACCCAGTGCAACTGTGCTTCCTCCATCTTTCACTTGCCTTTTTCTCCTGAATCAGGGCCCCTGGCCAACCTGCCTCAAAGACTTCTAGAAAATCTCCAGGTAGTAGGATCCCTAAAGAGCTCTTGGAGAAAGTTTTTAGGGATCCTAAAGGAAGGGCCATGCAACCAGCTTGTTTAATGCTGCTTTTGCCAGGTTATCTGGAAAACTGACCCCACTCAGGTCAAATCCTGTAACTTAGCTGGTGTGGGGCAAGATGGGGCTGCCCAGCATCTCAGGTTTTGCCTCTCCAGCTGCTTCCTAGGACAGGACAAGGCGTGAGAGAGGTGCAGGACACTGGCACTGCCCAGCCTCAGATCTGTTTCAGACACCTGGCTTCAACGCCATTCTTTCTAGGTCTTGGCCAATGAACACCCCCAGAAAGCTGGAATAGTGAAATTCGAGATTTGCTAGCTGCCGCTGAGTCCTCCAACTCAATCTGAGCACCCAAGGGGATGACCCCCAAACCCTGGCCTCAGTCTCCAGTGGAGACCAACCAGATCCTAGTTCCCTCTGGACCCACCGCAGGAAGAAACCCTGGAAGCTAAGAACCCCTCGGCTTCTCTATGCAACGGGAACAAAGGGGGCTCCCCCCGCCCCATTTAAGAGAAATTGATCCCACTAAGCTAGGTCTAGGTCGCCACGCTGCGCCTGGACTGCAGCTTGGATAGACTGAGCAGAGCAGGACTCAGGACACGTAAGGGCTACCAAGTTACTTTACGGCGAAGCCAAATTCGTTTAAAACTTGCAAGGACATCATGGTTCAAACATGGTCAACGGCCTCACTATAGGGTACCCAACCACCCTATGGCCCCAGAGCTCAGTGAAGGTGGAGAAACTCCTGTCTGGACACCCATGCCATTCCTGGGCGTCCCGCACACTCCGCCCCCGTGTCTGCAAGCTTTGATCGCTTAGAGCCCGCGGGCACCAGCGGGGGACCAGACCCCGCGCAAACCCCGCCGCTGGTCCTTCTGGTTCGCCCACCCACCGCCCGCCCGGCGCAACCGCGGGCGCCCGAGTCTGGGACGGAGCAGTCTCGGGGAAATGGTCCCACAGTAGCGACCAGGCCTCCAGGTCCGGGTTACTCCCCGCCAGTGCCGCTGGGGTCCAGCAGAAAGCGATACCCAAGGCAGCCCGTGGCGCCAGGTCGTGGACCGCCCTGAGCCCAGTCCCGCAGAGAGCCCCCGCCCGCCCTCCGCCGCCTTTCCTGGGCACGATGGGGTGGTGACAGCCTCTGCTGGTCTCCCCACCCCATCCCCAGACCCTCTCCGGACCCCTGCTCACTCGGAAGGAACAGTGCCCCAGCCTGCCTTCGGAGTGAAAACTGAGCAGCTTCCAGAAAATTAACTAGAACGTGGCTTACTTTGCTTTGGGGGGTTTTGGATAAAAAATGAACCCCACCTCTCCTCACTTCCCAACCACACAAAAGTGACCTCATTTTTTTAGAAAATGAAATTTACTTAGTACTAGGTGAGCTTTTGCTTCCAACGCAAGCTTTCCTGTAACTACTTTGTGGACAATTGGGGGTCTGCTCATTTGACCCCCCTTTAAGCATGTACAGAGCTTTCAAATAACCGGGAGATTTAGGTATCCCTCTGTAATCATTTAGATGATGGATTGTAATGGCTCAATAGTTCCTCTGGAACCATTACGATCAATCAGGTCAAAATCCAGCTTTGGGGAAAAGTTTTTAAGCACGGGAGGTAGGCAACACGACATCCACACACATTGCGCAGATAACAGGCTCTGATAAGGTACAAGCAACGCCAGGGACTTAGGAGAATAGATCACAGGTGAACCCAAGAGCCGGTGTTTATTGTGACAGCGACAGGCAAGTTACAGTATCAAAACTGAAAGGGAAACTGAACTGTTTTTCCAGGCAGTTCCCGTTTCCTAAGTGCTTTATGAGCACATAAGTATCTTGTAACTTTTTGTCACCTTAATAAACAAAACAATTCATGCATGCATGTATCTAGCCTTGGTTTATGAGATGTGTGAAGCACGAATATCATGTGGAATTGCATAAACTCCGGGCATACTAGCACGGGCAAAACGGAACGAAAATCACGTCTTAAATTGTGAAGATAAAATGTAAAATGTGCGCAGAAATTGTGGGGAGTTTTTAATTTTTGTACAACTATGAGTTGTCAAAATTATTTTCGACGGATCTTCGTTCTAAGATTACTGAATTTTCCTTTTATTCAAAGGTGGAAATAAATGTATTAGAAACGACGCAGTGTCTAATCAAACTGTGGATGATGAAAAAAAAAAGTTATTTTAACTGAATCGCGTATAGTCAGGGGGAAGCCCTGCGGACAGAATTACCTTACTACACCCGCGGCGCTACGTCGTTGACGGGCTACACAGGCGGCGGTCGGCGCTGGAGGAATGAGCGTTGGAGGTAATTAATTTCCAGACACTGGAGGGTTATTATCTGCATAGCGATTTCCGGCGAGGGAACTCGGAGCAAGTCTGGCTGCGATGTTTTATCGACAGACTTGGGGACGCAATCCTAAAGAAAACGCGCCACCTGCTGGTGAGCAAGTGACATCTCCCGGTGCCCCTTCCTCGAAAAGTCTCACATCCAGTTGTCTCCGGGGAGGGTTGTTTTTTTTTTTTTCCTTTAAATGTTCTTTTCTGAGTCACGAAATTCGCCTTTACTCATGTAAAACTGCACACTGCCCTTCCAAAGAACAAACACGGATTCTGTTTTCCCTGCTCCAGATTTGTGAGGGTAGTTTTGGTTTTGTTTTGTTTTGAAGAATCCGAAATCCTTGGCAACTTTCTACCACCATTAGTTTCTGGTCCTGGGAAAAAACAATGAACCAGGATCTACTGCGAACGTTTTCTGCATTCTCCGAGCTGGGTTAGCGCTACCTCCTAGGTAGCTCCTTGGAGATGAGGATGCTCTGGCTCTTGCGTCCACTTCCTCCCTCCCTCCCCAGCTTGGAGGAGCATCTGGACCCGGGCCCCTCCCAGGATTCCCAGTCGGGCTTTCTGAAGAACCAAAGGAATGGAGAGGGAGAGCCTGCTTCTTCGAATCGGATTCTCTGAAACAGGCCATGCCTCCTCCTACCCTCACCTTCCTCCCAGGCAGGCCACTGGATTCCAGGTCCTTTGCTGCTCCCTTCCCTTCCTGGAACTCCCTACAGGATATTTTAGCTGGACCCTCTCTACTCCTTGGCATCAAAGCTGCAACTTAAAAAAGAAAAAAAGTTGCTTTAAATTTTATTGAGATGTAATTGACATTGGTTTGATACATTTATATATTGCAATGATTACCACCGCCATAGTGCTAGCTAGCTCACACCTCTGTCACTTCACATGATTACAATTGCTTTTTTTGTGGTGAGAACGATCATCATCTAGTTTCTTAGCAACTCTGAAGTTTATAATACAGTATTGCTGACTATAATCACGATGCTGTGCATCCAGAACTTACCTACGAGTTGCAAGTTTGTGCCCTCACCATCTCCACAACTCCCCCAATCCCCAGCGCCCAGCCCCTGGGGACTACCATTCTACTTTCCGTTTTACAAGTTCAGCAAAGCTGGGTCTTTGATGCTCTTTCTTCCTTGTTATCAAAGCTCTGGCTTTTGGGATAGAGACCGGAAGGGAGAAGTCCTAAAAATATACCTGTTAACATGCTCTTTGGTCTGTCTTTTGCAGACAGAAGAAAACAGGGTGTAGGAGATCCTTGGGGGCTTCGGCTGTGCTGCTCTCACAGGCCTCTATCCAACTTCCTTACAAAACTCCTTGCAGGCACCCTGGGAAGTTTAGAGCTGCAATTGCACAATTTCTAATAAGGAAGAAAACAGAGGCTGAAATTGCTTTCCAAGACCAATTATTCCAAGACTCTTACAGCACTCTTTGCAGCAAAGGCTTGAGATCATGTGCAGAGGAAACAAGCTAGGGCCCAGGGAAAGACAGGCTCCCTGCCCGTGCTCCAGGCTGTCGGAGGAGGGCTCTGCTTCCTGCCACCCATCACTCTCTGCTCCAGCAAGAGGTAGGGTTTCCCAGTTCCTTATTCTGCGCTTGCAATGAGGAGTGGAAAAAGGAAGGGACCTTAGACATTCCAAAGAACTACTAAGGCCACCAAAGCTCCCTATGTGATGTGAAGCCCTGGGGTGCCTCCCGCATGCATGAACAACGATACTGACTGGATGGAAGGGGATGGGGGCTTCTGCCTCTTTAGTGTTTATGATTGGGGTCTTCCTGCATTCAGACTGTCACACTGAAGAAGTCCTGAGTCCCCAAAGTGGTGGCCCATCCGAGAGAGAAGCAACCACCCGTGGAACTTGGAAGGCATCCAGATGCAGCTCTAAGAGTGGTGTCCATCCAGCAGATGTGACTGCAACCCAAGCACTGGCATTGAAGAGGTAGGTGTGAGGTGGGCGGAGAGATTGGAATTGAAGATGCTCCATAATATTTGCCCCTTGGGAAAATCCAGAGTAACCAGCAAGCTAGGAGAGGACCGACCCCTCTGCTAGAAGAACCTTCGTTTCTGTGATTTCTGTGAAGTTCGGCTCGGGAGGAGGAGTGGTATTCGTGGATCTGAGCCATGTCATAGTATAGCTGAACATCTGCACAGAGCAGGAAACCACACTCCCTATTTCAGCCGCCATCAAGGGCCAGGTGCCCTTCCTCCCTGGTCTCAGCTGGCACTTAAAATGCCAGTCTCACCATAGCTCCCTTATTCCCAGGTGACTCCAGGCAAATCCATTTGCTGGTCATGTCTCCAATCCCCCACATGAGAACCTCTCCTCTGAAGAGAAAAGCATTTGCTGAAACACTCTGAACAAATACAAAATTAAAAAAAGGGACATATATTAGCACAGGATTTTTCACTTCAAAATGACTAATGGTTGGGTCCTGTCGGTATATTTGGGTATTCGTTTGCATATCACATGTCAACGATAAGGGAATGAAGAGAAAACTTAAAACTAGAGCATGATTATCAATGTCTTCCAGATAAAGAATTTCTGGAATCATGGCTTGGTTTGCCAAAAATTCTGTCTGTCACAAACATTTCAGGAGATTTATCTTAAAAAGGATAAGCCATGTAGGGTAGAGGGGCTTGTGCTTTCTTAATATTGTGAGAAGATAGCCAGGGGGAGCTGCAGAAGGCCACGGGGCCCATATGAATGGAAAAAGCTGGGTTCTCAATGCCCAGGGTCCTGCATGTGCAGCAAAGTGCAGGGGAGCGTGGAGAACCTCAGGGCATTTCCATCTCAAGCCACTGGGTACAAAGGCCACCCACTGAGGAAAGGGAGGGCCCACAAACACCCCTCAGCTCAGCTTAAGAGCTGGTCCTCAGCTAACTCTTGCTGGAGTGGTAACTGACAGTTAGCAGGTTAATGGTTTAAGAAAGTGCTTTCCAAAATCCCAGCCACAGCATCACCCCGAGGGTTTTCACAATGCAGATTCCCAGGCCCTGTCCTCAGAGTTTCTGATTTAGGAGGTTGGCAGGGGGCCCTGAGAGTCTGCTTGTTTTAAAAGCTCCACAGATGATTCAGATGCCGGTGGTCTTTCGAGCCCATGCAGAGTGAGAGCTGTTGGTAAAGAATGATTCTGCCCCATGGTATCTGGGTTTTGCTAAGGAGGATTCTGAGGATTGAAAATTTATCCAAAGTCAAAGAAAAGGCTCTTCATTAAAGCAGTTTATACCCTTGAGTAGGTGTTTCTTCTTTATCTTTTCCTTTTCTGTAAGAGAAGAGGTCTGGACTGGATAATCATCAAAAGCCTCTCAGTTCCGAAACTGTAGGATCCACTTCGTGCCATGGGATGGTGAGTGACATGGGGGCGGGGCTTGGGTTTCCCTCCACCCACATCATGTAGGAGGCTGCCGGCAGAGGAAGAAAAGTCATTTCTGCAGAACTCCCTTGGGAATACAGAGGCCCTGGAGGGAACCAGCCAGCAAAGCTGCCCTCAGAAGTTAGGTCACACAGAGGCCACAGGGATGTGCAGGTTCAGGCACGTGGAAATTAGCTTCTGTGTTGGGAAGCTGATCCCATTTGGGGTAAAGGGAGGGAACAGAGGCCTCTAACATCACCTGGTGAACCTCTCTTGTCTTTCAATCCATAGTTCATTATATGAGTGTTACTGGAAGCTTCGAGAAGGAGGAGGGTGCTAAATGGGCTGCATGGTGAGACTGGGTTCGCCCACACACCCTGCACACTCCGGATCTTGTAATAGGTTTGACGGGTGGTTATTCACACAGAAGCAGTGTAGACAGCTGAACGGAAACCCTAGGATGGCTGCCTATTCCCCCATGTCACTGGGGTCATGACATTTGGTGCCAGCCAACAGGGAATTTTTTATGTTTTTACTTTGACAGCACTTGCCAATTTTGTTTTGGTAAAAACATGTCTGTTTACATGCCTCTTAATAAACATGCCACTTTACACATCTTACTAATTTTAAAAGCAGCGTAAAGGGTTCCAGCTGAGTACGATCAATTTTAGTCACCTATGGTGTACAGATGAGGGAACGTAAACGTCTCTTTGAAAGTGTCTATACTGATTTCCTTGCGTCAGGTGCACCCAGGGCCCCTGGCTTGGTGGAAAGGACAGTGATTTCAATCACTAACACCCTCGGAGTGATTTAAGGAGCTGTTGTGTGACGCCTCCAGGAGAGCGGCATCATTCCTGTCACCCCTGTTTTATTAACAGAGACGTGAGGTCAGGGGCCTCCCTGTGGCTGGGCCGAGGCTCACGAGTGCAGTCCTGGAAGTGGAAATGGGCTGAAACCTCTGAGGGCAGAGCCACACACAGTTCTTCCCAGGGTCCCCTCCTCTCCTGAGCGCGGGCCCTGCACTCCTGCGTGATCGGCCTGAATCCTCACACCAAACCCAAGAGGTCAGCAAGATGATGGGCACTTTCTGTCTGAGCAGATGTGGCTTAGAAATATCACATTACTTGTCCCAAAGTCACGTAGCTAGGTGAGTCTGGAGCCACGACTTAACCCCACATGCACCTGATTCCAAAGCCCAAGTTCATAATGAAGGCAGCCTCCCTCGGCAGTACTCAAAGTGTGTCTGCTGGTGGCATCGGCCTCACCTGGAACTTGTTAGAAATGCAGAAGCTCAGGCCCTGCCTCAGACCTACTGACTTGGAAGCTGCAGACCCCATTCTGATCCCCAGGCCCAGGCTCTAGCCCTGCTCAGGGTCTTAGCCCTAAACATAGGATTTAATCTCAGCTTCTAGAATAGACACCTAGAAGCTGCTAGATGTACAAAAGCAAAGGCCCACAGACTAAAGCTTAGAAAAACCACATCACCCAACTCTAATGTGCCCCAGGGACCCACAAACTCTGCTTTGGCCCAAGAGTGAGCACTGTGGACTGGCCAGCAACCTGACCCTGGCCTTTCCTTTCTTCTCCTCTCCTGGCTCCAGAGGTGAGACTGACTGAGCAGAGAATCCACTGAGAAGAGTACGCAGGGCACAGCCGCTCCATAAGAAAGGGTAGGCTTCAGAGTCTGCTTTAGGAGGTGGGGGATGAGCGATGTAGAAGAGCCTAACGGTGTTTGGGGAGCAGTAGTACCTGCCTCCCTCCTCCTAGTAGAAGAAAATAAGAAGGGGCTCCTGGGATCTTCTCTGGTGAGGCACGAGCTTACACAGTGACGTACATATTAATCGGGATATTTGCACGTTAATAGTGCATTGCTCTTGGGTCAGTCTGGCACAGGTAACATTTTTGAATTCAAAAGGCATCCGTGATAAGTGACTGCATGTTAAAGTTATGTAAAGGGCTGACCGCTCACCAATCACCAAGTTCTTAAATATGCCTTCTTGTTTGATTATCCCAATCTCTGCCAAACTCAGTGTAGTTATGGTACCATCCTCATCAACACTCTGCCAACAAAAAGGAACCTGGTCTCAGCAAGTGTGCTTCATCTTCTCTTCAACTCCCCTCTTTGAAATCCAACACAGAGGACGCCGGAGTTGAGGCGCAGTGGCCCGGGGCCAGCTGCGCTGGGAGCATCCGCAGGGCTACATGCGGACGTCGGGCCGTGCTGGCGGTCTGGTCTCCCACTCCACGTGCTGTCTTCTTCCCCAGCAGCCCAGGGCTTTCACACTGGCCCTGTTCGACTTTCTCTCTTCTTCTGAGATTGGAGGGGTTGCAAGCATCACCACATCAAGGGAACTGTGCGTTTTAAGAGCAGGGTCTGGAAAGAATCATGTTTAACCTACGGGATTGGCATAGAAATGGTAGAATTGCCTCTATTCCAAAAAGCACAGAGTATAAACTCTTGGAGGAACCTTAAACATATCATCTTTGACACCTCCATTTCACAGACGAGAAATCTGAACCTCCAAATACGATTTACCCGGTGACACAACTGCAACCCGGAGCTAGATTTCCTGACATCTGGAGGGGGCTCCTTACACTTTGCTCCCTGCTCCCCCTTCCTGTGAGCTAAGTCTTGAAAGGAGGGGGTCTTACGAGGGTCTCCCTTTGTCCTACGTCTTCAGAGGACAAAGCCCGTATGAGGGAATGATGCTCTGGGTAAGAGGCCCTCTACAAACCCCGCAGGCACGCTGCGGTATAAAGATGCCCCCGTGGATGCCTGGGCCTGGGGTTTGGGTGACTGCTGCTCATGATGCAGCAGCCTTATGAAAACATTAAATGTCATTACTTATTTCTTCATGTCCAAAATGTATACTTCAACATTTTCTCTCTGTAGACAAGTGTCACTTTTACTGCAATCTTCAGGCCAGATGTTCCTGGTATAAGTGGTAACAGCTGCCATGCTGGCAGACGTGTGGCTCCAGCTAAGTCACTTTCCAAAAGACCCCAAAGCTCTCTCTGCAAAAACACTGGCGTGACAGGAGAAACCCATACCTGGCCCTCCTGAGCTGCTCAGGAAAGCACAGTGGAGGCTGGCACCGGGGCGTTTGGGCAGGCAGGATGCCAAACCGCCGCCGCACCTCCCTCCTCCTCGGGGATGAGCTGGAATCCCTGGGTGGGGAGAGCTGACTCTGCCTCCTTCCCTTCCGGCTTCCTTTCAAAGCAGCGTTTGTAGTGCCATCACCCATTATCCACGTCCTCGTTTGTCTCAGGACCAAGTCGTTTCCCCTGTTTTCTGTCACCCTCGCCATAGCCTTCTATGATCTTAAGTTGACATGCTATTGTTTTTGAACTTCGCTCAAGTTGCAGCCGCCTGGTAGCATTTATCTTCTCAGTTCCCTTGGGCCTTGGTGAATTCCTCAACAAGGTCCCATCTCGGCATCAGCGTTTCCAGAAAATACAGGCCCAATTTGCTTCCATCTTGAGCGAAGACTGGGGACTTGACTCAGCCAGAAAAATAACGCTTGCCTTTGCAATTTTTGGCTCTCGAGCTGAATGGCCTATTATCCAAGAATGTCATCCTGTTGGGTAAAGTTGAATTTATATGACAGGCACATACGTGGACAGGCACACAGACACCCTCCGGGCATCACACAAGGGAGCTAAGGGTGGCTGCAGCGTGAGGCTTCCTCCAAGAGGTGGCGAGCTCATTCAGAGTTCTGGCTCCTCCAGATGGGAGTGAGGCCAGCTCTGGGCAAGAGGAAATCATGTTGGTGTTGCTAGAATCCGGCGAGATGTGCACTCAAAGGATGGACGACCTCCTGGGCCTGAGCTTTCAGGAGGTCAGTGGTGGCAGAGTTCATTCGGTCCACAGTCTCCAGGAGTGGTCCAGCCACTGGCCCCCAGCCAGGATCCTGGGGCTAAGCCCTGTGAAGGAACAGCTCCCACCATAAAAAGAACTGGGCTTTGGGATCACACAGAACTGATTTCTAGTCCTGACCTTGCCTCTTACAAGTTATTTGTTCTGGGCAAAGCTGCTTAATCGCTTGACACTTCATCTGTAAAAACAGGATGAACGCCTGTTCTATGGGATTGCTGTGATGAATGAACCAATATTTGTAAAGCTCCTGGTACAAAGGGAATCACAATTGTTCTCTCCTTCTTCTGCTGGGACCAGATTATGATTTCATCACTTCTTGAGCTGAGATGTCTTTTAGGAGAATTCCCACCTCAAAAATCAGGACTGTTTCCAAGCCTGTGCCAGTTATTACACCACTTGTGCTCAGTTCCAGCCCACCTTTCCACACTCTGCTCTGTGAAGCTGGGGCTGGGACCCTGTGACCTACATCTTCCCTCTCCCAGCTGTTCGATGCTGTGAATAGGTAGGGGCGGGGCGAGGGTGGGTACTGGAAGGCAGTTTGCTCACTGCTTTCAGTGTTGCTCTAGGGCTGCACCTCACTCAGCATCACGGGTGGTTCCGGTTTCCAGCTTCATCCAGCGCTCCCAGCTCCAGCCTCATCGGGCCCCGTGGAGTGCCCTCCCCTCAGATAGCTGAGCCCCTGCCCCGTGGACTTCCTCTTCTGAGCTCCTGAGCCTTCCAGAAGCAGGAGGGAAGTGCTGCTTCCCCAGAGGGCAGCTTCCCCAGCTCTACAGGGTCCGTCCTCCTGAGAACCCCAACCTTTGCCTTTGTATCCTCCCCCTTTTCCCTTGGCGTCCCTGCGCTGCTCCCACTGTGCTTTCTTAGACACCCCTGCCCACTGAACCATTTTCTCTATTAAATTCTCTCTGTTGAAATGCCTCACATGATTTCTGTTTTCCCTGCAAGACTGATCGTTACAGGAACCCCATGTCCCAGTTTGCCTAGATTATCCTGATTTATACTAGTTTCCCTGCCATCTTGTCTTGTTTAGCATTTGTCCCAAACACAACTCTCTTGGTTTCCATGAGATCACTGGAGACATAGTTGTCCCCTTTAACAGGCCACATGGCAAGGGCTTGAAGCACATGCATATATTAGGCTTCTAATGCAGATTTCTATTGTTTCTCTTTGATCTAGAGCCATATTTGTCATCTCTACTTTGGAACAGAGCATTCCCATTGACTTTAAAAAGGGGGCTTCCGGAACACAGCTTAGTATTGGAGCTACAAAAGCATTGCTCATGCTACCTCTATCTTGTAATTCTACGAATTAGCCCATGAGTGGCTATCTGCATGCGCCCTTCCTAGCCCAATCTAGGGAAGTGACCTGTCCCACTTAAAAGGCTTTACATACAAAGACTTCATTTTGAAATTTTTTTCACACCATGGTCTCATTTCCTATGCAATCCTAAAATGACTGGAATCAGCGCTGTTTCTGAGTCTTTGATGAAGGTGTTCTCTTCGCTTGGAGTAACATTCTCCTTCTTTTCAAACTCCTCATGGATTATCCTCTCTTCTGCTCAAGTATCACCATCTCCTTGAACCCTTCCCCCACAGCGGGTGTCTCTGCTCTCTTACAAACCCATTCCACGTAATTCTCTGACTCACTTTTGGCACTTGATCACTTCTTATTGGGCTTGGTATCTCTTACATCGGGATCTTATATTGCTATAACTTTAAATGCATCCTTAACATGTCAATTTGATCAAATGCTAAGTTCCTTGATAGAACTGCCTATACTTCATCTTTGAATCCCTCACAGCACAGATCAGTCTTTTTATTTCCACTCTAGTAACATGAAACTTCTTCTACCGAGTCCCTTTACATCCATCCCTCGCGCCTTCCAAACTCAGACATGTCACCGGATATTTCTGTTCACGTTTTCCTCTGCTTGGAGTTCTTGCCCCCTTCACCCAACTTATCCCTCCAGCCTCCTCCTGCAGAAGCTTCCTCTAACACTGCAGGCTGAGCTAAGTCCCCTCCTTCTCTACTACCATCGTGCCCTGTCCCAGCCCCTAGCGCTGCACCTACCACGTTATACTGAAATCACTTCTTAGATGCCTGTCTCTTCTGATGGTCTTCTCTATAAGCTCCAAGGATAAATGATGTGTCTTGTGCACCTCTGTACTCACAGGACGTAACATAATGCCTGTCACATAGGAGGGACTTGATAAATGTGTGTTGACCTAAACTTAATACATTTTTGCTGAATGATTGAATGACATCGATTCAGCAAATCCGTGAGCTGCCATTTTTCTCCCCTGGACACATGTTTATCTCCTTCTTCCCCTGCCAAAACCCCAACGATTGCTTCACTGTGCTGTATAATCTTTCTGTCAGGTCTCTGACACACAAAACACATGTAATCATTCCATTATGAGGCCTGGCACTAAGTTTAAGCTGAGTGTACAGATTTATTAGATCTTGTACCAGGAAACCAGTGAGGCAGAGAGTTTAGGAGGATTTCCAAAGGGGATGTAAAATGTTCATGAGCCCTTGTACTTCGAGGCAATTCTATGCTCCCGTGGGGGCCTCAACTGTCCTTGCAGATTGTGTTTCTCCATCTTCCTTTAAAATATGCAGGCAGGCGACTGCTGTGGACTGACATGTAAAGGAAAGCGAGGGTCAAGGGCAACGAGCAACCTGCATATTCATCGCTCGTCATAGCCCCACTTCATGACTAGCATGCCCTGCACTATTACTCACTGTTTCTGTGCAAAGACAAGTCACACACAGTTCAGACAACCTGTTACTCCAAAGTGCACTTTGCACACTGGCTAGTCTGCTCTGCTGATATGATTGTGAGCACTGGGTGCAGACGACACCCAGTGGGCGCTCTGACGGTCCCCAAGTGTTTGCTGTCCCTGCTTCCCCAGGAATGTGTCCCTCTCCAAATTTTAAGGCTCAATTTAAATCCCACCTCCTCTAAAAAGCTTCATCAACCATTCTGGCTTCTAGGACTCTCTCTTAAAGCTCCAAAGACGAATGGCTCCCAGTGTAGTGCTTCGTGGCATTGTCTTAAAAAAGAGTTTAGTGTAAAGAGCCCTGGACTGGGGTTTACAAAGCTCACATACCGGTTCCAGGTCCCTTTGTGACGTTGGCTAAATCACTTCACAGTTCTGAGTTTTTCTCCCCTAACCTCCTCTCGTCTCCCTCCTCCCCCGCTTCTCCTTCTTCTTCCTTCTCCTTCTATATTTTCTTTCCCTCATCCTTTTCCTTCTCCCCTTTATTCTTTTCCTCCTCCTGCTTCCTCCTTTTCTAGGAGATGGGACAGAATAACACCTGTCATGGGGAGGATCTCTTTGACATGTATGTGAAAACATGGTGGAGACTACGGAGTGTATGAGAGCTAAGGTGGTGATTGGAAAGGAAGGGATGTAGATGCTTTCATTTCATAGATCCTGGCTGCCTTCAGGAGGAAGGTGGCAGCAGGAGGCAAAGTCCGGTTGCAAAAGGCCAAACAAATTTGGGAAGAATGAATTCCAGAGATGGAGGCCAAGTTTGAATTGAATGAGTATCACTGACAAAGCATTCATTAAGGGGGCCTGAAACCAAAGGACGGATCATCCGTATGGTGGCCAAACCCTAGGAACAACCACAGCAATTGCTGATTCCAATACAGTTAACTTAACAAGCATCACTGAGTACCGTATACTGGGAAAGGCACCAGAGAGGCAGTGGTGGAGAAGGCACAGTCCTTGTCCTTACTAGAGTTTCCAATCTACTGGGGAAGACAGACAGGTGGACAGGCATGGAAATGCAGAGTGGTAGGTATTATAAAAAGGGGGAGTACAGGGTGCTATTGGAGGATACAGGGGAGCACCAGGCTTGGTCTTGGGAGTTCAAGGAGGTGACATCAGACTCAGGGATGCAGATGGCAAATAAGGAATAAATAATAAGAAGCCTGAGAGCAAGGACCTGAGGCCTCACTTCACTGGAGGGCTTTGCTGTGAAACTGACAAAGCTAAGCTTCAGATCCCCTTACTTGTCCGGGTCCTTTCCAAGACCCTGGCAGGCCTCTACCAATGCAAAATATTGTTATGTGATTTTGTACATTTTGAAAAAGTAAGATATTAACTGAGATTACTTAAGACTGCCTTTTCTTTCTACTCTGACTTTCCTTCAGTCATCCTTTCCTTCATGCAAGCATGGCTTCCAGGAAGACTCCCACACTCACCTTGCAAAATGACCTTGAAGGTGAAGATCGGAGGCGATACAGGGATACGCATGTGTTCCGAGATGCCCCCACCAGAAGTATGTGAGTAGAGGGGGGGGAAAAAAAACATGGACGGAGCTAGCAGGTAGTCTATAGGAAATTCTTTCAACTTTACTCACTCTTATATGAGACACCTGATAGAGGTTTTCCTAAATCTTAAAAAATTTACATTACCAATAACAAATTACAAAATTGAAATAAAGTTCCCAAAACTAAAAATGGTAAAAAATAAATTTCGATCAATCATACTGGAGGAAAGACTAAGTTATCTTTTAAATCTCTCTATACCAAATTTTATTTTTACATGAAATCGTCATCAAAGAGATTATAGCCAAAAGTGTAGGGACAATCCATTACAGAGGTGTATTAGGCAATTAATTATTAAAAATATTAAGTTATGATTTAGGATTTTGTGATGTACATGATATTTGTCAGTTCTTTAAAATATATGATTTTTTATGATTTCTTTTCTCTTTCTAAACAGATATTCACTTTCATACCTAATTTTGTTTTTGTAATTTTGAATTCTTCCTTTTAAGGAGGGCAACCCAAATCCCATAAGCTTCAGGCTTTTCCAAACCTAGATCCACCCTGGTTGACCAGGTATATTCTTGGAACTGGTGGGACTCATTTCTGTTGTAATTGACAGTTTCTCCATAAGTGGTTGTACAAAACCACTTGATCGTTGTGCAAAACCAGTGCCCGAGGCTCGCATCTCTTCTGGAGGCTGTACCCCACTGGCTGAGAGCCCCTGGCTTCCTGAACCCATGAACTGAGCCCTGAGGGAAATCCTCAAAGGCCTGAGGAGCCTAGGGTCCCCAGGAAGGATGTTATCTACTGGAAGGGGTTTGTTGGTGAAGATACCAAAAGGCTGGTTGGGGTGCCAGCTGGCATAGCCAGGAGAACTGTTTGGGCAAAGTGTCTCAAGTGACATGGAGAACATAGAGGGAACCTAGGATAGAACGGGGACAGTATGCGACCTCAAAGGGTGGGAGAAGAGCAAATGCTTGTCAAAATCAGGCAGAGGATGCCTTCGAAGAACTTCAGACCACTCCCAGATGGCAGAGAAATGGGGTCTGCGCAGCACTTGGAGAGGCTGCAGACAACACCTGACACCAGCCTGTGCGCTCACAAAGGGAGGAACAGTCACATTCTCTAGGAGATTAGAGTTGGAGACCCAGGGTAGCAACAGCTCAGGAAAGAATGAGGGAGACAGAGCCCCTAAAGCTCAGTTCACACTGGGATTGGCTGGCTGTTTGCAGAGAAAGATACTCTTCTGTCGCTCTAATTTTGTTCTTTTTGGGCAAATACCTAAAACGAGCTTTGGACATTAATAAA
Source organism: Leucopleurus acutus (assembly GCF_964270905.1). NCBI lineage: Eukaryota > Metazoa > Chordata > Mammalia > Artiodactyla > Delphinidae > Leucopleurus > Leucopleurus acutus. The sequence goes on from NC_139154.1 coordinate 41,615,059, forward strand.
CTTAACCCCTGTGTTAGGGTTCTCCAGACTATCTATCTCTATGTATCTATGTACCCATGCATCTATCTCTATGTATCTATGTATGTATCCATCTATCTACCTAGCTGTTTATCATCATCATCTTTATCATCTATTTATCTGAAAAGAGGTTTATTATAAGAAATTGACTCACAGGATTATGGAGGCTGAGAAGTCCCAAGATCTGCAGTTGGCAAGCTGAAGGCTCAAGACACCTGATGTATAGTTTTAGTCCAAAGGTCTGAGAACCAGAGCACACGTGGCATAAGTGCCAGTCTAAAAGCTGGCAGGCTGGAGACCCAAGAAGAGTCAATGTTTCAGTTCAAGTTTGAAGGCAGGAAAAGACCAATGTCCCAACTCAAATAGTCAAAGCAGGAGGAGTTCCCTCTTACTCAGCCTTTCTCTTCTAGTCAAGTCTTCACCTAACCGGATGAGGCCTACCCACACTGGGGAGGGCACTCTGCCTTACTCAGCCTAAGGATTCAAACGTTAATCTCATCCAGAAACAGCCTCACAGATACACCAGAATATTGTTTGGTCAAATGTCTGGGCATCCTGCAGCCCAGTCACATTCACACATAAAATTAACGATCACAACTCCATCCCCTGTTTGTTTTATCTCCTGGAAAGTGTTAACAGGTAGAAGAAAAAGAGGGAAAATGTAAAACTGGTCTTTTAGGGCCTGGAGAAACAGAGAATACCCTGTCTCACCCTTTAACAAGAATGATATCAATCAGTGTAGGTACAGTGAAGACTGGGTAGGAGCAGGGGTTACTTCTGGGGATGTTTTGTATCCCAAACACAAGTAATTCTTCTAATTTTTACTATTTCTTGATTGATTCTTATTTTCTCAGTTGGACTTAAAGTTCTCTTAGGGCAAGAACTGCCCCCCGCAACCATACCTTCCCCGCCCCACCCCCACCCCACCCCCAACACACACACCCCATCCACCCAAGGCTGAGCTGACTAAATGCTGAATAATTCACAGACAATGCCCCTAGGTCTCAAGAGCGTTGTTACCTGAAACATCTGTTGTGCTCTTTAAGGAAGAATAGTTTCCTTCTTTTAGAATAGTCTAGAACTCTATTCTATCGAGGGTGTATAAAATATTTAAAGACCCTAAAACAGCTGATTTCTAAAATAAGGAATAAAATTAAATCCACAAATGCATCGCAAAAGCAATCCTTCCTTAAATGAGGTCTCACATCTCATCACAGTGATTCATACAGAATAGTGTCTAAACCTGGATCGCTACACCAGGAGCAGAAATTCAAACAAGCTCATAAGAAATTCAAATACATAGTTTGTGAGATAAGTATTACCTATTTTAGCAAAGGAAGAAGAGTTTAACCAAAATACATGATTACACTTGATTATATTGAATATTAATCTAAACAAACCCTAATTTTAATAATTTTACATTTTTCTTGCTGAAGTAAGGAAAAATGTGTAGATACATGGCATGTATGCCATTTTAAAAATTATCATGACCATATATCTTTAATTTTTTCATCTTATTTTTGACATGGCTGTATTTTTAAATCCCTAATCAAAACAAGGACATTGAGATGACACTTCTATTCCATGCCTTTTAGATATTATACATTGAAAAAATTAAGTATTGAAGCTACTCTACAGGTGACTCTGCTCTGTACTTAGCAGAAGAAAAATTATTTGGAAAAATGAAGTTGAGGGCCCTCAGCTTGGGAAGTCACCAAGTGAAATCTTTATGTTCATGTTCAAAAACAGAAAATCAAAGACTTTGGATTCTGTGTGAAGCATAAGTCTCAGAGTAACTCAGTGCCTCCAAAATCACATCTGGGCACTTAAATTTTAAGAGCTTAAAAGGAAGTCATGTGGAAATTCTTCTGAATGGAGTCATAGACACTTGGTTTCCGAGGAGTGATCTTTGATCAGCGCAGGTAGACGTTGCTAAGAACTTGGAACGATGGGGTATAAACATCATGTTCTGACCCCCTTCTGGGAGCAGGATCATGTCTACACTGTATCACTGGGCAGTGGGATGACATGCATGGGGAAGAATGGGACTCTGATCCCAAATGGCCAATGTTAGAAAGTGTCCCTCTATTCTGACTCAGGCTGTCCCTTGACCATCAGCCCTGACTGGTCTCCTACAGTCCTGACCTCACTCTCTATTGGCCGCCCTCTGTCCACCCAGAGCTGACCTCAGTGAGTCCATCCTGAAGCTGGCCTGCATACACTCTTCTTGCTGGATGGTCTGCTCTTAGGAGGCTCTGATGACCTCAGCAGCAGTCCTCTGCTGGAGGGTCCTAGCCCTTCCTGACAGTGCAGTGCTCCACTATGGATGGGAATTTGGAGTACTGTTTTGTCAAGAAAAAAGCTGAATTAAAGGCCTTCCTTGCTTCCCTATTTTCCCCACATAATGACATGGATACTGCCCCACAGCAGCCTGAGATTGCCCACATCAGTGCACTTGGGCATTTCCTGGCCCCTTCTTGATGTGGCTGAGTTTGTGGTCACAGGAAAACAAAAAGAAATGAAATAACACTCTACAGCACTCCCTGTGGTTGGTTCCCTTCTTGCTGCTCGCATCCAAAGAGCTTTGCTAAATGAAAAATCCCAGAACATTAGGCTTTGATGGGACTCTTGAGATTTTATTAACTCTCTAAGTTTATAATTTAGAATACTGAAACCAAGAGAGAGAAATTTTCTAAAGTTGGAATGCTAGCGACCGGCTGAGCTGGCCCTGGAATCCTGGTCTGGGTGATTCCCTGCCCAGTGTTCCCTCTACTCCAAAGGCTGCACCTTCAAAGAGTTGTTGCCTTAAAAGCATCATCAAACCAACTTTGAACATTCACATTCTTAATGAGCAAGGTACTGGCCGAAATGTCCCTTTGCTCAAGGACTTGAGAACTGTTCTGTGGTCTCTCCACTAGGTAATTTGCTCAGAGGAATGCTTTGTCTTCCAACAGATGGAGAGATGGATGACTGATGTCCAGGCTGGGGGCGAAGCATCTACAGGTACTGCTTATGCAAAACCAAAGTAGGCAGAAACCTCTAGCTTATTTTTCACCTCCTCCCCCTTTCAAATAACTATATTTGTATTTCTAATACATGAAACAGTTAACTCTGTAGAAGGAGAGTTAGAGACGGTACCTAATCCCAGCTTGATGCAATTACTTTAACATGAATTTAAAATAAAATTAAAGTTAACAGTTTAAACTGATGTTTGAGGGTTTTAAAAAGATTTAGTTTCCTTTGGAACCACTGTGTTATTTGATCCAGTACAATCTTTTTGAGCATAACATCTTTACCCAAGTACCATTACTACGAGATTATGCCCATAGGTTGAGTTACAAATGTCTAAAAATCTTAAAATTATTAAGCTCAGATTAGAGTGTTCAAAGACTACAGTGTTATTTTAGTCTCCTGCCATATCCTCCATTTACTATAAACTTGTTATATTGGCATTCAAATAAAATGTCATAAAGCAAGTATGTAAGGAGGTGTTTGGGGTTTGTTTCAGGCTTCTGCGAGCCAAGTTTGCATGGCAACCAAGATGTGTAACAGAAACATTCAAATGGTCTTCATAAAAAGAAATGCTGAGCAGAGCTCAAGAGTGGGGCAACTTCTAAGTTGGGGCAGACTATCAAAGCTGGTCAGAGCAATGACTGAGGGTCTAGGTAGGGACAGCATGTCACCCAATATTGTCTCAACAGTAGGTATCCCAAGTCCCTCTTTGCTGTAGCTGCCAAGTGCTAATGCATTGGAGGCAAGCCTCTAGAGATGCAGCTGCATGGAATTTGCAGATGTTACAGTTGAAAGGACCCTTAGACGCCATGTTAACCAAACCCCTTGCTTTACAGGAGATGAAATGGAGATCCACAGCTGTGATTTGTTCCCAATCACAGAGGTCTGCTTGTCTACTTATAGCAGGGGCACAGAAATATGCTCTTACCCGTTTTCTCTGTTTTAGTGGATTCTCTTTTGTTTTCCTTATAACTGAATTTGCTTTAAAAAGGCAAGTGGGGGGACTTCCCTGGTGGCACAGTGGTTAAGAATCCGCCTGCCAATGCAGGGGACACAGGTTCACACCCTGGTCCGGGAAGATCCCATGTGCTGCGGAGCAACTAAGCCCGTGCACCACAACTACTGAGCCTGTGCTCTAGAGCCCGTGAGCCACAACTACTGAAGCCCGCGTGCCTAGAGCCCATGCTCTGCAACAAGAGAAGCCACCGCAATGAGAAGCACGCGCACCGCAACGAAGAGTAGCCCCCGCTCGCCGCAACTAGAGAAAAGCCCGCGAGCAGCAACGAAGACCCAACGCAGCCAAAAATAAACAAAAAATTTTAAAAAGCCAGTGTAGATGCAAAAGGCTTGCATTTGGACATTGCCTAGATGGTTTTGGTGACAGAGCCAGCAGGATCTCTTCTACCCACCAAACTGGCCTGTCCCTTCTTCAACTGCAGACACTGATATCCACCACCCTAGTTTCTATTCCAGTAATCAAAAGTACATATTGGCGTCCCTCTTTACTCTTAGCTTGTTAAGAACCCTGGCAAAGTATATTTGTCGTGAAGCTGCAAATCCAGATGGCTCTGCAGTACAATGGAGTGGAAGGTCTCTTAACTGACGTCCTTTTAACCAATTGACCAGTTTAATGAACACCCTTCATTTCCTGTTTTCATTTGTAATTTTCACCAATCTTTAATTATGGAAAATGTTAAACGCATTCAAAAGCAAACCGAAAAGTATAATGAACTCCCAAGTGTCCCTAGAAGTAGGATTGCTGAATCAAAGGTTTCATGCACATATAATCATGCTGGATATCGCCAATTCCTCCTCTCCGTGGGGCTAATTTACATCCCCATCAACAACGACATGAGAGTGCCAATCTCCCCAGCCTCAACAACTGCGTATGTTGTCAGTAATTGGGATTTTGGCCAATATAATACGAGAGAAATGGCATATTTCCCTGTAGCTTGAGTATGCATTTTCTTACAATGAGTGAGGTTAAACATTTTTCCGTATGGGTTACGAACCATTTGTATTTCTTTTCTGTGAACTGTGTGCTCATACTTCTAGACGATTTTTCTATAGGGTTGTTAAAATTTTTATTTTCTCTTTCAGCTGTTCTTTCTATATTATGTTAATCAATATAAAATTGCTATTTTTGAACATTGACAAGTGAAGATTTTTGCGTGGTTGAACCCTAGCATTAGGTATATAATCCTTGTGTGATATGTGGCCAATATTTGTTTACTGTCTTTTTTACTTTTCTTATTATTGTCAAGCAAATTGTTTTTAAAAATTTTAAGTAATCAAACTAATTTTTTTCCTTATTGCTTATTGCTGTTGGATTTTGAGTCATCACTAGCAAAGTTTTCCCCATGGACATAATATAAGGAATTTACCCTCTCTCCTTTTAGTGCTTATCATGGTTTCATTTTAAAAATTTTTACATTTTAAATACCTGGTGATTTTAAATATTATCCTGATAATTTATCCTAGCATACGGGGTAAGGAATATATCCAATTTTATCTCTAACCATGTCACTATCCAGTTATCTCACCACCACTTATTAAAGAGTCCATCCTTCCCCTCCCCAATTTGAGATGCCACCTCTATCATATACTAAATTAAAAAAAAATATTTCTGGAGTTTTAATGTCTTTCTACTGGTCTACCTATTCATGCACCAGTGTTATACTACATAATATGTTTCAAATATTTAGTAGGCTAACTTCCTGCATTGCTTCTTTTTTTTAGGGGTTTCCTTACATTCTTCCTTATTTATTCCCCCGAATGAATTTTATAATCAACTCATCTAGTTCTAGGAAAAAATTTAGTGATTCTCATTTTTCCAGGTTTATTGAGGAATAATTGACAAATAAAATTGTGTAAAGTGTATAACAGGATGATGTGATATACACATACATTGTGAAATGATTTCCACAATCAAGCTAATTGACACATCCATCACCTAACACAGTTAACTCTTTTGTCTAAGTTAAAATCTTAGGCCATGCATTGGCATGGTTTATCTAAGTGAAACAATAGGAATTCCAATTAGTGAACCCATATTTTAACTAAAAAGATTTGGCCTCCTATTAAAAGACTGATGACTAAATATATTGTGTCAGCTTGTGTTTTCCAAAGATGGCCACAAAAATATCTCCCATCCCACACGCTCTTTTGTACAATAGGACCTTGTCACTTCTCCATCAAGAAGTGGAGCCTGTGTCCCCTACCCCTGAACTTGGGTGGACCTTTGCAACTGCCTCATGGACCTCCACTGAAGGATTTTCATTCTGTAATTGAAGTATCACTGCAATTGTTGCCTACTTCACACATAAAGATTGCTAATTTGGGGACTTCTCCGGTGGCGCAGTGGTTAAGAATCTGCCTGCCAATGCAAGGGACATGGGTTCTACCCCTGGTTTGGAAGGATCCCACATGCCGCAGAGCAACTAGGCCCGTGCGCCACAATTACTGAGCCTGCGCCCTAGAGCCTGTGAGCCACAACTACTGAGCCCATGTGCCGCAACTACTGAAGCCTACGCGCTGCAACAAAGAGTAGCCCCCGCTTGCCGCAACTAGAGAAAGCCCATGCACAGCAACGAAGACCCAACGCAGCCAAAAATAAATAAATAAATAAATTTATTTTTTAAAAAAAAGATTGCTAGTTTTATAGAAAGGAAGTTTTCTTGAGAAAATATTCTGATTGATAGTAACTAGTCACTTTTTGTAAGTTAACTGCACATTTTCTCTAACATAATTTTTTTCAGCCCTACATACAGTAACACTGAGGAATATGGAGATGCAAAAAAAAGATGAGTATGCTTAAACCAGATATTTTCAGAGAATTACAACAATCACAGAAAGGAAGACTAGAGGCCACTGAAAGATTAAGACGTAAGTTTCCAAGCGTCTACATGGTTTTGTTTGGTGCAGCTAAGAGCCTGACATTTAAAAAAAAAAACATAAAAACTAAATAAAACATTTTCTGGGGTTTGCCATTGTGGTGATCCTTACCTGAAGTGGAGAGGAAAGCAAGGACATCATCAACATCTACAATAGGCTTGCCACAGAAAATACAGGACACCAGTTAAATGGGAATTTCAGATAAACACAAAATGTTTTTAGTGTATTCCAAATCTTATATAGGACATACTAAAAATATTTTTTGTTTATCTGAAATTCAAATTTAACTAGGTGCCTTAAATGTTTTTATTTCTTTACTGAGTAATAATTCATATGACATGAAATTCACCAATTAAAGTATAAAATTTAAGGGTTTTTAGTATATTCACAGAGTTATACAATTATTACCGTAGTCCCTGTTTTGACCACTGTCATCGCTCCAAAAGGAAACGAGTACCTTTTAGCAGTTACCTGACATCCGTGCACCCAGCCCGAGGCAAAAACTCATCTACATTTTGTACCATTGATCTATGTTTTGTCTCTATACACTTGCCTAGCTGGACATTTCATATAATTGAATCATATAATCCACGGTGCATCCTGTATTTTTATTTTCTACACCTGACAGCCCTCGCCCAGATCCAACTGCCTAGAGCAATGAAGAGTAATTTTAACCAAAGAGAATATAAAGGGAAAGTAGATTCGTGGCAGCCGATAGGGAAAGTGGCACATGGAGAACCTGGAGGTGCTTCTCCTCACCACATTGGGTCTCTTATCATAGTATGGCACCAAAGCCAAGTGCAGCCAGTCACTCTGGCTAGTTTAAGGACAAACATTCTTTCCTAAAGGAAACCCACAGCAACTCTAGGAGAGCCAGAGAATCAGACCAGCTGCTTTGTAGCCTAGAACGACACCCAGGCACATCACAGAACAGCTTGCAATGGGAATCTCATCACCTCTGTGTCCAGGTGCTGTGGGGCACCCCACAGACCCTGCACCAGGGATGCTGTTGCTAGGACCTCTGCCATCACTGCATCTGAAAGCCTTGTGTCTCCACTGGGCTCTACTAGCCTCCCAGTCCAGGAAGAGATTCCACACTGGACTTCCTCTTCATCAGCATGCAAAAGACGGGGCAAAAACGGATTTCAAGAACAAGTCCATCTCTAATTCTTGCAACCTGGGTGGTGAGTACAATCGACGGCAACTGGGGTCCCATTCCTGTGCCCTGGCTGCATGAAGACTAGAAAAATTAGTTTTTAGCTCCTACCTTGGGGAGGCAGGACCCATAATGTGGGAAAAATACCAAACTACGAGAGAGACTTTCTAAAGATTCAGGGCCACCATAAATATGACATGGATCCACCACAACCACAATGACCATCTCTTTTCCCTGCTTTGCTTGGGAAGATGTTGAAATGACTGCTGGCACCAGAAAGGTGAAGTTGGGTGAGAGAATGATGCCAGGCAACTCTCTGAAGCAGAGGATCCAGGGCCCTTGGAAGTGAGAAAACATCTGCGGCCCAAGAATACTGGGACATTTATGATGCCTATAGTTCCTAGACACTCTTATTTTTGGAATCTCCACCTCAGCATAACAAATGTATTAAAATTCACCCAGATGCCCTATTAAATATAAATGTTGCCCATACATTTTTTGGAAATTCCTTCATAATTTTCCTTTTAAAACTATTTTTGTTTCAGGTAGTTTATTACATTTAAAAATTATAATGATTAATTCACAAGCATCCCACAAGCTCAGGAATTCTTACAAAATAAGAAAATTGAACATACAATTCCTTTCAAGGATTATTTTTACTAATATCAAATTTAACAATGAAAACATTTGCCATCATGTGACATTTTCCAGACATCCATTAACAAACCATTACTTTTGATCTTTCAGTTTTCTATTTGTCCTTTGGATACAAATAATAATTTCAAACTTTTACAAGGAGCATTGAAACGCTTAATGGCTAAAACAACACTGGGAGGATATTCCTATATAAAATTATCTGTGGGACGTGTTGGATAGTTTAACAAAATCCAAGATGAGAGAATAGCATCAACTGCAAACCAAGGCTACAGATAGTCCTGGATGAGGCTTTTCTCAGACGGCTGACCCCCTTTCTCCCTCCTCTGGTCTTTGGATACAGAAAACCCCCTCTGGACTGTACCTTCAAGGGCAAAGACAATTCTCAGCCAAGATGGAAAGGGACTTAAAGGGAGTTTACTCACATTGCATCAACAAAAAGGAAAAAAAGGGCTAGAAAGAGATGCCCACTTTAAGCCTGAGGAAGGTTGGAAGAAGCTTGCAAATACACTGTAGAAATAGATGAGGATAAGTTGATGATAACAGATGAGAGAAAAAAGGGACACCACACGCAAAAGACAGACAAAAGATACAGTCAAGATGATCTCAGAGATGAGATGTTCAAACAACAGAAGGAGATGAAAAGGGAGTTTTTAGAGCTACAACAAACCAAGGACCAAAACATCACTTAACACTAATTAATTATATAGTCTATATCACAGAAAATATAATTAATTAGAAACAGATTGTAACAGAGTTGACTACTTAAAACTGAATTTCTGGCACATAGGAAAGGATTGAAATAATCTTAATGAATATGGAGGGGGAAAAGGATTAAGATACTAAAGCAATTAGTAATGGGGTGGTATGGTCTGACCTAAAGATGACTGGAGTCTCTGAAGTGAAGAATCCCATAAATAAAACAGTATACTGAAGTCCTAATACATAAAAAATTCAAAGGATTGAGGAAATATTGAGTCTATGGACTGGAAGTCACATTATCTGTGAAGAAAAACAAATACAGAACAACTGAATCTACGCCATAGCCAACTGAGGTAATGGATTTCATGGAAGCATCAAAAACTAGAAACATAAGATAACAGAATTCAAACAAACAAATATATGTGTGTGTATGTATATTATATTTATATTATACTAATACATGTAAATAAAACAATCTATTAAAGTTTTATAGATTGGGTCACAAAAACTAAACCCAAACATGTATTGCATACAAAAGAAGCCTCTAAAACAGATTACAGAAATATTAAAAGTAAAAGTATAAACAAAAGCACAGTATGGAAACACTACACCCAAGTTATAAAGGAATTCTCCCATGTTTTTGTCTACACTTGTATAGTTTCATTTTTTTACATTTAGGTTTCTGATTCATTTGAAACTACTATATGCTGAAAATGGATCTGGTTTTATGTTTTTATAAATGACTCTCCAATTTTCCCAACAACATGATATAAAAAGTTCACCTTTGCCCCAGTGATCCCAGGAACCACCATTATCATATTCTAGATTACAATACGTAGCATACGTGGTTCCATTTATTTCTGGACTTTCTATTCTTGCTATTGATTTTTATGTCTATTCATGCACAATTACCATACTGCTTTAATTATCAAGGTTTTGTAATATGTTTAGATATCTGGAGGGCTAGTCCCCTCTCATAACTCTTCCTTTTCACTGCTTTCCTAGTTATTTTGCATGTGTGTTTTTTCACACAAATTTTGGTATCAACTTGCCTAGTTCTAGACAAGGCTGATTGGGATTACATCCATTTTATAGATTAATTTAGAAAGAACTAAAATCTTGATGCCATCGAGATGTTCTGAGCAAAAACAAGCAATATCTTTCCATTTACTCAAGACTACTTTTGTATCTTTCAGGCGCTATTACAGCTTTTTAAATACATGATTTGAACACTTCTTCCCAAATCTATTTCTAAGTATTTCATAATTTTTGCTGTTATTATAGATGGGTTTTCTCCTTCATTGTATCTTGTAGCTGGTTATTATTTATACGTGTGAAATTTACTGAATTCTTTAGATAACAAAGCATCTCAGAACACAGTGTGCTGAGTTCTATCCTACACCTACACCATCTCCATTACTTCATGAGTTGGTAATTATCATCACTGAGTCCACGTGGGGAAAGAGTTGATTGAGCTAGAGTTCCAGGTTAGGGCACAGGACTGGCTCAGCAGTCATTTATTTGTCCTGGTCACATCAATCTCTACAACCCAGAGGAAGGCACATGTGGCGATGGTAAGCTATGATCTTTGATTGTATACTATCTGACCTGCTTCTCAGAGGATATGAAGTCCAAGAGTATTCTTCTCAGTGCATCAGTACTAAAATGTCATTAGCATAAACTTAGCCTGGACTTTGTTCTATGGAACTCTTTGACATTTTAACATCAGTGAAGTTTCCTGTATTGGCTTCCTATTGCTGGTGTAACTACCATCAATTTAGAGGTTTACAGCCACACACATTCATTCCTGTATTCTATATATAGATTAGAAAGTTCAACATGGGTCTCACTGGCCTAAGATCAAGGTGTCCATAGGGCTGCATTCCTTCTGGAGGTTTCAGGAGAGAACCCACTTCTTTCCCTTTTTCAGATCCTAGAGGCCACCTATATTCCTTAGCTCATGGCCCCTTCCTCTGTCTTCAAAGCCATCACTCCCGCCGTTGGTTTTGTGTTTACATTTCCTATTTCTGACTTTGAAGCTTTTGCTTCCCTGTTATAAAGACCCTGGTAATTACACTGGGTCCACCCAGATAATACAGCATAATCTCCTCATATCAAGATCCTTAATTTAGTTACACACCTGCAAAATTCCTTTTGCCATGTAAGGAAACATATTCACAGGTTCTGGGAATTAGAATGTGGATATCTTTGGGGGCCATCATTCTGTCCACCATATTTTTTGTATGAATTTTTTCTATAATTTCATGGTTGTTGGACTATCTGGGTAAACTGTTTAGATCCCTACTGGGAAGCAAAGGAGTATAGGAAAGAGCCCAGACTTGAGTCTGATAGACCTAGATTTGAGCCCTGACTCTGCCTGACTAGCTGTGTGACCTTGTGGAAGTTAATTTTTTTAAGCCTCATTTTCTTCATCTACAAAATTAAATACATAATAACAGTGTCTACTTCTTAAGGTTGATGAAAGAAATAAATGAACTGAAAATGTAAAATATTTAACTCAATGCCTGGCACATAGTAAGCACTCAAAATCTGTTAGCTGTGGCCTACTGACACTTCAAGAAACAAAATGACTTTTAATGGTGCTGCATTGATAGCCTATTTAACTTATTTGGCCTTTTTTGGATTTCAAATAAGTAAACCAATTTTTTGATAACCCAAACTGGTCCCTGGCTTTACCAGTCAAAAAAGGGCATACCATCCAAGAATCGGTTTATCGACACTGGCACACACGCATCCCCCCACCTCCCTGCCCTCAGGAGTGTCATAAATTATTCCAGCGGGTTGGTGAGCTCTGCTGTCCTAAGGCAGCACATGAATAACTAAGCTGTATGGCACTGACTTATTGAAATTGCTGTACTCAGCATTTCAAGTATTTGTTATGCACTCCTTTAACTATACAAGGAATCATTTAATCGTTACATCTAACCATATTCTAATCTGTTCTAGACCCTGTCCACCTCCCAATAACTATTCTCCTGGGGCAGCACGCTATCAAATAGAGAGACTTTTCATGGTGTGGTCCCAGCTTTTGTTACTCTGTTTCGCAAGTTGAGCTTAGCAAGTCTGTCTGCCAAGGTACCGGCTCCTACATCTGCAATTATAATTGAATCCACACAGTTAGATTTAATCACACAACCTCATATAATACATTGGTTGTCATAGCTTTCCGCTACTTTAAGCATATTTAGTTTACAAGCTACTGTATTTCTAGTGACTATTTGGGGCAGAGGATTTTATTGGTATCTACTACAATGTCTTCCTTCCAATTTGATTTAGTTGATGTGTATGCACATTTGCAAACCCAAGCAAAAGAGACAAGTTAGAGTGGTTTTATCTTCATAGCATTTAAACTCTTCCTGGTTCAATTTTTTTTATTCAGTAAGAGACTTTGAAGGGATTAGCCATAACCTAATCCCTTCTTGACTTACACATAAGACAGACTTGTCCATTATCCGACTCTTAGTGATTCCAGAATTAAATTAGAATGTGGATATCTATTATCTATTAATACAGATGAACTCTATTAATACAGATGACATGTCAGATAGAAGATCTGTTAATTCTGTGTACCATCATAATTATTATAAATTCTTTTTAGACATGTATTTTTGTCCTGATCAGCATTCTCCCAGGATATTTTATTTGGTTAGAACTTAGTAATGGAGTAAAACTCAATTAAGCAAATAGTTATTGAAGGCCATTTCATGGTACCATGATCCTCTAGTTTGCCTAAGGATTCCCAACAAACCATCCTGATAATTTTTCTCATTGAGTTGGGTTGGCATACAGTAAAGATGCTAGCTTGGTACAATGGACTCAGTTGGTCAGAAGACCATTTCAGTGTAGCAGCAGAGCTAATTCCTAGCCTGCCTCACTCGTCTTCCTAAGCCATAGCCCCCACTGTATATCTCATCTCCCTTTTCATCTTCCGTAAGCCACTCAGTTTAGTGGTTTGGACCTGCTTCCTGGATGAGCCTCCATTTCTGCCTCCTGCTCCCATTCGAATCCAATGTCCACTTGTCCAGTAAGGGCTTTCCTCCACTGGAACAGGAACTCCCAGCTCAGAGATGTTACTATTTGCTCCCTCTCCCTCATTTGGATTGTTTTCCATGCATCTAGTCAGCAAGTTTGACAGCGGCATTTATTTTGATGTCCCCAGAAACCCAATAAAACTCAGATAACATCCTGTGCAGACTGCAAACCTGGTCTTATTTCCAGTGAGGATAGATGAACCCTGCAGAGACTCTTATGAGCAGTAGGGACTTAAAGTGACCCCAGAGCCTCCAAAGGCTCAGTACAGACCTTGAATATATTCTTTTATTTTCATCTTGTTTTTTTCTACATTCTGTATCCTGACTTCGAGGCAAGCAAGGTGCTATACATCCCCTTAATAGCACTTCAAAACTGACTTAACCTTTCAGTATGACTCAATAGAGGAAATCCTTAAAGCATCTGTGTTAAAGTGTTAATGCTAAAGATACTTTAAAAATACAAAAATAAAGGAAGGTCATATTCATACCTGATTTCAATTGAACTGGAAAGTGTAAAAGTTACTATGGATACTATTTAGGTAAAAAGAGAACTATAATAATCATGCCATACACAAATACAGAACATTGAAAGATGAAAACCATCATTCAAATTCAATAGCAAATATAATTGGGACAAGACTTCTGTAAGAAAAAGGAAGTTGCTGGTTGTATTTAAAACGTACAAGCAACTCTCTATTGCTTATGTGAGATACAGTTAAAGTTCTGGGACCTATAAAGAACCCAAGTGAATGTGTGGCCAGAGATCAGTTATAACTATGTGCATGCAGACGATGTCGATCTGGTGGATGTGGAAGTAGATACAGTTACACATAAAGATCCAGCTATTCACATAGACAGAGAAGCTGATGGTTTTCTCTGGGAATGAATAAAATCCATAGCAAAATACTTGCAGAGAGACAATCACGGCCAAAGACATGCTAAGAACATGCGCACTAAGTGTCTGTCCTCTTACTGCCACAAGGAAATGAAACTGAGGAGGAATGTGACAAGTAAGCCTTCCTGAAGTTTGTTGTCAGGCAAGAGTGATGCCTGTTCACCAGTAACTATGGTACTAATCTATGCACTTTGGGTTAACATAGGTAACAAGAAGCAGAGACCTGCTAGTAATTTCCCAGTGGTTCAGATTCCAGGATTTTCTGTGATGGAAAGAGATGTTTGGTGATCCGGGGTATCAAGCAAAGATACGCAAACAGCCTCTGACGGCAGATATAGCCACCAGAACTTCCCTAAATCGTTACTAAACAGTATTTTAAAGATTTCACAGAAAACATTGTAAACGCTATTACTAACTTCTGTAACACTGACTACATTGTCAAAAATACAGGATTGTTTTTCCACCAGGTAATAAATCACACAACAAAATTATAAAACTTCACTGTCTAAAAACTTCATTTTGGTTTGACAAAGCAATTAGTATTCTTTCTGAAGTTGAGGTCAACATGTGAAAATGTTGTCTGATTCTGTAAACCAAGATGACAGACTGAATATACTATGCATACCTTACAAAAACCTAGAAGAGAGAGAGGGCACATCACGTGGAGTTGCTCAGAGGTTGTTCAGAATGGACTGCCAGCCTCTATTGTAGTCATACGTGGGGATCCGTTTTCAAAGGAAGTAAAGGATGGTCTGCTGACATGACTATCTTCAATATTTTAACTGGAGACGCGTTCGTATGGGTCTAGACATGTAACTATGTCTTCATTGTCTACTAAAGCCAGTTTTGCTTTAGTGCAGCTAGGATATTGAAGAGATGTCTTTGAATCAATAAAAGTGTCTAAAGGTGAGAATGGGGAAAATGAAACCATTTGCACCAGTTAACAAAAAGACTTGATCCAACTGCCAACCTCTCACTTAGCATTAAGCATTTGGACCACGAAGCCTTTGCCCATTGTTTCTTTTTCTGGCATTCTTCCCCGAGGTTTGCACAGGCTCTCTGATATATCATCTGCATGTCTACACAGGTCCCTGGGTGAGCTATCATGAGGAATTTGGGGTATGGGTACAGAGTGGACAAATTCTGCCTGTCCATCAGCTGAGACCAAATGTGATGGTTTGCCATTTTCACACGTGTTGAACTTAGCATTTCTGACAGCTGAAGAAACCTTGGTACCTGTGCAACTGTAATATCCTAGCAATTCCATAATGAAATTCACATGGAATCTCCCAACCCAGCCAGATTTGTGTCAGCTTTCTTAACATGTTCCAGTTGCATGAAATACTAATTAAAGGCACTCATTGTTAACTGATATAAATAGTCCCCACTTAGCCCATTATAGGTATGGGCTGTAAAACAAACAATTACGTGACAGATGATACATGTGAACATACAGAAATTCTGTAATGACATTTCTATAACACTGTAACCTCTTCAACCACCAGATGGTCCACATTAGAAGCTAAAAGGGTGCTGATTGCGAAGGTGACGCACCCTCCAGCTTGAGACTTTTCTTCTAAGAATAGAAAGCACCTCTGAAGGATTTACATTACAAATGGAGTTGAGGCAATGAAATCATTAATGGGAGTTAGTTTTTAACTGTTCCATGTGTTTGGGATTCTGTACCCTGGTGCCAAGCGATAGCATCAGGCTACTTACAAAACTGTGATCTGAGGAGAGGACAAAGCAAGGGAAGCAATTGTGTACCATAGAGCATGTCTCTCTTCAGAAGTAGATAATTTGTCCCTGTGCACCCAGGTTTGAAAGAGGTTTTGACACAGTGGGAAATTAAGTTTGAAATGTATTCTTTTTCTCCAAAAGGTAAGTCAACTACGTGTCAAAATAATCAATTAATACAATCAGTGATGAATGGCCATGAAAACAATGCTCCTGGCAATCAAATAAATACACAAATTAATTAAATTGTGCCATGGAAAACCATCTCCTACTCTCCTGTCTCTATCTTATTCTCCTAACACAAATTACAGGTATTTCTTCTGAAACACTGACCAAAGAAAGAGTGTGTGACAGCTGAGCCTATCAAACAAGAGACACTGAAATACACGTTTTAGTTGAAGGGTAACTTTGAGTAAGAGATTGTAAACATTCTATTAAATTACAAATTGTTCATGTACACAAGGAAATGATATCTACATATTCAACCTCTAGTAATTCTGAAAAATGGCATTTTTTCAGAATTACTAAATTCATTATCATGAATTTCTGTTCCTTGCCTCTTTTGATTTGCCAGGTACTGAGTTAAAGGCTTTACAGGATTTATCTTACTTGTTGCTTAAAAGCCTGTAATGCAAATATTGTTATTATTATTATTATTCACGTTTTACAGGCAAAGTAACTTAGGCATAGAGAGAGTAAAAACTTGCACGTATTTTTGATTAGCTACTACGAGCTAAGCTCAGTGATGAATGTTGAGGTTACCAAGGTAATGAGCTAGGAATAGCCCTGGTCGCATATACAATCTGCTGAGGGAGATAGTCGTGAAATCATGAGTAACATAAAATTAAATGAAACTGTGCTAAGTGCCACTGAGGGAAACTTCTGAGATTTCTAAGAACACGTAAAAAGGAAGGTGTATCCTCATTTGGTGGGTCAAAACGGATTTGTCTGAAGAAGTACTATTTAATTTGGGACCCAAAGTATGAATAGAATCCAAGCAGGTAAAAGGTGGTAAGAGTTTTCTAGGCAGAGAAATGAGGTTTGGTTTAGTGAGGATGGAAGGACATGCGCATTTGCCAAAAAAGAGAGAGGAAGCCAGAGGGCCTGGAAAAGAATAAACAGGAAGAGAGGGGAACAAGGCCAGGGTGGGGGTTGGGAGGGGGGAGGAAGAAGGCCTGAGCCAGGTCACTGTGGGTTCTGCAGACTTCACCAAGTTTTGAGGACTTCCTCTTGAGAGAAATTGGGAACCACTGGAGTGAGAGTGCTGCAGATGGAATTTGCATTAAAAAATCATCCCCATGAGGAAACAGGAAAATCTAGAATGTGGAACATTACACTACACAACTGGTCTATTTTCTTTAGAAATTCAACATCACAGAAAAGGTGTATGTGGGGTGTGGGGGGGAAATGGGGGAAAGCATTCTAGATTTTTTTAGAATGTTAAGAGACATAATAATCAAATGCAAAGTATGAGCCTTGATCTGTTCCTTGGCTTCATAAGGAGCAGCTATAACAGAAATTTTAGAGACCATATGGGAAATTTTACTATAGACTTGTGACTAAATTATATTAGGGTATTATTTTTCATCTTCTTAGGTATGAAAATAGCATTGTGGTTATGTAAGAGCATATCCTTATTTTTTTGGAGATGTTATGTGGAGATGTAATTAGAGACCAAACAGCATGATGTCTGTAATTTTTCTTCTGGAAATTTCGAAGTATGACATACATATATACCTGTGTGTTGTATATATGCTTTTAATTTTATTTTCTTATTCTGTTTGATTTTCTCCATATTTAATTTTTTGGTAATAAGAAGTTAAGGAAAACCACCTAGGTTCTGGGTAAATAGTGGTTGCAGTTGGGTGGCAAGAGGAGATACTGAGATACGAAATAGTGGCTACAGCAGAAACATGGGCAAACGATGTGGAAATCTTTGACTAAAGGTTTTGCAATAAGAAGGGGAATATATGGATACGTGCAAAAGATAATCAGAAAGTAGAATCAACAGCATTTGGTGAACTGATTAGTTATGAAGGAAAAGGGAGGTGTCAAGGTAACTAACTCCCAGGTGTCTAGATAAACAATTGGGTGGACTGTTGTACTGGTTACTAATATAGGAAACAATAGCAGAGAAGCAGGTCTGTGGGATACATATTCAAATTCAATTTGGGCATTTTGAGTATGAGTTACCTGGAGACATCGAAGTGGAGATGTTACAGTGGTAGATAGAGATGCAGCTCTGGACCACAGAAATGGGCACACACACAAACACACACACACACCCCCTACACCCCGATCCGTTAAGGTATGATTTTTTTCTCTAGCTATGTTCTGGAGCCCCAGATCAAACAGGGCAGTTTGGACTCAGCAATGGTTGGGGTTTTACCAAGGAATAACAAAGAAAATAATGGCAAAAAGTTAAGATATTGTGAGGCAATTAAGAAGTCTGTATGTTGAAGTAAAGCTGTACAGAAAGGGAAGTAAAGAAAGAACAGGCCTGTGGATGGGGGAAAAGTTAATTATTCAGTGGACTGCAAGTCACACTGCAGTTGAATAACAGGTGTAGTGTCATAAGTTGAATAGACAAAACTGGAATAACATGAGAGTGCACGGAGAGTGCAATTTTTGAGAGTTTGAATGGAAGATGATGCTAAGTCTCAGAGCATGACTGTAGAGTCGGTGATACAGCGGGTTGGATTGGAGAAGGAGGCCACTGTTCAGTTAGGATTAGCTTTAGTTGTTTGACACAGAGTATCCTAAACGCCAGTGGCTCAAAACAGTTAGAAGATGATTTCTCTCTCCTGTAAAAGAAGTCCAGGGTTAGGTGGTCTAGGGAAGACTGTCCTCAGGGTCCTGGGCTCCTATCTTACTGTAATGGACTCCTATTGCTGCCCTAACAAATTATCAAAAACTTAGTGGCATAGAAGAGTACAGTTCTTATTCTACAGTGCTTGCTGTATCTTGGAAGTCCAGCAAGGGCTCACTGGGATAAAATCGAGGTGTCAGCAGGGCTGTGTTCCTTTCTGAAGGATTTAGGGAAGAATCTGTTTCTTCCAGAGGCCACCTGCATTTCTTTTTTTTTTTTTTTTTTTTGCGGTATGCGGGCCTCTCACTGCTGCGGCCACCCCGCCGCGGAGCACAGGCGCCGGAGGCGCAGGCTCAGCGGCCATGGCTCACGGGCCCAGCCGCTCCGCGGCATGTGGGACCCTCCCGGACCGGGGCACGAACTTGCGTCCCCTGCATCGGCAGGTGGACTCCCACCACTGCGCCACCAGGGAAGCCCGCCACCTGCATTTCTTAGCTCATGGCCGTCTTCCTCATCTTCAAAGCCAACAATGGTGGGTTGAGTATGTCTCAGATCTTATCACCCCGACCTCCTCTTCTGCCTCCCTCTTCCACGATTAAGGATACTTGTGATTACACTGGACCCACTCAAGTAATCTAGAATAATCTCCCATCTCAAGGTGCTTAATCACATCTGCAAAATCTCTTGCCATGTAACTTAATATGTACACAGGTTGCAGGGATAGGGATAACGATTCTGCTTATGGGGAGGGGTGACACTCTTTTGCCTCCCACACTTTCTATTTTTCCAAGCTCATCATATGATTTCCACTCTCGAAGCCACTTAAAATGCAAGACAGGGGGCTTGCACTTTAGGTTAGTATGTAGAAAGCAGTGACAGATCATTGCTCACCTCATAAAAGCAAGGACAATCAGAGAAATCACAAAAGTGACATCCTTAAAAGACATAAAAGAGGGATTTCCCTGGTGACCTAGTGGCCTGGGTTCAATTCCTGGTCAGAAAACTGAGATCCCACAAGCTGCGCGGCATGGCCAAAAAAAAAAAAAAAGAGTTGTGAAAGCAAAGACGTTTACAAAAATTAAATTCCAGTGAGGGTTTCTTAGGTGAGCAGAGATTGGGGGATATTTTCCACCTTGAGGAAATTTACTGAGTCGGAGCACAGGGTGAAGATCACGCTTGATAGAAGAATTCTGCTGGATAAAAAGAGACCAGCAGAGCTTCTTATGTCTGCATGGGCTGGACATATGAGCTGGAATCTGCAGGAGTTTCAAACATAGAGCCACTTTCACCCATGAAAATCTTTCTAAGGGCTAGGCTAGTGAGGAAGGTTGAAGGACTGAACTGAAAAGGCAAAATAAAATTTTCTATAGTCTCTTGAAGCTTAGAAGCCCAAATCATGGAAGATGCCCGAAGTAACTCTGACACGTCTAACACTCATGAAATTTGAAATGAAAAAAAAAAAAATCGATTCTAATTAAAACTCCAAACCAGCCCTGACCCAGATCAATTATTTATTGAATAATCAGTCCCCCACTTTATGTGCATAACAAAGAATGGGTAAGCCCTCTCTGAGACAAAAATAACACTAACTCAGGTTTCATAGTTCTTTCACACACATGTCCAAAATATGCTTAAAAATTGAGAGATATGAAGGATCAAAATGTGACACATAAAAATGTGACTGATAATTAAGGAAAAAAGCTAAATAATAGAAGTAGACCTACAGATGATTCACTTGTTGGAACTAGCAGACATGGATTTGAAAATAACTGCTATAAACATGCATATAAATTAGAGGATTAATAATAAATTAGCAGACAGTGAGATAATGTAAAGAGCTAAAAGATTGCCAACCTAGAATCCAACAATTAGCAGGAAAAAATCCTTCAAAAATAAATGAGGGGAATCGAGGAGAAGACGGCGGAAGAGTAAGACACAGAGATCACCTTCCTCCCCACAGATACATCAGAAATACATCTACACGTGGAACTGCTCCTATAGAACACCCACTGAACGCTGGCAGAAGACCTCAGACCTCACAAAAGGCAAGAAACTCCCCACATACCTGCGTAGGGCAAAAGAAAAAAGTAAAAGTAGAGACAAAAGAATAGGGACGGGACCTGCACCAGTGGGAGGGAGTCGTGAAGGAGGAAAGGTTTACACACACTAGAAGTCCCTTCACGGGCAGAGACTGCGTGTGGCGGAGGCGGGAAGCTTCGGAGCCGCGGAGTAGAGCGCAGCAACAGGGGTGCGGAGGGAAAAGCGGAGAGATTCCCGCACCGAGGATCAGGGCCGACCGGCACTCACCAGCCCGAGAGGCTTGTCTGCTCACCCGCCGGGGCGGGCGGGGCTGGGAGCTGAGGCTCGGGCTTCGGTCGAAGCTCAGGGAGAGGACTGGGGTTGGCGGCGGCATGAACACAGCCTGCAGGGGGTTGGTGCGCGACGGCTGGCCGGGAGGGAGTCCGGGGAAAAGGTCTGCAGCTGCCGAAGAGGCAAGAGACTTTTTCTTCCCTCTTTGTTTCCTGGTGCGCGAGGAGAGGGGATTAAGAACGCTGCTCAAAGGAGCTCCAGAGACGGGCGCGAGCCGCGGCTAACGGCGCGGACCCCAGAGACGGGCATGAGACCCTAAGGCTGCTGCTGCGGCCACCAAGAAGCCTCTGTGCGAGCACAGGTCACTATCCACACCTCCCCTCCCGGGACTCTGTGCAGCCCGCCACTGCTAGGGTCCCGGGATCCAGGGACAACTTCCCTGGGAGAACGCACGGCGCGCCTCAGGCTGGTGCAACGTCACGCAGGCCTCTGCCGCCGCAGGCTCGCCCCGCATCCGTACCCCTCCCTCCCGCCGGCCTGAGTGAGCCAGAGCCCCCGAATCAGCGGCTCCTTTAACCCCGTCCTGTCTGAGCGAAGAACAGGGGCCCTCCAGCGACCTACACGCAGAGGCGGGGCCAAATCCAAAGCTGAACCCCAGGAGCTGTGCGAACAAAGAAGAGAAAGAGAAATTTCTCCCAGCAGACTCAGGAGCAGCAGATTAAATCTCCACAATCAACTGGATGTACCCTGCATCTGTGGAATACATGAATAGACAATGAATCACCCCAAATTAAGGAGGTGGACTTTGGGAGCAAGATATATTATATTTTCCCCTTTTCCTCTTTTTGTGAGTGTGTATATGTATGCTTCTATGTGAGATTTTGTCTGTATAGGTTTGCTTTCACCATTTGTCCTACGGTTCTGTCTGTCCGTTTTTTGTTTTTTTTTAACTTTAAAAAATTTTTTTCTTAATAATTATTTTTTATTTTAATTATTTTATTTTATCTTACTTTATTTTATCCTCTTCCTTTATTTCTATTTTTTCTCCCTTTTATTCTGAACCATGTGGATGAAAGGCTCTTGGTGCTCCAGCCAGGCATCAGGGCTGTGCCTCTGAGGTGGGAGAGCAAACTTCAGGACACTGGTCCACAAGAGACCTCCCAGCTCCATGTAATATCAAACGGCGAACATCTACCAGAGATCTCCATCTCAACACCAAGACCAAACTTCACTCAACAACCAGCAAGCTACAGTGCTGGACACCCTATGCCAAACAATTAGCAAGACAGGAACACAGCCCCATCCATTAGCAGAGAGGCTGCCTAAAATCATAATAAGGCCACAGACACCCCAAAACACACCACCAGACGTGGACCTGCCCACCAGAAAGACAAGATCCAGCCTCATCCACCAGAACACAGGAACTAGTCCCCTCCACCAGGAAGCCTACACAACCCACTGAACCAACCTTAGCCACTGGGGACAGACACCAAAAACAACGGGAACTACGAACCTGCAGCCTGTGAAAAGGAGACCCCAAAAACAGTAAGATAAGCAAAATAAGAAGACAGAAAAACAAACAGCAGATGAAGGAGCAAGATAAAAATTCACCAGACCTAACAAATGAAGAGGAAATAGGCAGTCTACCTGAAAAAGAATTCAGAAAAATGATAGTAAAGATGATCCAAAATCTTGGAAATAGAATAGAGAAAATGCAAGAAACATTTAACAAGGACCTAGAAGAACTAAAGAGGAAACAAGCAACGATGAACAACACAATAAATGAAATTAAAAATACTCTAGAAGGGATCAATAGCAGAATAACTGAGGCAGAAGAACAGATAAGTGACCTGGAAAATAAAATAGTGGAAATAACTACTGCAGAGCAGAATAAAGAAAAAAGGATGAAAAGAACTGAGGATAGTCTCAGCGACCTCTGGGACAACATAAACGCACCAACATTCGAATTATAGGGGTCCCAGAAGAAGGAGATAAAAAGAAAGGGACTGAGAAAATATTTGAAGAGATTATAGTTGAAATTTTCCCTAATATGGGAAAGGAAATAGTTAATCAAGTCCAGAAAGCACAGAGTCCCATACAGGATAAATCCAAGGAGAAACACGCCAAGACACATATTAACCAACTATCAAAAATTAAATACAAAGAAAACATATTAAAAGCAGCAAGGGAAAAACAACAAATAACACACAAGGGAATCCCCATAAGCTTAACAGCTGATCTTTCAGCAGAAACTGTGCACGCCAGAAGGGAGTGGCAGGACATATTTAAAGTGATGAAGGAGAAAAACCTACAACCAAGATTACTCTACCCGGCAAGGATCTCATTCAGATTTGATGGAGAACTTAAAACCTTTACGAACAAGCAAAAGCTGAGAGAATTCAGCACCACCAAACCAGCTTTACAACAAATGCTGAAGGAACTTTCCTAGGCAAGAAACACAAGCGAAGGAAAAGACCTACAATAACAAACCCAAAACAATTAAGAAAATGGGTATAGGAACATACATATCGATAATTACCTTAAATGTAAATGGAATAAATGCTCCCACCAAAAAACACAGACTGGCTAAATGGATACAAAAACAAGACCCGTACATATGTTCTCTACAAGAGACCCACTTCAGACCTAGGGACACATACAGACTGAAAGAGAGGGGATGGAAAAAGATATTCCATGCAAATGGAAATCAGCAGAAAGCTGGAGTAGCAATTCTCATATCAGACAAAATAGACTTTAAAATAAAAACTATTGGGCTTCCCTGGTGGCACAGTGGTTGAGAGTCCGCCTGCCGATACAGGTGACACAGATTCGTGCCCTGGTCCGGGAAGATCCCACATGCCGCGGAGCGGCTGGGCCCGTGAGCCATGGTCGCTGAGCCTGCACGTCTGGAGCCTGTGCTCCGCAACAGGAGAGGCCACAACAGGGAGAGGCCCGCGTACCACAAAAAAAAAAAAAAAAAAAAAAAAGAAAAGAACACATGGAGGCTAAACAATACACTACTTATTAACGAAGTGATCACTGAAGAAATCAAAGAGGAACACGTAGAAACAAATGACAATGGAGACACGACGACCCAAAACCTATGGGATGCAGCAAAAGCAGTTCTAAGAGGGAAGTTTTTAGCAATACAATCCTACCTTAAGAAACAGGAAACATCTCGAATAAACAACCTAACCTTGCACCTAAAGCATTTAGAGAAAGAACAACAAAAAAACCCCAAAGTTAGCAGAAGGAAAGAAATCATAAAGCTCAGATCAGAAATAAATGAAAAAGAAATGAAGAAAACGATAGCAAAGATCAATAAAACTAAAAGCTGGTTTTTGAGAAGATAAACAATTGATAAACCATTAGTCAGACTCATTGAGAAACAAAGGGAGAAGACTCAAATCAATAGAATTAGATGAAAAAGGAGAAGTAACAACTGACACTGCAGAAATACAAAGGATCATGAGAGATTACTACAAGCAACTCTATGCCAATAAAATGGACAACCTGGAAGAAATGGACAAATTCTTAGAAATGCACAACCTGCCGAGACTGAACCAGGAAAAAATAGAAAATATGAACAGACCAATTACAAGCACTGAAATTGAAACTGTGATTTAAAATCTTCCAAAACACAAAAGCCCAGGACCAGATGGGTTTACAGGCGAATTCTACCACACATTTAGAGAAGAGCTAACACCTATCCTTCTCAAACTCTTCCAAAATATAGCAGAGGGAGGAACACTCCAAACTCATTCTACGAGGCCACCATCACCCTGATACCAAAACCAGACAAAGATGTCACAAAGAAAGAAAACTACAGGCCAATATCACTGATGAACATAGATGCAAAAATCCTCAACAAAATACTAGCAAACAGAATCCAACAGCACATTAAAAGGATCATATACCATGATCAAGTGGGGTTTATCCCAGGAATGCAAGTATTCTTCAATATATGCAAATCAATCAAAGTGATACACCATATTAACAAATTGAAGGAGAAAAACCACATGATCATCTCAATAGATGCAGAGAAAGCTTCTGACAAAATTCAACACCCATTTATGATAAAAACCCTGTAGAAAGTAGGCAAAGAGGGAACTTTCCTCAACATAATAAAGGCCATATATGACAAACCCACAGCCAACATCATCCTCAATGGTGAAAAACAGAAACCATTTCCTCTAAGATCAGGAACAATACAAGGTTGCCCACTCTCACCACTATTATTCAACACAGTTTTGGAAGTTTTAGCCACAACAATCAGAGAAGAAAAAGAAATAAAAGGAATCCAAATCAGAAAAGAAGAAGTAAAGCTGTCACTGTTTGCAGATGACATGATACTATACATAGAGAATCCTAAAAATGCCACCAGAAAACTACTAGAGCTTATCAATGAATTTGGTAAAGTAGCAGGATACAAAATTAATGCACAGAAATCTCTGGCATTCCTATACACTAATGATGAAAAATCTGAAAGTGCAATTCAGAGAACACTCCCATTTACCACTGCAACAAGAAGAATAAAATATCTAGGAATAAACCTACCCAAGGAGACAAAAGACCTGTATGCAGAAAATTATAAGACACTGATGAAAGAAATTAAAGATGATACAAATAGATGGAGAGATATACCATGTTCTTGGATTGGAAGAATCAATATTGTGAACATGACTCTACTACCCAAAGCAATCTACAGATTCAATGTATTCCCTGTCAAACTACCACTGGCATTTTTCACAGAACTAGAACAAAAAATTTCACAATCTGTATGGAAACACAAAAGACCCCGAATAGCCAAAGCAATCTTGAGAACGAAAAATCAAGCTGGAGTAAGCAGGCTCCCTGACTTCAGACTATACTACAAAGCTACAGTAATCCAGACAGTAGGGTACTGGCACAAAAACAGAACGATAGATCAATGGAACAGGATAGAAAGCCCAGAGATAAACCCACGCACATATGGTCACCTTATCTTTGATAAAGGAGGCAGGAATGTATAGTGGAGAAAGGACAGCCTCTTCAATAAGTGGTGCTGGGAAAACTGGACAGCTACATGTAAAAGAATGAAATTAGAACACTCCCTAACACCATACACAAAAATAAACTCAAAATGGATTAAAGACCTAAATGGAAGGCCAGACACTATCAAACTCTTAGAGGAAAACATAGGCAGAACACTCTATGACATAAATCACAGCAAGATTCTTTTTGACCCACCTCCTAGAGAAATGGAAATAAAAACAAAAATAAACAAATGGGACCTAATGAAACTTAAAAGCTTTTGCACAGCAAAGGAAACCATAAACAAGACCAAAAGACAACCCTCAGAATGGGAGAAAATATTTGCAAATGAAGCAACTGACAAAGGATTAATCTCCAAAATTTACAAGTAGCTCATGCAGCTCAATAACAAAAAAACAAACAACCCAATCCAAAAATGGGCAGAAGACCTAAACAGACATTTCTCCAAAGAAGATATACAGATTGCCAACAAACACATGAATGAATGCTCAACATCATTAATCATTAGAGAAATGCAAATCAAAACTACAATGAGATATCATCTCCCACCAGTCAGAATGGCCAATCATCAAATAATCTAGAAACAATTAATGCTGGAGAGGGTGTGGAGAAAAGTGAACCCTCTTGCACTGTTGGTGGGAATGCAATTTGATACAGCCACTATGGAGAACAGTATCGAGGTTCCTTAAAAAACTACAACTAGAACTAGCATACGACCCAGCAATTCCACTACTGGGCATATACCCTGCGAAAACCATAATTCAAAAAGAGTCATGTACCACAATGTTCATTGCAGCTCTATTTACAATAGCCAGGACATGGAAGCAACCTAAGTGTCCATCAACAGATGAATGGATAAAGAAGATGTGGCACATATATACTATGGAATACTACTCAGCCATAAAAAGAAACGAAACTGAGTTATTTGTAGTGAAGTGGATGGACCTAGAGTCTGTCATACAGAGTGAAGTAAGTCAGAAAGAGAAAAACAAATACCATATGCTAACACATATATATGGAATCTAAGAAATAATAATAAAAAAAAAGGTCATGAAGAACCTAGGGGTAAGACGGGAATAAAGACAGAGACCTACTAGAGACCAGATTTGAGGATATGGGGAGGGAGAAGGGTAAGCTGTGACAAAGTGAGAGAGTGGCATGGACATATATGCACTACCAAAATTAAAATAGATAGCTAGTGGGAAGCAGCCGCATAGCACAGGGAGATCTGCTCGGTGGTTTTTGACCACCCAGAGGGGTGGGATGGGGAGGGTGGGAGGGAAGGAGACGCAAGAGGGAAGAGATATGGGAACATATGTATATGTATAACTGATTCACTTTGTTATAAAGCAGAAACTAACACACCATTTAAAGCAATTATACTCCAATAAAGATGTTTTAAAAAAAAATCATTGCCATACCCAAGGTCAATAAATAAATAAATAAATGAGAAATCAGATATTTTCAGTCAAACGGAGGTCACAGAATTTTCTGCCAACAGATCCAAAGTATATGACATTAAAGGAAGCTTTTATGGCAGCAGGAAAAATGATCCTAGAAGGCAGCACAGAATGCTAAGAAGCAGTGAAAATCTCCACAAGGGGTCCCAACCTGGGTATAAATAAAGGACTTTTAACTCTTCAATGCCACAAGGTTAACAATGTCTTGTGGTTTTTAAAATATATATAGAAATACAGTATTTGACCACCACAGGACAAAAGTGAAGAAAGGGGTAAGTAGAGTTGCACTGTTGTAAAGTTTTTGTGTTGTGTAGGAAGCAATAAAGAACAAATTTAAATTATAATGGATTAAGTTAGGGAGGTAAATTGTAAACTCCAAAGTTGCTATTAAATAACACAATGACACAATGAAAGTGTTAATAAAGGAAATAAAGTGGAACATCAGGCAAAAAAATAGGAACAAAGAACAGATGGAAAAAGAGGGAAAACGGCAAGGTGGTAGACTTGAACCCAAATATATCAGTAGTTACATTAAAAGTAAATGTATTAAACACTCTAATTCAATGGCAATATTGTCATACTGAATAAAAATTTAAAAGACCCAACTTATATACTGTTACATATATATGGAGACATACTGTAGATATAAGAATACAGATAGGTTGAACACAAAAGAATGGAAAAAGATGTTCTCTGCAGACACTAGGCAAAAGCAAGCTAGAATGACTAAAATGATTTAAAGGCAAGAAGCATTAATAGGGCTACAAATGGCTTTTATATAATGATTAAAGGGTTGATTTAAGACAGAGACCTAACTATTCTAAATATACATTCATTTAACATATGGCTTAATACTATATAAGACAAAATTGCCAGAATGAAAAAGAAAAAATTCACAATCATAATTTCGGATGTAAACATACTTCTCTAAGTAAATGATAGAATAAGCCCACAAAAATAAGTGAGTATGGAAGATTTGAACAACACTACTAATCAATATGACCCAAGTGACATTTATAGAACACTGCACTCAAGCACTATGAAATAAACATTCTCCAAACTATGCAAGTCTCACCAAGAAATATACAGTATGCACTCTCACATTGAAATTAAATTAGAAATAAATAACCAAAAAAATCTAGAAAATATACAAACGTTTGTAAATTAATTAAGACAATTCTAAACAGTCCATGGGTTGAAGAAGGTTAGGAAATATGTTGACACAGTAATGTTGAAAATACAATATATTCAAATTTGTGGAACACACCTAAGGCAGTGCTTAGGAAGAGTTATAGTTTTAAAGCATATATTAGAAAAGGAGAAAGGTTTATAATTAATAATCTAATATTTCATCTCAAGAAGCTAGAAAGAGGTGAACAAATTTAATCCCCAAAAGTATAAAAAGTGAAATGATAAAGATAAGTGCAGAAACTGATGAAATAGAAAATAACAATGGAGAAAATCAATGAATCAAGAAATCAGGTCTTTTGAAAAGACTGATAAAATTGGAAAACCCTAGCAAGACATTTTAAAAAGATAAAATGTGAATACTCTATGTCAGAAATGAAAAGGGAAATATTAGTACAGATCCTAAGTTATTAAAAGGATAATCAGAGGATACTATGAAAAACTTCATACTTTAAAATAGCTTCAATAGCCCCAAACATCATTAGTTCATTGCAGGATAGCAGAAGTAGGAGGGAAAGAAAGGTGTACTTCTCCATTTCATGGAGACTTTCTGGCTGACCACACATGTACTTCTGCTCACCATTTTTTGGACAGAATGCAGTCAAATGGCACATGTTTTCTGCTATTCTTCACAAAAATGGAGAGGATACACTGGTCCAGCATAGCCTGTGACTGGATGGGTAAATCATTAGCAAATCCAATGGAGTCTCACACTAAATCATATCTTTCCACTTAATTTCTCTCTTTTTTTAAATAGATCTTTATTGGAATATAATTGCTTCACAATACTGTGTTAGTTTCCGTTTTACAACAAAGTGAATCAGCCATATGCATACATATGTCCCCATATCCCCTCCCTCTTGAGCCTCCCTCCCATCCTCCTTATCCCACCCCTCTAGGTCATCGCAAAGCACAGAGCTCATCTCCCTGTGCTATGCTGCTCTTTCCCACTAGCGAACTATTTTACATTTGGTGGTGTATTTATGTCGACGCTACTCTCACTTAGCCCCAGCTTCCCCCTCCCAGCCCTGCCC
The DNA here is from genome assembly GCF_964270905.1 of Leucopleurus acutus. Taxonomy (NCBI): domain Eukaryota; kingdom Metazoa; phylum Chordata; class Mammalia; order Artiodactyla; family Delphinidae; genus Leucopleurus; species Leucopleurus acutus. Next base: position 41,645,014 of record NC_139154.1, read on the forward strand.
TCAAGTCCATTTTCTATGTCTACCTCTTTATTCCTGCCCTGCAACTAGGTTCATCAGTACCACTTTTTTTTTTTTTTTTTTAGATTCCATACATATGCGTTACCATGCGCTATTTGTTTTTCTCTTTCTGACTTACTTCACTCTGTATGACAGACTCTAGGTCCATCCATGTCCACTTAATCTTTATTAGTTTTACAGGTAATGTTTTGTTTCTATAGCTGCTGATTCTTTTTGTTTCACTTTGTTTTCTTGATTCTTTTGTTTCACTTAAATCCGGACATGGAAGAAAGGTGTCTACTGGTTGCCCCCACAGAGGACTCCACATCTGTATGCCAGAGAATACATTCAGAGGCCATTCAATCTAAGCCTTGAATCTGGTCCTCAGCCACCACGTTCATACACTGAGACTGACAAAACTAGAGTCAAAATCGAACTCAGGCTACCTAATGCCACATGTCGTGCTTTATCCAGTACCTATTCCTGGCTCTTTGGCACTTTTATGAGAAGGAGAGGAGAAGAAAACAAAAGCGAAGGGGAAGAGGAAGGGAAGAGGGTTAGGGAAGAAGCAAGCTGAAACCAAGGCACAGAGAGGTTAATTAATTTTCCCAAGGCCACACAGAGCCAGATATTGCCAACATTTGGCAGTTAGTCTCCAAAGCTCATACTTATGCCCAAAATGCTATGTTCTGAACAGTTATACCAAGAATCATCTCTCAGTGGAAATTCATTGGAATTTTTAATAGGTGCTTCTATTTCTTAACCACAAAGAAGTATTTTTTTTAACTTTATATTACGGAAATTTTCAAACAGAAACAAAAGTACAGAGAATTAGTATACTGGATTTTCTGTAATCATCATCCAGCTTAGACAATTACCAACATTTTTCTAAGGGAGAAAATAAGAGAGTCTAATGGAGCAACTTCAGTATAAGGAAGATATTACTGAGAAGGAAAATTGAATTTTTTCACATAGAAGTAGTGTCTTCTGCCAAGGACTGTCACCTCTAAGTCCCACATTGAAGGATCACAAATAAATCCTCTTGATAAATCACAAAAGCAGTGAACTGACATGGGGACAGTCTTTTCTTCCACTCAGTTAGGTATGACAGTGAAGTGTTTGGAGGTATCCTCTGCAAGTTAAAATGACTTAGGTGTCACCTCTCTGGTGCATAATTGACATTTAGAAGTTGAATGTCATAAGCTGAATTTCCAAAAATTGAAAGCAAATCTGCCTTTGTGTATGAACTCCTTCATGATTTTAAAGAAAGTCTCTTGGGCTTATTTGAGGAAAAGTTTTTGACATTTGGAGAATGTATTTTACCTTAAAGTTGGTTTTGACATAAATACTAGAAAGTCCTGTATAATCTTCAATGATGATAGCAACACAAATGGCTTTTTAAAATTATAACTACACACAAACACACACGCAGTGGAGTCATATCATAAACCTATCTAACTGACATGAATTTGATTATATCTACTTAGAGGGGAAATTCCTCTTACCATCTCCCTATGAATGTATAGCCTTAGGGGAGCCCAAGATGAGAGCTGTAAATATGTTCTACTTTCACATGATCTCAAAGTTGCATGCCATTCAAAATATAAGCATCATGTTTAAAATCTAACATACAAGGAACCAAAAAAAAAATGGAATACATTCTCAAGAGAAAAGAAAATCAATTGAGTTCTACTCTGAGATAAACCAGATGTTGGAACTAACAAACAAGGATTTTAATGTCGTTATTATAACTATGCTCAATGAAGAAAAAAAAAAAGCTTTCCTTGAATAAAAATCCCAGCAGAGAAATAATCACAAAACAAAAAAGGAAATTCTAGGCCTGAAAAGTACGGTTTCAGAAATTAAGAAAAAGAATCACTAGATGGATTTAACAGCTGAAAGGACAGGGCAAGGAAGTGTAAGGTAAAGTTGAAGACGGAGCAACAGAAATTATCCAAGGTGAAGAACAGAGAGAAAAAAGAAATTTAAAGAACAGAACCCTGGGGACCTCCTAGATAATATCAAACAGTGCAACATACAAACTTGATGAAAGACAGAAATTTGCAGAAACAAGAGGCTAAATGAACACCAAGAATCATAAACCCAAAGAAGCCCATGTTAAGGCACACCAATGTCAAACCATCTAAATTGTTCAGAACAGCTGATTTTAACATATCTCTTTCAGACTCAGACAAATCAATTGGATACAAGATTAGTGAAAACATAGGAAATGTAAACAATAAAATGAAAAACTTCATCTGATAGATACATATAGAATCCTGCCTACCAGCAAATAAAGAATAGACATTCTTATAGTCTTCATCTTTCTTTCTCAATATCTAGCATAATGCCTAGCTCATACTAAGTAATTTATCTTTCTCAAGAAGAGTAAGAGAAAGAACTTGCACAGAAATAATGTTTTCTAGAGAAACAGAATAGACATTATTTTTATGTACCCTCAAAATATTTATAAAGATTGAGCACATAGTATGCCAAAAGGACTTCAACTACATAAAAATTTAAGATCATAAAGGATCACATTCTCTATTCATAATTCTGTTGAAAATTTAAGATCATAAAGGATCACATTCTCTATTCATAATTCTGTTGAATTTGAAACTATTTAAAAGATAATTCTAAAATTTATACGCATTAAAATTTTAAAAACACACTATTAAATAATTCATGAGTTTAAGGGGAAAATAATAGTGTAAATAATGAAATATTTAGAACTAAATAACTAAAATGCACACCATATCAAAACTTGTGGGTTGCAGTAAAGTTTTACTTAGATGTAAATTTATACAGTCAAATGAGTTATTAAAACAAAATAAAAATTACAGATGCTCAAAAGTGGAATCTATAAAAAAGAACAGGAAACTCAAAGAAACTAGAAATAAAGAAATATTAAAATAAGAGAGAATTTAACAAATAGAAAGCAAATTCAGTATAACAGAAATAATCAACAAGAGAAAATGCTTTCATCTTTAAAAGACAAAGATGGCACGTGTCTAACAAAATGGAATATGGAAAAAAGAAAGAAGGGACAAATAAACAGTATTTAGAACAACAAAAAAACATTTCTACAGAATCAGGGGAGATATAATAGTCTTAGAGAATTTGTAGGAATAACTTTGTAACATTAATTTGAAAATTTAGATGAAATTAACAACTTTCAAAAATATGAATGAAAATAATTTACTAAAGACACAACAAACATTTCAATAGACTAATAACTTACTAAAGAAAATGAACCAGTAGTAAGAAATCTCTCTTCCATTGAAACATCAAGCTAAGGCTATTTTAAAAGTAAGACCACCAAATATTCAAGAAAAGGATAATTATTATATTATACAAATTGTTTCAGAATATAGAAAAAGAAAGATATTTCTCCAAGACCTGTTTTGAGCCTAGCATAACCAAGACACAAAAATCTGACAAGAACAGTACCAGAAAATGAAATTATAGACCAGTCTAACTTATGAATTTGAATGTAACGGTCCTGAATTAAATATTAAGTCAAATGCACCAATATGAAAAATAATACATTATAAACAAATAGAGTTTTTCCCAGAAATACAAGATGATTCAGCGTTAGAAAATCCGCTGATATAAATGATCCCATTAAGGGATTAAAGAGAAAAATTACACAACCGTCTCATAAGTATAGACAAATCATTTGATAAAGTTTAATATTCAAGAAAATGTTGGTCTAACAGAATGTGAAATTAGATCTTTCCTCTTGTCCCTGGATTAGGGATGAGGTCTTAAAGGCATAAAAAAAGCTATGTTTTAGGTATCTTCACATCCTAAAGCAAGCTGCTCAATCAACCACTCACAAAGGACTTAGAAAGGGGACAGTCGAATTCCTATTCTGTCAGCATTAGCATCATCCATCTCAAGGCAATATAAAAGAACATTAAAACCGGAGCCTGTGCTCGGCAACGGGAGAGGCCACAACAGTGAGAGGCCTGCGTACCGCAAAAAAAAAAAAAAAAGAACATTAAAATGTCACTGAGAAGGCTGAAAAGTCAGAGAGTTGTACTGGGCAAAATCTCATACACATGCACTTGGGAGAAATGAAGGTGCTCATCTCCACCTCAGACCAAATGAGAGGGCCTTCAAAAGAGCCACTTGGAAATTCTAATGTGTCCCTAGATTTGGGGAGTTAGGATTGGTACCTGTCTTGGGAGCTTCTCTTGGGAAATCTAAAAGCAAGAAGCTTTATCTGGAGGCATCTTGGGGAGGCAGAGACAGTGCTCCATAGGGGAAGGTCCTGCTCCCCCAGTTTGGTGAGAGCAGGGATGAGTGTGTGCTTCTTATAGGCCATCTCACAGTTCCACAGAAGGGAACGCAGCATGGGCCATCTTAAAAGGAACCCTGTCCAGAAGGACCAATGGAAGTGATGAGGATACCTCTCCTGAGTGGTGGGTCACTGTAAGCCAGCATCCTGAGGGTGGAGTCATAAAAGACTGGGTGGAGAAGGCCTTGCCTGAGTGAAGGAAACTAAACGCAGGAAATCCCACTGACAGTGCCACGTCAAAGAGTCACAAAAGCACCCCAAGAAAGTGGAGTCAGCTTTTCAACATCCATCATATCCAGAGATTAGCAATGACAAGGAAGACATTTCCTACCATTACATCTTCTTTCTCCCACCCTACACTAATCCTGGAAAGGCTAAAACACCAACTAGCGGGTCTGAGGAAAGGAGCAATGAGGAAATAGTGAGGAAGCAGCTATGCCCCTTTCTCTCACTGCAATGTTTGCAGCCTGAGATGGTCCCCATGTGAAGCAGGAGAGTTTTAAGTCTGGAGTTTTATTATGGAACTGGACTTGAATATTTACAACCTTAAAGTAGCTGCAGAACATTTTATTACTTGAGGCAACTGGCAAAACTAAGGATTCTGACCATGAATTCATCCCAGGTAGGAAAGAACTATTTAACAGAGCTAAATTAATCAAGAGTGATGAGGGGAGAAAAAAGAAAATTTATTTCTGCCTGCAGAGTACTGAATCCAGCCTGTTCAGTAAACTGGTTACCCTAGGAAAAGAAAGTAACTGCCTCAACTTGATGAAAAGTATCTATTCCAAAGCACAGTGAACACATTTAATGTGAGACTTTAGAATTGCCCTTATGAAAGCCAAAGAAAAGAACAAGATGATCACCTTCACTGGTTGTATTCATCACTGCCCTGGAACATGTAGCGAATGCAATAAGGCTAGAAACTTTTTTACATAAGGAATAATAAGTGGAAAGGAAGAGAGAAAGTGTTATTTTCAGACAATGTGATGGTCCATTTAAAAAGCTAACAGAAATACAAACTAAAGTTTAATAAGAGAGGCTAACATACAGAAATAAATAATAATCTTTGTTATGGGCTGATTCCATGTTTATATAACAGTCATTAGGTGTATATCTTTTTCTCTACTACTAGAAAGTACTGTTATAGCTGAATTGTATCTACCTACCCCCCAACTCAGGCATTGAAGCTTGAACCTCCAGTAACCCAGAATGTGACTGTATTTGGAGGTAGGACCTTTAAAGAGGCAATTAAGTTAAAATGAGGCTGTTATAATGTGCCCTACTCCAATAGGACCAGTGTCCTAAGAAAAAGAGGAGATTAGGACACACACAAAGAGACACCGGGGAGATGCACACACAGATCAAAGACCACATGAGGACACAGGGAAAGGTGACCATCTCTAAGCCAGGGAGAGAGGCCTCAGAAGAAACCAACCCTGCCAACGCTTTGTTCTTGGACTTCCAGCCTCCAGAACTGTGAGAAAATAAATTTCTGTTGCTTAATCCACCCAGTATGTGGGTTTTTGTTATGGCAGCCCTAGCAAACTCATAGAGTTTTATATATTAGCACTGTTTCATTAAAATATAACAGGAAATAAAATACCCCATTTAGAGTTGCAACAAAATTACAAAGCGCTTAGGAATAAATCTTACAGTACACGTTTAAGAAATTTATGGGGGAAATTGCAAAGCTTCTTTAAAGAAATAAATACCTGAATAAATGGGAAAATATATAATTTCAGTCATAGGAAGATAATGCAAATATTTCCATTCTTCCCCAAATTAGTCTATACATTTAGTGCAATAACATCAAATTCAACTCAAATAGAGCTTTCATGAAAGAGGAAAGACAATAATAACCAAAAAAAAAGCATGGAGAAAGAACATAGAAGAAAGTACATGACTTACTAAATAACTATAATTTAAATGCCTTAGTAATTAAGACATGGTGGTAATTATGAGTTTAAGATGCATTATTTTAATGTTCATTATAAAATATAGTAATTCCTATTGCTTTCAGACTTTTAAAAATCGTGTTAAGGAAGCACTCTACCATTCATTTCTCTAAAAGATTTCTTTTTATGGAAATAGAAATTTTGACAAATGCCTTTTCAACATCTCAAGAAATGATCACATGGCTTTTCTTCTTTCACCTAATAAGACATTGTATTATATCAATTGATTTCTTATGTGCAAACATCCTTTCATTTCTGGAATAAATTTAACCTAGTGATTGATGGTAGGTAGTTCTTTTAACATGTAGTTGAATTTAATTAGCTAATATTGTATTTGTTATTTGTGAGTCTACATTCACAAGTAAGGTTGATCTATAGCTTCTTTTTTCTATTTAGATTTTAGTATCAAGGTTTTCTGGCTTTAAAAATGTGTTAAGAACTTCATTTTTATCCTTTGGAACAGTTTAGATAGGCTATGAAAAATCTATTCTTGAAGGTTTGATATTAGAATTCACTCGGGGCCTCTGGCCATTTTCCTTTTAGGTGGTATAGTTTGTTAACAACTTTTTATGTTAATTACAATGCTACTGCCTATTTCAGTTTTCTACTTCACCTGGAGTTAGTTTTAATAAATTAATTTTAAAATAGTTTCAAGTTTTTTTGCAAGGAGCTATATATTAAAACACCAAGAACAACAAAACGACTCTGTATATCAGGTTCAGGTAGGGGAGGAACAGCTGCCCCTTAAATCATTAGCACAGACCTCAGTCTCTGAGTTTGGGAACAGAGCAAGGTTGTAATAGAAAATCTCTCTTTAACTTTCATCTGTCAATTTTTTCATGAAGTGAATGGAGAATGTCATATGCTGAAGACTAAGCACATTTTCTCTGTCTAGTTTAGGAGGATACAGGGGAACTACAGCTCTAACCCTTTCTCCGAAAGGGCTCATCTTCTGGTTACTATTTTCTTATATAATGAAGAACACAATGCCCAAAAGTATCCAACAACTGAGTAGCGAGTGCTGTGGGTACAGAGAGTGCCCCTACCAGGATGAATTCTTCATCATCTCTCTCCACTAATGCAGCATATCAGCCACACCAGACCAGTCAGACCTCTGGCTAATACTGGTACATTCAACTCGGTTTCAGGAAGCTCTAGTTAATTTCCATCTCTCTGCACACCTGTCACCACAACCCCTGCCACCCCATGCCATCTCCAACCTACCATCGACATCAGAAATGTGTGTGTTTTAAATTCCCAGCTCTAGATCCCCAAAGAGAATTCTGTCTCTGCTCCTGAAGAACAGCACAGAAGCTGCTGCCAGGTTTAAATTATGGCAGGGCCCTTAGTTTGGGTGCAGACACTGTTGGGTCAATGTCACTATTAGGACACTCAGCAGCTAAGAACCTGGGCTTCTTGGGAGGCTGGCATCTCAGGACCAAGATCTGAATGCAGTGCTCTTTTTTTTTTTTTTTTTTAAATCAACTTTGCACCCTCTTTCCATTCCTTCTTTAAAGAATTTCACATCCCTGAATGCAGGTAACGCTTGAGGGAGAGAAAAGAGAGAGGCAGAAATAAAGATGATAGAGATACAGGACAGGGGAGGAGAAATTATATGCATGAAAAACTTTTTCGCTTCTAAGTGGAAAAAAATGGTTTGCAATTTTTTTAGCCTTTGAATTTAAAAACAGAGCAGAGGAGGATACCTTTGAAGCCCATGGGAAAAGTTCCAAAGCAGAACTGCTAGGAAACAGCAGTTGTGAGAGGAAAGTTCAAGGGCCATCTGTATGTCACCAGTGCCCTCTGAGGGCCCTAGGAGGGGCTGAAGGGAGGTGGCATCCTGAGGCAGTTTATGGTGAGTCTAAAAATGTCAGAGAGAGGACCCTGGAGACCACATTTCATCACAGCCTTAAGCGGCCCTGCAGTCTGCTGGCTGCTGGCCACCAGGAGGTGGAAGGCCAGTGAACAACTGTGGCTGCTCTGGCCTGTGCCTGGTGTTTTGGGTATTACAGTAACTTTATTTTTGGAAACAGCCCCAGAAGTGGAAGAGGCTTTGCCTGTGGGACCCTCATTTCCTCCTTCAGTACAAATAGAAGTCAGACAGGAAGTTGGTCAGTGGCCATCGAGGTGGACGCAGCCAAGATTGGATGAAGCCAAACACGAGCCTTGAGGGGTTAGTGTGCAAAGGTAGACACGGGCAGCACCCCATCCCTGGGGGGGAAACAGGTCCCAGCCCCTCCCTGTTGACAGAGGAAGAGAAAAGCAACTTCCTAAGTCAAGAAATTTGCTGACTAGCTTAAAAAAGTAGCCAACTGACTATGCTTCCTCAACTGTCCATCTCGAGGACTGGAGACTGAAAGGCCAGGACTAGCATTGCCAGAGAAGTAGGTGGGATTACAGGGCGTCACACGTTTGTTTTCCTTTTGTAATGGAGAGCTCAATGGAGAATCCACTATCACACTCCAGGGCCTCATCTGGGACGGCAGAGAAAGCAGAACATACAAGGTAAAGAGAATGTCAATCTGAGGGTAAAAGTAGGATGAGGGGTTGGAAGAGTCACTGGGATCTGATTTTGAGATCTATAATGCAGGACTAACAGAACTAACACGGAGAGAGAAAGGATTCTTAGAGATTATTTGGGTTTAAAAAAAAAAGCTCAAAAAATGAGAAGATTGCCGGAGCTCACACGTGAAGTTAGTGGTACAGATGACAGTGAAGGCAGGTCCTCTTATTCTCGGTTTAGTATCCCCTCTGGTCTCATCATGCCATCTCTAAATAGTCCATCAGTACCCACACTTTTATTGAGCATCCTCTCTGTGCCTAGTGCCATCATGGGTGTGGGGGAATGCACAGGGGTGAGGGGAAAATGCTGTCGGGGGATGCAGAATATAATAATATCTTACACTTTCATAATCCTTTACAGATTTTCAAAGCACTGAACATATACTAGCTCATTTAAATTTAGGTCCCCAAACAAATCTGAGAAGTATATATCCTCATTATATATGTGAGAAAACCAAACATTGCTCAAGGGGACACAGGAGTGACAAAGCCAGGATACAACCCAGGTATGTGACTTTGAAATTTTTCAGTGTAGCTAGAGAGACAAAACATAAACATGTGAAACAATTAGTAAATTATATGAAATAGCACTGTAGTTAATGTAATTCATTCTTGCATGGTTTAATGTGTTCCATCCATTTGAAATGCTCTTTAGCAAAGATGTCCAAGAGATACTTGAATCTGGGTGGTAAGAATACAAGATTTGGGAACCATCACATATAGATGACAACAGAGGTCAGAGGAGTGGAAGTATTTGAAATTGGCCCTTTCACCAATGGTCGCCATTTTATTAACAGTATATAAGAACAAAGGAGAGGTAGTGGAACCTTTGTACTTATGCAAGTTGTAAGTGTAGGCTACTTTATTTAAAGTTATTTTTCATGAAACAAAAATGTACTGAGGAGTTGGGTTATCAGTCTGATCTCTCCTCTCTGGCTGGTTGAAACTTGAAATTCTCCCAAATCCAAATCCATGTGAGCTCTGGGAATTATTCAACTGACACCTCTCCAATAGTTGTTCTTTGCCTGTCCTCATGGCATCTTACTCTATCTATGCAGCTTAGTATGTTGAGGAAAATATTTAAGAGAACCCCTATGCAGATTTATGCAACTCTTCCCATCTGTGGTTTCATCTTTTGCTGTACTCTTCCCATCAAATTCCAGCTGCATCACCTTCCAGTACTCCAATCCCCATGTCCTCGATTCAGTAAAACCACCATGCTCTGCTTGGGTTCCTCTCCTGTGCTTCAGGGGAGAAAATGTCTCCAGGGAGAGGGCCAAGATGCTCATTGCTTTCATTTTGTTTCTTTCGTTTCTCTCAGGCAACACAGTCCTGTTCTGAAAGCAGTTATTTCATGTAGGTTATCCAGTTTTCTAGTTGTTTATGATGTGAGGGAAAGTTTGCTACCACTTAAGCTTCCAACATGGCTGGAGGGGTAAGTGTTCCCATGTATCTTTGAAGTGATGCAAATCTTCTATGGATGTAGAGATGACACTACTTGGATTTCAAAATTAATCATGTATGTTAAAAATTTAAGTATAACCATCTCAAAAATAAAAATGTAATATAAAACTTCCAACCCAAGGGAGCATGAGACACTGTTAAAGAAAACTTGATCATTCCAATAGTAGATGGGAAGGGAGGAAAAATGAAGAAAAGTATATGAGGATTCCAGTGCCAAGAAAGGAAGTCAAGAGAACCAACAGATGGGACTGTTTACTCCTGACAATATAGAGATGATTGAGGTATTTGGAAAAGACTTTAAAATAAATACTGGATGTTTAAAATTCTCAAAGAGCCAAAGGAGGAACTAACAGCATGGAAGAATTAGAAGCATCGAAAGATTAAAGGTAGACATTAAAAACCATTAGAAAATTAGAACTGAAATAAAAGAATTAGAAAAATAATAGGATATTCTGAAGAAAGAATAGTTTCTTGGAAGATAGAACTGAGAAAATCTACCAGGGCATAACACAGAGGGATAAAGAAATGCACAATTATGAACTAATATATTCCTATCCAAAGGTCTCCAAAATATATAAAACTCAATATGACCTAATTATAAAGAATATCAAAAACACTATCAGAGAGGGTGATTTTAATATACTTCTCTCAGAAACTATTTTGATCAAAAAAGCAAGCATCTAGGATTCTTGAATAACATGATTTCCGAGCTTGATCTAACAAACACATTTAGAATCTTGGATAGAACAAAAAAAACAGGTTATGTATCAGGTGACCATATGCAAAAATCTAGAATATTCTAGAATATTCTCCAGTCTGTTTCACTGTTGAATGTGAAAGACAAAAGGTTAATCTGTAGCTTCCTTCCCCCACTCTATGCTTCAAAATTTTACAAATATATTGAAGCGTGACGAACCATGTGCTGAAAGCTCGTCTCCAAATTTTGACACTCCAACAGCAGGTGACCACCAAAAGCTTTGTTGCCTTTTCTGTCCCCTGTAGCAGGCTTCTGCCAGAAGCCAAGCCTGGATTTCAAACCTCTCTTTAGGCCCAGAATTGACGAAAGTTACCAAAGAGAAAAGCACCTATGGATACTTAATTTACTGCTCCTTCTAGGGGGTTCACTCTTGCTGATTTTGTTTTCCAGCGAACTCCGTTTAATAGCTCTTTGCTTTTAAGAACTAGAGATTGCAATTCATTTCTTTCTAATTTCCAGAATCTTTAAAAATTGAAAAAAAAACTTTCCACATGGCCTGAAATTCATCCAGTGTGTTATGGGGGAAAATGGCCATATATTTAAAGCCTCTAAAGATGTCACTTTAGCCCTATGAGACCACTAAAAGCTACGCTGGTTTTTCTTTGCCCCAGAAGTGGTACCCTGATCCTTAGCCTCTAGCCAACACCAAGAATGGATACATTCTCCATGGGAACAAAGCAAACACTGAACCTCAGCTCCCCCTGAATGGGTCTCCACTGCCTGAAAATTCAGTCCATCTAGTCCTCATTGCTTCCAGAGCTTTCCAATGTCTTTAAAATATGATGCTTGTATTTTATCTGGCTTTTCTCAGTGTTGTCAGTCAGAGCATAGGCCTGCCATGACCGATTACATCCCCCTTCAAATGACAGTTTGTGAAAAAGTGACATAATAGAAGAAAACATAGTGACATTTAGTAGTTACTAATTTGGGGTTGAACGGAGTTGCCAGTCTTTTTATTTTTCTGATTTTGTAAATTCCTAAAAAGGAATGAACTAAAGATAAAAAAATAAATCAATGAAATTGTTAAAAAGCAAAGCAACCTGAGCCATTTAAGTTCATTAAGGACAACAAGAGACAACGCAAGGAGTCAGATATGCGTATAAGACTAGAATCTACTTATCACAAGAAAAAAGTGGCATTTTTCACTCTGATTAAAAAAGTGTAAGTAGGTTTGCGAAGACCTACCATATCTTAAAAAGAAAAATGAGAAAAACTGTATGGTACTTCTACGTGACTAGATTGTGAGTTACATGGTGTGACTGGAGAAACCCAAGGAGTTTCTGACCCTGATACCCTTCTCCCCTTGTCTGCCATGAGAGTGATCTCTTTTACTACTTCCAAATCTTTTACCTATAGAGTCAGTACTCTGGGTTATGGACCATAAGCATGTTTATTTGCTCTGATAAAACAGGGAGACCTCAACTAAAACACCCATCACTTCCTTGGTTTAGCACAAAGGCCTCAGTTGGTAGGGAAAGCAGCCTTTTCCAGTTTGATCTAATTAACACAGGATATAAAACATTGGCAATATCATCTACTACACTGTGAAAAACATGAGAAGTCTATTAACAAGGATCATAGACTAGAAGTTTATAAATGTAAGTGTGTGTGGGATACACTCAGTTAATAAGTTGCTACCAGTCTCTGTGTATCCAGTCTTATGGAACAAACTGGATATATGGTAGACATGTCTAGTAGCCTACTGAGTATTCATTCTCCTCCTTATTTACAGAACCCGACTTTTGTTTGGGGAGGTGGCAAACAATAAACACAGAAAAAATGCTTTGTTTCTCAGGCTCACTTGCAGCTAGGGGTTGACCAAGTGACACAACTGTGGTTGAAATTTACGGGGAAGAGTTGGCCACAGCTGACATATGCCTTTTTTCCTTCCCGCTTTACCCTTCTTCCACCTAGAACACAGTTCTGATGTCTGGAGGTGAAATAGCCATTTTGAAAAAATACTGTAAGGATGGGAAAGACAGGGATATTTCCTTGAGAAGCTGCACTATCCCCAAACCATCAATCTTCAGACTGCCTGTTATGTGGGGAAAAAATAAACCCACTGAAGATTATTATCATGCAGTTATCATGATTATCATTATTACATGCAGCCAAATGCAATCCTAATTGATGAGAATGGGAAATTGTTACAGATTTTCATGAACTTGCAATCAGAGTTTCTGGAAATCCAAGGACAGATAATTCAAAAATGAGGACTGATCAATGATGCCATAGGAAAACATGGAGAGAAAAGGGTTTCATAAGAAAAACAAGAAAGAATAGTGCTTCGTTATTGGGGGTTCACTGGAAGCACTGAGTGAGTCTTTCTAAAACCAATTTATAACACACTACAGAATATTTGTAATTCCCTTGGCTATCTATACCTCAAGGTCTTTCTCATCCTAGCATGACTTCTTCCAGTCTTTCTCCTTCTCTTTCAAAACACACCCCCAAAACTGTCCCAAAATTTGTCCTGAGCTAGACTCTGTCATTCTTGCCCACCTCCTCATACCTTCCCAATCTATTCATTTTCGCAAGTCCTTCTTTGTCCTTTCCAAAGCAAATCAGACAAATCGGTTTGGTCCTTTTACTTCTCCTTCTCACCCAGTTATCCATATCTGTGCCAGGAACAGTACTGGCAAAGACAAAATTATCCTTAGTGTGAAAAGGAAGATGGAAGCCATTAACATCACCTTCTATTATTTTTTAATTACACACAGATATGCATGATAAAAATACACTCATAGACACATACTTGCATCCATCTGCCTTCATTAACACCCAGAATCCAGAAGAATCTTGTTCAAACAAAGCTTGTTATAATAAGGACCAATGTCAACTGCCACCTTGGCCCACCATTTAACTTGGCTAAACTACTGCTTGTGTCATTCAGTCCCCTAAACAGGAGCTCAATCAGTACCTTTCATGACATTCAAGGCAATTCAGAAAACTACTTTTGAAAAATAACATAAAGCACCACACATGCCATAAAGCATCTCTCCTCCCTGCAAATCCAGAAGATGGGAATGCCTTTTCCTCACCCTGGCATGTCCAGCTCTCTGACACAGGAAGTCCCAGTCTCCATCTCCTCCAAGCTTTGAAGCCCACATCCCAAGAAACATTTCTGTCTTATAAATAGTGCCCTTGCTTCTCCAGCCACATCTCACATTTTATTTTTGGTTTTTGATGCTCTTTTTATTGTCATCTGTCTTTCATCAATCTCCCATGGAGAATTCCAGCTACCAGTACTAACGACATTATACACAGTACCACCATTGATGCCAACATGAAATGGAAATACATATTTTTTTTGTTAGGGTGTATAAACTTCCTGGTTTAATAAAGCAGAACTACACTGAAAGTTTATCTAACTCACTTTATAATAAGAAAAGGCCTTGGTGAGTGTGTTTGCATTATAAAGAAAAGCTAAAATTAACACTTTTAAGACCACCTCCAACACAGAGTAAACCCTGTTATAAGCACAAAAGAAAATCAAGGTAAAAGTTGATTAAAACACTGAACCAAATTAAATTTGATCTAATGGTGTTTACTTGTCTTAACATCTGGAAAAGTTTGGGCATACACTGCAAACATTTTTAACCTAATTTTAAAATATATTATGCTTAGTTTCCACAGATGTATTTAAGTTGGGTCCTTTTAAAGAAACAATTCTTTCGATTTTTTTTTTTTTTTGCATTTAACAGGCAAGAATTTGGATCATAAGGTGCCAGTGGAAAGAATATCTAAATATCTCCCCTAATGGGTCCTCAAAAAGACACCCTAGTATTTAAAAAACACAATTTAAAAAGATCTTGTATCCTTCATGGGTGAAAAACAAATATGGAGGAACTCCTAAATAGGGGTTGCATGGGAGTGTTTTCACCTGCAGAGAAAAGCAAGAGAGGTAGCTGAAGGGGACCAGTCCCAATTCCACGGACATGCAGTAAACTCCAAGAAAGTCAGACTCTTGCACGGTTGAGGGATTTAGTTATACTCATAACTACTCTAAGCTAAATTCTGCTTCTCCTGTAGTCCTTATAGGCTCTGCCCTTCCCCTCCCCACCCAACATACATTTTTTTTCCAGTGGCTGCATGGGTGGGGCTGGCTAAGGTGTAGAGACCATTCTCCCAAACAAAGTCCACGGCTGCTTGGTGTTAAAGCTTGAAGCCCTTTTCCACCCCATCTTATGCTACCACTGGGTAGGAAAGGGTGGGATAGATATTTACGGGGATCAGCTTGGGAAGAAAAAAACAGGAAAGGGAATTGAAGACTCAGTCCAACCTTGTAAAATTCTGAGATTTTACAAGAACTCTAGAGTTACTAGAACTCTCAAGATTTATCTGATTTTCTGGTTGGCGTCAACTTAACTGTTTACTCTGCACAGGAATCAGATTCCCCAACACCCTACTTCTCTCTCCTCCTCTCCCTTAGTGTTGTATTAGCATTTGGTTTGTCAGCTCTGTCTTTCCTGAATTCACAAAATAGTCTGCAGCTTCTTGATGGATAGGGTCAACTCTTGGACATATTTTTTAGTTTCTCCATCACAGCCTAACACAGGATTTCCTGAGTACACAGCAGGTGATGAGTTCTGCGGGGGTATTGAGAAAACACAGGGTTGATTAATCTTTTGTCTTTGGGCTTTTTCAGTATCCATTTAATATCCTAAAAGAGAGTTATGACTTGATACAAACAGCAGATAAAAATGTAAATTTTAAATCAGAGAAACAACAACTTATTTTTTTCTTCTCTGTTCTCCCTTCTTATCACTGTACTGATCCTTCTAGAGGCAGTTAAAAGCTTGCCCTGCTAGAGATTCAGGCAAAGGCTGTGAGCTTTGTGTGTTTGGCAAGTGTCACGGTCAGCAAAGTTGGTTTTCTTGTTAGAATAGTCTATTTTCTACTGTGATAGAGCTTCACACTTATGATTTAAAAAAAAAAAAAAATTTCTGTGGCGGAGACATAACCTCCCTCTAAATTCTCATCTTATGGTGTAACTTCATCCACATACTCGTAACTCAGAGCAGCCTGTTATTGAAATTATGTACACATTTCCTCCTTATTTCTTGTTGCTAGAGGATAACATAGGTTAGCCACAGGATAATACTTAAAGCATCAAGAATCACAGTCATTCCCCTCTCTTCTTGGCCTTTATAAAATAATTTATAACCTTAATCCGTACCACTTGAAAAACCTAATCAATTCTATTTTTTTCAACTCCCTTTATGATTACCTTTTTGGTTGTCTACCTAGAACAGTGGTTCTCAAAGTATGGTCCCCAGACCAGAGGCACTGCTAGCACCTGGGAATTTAGGAGTGTTAATTCTACAGGTTTTATCCCAAACCCACTGAATCAGAAACTCTGGGGTTGGAGCCCAGTAATGTGTGTTTTAACAAGCCCTCCAGGTGATTCTGCTCAAATCTGAGAACCACTGACCTAGTACCGGCAGCCTCACTTTTTAGGAACTAAGCAACCTGGCATCTCAGAGAAACAGCTCACACCTTAGCCATTACACTTGTAAAGATAGGACAGGGAGCAACTCAGGAGAGCCTGGGGCGTGCCTCCAGAGAACACCGTTGCATAAAAGGGGTAGCCTGGCCAATCCACATGTTAGCACCTCAGACCTGATAGAGGCAAACACCCCCAGGAGACGACTGACTTGGAATTTGAGAGGAAGTGATTGCACATCATAATCAGTAAATTGCACGGAGGGATAAACAGAAGCATCTGCTACTAACATTTTCAAAGCTACATTTTTCACAGGTACATTCCAGAGTGTAACAAACCATTTCCACATGTGGGGCTGACCTCTCAACTATATATCTTACCTGCCTTTTGTGTCATCGCAGATTTCTTTTGGAAGTTAAAGTTCACTTCAAAGTCATAGTGAAGCCAAAAACTTTTCCAGGTGCACTGATGAGCCTTCAGAGATGTTGGTGATCTAGGCGAAACTGTGGATTAGGGAGGGCTGCCCTGCCTTCTGTGATACCCCTGCCCACATCAGTTACACGGATGCAGCTTAGAAGAGCTGAAGGAACGCTCAATGTCGCTAATTATCAGAGAAATGCAAATCAAAACTACAATGAGGTACCACCTCACAGTGGTCAGAATGGCCATCGTTGAAAAATCTACAAATAACAAATGCTAGAGACAGTGTGGAGAAAAGGGAACCCTCCTACACTGTTGGTGGGAATGCAAACGGATGCAGCCACTATGGAGAACAGTATGGAGGTTCCTTAAATAAACTAAAAATAGAGTTGTCATAGATCCAACAAACCCACTCCTGGGCATATATCCAGAAAAAACTATAATTCAAAAAGATATATGCACCCCTATGTGCACAGCAGCACTATTTACAATAGCCAAGACATGGAAACAACCTAAATGTCTATAGACAGATGAATGGATAAAGAAGATGTGGTACATATATACAGTGGAATACTATTCAGGCATAAAAAGAATGAAATAATGTCATTTGCAGCAACATGGATAGACCTAGAGATTATCATACTAAGTGAAGTAAGTCAGAAAGAGAAAGACAAATACCATATGATATCACTTATATGTGGCATCTAAAATATGGCACAAGTGAATTTATCTATGAAACAGACCAGACTCAGACATAGAGAACAGACTTGTGGTTGCCAAGGGGGGTGAAAGGAGGGATGGATTGGGAGTTTGGGATTAGTAGATGCAAACTATTATATATAGAGAATGGATAAACAACAAAGTCCTACTGTATAGCACAGGGAACTATATTCAATATCCTGTAATAAACCATAATGGAAAAGAATATGAAAAAGAATGTGTGTGTGTGTGTGTGTATATATATATATATATATATATATATATATATATATATAACTGAATCACTTTGCTGTACAGCAGAAATTAACACAACATTGTAAATCAACTACACTTCAATATAATAAATTTTTTAGAAAAAGAATAGCTGGAAGAAACTTATTAGCATATCAGTGCTTGGACCCCACTCCTCAAAGTTCTGATTTCATTACTCTGGGTGGGATCTATGAATTTTTTAAAAACACCCCATGTTCTTCTGTGCATTCCAATTCTAGAACCACGGAGTTAAACAAATGTTTCTTGAGTACTCACATGTGTGAGTCTTTTGGTAAGGCAACGGAAGATTCAAAAGAGCAAAAGGTAGAAGGGTATGTCTTCAAGAAGCATGGAATGAGGAGCAAGACATACACACCTAGCTGGAGCCCGCAGCAGACTACAGGTGCCACGTTAGGGCTACACACAATTTATCTTTGCCAAAAACAGGGTAGAGTTAATTCCAAATAGGTGCAAATGGATGTACCTCTACAGAGGAAATTGGCTTTGAATTTGGTTTTGGAGAATTTTTAACAGACAAGTGAGAAAGAATGTTTGGGACAGAGAAAATAAAGATGAACAAACGTGTAGAGGCAAGAAAGTTCTAGCATGGTGGAGGGATCAGTAAATACTGTATAGTCACTGTATATAGGAAATGATGTTGGCAAGGTCACCAGGGCTAAATGTTAAAGGATTTTTGAATGCCCTGGTAACAATTTGGATCTATTCTCAATGAAAAGTAACATTATGATACATATTTAGAAAGATGTACCATTTGGAAGCTAGCTACTATTTCTACTAATGAAAGTGTTGTGAACTGTATTTAGCCAATTAAATAAACAGTTACTGATCATTTAATTTACTTTGGTATACATTCCTGTGTTAGACACCATGAGGAATTTTAAAATACCCAAGGCAACAATTTATAATGAACAGATTGTTGAACCTTACACTACTCTCTTGTAATTCTATTAAATGAAATAGAATTCTGTGGGTTAAGTGACCAATTTCTGTTGTTACTGTTAATAATTCTTGTTTTTGTTTTTCTTTTTAAAGTAGTTTATGTATGGTAAAAGTAGCTTACTGGAGCCACTTAGAACATTAGCCCAGTAGCTGGCTATATGAAACATGCACTAACACACTCTGGACTTGGAGGAGATGCTTATGCCCTGAAGACCATTCAGAAGCAGGGCTGCAACCCAGGGCAAGTGCCCTACTCAGAAGGGCTTCTGCCTTTCAGGCATCTTCCAGTGACAATAAATGGGATGCATGTCACCATGTGTGAGTGTTTTGTATGCAGGCATATTTGTTTGGTTTTCTTTTATCCAGGAAAGAAGGCTCATTCTCTCTTCCTGTGCCATTAACAAAAGCAATAACTCTACCTCTCTCCAAAATGCACTGAATTTTCTAATAGTTGACATCTCTTATGGTGGTGAAGGGAAGCCCTGGCACTGACATGACTCTGAGATCTGAGAGCACCACTCAGGTAAGCCTCAGCACCACTAATTGCTTGCACAGTGACCTTGGGTAGGTCATTTTCCCTCTCTAAGTCTAAATTTCTTCATTTGTGAAGCAGAAAGAGTAATAGTACCTAAGACACAGGAATTTGGGGGGATTAAATGAAATGACATGCTAAAAACGTGAGCTACAATTACTAAAATAGCATGCAGGGCCTTGTGCCAGATGCCGGGGATGGAGAGGCAAATGAGGCAGGACATCTGCTCTCTTTGGCAAACCAGCAGCATACTGTGTCAGTACTTGCCTTCCCCAACCTTGTCCACGTAGGAGACCTCCAACCTGCAGGCTCGGATCTGCTGAGTCCTGAACCAAAGGGTATGAACCAAGCTTGCCCCTTCCCAGCAGCAAGTTTTGTCTGGATGTGGTCTTGCCAGAGACTCAGGGCATCCATGCAACCCCTGAGCTGGAGGAAGGGGCCACAAGCCAAGGAATATATGGGGCCGCTAGAAGCTGGAAAAGCAAGGAAACAGATTCTTCCCTAGAGAACCCAGCCCCGCTGACACCTTGACAATAGCCCAGTGAAACTGATTTTAGACTTCAGACTTCCAGAACCATACGAGAATAAATCTGTACTGTTTTAAGCAACCAAGTCTGTGGTAATTTGCTATAGCAGCCATAGGGAATGAACACAAGAAGATTAGAAAAAGAAATTAGAACTAGTCCTTGAATACCCAGTTGGGAACTTTGTCTGTATTCCCTGTGTCCTCTGAAAAGATGTAACAGAGATGGGTGGTTCCTGCTTCAACCTGGACAGTCACCTCCAAGCAAGGCAGTCATCATAATTAAAAACTCCCTCTTCCATACTCCTGCTGCCATACCATTCCTACATGCCACCACCTTCCTTCCCCAGAGGGAACCCCTTGCAATATGGATATCAGACCAGATGGGATTCATGTTCATTACACCCATTCAGATCCTGTGATGGGCTACTGGCTGCCTCTGGGCAGCCCCACAGCCAGGAAGTTTGACTTATCCTCTTCTTCCTGCTCCTCTGATACACCTGGTGGCCAAGACCAAGGCTGTTGTAACTGCAGGGTTATGCAGTCAGCTTCCTGGGCTTCACACATGTAAGCGTAAGAAGGTAACATGCCCCCGAGGATGACTGAACCCATCTCCGCCTCCCCAGCGACCCTTAAACAAAGTCACTGCCAATTTGGAATGGCTCTGGAGAAGCCAACAATGCTACCAAAAATCCAGGGCAGGAACATTTCTGGTACTTGAGCTAACTTCAAAGATGAGAACTAATTCATTTAAAGAAATGAAACCCTTTAGGCTGAAACATCCTCACCTGAAAGAATCAAAGCAAGTAGCTCATTACCTTTCTTGGATACTTCTAACACAATCTGATCTTATGAGGATGCCAGTCTAACTCTGGAGAGAGAAGACTGTGTCTGCCAAAGGAGTGAGTAAGGAGACTGTGATAGACATTTCACATGGGGAGCTGCAGTTACCGCAGTCACTTTCTGCATCACAATTGGCTCACAGAGAGCAAAAGCAGGATCCAAAGTACGAATAATTCATCTTAACTAAGTTCTTTTCCTTTTCCCCATTTAATTTTAATTATATGTGTAATAAACGAATACATGTGCTTTATTTGCAAAACAAATAACTAAGTATAATAATAGTGAAGGGCTTCCCTGGTGGCGCAGCGGTTGAGAGTCTGCCTGCCGATGCAGGGGACACGGGTTGGTGCCCCGTTCTGGGAAGATCCCACATGCCGCAGAGCGGCTGGGCCCGTGAGCCATGGCGGCTGAGCCTGTGCATCTGGAGCCTGTGCTCCGCAACGGGAGAGGCCACAACAGTGAGAGGCCCGCGTACCGCAAAAAAAAAAAAAAAAAAAAGTGAAAAACCCATTAGTTGTTCCTCTCCAAAATCTCATTCCCCTCCTCTAGAACTAACCTAGACAATAATTTAACGTTCATTTTTCATATGTTTCTAAGTGTCTATATCAACATGTATTATATACAGTATGTGCAGAGTTTGAAATTAGTTTAACATAAGGGCAGGAACAATAACTTTTTCTGTGACTGGCTTTTTTAAAAAATATATATACTTTTTACTTTAAAACACTTTTAGATTTACAGGAAAACTGAAAAAAATGGTAATAGAGTTCCCATATACCCCACATCCAGTTTTCTTATTAACATCTTACATTACTATGGTACATTTGCTACAATTAATGAACCAATACTGATAAATCATTATAAACTAAAGTCTATACTTTATTCGTATCTCCTTAGTTTTTACCTACTGCCCTTTTTCTGTTCCAGGACCCCATCCAGGACACTACATTGTATTCAGTTGTCATGTCTCCTTAGGCTCCTCTTGGTTGTGACAGTTCCTCAGACTTTCCCTGTTCTGATGATACTGGTTAGATACTTTGTAAGAGGTTCCTCTGTGGGGATTTGTCTGATGTCCTTTTCCAAGATTAAACTGAGTTCTGGGTTGTTGGGAGGAAGATCACAGAAGTAAAGTGCCAATTTCACCATGTCATATCAAGGGCATATACTATAACATGCTTTATTACTGTCGATGTTGACCTTGACCACCTGGCTGAGGCAGTGTTTGTCAGGTCTCTCCACTATAAAGTTACCCTTTTTCCTCCCTTTCTATTCTATGCTCTTCGAAAGGAAGTTACTATACATACCCCCTTGAGGGCAGAGTATCTACATAGATTATTTGGAATTCTTCATGGGAGGTTTGTCTACTCTCCCCTATGTGTTTTACTCAATCATTAATTTCTATCTGTATAAGCTCATGGATATTTATTTTATACTTTGCATTAGAATCTAATACTACATTATTGTGACTTGCTTTTTTTACTTATCTGGGCAATTTTCCATTCCTTTAAACCATAATTCTGAAACCATGGTTGTATAATTATGTACTTAGAATGTTATTTTTTAATTGAGCTCTTGCTACATGAACTATGGTGTGGAGATATCTGTGATTGCCAAGAACATAGCTGACATCATTTCCATACTTCAAAACTGATTCAGGTGGGAGGGAGCAGTTAAATAGGGCACTAATGCCTGCCATTACAAGCAGTTGTTTAGAAATCCAGGAGAATCTGGACATGTTAGAAAATTAGACATTCAGAAAATGATCCTCTTCACCCATTCCACTCCACCTCACAAATGTTCTTGGGATGCCTTTAACAAGAAAAGAGCACCCAATTCTCTCTCCTTTTGCCATTGATATAAAACATTAATTACACCCTCCTCTAAAGTATGTGGAATATTTAAATTGTTAATAACTCATGATTACAAGGGGAGTCCTGTCACTGACGTGGTGAAATCTGAGATGTTGGGCAGGATAAGTTCTAGGGTTTCAGGCTGAGTTTTGGGAGGGAGCACAGGTAAATGCAGGTATCTGGTCGACCAAGTGCAACCAGAAGTTTCTTCCTTGATTTTCAGCAGACCTCGGCAAAGAAAGCAACCTGCTCAAAGTTGTAGTCTGAGAAGATGAAAAATAATACAACTCTTGGGACTTCCCTGGTGGCACAGTGGTTAAGAGTCTGCCTGCCAGCACAGGGGACACGGGTTCAATCCCTGGCCCGGAGAGATCCCACATGCCACAGAGCAGCTCAGACTGTGTGCCACAAATACTGAGCCTGCTCTCCAGAGCCCACAAGCCACAACTACTGAGCCCACCTGCCACAACTACTGAAGCCCGCGTGCCTAGAGCCCGTGCTCCACAACAAGAGAAGCCACCGCAACGAGAGGCCCACGCACCACAACGAAGAGTAGCCCCATGCTCACCACAACTAGAGAAAGCTCGTGTGCAGCAACGAAGACCCAAAGCAGCCCAAAATTAATTAATTAATTAATTAATTTTAAAAAAACCCCCAAAACTCTTAAGGCATATACTGCCAAACTATCATCATACCAACAACTCAGTGAGGGCACAGAAGAGCATCTCATCCTCTCTGACCGATACCTGTACTGCTCATTGATCTTCTTTCAGTCCTACTAGGCTTCCCTTCACTCAGTCTCTCCGGAGCCCACAAAGGGCCCCTCTGCTCACCTCCAGTAGGAGTCCCCACACGTCACTGGATTTTGCTGACAAGTGACCTTTCTCTCCTGGGATAAATAAGCCCATGACAATGAACCCACCTCAGTCCATCCAGAAAGGCCAGCAGGAAGTAACAGCAGCTGGGGCAACTGCTTCTTCTTGACTCCAGGCTTCCGACAGAATTACTGAAATCTCCCAACTTCTGGAGTTGAAGCAGTGAGAAAATGTAAGTGGCTCCTTCACCTCCTTACCAAACTGGAAAGACCACGCCTCTAAACTTAAGTCTATACTTGCTCTTCTGGCATAAAAGCTTCTTTGCCATCTGTTTCAAATTGCTCTTGTTCTTGTCTTATCTCCCAAGCAGGCTCACAAGAGACCTCTGCTCCAGCCAGGCTCACCTCCGCCCTACTTCTCTATTGTCGTGTGAATTCTTGCCCCAAGTGTTTGCTGAGCTCTCCTACCCCTTACAATACTCTACTCACCTCTTCACCTACAAACCCCATCTTTAACTTCAGGCTATGTCTCAAAATCTATCTACTCTGTGACCCCTCATCACCTCTCTTCCTAGAACTTTCCCCTCTCCTGCCCATGTGGTGTGTCTGCTATCCTTCTGTTCCGCGAGAGTGGCCCTGCAGGTCTGATCTTCCTCCACCGAGGGCAGAAGCTGGGTCCTATACATTCTTTACAACACCAAAGCTCTGAACATCAGGGATTGTTTTCCAATGAACACGTGCATGAGTCACACAGTGAAGCACAGAAATGATCCCCCATGGGAAATGGGGCTGACATTGTCAGCCATTTTAGACGTAGCAACAAGTAGATGAAGAGATTTGCTAAAAGTCAAGTAGGTACTTATCTTCATTCCCTCATCCAACATCATTAAGATAAAGGACTACAAAAGATATGAACCCCAAATGACAAGGAGAGGATTACAGCAGATGAGAGATGCTCAACAAAATTTAGGAAACAAAAAGCAGACAAAAAGCAGACTGTTAACCACTGTGCCGCCAGGGAAGCCCCCAGAAAATATTATTTTAAAGAATGAATGCTCTCAGATATAAGAAAAGATATTAAGAGATATCAAATCTAGGGTCTTCCCTGGCGGAGCAGTGGTCAAGAATCCACCTGCTAATGCAGGAGACACAGGTTCGAGCCCTGGTCCGGGAAGATCCCATATGCCGCGGAGCAACTAAGTCCATGCGCCACAACTACTGAGCCTGTGCTCTAGAGCCCGTGAGCCACAACTACTGAGCCCACGTGCTGCAACTACTGAAGCCCGTGCGCCTAGAGCCTGTGCTCCGCAAGCCCCCGCTTGCCACAACTAGAGAAAGCCCACGCATAGCAACGAAGACCCAATGCAGCCAAAAAATTAATAAATTAATAAATAAATTTAAAAAAAGAGAGATATCAAATCTATGCAGAAAAGAATAAGTGCTAATAAAAGAACAGTGAACAAGAAAAACCCTTAAACACTGAAAATATTACAGCACTTAAAATTAGCATTTAAAAATTCAGCAGGTGACTAAATTGAAGGAACTCTCCTGGAAAGTATAACCAAAAAATGGATAGAAAGGGAAAACAATAAAATTAGAAAATTAAAAGATAAATTCATGAAAACTGGCATTCAACTGATGAGATGACCTGAGGAAATGATCAGAGAAAGAAACTGTAAAAAAAATAATAATATAAGAAAATATTTTTGAGCCAAGGGGTATGGCTTTCTAGATCAAAAGAGAATATTGCATGCCCAGCATGCTGAAGTCAGAGAAGACCCATCACGGCTTATCATCGTGAAATCTGGGATAAAGAGAAGCTCCTAAAAGTTTCCCGAGAGAAAAATCATCAAATTTTTCTCATGAAAAGAATTAGGAATATAAAGAATTGCTTCATACTCTTCAAAAAGTAGCATTGCGAGCCACCTGACCATAGAGAAATGCCTTAAAATTCTAACAGAAAACTATGACTGCAAATCTATACCCAAACTACTATCCAATATGAGAGTAGAATAAAGGTATTTTCAGACATGCTAGGTCTTATAAACGTTTTCTTCTTTGTATTTTTTCTCAGGAAGCTTTTGGAAAATATGATCTCCCAATATGAGGGGCTAAACTCAGAAAGAAGACGTGAGGTCCAGGAAACCAGGGATCTAACTTAGGAGACAGATGAAGGAAATTCCCAGGATGATGATCAAGACAAATCCTAGGATACCAGGATGCATCAGCCTGAGATCATCAACCATCTTGACTGGCGGAGAAGGACAGGACAGATGGCTCTAGGAGGAATAACTCTAAGAAAAAAACAAAACCTGAAAGATTGCCTGAAGTTTCCGTTCATATTGAGAAGTGCTTTATAGCTCTGTTAGAAAAGCTGGCGAAGAATTAGTTATACAAATAACAATAAGAAACGAAAGAAGGAATATTGACTACAAAAAGTTGTAGAGAAAGAGAGTAATGGTATAATTGCATGGCTCATCTTTGAATAATATTTACATAATTATACAATGCCTGACACTAAATATCGATTTGAGTAGAAATGGCACCGTAACTATAAAGTGGGGATGGGGAGAAGAGCTGTGTATGTGTTTGGGGCAGGGGCAGAGGGGTGGTATAAAGAGAATGAAATCCACATTTTCCATAGAATAAAGTCAATAGATAATGTCTAAAATTGAAAAGTGGAGAAAAAGTATAAACATGATACTTAGAAATATAGAAGTAAATGCCAGAGGAAACAACAGTAAGGATTAAAAGCAGCTACTTCTGAAGAATAAAAATCAGGGATAGAAGAGGGTAGAACAAGAAACTGCTGTTTTATATCATAAGATTTATGATGTCATTTGACTTTTGCTTTTCAGAGAAGCAGTGTGGTACAGTGCTCACAAGCCCAGACCTGGGTTTGGATTTCAGCTCTGACACTTGCTGTGTAAACTTGGACAAGATCCTTAAGCTCTCTGTGCCTCGATGACCCCTTTCAAATTGGAATAATAATGCTTGCCTCGTGTTATTTTAAGGCTTGAGTCAGTTCATAAAGCACTTAGAAAAGTAGTACTTAGTGTTTTCAACCATTTACTATTACTGTTATTACTAGATTATATATATATATATATAATTTTTTTAATTAAAATTAAAATAGAAAAAAGGAAGGAGTATGCAATTATGCCTTAAGCTCTGCTTCTGAAGGCTCTGTCCTTTCTTTCTTAATAGACAGTAATGGTCAGCATTTTATATTCAGTTTTGCCCTAAATATACCAATTTCTGTCCCCTCCTTTTCCTACAGAAAATGTCAGTGAACACAGGAACTCCTGAGAGGGCGTGCGACCTCGGCACTCCTCCCCGTGTCCCCGAGTGGGTGTCTAGGGAGTGGTCTACACCAGCGGTCCCCAGCCTTTTTGGCACCAGGGAGCGGTTTCAGGGAAGACAATTTTTCCACGGCCGGGGGGTATGGTTCAGGGGGTAATGCGAGCGATGGGCAGCAGCAGATGAAGCTTTGCTCCCTTGTCTGCCGCTCACCTCCTGCCGTGCGGCCCACTTCCTAACAGGTACCCGGGGACCCCTGGTCTACACCATCGCTTAAGCCCTCCCTAGGATGGAGACCACGCTATCAGAGTCCAGAATGCACCCAGCCTGACTCTGTGCGTGTGCTTTTCAAGGCAACAGGTCGTAAAGCATCCTAGATCACTGTGGTTATTGTGAAAAGACTTGCTGTCCTACCAGGGTCCCAGACAGAGCTCTCTGTGATTCAAAAGTGAATGAAAGAAGCGTGCAGACACATTCGAGGAATCAACACTTCACTGGCTCTTCAAGGGCAAAAGAAGACTCCCTCTTATGGTCCCCTCTGCTCTGCCCTGTGCCTTCTTCTCCTGACCATAACCCTGTGATACAGTACACGGTGGAAACGCTAGAAGGCTGCTGCTTTATTCCCCAGTACTTCTCTGTCCTGTTCAGCTACAGCCCGGCCTCAACGCAGCATCCTCATGAGAGGGGAAACCATGGTGACCTGTGAGCCGGGTGTGACCACTCCCACTGCCCCATGGCAGAGCGCACCTGCAGGCCGTGGTGGACTGAAGTGCTTTCATTACAAAATGTGGGGAATGAGCTTGCTCACAGCTCTGACACCTACTGACCGTGAGACCCGTATTGTCAGTTCTCCAGGCCTCGCATTGTAAAATCTGAGAGTCAGGACGCCTGGCAGGATCAGCGCCCTCATCTCACCCAGGGTGAGCAAAAGGCCCGAGGAAGTGAAGGGATCTGAACGAGGTAACACACTGAATTAGAACAGGGGCTCGAACCCCAGCCTACCGAGCCCGGGACGGTGCTCTTTCCACGGTGCCTGATCACTGCCAGCTGTCTAAATCATCACCTCCCAATCACAGACTCCTCCACGTGAAGCCCCAGAACGCCGTCCAGAAATCCACAGGAAGACAGCATCATTCTTTCACAACATGGTCATTCCCTTCCAAGGCTTTAGCGCTGGATACTCATCTTACCAAGAAATTCCCAACTAAAATAACAAACGGAAGATGAAAAGCTCCAAATCAGTTTAAACAACCTTTACCTGCATATGCAGTCAAATCGGCATATCTGACAGCAAGTTCTCATACAAAGTCAAAGACTCACCCTGCTGTTTGTAGATCAGCGGTAACAGAGCCTCGGGGGAAGGGAGCTGCTTCCGAACCAGTCGTTAAGATGAGCCAACTGCTCCCTTCCCTTCCCCCTCCCCTGCCCACACCCACCCAAAGGCCAGTCTCTCCCAAGCTGTTTGGCAACTCTGTTGAAGACAGCTTAAGGTCCAGGAGTGGATTGGGAACAGCTAACACTCTGGCAATCATTTCCTTTTCCTTGAGCCCAGACTTCAGTGGGCGTACGATGTGGCATTCTGCTTCTGATTTCAATCATTTCCCCAGCAATTCAGCATGACAAAAATAAGAGCTTGCAACAGCTCAGGAGCGGCCAGCCCCCAGGTTCCCTGCCTCCTTGGAGTGGACTTGGTGACCTAAGAAGCCGGCCACACATTGCCTGTAGGACAACGCAGGAAGGTTCATCGTGCATTGCTCTCTTCTCTTTAAGTCAAAGAAGCAGATGGGCCTCCAATCCTGCCGAAACAAGCCTGGAAACTACGAGGATGGACAAGCGATTTCACTTTTAAGCTGTTTATGGCAGTTGTTGGAAATTAACATAACTGATTCTAGTGTCTATGTCATTGCTAGGGATGTCTAGAACACGAGCTAAGGAAACGCTGGGGCATATTTTCTTCATCCTCTGGTTCCCCCTGGTTTTTTGGGCTAGCCTCCTTCACCCATCCTCCACTCGACTGACAAGTGATATAAAACATGTCTCGGAGCCTATCATGCCCTTACAAAGAATTATCCAGGGCTCCTGGGAATCTTCAGCATAAAGGTCCCCCACAGACTTTCAGAAGGCCCCACCAGCTTCTTCCTGCCCCTTCCCCACTCCATCCTCTGCTTCAGCCGTGCAAAGCCATGCACAACCCAGGTTCTCTCTCACCTCTGTATTATTGAACACGCATTTCTCTGTTCTCAGAAAACCTCTTCCCCCTTTCAAATGGCCTACGTCTCAGCAGAAATGCTATGTCCTTCAGAAAACCCTCCTAGGCCCCTCCAAACCCTGAGTATTGAATGTCCCTCCATGGAAGATCCACTGGGTTCTTAAAATGACCTCTAGCAACATACTTTTTTTTTTTTTTTTTAAATCTGTCTCTCCGGCTAGTTAGTGAGCAGTTTATCAGGAACAGTAACTTTCCACTCTGAGTCCCGCCACCCTGCACCTAGTGAATAGAATGTGTTCAGTGACGCAACGTATTCAATTGATTCAATGGTTCTTACGGGCAGGAAATATGCTATATTCTTTTTTTCAATCCTCCAGGTAACAGATGCTCAAAAGCAGTTTGTGAAGGAAAGAATAAATTTAAAAAGCTGTATTTCCCCAACTCACAGAACCTGTACTTTGTCCTCAGACATATGTGCATCTGAAGAACAATGATGTCAACCTGGGCTTTGGTCTTCAAGTCGTTCATCATGCCCTGCGTCCCCAGGCGGCATCTGCTACTTGAGTGCCCTCCCTCCTGGCCTAAGGCACTGCTGCCACCTGTTCCACCCCCTCCATCCATCCCACCTTGCTTGCTCCAAGTGCCTGACACTGCCTCTCCTCCCCGGGACCTACAGATTGGAGGCACTCGCTTACGGTTCCAGCTGGACAGCTGCACCCGCGGCCCACGGACAGAAAGTGTAGGCCTCTGGAGGCCCTGCATATTTTTCACACAGTTCTGTGAAAACTGTCCTCGTTACTCTGATCAAGGCGGCCCCAGCAGCGAGGGGGAGAAAACGAGGTCTGACGGTGGGGTTTAAAAAGAATTGTTACTTCACTGTCTTATTCCAGTTTCGCCTCCTCCGACCCAGAACATTCACTCTGCAATAGACAGGATACGCTGACATGCATATAAGCTTGGGGATCTGAGCCTGAGGCTTCTCTGAAATGATCAATAATCACCTTCCAGAAGGCAGCGGGCTCTGGCCAGATGTGACGTGGCCTCCACACTCTGGATCAGCCGTTTCCAAGGAAGTCTGTTTTTGTCAAGGAGCCACTGGTACACCCAGTAGACACTCTCTGGCAAGTTCGTGAATTGCTACAACACAAAAAGGCAGGCCCGGTTTGAATTACCAGGCTCCGATTCCTCCGTGGAGCTCTGGTCACACTCAGTACACGAACCACCTGGAGCCTCACTCTGGCACTCCGTTATTTACTCACAGTCCCAGGTGGAGTTAGAGCCCATAACTCAGGCACGTCCGGCCCTCTTCTCCATGGACAGCATCATACCTCATCTCAGCAGTCGCTCCCTCACCATCCATCAGCCATTTCAATTTGGGAATCACGTGCCAAGGTGGATGCTGTCCTTCGGGGATTATCATTATAAATTAACGTTTTCAATTTGGGGGTCTAGTCCGCCATTTTGCAGAGCGTTTTGCCTTTTTTTCTCTTAATCTCACATGCCTCAAATGTCCGAAGGACCCACTAATTCCTCCCCAGTTTTTCCTTCCTCCTTTTGTAAAGAATTCTGGTAACCAACAGACCACATGCTCTATCTAACCCCTTTTATTTCTCTGGGGAGTCATCGCCAAACCAACCAACCGACATTGGAAAACTCCCAGCAGCTCAAGGTCTTCAGTGAGAAAGGCCACCTCCCATCAGTTAGGAGTGAGCATGCTACTGAATCTCTCTGCGCTTCAGTTTATCAGAGGATGAGGCATGAAGAAGCTTAGCCATAAAACACGGGCTGGGAGACACTGGGCTGTTGCAAAGAAAGGACCCTCTAGGTGCACAAGGATCAAAAGAGAGGGAGAGGTATGATGTGTCAGAGAAGAACTATAAGGAATCCGCCTCTGTATAAAATCTAGGGAACACGTGGAAGAGCAGAAAAGGATGAAACTGAACAGGCACGAAGAGTCATGACCAGAGCCTGTGAATACCACGTAAAAGAAGTTTGGATATTTTTTTCAAAGTAATAGGAAGTCATTGAAGGTTTTCAGAAGGGAAGTCACGTGTTTAGGTCTTGTTTTTAGAGAGATCATTGTCAGAAATGTGGAGATTGGTTTGAAGAGATGCAGAACTAAAGAGGAAGAATCCAGTTGGGGACTGCATCCTTAGGGCAGCTAAGAATGTATGCTAAGGCAGCAAAGTGGAGAGAGGAGAGGAGAGGAGAGGATAGATTAAGGGATTTTTCACGCCATCACAGGATGTGAGGGAAGCAATGACCAGAGTAAACCCTCAGGATTCTGGCTCAGACAACTGGATGAATGGCAATCCTGTTCACCAAGGTAGGGACTAGAGGGAGTTTTACAGAGAAGTGGAATGAGAGAAAAGAAATTAGTCTGGGGATACTTTGAGTGAGTGCCTGTGGGACAGTAGTAGGAGTTTCTAGTAGGCAGAAGAATTTTCAGGAAAAAGAAGAGCCACTGGTATACACAGTGTGTGGAAACTGAAGACACAGGGAAGGTGAGATCATGCAGGCAGCAGGGCTAGGATGAGCGGACAGCAGGGTTGGCCATGAGACCCTAGGGACTCACCAACCAAAGGAGGACAGAGCTTCATGGGGAGAAAGTGGTCAGCTGTGTCAGCTATGCCACAGAGCGTGGCATCCTGTAGAGAGAAGCAGAAGAAGAGGGTTGGGGAGGGACAGTACATGTGAATGTGGTATTTCAGGAGGCTCAGCTAGGAAAGGAGAGAGAGAGGGCCAAAAGACATTATTGGCTAGTGGGTGGGTTATTGTTTTATTTTTAATAACCTTATTGTTTTGCAATAATTTTAGAATTACAGAGAAGTTGCAAAACCAGTCCAGTTCTCCACATGGCTAACATCTTCCGTTACCATGGTACGTTCCTCAAAACTCAGAAACCAACATTGGTGTATTACTATTACCTAGCTTCCAGAATTTATTTGGACTTCATCAGCTTTTCCACCAAAGTCCTTTTCAATCCCAAGATTCAACCCTGGGTAACACATTGCATTTAGTTGCCGTATCTTCCCGATATATTATGGTCAGTCTTTGTTTTTTGTTTTTGTTTTTGCGGTATGCGGGCCTCTCACTGTTGTGGCCTCTCCCGTCGCGGAGCACAGGCTCCGGACGCGCAGGCTCAGCGGCCATGGCTCACGGGCCCAGCCGCTCCGCGGCATGTGGGATCTTCCCGGACCGGGGCACGAACCCGTGTCCCCTGCATCGGCAGGCGGACTCTCAACCACTGCGCCACCAGAGAAGCCCCAGTCTTTGTTTTTTTTAATGACCTTGCCACTGTTGAGGAGTAGGCCAGGTAACCTGCAGAACGTCTGCCAGTCTGAGTTTTTCTCATGCTTAGACTGGGGTTATGTAATTTGGGGAACTAATACCACAGAGGTACTTTCCTCATCACTTCATATCGGGGGGTACATGAAATCCACATGGCAACACTGATGATATTAACCTTGATCACCTGGTTAATGTGGCGTCTCCACTGCAAAGCTTCTGCTTTTCCCTTACCTGACTCTATTCTTTGCAAGTGACTCACTAAGTCCAGCCCACACTGGGGTGTGAGAATGGGAGTGGAGGGTGGGAATTAAGCCCCATCTCTTGTTTTCCTTCTACAGTGAGAAAGACCTTCCCAGTTCAGCCTCTAATCTTTATTATCTCCTTTATCTTAAAACTACAACACTTCTAGTCTCCGGCACACAATAGAGCACTTAATCCTATGAGATTTTATTATGTTCACTTGTTATTTCGGACGTCTTATTCAAGACTTAGGCAAAAGGGCTCAATGTCTAATCTGGGATGCACACTGTACTTCTCCCTTTCCTCAACTCACTCAATTACTATGTCCTGTCATCTTTACCTACTAAACATCTCTTAAATTCGGTCACAGGTGATCCCTGACAAAACTTTGTCAGATCAACTGACTCCTAAGTTCCGTATCTTTCCCTCCAGGTAGAAACCTATCCTCATCCCTGACACCTGATATAAACAGAAGGGCAGCAAAGGGAACAAAACTTTCTCTGTACCACTGCCAGATTCCAGAGTGTTAAACAGGAACGTGGGGTGAAAGCACAGTGCAGCACGTGGACCTACGGTATGCCTTCCTCAACTGCTGCTCAACCTTGGAGCCCAGAAGCCTCTGCTTTGGCTTGAAAGCTTAGAGCTCAGCCTGAAGAAACGGCTCATAAAAAGTCCCTTTCTCGGCATTTATCCAGAAACTCCCCCCAGGAAGATGTGTTCAAACAAGAATCCGCTCTTTCCTCTATGACTCTGCTTGTAGGAGGCTTGCAGGATGGGTCCAGTCTCAGGAAAGGACAAGCAAGAGATCCGGACTTTGGGATCTGTTCCACCACTAATGGAGTGAACCGTTCTGACTTCCATACCCTGAGTTCACATTGGTGAAATGAAGGGCTTGGGCTGATGAGAATGGATTCAGTTCGACCCCAGCAGCCCTAGGAAGCAGCTACCACTTGATCTCATTTCTGGGGCTTCTCTGTTACGGTCACAGAACAGTGTGACTGGCTTTGGGAATGTTATGTGGGAGCCCTATCTCCAAAGAGTCACATGGAAAAGGAATTAGGACAGCACAGGTCAAATTCTAGCTTGGTGAGTAAAGCCCAGTGGAAAGAAGAGGCTCCCAACCTCTCTAGAGACAGTGCATACTTTCTCCCCAGGGGACTGGAGGCTTGGCAGCCCTCAGTGGCCTCCAGCCCCATCCTATCAAGTGGAGTTGGCTTGCTGTTGAGCTCACATGACAGATGGCTCTTTGGGCCTCCAGAGGGCTCTCCAGCCGTCACTGGGCTGTCAACTGCAAACAGAAGCCATTCTTTGTCCTCACCTCCTCTCCAGAATTTTTCCTGGCTTCGTAACCTCCAAGGCACAAGATATGCCCTTAACCAACCAAGGGCTCCCCACTCCCTGCCTATGTATGGGAATCATCTTTTTTGGAAACCAAAACAATCAGGGCACATAACCTGACATAGAGTATTTTTGCTATTCCTGACTGTAAAGACAGTTCAGGAAATGCAGTTTTGGTACTAAGATATTATCATTTCTACAGTGTTATATCTCCTGATACTTAAAATCCAGCCAGCAGAAATTCATAACTTGGACTCAAATTTATATCCATAATTAAAGGAAATCCCCAAGAGTGTCTAGACACAATCACTGCTGTTTTCAATCATTGACACCTTTAGGAGAAGGGTTTGATGTCAGGAGAGAGCTTGCTGGAAGGTGGCAAACATCATGCATCTGAGATGAGACAGTGGGTATAGGACCCTTGCTTGCTGCCTGCCACACGTTCTTTAAGAAATGGCCAGATGGGCTTCCCTGGTGGCGCAGTGGTTGAGAGTCCGCCTGCCGATGCAGGGGACACGGGTTCGTGCCCCGGTCCGGAAAGATCCCACATGCCGCGGAGTGGCTGGGCCCGTGGGCCATGGCCGCTGAGCCTGCGCGTCCGGAGCCTGTGCTCCGCAATGAGAGAGGCCACAACAGTGAGAGGCCCGCGTACCGAAAAAAAAAAAGAAATGGCCAGCTGCTCCCTAGTGGAGCCTTGGAATGTAAGAGCCTCTGGCTTCCCACGATCCCAGACAGAGAGCAAGGGACACGAGGGGAACATGGCCAGTGTCAGGGTGGCAGCATCCTTGTCCACAGCAGCGGGAGTAACTGGGCACCTCCACCATTATTCAGAAGATCCTGGCCTGGGAATCCAGGGACCTGAGTTCTAAGCTTGGAATCTCCCAATGTAACATCAGAAGGCAGAGAGCACCATCTCTAACACCTTGCCCAGCTTGAAGGGCCTATGGTTAGATTAGGCAAATATTTCTTCAGAGTGACAGGAAACATAGGACAGACATGGTAGCATGAGTGTCTGGGATGTGAGAAAAATGAGGAGAAAAAAGGAATCGAAGACATGTAGGTCTGGTGAGACTCTCCACATGCGATCCGTACAACTTCTCAAAATGGTTTCAGGAAAAATCTCTTTCCTCTGGGCCTTATACTTCTGATACAGTAGCTCACGTTTTACGTCATCTTAGACCCTCTGAATGGCTTTAATTTAATAGCAGGATAATTTAAAATTCATCATTTTATTTGATTTCCCACTTCCATCAAACAAACAAACAAAACCTCTGAACCTGGCAGGAATTCCCATCCCTATTTCCCAGGAAAAAATCCTGGGGCTCAGGAACTTACAAAAGGTTCACACACAAAAACCTTTACAGGGTCAGCTGGGACTGGAACCCTGGTCTCCACCAGTTCTTTGGAGCTTAAAGCTTTCTTGAAGGTTATCTTCAAGCAAAGCCTGCTAAACACTTATTTTACCTCCTGTGATCAACTGGCCAAAATTCTGCTCCGAAAAATGAACATATCAAAATAAAGCTTAGAGTTAGGTTACCTGCTATTATCATTGGCAGGACAGCAGTTTTCCAACTATGCTTCTCACAGCCTTCGAGATTCCACCAGGCCTCTCCCAGGCTTCTGAGTATCTTTGAGCTGAGTCAGGTGGACACTCTAGGCTCTCCCAGTAATTCAATCTGAGCAGCTCCACTTTTATCTGCTTTATTTATTGGTCTCTCTGTAGGTATTAAAAAGTGTTTGGAAACCATGGTAGGGCAAGTTCTAGTCTGTAGTGTCATTCCCAGCCTGAAGCCAAGTTCCAGTTTCTTTACAGGACACGCAAATAAATCTCTGCTTCAGCCTCCCAATAGAAGAAGAGGAACAGAAAGCAGCCCATTGGTTTTCAAGACACACGGTCATGTGTCACATGAGGACACCTCCAGGTGGTCTTAAATCCAGAGAAACACGAGAGCAGTCATTTCAGTTCTTAAGGCCCCTCTGATGAGAGAAGCCTCATTACCACGCATGCACGGTAGCTAGTATTTCACGTGGACTAACTGGCCTGTTGTCATTCCTTTTAAATACCCAAAGGTATCCTACCTACATGAGGAGCTGAAGGTCTACAAACCATGGTCGTAAAGCTGTTTGCACACTACGCAAGTGCTAAAGAGCACCTGAAACCACTTTGCTTCTATTTGTTTTGCCCCCTAACATGCGCACTGGTATATTAGTGTTTCTTTTGAATCCCCCTGGGTTTGGATATTAGACACCCAAGTTTTAGTTCAAATTGAGTTTTCACAGCTGGATTATAAACCAATGGAAATGTTGACCCAGCACCAACTATATCATTCCAAACAGGTGTTGCTTTAATTAGCCTTATCATAAAACAAAAATTAAAGGAAAACATTTTAATGGATCCGAAGAGTTTCTTAAGGTCTTAAAGGGAGCAGGCAAATTGGTGGAGACTTTTAAGCCTTATCTCCTTTTCTGAGATGATCTCTTAAAAATTCAGCCACACTTCCAAAACTGCAATAATACTCCAATGTCTTAAGAGGAAAAGGAAAGCTGGCTTCCCCGGCATGTTTGCCAGTGAAGGAGAGAATTTTTAAGTGTCGGGAGAGAGGCCTCCAAGGTCCATTCACTAAGGGCTTAGATGTCCACATCTCAGGCAGGAAGAAGATGAAAGGCCAGTCTTATCTTGGGATGTTACTCCTGACTTTAAAGGGGATTATCCTTGTTTTCCATGCAAAGATAAAGGAGTTTTGTGTGATTTCAATTCAGTGCAGAAAATTACTGTATATTTACTAAAGGGGTGGAAGCGAGGTTTCAAAAATCCTACCCTCAAGGGACATTCCCGCTCATTGTCTCACGTGCAGGAAACCATTTAGAGAACAAACTGGATAAGAATTAGCTTAGGTGTGTTGATATTTCCACAAGACAGCACAACTTCCTTGGCCTTTGGGAAGTTTAGGATGACTTCCTAGAGAAAGCAGAGTGAGAGGCTGGCTTCAGACACTGAATATGGAGAGAGAAGCCAGTGGAGCATCTCAAGCTGGGGAAATTGCATTAGTAAAGGGATAGAGCAGTGGTTCCCCAGTCTGAGTGTACACCAGTGACCTGCAGGGCTGGTTAAAACTGATTCCTGGGCTGCCAGGGATACTAATTCAGTGAGTCTGGGATGAGGTTCCAAGAATTTCCATCTCTGACAAGTTCCCAGTTGATGTACATCCTGCTGGTCCACGGACCACACTTTGGGAACCACTGACGTAGAGGAAGGATTGTGCGTGGCTATTAGGAGTCCAGTGCAGGCGCTGACTTAGCTGTAATAGAGGATTTGTACCAAAGAGTGGAGAATGCAGTTCCTTAAAAAGATGCCCGTTTTTTGATTGTGTGAACTGTATCACTTTTTAAGCTAGAAAATAAAAATTATTCATTCTCAATTTAACCCTTTCTAGCCAACTTATGAGTCTTGTTCACCTTCTTTCTCAAAGGAAAGAGGAAAAGAAATCTCCAGTGAATATCATGAACAGTGCTGTACCTGTGTTAACTCATTCAGTCCTCATAAAAAATAAATGCAATAAAAGTATTCAAACAATACAGGAACTTCCCTGGTGGTGCAGTGGATAAGACTCTGTGCTCCCAGTGCAGGGGGCCCAGGTTCAATCCCTGGTCAGGGAACTAGATCCCACATGCATGCCACAACTAAGAGTTTGCATGCCCCAACTAAGGAGTCTGCGTGACGCAACTAAGGAGCTCGCAGGCTGCAACTAAGGAGCCAGCGTGCCACAACTAAGAATTCCTGGAGCCGCAACTAAGGAGCCTGCTTGCTACAACTAAGGAGCCCACCTGCCACAACGAAGACCTGGTGCAACAAACAAACAAACAAATAAATATTTTTTTAAAAAAAACAGTACAGATGATGATGGCCACTATGTACTTTGTATTAACTCACATGCCTCTGAAGGTACCCGCCCAGGCATGGGCGGCATTCTTAACGTGACAGAGAGGCTCTGCTGATCTTAAAACCTCCATTTTCTCAGAGAGATAGAATCTTCTTTCCTCCTCCTTCCCAGGAAAATACCAACTTCACTAGTCCTTTCCATTACTTGGCTTAAGGGTTAAGCTCTTTTGAGTTTCAGTGGTTATTTTGAAGACTACAATGCACATTCTTATTTTATTAGAAACGAATACAAATTTGTACATTTACAATCTCCCTACCATTGAAAGAGCCTTGGAAATCTTGAAACTTTGAACCTTGAAGGTTAATAGATCCTCTGTCTGGGGTCCCTAAGGCTATCCTCAGTTTTAGTGATTCACCAGGAGGACTCACAGGACCCCACATATTGTTATACTCATAGCTTTGATTGACAGAGCGAAAGGATACAAAACAAAATCAGCAAGGGAAAAGGCACATGTCGCAGAGTTTGGAAGGAACCAGGTGCGAACTTCCAAGAGTCCTCTCCTAGTGGAATCACACAGGATGTGCTGAATTCCCACAGCAACGAGTTCTGGCAACATGTATCAAACGCTTGTCTACTAGGGAAGTTCATTAGAGACTCAGCATCCATGATATTGATTGGGTACGAGTCATATAGACACCCTCTGTCTCATACATACCAACGATCCAGACTTCCAGCAGGAAAGCAGGTGTTCAGCACAAACCATATTGCTTTGCACAAACAGTCTGGGCACAGAGAGCCACTCTTCTCAGTTCAGGGAATGGGGGGAAAGTTCAGGAAATTCAATTTCCCAGATGGGTGGTCAACCTTGCAAGCACGCCTTCCTAATGAGAGCAGTTTCAGGCCTGCTCTGTTAGTTCTCTCCTGTACAACCCCTCCTTATCTTGAGTTACTGTTACCATAGATATTTATTTATACATAACCTTTAAATCTCATAAGAAATAATTGTTAGTTCTTTAGAGTCAATATTCATTTAGATTTACCCACTGTTCTTTCTTGCTTCCTACATTTCCCTTTAGTATTTTCTGTCAGTTATTCTCTGCTGGAAATGAGATCTCTTAGCTTTTGTCAGAAATGTCTTTATTTCTTCTTCATTTTTGAATGATATTTTTGCTGACTATAGAATTCAAAGTTGGCATGTTTTTTTTTTCAGCACTTTAGAGATACCATTCTATTGTCACATAGTTTTCTTCATTTCTTTTGAGCAGTGAGCTGATAGTCTTAAAGTTACTCTTTCAAAAGTAATGGATCTTTTTTCCTCTGGCTACTTTTATGATTTTCTCCTTATTTTTGGTTGTGAGCAGTTTTACTGTGATATGCCTAGGTGTTTGATTTGTAGCACTTCTTCAATTAATTCTCTGCCATTTCTCTCCAAGTATTGCCTCTGCCTCATTCTCTCTCTGACATTATACTTATGTTAGACCAGTGACTCTCAACTGGGGATGATTTACTTATTTGCCCCAAGGCAAATGTGCCCCACAACAAGTAATTATTTGACTCAAAATGTCAATCGTGCAGAAGTTTAGAAACCCTGTATTGGACTTTCTACCATATCTGTGTCTTCTATATTCTTCCCTATAATTCTTACCTCGTTTTGTCTCCATGCCTCACTCTAAATATTTTTTTACTAACTACCTTCAAGCTTACTGAGCTCTTCTTCAGCTGTCTAGTCTGCTGCTAAATTCATCTATTCACTTTTTAATATCAGATATTAGAATTTCCAGTTCTAGATTTTCCATTTGATTATTTTATATGGATCCAAGTTCTATGATAAAATTCTCTACCTTGTCATCTATTGTTTTGAACGTATTAATCACAATTATTTTAAAACCATATCTAATAATTCTAATATCTGGGTTACCTGTTTCTCTTGTCTATTTATTTATTGATTCTGTTTCTCTACATGCTTGATCATTTTTAACTGAATGTCAGTTATTGTGTATTAAAAATGTTCATGCTTTGGATGATGTCATCTTTCAGAGAGGATTCAACCTCTCTTTTGGAAAGTAGGAGACAGATGGCCTCAATCCAATCTGAGACTGAAATGACTTGAGACTGGATTGTATCATTGAAAGGCTTGGTCTATCTCTGGTTGGCCTCCACTTGTAGAATATCACCCTCCAGTGGTCCCGACTGAGAGCCTGGGTGTCTGCAATGGGTCCCTCCTCTCTTCCAAGTTCTAAACTCTATTCTTTTATTTCTTGGCATCACATAATCTGTTCTTCTTTTCAGTTGCTTTCTGTTTAGCCTCGCAGTCTCTTGCCTCACACGGCTTAATTGTCAAATGCCTGGAGGAAAAACTGGAAGTTTTTCAGTGAGCCAGACATCAGGCTCACTTCTCTGCACCTTCCCTCTCTTCTTGGCCCTCAAGCTGTAGCTTCCTTAAAGGTCCAGAGTTCCAATTTTTTGCTCTCTATACCTTAATATTTCCTAACACTCTATCACCTCCCTATCCATGAGAACTGGTTCTCTGACTGGCTTCTCAAGCTCTTACCCCACACCCAAGACTGCCAAGTGCCCTGAGTAGGAAATCAGTGTGTTCACCTCACTGAACTTTCCCTAGAGGATCTGTTCCCTCAACTCCTTGTTGTGTCAGAAGCTCCCTCATGCCTTTGGAGACGTTTTTAAAATCAAGCTTCTAGTTGTTCTCACAGGAGGTTAAGGCCATCACAAGCTACAGCATCACAGCCAGAAGCAGGAATCTGTACTT
Source organism: Leucopleurus acutus (assembly GCF_964270905.1). Lineage (NCBI taxonomy): Eukaryota > Metazoa > Chordata > Mammalia > Artiodactyla > Delphinidae > Leucopleurus > Leucopleurus acutus. The sequence continues at coordinate 41,685,438 of NC_139154.1, forward strand.
AGAAATTAGGTTAGACGTAAGGAAGATACTTCTGTATCTTTCTGTATTATTGGATTCTCTCCTGGGTTATCAAAAGCAAGAGTAGTCTCCTGTCCCCTGTAAAAGCCAGAAGAAATTTCCAAGGACCTTCAATAATTGAAGAGGCATAACAGGGACGGGGTGCAGGAGGAGAGGCAATTATACAAAATGACTTTTCATGATTTCCTGTGACTCCCTCAATCTCTAATTCCTGCCAGTACTCAAACACTCAGAACTTGAACAAAGCCATGCATTTTCTTCCCACAGTCCTCACTTTGGTTTACACATAACTCAGAGATGGAAGATTGCAATTTAAACCAGAAGAACTAAAATATAAGAGCTACATGTTTACATGATGTTACCAGTTTGATTATAGTCAGGAAATATAGTACATTTGTACTTTTTCTTTCAAATTCCATGACTGAAGCTCTTCTCACTGAACCTAGAAAACAAATGTTTAGGAATAGGAAGACGATTTTAAAAAGATTTCACGTAGTCTAAGAATTTCGAGCTACGGTTTTCCAGCCACATTACGTTCATGTCATCTCAAGCCTTTGCCAATCTGTTACAAGAAGGAAAATGGAATCCCATGTGTCATCACATGTAGTCACTGAAAGAGCCTTAAGCCTACTTCCTGCCTAATGCTGAGTGTGCATATGAAGCAGAAGTGAACGTTACAGGTGTGAAATCTCAGTTTAACAGCCAGGGAGATTATGCACATAATTTTGCAGGCCCCTGGTAAGACAGTCAGGGATGGCCATCTCCTAAAGACGGATTCATCAAGCGGAGGAAGCCTTCCCAGCAGGAGGCCCACACGCTGCATCCTGAAGCAAGCGCTTACTGCTGCTGGCGTAGGGGAGGGTCCCGGTGGACAACACAGCAGGCACTTCTGTCACGTGGTTCCAGTGTGTGGCAAGACTATTTTCTCTCCGTCACCCAGCTCTCTGGGGCATCTCTTTGAGAAGAGTCCTGAGCCTGTGTATCTTTACGACGATCCTTTGCAGGAAAGCATGATGTGGTCCCAAGAACACTGAACTGTGGGATCAGATGCCTCCAGCTAATGATCTGTCCTTGGGTCAGTCCTTCAAAGCCAGTTTATGCATGAATGTTCTCTATATGAAATGAGGAGATAGGAGTAGATGATCCCAACAATCTCATCCAGTTGGAAGAGACCAGGGGTTCAGCACTCCCTGTAGACAGTTAAAGATGCAGCGCAGCAGAAAAGGTGTCTGATTACTTGTGTAGAGGGTCTGCACTGTGATGAGGAACTTAGTGAAGTAAGTCAGAAAGAGAAAAACAAATACCGTATGCTAACACATATATATGGAACCAAAAAAAAAAACCGTACTGATGAACCTAGTGGCAGGGCCGGAATAAAGATGCAGAGGTAGAGAATGGACTTGAGGACACGGGGAGGGGGAAGGGTAAGCTGGGACAAAGTGAGAGAGTGTCATGGACACATATATACTACCAAATGTAAAATAGATAGCTAGTGGGAAGCAGCCACATAGCACAGGGAGATCAGCTGGGTGCTTTGTGACTACCTAGAGGGGTGGGATAGGGAGGGTGGGTGGGAGGCTCAAGAGGGAGGGGATATGGGGATATACGTATGCATATGGCTGATTTACTTTGTTGTACAGCAGAAGTAACACAGCATTGTAAAGCAATTATACTCCAATAAAGATACTTTAAAAAATAAGGATGTATGTATCCCTCTAAAAAAATTTTTTTAAGTCTATTGCCATCTAATATATGAGGCACAAGGGTAAGAAAAAAACAAAAGAACTTCTCAATAGAGTTTTTGGCTTTCTCTCATTCTTCTGTCATTCCACATTTTGCTATGAAGATACAGATAGATTCATACATGTCTTGTGCATTTGTTTTTCCTCACTTTACCACATATTCCTCAACAAAATATGCCAGCATCTTTTTGTAACTGAAAATATAACTTACAATCTATTCAGCATCAAAATAAATGTTAAAATTCTTATAATGGTCATTTTTAAATTATCCTTATGTAACCCACATAAAGCTGAGCTACCTAGTGTTCCAGCTCAACATACAATTGAATTCAGAAGAGATCTAAGACTGGCATTCAAGAGAAATTGCAAAGAACTTTATTTCCTGAAGTCTGAGAAAAGGGCAAAGTGGGGGGCGGCAACGCATACTGTACAGGAAAAAAAATCTTCAAAACCGTTTCTTTAAACCGTTATCTTTCCAAACTATCACTCATCACAGCAAGGCAGTCTTCGCGAAATCCCTTTTCTTACTATCTCAAAACTGCCCCAAGTGTTCCAAAACTCAACTCCCAAAGGCTCTCACCTTTTTCTAATGTCACCTTCCTCCCACGTTTCTAGATCTCTGCCTTTCCTCTGGCTTTTCTATAAGGCAAGTCAGGTCAGCTTTCTGGCTCATTTCGGTCCTCTTCTCACCAGTTATCCCGATCAGCACCATGAACCCCAGGGTCCGGGGGAGACCATAGAACCCCCCTTTAGAAGTCTGCACTTGTCAGCAGCAGTGGAAAGGGGGGTAGAGGCAGAAAAGGGGTGCAAACACTAATATTTTAAAACTCTTTAAAGATAATATGTCAAATCTGTACTAAAAAAGCTAAGTCTAAAAAACAATGTACAAGCACATATTCCATCAATTTACCTTTGATTCTCCAACTCTCAAAAGAAATTTAAATGTCTGCAGTGTCTTTACTAGGAGAAAACCCAAAAGAGGTTACCTAAAGGTGAAGTGTTCTGCTCAGATTCCAATCTCCAGATATGTGTGAACCATATTTATGTTGACACATCTGACAGAGTTATACTCATGTGTGAGACTTTTAGCAGCAAGAAATTCTTTCTAATAATAATGACCCATATTTAGTTAGCAATATACCATATTCAAGGCTTTCTCACACAAAGTACCTCATTTGATCCTGACAGCTACCTGTGGGATAAGTATGGCTTTAAGCATCATCCCTATTTTACACATGAGGGAACAGAGGCTCAGAAAGGTGAAGTGACTTGCCCAGGTACTTACACGGTTAGGGTGGTAACTGACTCTAGGTATTGTGATTTCAACTTCCACCTCATTGAACTTTTCCTAACTTTATTTTTTGTTGGTTTTCACATGCATGTGCATGCACAAATACATACACACAGAAGCTAATTGAAACATGGCCAAATATTACATATGTGCAGAATGTTTTATATATATATATATATATATATATATATATATATATATACACACACAATCGTATTAAATCAACAAAATCCACATAGCCACTCAGTTTCTGTTTCCAGAAGAAGCCCTGACCTTGTAACAGAATAAACACTACTGCTGGGCCAGAGCTATGGGGCCAGTTCCATGCTTCCTCCTGCACTGACGTGCTTTGTTTTCAAAAGCACTTGCCATTTACATTACTATTATTTTCATTTTCTTGATCATCCAAACCTCAAAGGAAAGAGGCTAATGATATTCCCCAAGCCTCTCCCTCACCACACTCATGCTGGGAATGGAAGCAGCTCAGATTGATTGAATGGCCTCTGCAAACCCTTCAGGAACATTGATGGAGTTGCTACTATAAGCAGCTGGAGTTGCCATTTGCATCTCACCCTGTCTTACTTTTTTTCCTCAAAAAAAAAAAATAAAAATAAAAAAGCATCCACAATGCCCTGGGGGAATTTTCCGGGACAAGCTGCAGGTGCTATGGATATTTTCATTTAATAATCATTCTTGCAATTCAGCACATTTGTAATCCATGTGGTAAACTATGACTTACATTTCTCCCAGTGGACGCTGGCCAGATGCAGAAACCAAAGAGCTCGGTGCCGGCACTGCCTCTTCCTTCTTTTATAGTTCATGCATTTGGATGTGTTTAGCCTGATCTGCTAGTGCAGGGGAAGGAATGTGCTGTGTTTAAAAGACCCTTTTGTTGACATTAAGTAATCATAAATATACTCAGAAATTATACTCCTTGCATTTATTGTCGAGTGCTTTAATTGGATGGTCTCCTCATGTGATATCATAAAGAACATATGCATATTTTTGGCAATCCCATCGGATCGTGAAGTGGAGAGGCACATACAAAGCAGCACATTCCTAACATCTATGGATTGTCTCATATATGTCACCACATCTTCCCACCAGGATTGTTTTCCCCACACACTCCAAGATGGTAACTTCCCAATCTGTCCAAATTCTATTTGGAATTCTCCTGGATTGTGTAAATGTCAAGGCCGGTTTCCTCTCCATGTGAAGAGCTTTGAAAGGAGAACAGCATGCCTAACTCCCTCATAAATACAAGCCAGAGCGTCATCTTCTTTTTTTTTTTTTTAGGTGTGTGTATTGGAGGGGAGGGAGGGAAGGAATGCTTGGCCCAAAGTAAAAAAAGAAATCCCTTTTCAAGAATGACGTTCTCCTTATTTTCATCACATAAACAAAATGTTTAAGCCTGCACAGAGCCAGGTTCCAAAAGGTGGATTCTTCTGGCTCAGACTTTGTGCTGCTGCATGGAGACACAGTCTCTTAAGCAGCAAACTACATCAGGGGCAAACACCACCACCTGCAGGCCTGGGAGAGGGCAGCACGCAGGGCCCTGGAAGAAAACCAATGGCACCCTTAAAGGAGTAGCTCAGAAGACTGTAACAAAGGGACTGTGTTCTTATACCTTTGAACACAGTATAAGCAGAGGTAAAGAAACCCGCCAAGAATGGGAGCTCTCAGGGACTAAATGTAGTAGGAAGCCATTACGACTTCTAGACCAGAAGGGATCCAGCCATAGCTGAAGGGGAAGGATTCCAGGGGAATAAGAACCCAAACTTCCGTTTCCTCCCTGACCCCAATCCCTCACTTCGGCCGAAACCAACCTGCAGCTAGAGGTCGAGGAAGATAGCCTGGGTGATGCAGAACGAAGAAGTCGAAACTTCTGGGAGGTGCAGTGGGTGGAGAAGGGGGGAGGGTCTAGAGCAGGAAACAGAGACAAGCCAGAAACAGGAGTGTGCGGCCCACCCAAAGTCCTGAGGACGCTTGAGCTTCTACATACAATCAATCCCATGTATTCCTCACAACTCTGTTGCACGCAGCTATAATTCCATCCTACAGAAAGGGCAAGTAAGGGTTGGGAAAGCACAGTAACTTACTCCAAGTTGCATGGTTAGACCACGGAGCTTTCCAGTGACAGAACTGCCAGTCTCCCTTATTGGAAGGTGATGGGTAGAGCTTAAATAAGCACAGACCTAAACAGAAGCTTGGCAATTCTGTCACTGGGAAGTTCCATTTAGGTTTGGAAATTTTTAATCTCATTGTGAAACTCAGTATCTAAATCAGAGTGTTCCTGGGTCTCTGATAGACAGGAATGAGAGTTGAGATATTAAGAGATGTCGAACCATCTCAAAAAAAAAAAAAAAAAAAGAAGTATATGCATCTATCCAGTCCCTGTGTTTAGACAGCAAGAGTTCAGATAATGAGAATTTGGGCAGCAAAGGCCATCAGACAACCTAAAACAAAGAAATATCATTCAGGGACTTCCCTGGTGGTCCAGTGGTAAAGAATCCACCTTCCAATGCAGGGAACACGGGTTCGATCCCTAGTCCGGGAACTAAGATCCCACATGCTGCACCACAACTATTGAGCCCAAACTCAGGCGCCTCAACTAGAGAGCCCACATGCCGCAACTACACAGCCCACGTGCTCTGGAGCCTGCATACCACAACTAGGGAGAGAAAAACCCGCACGCCAAAACTAGAGAGAGAAAAACCCGCATGCCACAACTAGAGAGAAGCCCTCACGCCACAATGAAGATCCCACGTGCCGCAACTAAAACCCAACACAGCCAAAAATAAAAAAATAAATAAAATAAATAAATACTTTAAAAAAGAAAATATCATTCAGGAAAAAAGCAGAGCCTCTGTAAACAGTCTCAAACACAATAATTACAAGTTTAGATATTCATGAAAATCCCTGGGACAGAAATCACCTGTTAAATTCATGCCTCCATTACCACATCCTGGGAAACTACATGTGGTAATTAGTTGTAGATTTCAACGCTAGCTTAGGAAAATTTACTTATTTCTTGAGGAGTAGAGAAAAAATACTGCAAATTAAAAATCACAGCAGAAAATCATATGTCTGCAAAAAGACTTGGATGAGAATATTCATTGTGGCCTTATTCATGATAGCAACAGAGAGAAAACAACCCACACGCTCGTCAATAGGAGAAAAGAGAAACAAATAGTGCTATATTCATGGAACAGAACCATACTCGGCAATAAAAATGAATGAACTACTAATATGTGCCAGACAGGAATGAATTTCAAAAGCACGTTAAGCAAAAGGGTTCAGACACAAAAGACCACACAATGATTCCACTTATGTGAAGTTCAATATTAGACAAAATTAATCTATGGTGATAGAAATCAGGAAGTGGTTACTGGCAGGGAGGAGGGCTGTTAATTAATTGGAAAGGGACACAGGGGACTTTCTGAGTGATGGAACTACTCTAAATTTTGTTTAATGTGGTTGTCACATGACTATACACAATTGTCAAAAACTTAAGATTTGTGCCTTTTACTGTCTATTATACCAAACAAACAACAACGAACACAAGGGAATGTGCCTCCTTTTGCCTCCAAGGGGGAGTACCATAACTTCTTTTTGGGGCAAATATATTGACAAGCTGCCTTAGATTTTAAAAAAGCATAAACTCCCTGAAGCAGACAGGGAGTTAAAGAGAGAGCAAGATTGGAGGGTGTATAAGAACGGAGGAGAGGAGAGGAGCTGAAGAGAAAATGGAACTAATGGATGAGGGATATAATAAGGAAATATCAGCTGGAAGGAAATTCTTTGTGTTACGAGACAAAAGACTCTGCAGTTCTGCAATATTCACCACCTCTGTTGCCACAAACCTCCAATAAAATTGGATACACACAAATAAAATGCAAGAAACATTTTAAAATATGGAGGAAAAGAGGCCATGGTCAGTTTGGGACACAGAAAAGAGAATAGCTATGGGGCATGAGATGCAAATGGGAAGCAGAAGAACAGGGTGGGCAGTTAGCATGGGGATGGAAGTACCCCTGAAGTCCCAGAAATTTGGAGGAGAACATTAAACATCCTGGCCCTTACCCATACCCCCATATTTGGAGTATGAGTGAATGTATTATAAACTTAAAGGGCAGCGTGATTTCAGCAGACCTCAGGTGGTTACCACGCTTTGCAATATGTTTTTTTTTAAAGTTCGATCATTATTTTAAGTGATGTCATTTTCGTGTTTATATATCTCATGTCATTCACTTTAAGACAAAACATTTTTTTGACTTTTGAACTACTCTGTAATTTAAGGCATCTTACAGTTGATAGTGTGTTTTTAGAGTTTATTTGTCAGTATTTAATCTTTTTTATTGGTATATAAAATAATATTGTGTGTTCCAACTGATGGTGTCCTAGATTTGATGGAATATGGTATTATTGGTGCAAGTTAACTAACTAGAGCTCTGCTCCCCTTTGCAATGAAATCCTGGTGAATTGAACCAATGGGGCAGTGTCTGCACTGGGGCTCACTCCAGTTTCCTCTCCCCCACTCAGGCAGACCCAGAGCTCTAGCCTAGCCTGGGGTTCAGTAAGTTGGAGTTGGCTGTGGGAGCAGCTGGAATTGGCTCACAGCTATGATGTCAGGGGAAGGTCGGCTTGGGGATCAAAGGGACCTGGTGAAACACAAGATATGGTGGAGGTGGAAACAGGCAGTGATTGAATAGGGAAGAGTGATAAAAGCTAAATGCAGGATGAAGGGACCACATCTAAGGTCAAGTGGTGGTGCGTTAGAGCAAGAACACTGATTGAGGGAGCCCCCCCAGAATGCAAGCACGGGGGAGGAGCCACAGTCTGCTACGACCTGGATGAGTCTTCCTTTTTAACAGACTCCATTCCATCTCAACTTTGATACAAGTGTTCAAATGGAAAGAGACTGAAAACATCTTCTCCTTTGGGTCTTTTCAATCTCTAGTGTATCACCATTGACCCCTCTGATAAAAGTGAGATAGACCCTGGAAATCCCTATGCCTGTAGGTTTTCGCTGGTGGGTCTGGGATGCTGTCAGCGATGAAGGTGGTAGCTCCATTCACACCACAAGTACTACTACTTAGGTCCTGTGCTGCAGATGGTGGTATGAGACCTGCCTGAGCCCTTAGACTTCCCCTTGGCCTGGAGCACTGGACTAGACTGCTAGGGCTGCCCTAATAAAGTACCACAGAATGGGAGGCTTACACAACAGAAATCACAATTATCACAATTCTGGAGGCTGGAAGTCCAAGACCAAGGTGTCGGCAGGTTTGATTTCCCCTGAGATCTCTCTCCTTGGCCTGCAGACGGCCACCTTCTCCCTGTGTCCTCTCATGGTCATTCCTCTCTCTGCATGCATCCCTGGTGTTTCTCTGTGTGTCTACATTTCTTCTTCTTATACATTCTTCTCCTATTATATTGGATTATAACCTACCCAAACAGACTCACTTTAACTTAATCACATCTGTAAAGGTCCTACCTCCCATATACAGTCATATTCTGAGGTACTGGGGGCGAGAGTTTCAACATATGAATTTTGGGGAAACATAGTTCAGCCCATAACAGGCACCGTAGAGATCACAGTAGGTAAATTTAAGTTCTTCTCAAGATTAATTTGCATTTTAGTCTTTTTTTCTTTTCTTGGTTAAGTTTAATGTGAATTTATTAAACCAATACATTTTTGAGACAGATAATCATTTTTCTTCCTCTGATGTTTTTCATTTAAAAGGACACAATAGCACAGGGAGATCAGCTCAGTGCTTTGTGACCGCCTGGAGGGGTGGGATAGGGAGGGTAGGAGGGAGGGAGATGCAAGAGGGAAGAGATATGGGAACATATGTATATGTATAACTGATTCACTTTACTATAAAGCAGAAACTAACACACCATTGTAAAGCAATTATACCCCAATAAAGATGTTAAAAAAAAAAAGGACACAGCATTTCCTTTCTCTTCTTTTAATTTATGTCCCTTTATACAGAAGAGCTAAGAATACCTGTTTCTACCTATGCAAGGATTCACATGAAAGGCCAGTAACATGCCAAACATTTGAGCCTTTTCCCAAATAGGGACAATGTGTTCAAAAGCGAGGTGATTCCAACGAGAAGTCACGAGGCTTCTTCTCGCTCCTCTAAAGGGACTCCTTTGTGAGATCTGGAGACCTGGATAATCAGAGTCCGTTAAGTCTATGAGAATAGGCTGTGGGGCAGTGGGAAGGATCTGCACAGAAAAGATTATCAGAGAGGAAATGTATCAGAAAAGCATTCCCTGACTTCTCAAGAGAATCAAGGAACAGAATCCAAAGTTTCAGAAACTGGAGCTCCAATCAATAATCAAACATTTTAAAGCAATTACTATATGCCTGCTTTCATGCAGTGTACTGGGCAGATACAAAAATTCAACAGCTTCCACCATTCCTGGCAAAGAATCAGTTGCATCCAGAGTTGAGACACTCTTAAGCATCCTGCGGTCCAGAGGACTCAACGGTCCTAACATACTTTTTTTCTTAAAATAATGGCAGCAAATACTATCCCATACATTGAAACACAATGTATTTTAACCAAAAGGCCAAAACTTGGGTCAGGAGTGTTGAAGGGTTTACTGAGACTGTCTTCAGTGGGAGGCAAGATCAAAGTAAGACACATTACAAGAACTAAAGTAAAACAGACAAGAGTGAGTGAGATTAGAAGTTCACCCATGCTTTCCTTTCCAGCCCTGCCGTAGCTACTCCTAAAGTTTATGCTTTAATTACTTTGTAATTAAATTACAGAAATGGGAAATTATAGGTAGCACCTAATTATTTTCTCTGCCTCTGATCTCCTCCTTCCCAATCCATATTCTACACACCACAGATCACTGTTCTTGAAGCACCACAATGGTCTGTTACTTCATTACTCAAGGGTCTCTCCTGGCATCCCACTAACTAATGAATAAAGCCCACATGCGTTCTGGAAGTCAATGCCCTTCGGTATTTGGCACCAACCAACGTTCCCAACTTCATCTCCAACATTCCCCATTGTGAACCCTGCGCTTCAGCCCAGAGATCCCCAAATCCAGCCACAAGGAGAGTCCCAAGAGGAGCCTGTTAAAAACATGACTGCCCAGGTCTGCCCCTATGGAGGTTGGGTCTCTAAGTCTGGTGAAAGGTCCAGGGATCTCCTCTTTTAGAAGATCAACTGGTATATGTCTAGTTTGGATGCTCTAGCCAAACTGAAGCTTCACTGTTCACTCGAACAAATCCTTTGTGGGCTTTTAAAGCCTACCTCCACCATGAAACCACCTTTCTCTGCCTCCTCTTTCCTGTACCCCACCATCCTGCTTCCTCACCACCAACCGCAAAACTTCTCTCCCTCTTCCTAACTCTCAGTATGCCTCTGCCTTCCATATGGTCCATCTCACTTTCTACCTTATATTTTAATTGTTTTTTAAAAACAGCCACCTCCCTATTAGACGGTAAGCTTTTTGAAGGCACATTCCATGTCTAATTAACTTGACTTTGTCTCTCCAGAACCAATCAAAAGCCTAGCAAAAAATGACATACAGTAAGTATTTTCTGAATCCCTAGGGTTTTGCCAGTGATTCGGTAACCCTAAATCTCTTTGGGAGGAGAGACGCTGATAAAGATTTTTTATTCCTATAAATATTTGGAATCCTATTTTTATAACAAGCACAAACTGGAAACAATATTCTTTCAAATGAAAAATGTCACATCAGACGAGTGAGCCATGGAACTTCAGAATCTATTTCACACCTTTTATAAACTACATAAGCATGGTTTTACCTTTCTGCCGTTCATTTGGAGGAAAGACATCTATTTTCCTTACTCACAAGGAAACTTCTGTTCTCACCTGATGAAAATAATCGATATGATGGTTGCAGGATACGCTGTCATTCATCATAAGGATAGAAGGTAATAAATTAACAATCACGTGGAATTAACATATTTTAGAAAATCACTTAATCTTTGGGGGTTAATCTTCCATTTCTGAATTTCTAAGATTAACTACTCCATAGAGCCTAAGATCTATTTTAAGACAAAAACAGAGCTGACTGAAGAGCGAGCCCTCAGAGAAGGAATCCTCAGATTTCTCGCACCTGTGGTTTTTCATTGCTCCTATGGAGAGCTTAGGCTGGTGGACACTGGGAGCTTGAAGTGCTCCTTGGGGAGGTTTCGTTGGAACAGCAGAGTTCTTAAATAGCTAAAATGTCATGGGTAATAGATCTAGGTTACAGAGACAATACAAAGAGAGGTTTCCAAAATAACGTCCCCACCTGTAACTGAATGCAGCAGTGCTGAATATAATCCTAAACAGCAGGCAATATGAATAAAGTTGCTGAGCTCTGGAATGTATTATAAGTAGTCTTTGAATTCCTATTCAGCCTATTCAAAACTTTCTCTTCATTTTACAAAATCCTGAAACTTATTAGTCTTGTAATGAGCTCATGCCTCATCCTCTATGATTTTTTTTTAATCAAAGAGAAAAGAAAATAGTTTAAAATTCCACAAAAGCTTTTAAGAGAATTACGGATCATACGGAGTACTGTACCCATCTACTGTCCATCATAATCTGATCTCCTGCTCCTCACATACACACACACACACACAATTCTTTTAAATTCCAAGATGGCAAATTGCTTCTTCTAAGGATCTTGAAATGTTTAGGGAAGACGACCGCCAAAATAATTAAAGTTTAAACTGTTGAGTTAATGCTTATTCCAGTTACTAATGACTTTATAACAAATCAGTCCAAAGCATAGTGATCTAAAACAACCATTTGTTATGTTCATGGATTCTGCGGGTCAGGAATTTAGACTGAGCAGAGCAAGGTTGGCCTTTCTGCTTCACACTGACAGAGGCCTCAGCGGAAAGGTTCCAAGGCCAGGGGCTGGAATCTATCACTCACGAGTCTTGTGGTTGATGTTAGCTTTTGGCTGAGGGCCTCATCCTCTTCAGTGGGCCTCTCCACATAGGCTGGTTTGGTCTTCCTCACAGCATGATGGCAGGGTTCTCAGGGCAAGAACCCAGAGAAAGGGCCAGGTAGAAGCTGTATCGCCTTTTACGACCTAGCCTAAAAAATCATACAACACAGTCCATTTATTGAAGGAGTCCCAAAATCTCACCCAGTCTCAAGAAGAGGAGAAATAGATACTGCCTGTTAGTGGGGAGTTGCAAGGTTCTGGGATTGACTGTGGGACTGGGAATCTTGTTGTAGCCATTTGTGAAGAGGCTTTATGACTTTGAGCTTCCACGTAGGGTGATCGGCTTGGCTGTATTGTGGGGAAGCCTTGGCTTTGGTCTTTCCATTTGGGATAATCAGATTCCTTAACGTATATTCTTTGGATTTCCTGTTTGGGACAACTGTATTCGAAGGGACTAGGTCTGGAGGTTAATAGGACTGGAGAACCCAGCATTGGACATTTAATACATACAGAGTTTGATTATCTCCTTGTTTTCAGCAGGACACCTTCATCTTCAATTACACCAACATCTGTGCCAGCCAACACCCAACCCAAAGTTCTGTTTTACTCTCTTTAGAGAATAAACCTCCAGTCCTATGTGGAGTTGGGAGGGTCAGTTACCCAGTGGCATAGATATTGGAAGATCCAGAGATCTGACTGCTTTGCCAGCAGCTTTTACCCTATTTATTTTTGTTGCCACCTCTGTGACCAGTTTTGAGAGAAACTAGTTCTGTCCACCTGTGCGTTCTGAGGAGTCTGCGATGGGTAACATGTTGACACCCTGCTTTCTTGCTCCCCTTTGGTTTTGGATTCAGCTGTTTGGTTTCCACTAACTCATTTACCGTTGGTCTGCAGGCTTTCCAGCTTCGCAATAGGACTGCTGTCTTCCCTCTTTATTTCCCGGTCCTTTGAAACTCTTTCCCATGGCTTTCATGGGGCTTTGACAGGGAGTGAGTTGAGATGTGTGTATTTGAGCTGCCATCTTAGCCTGGGAGGCTCTCTAGTCTCTTTCAACCATTGTTCAGGTGAGACGATTGCAAACCCATAAAGACCCTATCTCCTTTTCTTTCAACATGCTCTAGGTTTTTCAGCAACTCTCTTAAACTGTAATAGCACTTCAAGCTGAATTTCAGGTGTGTTCTAATCAGTACAGATTATAATTGTTACTTCTTTTTTGTAGACACTCAACTCAGCACTTTCCAAACGGGGTTAGACAGGGAGTAGTGTCTCTCAGGTGATCAACAGATATTCTGAAAAAATAGTTGGAAAATACCACGTATCCTCCTCTCAAACATTTATACTGCTATAAATCAAAAATGAAATGAGCTTTTTTTTTTTTTTCACGGTACGTGGGCCTCTCACTGTTGTGGCCTCTCCCGTTGCGGAGCACAGGCTCCGGACACGCAGGCTCAGCAGCCATGGCTCACGGGCCCAGCCGCTCCCCAGCATGTGGGATCTTCCCAGACCGGGGCACGAACCCATGTCCCCTGCATCGGCAGGCGGACTCTCAACCACTGCGCCACCAGGGAAGCCCGAAATGTGCTTCATTTTTAAAACCCAGTTTTTCCAAAACATTTGACTACTTAATGCCTTTTTTGGAGAACATCTTACAAGACTTTAGTACAGTGTTATGACTCAAAGTGGGGTTCATGTGCCAGAATCATTTGGGGTCCTTTTATGTATTTGGATACCTTTGACCCAATCCCAGATCTTGAATCAGATTGAGCCTTGGGAATCTGCATTTTAAAACAAACAACTAATTCTTATGCAACCTAACATTACTGGAGAGCCTATTCCCCACAATTTGAACTTCCATACAGAGGAACTCTTCTCTTGGTCCCTCCTCCCATGCCTTATACATTTACTTTGTAAGGAGGAATGACTTTCCTGAGTGATGGACTTGGAAAAGTAACATAGGTGTGTTTGCCTCAGACCCTGCATCTCTCTCTTCTCTTTGGGAACTGCCTGCCTGCCAAGAGAGTCCATTTGACTCTGTCCAGTGGGCTCTACCCTGAGGAAGGAAGCTTGTGATTATCCAACTCCTCCAGAGACTGGGTGGAAAGAGTATCTAGTATAGGATTAAAACAACAGAAAACCCCCTTCCTCAAAGGGTTAAAGGTGATGGTTTATTCTTCACGTACCTATGCCCTTTCTCAACTGGTTCTAAATTCAGGCTTGTTACATATTGAAAGGAGTATTATATATTGAGCCACCTCAAATCCCAAGTTCATATTTAAGGATAACTGACTTAGAGGCAAGCTTCAAAAAAAATAGGATATAAGTATATCATATAAAGCAGTAGAAAACACATGGCTATTCATTTTACCTTTTTTTTTTTTTTTAATTTGCAGTCGTGGGAAGAGCAGATGAGGTAAAGAGGCAGTAACTGCAATTCATGTATTAGGAAGTAATTCCCAAGGATTTGAAAATAGCCAGAGCCATCCTTCATATTTCTTTTAAGATCCCTCTTAAGACAAGCAGGGAGATAGGAGATCAGCATCGTAACATCTGGTTTGTTTAGGGATAGAAGGGGTGTAGAGTAGAGGAGTTCTGGGAAACATTCTTAAAAGATTTGGTAGGAGAACACCTGGGAAAGCCCACTTTACTGAAGGAAGGCTGCAAGGACCCAGGCCGAGGAAGTCATGTTCGACAAATCGGATGGAGTTCTTGAAGATATCCCTGTCATGAAAGATGAAGGAGATTTAGTGGCTGTACAAAGAGGACTTTGATTTTAAATAAGATTTGACAAGATTCCACATCTGAGATTAATGGTCAAGGAGAAGAGCCATTGGATGTGGGTGACGTAGCACAGAAGATAAAAAAAACCGGCTCGAGAAAGGGAGATGGATGAAAGGCAGGGAAGGGATTTGCGACTTGGAAAGGGATTACCTGAATGGACGAGGGGACAGTAGTAAGAGAAAATGGTCAGCCAACTTTGGGATAGTTTTTTTTTTTTTTTTTTTTTTTTGCAGTACATGGGTCTCTCACTATTGTGGCCTCTCCCATTGCGGAGCACAGGCTCTGGACATGCAGGCTCAGCAGTCATGGCTCACGGGCCCAGCCGCTCCACGGCACGTGGGATCTTCCCGGACCGGGGCACGAACCCGTGTCCCCTGTATCGGCAGGCGGACTCTCAACCACTGCGCCACCAGGGAAGCCCTGGGATAGTTTTTTTTTTTTTAAATAATAAGTACTGAAGTGGAGTCAAACAACAGAACACATGCACCAAGTCTTGAGATGATTCAGAAACTTGGACGCAGCAATCCTAGCAAATCATATTGCCCAGGGGGTAGACGTGCTTGGCTATGACATGGTGGATTGAGCAGAGAGATGGAAACCAACAATACAAACCAAAGAGACCAGGATTAATAAACCAAAGAATGGAACAGGTAGCCCAGTGATACTTCCTGAGGCCAGAGCTATAGATGATTGTGAAGTCAGCCAATCATGTCTTTGGTGTTTCTAGCCCTTCTTTTTGAGTCTTCTCCCTCAAATCTTCCTTTCCCCACCACCAAAAACTAGCTGCAACATCAACCCTAGCTTCCTGAGTTTCAGGCATCCCAGTGATCTCACTCTCCCTCCTACACAAACCTCAGGTCAGTTAAGTGTCTATCTCCCCCTAAGGGACAAATACTTAGAGTTTAGGGCACTACTCTTCCTCTGGGCATTTACATTTTAATGGGAGACAAAAATGTTAAATCTAAGTATTGTAACTGTTGTGATGGAATTTCAAGGAAGGGTTTGGGGAGGATGCAGCAGGGTTATTATGTGTCCCAGAGGTCACTGGTGGTGGCTGTCTCCTGCACCTGGTGGTAAAATCAATGTTGGTCCTGACAAACAGTATTCTGGTCTGGTGTTTCCGAAAAAATAAAATCAGTGGAAACACAGCTTTAAAAACTAGGTTTGTCCAGGAAAAAAAAAACCCAGTATTGACAAGCTCTGGCCAAAGGACCCCATAGTATGACAACATAGTACAAGAATATGAGGGAGAAAAGCACGACAAAGAAGTAACCAAGGCCCAGAAACATTCAGGATCAGACTAGGGGTTGTGTGCCTTTAGCCTTTAACACCTTCCTCATCATCCTGATTGAAAACCTGCCCTGTTCAAATGTTAACTTCTTCCATAGAGATAGGAGCGGAAGTGATTTTGTTCGTCTTCTTGTCACCAACAACAGTAGAAGGAGTAGGGAGAAAAGATGCTATCTATAACTAATTCTCATATGAACTCACGGAGAAAAAGAGGAGAGGCAAGTCGAAAAACATGGACTGGCCAGTGTTAGGCCATAGCAAAGGAAGAGTGAAATGGACATTAAATTCTGCATTCGGTCACCACCGTCTTTCCTGCTGATTTGGAATTCTGGAAAGGCAAAATTATTAGAAAGTGACCAGTATTTTCCTTTAGAAATCTACTAGATTTCTTTCTAAAGATACAGGATGTGGAGATAAGATGATAAAGGAAGGAGACTCTTCCTAGAGCATCTCCACTCTCTTCCAGAAGTCGGCCATGAAGCTGCCTCCACTAGCAAGACACAGCTGAGAGTTCAGTATGAAAAAGGCATGTGAGCTTTTAAAAGGCTATAAAACAGCCCATGCATTTTATCACAGAAGAGTCTTTTGTGTCCTCATTTGGCATTCAACTTGATCGTATACGTTAAGTTTTTTTTTCTTTTTTTACAATGCTAAGTCTTCCAGTCCATGAACACAGATGTCTTTCTAATTGCTGTTTTTTTTCGGTCGTGCTGCCCAGTTTGTGGGATCTTAGTTCCCCAACCAAGGATTGTACCTGAGCCCCCGCAGTAAAAGCACAGAGTCCTAACTACTGGACCGCCAGGGAATTCCCTACATTAAATTTTAATAAGAGTAATTATCTAGTTTCTCAGCCCAGAGATTAGAAGCAGAGCATTAAAAGAGTGGGCAAAAGCTAAGAAAACTTAAGAGAAAAGGAAAGGACAGACTCATGTTAAAATGGGACCTAGTGAAACTTCAAAGCTTTTGCACAGCAAAGGAAACCATAAACAAGACGAAAAGACAGCCCTCAGAATGGGAGAAAATATTTGCAAACGAAGCAACTGACAGAGGATTAATCTCCAAGATATACAAACAGCTCTTGGAGCTCAATATCAAAAAAACAAACAACCCTATCAAAAAATGGGCAGAAGACCTAAATAGACACTTCTCTGAAGAAGACACACAGATGGCCAAGAGGCACATGAAATGATGCTCAACATCAGTAATCATTAGAGAAATGCAATCAAAACTACAATGAGGTATCACCTCACACCAGTCAGAACAGCCATCGTTAAAAAATCTACAAACAGTAAATGCTGGAGAGGGTGTGGAGGAAAGGGAACACCCTTGCACTGTTGGTAGGAATGTAAATTGATACAGGAATGTAAATTGATACAGGAATGTAAATTGCACTGTTGGTAGGAATGTAAATTGATACAGCCACTATGGAGGACAGTATGGAGGTTCCTTAAAAAACTAAAAATAGAACTACTATATGACCCAGCAATCCCACTACTGGGCATATACCCTGAGAAGACCATAATTCAAAAAGACACATGTACCCCAGTGTTCACTGCAGCACTATTCATAACAGCCAGGACATGGAAACAACCTAAATGTCCAGCAACAGATGAATGGATAAAGAAGATGTGATACATATATACAATGGAATATTACTTAGCCATAAAAAGGAAAGAATTTGGGTCATTTGTAGAGATGTGGATGGACCTAGAGTCTTTCATTACAGAGTGAAGTAAGTCAAAGAGAAAAATAAATATCATATATTAACGCATATATGTGGAAGCTAGAAAAAAAGTGCAGGTGAACCTATTTTCAGGGCAGGAATAGAGACACAGACATAGAGTACGGACGTGTTGACACAGTGTGGGAAAGGGAGGGTGGGATGAATTGCGAGATTAGGTTTGACATAAATACACTACCGTGTGTAAAACAGAGAGCTAGTGGGAACCTGCTGCATAGCACTGGGAGCTCAGCTCGGTGCTCTGTGATGACCTAGATGGGTGGGATGGGGGAGGGGGGTGGGAGGGAGGTCAAAGAGGGAGGGGATATATGTATACATATAGCTGATTCACTTCATTGTACAGCAGAAACTAACACAACATTGTAAAGCAATTAAACTCCAACTTAAAAAAACATAAAAAAGACATGAGAACTTTAAAGAGTGCGGCAGTGTGAGGCTATTTGGATCTGGGACAAAGAGTCTTATACTCCTCAGTGTGTCCCAGGCCCTCACTGTGTCCTAGAGGATCTCCAACCTCATTTTCTACTGCTCCCCACCCCTACCCCCAGTTCATTCCACTCCGGCCCCACTGGCCTTGCTGTAGTGTGACCACACCAAGTCCGTTCTCACCGCAGAGCTTCTCCCTCGCTCTAGCCTCTGCCTGTAATACTCAAGGCAGCTCATCACACACCCCTTCTCTGTTCAAATCCCTTCTCCATTTCTTAAATAGCCACCCTCAATCTGCATCCCATTACCCTGTTTTATTTTCTTTATAAATGATAATTACTATTTGAGACGATATGATTTATATACCTTTCTACTTGTTTATTTTCTGTCTTCTCCCCCTTAAATGAAAGCTCCATGAGAAAAGAAATCTTGCCTTGCCTGGTTACCATTCTACCTTCAGTCCTTGGAAGGTGCAAAACAGCCACTCTATAAATACTACTGCAGAGCACAGGGAACTCTGCTCAATAATCTGTAATCACCGAAATGGGAAAAGAATTTGAAAAAGAATAGATACGTGTATACGTATAACTGAATCACTTTGCTGTACGCCTGAAACTAACACAATATTGTTAATCAACTGTACTCCAGTATAAAATAAAAATTAAAAAAAAAAAGAAAAAAAAGGAACTAACAGGAGAGGGGTCCCCAGTGATACCACTGAGTCCTCACTAGGAAGCTGCAGTATCGTCAGTTTCCTCCCTATGAAAGAAAGACAGGACTGATTACGTACATTTAGTGTATCTCCTACCCACCATGGATTGTTCATATTTGCTGGAAATTCTCAGTCATCTAGAAAGATCTGATATTGTGAAAGAGCCCTTTCTCCAACAGGGCTACCGAGAAGGTTGTGGAAAGAGAGGTGGTTGCTTGCCCTCGTTGGATGAAAGGGGGCCACGAGTCTTTCTGCAGTTCCATTAAAGAGCCAATAAAATAGAAACAAGACACACGTGTGCCAAGAGCCAAACAACAAGGCGGAAGTGGCTTAGGTCTGTGGTCTGTTACCACAGGACAACACTGAGTTGAAGCCAAGGCATTTTCTCTTCTCTCCAGTCTCTGGATGCTGGAAGGCTCTACTTTGGAACAGAGGGGATCCGCGTGTCAGAGAAGAGGAACTCTGTGCCCGGCGCACGGGTGTGGAAGTACCAGGGAAGATAAGTTTTAGAAAATTTAAAGTTTCCTCTATGTAAGGGTAAGCAAATTATGGCCCAGGGCTAAATCCAGCCTGTGGTCTTTTTTGAGGGGTGGGGGTGGGGAGCAGTTTTTAAAGTTTTTATTTTCCCAAACGGACTTTTTTTCTAATTAAAAAAAAAAAGAAAAAAACTTCTACTATGTACTTAGAGACTTCCCAGTGACTAGGAAATAAAATTAGCATGGCAAAGAGGAAAGGACATTAGTTTGGAAGTCAGGGTACTTGAATTATTGCCCTGAGTCTGCTACTAACATGTCTGCTGCCTATTTTTGTAAATAAAGTTTTATTTAAACACTCATTTGTTTACATATTTTCTATAAATGTTTGCCCACTACAATAGCAGAGTTGAGTAGCTATGAAGGAGACCACATAGCCCACAAAGCCTAAAACATTTACCATCTGGCTCTTTATAGAAAAATCTGCCAGCCCCTGCCCTATACCAGAAGTAGGAAAAGAAACAGGTTGTTATACAACATGAAATTGCTGACATTTGACTGTTTTGATTTTAAAAATCACAATTTCATAATTCAATTTAAATAGTTCAGTTTTTGAAGTCTTCAATATCCATCTCAAAACCATTTCATCATAAAGGTTTCCCCAGTTCTTGCAAACAGACGTAAATGTTACTCTCTTCTCTCAGACCTGATTCCTGGAAATTTGCTCCTACATTTGGCTGATTCTATGTTTGTATAAGAGTCATTATGTGTATATAGCTTCTCTACTATTGAAAAGTACTGTTATAGGCTAAATTGTGTCCCCTCCCAAAAGCCATATGTTGAAGCCTGACCCCCAGTACCTCAGAATGTGACTGTATTTGGAGATAGGGCCTTTAAAGAGGTAAGTAAGTCCACTGGGTGGGCCCTAATCCAACATGACTGGTGTCTTTATAAGAGGAGGTGATGGGGACAAACAGAGGGACACCAGAGACATACCCACACAAAGGAAAGACCAGAGGACACAGCAAGAAGTGATCTGCAAGCCAAGGAAAGAGGCTTAGAAAAAAACTAACCAACCCAGCCAACACCTTGATCTTGGACTTGTAGCCTCCAAAACTGCAAGAAAATAAATTTCTGTTGTTTAAGCCACCCAATCTGTGGTATTTTCTTATGGCAGCCCTAGCAAATGCTACAGTCACTCAAGTAGAAGGTATTCCTTCTTTTTCTTTGTATTCTCAATAGCATCTGGAGACACATGTAGCATTGGTTGATTAAACTTCACAGAATTGAGTGCAACAAGGTGCATAACATGATGTGTTTGGGGTTTAGAGTGTTTGATTCTCCAAAATTCCTAGAGTGTGATAAGAATTTTTCTACAAAGGTATGTTCTAGAAGCCTCTAGAATGGCTCATTCAACAAACATTTATGAACTGCTCAGCACAAATATCAACATACACAGCTCTGATGATTTACTGTTTTCAAGGAAAATTGAAAAAGTGCACTATCCCTTTCTTGGTCTACTTAGGGAGAGAGAGGAGTAACAAGAATGCTGGATTAGAACTCTGTCAAATAGGATAGCAGACCCTGGGCGGCCAATTCTGAATAACAATCTTCAGGGAAGACCGATAATGAACGTTAAACAGAAATATTAAATGTGTAATTCTAATTTGCCTTCCAGATGTCAGAATCTGCAGGACTGGGCAGTGCAACAAAGATCAAACAATTTGAGGAGCGCAGCTCTCTTGGTTTACTCAAAATCTTTTGAGTAAGAAGTGTGACTGCTTCACACGGGACCGTAGCCAAACCCAACCTGAAAGAACTTGTTTTGCAAACATCCCCCAAATGCAGAAGCCTTCCTGATTGTTCATTTCTAATGAGCAAATAAAAGGTTTCAGTATGAACGATGTCCAGATGCCCCAGAAGCCTGCTCTGTTTGCCAATTCCATTGACCAAATACACATTCTATTCCTTTCAGATTTCAATGACGGCCCATAGTGAGAAGCACTGATTTATCTACTAAGAACTTTACCAACTTAAAGCTTAATGAGGAGCTATCCAGCACAGACCACTGGGCATTCTGATGTGTTAGAAAATCAGAAATCATTGAGCATTGTCATTTCTGATCTTTTCCAGACCCATACATTTCACCCAGGGCATTTTCATACAATTATGGGAAAACCTGAACTGCATTAACCCTAACCAACTCCTAGCCTTAGTGGCATAAGGAAATCTCCTTCCTGAATAAAGTAAAGGCTTATAAAACACGTGGCTGCTGTGGTCTAAATTCTCAATAGAAGGCTGATTAGTTTTTCAATGATAAGTTTCTTAATCATCTCTGGAAAATAATGTCTGGTCACCAATTTGCCCTTGGCCACTGGATCAAGAAAAAGAAGTGTTCCTACCTAATCAATACCATAAGCCCTTTTTCTCTCTGTGTGGTAGGACTGTTCCTAGGAAGTTGAAATTCCTATTGTTAGTTCCTGATGTTTCATAGAAACATGACTTGGTAACTCCAAGAAAACAAATCATAAATCATTTCATTAAATCCACATCAATTGCCCCATATATAAATGTCATGCAGGTGGATGTACAAAGCTACATGTACATGTACGAACTAGACAGAGACTAACACAATATGATGTGCTACTTAATTAAATAATCTGGATTTGAGGGGATTTTTTTTATCCAGATTTATCACCATTATACGAATAAACAATTGTCCTGGTAATTTCCAATCCTCCTCATGGTGTGTAGGTCTTTGGAAATGAAAACTCATGCTCCATCCTTTCTGTGGCCTGAACCTTGAGTGCACCAAACCCACACCCTTTAAAGACAATGTTCGTCGTATCACACACCCTTACATCCCCAACCCCTACTGCTGCCCCACCCAAAATTTCCCATGGCCCTTAAATCTCAATCCGATTGAAACTAAACTCCTTTGTCTAGTCGTCACAGTCTTCCACATTTCTGCTCTAGTCCAATTCCCCAGTTCTCTCCAAAATACACGTGCCATTCAAGTCAAGCAAGACCCCTCCGTGTCTACAAAATAACCATGTTTACTCTTGAGTCTTTTCCTTTTATTACTTCCTTGCCTACCATTTGATGGATTTCTTCCAAACTTCAAACTTCAGCTCAAAATGTAATTCCTTGAAGTTTGCATTCTGCAAACAACACCCCGACATTCATTCCTACAGCATTAATCCTCTGGACCACA
The DNA here is from genome assembly GCF_964270905.1 of Leucopleurus acutus. Lineage (NCBI taxonomy): Eukaryota > Metazoa > Chordata > Mammalia > Artiodactyla > Delphinidae > Leucopleurus > Leucopleurus acutus. Next base: position 41,708,057 of record NC_139154.1, read on the forward strand.
TGACCTAGCAATTAATTATATTGCAAAATACCCTTGTTTTATGCATTTTGGTAAAGTTTCACTGGAATGCAAGCCCCAGTTGTTTGTTTGTTTGTTCAGTGCTATAATCTTAGCACTTAGCATAGTGCCTGGCACGTGAGAGGACTGGATCAATATTTGTTAGATGAATAAATGTTGAACAATGTTCAACAAAATTGAACAATGTTTCTCCAGTAGAACTTGGAATCTCTCAAGGCCAGGGACTATATTATTATCCTTTTCTTTCGCTCGCCACAAACCACTGTGGGGTACATACTATTTACCAAGTACTCACACTTCTCCAATGCCCAGTGACTGGTAAGTCACCCCAAAGTCCAACCACAGACTACAGTTCTGTGTTGAATTTGGAGGCAAATACAGTGAAATGACTATGCTACAGTAGGCACTGCCTAAATTCTTCCTGGGAAAAGAGGGAAAGGAAGAAAGAGAAAGGAAGAGATCTATTATTAAGTTTGGAAAGAATATAACTATCCTTAAATTTGAAAATGAGATCACCTATCACTTAAGGAACATGGGTCTTCCTTAATCATCATGTTTTATACAACCATTGTTAGGCATAGTTATGTCTGCTCTACAGAGAATAAAGCTTATTAAAAATAATGTCTCTTGTTAAAAAAATTAATTTAAAAAAATGGGGAAAAAATAATGTCTCTTCAGATTTCTATGTGGACACATACCTCTAAAGTAGACAAGGCAGGCATTATTATACTTAGTTCATGGATGAAGAAACCAGTAAGTTCGTCTTGTCAAATGTTATATGGCTACTAAATGGTAGAGTTCAGACTAAAAGGAATTTATTCTTTAGTTTTCCTCCCATTTTTTTTCATAATGCCTTTTACAAAGGTGCATAGTGGTAAAGATAAATTCAATGTCTTCTCGCTTTTCATTTTCTGGAACATTCCTTTTTTGTCTCCTTGGTACTCCTAATGGGCTCTACCTTCTCTCCCCTGATTGTCATATGAATCTGATCATTACAAAATGGGCAAAGCAAATTGTAATAATTCTGTGTATAGCAGGGAAATTCTCTGAAATAACAATTAATGCACTGTTTTATGTTTCTTCATAGCACTGTTGCCTAAAAACCTGTATTTTTGTTTTTGGACTGGGCTTACCACTTTAGGGAAAGGATAGAATGCAGAGAATAGAAGAACCAAATCTTGACTTTTTATTTCTAAAATATACTCTAGAAATGCAGAGCATACCTTCAGGAGCCAAGGCTTTCATGGTGAGAGCCAGGCTTTTATTATAGAGAAAAGGATTTTTGAGTCTCCAACAACTTGGATGGAATCAGAACACAAATCTTATACTATAAATAGCAGTGTTAGGCAGAAAGCAGATTTTCCTCCAAAAATTACACAAATTCAACCTGCTGGAGAAAGAAGAGAGCTGAGATGGAAAAGGGGGCAAGATTTAGCAGTTGCTACATAGGTCCCAGAGAAGGGACCTCACGACCCCATCTTCCCTGCTTCTACAGTCAGGCCCAGCCCGAGAGGAAGGTGACACAAACTGTAGTGGGGGGAATCAGTTCCTGGAAGAAAGAGGGCTGGCATCTCACTTCCTGTCCAGCAGGCGAGTCGAGAGCCTCTCAGATGTGCTCTGCACCTCAGCACAGTGAACTGGGAGAGAAAGCTGGAACTGATTAGGAAGAAAGAGACTGAGACAATCTTCTGAGTGTCCTACAGCCCTAGGGATACAGGAGCGCATCCAAACATACCCTACAGCCTTGAGGAAGGTTTTGGATCAGAAGAGGCCTGACAAGAGGCTACTAGCAGCAGTGACAGCACAGGTGGGACTAACCTGAGGCCATAAATGGACCTGGACCCCAGCAGGAGAGACACAGGTCAGTGTCACTGTGAATGAGGTAAACCCCATTGGGGGCAAGGAAAACGACACCAGTCCCTTGCCCTAAAGCCATCACATGCATACCACCCCCCAAAAAAAAACATTTAGATGCCACTCTGGGCTGAAGAAGGGTGAGGGGAGGAACACTGATTGACTGGGTTTCCATTTAAGCCTGCCTAGAAGTAGCTAAAGTTCCTGCTATCAGGCAGAAAGGGGCTCAAGAGAGTAAGTGTTTAGTTATAGAAAACTAGAGAACATCACAGCTTTGCATACCTGCGTTTCTCCAAGTGAAAGCTGCAGACAATACACATGCAAAAGGTGACTGGCTGCGAAGCACGCATACTACTGTAGGACGCCGAGCCAGCAGGGGGATGCCAGGTCCATTTCAGAAGCTGGGTCTGTCTTCAAAGGGTTTTGACTCGCCGACCTCTGGCTGGCCTGCGCCCTCTTCTCAGACACACCAGGCAGACGAGTAAACACAGATCACAAGTGGACCACATGTTCTTATTCTTCTTCCAAGTGCTCTGTGGCTGCGGGCCTCTCCCATTCCAGACTTTTCAAATAGGCCCTCCTGACGGATGCTCAGGCCCCATAGAAGCTTCCTCCCTCTTCTCTCAGCCAAGCAATGGCTTACAAGACGATGATCAAACTGATGGGTGAGTCCCAACGTTGGCGGACATCTTCACCTGCAGCTTTTCTCAGGTTCATGGGCTGCAGCGCCTAAAACCCTGATTTTATTTACTCCCTTGAACAAAACATTTCTCTCACTGGTTTATCCCTTTAAAAGCCGATGTTTCTGGGTAAGGACCCTGGTAAGCCCCTAACACTTCACTATGAAGAAATTGTTGTATTCTTCCCCTCTACGACATGGGTGACCTTGAGAAGCTGAAAAACAGCGAGGTAAGAAAGAAGGTGAGGACCCTAAAAGGAGGAAAGAGGGTTCAGAAGGGGGAGTTTGGAGGAGCTGAAGAAAATTTTTCCCATCATATTTCTTGAGGGGAGGCCCAAGTGTGCAGTGAACTATCTTTCCATGCTGCTAAAAGAAATGGAAATCCATGTCACAGACAAGGATGCCTGACGGAGGCCCGAGGGAGGGGAACGCTGACATAAATGCTTTCTGATACACTGGCATTCCATGGTTCCAAGTCATCCAAGCTATGCATCCATTGTTTTGAAATGACAGCCCAGCAATCTCCATCTTACATTGAGTTTCCTAGCTTTCAGCTCTTTAGCTGAAGCTTAAACTCTTCTGCAAATACGGAACTGATGCCCTTACACCAGTGCAGCACAGAAGCCAACACAGAACTCTCATAACTATCTCTTCTGATATTTTCTGCATCACAACCCAATAAGGGAGCCCACGTATCCCAGTCTCAGCCTCCAGAAGTTTTTATTTTTACTTATGGTGGAGAAAGAGAGGGTGGGGATAGTGAAGGGGATCCCTGAAAAATCCCCAGAAGCAACATCAGATGCAATGGTGAGGATGGGCAGCAACTGACATGAGTGCCCCGGGGCTGGGAGCTGCTGATGAAGAAAGCTCAGCCTCCTTCCTGAGAACATCCTTGGGGACCATCTTAGCTCTCCTTTCACACCTGGCGTGTATTTATATGGCACCAGAGAAGGAATTTTTATTTTTAAATTATGCACGTGGATTTGCACCTTTATTCCATGAGAATCAAACTAAATGTTATTCCACAGCACTCCATAAGTTGATGATACACCGTGACTAGAGCTCTTTCCTGAAATAGGACATTCTTCAGGGACCCCGACAGTATTAAAGGGACTGGATGTCAGAGCCAAATCATACCCCTGGAGTGACAGAGAAGTTCCACAAGCACTTATGTACCATGATGTCTATATTCCTGGGTTTCTGTGAATTCAATCAGAAGGTTTATATGCAAAGCCTCTGCAAAACCAGAGGTACCGTGGCACAGGGTCTGGGAGCCACCCAGATCCGGGCAGAGCACACCTGACTGCAGGGAACTGATGACCTGGTCAAAGAAGAGAGAAAAAGGAAAGACTTAAAATGAGAAGGGAAGTTAAACTTCTACCACTGTGATTCCAAAATGCGGCACAATTTATGAAATTTAAAAATCTATTTCGTGTTGCTCTCAAGGAATATTTTAAATTCACTATTGATCAACAGCTATTTTTAAAAATGAATTGTATCTTCCTGACCCAGTGTAAGAGATCTGCAAAAGTAACTTAATTCAGAATTGTGAAAATTACAAATATTTTCTCTTCATTTCCCAGATTTAATTCACATTCGGTCTGATCATGATATAACTGCGTTCATTTGGGGCGTAACACTCTAAACAGAAACAGTAAATATGTCTGTATTTCCATGTGTATCTGTAGAATATTTTGGAGAAGACATTGAAATAGAATTCTATAGGCCTGGCTGGCTCTACCACTTATGATGGCAGGCTAGCTGCCACTGGTAGTCTGTGTGGCCTTGGATAAATTATCCAGCCTCTCTGGGCCTCACCTTATAAATTTATTAAATAGGCATACTCCACTCTCTCAGTATAATGATAAGCAGTAAATGACACAGCAAATATGAGAGCAGTTCATTCTTACACACTTATTTATTTTATATATTTGATAACACAGGGGCATATATCCTGCTTGTTTGCCTTTTTAAAAAATTTTTTTAAAGAATCTGAGTCCTTCAGAGCTGGGATGGCTTCTATGTGATTTAGTTACTCAAACTTTTGGGGGCTCCTATGGAAAATCAGCAACTAGCACCTGGCAGAAGTTCACCACATTCAATCCTTACTTAATAAACATTTCTAATGGTCCAGCAGCACTGTTCCTTAGCACTTTCTGTGATGATGGAAAGGTTCTCTATTTTTCACTCACCAAAATGGTAGCCACTAGACACAAGGGTCTATTGAGCTTCTGAAATGAGATTGGTGCAACTAACAAATGAATTTTCAATTTTATTTCATTTTAATTAATTCAAATTTAAATAGCCACATGTGGGTAGTGGCTACCACAATGAACAGTGCCGGCAGGCAGGCTAGAAGTTTGGAAGAGGTGTATTTTAGAGCTTATATTTCCCTAAGTACCTCACGGCAGCAGGAACATGCAGTGTCTGTCTCCACAGTGACTTCCAACCCTATAAAGGAGGGAAGTGTGTAATGATCTAAAGAACACCGAGACATCACAAACATCCAGTGCAGCCCCGCACGGCAGCCTCTCACTCCCAAAGAGGAGCCTTGAGAAGGCAACCTTAATCAAAAAGAATGAGGCCAGTGGTGGCAATTCCAGAACTGAGGCAGGAGTATGGTATTAGCAAAAGGATCCTCCTCTAAGGACTCCCTACAGACTACTGCCCTCTCCACCTGCCTTCATGGCTCTGACATCCTCCTACCTCCCACCCCTCCCACTCACCACATACCCAACGTCCTGCTTACACAGGGCAGGAGAGGCACCACTGTGGCAGAGATCTGGGCCACTTTGAAGATGTGGATTTCTCCAAAGAAGGAGCAGAAATCGCAGTAGCTGCAGAATATTCTGGGTTGTGTGTGTGTGTGTGTGTGTGTGTGTTTCTTCCCCCCCTTTCTTAACAACTCTAATTCCAGCATTGAACTTGAGACTGATCATTATTTCCTCCTCTCATCATCTCACAATATATTCATACCAGCACAGACAAGACTCCCAATGTCAACATCGTTTGCTTTCCTTTCAGGGCAAGACACGTTCAGTCCTACACTATCACACATTTAGAGCAGATGTTCCTAAAAAGGATAAACCAGGTGCTTAACATATTTTATTCCAAGGGGTAATTTTAGAAATTATTGCAATCAATGAGCTAATAATAATGGTGGTAATGATGAGGCCAAGTTATTATTACCTATTACCTTTAATCATCGACAGCAATTCAATTGGACATAATTAGAGGCATCATCATAAATAACGTGGAGCAGATGGAAGATGCTGGGCTTTGCGTTTCCAGGACTGAGTGGGAGGGTTAATGATGGAGCAATGGGCATTAAAAATCAGCCACTTATGTCCAAAATTCACCCTGCACTTGAATCTTCCCTGTCCAATACCCACAAAAACAGAGCTGCAATTGACAGAAGATATGAGGCGCCAACCCCATCGCTTTCAAAGTCTACTCACTAATTGTGCAACAGCCTTCTCCCTATCGCTCATGGCAAGGCCCCAGTTCTGCCCCATTTCCATCCTTAAGGGTTAAACAGTGGCCTTGTTTTTGTTTTTTCCTTTCAATTTCACTGGCACAAGAAAAATAGAGCAATAGTCTGTCTTGACCTTCTCCCAACCTCCCTCGTCCCAGAAGAGCATGCCTCCAGGGTGATTTTTACCTTTTGAAAACATGCAAATGCTTTAGTGAGTCATTTAGCATTAATTTAATATTTGGCATGAAATACAGTGAGAAACGACATCACCTCCTATTCAGTAACACCACAGAACAACCGTTTCCTATGTGGTGATGACTGTCTTATATGGGCACAGTACAAAAACATGTAAGACACAGATGTGTAAAGGGGGTAAGCTGATATAAAGAAAGAAGCCTGGGACCTGGGGTCTTAGAATTGGGGTTCAATTCCTGCAATAGCCATTTATTGCGCCGTTACATGGGGCAAGTTACTCTGTGAGGCTCTGTTCCACGAACTATAAACAGTCAGCTTGTTTTAGCAGCCTCCTTTCTGCAAGCCAATGACACGCTACGCTCTTCTCCATAAAAGCACTCTTCCCACCCCACCCCCAGACTGCAGGTACGGATTTACCTTCCTGTGTCGGCCACAGACTGTGAGAAGGTACTGTACTGGATTATTCCTTTCTCTAACCCTGGTACCTGGCACATACTAAGTGCTCAATAAACGTTGAGTTTTCATACCCCTAAAGAACTTGCAGTCTAGATAGACAGGCAAGACGAACACCCACAAAACAGACAGTGACACAGAGCCATAGATGCAGTACAGTTCAGAGGATCAATGTGGCTCAGAATGGCCAGACTAACACACTGGGAGGCTGAAGTAGGCTTTGAAGGCTGTGCTAAAATCTTTACAAAGACAGTCCCCCAGACTACCTGAATCAATTAGCTTCACTTCTTCATCCTTTGGAATCATATAAGTTAAGTGGCAATAACATCCATCCTCAAGAACCATGTAGAGATGAAAGGCTTCTTTTGTATTTTTCTAATAGATATACTCATTGCTGCTCAAAGACAAACACCATATAAATATTATAATGATAATCATACTGAGAAGTAAAATAGTAATGATGCAAATATTCATGCCATGTTTCATGTCTGTGGTCTTTGAGGGGAGTTTTTACTCAAATATCCCTAAATGAATAAATACATATGGTCCATAAAGATGTCCAAAAGCACTTTTTTCTACTTGTATCCACACAGACCTCACTATAGAACTAAAAACAAATTCACTTAGAACTTTTATGGAATCATAGTCTTTAAAAAAAAAAATCAGAGTTCTCATGAAAGCCAATAGGAATTTGTTATAAAAATTAATAACAGGATATAGGGGCTTCCCTGGTGGCGCAGTGGTTGAGAATCCGCCTGCCAATGCAGGGGACACGGGTTTGAGCCCTGGTCTGGGAAGATCCCATATGCCATGGGGCAACTAGGCCCATGAGCCACAACTACTGAGCCTGCACGTCTGGAGCCTGTGCTCCGCAAAGAGAGAGGCCGCGATAGTGAGAGGCCCACGCACTGTGATGAAGAGTGGCCCCCACTTGCCGCAACTAGCGAAAGCCCTAGCACAGAAACGAAGACCCAACACAGCCAAAAATAAATGAATAAATAAATATTTTTAAAAAATTAATAACAGGATATAAGCTTATAGGATCTTATCAATAATATCTTTACAATCTGTTGGTCTCTTTGAGATGTGCCAAACATAACCAAGGTTTATTGACGGAATCGATGTTTGAGGGCACAAAACTTTATATGTGTTTTCCTTTGCTCAATCAGTAAATCTCATCTAAGTTAATACTGTCATGAGATTTCACTGAGCCATGGCCAAATATCATGCTCAAAGTAGATATTTTCATTTGGATTATCTGCCTAAATGTCCTAATTCTTCACTTTACTTCATGTAATTAGGGAAATTCAGCCAAAGTAAAAATCTTTAACTTGAAAAAATTTACTTTGTAACTACAACGGACGATGATATGTGAGGTATGAAAGGGGATTAAAAACACGAATAAGAGAATCTCAGATTATATCTTAGTCGATAAAGGAAGTGGAAGGGAGGGAAGACCAGCAAACAAATACAAAGGACTATTGAAATAAGGGAAATGACAGAAATAAACTGAGGGTCCTTTGAAATCTCTGAGAGGGCAGAGACTCGATTCAATCGAGGAGATGACAAAGGAGCATGGATTCGTTGGCCCATTGGCTTTGGACCAGAAGAGTTCAAAGGGTTGTCAGCGCAGAGAGAAAAGCTTGAGCCATGACAGGGAATCAAGAAGACACAGGGAAAGCAATTGGCATTCCTCTACTTTTTCTCCCAACAGAGGAATATTGGGAAATCAAGTCAGAAAGATAGATTGGACCCAAATTCTTGAGGGTATTGAATATCAGACTGAAAATTTTCAGCTTAATTTGGTAAGTCATGAAGAGACCACTGCAGTGTTTTTTTTTAAGCAAGTTAATGGCCTACATTAATTTATTGTTGATCGTTATTCATCCTCTCACATCCATGGCTCCCCAATCCCCATCAGCTCTACCTTGTACTCTCACTGCAGCACTCTCTTCCCAGAGTCCATGTTACTGTCTATCCATTCCAGGACAGCCCCCATCGTGCTCCCCTACCCTCAAGTCATCCTTCCTAAGGAGAAGTATGACTGCATCATCCCCCAGCTTAAAATCTATCAGTAGGCTCCTCTTTCCTGGAGGATGACATCCAAACCTTCAGCATGGTATACAAGGCCTGTCGTCCTCTAAACTTCACCTACCTGTCTATCTAGTAACCCCCTCAAACACACATGTCCTATGCCCCCCATGCTTTGGCCTGGAATTTGTCACTGTTCCATTAAACACCATGATTTCTCACACCTCCATACCTCTGTGTGAGTAACCTCCCTGTCTGTCTGGGAAAATACTACTGATCCTTGAAAATTCAGCTCAGATGTTACCTCCTCCAAGAAGCCTTCCCTGATAATCCCCAGCCTCGCCCCTTCTTTTCTTCTTCTCCATAGCACCACGTAAGAGCTCTGTGACTCCACTTCTCACATTTCACTGTATTCATTTACATGACCATCTTCCCGCTACACCGGGCACCACCATTTCTTACTGCTCTCTGCAGTCTTAAGGCAGGCATTCAATACATAATGGTTGGATAAACTAATTCATATATTTTTATCACACCAACTTCCTAAAAATATCTAAGGCAGTCGAGAGTAAAGAGCTTTAGAAGAATGACTATGACGGTGATGTATTAGGTAAATTGGATGAGAGACTACAGGTTTGGAAGGACGGGGAGAAGATGATGGATTCTTCTTTGAACATGGAAAATATGCCTTTGGCGTCCACCGCAATCAGGACCTGCTTTTGAGGCAGAGTGAGATCCTGATTAGACAGGAACAGAGAATTAAGTCGTTCTGTTCACTTCCCAAGCCTAACACTACCATCTCTTTTGATAACTTCCTCCAAGATGATCTGAATTTCTTTAGTCCTGTCTCTCTTATCCAACTATTTCCTTGAACAAGAACTCACATGGGCACGTTTTCAGATCCCGTGTCTCTGAATGTGTGTGAGCTCAGGGAGAAGGAAACAGAAAGTGATTTGCAACCTGGCTCTGGAAGGAGAGCAGCTGTCAAGGGAGCGGGATTGTTTTTGTTATTACTGCCTCGCTCTCAACCCGTGTCTGTTTATTGTTATTGTCTTGTCCCATTACTGATGCCCAATCCATTTCCTCATCGCAAGTGTGAAAGGAAACCTGGCAAAAGTTACCGCAGCGAGAGCTCCGAATCAATAATGGATTCGTCCTGAGATACAGCACGGCATCTGTTAGATATCTGGAGACGCTGTCCATCCTGCCTTGAGGGATACTTAAGCAGTCAGGCTCCTTCCTCCCTGGAAGGCTATAAAACATGGAGAGTTGAGAAGTGGCGGCAAAGTGCTAGTGACGCCTGCTTACAAGAGCAAGTGTTGGGATACATAGTTTGCAAAGGGGAGACTGGCGTTTAAATTTAGCACATGTGCTTGAATTCACATTTACACAGAACTTGAATCAACAACAGAGAGAAGTAACATGTATTACACTGAAATTAGCTGTGCAATGGAAACTTTCATTTGCATAAGCAATTTTTACATGCTTCTGTTAAGAATTTCAGATACTTCTCTTTTATTGTAAAGGGTTTTTTTTTAAGTCATATTAAATGAATTTTAAAAGAAGCTTCCTAGAAACCCTTATTGCTTCTAGAAATAGCTGGTCTAATGGAGGTTCCAATGAAATATCAGAACCTTTTTTTCCTCCCATAATATTAAAACTTACCAATGAGAAAATCAACACCGGAGAGAGAGGAAGGGAAATTGGAGAGAAACAGAAGAGAAGGGAAGGCAGGGGAAGCTGCTGGATAAATGAGATGTAGTACAGAGAAAGGGGTGAGAGAAGTGATAAGAAAGCTTAGGAAAGGAAAAAGGGATGAATAAGAAGGAGCAAATGGATTTTAAAAACAGCCTTAAAGAAAAAAATTATAAAGTATAAAATCCCCTTTAACTCGATGATAAAAGAAATCCTGAAGCAAAGCCACAACAGTTGCAACCAAGACAAGTCATTTTTTTAAAAGAATCCCATTTGGAAATTCTAAGAGGTTATCGAAGTAGGAATTAGCAAACTGTATACTTGGAACAACATTTTAAAAATCAAAACCAAACTTAGAACTATGCAGGGAGTTTGAGAAAAGACAGATCCAAGAAGAGGAGAAAGAAAAATTAGGAGAAAGAAAAAGAGAAGGGATGAGAGTAAGAGAAAGCCAGGAAATTAAACAAAAGTTGGAATATTTGTTTTATGAAGTATTAATAACTTGCAAAGGGTAATTTGTCATTGCTGAATTTAGAAATTTATTATCCTATATGAACAAGAGACCAAATCGTCTAGAGTCATTGGCTCAGAGTGTTTTTAAAATGCACCTTCATCCAGAGGACAGTGACCCAAGTTGACAGGCGGTCTCATTCTGAAAGGGGAGAGGACAGGACCCTGAGTCGGCCAGTTCCCGGACTCACTTCCCTGCTCACGGCCAGAGAACTCCTCTGGGGGCCGATGGAGACTTTGAAGTCCGGAGGAGTTTGGGATGGGGAAAGGGGATGACTGTGGAAAAGAGAATGGGAATTTATTATCAGGACCTTTGGGGGGTTTCATATAAAAGCCCTAAATTAACTCTTAATACTTATGAAATTCTGTGCTGTCACCCACTTTCTTAACTTTATTGCTTTGGTGTTTGTTGAGCCCTTTCCATATCATGAGGGACTAATTTTTGATCTTTGCAATTTCATTAAAGTAACATGGGGCGGTGGCAGGTGGTGGTGGGAATATGTGCTTCAAACTTCAGGATGAGTCTTAAGGAGGCAGGAAAGAGGGCATCCATCACCCACTCTCCATGCAGTGAAGAGAGAGAGAATACAGAATTGTTTGGGAATTTTGTGAACCATCTAGAATGCCCACCGTTAAGGAGGTTCCCTACCTTCAGAGATGTCCCTCCCAAATGTCCTCTCCCTAGTCTTGGCGCCACAGTGAGCTCCCCTGCCCTGCCCGTTCTATCTCCCCAACTGGCACCATGAGCTCCCCTGCCCTGCCCGTTCTATGCCCCCAACTGGCACCATCAGCCATGCCTCCCAATGCACCCCAGTCTCACTGAACTGCTCTTCAACTGACCTCCTCCACTGGGTCTCAGTTTAACCCTCACTTCCCCAGGAAGCCTTCCGGACCACCCAGATGAGGTTAGGTATCCTCCCAACACTGTATCCCCAGAGCACCCCTTGCTTACCCTTCTCATAACACATGTCCAGTGTTTCACAACTGCCTGCTCACCTGTTCCTCCCTCACCAGAATATCAAGTTCTTGAAGACAGAAACAATTTGAGACAGTTTGCTGCTGTCTCTTCAGCATCCAGTATAGTGTCTGGCACTCAAAATACTTTTTGAATGAATAAATGAATGGGATTTAAAATCAGGTCTTGGCTTCCCTGGTGGCGCAGTGGTTGAGAGTCCGCCTGCCGATGCAGGGGACACGGGTTTGTGCCCCGGTCCGGGAAGATCCCACATGCTGCGGAGCGGCTGGGCCCGTGAGCCATGGCCGCTGAGCCTGCACGTCCGGAGCCTGTGCTCCGCGACGGGAGAGGCCGCAACAGTGAGAGGCCCACGTACCAAAAAATAAAATAAAATAAAATAAAATCAGGTCTTGACTCCAAGACACACGTTCTCTCCACTTTACCATGGCACCCAAGGTACTGTCTGCCAGCATGGTCCAAAATGTAATGTTAAAAGGGCAGATTCCTAGACTCCAAACTCAAACTCTCTCCCAGTCATCTCTTTGAGCACTAATATCTGAGTTGCTCCAGGTTCCAGGAGTAAAATATACTATTTAAGAAACCTATGAGCTTTTCATTCACTATGGAGTATACAAATCATAGCATTTGTCACAGGGGATACAATGGTGAAAATGACAGAAAAGAAACTTCCAGCCTTCAAGGAGCTTACCTTCCAGCAGGTGGGCAAACATTAAACCATTAATTACACAGGTGCTATGAGAGTGTGCAGTGGGGGAATAAGGGCAGTTGGAGCTGAACTTTAGAAAATTAATAGAAATTAGTAAGGCAAAGAGCAAAGGTGAGAGGGAATTTAGGGAGAGAGGGGAGGGAGAAGCATGTGCAAGAGCCCTGGGGCAGGAAGGAATGTGACATGTTTGAGGGACTGGAAGAATGTCAGTGTGACTGAAGTCCAAAGAGAGGGGAAGAGAATGGCATTCGATGAGGCTGGGAAGAAGTGCTGAGGATTCTATGCTCAGGCCTCCCATGCCCACTGCTTTAAGACACTCACAGAATGGTTTTCCTTATGTCTAGTTAAGAAATATACATATATATAAAGCTATGTCTTTATTTTCAACAGGAGTATAGTAGACATAATGTGCATATACTTTTATTTATTTAAGATTATGTAATGGGTTTTGTTTGTTTGGTTTTGGTTTTGCTATTATTTTAAAAAATGCTGTAATGCTCTTCTTTATCAACAGTGGTACATTCTTGAGTTGTTGGCTGAATTTAACTGGAGGGTAGCAAATCACTGGGGTAAAGAAATCAGCATAACATAGAAATAAACAATAAGCTGATGGTAAAGGGGGAAAGTACCTTATGAGATGAATGAATTAGAACAATTAAGGATTTATGAATAATGTGTATCTGTACTACAGATTGGTGTTTGCTACTTTCTAAATCATATTTTCCAGCCCTAGTCCACGGGGTGGATTTCAAATTACAGCAGGTCTCCTTCTCCAACCCTGGATATAGCCCTGTGTTCTACCTTGATATGGCAGTTGGAAGGAGGAAGCAGTTGATGGAGGTTGAAAACTCCTACTCTGATGTCCAGAGAGTGGCTTTAGTTTCCAGATCTGCCACTTACTGGCCATATGCTTTGGAGCCAGTTTCTTAAGCCTTGGTCTCCTTGTCTACGAAAGAGATAAAAATATTACCTCCCATGCAGGGTTGTAAGGGTTGATTGAGATGATGCAGTAACGCATGTAGTACCTGCCTAGACGGGGGGCACTCAGTAAACTTTAGCTGTTGTTGTTGTCAGAGTGAAGAGAAGGCTGATATGCAATACTAGCTTTCATATTTAATGCTTTCTACGTCCCACACCCGGATCTCAGTGTTTCGTCTGTGTTAACTTATTTAAGCTCATAACTCTATGAGGTAGGTTCTGTTATTGCATTTTTATATATAAAGAAACTGAGGCCAATGAGACTAAATCATTTAGAGCCCATAGGTGGCAGAGCCAGAGCCGGAAACCAGGCAGTCTCATTGTGCGTGTGTGCCAGAAATAGCCACAAGGCCAGAACCACATAATGTCACGGTGAGGACGGAACACAGAGATGATCTAGTAAACCCCAGTCTATAGATGAGAACACTGAGGCCCAGAGAATTAAAACAACTTGCTTCCAGATCACACATTTAATTTGAGAAAGTCCATGATCATTAAGAATTTACATAGTGCTTGAACATTCTGGAGTTGTGTCTTACAAGTGAACTTTCATTTAGAAGACCAAAGGCATGCAGACACTTGGACATCAAGTAGCTCTTATGCAATGCTGTTTTCTGATTTAAACGTTGTTAATCTCAAAGCACATAAATTAGATTTTTCTTTAAATGTTCATAAGTTTAGAAATGAAGGGAATAGAGAAGAATCCTACAAAAGGAAGTTTGAGGTTTTTGGAAATCCAAAAGGATTTCTTTTTTTTTTTTCTTCTTCTTTTTTTTTTTTTTTTTAACATCTTTATTGGAATATAATTGCTTTACAATGGTATGTTAGTTTCAGCTTCACAACAAAATGAATCAGTTATATATATACATATATTCCCATATCTCTTCCCGCTTGCGTCTCCCTCCCTCCCACCCTCCCTATCCCACCCCTCCAGGCGGTCACAAAGCACCGAGCTGATCTCCCTGTGCTATGCGGCTGCTTCCCACTAGCTATCTACCTTACGTTTGGTAGTGTATATATGTCCATGTCTCTTTATCGCTTTGTCACCGTTTACCCTTCCCCCTCCCCATAGCCTCAAGTCCATTCTCTAGTAAGTCTGTGTCTTTATTCCTGTTTCACCCCTAGGTTTTTCATGACATTTTTTTTTTTTTAAATTCCATATATATGTGTTAGCATACGGTATTTGTCTCTCTCTTTCTGACTTACTTCACTCTGTATGACAGACTCTAGGTCTATCCACCTCATTACAAATAGCTCAATTTCGTCTCTTTTTATGGCTGAGTAATATTCCATTGTATATATGTGCCACATCTTCTTTATCCATTCATCCGATGATGGACACTTAGGTTGTTTCCATCTCTGGGCTATTGTAAATAGAGCTGCAATGAACATTTTGGTACATGACTCTTTTTGAATTATGGTTTTCTCAGGGTATATGCCCAGTAGTGGAATTGCTGGGTCATATGGTAGTTCTATTTGTAGCTTTTTAAGGAACCTCCATACTGTTCTCCACAGTGGCTGTATCAATTTACATTCCCACCAACAGTGTAAGAGGGTTCCCTTTTCTCCACACCCTCTCCAGCATTTATTGTTTCTAGATTTTTTGATGATGGCCATTCTGACTGGTGTGAGATGATATCTCATTGTAGTTTTGATTTGCATTTCTCTCATGATTAGTGATGTTGAGCATTCTTTCATGTGTTTGTTGGCACTCTGTATATCTTCTTTGGAGAAATGTCTATTTAGGTCTTCTGCCCATTTTTGGATTGGGTTGTTTGTTTTTTTGTTATTAAGCTGCATGAGCTGCTTATAAATTTTGGAGATCAATCCTTTGTCAGTTGCTTCATTTGCAAATATTTTCTCCCATTCTGAGGGTTGTCTTTTGGTCTTCTTTATGGTTTCCTTTGCTGCGCAAAAGCTTTTAAGTTTCATTAGGTCCCATTTGTTTACTCTTCTTTTTATTTCCATTTCTCTAGGAGGTGGGTCAAAAAGGACCTTGCTGTGATTTATGTCATAGAGTGTTCTGCCTATGTTTTCCTCTAAGAGTTTGATAGTTTCTGGCCTTACATTTAGGTCTTTAATCCATTTTGAGCTTATTTTTGTGTACGGTGTTAGGGAGTGATCTAATTTCATACTTTTACATGTAGCTGTCCAGTTTTCCCAGCACCACTTATTGAATAGGCTGTCCTTTCTCCACTGTACATTTCTGCCTCCTTTGTCAAAGATGAGGTGACCATATGTGCGTGGGTTTATCTCTGGGCTTTCTATCCTGTTCCATTGATCTATCTTTCTGTTTTTGTGCCAGTACCATACCGTCTTGATAACTGTAGCTTTGTAGTATAGTCTGAAGTCTGGGAGCCTGATTCCTCCAGTTCCTTCTTTCGTTCTCAAGATTGCTTTGGCTATTCGGGGTCTTTTGTGTTTCCATACAAATTGCAAAATTTTTTGTTCTAGTTCTGTGAAAAATGCCAGTGGTAGTTTGATAGGGATTGCATTGAATCTATAGATTGCTTTCGGTAGTAAAGTCATTTTCACAATGTTGATTCTTCCAATCCAAGAACATGGTATATCTCTCCATCTATTTGTATCATCTTTAATTTCTTTCATCAGTGTCTTATAATTTTCTGCATACAGATCTTTTGTCTCCTTAGGTAGGTTTATTCCTAGATATTTTATTCTTTTTGTTGCAATGGTAAATGGGAGTGTTTTCTTGATTTCACTTTCAGATTTTTCATCATTAGTATATAGGAATGCCAGAGATTTCTGTGCATTAATTTTGTATCCTGCCACTTTACCAAATTCATTGATTAGCTCTAGTAGTTTTCTGGTAGCATCTTTAGGGTTCTCTATGTATAGGATCATGTCATCTGCAAACAGTGACAGCTTTACTTCTTCTTTTCCGATTTGGATTCCTTTTATTTCCTTTTCTTCTCTGATTGCTGTGGCTAAAACTTCCAAAACTATGT
The DNA here is from genome assembly GCF_964270905.1 of Leucopleurus acutus. Classification (NCBI taxonomy): domain Eukaryota; kingdom Metazoa; phylum Chordata; class Mammalia; order Artiodactyla; family Delphinidae; genus Leucopleurus; species Leucopleurus acutus. The sequence continues at coordinate 41,724,593 of NC_139154.1, forward strand.
TGAATAAGAGTGGTGAGAGTGGGCAACCTTGTCTTGTTCCTGATCTTAGTGGAAATGCTTTCAGTTTTTCACCATTGAGGATGATGTTTGCTGTGGGCTTGTCATATATGGCCTTTATTATGTTGAGGAAAGTTCCCTCTATGCCTACTTTCTGCAGGGTTTTTATCATAAATGGGTGTTGAATTTTGTCAAAAGCTTTCTCTGCATCTATTGAGATGATCATATGGTTTTTCTCCTTCAGTTTGTTAATATGGTTTATCACATTGATAGATTTGCGTATATTGAAGAATCCTTGCATTCCTGGAATAAACCCCACTTGATCATGGTGTATGATCTTTTTAATGTGCTGTTGGATTCTGTTTGCTAGTATTTTGTTGAGGATTTTTGCATCTATGTTCATCAGTGATATTGGCCTGTAGTTTTCTTTCTTTGTGACATCCTTGTCTGGTTTTGGTATCAAGGTGATGGTGGCCTCGTAGAAGGAGTTTGGGAGTGTTCCTCCCTCTGCTATATTTTGGAAGAGTTTGAGAAGGATAGGTGTTAGCTCTTCTCTAAATGTTTGATAGAATTCGCCTGTGAAGCCATCTGGTCCTGGGCTTTTCTTTGTTGGAAGATTTTTAATCACAGTTTCAATTTCAGTGCTTGTGATTGGTCTGTTCATATTTTCTATTTCTTCCTGATTCAGTCTTGGCAGGTTGTGCCTCTCTAAGAATTTGTCCATTTCTTCCAGATTGTCCATTTTATTGGCATAGAGTTGCTTGTAGTAATCTCTCATGATCTCTTTTATTTCTGCAGTGTCAGTTGTTACCTCTCCTTTTTCATTTCTAATTCTATTGATTTGGGTCTTCTCCCTTTTTTTCTTGATGAGTCTGGCTAGTGGTTTATCTATTTTGTTTATCTTCTCAAAGAACCAGCTTTTAGTTTTATTGATCTTTGCTATTGTTTCCTTCATTTCTTTTTCATTTATTTCTGATCTGATTTTTATGATTTCTTTCCTTCTGCTAGCTTTGGGGTTTTTTTGTTCTTCTTTCTCTAACTGCTTGAGGTGCAAGGTTAGGTTGTTTATTCGAGATGCTTCCTGCTTCTTAAGGTGGGCTTGTATTGCTATAAACTTCCCCCTTAGAACTGCTTTTGCTGCATCCCACAGGTTTTGGGTCGTTGTGTCTCCATTGTCATTTGTTTCTAGGTATTTTTTGATTTCCTCTTTGATTTCTTCAGTGATATCTTCATTATTAAGTAGTGTATTGTTTAGCCTCCATGTGTTTGTATTTTTTACAGATCTTTTCCTGTAATTGATATCTAGTCTCATGGCGTTGTGGTCAGAAAAGATACTTGATACAATTTCAATTTTCTTAAATTTACCAAGGCTTGATTTGTGACCCAAGATATGATCCTGGAGAATGTTCCATGAGCACTTGAGAAAAATGTGTATTCTGTTGTTTTTGGATGGAATGTCCTATAAATATCAATTAACTCCATCTCATTTAATGTATCATTTAAAGCTTGTGTTTCCTTATTTATTTTCATTTTGGATGATCTGTCCATTGGTGAAAGTGGGGTGTTAAAGTCCCCTACTATGAATGTGTTACTGTCGATTTCCCCTTTTATGGTTGTCAGTATTTGCCTTATGTATTGAGGTGCACCTATGTTGGGTGCATAAATATTTACAATTGTTATATCTTCCTCTTGGATTGATCCCTTGATCATTATGTAGTGTCCTTCTTTGTCTCTTCTAATAGTCTTTGTTTTAAAGTCTATTTTGTCTGATATGAGAATTGCTACTCCAGCTTTCTTTTGGTTTCCACTTGCATGAAATACCTTTTTCCATCCCCTTACTTTCAGTCTGTATGTGTCTCTAGGTCTGAAGTGGGTCTCTTGTAGACAGCAAATATATGGGTCTTGTTTTTGTATCCATTCAGCCAATCTGTGTCTTTTGGTGGGAGCATTTAGTCCATTTACATTTAAGGTAATTATCGATATGTGTGTTCCTATTCCCATTTCCTTCATTGTTTTGGGTTTGTTATTGTAGGTCCTTTCCTTCTTTTGTGTTTCTTGCCTAGAGAAGTTCCTTTAGCAGTTGTTGTAGAGGTGGTTTGGTGGTGCTGAACTCTCTCAGCTTTTGCTTGTCTGTAAAGGTTTTAATTTCTCCATCAAATCTGAATGAGATCCTTGCTGGGTAGAGTAATCTTGGTTGCAGGTTTTTCTCCTTCAACACTTTCAATATGTCCTGCCACTCCCTTCTGGCTTGCAGAGTTTCTGCTGAAAGATCAGCTGTTAACCTTATGGGGATTCCCTTGTGTGTTATTTGTTGTTTTTCCCTTGCTGCTTTTAATATGTTTTCTTTGTATTTAATTTTTGACAGTTTGATTAATATGTGTCTTGGCGTATTTCTCCTTGGATTTATCCTGTATGGGACTCTCTGTGCTTCCTGGACTTGATTAACTATTTCCTTTCCCATATTAGGGAAGTTTTCAACTATAATCTCTTCAAATATTTTCTCAGTCCCTTTCTTTTTCTCTTCTTCTTCTGGAACCCCTATAATTCGAATGTTGGTGCGTTTAATGTTGTCCCAGAGGTCTCTGAGACTGTCCTCAGTTCTTTTCATTCTTTTTTCTTTATTCTGCTCTGCAGTAGTTATTTCCACTATTTTATCTTCCAGGTCACTTATCCGTTCTTCTGCCTCAGTTATTCTGCTATTGATCCCATCTAGAGTACTTTTAATTTCATTTATTGTGTTGTTCATCGTTGCTTGTTTCATCTTTAGTTCTTCTAGGTCCTTGTTAACTGATTCTTGCAATTTGTCCATTCTATTGTCCATTCTATCTCCAAGATTTCGGATCAACCTTACTATCATTATTCTGAATTCTTTTTCAGGTAGACTGCCTATTTCCTCTTCATTTGTTAGGTCTGGTGGGTTTTTATCTTGCTCCTTCATCTGCTGTGTGTTTTTCTGTCTTTTCATTTTGCTTATCTTACTGTGTTTGGGGTCTCCTTTTTTTTTTTTTTTTTGCAGGCTGAAGGTTCGTAGTTCCTGTTGTTTTTTGAGTCTGTCCCCAGTGGCTAAGGTTGGTTCAGTGGGTTGTGTAGGCTTCCTGGTGGAGGGTACTAGTGCCTGTGTTCTGGTGTATGAGGCTGGATCTTGTCTTTCTGGTGGGCAGGTCCACGTCTGGTGGTGTGTTTTGGGGTGTCTGTAGACTTATTATGATTTTGGGCAGCCTCTCTGCTAATGGGTGGGGTTGTGTTCCTGTCTTGCTAGTTGTTTGGCATAGGATGTCCAGCACTGTAGCTTGCTGGTCGTTGAGTGAAGCTGGGTGCTGGCGTTGAGATGGAGATCTCTCGGAGATTTTTGCTGTTTGATATTATGTGCAGCTGGGAGGCCTCTTGTGGACCAGTGTCCTGAAGTTGGCTCTCCCACCTCAGAGGCACAGCACTGAGTCCTGGCTGCAGCACCAAGAGCCTTTCATCCACAGGGCTCCTCAATTTGGGATGATTCGTTGTCTATTCAGGTATTCCACAGATGCAGGGTATATCAAGTTGATTGTGGAGCTTTAATCCGCTGCTTCTGAGGCTGCTGGAAGAGATTTCCCTTTCTCTTCTATGTTCTCACAGCTCCCAGGGGCTCAGCTTTGGATTTGGCCCCGCCTGTGCGTGTAGGTCGCCGGAGGGCGTCTGTTCTTTGCTCAGACAGGACGGGGTTAAAGGAGCCGCTGATTCGGAAGCTCTGGCTCGCCCAGGCCGGGGGGTAGGGAGGGTCACGGAGTGCAGGGCGGGCCTGCAGCGGCAGAGGCAGGCGTGACGCTGCAGCCTGAGGCGCGCCGTGCGCTCTCCCGGGGGAGCCGTCCCCGGATCCCGGGACCCCGGCAGCGGCGGGCTGCACAGGCTCCCCGGAAGGGCGTGTGGCTAGTGACCTGCGCTCGCACACAGGCCTCCTGGCGGCGGCAGCAGCGGCCTTAGCGTCCCATGTCCGTCTCTGGGCTCCGCACTCTTAGCCGCGGCTCGCGCCCGTCTCCGGAGCTCTCCCAAGCAGCGTTCCCAATCCCCCCTCCTCGTGCACCAGGAAACAAAGAGGGACGTAAAAGTCTCTTGCCTCTTCGGCAGGTCCAGACCCCTCCCCAGACTCTCTCCCGGCCAGCCGCGGCGCACCAACGCCCTGCAGGCTGTGTTCACGCCGCCAACCTCAGTCCTCTCCCGGCGCTCCGACAAAAGCCGGAGCCTCAGCTCCCAGTCCCGCCCGCCCCGGCGGGCGAGCAGACAAGCCTCTCGGCTGGTGAGTGCCGGTCGGCCCGATCCTCTGCGCTGGAATCTCTCCGCTTTGCCCTCCGCACCCCTGTTGCTGTGCTCTCCTCCGCGGCTCCCAAGCTCCCCCACTCCGCCTCCCGAAGTCTCCACCCGCGAAGGGGCTCTTAGTGTGTGGACACTTTTCCTCCTTCACAGCTCTCTCCCGCTGGTGCAGGACCCGTCCCTATTCTTTTGTCTCTGTTTAGTTTTTTCTTTTGCCCTAACCAGGTACGTGGGGGGTTCCTTGCCTTTTGGGAGGTCTGAGGTCTTCTGCCAGCGTTCAGTAGGTGCTCCGTAGGAGTTGTTCCACGCGTAGATGTATTTCTGGTGTATCTGTGGAGAGGAAGGTGATCTCCGCGTCTTACTCTTCCGCCATCTTCCCGGAACCTATCCAAAAGGATTTCTTTATTTTATTTTATTTACTTTTTTATACAGTAGGTTCTTATTAGTCATCAATTTTATACACATCAGTGTATACATGTCAATCCCGATCACCCAATTCATCACACCACCATCCCCACCACCCCACCCCTCCCCCCCTTGGTGTCCATACGTTTGTTCTCTACATCTGTGTCTTAACTTCTGCCCTGCAAACCGGTTTATCTGTAGCATTTTTCTAGGTTCCACATATATGCATTAATATACAATATTTCTTTTTCTCTTTCTGACTTACTTCACTCTGTATGACAGTCTCTAGATCCATCCACGTCTCAACAAATGACCCAATTTCGTTCCTTTTTTATGGCTGAGTAATATGCCATTGTATTTATGCACCACTTCTTCTTTATCCATTCACATCTGTTAATGGGCATTTAGGTTGCTTCCATGACCTGGCTATTGTAAATAGTGCTGCAGTGAACATTGGGGTGCATGTGTCTTTTTGAATTATGGTTTTCTCTGGGTGTATGTCCAGTAGTGGGATTGCTGGGTTGTATGGTAATTCTATTTTTAGTTTTTTAAGGAACCTCCATACTGTTCTCCATAGTGGCTGTATCAATTTACATTCCCACCAACAGTGCAAGAGGATTCCCTTTTCTCCACCCCCTCTCCCACAATTGTTGTTTGCAGATTTTCTGATGATGCCCATTCTAACCAGTGTGAGGTGATACCTCACTGTAGTTTTGATTTGCATTTCTCTAATAATTAGTGATGCTGAGCAGCTTTCATGTGCTTCTTGGACATCTGTATGTCTTCCTTGGAGAAATGCCTATTTAGGTCTTCTGCCCATTTTTGGATTGGGTTGTTTGTTTAATATTGACCTGCATGAGCTGTTTATATACTTTGGAGATTAATCCTTTGTACGTTGTTTCGTTTGCAAATATTTTCTCCCATTCTGAGGGTTGTCTTTTCATCTTATTTAGGGTCCCCTTGGCTGTGCAAAAGCTATGAAGTTTCATTAGGTCTCATTTGTTTATTTTTGGTTTTATTTCCATTACTCTAGGAGGTGGATCAAAAAAGATTTTGCTGTGATTTATGTCAAAGAGTGTTCTTCCTATGTTTTATAGTGTCTGGTCTTACATTTAGGTCTCTAATCCATTTTGAGTTTATTTTTGTGTTTGGTGTTAGGGAGTGTTCTAATTTCATTCTTTTACATGTAGCTGCCCAGTTTTCCCAGAACCACTTATTGAAGAGACTGTCTTTTCTCCATTGTATATCCTTGCCTGCTTTGTCATAGATTAGTTCACCATAGGTGCGTGGGTTTATCTCTGGGTTTTCTATCTTGTTCCACTGATCTGTTTCTGTTTTTGTGCCAGAACCGTATTGTCCTGATTACTGTAGCTTTGTAGTATAGTCTGAAGTCAGGGAGTCTGATCCCTCCAGCTCCATTTTTTTCCCTCAAGACCACTTTGGCTATTTGGGGTCTTTTGTGTCTCCATACAACTTTTAAGATTTTTTGTTCTAGTTCCTTAAAAAAATGCCATTGGTAATTTGATAGGGATTGCACTGAATCTGTAGATTGCTTTGGGTACTATACTCCTTTTCACAATATTGATTCTTCCAATCCAAGAACATGGTATACCTCTCCATCTGTTTGTATCATCTTTAATTTCTTTCATCAGTGTCTTATAGTTTTCTGCATGCAGGTCTTCTGTCTCCCTAGGTAGGTTTATTCCCAGGTATTTTACTCTTTTTGTTGCAGTGGTAAATGGGAGTGTTTCCTTAATTTCTCTTTCAGATTTTTCACCATTAGTGTATAGGAATGCAAGAGATTTCTGTGCATTGATTTTGTATCCTGCTACTTTACCAAATTCATTGATTAGCTCTAGTAGTTTTCTGGTGGCATTTTTAGGATTCTCTATGTATAGTATCATGTCATCTGCAGTGACAGTTTTACTTCTTCTTTTCCAATTTGTATTCCTTTTATTTCTTTTTCTTCTCTGATTGCCATGGCTAGGACTTCCAAAACTATGTTGAATAATAGTGGTGAGAGTGGACATTCTTGTCTTGTTCCTGATCTTAGAGGAAATGCTTTCAGTTTTTCACCATTGAAAATGATGTTTGCTGTGAGTTTGCCATATATGGACTTTATTATGTTGAGGTAGGTTCCCTCTATGCCCACTTTCTGGAGAGTTTTTATCATAAATGGGAGTTGAATTTTGTCAAAAGCTTTTTCTGCATCTATTGAGATGATCATATGGTTTTTATTCTTCAATTTGTTAATATGGTGTATCACACTGATTGATTTGCACATACTGAAGAATCCTTGCATCCCTGGGATACACCCCACTTGATCATGGTGTATGATCCTTTTAATGTGTTGCTGGATTCTGTTTGCTAGTATTTTGTTGAGGATTTTTGCATCTATGTTCATGAGTGATATTGGTCTGTAATTTTCTTTTCTTGTAGTATCTTTATCTGGTTTTGGTATCAGGGGGATGGTGGCCTCATAAAATGAGTTTGGGAGTGTTCCTTCCTCTGCAATTTTTTGGAAGAGTTTGAGAAGGATGGGTGTTAGCTCTTCTCTAAATGTTTGATAGAATTCACCTGTGAAGCCATCTGGTCCTGGACTTTTGTTTGTTGGAAGATTTTTAATCACTGTTTCAATTTCATTACTTGTGATTGGTCTGTTCATATTTTCTATTTCTTCCTGGTTGAGTCTTGGAAGGTTATACCTTTCTAAGAATTTGTCCATTTCCTCCAGGTTGTCCATTTTATTGGCATAGAGTTGCTGGTAGTAGTCTCTTAGGATGCTTTGTATTTCTGCAGTGTCTGTTGTAACTTCTCCTTTTTCATATCTAATTTTTTTGATTTGAGTCCTCTCCCTCTTTTTCTTGATAAGTCTGGCTAATGGTTTATCAATTTTGTTTATCTTCTCAAACAACCAGCTTTTAGTTTTATTGATCTTTGCCATTGTTTTCTTTGTTTCTATTTCATTTATTTCTGATCTGATCTTTATGATTTCTTTCCTTCTGCTAACTTTGGGTTTTGTTTGCTCTTCTGTCTCTAGGTCCTTTATGTGTAAGGTTAGATTGTTTATCTGAGATTTTTCTTGTTTCTTGAGGTAGGCTTGTATAGCTATAAAATTCCCTCTTAGAACTGCTTTTGCTGCATCCCACAGGTTTTGGATCGTCGTGTTTTCATTGTCATTTTTCTCTAGGTATTTTTTAATTTCCTCTTTGATTTCTTCAGTGATCTCTTGGTTATTTAGTAACGAATTGTTTAGCCTCCTTGTGTTTGTGTTTTTTACGTTTTTTTCCCTGTGATTCATTTCTAATCTCATAGCGTTGTGGTCAGAAAAGATGCTTGATATGATTTCAATTTTCTTAAATTTACTGAGGCTTGATTTGTGACCCAAGATGTGATCTACCCTGGAGAATGTTCCATGCACACTTGAGAAGAAAGTGTAATCTGCTGTTTTTGGATGGAATGTCCTATAAATATCAATTAAATCTATCTGGTCTATTGTGTCATTTAAAGCTTCTGTTTCCTTATTTATTTTCATTTTGGATTATCTGTCCATTGGTGTAAGTGAGATGTTAAAGTCCCCCACTATTACTGTGTTACTGTCAGTTTCCTTTTTTATGGCTGTTAGCAGTTGCCTTATGTATTGAGGTGCTCCTATGTTGGGTGCATATATATTTATAATTGTTGTATCTTCTACTTGGATTGATCCCTTGATCGTTATGTAGTGTCCTTCCTTGCCTCTTGTAACATTCTTTATTTTAAAGTCTATTTTATCTGATATGAGTATAGCTACTCCAGCTTTCTTTTGATTTCCATTTGCATGTAATATCTTTTACCATCCCCTCACTTTAGTCTGTATGTGTCCCTAAGTCTGAAGTGGGTCTCTTGTAGACAGCATATATATGGGTCTTGTTTTTGTATCCATTCAGCAAGCCTGTGTCTTTTGGTTGTAGCTTTTAATCCATTTACATTCAATGTAATTATTGGTATGTATGTTCCTATGACCATTTTCTTAATTGTTTTGGGTTTGTTTTTGTAAGTCCGTTTCTCTTCTTGGGTTTCCCACTTAGAGAAGTTCCTTTAGCATTTGTTGTAGAGCTGGTTTGGTGGTGCTGAATTCTCTTAGCTTTCGCTTGTCTGCAAAGCTTTTGATTTCTCCATTGAATCTGAATGAGATCCTTGCCAGGTAGAGTAATCTTGATTGTAGGTTCTTCCCTTTCATTACTTTAAGTACATCATGTCACTCTCTTCTGGCTTGTAGAGTTTCTGCTGAGAAATCAGCTGTTAACCTTATGGGAGTTCCCTTATATGTTATTTGTCATTTTTCCCTTGCTGCTTTCAATAACTTTTCTTTGTCTTTAATTTTTGCCAATTTGATTACTATGTTTCTCGGTGTGTTTCTCCTTGGGTTTATCCTGTATGGGACTCACTGTGCTTCCTGGACTTGGGTGGCTATTTCCTTTCCCATGTTAGGGAAGTTTTCGACTATAATCTCTTCAAATATTTTCTCTGGTCCTTTCTCTCTCTCTTCTCCTTCTGGGACCCCTGTAATGCGAATGTTGCTGTATTTAATGTTGTCCCAGAGGCCTCTTAGGCTGTCTTCATTTCTTTTCATTCTTTCTTCTTTCTTCTGTTCCACAGCAGTGAATTCCACCATCCTGTCTTCCAGGTCACGTATCCATTCTTCTGCCTCAGTTATTCTGCTATTGATTCCTTCTAGTGTAGTTTTCATTTCAGTTATTGTACTGTTCACCTCTGTTTGTTTGTTCTTTAATTCTTCTAGGTCTTTGTTAAACATTTCTTGCATCTTCTTGACCTTTGCCTCCATTCTTTTCCCGAGGTCCTGGATCATCTTCACTATCATTATTCTGAATTCTTTTTCTGGAAAGTTGCCTATCTCCACTTCATTTAGTTGTTTTTCTGGGGTTTTATCTTGTTCCTTTATCTGGTACATAGCCCTCTGCCTTTTCATCTTGTCTATCTTTCTGTGAATGTGCTTCTTGTTCCACAGGCTGCAGGATTGTAGTTATTCTTGTTTCTCAACTGAATCTCTTTTAAGGCTAAATGCGCATATGCCAACATTAGCAGCCTGAATCTTACAATACCTGCTAGTGTTGGGGGGTCTCCTGCAGAGGCTGGGGGGTGGGTGGGTGGCTGTGGCTCACCGTGGGGACAAGGACACTGGCAGCAGAAGTTCTGAGAAGTACTCCTTGGCGTGAGCCCTCCCAGAGTGTGCCATTAGCCCCACCAAAAGGGGATTTCTTTTTCTTAAGTGTCAAATATTGGACAACAATTGGTAGATTCAGATCTGCTCTCTATACCCACTCAGCTTGTTAATGTCACTGTGAACTGAACTCTTTTGTCTTTACTACCCTTGAGGTCTACATTGTAAGCAATGGATTCCTTTTGTTTGTAAATAAAACACCAGCTACCAAATAAATCTCTCCATTCCAAACTCTGATAAACAGTTCATTTTTCTACCCAGTTTATAATGACTTCCAGAAACTCCTTCAGATTCACTGTTAGGTGCACTCAAAGGAACCATTTGGGATGCAGAGTTGAAGTTTTCCCACTAGCACATAAAGCAGTGTGTTCTAGTGTAAAGAGCGAAAAAAAAAAAAAAAGTTAAGAGAATTCTAATTCTGCCTTTCCCTCCAACCTGTGTGTGACTTTAGTCAAGTCCTTTTAGTCATTTGGGGTTTGGTTTCCTGATATATGAATGTGGCCCTAAGGATTACCCTGTTCACATCTGAATTTCTGTGAGAATTGAGACAATGGATGCCAAAGCACCTTGAAATATTTAAGCATCTTCAGCATGTAACATCACAGAGTCTTCCAAACCATCATTTCCTCTGTTCTTCCCCTGGCCTCATTCTCCTTCAAGATGCAGTTCAAGTGTCATCTTCCCAAAGAAGCCTTCTCTGAAGCCTCTATTCTCACACGTACCATATCACTTAGTAATGATCTGGTCACAGCTCTGTCACTCTGCAAAACCACATACCTTGTCTTAGCCATCATTTTCTTTTCTTTTTCATTTTAGTCCTCCAAATAGTCACAAAAGCTTTTTTTTTTTTTTTTTTTTTCCTTCTGTTTTCTGAGCACATACTCTGCACTTGCAGGTCTCAAGATCTGGAAATTAAAAGATGACTAAAAGTCATCCCTGCCCTCAAGGAATTCGCAGCCAATTAGGAGGAGCAGAAAAGGAAGCCAACCATCACAATAAAGAATGGCAAAGTCAGGCCTGCATGGGTGCTTTGGGAGTGGAGTAGACCCTTTGCTGCAGGCTGTGAGTCGTCCTTCTCCACGGCTGTTGAATGCATGCTGTAACTTTCACTCATTCACTTTCAGTAGGTTCTCTGATAGATATTAGCAACAAATCTACCCTCCTAGTCCTTCAGAAGGAAGTTTACTGTCACCATCCACCAAGCACTAGTGATATGCTCCAGGCATTTCTCTGAAATTCCTGTGACCAAATAACTTTGGCACCGCTGACCACACACCCAGGTGGTGCTACATATATAGGCCTCATAGCTACAACTCATGAATCATTCCGTTTGGCTACATAAAGAGCAAAGCCAAAGTCGCCTCTGGCACCCACTGTGAGTTACAGGTCCAGCTCAGAGGAGCTGCAACTTAAAATCTTAGCTACTTCAGCCCGTGTTTCTTTGCATATTCGTATTTAGACATCTGTAGAATACTTTACATTATACCAAATACTTCCACACCTGTTTGATTTTAGCAAATACTCATTGCAATGGATAAACAGGGATTATTTTCTACGTTTTATAAATGGGCAAACTGAAACTAGGTGACTCAGACTAAAACCCGAGTTTGCTGACCCATGGTCCAGCAAATACTCTGGCAAGTATTGCTCTGGCAAATACACCGCACTGCAGGACACGTGTACAGACCAGGAGAAGAGGAAGACTCCAGCCCTTACTTTGCCCCTACTTTTCATGAGTCAGTTGAAGTCAGCAAACATTACATTAGACTGGGCCACCACAAGGCACTGTGCTGGGTGCCGGAAGAATGCAAGAGTAAGACCACCCATCTTCTCAGAAACACCTGTCTAGTAAGAGACAGGCATACAATTAACTACAAGGAAGGTAAAAATGATGCAAGAGCCATAAAAACACCTGAATGTTGTGTGTGTGTGTTTGTATAAATAAATGGACATATGGATAAAGTACAGGTAGAAGTCAAAGGCTCAGGGAGCACAGAGCAATGGGAGATTACATCCCTCCAGCAGAGTATGAAACGCTTTCAGAGGACAAGGGCTCTAAAGCTGACAGTTCATTGCCACCAACTGGCTTGCCTTCAAGGCACTAGACAGCTAAGATACAGCTCATGCACTCATGGCATGTGTAGTAAACTGGAGCAGGGATTACCAAGGCAAGACCAGAGAGCTGACCGTCAATGAAGATCCTAGGAGCTTAGAGGAGAATAAGAGCCTTACACTCTGGTTATCAACAGAGATGACTTCGGCTAGGAGGAGGAATCACACTGGTCCTTTACTGATGTGGCTGACTGCATTACCTAGAGAGGTTCAAGACCAGATTCAACTGTGGTTGTATAAGAATGTCTTAGTATCCCTGAATTTCCTCTTATACTATACATTTTACAGTCATTCATTCATTCATTCATTTCTTAAATATTTATTGATTGCTCAATATATGTCAGTCATGGGGTTAAGTGATAGGAATCTAGTAATGAACAAAAAAAGACACAATCAGGTACCTCCATGAAGCTTACAGTCTGGTGAAAGAGATAGATGTGATCTAAATAGCTTCTTCCCAGTAAACGCCAAATCACAATTATAATAAAGTCTGTAAAGGAGGGGTGCTTATTGCTATAAAAAAGTAAAACAGGGATATTCAAACTAGTCATGGGTTCAGGGTAATATGAAGTTGTGATCTGCATGTTGAGTTGAATTAAATTAAATCAGGTGAAGGGAAGGGAGGGATATGGGAAGACATTAGAGGCAGAGAAAACAGCATGCAAAAAGCCTTGTGGTGAACAAGGGCATGGAACATTAAAGAAGTGCAAGGCAGTGTATGAGAGAAGAGGCTGATAGACTTGTGGAGATCGGTATGAGGGGTTTTTAAAGGGTGGGCAGAGTGGCAAGATTAGACCTAGAATTGTCCCCAGATTAGACCCCACAGTGGCTAAAATATGTAGAACAGATTAGAAAGAGGCAGGTGTGGATGTGGGGAGTACAGTTTGGAGTTTATTGCCTAATCTAGGCAAGAGTTAATAGGAAACTAGACTAGAGTGGTGAAGGGAGATAGGAAAACAGGTGGATGAATTGGAGAAATTTAGGGTGTATGCTCAACAGAGTTTTGCCATATATCCGGGGGGTGAGGTGAGGGTGCCATTAAGGATGGTTTTTATTATATTCACTCACTCACTATATATACAGTGAGCTTCTGATAAGTTTCCATCAAAAGCTCACTATATATAGATCACTTTATACAGATCACTAGCTACAACTCTTATTACATTCACTCAATAAAGTGAGTGTAACTAGATGGATGCTGAAGACAATCCCCGAGGCAGAGGACACTGAAGGAAGACTTGGTCAGTCTGGACCTGTTGAGTGTGCGATGCATTTGAGATCTCCAAGTGGAGACATAAAGTAAACAAGCCCAGGGGAGAGATCTGACTGGGAATGATGACTAGGCTGTTTTTAATACAGAGCCAGGGAATAACTTAAATAAAGACAGAATCCATTTATTTGATATGTATTGTGCCAACCCAAATAATGTATGCGGAAAACATAAAAATGGTGTGGCGTTCTGTCAATTATGTTAAAGCACGGCCTCTAATCACTCTTGGAAGAAAACGTATATCACTTCTGCAGCCTTTATTACGCACTACGGTTATTTTCATGCCTGCCTCATCCACTAGAGAGAAAGCTACCTGAGGTAGATGTTGTATATTTTAAATCAGTCCAGCATCTCCTGTAATGCCTAAGAGTCTTTCTGGTTTGGGGTCCAAGCTCTTCTGTAGTTCATTTCCATGCCTGGATTTTCAAGACCTGATGTGGTTCAGTGACTCACAGCTGACAGATGCCTTAAAGGTCTTATCATCCAATCACCTTACTTTAAAAGTGCATAAGCGTAGCAAATAATAATTACTTTCCCCACTGCCGCACAACTAGTTAATGGAAAAATTGGAACGCCTAACCTCACCACTCCTCAAACGACCACTGCCCAAGATTATCCCACTACTCTGGGATATTTGGGTCCAGCACCATATTTCTCCATATGTAATGTGGAAAATGTTGAAGGAAGAATAATAGGACTAAAACCTCCAAGTAAATGTTATACTTTAAAAAATACTATATATTTAGCTATTTCACTCTGCATAATTATGTTCTGCTTCATTTACATTGTAGTGTGTTTCAATGGTTCACTATTATTGTTAAATAGTATTCCATTATATAGATATACTACAATTTATTTACTCATATCACCTATTGATGGACACTTGGTATGTTTCCAGTTTTCAGATATTTTTATTATTCAATTCTATTTCCTTTGTTAGTTCATTAGCTATAACTTTTTTTTTTCTAATTTTGTTGGTTGCTTTAGGTTTTAAAGCATGCATATCAGGGCTCCCCTGGTGGCGCAATGGTTGAGAGTCCTCCTGACGATGCAGGGGACGCGGGTTCGTGTCCCGGTCCGGGAAGATCCCACATGCCGTGGAGTGGCTGGGCCCGTGAGCCATGGCCGCTGAGCCTGCGCGTCCGGAGCCTGTGCTCCACAACGGGAGAGGCCACAACGGTAAGAGGCCCACGTACCGCAAAAAAAAAAAAAAAACCATGCATATCATCTTATCACAGTTTACCTTCAAGAGTTATGATACCATTTCACATATATTATAAGAACCTTATGATAGTATTCTTCCATTTCTGCCTTCCTGGTTTTTGCGCTATTGTTGTCATGCATTTTACTTTTACACATATTATAAATGCCACATTAAATTTTTATTATTTTTTAACAGTTATCATTTAAAGATATTTAAATAACAGGAAAATTTTTAGTTATTATTTTATAGGCTTTTCATTCCTTTGTGCAGTCTCCTACTTCTATCTAGTACCACTTTCCTTAGGTCTGAATTATTATTTTTTTGGTCTGAATTATTTTGTTCAACATTTCTTGTAGTGCAAATCTTCTGCTAATTAAGTGTTTTGGCTTTTGTATATTTGACAAAGGGTGTTTTTGCCTTTATTTTTAAAGATATTTTTACCAGATCTAAAATTCAAGGTTGAGAGCTTCCCTTCTATATTGCTTTCATATGTTTCTCCATTGGCTTCTTTCTTGTGTCGCTTCTGATGAGGAATCTGCTGTCATCTCTGGCTTTGTTCTTATGTTTCTCCTTTTCTCTGGATGACTTCTAAATTTTTTCTTTATCATTGCTTTTGAAAAATACTATTATAGTGTGCCTTCCTGTAGTTTTCTTTATGCTTCTCATGCTTGGAGCTTTTTGAGCTTCTCAGATCTATAGCTTTAAAGTTTGCATCAAATTTGGGAATTATTTAGCCATTATTTTTTCAAATACGTGTATGCTCCCTTCTGCTTCAGAGCTCCTATTACATTTATTACGTTACGTTGCTTGAAGTTGTCTCACAGCTGTTTGTTTCCTGTGTGTTTGATTTTGATCATTTCTATAACTATGTCTTTGAGTTCATCAATCTATTTCTCTGCAATTCTAATCTGACATTAACTAAATACAGTGTATTTTTATCACAGACATTACAGTTTTAACTTCTAAAAGCCTGTTTTTTTTAAATAATTTTCATGTCCAAGTAACATGAGTACTCTATCCTCTAGCTTTTTTGAGCACATGAAATGCAACTATAATAACTTTTGAATGTGTTTGGTGATTCTAACATCTGTGTCAGTCAGGGTCAATTTCAATTGATTTATTTTTCTCCTCATTATGAGTGCTATTTATATGGTTTTGGTTTTTTCTGTTTGTCTCACTGTGTTTTTTACTAGATGACACACATTGTGACTTTTACTTTGTTAGGTGCTGGATTATTCCTATAAATATTTTGATCATTGTTCTGAGATTCGGTTGATTATTTGTAAACACCATGAGTCTTCTAGGTCTGCTTTTGAGGTTGTTAGGTGGGACCAGAGCTGCATCTAACTTAAGGCTAATTGATCCCCACTTCTGAGGCAAGACTCTTCTGAGAATTTTAGTTAATCCCCTATGAATTATTAGGATTTTCCAGTCTTGCTGATGAGAACAGGCTCAGTACTCTGCTTAATATTCAAGGAGCACCCTCTGCAAATCAGTCAGTTCTCTCTCCACGCAGTTCTCCTTTCCTTGGTACTCTGCTCTGTGAACTCTAATTGCACTGGTGTCTCGCCTCTGTCTCTTCAACTCGGGGAGACCAACAAACTGTGCCTGGGTCCTGCCTCCCTTCACTGTGGCTAATCATAAGGCTTACCCCGCTTATTTCCCATATCTAAGAGATCACTGTCTTTCATTACCTGGTACCTAATTTCTTGAAAATTGCTGTCTCCTTTATTTGGTCTGTTTTTTAAACTTTTTAAAAAAAGTTTTGGTTGTTTCAAGTGGAATGGCAAATCCACTCCTTGTTTTTCCACCTTACCCAGAAACAGATGACATTTGGTAGATGTTTAAGTCTATTCCTTTCCGTTGTTTTGGATCAATCCAGCATTGAAAATCCTAGTTTATACACTGTATGTCATTGTGATTGTGAATGGTAATTATAAATATATACTTTTTCTATTAAGCAATAGAAATTCTCCTGTAATTGTAACCAACAATAATGGTAAATTCTATGTTATAGTCTTTGGTATAAATGAAGAGTTGAGATACAATAAAAGTTTTTGGTTGACCAAGTTTAAATAAATCATCAATTCAAGATTTGCAAAGAAAACATTTTTCTTTAATGTTTTAAATTTCTCTTCTGGAAAGTAATGATTGAAAGTTTGAGACACAGAAGTGAAAAGTAACAATACCTCTAAATTTATTTCATTCATATTGGCTTCTTTTCAATATGTTACAGCAATGTTGGGAAAACATAGCAACTACAGTGACTATTTTTGAGTTTTGCTTGCCATAACAACATCTTTTGGAATGTCTCAGATACATTTGACATGTTGAAATACAGCACTGGTTTTCCATGCAGTTTTAAATTAAATTTGTTAAGAATGCTAAAAATATCAGTTAAGTAGCCAAACTTGTTACCCATATGACATCTGTAGAAATATTTTCCAAGAGAGATTCTTTTATAACTGAAAATGTGAATCTCATTTGTGAGTTTCTCTGCCCTGCTTAGTACTTTCTATTACAAAATCTAGGAATTTCAGAATGATATAGTAAATGTCAATGGTTAACTACAATTTCTGAACAAAATATGTCCCAAAACCAGTTGCCTAGTAAAATTATTTCAATAAATTAAAAATAATTCAAAGTATTTTAAAATATATTCATTATAATTAGCAGAAATTATTGAGATTCCCAAGATTTATGCATTTTAAGTGTTTTTAAATGGAACCATTATTAATAACACTGTAACCATTTTATTAACTCCTATATACTTTCCAATATATTTTCAGCTTTATCACCTGCAATTATTTTTTATAACTTTTTCATATTAATTTACATTGACTAACAACTTTTCTTCCTGAGTCTAGAAAGAAATTAAAATCTAGGTTAAATTAATCTAATCTAGGTAAAATTAATACAAATGAACAAATCAAATCCTCTATAAAATTGTCTTGCCACAATTATCTCACATAAATTGTAAGTGTTACAAATATCAGGACATTCATCAGATTGGATTGCAGAATCCAAACTTGAGTATAATAATGTAATAAACATTGCTGTGGAATATTCGTCAACAATAAAGTTTATATAAGATAAAATAAAGGTACACACATCATCAATATATAATGGAAAAAACTATTTTTCTAGCAACTATATGAGCAATTTTCTCTTTGCCACACTACATATCAATACTATAGACTATTAAATATAATAATAACAAGGCTTACTCAATGGTTGCAGAATGTTGTAGAAATGTTGCAATAACTTTGTTTCTTTTTCTTTTTCCAATGAAAATATTTGAGAATTTTTATCAACAAATTTGGCAGGCATACTATGTTGCCAAGTAGATTTTTATCTCTTAATTTTGAAGGTTTGAAATTTCATTAAAAAATACACCAGATTCTGTTATTCTCATGGTATTTTCAGCATTTGATAAAACTATATTTTTAATAAACTTCACTATAAGGTATTTCTTTAGAATAGGGTGAATGATTTTCTCAATATCGTTACAATTTACAACCAGGAGTTAAAACTGCACATGCATATTATTTTTTTCTCCTGATGAGACTCCAATATATTTTATTGAGCAATCTACACTAGTTGGAATTAAATACCACAATTGTTGCAAACTCAGAAACTATCATATTCTAAACTTCCTTTCTGAAAAATGCACTGAAAGTTCATAACTGAAATTTGGCAGTAAGTCCCACACTCTTGCTAAGAGCAGAGAAAAATATTTCTCATTTTGCTTCAAAACTATGGACTATTGTAATAAAAAGATTAAACAATACACTTTAACCTTCCTGTTACATTGATAATCAAACTGGCTGTCTTATATTACAAAATCAAATGAGAAAACAGTAAGCAATAAATTTAAAACTCATTTCTACCCAATGTGTATATTTGTCATGTCTCCTTCAAACAAATGTGTCTCCCACATGGCTCAAAGCAGCTGGCTTAATATTCTTTGCTATATGTGCAGTTCCTACTTAGAATCCTTGCAGTGCACTCATATTTTCTATCTTATTCTTTTCTGTTATACATTTCCCTGTAAGTACTGCCATAGCTGCATCACACACATTTTTATATACTGTTTTCATTTTCATTTAATTCACAATATTTTCTAATTTCCCTCGTGATTTCTTGACACACTGATTGCTTGGAGGTATGTTATTTAAGTTTAGAATGTTTGAGTATTTTACAATACTCTCTCCAATAACTTTCTGTTATTGATTCTAGTTTAAATCCATTCTTTTCAAAAAAACATACTCTGAATAATTTCAGTTCTTTGAAATTTGTTGAGTTTTGTTTTATGGCCCAGAAGGTAGTGCATCTTAGTGAATGTTCCACGTGCACTTGAAAAGAATGTGTATTCTGTTACTGGTGGGTGAAGTGTTGTAAGCGTCAGTCTGCTGAAGCTGGTTGATGATATAGTTCAGGTCTTCTATATCCTCACTAATTGAGAGTATTAAGTTCTCCACCTATAACTGTGGACTTGTTTATTTCTCCATTAAGTTCCATAAGTTCTTGCTTCATGTACTTCAAAATTCTGCTAAGTGTATACACATTATGAATTATTACATCTTTTTGATAAACTGACTACCTTATAATAATGTAATGTCCCTCTGAAGTCAATTTTTTTTTTTTTTTTTACGCGGGCCTCTCACTGTTGTGGCCTCTCCCGTTGCAGAGCACAGGCTCCAAACGCGCAGGCTCAGCGGCCATGGCTCACGCGCCCAGCCGCTCCGTGCATGTGGGATCTTCCCGGACCGGGGCACGAACCTGCATCCCCTGCATCGGCAGGAGGACTCTCAACCACTGCACCACGAGGGAAGACTTGAAGTCAATTTTATCTGATATAAATAAAGCTACTCTGTCTTTCTTTTGATTAAAGTTTGAATAGTATATCTTTTTCCACCCTTACACTCTTACCTAACTATATCTCTATTTAAAGTAGATTTCTTATAAACAGTATATAGATTTATCTTGCTTTTTATCCAAACTGACAATCGCTGCTTTTCTTTTTATTCCCCCAGCGTTACTGAAATATAATTGATATAGAACATTGTGTAAGTTTACGGTATACAACATGATGATTTGGCATACATATATATTAAACCATTGCTTTTCACCTGGAGTGTGTAGACCATTTACATTTGATCTAATTATTCTCATGGTTGGACACAAATCTATCACCGTGCTAGTTGTTTCCTATTTGTCTCCTTTGTTCTTTTTTTGTGTGTGCGAGGAGGGGGGCCTGTGCTGCACGGCTTGTGGGATACTAGTTCCCCAACAAGGGATTGAACCCAGGCCCTTGGCAGTGAAAGCATGGAGTCCTAACCACTGGACCACCAGGGAATTCCCAGTCTCCTCTGTTCTTGTTCGCTTTTCTCCCACTTTTCTTGGTTCCTTTTTGATAATTATTTTTGTGCTCATTTTATCTCCACTACTGAGTCATTAGTTATACCTCTGTTTTAATTTTACTTTTAGTGGTTATTTTATGGCTTATGACATCTTCAACTTATAAAAGTGTATTCTTTCTCTAGCTGCCTACAAGATATTCTCTTCATCTTTTGTTTTCAGCAATTTGAATATGATGTGTATAGATGTGTTAGGGAGGGATTAATCCTGCTTAGGGATTTGCTAATTAAGCTTTTGGGATCTTTGGTTTATTACGTTTTCATTAATCTTAAAAAGTTTGGGCCATGATCTTCTCAAATATTTCATCCGCTCTGTTCATTTCTTCTCCATCTGGGTCTCCAGTTATACATATGTCAGACTTTTGATACTATCCCACGATTCTCAGATGCTCTGTTCTCCCACTTCTGCCCCTGCTTGTTTTCCTCCTTTGTGTTTCAGTTTGGATGATTTCTATTGTCCAAATCTCAAGTTCACTCATTTTATTTCTTTAGCTATATCCAATCTGCTTATAAACTCCTTTTTTGTATATAGTTTTCAACACTTTACTCAAAGTCTCAATCTATTCTTGCATATTGTCTACATTCTCCAGTGGCTAATATAATTAATAAATATTAACCACAGCTATTTTAAAATACACGTTTGATGGTTCCAACATCTAATAAATATTAACCACAGCTATTTTAAAATACACGTTTGATGGTTCCAACATCTAAATCATCTCTATTGATTGTTCCATCTCCTCACAACAAGTTATTTTTTTCCCTGCTTTTTGGGGTCTTCAAAATTTTTTATCATTTACAACAATATAGGTGGAGTTTTAAAATATCTGCATGCAGAAATGGGCATGTTTCTTCTTCCATCAGGCTGTTAGGATGGGGAGTTGATTCAATCTAATTGATTTGGGTTATCTTACTGCATAGTTACCTCTGGTGTACCACAGACTCAAATTCTTCTGGCGATGGGCTGCTGTTACCTTGTGCTTCGTGTGGGTATGGAGTACTGAGGAGTTTCCCTCAATGTACTTGCTCCACTCTCAGCTTCCAGCAGCCCCTGCCACTCTACACCACAGAAGCATCTGTCATGCTCCTGACCAACTCCAGCAGAAGACAGCTATTGCTTCTTATTTGGGGCTAGACTCATAATGGGGGTTCCTGGTTCTCCTGATCTAGACTCAGTCTTAGACAGATCCTGTGCGCCAGAGCCTTGGGGACTGAGCATTTTTGGTGCTCCTTCCCTTCTCCTCACCATGGTAGCCAAACTCTGCCTTGCATCCATGTAGCGGTGGTGAGAGGCAGGGCACTGGTAGTAGAGAGTTTCTTGTCTCCCTCTCAGTGATAGAAGACATCTGCTTTGTATCAGTGCCGGATCCTGGATCCAAGAAGGTTTCAAGCCCTTTGTCCAACATCTTGAGACCTTTGCTTAGGTATGAGGAAGATC
This sequence comes from Leucopleurus acutus, assembly GCF_964270905.1. Classification (NCBI taxonomy): domain Eukaryota; kingdom Metazoa; phylum Chordata; class Mammalia; order Artiodactyla; family Delphinidae; genus Leucopleurus; species Leucopleurus acutus. The sequence goes on from NC_139154.1 coordinate 41,745,944, forward strand.
TAGGGGGCTTCCCTGGTGGCACAGTGGTTAAGAATCCGCCTGCCAATACAGGGGACACAGGTTCGAGCCCTGGTCTGGGAAGATGCTAAATGCCGTGGAGCAACTAATTCCGTGTGCCACAACTACTGAGCTTGCACTCTACAGCCTGCGAGTCACAACTACTGAAGCCCGCGAGCCACAACTACTGAAGCCCGTGCAACTAAAGCCCGTGCTCTGCCACAAGAGAAGCCACCGTAATGAGAAGCCCACACACCGCAAGGAAGAGTAGCCCCCACGCGCGCAACTAGAGAAAGCCCGCACGCAGCAACAAACACCCAACGCAGCCAAAAATAATAAGTAAATAAATTTATTAAAAAAAGATCTAGGGAAGTTAGCGGTGCTTTATTTCTGTGTACCAGCAGCAGCTGATCCCTACCACTTAGCACCCATCCCCTGGCTCCTGCCCTGTCCCCAGTCTTTCTTTTGAGGACCCACTGGAGACCAGCAGAAAAGTGCAAATTCTCTTGTGTCTGGGGCTCCCGGTTATTCTAAGCTATCACAGGAATCCATGCTCAGCCTATAAGAATCCATCAGAATGTTAGCTGCCTTCATCTTCTCGCCTTTTACAGCAACCACTTCTTCCCATGTTATGCCAGACACAGAACAGTCCATGTGCTTCTTCTTCTCCTTGGAGAGACCAGCACTTCTGAAATTCAGGTTACCTAGTACCTTTGTTACCTCAATTCTGTTATGGATCTAAGAAAATTATTACTTTGTTGATTATTCAGTTATTAATAGAGTAGGAACAATGTTATCTTGTAGCTTTCATCATCCTAAGCAGAAGCAGAATCCTATTGTATTCAATACTATTCTACTCTCTTCTATTTCAATTATATCTCAGTAATGCTAGAAAAAGTATTATGTACATTCTCTTCTATTTCACTCCATGCCATTTAAAACAAACAATCACAGAAAGTGACCACCAAATTTAAAATTTCACAATCCATGAATTAGTCCTGACCTGACAAAATCCATAAAAATGGATATAACGGATCGTTAGAATCAAGGAACCAAAAATTTCCTCCACACCAAGCATTTATTTCAATAACAGTATCTGTGTATCATTCATCTCAACAGCAACTCTTCTGTAGTTCTGAAAACCAAGTAGCCACTCAATTATACAAAGGAACAAACTGCATAAGAAAATAAACTTTAGGTGGACAGAAGTAAGATTTGTATAAGGGCTAGAACTATCTAAATCTGTAAGGGCTAATTTACCACCAGATTTACTGAATCTAAACCAGATAACTTTGACTCTTTTAAAAAATCAGGTTCCAGAGTCAAAGGACAAATTTACGACCAATGAGGCCTACACACAGAAGTTCCAAAGGTGTTTTGAGAAATACATGCAAAATGAGTATTTCCCCGAAGTTTCTATTTTGATTGGAATGACACTTTACAGAGATTGTTTTATGGAACAATCTCTCTATTTTGCAACCAGGTCTCATAACACAGGAGTTTCTGCTAAAGACTAAACTTACAAGGTAACTGTAACCATAAAGAAGAAAGCAACCAGACACAGGGCAAAGAGTTAGGATAAAAGTTAGGGTGGGATCTACAGATTCGGAAATCACCTGTACACAGAACCAATCAGTGTAGCTGACCTCCCTAAGAAAATGGCTGCTTAGGGAAGCAAGCAGAGGATCCAGTGAGAAGCTTAAAGGGAGGAGCCCAAACTACTCTGTTCGTGGATGGAGTCAAAACTAACAAAGAAGGGGAGGAAAACGGAAAGATAACGAGAAGACTAAAAAGAAAAAGGAAGAAAGGGAATACATGAGATCTGAGGGAAAGGTTCCTATAAACTAGTGTGAGTTCTTGCAAGGCTCTGATAATTTTATGTATTATCCGTAGCCTTATATTTTAAACACTCTCCGGCTCTACAAAAGTCACAGACCATGGAGTGGGGCTGACAAATATACCAGGTATCAGGGGTTATGTAAACAATCTTTGGTGCATTCCATAGCCTAATTTACTGTCATAAACACTGTGGGAAGCAGGAATTGCAATGGCAGCTGGGTGTGGACATTCTCACTGTCAGCAGGGAAGATTCATTGCCTCCTCACGATGCTGGGACCCCAATAGCATTTACCAAGACAGATGGCTTGGTGACAGACACTTCAGGCTGAAAGTTAATATTCAGCCCAGGAAGATGAAACTTGAGAACATCAGAAATGAGCCTCTGGGCCAGTCCCTTGGTTCCTGCAGTCTGGGAGAGTGTCTGTAATGACGACTCCAAGAGTGAGTCCTGGAGGGTTGGGGTGTCACATTCGACAACAGCCTGGTTGGTCAGGGAAGGGACCAGTCACCCTGGCCTCCCTGAATAATTGTACTATACCTGTCATTCATGAATGAACCGAACCTCTTGGCAGTCTACTTGTATTTTTGCCAGTACCACCTCTTAGGCTAATGGGTTCCAGAAATGTATTCACTTCCCTCTGTTGAAATTATAATTCCCTTTTATTTATTCTAAATGTACCACTTTTGAGTATCTAGTATTTGTGTTTGTTAAACAAGCTTCAGCTTATCCTCTCTAGCCCATCACGACTTAACTGTGATTTTATCCAAACACAGCCTTACCTTTCCAAATGAAAGGTCTTTTTGTTTGAGACTGAGTTTTTACAGCTATCTCTTCTCCCACCACTTCCTCAACCTGTTAAACTGTCTGTCTGGATTAAAAAAAAAAAGGGTGGGGGGGGGCAGATTTTAATGACATAAGCTAACACTCTCTTGACAGCCACAGCTACCCCACCCTTTTCTATTTCTCTCTGGAATTGAACTGTGCTCACCTTCAGAACAGAAGGTATCTGATTACAACAATGACTTTCTCCTAAACTGAGAGGGAGAAAAACTGTTACTCTCTCATCAAATTAAATCCTCCTTTAATCTCTAATAACGAGATTCAGATTGAACCAATGCCTTCAGTGTGATCTAGTGCTTTAAGAAAGTAGTATTACCTCAGGATATTTGGGTAACAAAACTAGCAGGTCCAATGAGTATTATCTTTCAGAGTAGTCCCTCTGAAGGACGCTACATGCTTACGCCAAGTGACCTTGCCTTAGTACAGAACACATTTGTAATCACACTTCTGGAAATCCCTTTAGAGCCATTGTGTAAATTAAGCTAGCAGGAAATCTCACTGCCCCATCATTGTACTTCACTTTTGACTAAGAAGTAGAAAGCACTTAGATTTCAGAATTCATTTTTCATCTGGTTTCCAAATGAATTGGACTTTTTTTTAAAAATCCATCTTCAGAGTAGGTCACCACGGAGGACTAGCCCTTCTTAGCAAGCTTACCACCACTATGTCCATCAGCAGCCACCCCTGGGAACCTACAGTAAATAGGCTCTGCACTGCCAGGGATGTAGTGATCTGTAGGATACGGTCCCTACTCTTAAAGAGCTTGTAGTCCAAGTAGAAGCAAAACCCAGGTACAATATGAAAAGTGCTGGATGAAGAATAAGATATATGTGAGTCGGGATGAGTCTGGGCTGAAGCTGTCTGAGAAGCTGTAACAAAAAGAATGGGACTTATGCTCAGCCCAGAGGAAGTGGCAGAGCTGGACGTGTGTGCATATTCTTCACAGGCTAAGTACTCGCACAAAGTGCAAAGGCCATTTTGGCTAAAAGTAATGGGAGTGGGAGACAGGTTCCACTACTGACATCCATTGCTTTTGAAAAGTCATTTAACCTCTTGATTTAAACTTTTGATCATAGTACCTATGCTTCCGGTTCAAAATGGCCTAAACACATGGGCTTACTGCCTTCTTTCCTCTAACCCCGTGAGATGACATAAAACACTGGCATGCATAGTGTTATTTGACACCTGGAATGGGTTGTCTTTTCATACTCCCTTTTCCTTTATGACAAAATTACTTTCAGCAACAATCACTATTTCCTTGGCTTGTTCCATAGCTTAAAACAAAGAATTAATTTATAAACAAGAAACTTCCATTTCAAGATACTATTGTAATTTCATAAAAGATTTCACGCATAAACTACAACTTGCACTTACCATCAAAGATGTTACGCCTCACAGTTTGTGTATCATTGTTTTATATTTAAGCACAAGTAAAACTCTTAATGGTCACATAGAATGAGACAATGGAGGTTACTCAAGTTCTGTTTCTTTATCTTCACAATACTGTCCTGTCAATGCTTATTTCCAATTTACTGTTTAAATGCAGGAATATGTAGTACCACAGGAATTGGAAACACAAATGACGCCAAAATCAAGCCTGAATGATTCCAAAACTTTACAAACTTAGTCTTGAAACAAACGTGTAGCAGAGTCCATTTGTGTTGGAACCAACTGTATAATTGGGAGGTTTCCAAATTAACTTCCCTGTAGAATCTAATGTCTGTTAGACAATAGTAGTAAAAATGTGCTTATTTGAAACATACATATATTTTATTAAAACTCTACAGTAACCAAAGCAATTGTTTAGAACTTATATTTTTTTAAAAGATACTTTTGGGGGAGGGGGGGAGGGAGAACTTTTTATCATTGATCTTGGTGATAATAAAAACCAGACTTTCTTTTGGTTGGTTTTATTACTGTTTATAAATTCTCTACGGCAATGTACCCACTACTGCCTACACCCTGAAAGGAGCTTTCCAACTGCCCCATCTTTAGTGTGCCACTGCAGTAAATTACAAAAGGGAAAAAGTCATTAAAAGCACTGATAATGGAGTAACAGTCATTAAAAAAAAAAATCCTAGACAATAGGATCATACTGCCCAACAAACTAGGAGGTAGGAGCACACAGCTCCGAGCACGTATCAGAGGAAGGCTGCCGCATGGGTAATTCTTCACTGCAGTGTTCTGGAATGAACAAGTGTGGAGAGAATGAAAGAGGGGGGAGAAGGCAGTGAATGAAGAACCTGTGGGATTCTGCTGAGTCAGTCTGATCCCACCCCCTCTCCAATCACCCTGCCCCACACGGCAACAGTGTCTTCCCCTGGGACAAAGACCTAAGGAAAGTTCCCAAAGGAATTCAGCCATCTGCCTGGGAGGACTTTGTGTGCCCACATAAGAGTGGGTACCCCAGAGCTGACTCTCTTCATCTAGGTCCAGCAGAGGTGGAGGTAAGAAGCCTGACAGTCAACACCCCCAGAATTTGAATTGCCATCTCCTTCTGCAGGGGGGCCCAAAGCCACAGAGGAAACCACAGATCTCCTTTTATTAACCAGCCCGGTTATGCCTTCTTAAATATGAATTGCAGTCAAGGCTTCTGGGAAACTTGCAAAGATCCAGCTCTTCAAAAGACAAGGAATAGAATGGAAGCAAAAACTGAGAAACAAACAGAAGGTAATCTAGAAAAGAGAAACAGACGCCCAAAGAACTCTAATGAATCAAATCAGAGAGGCTCAAGGAAAGGGAGCATTCATAAAACAAGAGCAGTTATTATTTTTTTAAAAAGACATCATCAGAGAACAAGAACGAGTTCTTGGAAATAAAAACACATTATTTAACACACAGCTGAAAGTTCAAGAAAACTTTCAGAACATAAGTTTTTTAAAAAGATGGAGAAAATATAAATGAAAATTGTATGTTTAACATGTCAGTGTTCCATTTTTCTCAAAATAGTTGCTATTGAACCAGTGAAAATATTAATTTTGATAAATGGCATATAAGAACTTAAGAAATAAGGCATTGCAATACGATTCTCTAGATGGCTGTACTTTATCATAGAATCAGAGAAGATAAGTCCTACAAAAAAAACCGTGAAAATCACCTAGGTCAGTAGCTTCTAAACAGTACTCCACTGCAGACTAGAATTTGACAGCGTTTTCTCAGCAGGTTTAAAGGGAAGCTGAGTGAACGAAGGGCCATGTCCTTACATCTAATTTAAACAGGGTGGGTTTTCTTTCATCTTCTTTTCATGTACTGGGGTTCTATGTAAAATTTCATTCGTAAAGGAGTTATTTGCTGCAGAGCTAGGTAAGGCATGCAGCATTAATACTTGTGTGTCCCACTCAGACTATATTTTTAAAATATCTGTTCATTTATGTAGAAATACTAAACACTGAGTGAGGGGGGGCAGGAAAACAGCACTACTGGTGGTGAGGTTCAACCTCCTCTGTCATGCCAGGCATCTTGGATGGGGCCCAAGCTTGCAGCATAACAGAACAAATGCCCTGTGGCAAACCAGATTCCCCCTCATTACAAGGGTTTATCCTCTGTCTGTTGTTTCCTAAGCACGCTCCTTGGGAATCTCACCCAATATCCCAAATGGCTTAGTCTAAGATCGCATATGGTACTCTTCCCGAGAGGAGCTCTGATAATTCCGTTTTCTCCATTCTATTTTATTTCCATTGCTGTTTTAACACCTCATACAGAGGGATATCCTGGGCAGCTACTCAGCTGGCCAGCTCTATTATGTGGCTCAGTGCATTTAACATAAATGTTTGATAACCACTAATCACAATCACACCTCTCATTTGCAACTCAGGAAACTGAGATCTGGAAGACAGAATCACTTAATCAAGGTTACACGTGTCCCCGTTATAGTCAACATTACTGTCAGGATTTTTAATAGTTTTGCGCAGGTATGTTTTTTCTTCTTAAATGGATGTCACCTACCTTGGTTAAAGATCATAGCTTAGATTCTTTTTCTAACTCCTTCAGCACAATGTTAAGAATAAAACAGGTGTCCAGTAAGTACTTGTCGGCAATTTTTAAAACAGCTTTTAGAGAGAAAACAGACTTCCACTTTCAAGTAGCGTACAGCAGGATGTGGTAGCCCAACATTTTTGTTACAACAAGTAGGGAAAAAATAGAAAAATAATTTAAAATAATGTTTTTGAAGACATCAGATAACGAAGAACCAAAAATGGCTAAATCATCTAAATTTCCAGAGAAGAAAATGTCCTTTCTGGGGCTAGCTGACAAATGCTGGCTATTTTCTATGCTGCTGGCATTTGCCAATCCTGTATTCTAGGAGAGGCAGAGGTATTTTACTATGGGAAAGACAAACCAGATGAATTTTGATAGTCACGCAGACTATGCTGAAGGACTGAAATCCAGTCAAGCCCCAAATTTCCCACCACTTTTCCCAATAAGACATCTGACGAGGTTTGGGGAAGCACAAAGGCTGGTAACAGAAATCAAAAAGTAGTCACCTCTGCTGGCAGGTATTGAGGGACGGGGTTGGTTGAAAACAGACTTAAGGGAACTTTTGGGGGTGAAGAATATATTCTAGAACTCGTTTTGAGGGTGATTACACAGATGTCTCTGTGCAGATGAAGCCAGCAGTTCTCCTCCTGTAAAGGGAAAGACCCAGTTCTTTCCTCCTGCTGTGAGTCTTTCCTCTGCAAGTCTCCTTTATCTCTCTCAAAAAACACTCACATGGGACACTTCACTTCTGACACAGAAGACAGAGTAATGAGGGGCAGAGGGGCCAGAGAAGCTTACTCTGGGCATGTGGCATTTGAGTCGAGTCATTAAAGATAAGAGTGGAGAAGCTGGGACTTCCCTGGTGGTCCAGTGGTTAAGAATCCACCTTCCAATGTAGGAGACACGGGTTCAATCCCTGATCAGGCAGACAAAGATGTCACAAAGAAAGAAAACTACAGGCCAATATCACTCATGAACATGGATGCAAAAATCCTCAACAAAATATTAGCAAACAGAATCCAACAGCACATTAAAAGGATCATACACCATGATCAAGTGGGGTTTATCCAAGGAATGCAAGGTTTCTTCAATATATGCAAATCAATCAATGTGATAAACCATATGAACAAACTGAAGGATAAAAACCATATGATCCTCTCACTAGATGCAGAAAAAGCTTTCAACAAAATTCAACACCCATTTATGATAAAAACCCTCCAGAAAGTAGGCAGAGAGCGAACTTACCTCAACATGCTAAAGGCCATATATGACAAACCCACAGCCAACATCATTCTCAATGGTGAAAAACTAAAACCATTTCCTCTAAGATCAGGAACAAGAGAAGGTTGTTCACTCTCACCACTATTATTCAACACAGTTTTGGAAGTTTTAGCCACAACAATCAGAGAAGAAAAAGAAATAAAAGGAATCCAAATCGGAAAAGAAGAAGTAAAACTGTCGCTGTTTGCAGATGACATGATACTATACACAGAGAATCCTAAAGATGCTACCAGAAAACTACTAGAGCTAATCAATGAATTTGGTAAAGTAGCAGGATACAAAATTAATGCACAGAAATCTCTTGCACTCCTATACACTAATCACGAAAAATCTTAAAGAGAAATTAAGGAAACACTCCCATTTACCATTGCAACAAAAATAACAAAATACCTAGGAATAAACCTACCTAAGGAGACAAAAGACCTGTATGCAAAAAACTAAAAGACACTGATGAAAGAAATTAAACATGATACAAACAGATGGAGAGATATACCATGTTCTTGGACTGGAAGAATCAACATTGTGAAAATAACTATACTACCCAAAGCAATCTGCAGATTCAGTGCAATTCCTATCAAACTACCAATGGCATTTTTCACAGACCTAGAACAAAAAATTTCAAAATTTGTATGGAAACACAAAAGACCCCGAATAGCCAAAGCAATCTTGAGAAAGAAAAACAGATCTGGAGGAATCAGGCTCCCAGACCTCAGACTATACTACAAAGCTACAGTAATCAAGACAGTATGGTGCTGGCACAAAAACAGAAATACAGATCAAGGGAACAGGATAGAAAGCCCAGAGATAAACCCATGCACACATGGTCACCTTATCTTTGATAAAGGAGGCAAGAGTATACAATGGAGAAAAGACAGCCTCTTCAATAAGTGGTGCTGGGAAAACTGGACAGTTACATGCAAAAGAATGAAATTAGAACACTTCCTAACACCATACAGAAAAATAAACTCAAAATGGATTAAAGACCTAAATGTAAGGCCAGGTACTATAAAACTCTTAGAGGAAAACATAGGCAGAACACTCTATGACATAAATCACAGCAAGATCCTTTTTGACCCACCTCCTAGAGAAATGGAAATAAAAACAAAAATAAACAAATGGGACCTAATGAAACTTAAAAGCTTTTGCACAGCAAAAGAAGCCATAAACAAGACAAAAAGACAACCCTCAGAATGGGAGAAAATTTTTGCAAACGAAGCAACTGACAAAGGATTAATCTCCAAAACACACAAGCAGCTCATGCAGCTCAATATCAAAAAAACAAACAACCCAATCAAAAAATGGGCAGAAGACCTAAATAGACATTTCTCCAAGGAAGATATACAGATTGCCAACAAACACATGAAAGGATGGTCAACATCACTAATCATTAGAGAAATGCAAATCAAAACTACAATGAGGTATCACCTCACACCGGTCAGAATGGCCATCATCAAAAAATCTACAAACAGGGCTTCCCTGGTGGCGCAGTGGTTAAGAATCCGCCTGCCAATGCAGGAGACATGGGTTCAAGCCCTGGTCCAGGAAGATCCCACATGCCGTGGAGCAACTAAGCCCATGCGCCACAACTACTGAAGCCTGCACTCTACAGCCTGCGAGCTACAACTACTGAGCTTGTGTGCCACAACTATGGAAGCCCATGTGCCTAGAGCCCGTGCTCTGCAACAAGAGATGCCACCGCAACGAGAAGCCCGCACACTGCAACAAAGAGTAGCCCCAACTCACCGCAACTAGAGAAAGCCCACACGCAGCAACGAAGACCCAACGCAGCCATAAATAAATAAATTTATTTAAAAAAAAAACTACAAACGATAAATGCTGGAGAGGGTGTGGAGAAAAGGGAACCCTCATGCACTGTTGGTGGGAATGTCAATTGATACAGCCACTATGGAGAACAGTATGGAGGTTCCTTAAAAAACTAAAAATAGAACTAGCATACGACCCAGCAATCCCACTACTGGGCATATACCCTGAGAAAACCATAATTCAAAAAGAGTCATGTACCACAATGTTCACTGCAGCTCTATTTACAATAGCCAGGACATGGAAGCAACCTAAATGTCCATCGAGAGATGAATGGATAAAGAAAATGTGGCACATATATACAATGGAATATTACTCAGCCATAAAAAGAAACGAAATTGAGTTGTTTGTAGTGAGGTGGATGGAGCTAGAGACTGTCATACAGAGTGAAGTAAGTGAGAAAGAGAAAAACAAATACCATATGCTAACACATATATATGGAACCTAAAAAAAAAAAAAGGTTCTGAAGAACCTAGGGGCAGGACAGGAATAAAGACGCAGAGATAGAGAAGGGACTTGAGGGAACGGGGAGGGGGAAGGGTAAGTTGGGACGAAGTGAGAGAGTGGCATAGACATATATACACTACCAAATGTAAAATAGATAGCTAGTGGGAAGCGGCCACATAGCACAGGGAGATCAGCTCGGTGCTCTGTGACCACCTAGAGGGGTGGGATAGTGAGGGTGAGGTGGGAGATGCAAGAGGGAGGAGATATGGGGATATATATATGTATAGTTAATTCACTTTGTTATAAAGCAGAAACTAACATACCATTGTAAAGCAATTATACTCCAATAAAGATGTTAAAAAAAAATGAAGTAAAAATTATAAAACTGAAAACCAAAAAAAAAATCCCTGGTCAGGGAACTAAGATCCCACGTGCCGTGGGGCCCGTTCTAGAGCCCGCGCACCACAGCTAGAAAGCAGCCTGCGTGCCGCAACAAAAGATCTCGCATGATCCCGCACGTCACAACTAAGACCTGATGCAGCCAAATAAATAAATAAATATATTTTGTAAAAAACTGTTTTTAAAAAAATAGAATGGAGAAGCCGCACTAACCTCTGGGGAAAGAAAAGGCGGAGGGTCAGGGATTTGTTGTCTCTTAGGAACAGAATAGAGATCAATGGAGGGAGGTCAAGGGAGGAAGCAGCAGAAGATGGGCTGGAGACACCAGCAGGGGGCAGATTTTGCAGGTGCTTGTAGTCCATGGTAAAGTACGAATTTCTTTTCTATTTATAAGGGGAAGTGATTGAAGGTTTATAAGCAGAGAAGAGACATGATATAATTTATGTTTTAAATAAAGTACTCTGGTTAAATGTAACATTAGAGTGGAGGCGAGGGAACAGTTATGAGGGGATCACAGTGGAGAACTGATGGTGGCATGGGCTTGGTTGACAGTGATGGCGCTGGGGAACAGTGGAGATGTGAGCGCCAGGAATGTCACCCACAGGGCTTGCTAATGGATAGATAGGCATAACGCAAGAAAGCCTTTCCCTCCTCATTCATCAAGTACTCAATTCCCTAGACTTCCAATACACCACCTTCTCCTAGTTTTCCTTATATCGTGCAGATTTCTTCTCTTCCTCTCATTCTTCTATTATATCCTAAATACCTTCTTTTACTCCTTCTTTCCTCTACACATTCCCTCCCTCCCTCCCTCCAAAATGTTTGGTCCTTTTTTCTCTTCCTTCTACATTTTTTCCCTGAGTTTCTGAAACAGGGGCAGCAGCTCTTCCACTGCCTCAATTCCCAAATTTGTATCTCTAGCTGAGATCACTTTCCTGAAAACAGATCTAATTACCTACTAGATATCACTGCTTGAATGGCTCCACAAGTGCTTCAAATTCAACAGGTACTAAGCTGAACTAAGTCTACTCCTCCATTGTCTCCTAAATTCCCTCCTTTGTTTAACAACATGACTTTTCATCCAATCATCCAAGCCAGAAACTTGGGGGCTAATCTAAATTTTTTTTCTCTCACCTCATAATATCTAGTCAGCCACAATGTCTTATCATTTTTCCCCCTTAATACCTTCCAACATCTTTTCCTAGCATCCATCCTCACTGTCCCTTCCTTAATTCAGACACTTGTCTTCTCTTATATAGGTTGTTTCAAATATTCCACCTAATTTTTCTCTCTCAGTTCTATCTCTTCAAACCAGTCTGTACCCTGCCTCTTGAGTGGTCTATTACTCAATCCATTCTTTTCTTTTCTCTGCTTAAAAGTTCCATTAGTTCCATTTCCTCTGGGATCAAATACAAGTTGCTTACATGGTGTACCAGACCATATGTGATCTCCACCCTGCTTGTAGCACTCACCTCACCTCCTGCAACTTTTCAATGCATATTGTATGCTACAGTTACGCTGAATTATTGACATTCTCCAAACTGTCCATATTGTTCTATGCCTGAAGAGCCAGCCCAAGTATTTCCTTCTCTGAGAAGTCTCCATCCATCCTCACAGATCTGATCAATTTCTTCATTTCGAAATTTTACTTTGGACATTTCTCCTACATACCACTAGCTTTACACTTCACAATAACTAATTGTTGATTGTTGTCTTTATTCTTTTATTCCCATTTCCCAGTTCCTAACCTTGCATGCCTCCCATAGACAACCATGTGTTAACTCTATGTCTTTACAACGCATCCATGTCGCTGTGTTGCAGTGAGCATGTTGCTTCTAACAGTTTACTCATCGTATGCCAAGGCGAACACACCCACCACATTTTATCCATGTACTCTCCAAGTGATGCACAACCAGAATGCCTTCAGCTCTTCGCTACCATACTAAGGCAGCAATGAATATACCTGTCAATGTTTTTCTCTTCTGTAAATTGACTGTAATTTGGCCTGCTAAGGATACATACACCCCAGAGAGACTGATTTTTTAGAAATCTCATTTTTCAAATCAGACGTGCCACCTTTTTCTTCATTCTGATTAATAAATCGTTATCTGCTTGCTGCACCCATCTTTTTTAGGTTTGTTATTATGCTAAATCTCCCAAGCTGATTAACTGGTTAACTCAAGTTTTTGCACCTGCAGAGCAGTGACCCCTGCAAGATATCTGTTCTGTTTGACATCTTTTTAATTTTATTAGTGGCTTATGGACAAAATCACTTGACTGAAACTTTTTTCAAGTTTAAGTTATTTGGATTCACAAGAGCATTTTTCCCCCTGTTATAAATCAGTGAACCCAGTCAAGATTAACTGCCTACACGTGAGCTTCAAAAGATCTCTGTGGCCAGACAGAGTTGAAAGAAACACATAATTCCATAACACACTAAATATAAGCTGATCAAAGTTATTGGACCTGGTTACTTAGTGCTGTACTTCCTCATTGTCATACAATCTGATTTCAAGTAGTTTGAATATAAAACATGTATTACTAGACCTCAAAAACTCTTCCTTTGGAAAAAAAATCATCATTTCTGTATCCTGACTGGTCAACATGTGTATTTAGACAACTCAAAACTAAACTCTGGGCTAAAAATTTCTAAACCTAATTTGTAAAACTCCATATGTTTTAGGAATTAAAGCAAAAAGAAAAGAAACATAGCTAACGAACCATTTCAAACAAGAACAATTTATATACAGCATAATCATGGAATCCTGGAAGCAAAAGCAGCCATAAATCCTTAGATATTATGGAGCGAGGAGGGGGTGTTGAAGCTCTTGGAATTCAGAGGAGATGCCAAGGGCCAGTTATGTTGAGGAGACCGAGAGGGTGGGACTCACCGAAGCAGCCCTCTTACTTCGTTGTTTATTTTTAAATTTTCTGCTTTTATGTAAGAGATGATTTGGAAAAAAGTTCCAATCCTTAAAAAGACGTTGAAAGTCGCTGATCTAGCCCAGTCTTTCACACAAATCAGTTCCTTCTACGACATCCTTGACAGGCAGTAATCCAATACCCGCTTGAACACTGCTGCCATTGTGAGTTCACTAACCTGAAGCCGCTCATTTCCATGTTAGATTGCTCAAGTTCTTGAGAAGTTCCTCCCTTGTGGAGTGCCAAGTTTTACCTCTCTATAAATTCTAAGCCTGGGTTATGTCCTCCGGGATAACACAGAATTCCTATTGGCTACCTTCACCACGCACGTCCCTTCAGAACTTGAAGTATGCTATTTTCTTTTCACATTACACATTTTATTTATTTAAGACTCACTTCAATCTCAGAATCACATATCCACGCATCTATTTCCTTTTCGTTGATTTCACTTCATCTTAAATGCCTGTTTCATTAAACATAGACTGTAAACAAATATTTACCATGTATGTTACACATGTAACACACAAGAACAGCTTTCAACAGAAATTCATCCACCCCTGCCTCCAGGTATTTATTATAAATACAGGCATCGATATAAGCGAAAATCATCTGAAAAAGAATATATATATGTCTGTATATTTATAAATGAATCGCTGTACCGTACACCTGAAACTAACACAATATTGTAAATCAACTATACTCCAATTTTAAAATATCTTTAAAAAAAACCCCTAGTTTTTGGAACAACCACCACAAAAAGTACAGGTATCAAAAACAATCCTGGATATATTTTGATACTACTTGTAGCTGGCATTCACACTATTTTAACAATTAACACCATTTGTGACAGCATTTGCTGTACCTGCTACTTTAGACAACTTACGCTGCAGCTCTTCCACTAAGCAAATGGATAGAGCAAAGCCATCGCGGCTTTTCCTTCTTGAGATTTCTACTTTTCAGAGAGACACGTTTTCCACAGCCACCTGACATTTCTCTCCATGCTTTCAGCTTGAAAACCTAAACTCTATTTCAAGTACTCCAGGTTTAAGCTTAAATGACAGTGCCTTAACAAGAGGAAAAAACTGTAGTGCATTTTTCTCCTGTTATCTGAAAACATAATGGGTGTACAAATATTGAGTATATTCTTACAAATATCTGGGTCATGTTTACCAGCTAGGATTTTTCTATTTAATGTAGGGGTAAATTTCGTTATGATATTTAATGAAGACGTGAACATGAGTAAAAGGTTGTTAATTTAAGACAGGTCTGAGATCCACTAAAATTAATTGTTGTATGTTTGTCTTCTGGTAGCTGTGGAAGCCTCATATTTTCTTTAGATATTAATCATTAGACAGCTCTGGAAGTCCAGCTTCAATGCTGCACTAACTTTGCTAACACTGGTGTGCTCTGTGCAGCCATCATCCTCTGGAATTACTTTTTCCATTAATATTAATTTTTGTTACAAATCTAACTGGCAAAGAAGCTTCTGCATATTTAAGTCCACATTCTACCTTCACGATATATAAATATTCTGTTTTCATAATTTGTCTGGGGAGACTGCCATCTTTTCCTGTGAGGTGAACTATTAATATGCCTGTCTTTTGCAGGCTAACCAGATCCACTTCCTTTAAACATATAGCTTTTAAAATCACCAGTGGAATGTTTTATTCTCTCCATGTTAGTTGCTTTGTCATCATAACCAGCTTTTAGAGTTTGGTCATTTTCGGTCTGTCCCCTCTACTATACAAATATGCATCTTGAGAGTGTGGATTATGGCTTATCTTTCTTATTTTGGTATCCCCAGGGCATGAGTCCAGCAGATTATACTACACACTCACCCCGAATTCACTGGCAATTAAATTCAAAGCAGGAGATATGTTTTTCCACACTAGAACTAAAAGATGATAGGCCACAAAAACAGACTATAAAATCTTAGCCTTACATAAGCCTATGAGCCACAAGCAGAAACCCTCGCCTTTCCAAAATGCACACTCTGGCCCCTTCAAAACTACCTTTTCTTCAAGACATGTAGAACAGTCAGGAAGGCCACCCGATTGTTTTTCAAATGTGTTCCCCATCAATACAAACCCAACTGAGGAACTAAAGGTCAATGAAAATCCGGCCATACAATTCCATTGGCAAGATCGAGACCTCTGACAGAGCCCTCTCAGAGGAACGGAATGTTTGGGCACCTGTGGGGATGGAAAGCCAGCACCACGTAGTGCTGTAACCAGTAGATTCATTTGAGGAATTAGGTTCAGATGCCAAGACAGGTGGGAAAATAAAGAGGAGGTGTTCGACTCCTAGTAAACCTTGCTGGATGAAGGAAAATATAGCTATCCAGTTAATTGTGGGTGGTGAAATTATGAGAAAATTAGAAACCAGATCAGACTGTTTAAAGTCTCAAGCAGTAGGGAATCTTGGAGAAAGAAGGTGTGAGCTTCATAAAAAGCCAAAGGTAAACGAAATAAATTATACCCCGGAAAACGCCACTCTACTCCTTCCATTTTGCAAACATTGGCAGACTAGAGTGTTAGAGAATGAAACTCAAACACAGTCCATGGTGACTTTCCAACCCCAGATCCACAGAATAAACCTTCACTTACACACACACACACACACACACACACACACACACACACACACGCTCTCCTGTTTAATTCGAAGAGAAGCCTGCCGAGACTGGATGAAAAGCATCCTCAATGGCCTCGAGGAGGCAGTGATGGGGACCTAGCACTTGGTAGCAGGTGTTGAGCAGGACCATCGACAGCAACATCACCCTTCACTTCACTGAATGTCATTCGTGTCTATGGCTTCAGTTCCCACCGGTGTAGCAATGACTGTCAAGGTCACATGTTCAGCCACGACCTCTCCTGTGAGCTTTAGTCTCATGTATCCAAATGCCTACTCTATGTCCCCCCAGAAATGGCACAACGGTATCTCAATATCCACATGTGCAAAGCGGGCCTGTAATCTTTCCTTACACCTGGTCCTCTTCCAGGAGTCCTTATCTCAGGAAATGGTACCCACGTCTGTTCGACTGTACAAGCAGAAAAATCCAAGAGTTACTTGGGATGCATCCTATTATCACACAAATATCGAATCTAGCGTCAAGCATGGTTAGTCCTCACTGAGTTCTCCATTCTGTCCACTTATCTTCATTCTTTTTCCACCACCACCTTAGTCTCTCTCAGCTCCCATCTTGTTTCATCTTGACTACTATTCTAGCCTCCTAACAGGTGTCCCACACTCACTCTTACCACTCCGAACTGTCCCTTAAACTGAGCTTTTCAAATCCTTTCATGATTTCCCATGGTTTTTAGGCTGAGGATCAGAATTCTTATCCTGACCACAAAGCCTGTAATAGTCTGGTCCCTACTACCCAACAGCAGCAGGTAACACTCTACTTCTTAGTCTAAATCCACACCGCATAATTTCCATCAACTCTCAGAACACACTGTATCCCTCCTGGAAATCAGAATCTCTGCTGGAGCAACTGCTGCTTCTTGGAATTATTTCCTGAGCCGACTCGATCTCACTCTTCAAACATCACCTCAACTATCACTTCCTTAGGGAAGCCTTCATGATACTCAGACTGGATTGGATCCCCCTTTTTATACCGTCATAGCACTTGGTATATTTCCTTCCTTGCACTTATCACAGCGGGGGTTTTAGATTGGAACATGTGTCCTTTTGTTTCAAGTTTATCTCCCCTTCCAGACAGACTATAACAAGTTCCATAGGTGCACAAACCATTGTGCTTCTGTCCCAATTGTGTCCCCAAGACCCAGATACTGCCCAAGTCACAGGCATTCAATCAACATTTTTCTACTGTGTTAAGGAATAAATGGCAACTGATATCCAAGGGCTCAGTGTGTAAGAAAGCCAGTGGGTTGCTATCCCCTCGTTCATTCATGTAGCAGCTCCTGTCTGAATACTGAACACTGACAGACTACTTGATTATTTGTAGACTGAGACTATACTTGGTGGACTGAGCGGCCGTTTGATCTGTGCACATCAATTCTATGTGCCACCCATTTAGGCCAGGGGTTACACCAGCTAGGTAGTTAATAACCTAACTTTCCTCAGCTTACTCTTCTTAAAAGCATCTGCGTCAATGCAGTCAAGCTGCAGGGTGAAACAGACTGACCCAGCTCCTCATGCCTGGGCTCAGGGAGGTCATGGTGGCCTTGGCCTGGAGGAGAGGAAGGGGGACTCGAACTCCACACCTGCCTCAACAGCCAGGTCGATCGCACCTGAGCCTTGGAGTGCCCATGCCTGCAAAGACGTGAGGGAGAGGCCTGGTCGTGTGAGTCAGAAATCAGCCTTGAGAGGGCACAAGAGCTAGTTGAGCCACTAAGGGCAGGACTCGCGGCTGCTCGCTGGAGTCTCACATGATGAGCCGCCTCCCCAGCGAGGTTTTCTCCCTTCCACACCATGATAGGAGGCCACCACCTTTCCATTATAAAGGAGTTTGGACTAGTACAGACTCAAGAAACCTTTTAAGCTGGATATAAAGTAGGTTCCCCTGATAACTACATCATCTTGTACATGAGGAATATCTAAAGACTCAAGTGTCTAGGCTGGGCTGAGATAAGAACCCACAAAACGCATGAAAAGATCCAAGTGACTAGTGTCTGCAAATGAATCCCAAAAATATTTTTTACACTCTTTTGGTATGTCTAGGTCTGATTGAATCAGGAAAACCAGATGTTAAGAGAGAGAAAAAAAGAAAGAAACACAAAACAAATTGTCTGACGATTTTACAAAAACAAAAATGAAATTAGATCATTCATTTTTCAAAATTCCAGAGTGCCAATTCTGATCTAAGTGAGGCTGCTTATCTGAAATTATACAATGATCATGGTTAATGCCAAATCCCCTTTCTGCAGAAGATATGGAGAACTTTGTTTCATCTTTGCTATAATAACAACTAATATACTGGAGCACTTTAGAATTTATAAATCATGGTCACATGCATTATATCACTGGAGTCATTCAAAATCCTGAGAGGTTGTGGGGGTATAATTTATTGCCATATTAATAGGGCAACTGAGGAAACTAGGACTCAGAGAAGTTTACAAAGGATAGTGTATTATTTTCATACCTGAGACTTAAAAGCCAAATCCAGTCCTCTTTCCATTACTCTGCACCACTGTTTTCTATCTTTTTTTGTACCATTTAAAAATAGTAATATCCTGATACAAAAAAGATTTGTCAAATATGTACATTTGTGTTGTGAAGATAAATAATGGTTTATCAAAGTCATCCCCAAATAAAGGTTATCAATTTTCTGCATTTTTCACTGTTTTACAATTTAATGTTGATCTGGTCTACATAGAGCTTATAATAAAAACAACAACTCTTGATAAAGAAATGTGAACTATGAAACCTAAATCTGGTATGTTTCTACTTCTGTGTGTTTGGGAGATAAGTTAATAGTTCCTGGCCAGTAAGTTTCCATTTTGGTACGTTCAAAAAGGTTACATCACTGTTTTCTTTTTAAGCTGAGTTTTTGCATTTTCATTTTTTAAAATATTTTTATTTATCAAGCAACTGATCAAAAAATATTTACTATCAGTCCTATGCTGGTATCTGAGGCAGACATGGGTGGATAAGATCCATTGTACTCACCAGTTGTTTAGAATGGCATGGGAGACTGGGTACACCAGAAGCCAGCAGCACAAAGCAGGTCCCGGGTACCAACATTTCAGGCCATCAGTGCTGAGTACAGGGAAGGGAGAAAAGAGTGGAGAGTCAGCAAAAGCTGCAGGAGAGAGGAACTAAGGGCTATTTATGGAAGTCAGAATCTCAGCCACTTGCTGACAGAGAACAGAAGTACACAGCAAGTACATAACCCCGACACTGGAACTTGGGCCATCAGGGCAGTTTTGTCCTTGTTGTTACTTCTGTTGTTTTCCTTTCCTATCTGGAGGACTGCTGTGGGCTAATGTCCTTGGACATGATTCTTTTTAATTGGCTGATTATAAAACATCTTATTTTACAACACCTCTATTTCCAAAATACATAGATATTTATCTTCTCATTCATTCTCCCCATCATGCCCAAAAGGTGAGGCAAAGCAGGCTGAATGCTCCCTCTCCTCATATGGGGAAAGTGACCTCCTGGGGGGTATGCACCTGCATGCTGTCACTGAGGGAACAAGTCCCCTTTTTGCTTTCTTTCTACTCTGGGCTTCTGCTCCATTGCCCAGTGTGTGTGTGTGTGTGTGTGTGTGTGTGTGTGTGTGTGTGTGTGTGTGTGTGTGTGTGTGTGTGTGTGTGTGTGTGTGTGTGTGTGTGTGTGTGTGTGTGTGTGTGTACGCACGCATACGCATGCGCACACACCTGTGTGTTTTGTTTTGGCTTATTTTGTTAAAATGTTGTTACTCATTCATTATAATGTTCTTTTACACACTTTTAAATGGTGGAAATAGAACACAGGGACCTGGACAAACATCACAGAAAACTGACTGTAGAATCCTGAGATTCAGTGCAAAAGCCTAGCAGTTTCTCCCAGATTCATGTGCAAAATCAAAAATCTTTTGTTCTTAACTACGTGACACCTTATCCAAAATCTTAATTCCAGAGCAGTTTCAACACAGCTGGACTGTTTCAAGACTGCAAAGAATTACTAATAGCACCTCTCATTGCTAGATTTGGGTCATCTCTCAGGGGTAAGGTAAGTGATACGTGAAGTGGAGACCTTCCCTCAGAGCCACCCAGTTTCATAGGCTATCTGGATCCCAATTTAGCTTAAGGCTAAATCCCTGCAATATCTTTTATTCTCCTCTTTTCTCCAGCAAACATCTTCCAGGGTCATGCCTGGGGGAGAAAATTATGAACCTAGCATCAGGGATTCCACCCCAAGAAACAACCCCTGGTTAAAGGCCAGCCTGAGTGGGAGGGCACTATTTTCTATCTGGATCCCCTTTATTTCCACCGAACCCATTAATCTGAATCTTTTTCCACCACCAGCAGTTTGGCTTTCCAGTAAATGGTCCCATATACCCCAGGCAATTGTCTTCACTTAGTTGGCCTCTTAGCTGGTTTCCCAATGACTTCCGCCTCTAACCAGCACAAACCCTCTCCTCTACCCCACGAAATTCTGCCCAGCTCCTGCTAGGGAACTGATGAAGGTCTCTACAACATTGCCTTGCTTCCCCCTGCCTAAGCATTTGGGGGAAATCACTCTAAGAGTTTTGCATTTCTTGCTCCACAGTAATGTACCGCTGCTGATTCCTCTCTGCTTTCTGCCCTCTTAGCTCCCGATGCTTACTAGATGAGACAGCAACGCTCCGTGTGCAGATTTCACTTACTTCCACAGGGACTATGACACACACACCCCCGCCCCACCAAAGGAACCTGCTGTGGGAATTGGCAATGACACCAACTGGGTGTCATTTTCCTCATTTTAAGCCTAGACTAGCACTCTTCATCTTCTCTTCTAAGAACTGCCCTCTAGGTCAAGGAAATCACCACCACAATCTAGAATACTCACTCTCCTTTTAAAGGAGATCCTGATTCCATGTTTTCTCAACCAGCTCCTGAAGTACATGTGTAAATAACCTCCCATTACCCTTTCCTCCCAGATGGCAGAGTCAAACACACAATTTAAACTTAATGTGCATAATGAGTTTTGTGTGCTCAAGGGACCATCAAACTGTGCCTTTATAATGGGTAAAGCAACTTCCCTGAATCTATGTATCTATAAGTGTGTGTGGGGCGGGGGTGTATGTGTATACGTGCACTCATTTGTAAGACAGGCTTTTAACTGGCTCAGTCCTCCCTATTGCTAAAGTCCAAATATCTTACCAGAGTTAACAGGTCCGGGTTTCCCTGGTGGCGCAGTGGTTGAGAGTCCGCCTGCCGATGCAGGGGACGAGGGTTCGTGCCCCGGTCCGGGAGGATCCCACGTGCCGCGGAGCAGCTGGGCCCGTGAGCCATGGCTGCTGAGCCTGTGCATCCGGAGCCTGTGCTCCGCAACGGGAGAGGCCACAACAGTGAGAGGCCCGCGTACCGCAAAAAAAAAAAAAAATAGAGTCAACAGGTCCTACAGGATCCAGTTTCTGCTTATCATCTCCATACTCAAATTCCCACTCTCCCTCCCCAACTGTGATTCTCAATCCCAACCATATTGAACAACCAATCATTTCCTGATACTCTCAATACCTGGATCGTTGCACATGCTATTTATCCACCCAGAATGCTCCCCACCCCCATCCCACCCAACCGCCTCTGCCTCATCTGCCTTTTAATCATCCCTTAGGTCTCAGCTGGAAGTAACAGATCTCTGATCTCTGGATCAGCCACTGGCCTCTCCTCTGTTCTCTTGTAACTCCTGGACTGAGCCCCAGAGAAGTACTTATCACGTTCTATTAACACAGTGTGTTTACTTACCTGTCTCTCCTTGGGGGAAGCAACTATGACTTGCTATTACTATATCTGCAGTGTCTTGCACAGTTCCTGCCTGGCACACAACAAAAATTCAATAAATGTTTATTGAATGAAGGAATAACTGAACTGAATAATTAACCAACAGGTTTTATGCAGAGAACCCGAATAGAGAGCACTGTTCTTACTCTTCTATTGTAATGTCTATACTACATTTTAATCCCTGCTGGGATCATGCTATTTTTGCAAAGAATGAAGATCAGAAGTGCTCACCTAAGCATTGCCTGTTTCCTTAGGAGCAGTACAACAATCTTCCTTTTATTTCTCTCATTTTCAACTTTAAAACGTTTTGAATTTAACATGTATAGCATGTAATGAGCATGAGAATAAAGGCTGACCCCAAAGCCACAGACTTGCCCTTTCAAGTACTCCAAGTTTTCCACTGCACTTTCCTCCATTCTTCTTTTTCCCAGGATGAAAACCATACTGTCATCTTCGCTCCTTCACCCAGTTCAGCTATGTTTCTCCTCTTCAGATATCTAGTAACCTCTCCTCCCTGCGTTTTTCTAAAGCCACCATTCTAGATAGATTCCTAATAGGGTTTTTTTTTTTTTTTTTTTTTTTTTTGTAGTACGCGGGCCTCTCACTGTTGTGGCCTCTCCCGTTGCGGAGCACAGGCTCCGGACGCGCAGGCTCAGCGGCCATGGCCCACGGGCCCAGCCGCTCCGCGGCATGTGGGATCTTCCCGGACGGGGGCACGAACCCGCGTCCCCTGCATCGGCAGGCGGACTCTCCAACCACTGAGCCACCAGGGAAGCCCCCTAATAGGTTTTTAACTGGACATCCACAATTAATTAATTGATTCAGTCATTCCTTCTTTAAATAAATATTTACTGAATATCTGCTATATCCCAGGAAGTCACTGTGCAAGCACTCCACTTGCTTCCAATCTTGGTCCTTCCACACTTCTGACACACACTACGAGACCAAGCTACCAAAATGCCAATTTCATAATATCCAACCCCTTCTAAAGAGCTTAAGTTGCCCACAATTAATATAATAATATGAATTATCCTATATAATTAATTATGTAGGATAATAATTATAAGCCAAAATAAAAGTTTGATTAATTACTTAAAAGAAACCAGAAAGGGGTAATTAGTTAAATGGTATGGGCTGCTTTTTGAGGTGATTAAATGTTCTAAAACTGACTGTGGTGATGGTTGTACACATATATGGATATATTAAAAATCACTGAATTGCACAGTTTAAATGGGTAAATTGAATGGTAAGTGAACGGTATCTCAATAAAACTTTAAATAATGAAGAAGAAATTAAGACATTCCCAGGTAAATGAAACTTGAGAGGTTTCATTTTCAGTAGATGTGCTCTACAAGAAATGCTGAAGGGAGTCCTTCAGGCTGAAATGAAAAGACAATAGACAGTAACTTGAATCCTCATGGAGAAATAAAGAACAGAACAGTAGTAAAATAACTACATAGGAAAATATAAAAGTTAGTACTAATGTACTTTTGGTACTCTTTTTTTTTGCGGTACGCGGGCCTCTCACTGTTGTGGCCTCTCCCGTTGCGGAACACAGGCTCCAGACACACAGGCTCAGCGGCCATGGCCCACGGGCCCAGCTGCTCCGCAGCATGTGGGATCTTCCTGGACCGGGGCATGAACCCGCGTCCCCTGCATCGGCAGGTGGACTCCCAACCACTGCACCACCAGGGAAGCCCTGGTACTCTTTTTTACTTGTGTGATTTAAAATACAATTGCATAAGACAATAATTATAAATCTACGTTGGTGGGCACACAGTGTACACAGATGTAATTAAATAGGGGGAAGCAAGTGACATGAGAGCAAAGTTTTTATATACTATTGAAATTACCTTGGTACTTATTTGAACTAGATTGCTATAAATTAAGATATTAATTGTAATCCTGGTGACAACCACTAAGACAACAACAATACATAGTAAAAGACATAATAAAGAGGCAATCAAAATGGTATGCTGGTAAATATCAATTTAACACAAAAGAAGGCAGGAGGACTTAAGAAACAAATAAGATAAATGATCTAAAGAAAAAATACAGTGACTTGGCTGAAATCCTACATTTACAATAATCACATTAAATGTAAATGATTCAAATCCTCTTATTAAAAGGCAGAGATTGGCAGGATGGATTTTAAAAACATTATCCAACATTATGCTATCTCCAAGAGCCTCACTTTAGATCCAAAGCACAAATAATTTGAAAGTAAAAGGGCAGGAAAAGATATTTCATGCAAACAAGAACTAAAAGAAAGCCTGAGAGGCCATATGAATATCAAACAAAATAGACTTCAAGCCAAAAATTAGAAAGGCATTAGATAATAACAAAAGGGTCAGTATACTATGAAGATATAAAAATAATAAACACATACACACCTAACTACAGAGCCCCAAAATATATAAAGCGAACATTCAGAGAATTGAAGAAGAAAAATAGACAATCCTACAATGATAGTTGGAAACTTCAGTACCGTGTTTTCAATAATAAAACAACTAGACAGAAAATCTGTTCATGAATAGAGGACTTGAACTACATTGTAAATGAACTAGAGCTAACAGATATGTACAGAACACTCCACCCAACCACAATAGAATACACATTTTATTAAATGCACATGAAATATTCTCCAGGATAGACCATATATTTAGTCACAAAACAAGTCTCAATAAACTTAAAATACTGAAATCATACAAACTGTCTTCTCTGGCTGCACTGGAATGAAACTAGAAATCAGTAACAGAAGGAAAACTGTAAATTCCAAAAAAATGTGGAAATTAAACAACATATCTTTAAACAACCAATGGACCAAAAAAGAAATCACAAGGGAAATTATAAAATACTTTCATACAAATGTATATGAAAATGCAACATATCAAAACTGATGGGATACAGTAAATGTATTGTGGAGAGGGAAATTTATACCTGCAAATGTCTACATTTAAAAAGAAAGAAGATCTGAAGTCAATGACTTAACTTTACACCTTAAAAAACTAGAGAAAAAAAAAAGAGCAATCTAAACCCAAAGCTAGCAAAAGGAAGGAAATTATAAAGACAAGGGTGAAGATATATGAAATAAAGAATAGAAAAAAAAAAGAATTGATGAAAACAGAAGTTGGTTCTTAAAAAAAAAAATGACAAACCTTTAGTTTGATAAACCAAGAAAAAAGAGAGAAGACTCAAATTATTAAAATCAGGAGTGAAAGTAGGGACTTTACTACCAACCATATAGAAATAAGAATTATGAGAAAATACTATGAACAGTTGCATGACAGCAAATAAAATAACCTAGATGAAGTGAATAAATTCCTAGAAACACACAAATTACCAAAACTGACTCAAGAAGACACAGAAAATTTCAACAGACTTAAAGAGATTGCATCAGCAATCAAAAAACTTTCAAAAAGAAAATCCCAGGACCAAATGGTTTCATTGGTGGATTCTACCAAAGATTTAAAAAAGAATGAACACCAATCCTACTCAAAGTCTTCCAAAAATTAGAAGAGGATGGAACACTTCTTAACTCATTCTATGAGGCCAGTATTACCCTGATACCAAAACCAAACAAAGACGTTACAAGAAGAGAAAACTACAGACCAAAATCCTTTATGAATATAGGTGCAAAAACCCTCAGCAAATGCTAGCAAACTGAACCCATTGAAAGGATTTTACACCATGACCAAGTAGTATTTATTCTAGGAATGCAAGACTGGTTCAACATATGAAAAGCAATTAAGTTAATCCACCATATTAATAGAAAGAAGAAGCAGGGAAACCCACATGATTATCCTAAGGATGCAGGAAAAGCATTCTATGAAATCCAGCACCCTTCCATGATAAAAATCACTCAACAAACTAGGAATACAAGGGAACTTCACCAACATAATAAGAGGCATTGATCAAAAACCCACAGCTAACATCATGTTTAACAGTAAAAGAGTAGAAGCCTTTCCTCTAAGATTAGAAACAACAAAAGGATTTCTGCTTTCACAACTGCTATTCAACATTATACTGGAGGTTCTAGCAGGGGTAATTAGGTAAAAAGAAGAAAAGTCATCCCAACTGGAAAGACAAATGTAAAACTGTCTCTATTCACAGATAACATGACTTTATATATAGAACATCCTAAAAATACACACAAACACACACACACACAATCAGGCCTAATAAATAAGTTCAGCACAGTTGTAGAATATATAATCAGCATACAAAAATCAGTTGTATTTCTATATACCAGAAATGAACAATCCAAAATTGAAATGAAGAAAACAATCCCATTTACAATATTATAAAAAATAATAAAATGTCCACGAATAAATTTAACCAAGGAGGTACGAGACTTGTACACTGAAAAAAATTGAAACATTGTTGAAAGAAGTTTATTTAAAAGACCTAAAAATAAATGGAAAGACATCTTGTGTTCGTGGATTCAAAGACCTGATATTGTTAAGATGGCAATATTTCCCAAATCTATCTACAGATTCAGTGCAATCTCTACGAAAATTCCAATGACCTTTCATGCAGAAATGGACAAGCTGATTCCAAAATTCACAGAAGTTGCAAGAGACCCTGAATAGCCAAAATGATCTTAAAAAAGAAGGATAAAGTTAGAGGACTCACACTTTTCAATTTCAAAATTACTATCAAGCTTTAGTAATTAAACAATGTGGCACTGGAATAAGGGATACAGATCAATAGAACAGAATTGAGAGTCCAGAAGTAAACTCATAAACCTATGATTAATTAATTTTTGACAAATGTAAGAAAAAAAACCAACATTCAGCGGTGAAAGTATAGTGTTTTCAACAAATGGTGCAGGGACAACTGGCCACATGGAAAAGAATGAACTTGGACCACTATCTTACACCATATATAAAAAATTTATTCAAAGTGAACGAAAGGCCCAAAACTAAGAGCTAAAGCTATTAATATCTTAGAAGAATATATAGCTGTAAATCTTTATGACCTTGGATTAGACAATAGTTTCTTAAATGTAACACCAAAATCACAAGGAACGAAAGAAAAAAATAAACTGAACTTACAATTTAAAGCTTTTGTGCAAAGGACACTATCAAGAAAGTGAAAAGACATCCCACAGAATAGGAGAAAATATTTGCAAATAACATATCTGGTAAGGGTCTAGCATCCAGAACATATAAAGAAATCTTACAACTGAACAACAAAAAGAAAACAATCCAATCAAGAAATGGTCAAATGGTTTGAATAGACATTTCTCTAAAGAAGGTATAAAAATGACTAATAAGCAAATGAAAAGATGCTCAACATCATTAGGGAAATACAAATCAGAACCACAATGAGATACTACTTTACACCCACTAGAATGGATCTAATAAAAAAACAAACAAACAAAAAACAGAAATTACCAAGTGCCTATGCGAATGTGGAGAAACTGGAACCTTCATACATTGCCGGTAAGAATGTAAAATGGTGCAGCAGCTCTGGATAACAGTTTGGTGGATCCTCAAAAAGTTAAACATAAAATTTCTGTATGATCCAGAGATTCTACTCCTGAGTAAATCCAAGAGAACTGAAAACAAACGAACAAAAATTCAAACAAAAACTTGTACATGAGTGTTCATAGCAGCATTATTCATTAATAGCCAAAAACTGGAAACCTCAATATCCATCAACTGACAGAATAAAACATAGTATATACATACAATGGGATATTATTCAAACATAAAAAGGAATTAAGTACTGATACATACTATAACGTGGATGAGCTTTGAAAACAATATGCTAAGTAAAAGCAGCCGGTCACAAAAGACCTCACTGCGTAAGATTTGTTGATAATGAAATATCTACAACAGACACATCCAAAGAGACAGAAAGTAGATTACTGGTTGCCAGGGACTCAGAAAACAAGAGAATAGGGAGTGAATGCTTGATGGGTACAGGGTTTCTTTTCAAGGTGACAAAAATGTTCTGGAATTAAATAGTGGTCACAGTATACAACACCGTAAATGTATTAAAAGCCACTGAATTGTACACTTTACAATGGTTAAAATGGCGTATTTTATCTAATCTCAATAAATGTTTTTTTAAAGAAAGAATCCCAAAGGAGTACAATAAAAATCAGATAGACTAAAAATGCTTACTCATTCTCCTACTTGTTTTCATAGAAACCACCATATGTAGGGAAAACTATGCTTTGATTGCAAATTCAGGCATGTGATGAGCTAAAAAAAAACCCCAGAGACTTCAGAGTTAGGTCTAGCCGTGGATATTTAAGAGCCGTACCACCCTGGGGAAGTCTCTTCATCTCTCTGGGCTCTGGTTACCTCAGATGACATGCTGGTATCCACCTGCCCAACGTACGGGTGAGGCCTCGTCTGGATCCAAGGACTACATAGAAAGGCCATGAGTCAGTTCCGAGCCTGACTCATCACGAGATGGGTTAATGGTAAAGTGTGAGGAGAGGGGAAACAATCCACAGTTTTTCCTAAGATTTCCCCTGAATGATCCTCATTTGTGGGCAAAATGCTCAAGAATGCTATTTTTAAAGGGTGACGATATTTGGTTAAAATGTCCTCAGAGAAAGGGGAGGTAAGGAGTGGGAGAAGTTTGCCCAAACCACAGGGCCTCTGAACTACAGTGCACATCAGCAGCAAAAGCCCTAATGAGCTCCGCGCTGGACTCTCCAAATTGAATTACATAATACATTTCCGTTTCATTTCATGAATCACAACTTGGGATACAATGTTCCTGGGTTGCAGTTGATATATTTCAGAGATTACCAAAGATTTCAAAAAGAAAAATCTATTTTATTAAATTCATATGTAAAATGTCTGTATGTCAGCCAACTTATTTATTTCAAATTTGGGATTTTCTTAAATGCCGTAGTTAGAGCTCAATGTCAAGAGAGTTCCCGATAAACTCACTTATGAATGGTAAGGCAGCAGTTGCCCCTGGATTTTTCATTTCTTTTGACAGCTCAGTTCCTCGCTGATGACGATAGGTTTCACTTCAGCTGCCCCTGTTGGAGTCCCTTTGTGGTTGAGAGTGAGAATGAACAGTTAAAGCCTCAGAACATGGACGAGGGGAAGTGAAACTCATATGGAGAACTAGGTTAACAGTGAGTTTAGTTCACTACGACCCTAAGCCCCATATTCAAACATTAACTCCTTTGTGAGTGGCAGTGTCGATGGCAGTGTCATTGGCATCTGTGGTGCTTACTCCCCTTTGCTCAGTACAACAAAGGAGTTAGAGCACAGGTTCTGGAATCAGAAAGACACGTCCAAATCCTAATTTAGCCATCATTAGCTCTGCAGCCTTGGAAAGGTTATTTAATCTCTCCAAGCTTCAGTGTATTAAGCTGTAACATGGGAAAAATAACAGCACATATGTTGTAGAGCTGTTACAAGGACTAATGACATAAGGAACGTGGAGCGATTAGCACAGTGCCCAGCACGTAGTAAGTAGTCAATAAACATCAGTCGTGTATTAATGTTATTTTCCTACCTTAGAAGGAGCAATTTTGAATTATAAATTGAGTTTTGGCTCATCCAGCATCTCCTGAGTCGCCACTCGTTTTCAAAACTTATGATCAAGTTCACTTTTGCAAAAGCTCATACAAACTCTTTGAGCTGTGACCTGCTGTACATCATTAATTCATGTATTCATTCATCATTTATTTAATATTTACTGACTATCTTCCATATGCCAGACAGAAAGTTATACATTAGGGGAACAAGGCTGAGAAGAACAAAAGTTTCTTCCCTCTAGATTCTAACTGAGGAGAAAGGATTGAGATGAACACAAGCTGGTTTGGAGAGCGCTGAATGTGATGAAGTTGCTGCAGAGCAGAGGGGAAGGCCATCTGAGACAGAGCGGGTGCTGGGCGAGCAACGTCTTCCCTACCAGGCTGCTGTGTGGGTGAAACAAGAGCCAGGGGGAAACGGAAAAGGACTGTGAGTGGGGGAGATAGACTCATTGGGCAGATGGAGACTAATTACCATGAAACAGCTGAGATCAGGTGGAGAGAACTTCAGTTTTAAACGTCACTCCAACAATTGTAACCCCATTTTACAGATGAGGAAACAGAGGCCCAGAAAGATTTTGTACCTGGTCCAAGGTCATACAGCCAGTAGTTAATGGCAGAGACATGACTCAAGCCCAAAGCTGTCTGACTCTTTCCACAGGACCACACCCCACCCTTCTCTATCACACATTCTATAAAGAATCCTAAGTGACTGGTATTGATTAGGAGTCCAAAGAGGCTTCTTGGTCTTCTGGACTAACATACATTACACCAACCATCACTGAATAGTATATGGATGCTCTAATCCCAATTTCTTCCAGAGCAATAATGAGCAGGTGATAAGTCACTTGAACTGCACCGGCAATTCCTTTTGGCCTACGTTCTCACACCCCAGCTTGATTTTCTCTAACACAATGCAGGTGTGGTGGGCTCGTTGCCAACTCTTACTATGAGAGACAAAAAGCAATCCTTAGTTTATGAAAATAATCCTATAGCTCTATTAGAATGCTTGGTTTTTTCTCTGCTTAACCCCTAAACACCTACCAACAGAGTAAGATCTTTTATTTATCCACACACACTGTTATTAACAACCATGATGATGGATCTTGCTGAAGACAGAGTTCACAGTGCTGAGGGGTTGGTGTGCGTATGCCTTGCAGTCTCTGCCCCTCAGGCTGACACCCTGCTCTACACTGGCACTGCATTTGTAGTTTATAAAGCCCTGTGCTTCCGCTTCTTTCTTTGACGCTCACAGCAACTCTGGAAGGAAAACAGGATCATTTTTTTTCCACCTCCACTGCGTTGAGTGCTTAAGGGACATTCACAGTGTGACAAGGGCCGGCACTGATCCCCATGGCGTGCATTCCAGCCCAGGTCTGCTCCCTACACCACGCTCTCTCCTAATTGCTCTGTTCATTTTGTATCTGTGAGGGTTAACTGGGAACACAGGAGTTCTGTTAAATATCACAGTAGTTAGTACATTTTAATCCTGATCCCCTAGCCTACTGTAGCTGCTATAAAATATATGGCAATAATTTCCTGAGGCAGGGTAATGTATAAGGAATGTCAGGCCAGCCTCTGGGCATATTTGCCTTAGCTCAGTTTTATTAAAGTGAAACTTTTATTAAGGCATGTGGTGAATTGAGCAATCGGCAATGATTCATGCTGTTATAAACCCACTGCTACACTCACAATAAATCAATGAGCCATTGTCGTACATTTGCTGTGGAGTTTGTAGAAACGAGGAAAAAATCAATATGGGGATATTATTCAGACCATATGAAAGTATTAAAGTGTATTCTGTGTGTATTAAACCTGGCCAAACCATATTTCATGTGTACTTTTTTTTTCTGTAAATATCTCTGTTAGTATCCTCTACCTTATACTATTTGCTAATCCATGCACTATTGTAAAACAATTATAAGAAATATTTAAAATTCCACAGAAGTCTTTATGATTTTTAAAGTGCATTTCATAATGATTAATTTGCATAATAAAACTGTCCTGAGGACAAAGCATTCACAATATTAACAATGAGACTCGTCCTTTACAAACACACTATAGCCATAACTGTATAATTTAAAAAAAAAGAAAACAACAGGAGGAAGTGATTTGAGCCAGAGAAAGGGCACTTTTCATGATCTCCTAGCTTGATGGGGACAATCACGGAGCCAGCAGAAATCTCCACGTATCTGGAAACGATTACTGTATCTCCGTTTACGTGGAACCTTCTCCGATTGTTGAAATACGTATTGGTGACGGACATCTCCCTTTAGGGCTGCAGTGTGTGATCACCTGCATTTCTGCATTAGGAAGTTTCAGGTTCCTCTGGAGGCTGAGGTGAGTTGGTCACAAAAAAAGGTGTAGCCACATCTGGCTTCAAACTCAAGCTGCAATACCACTGAGATCATTCTGTGGTCTAGGTGGTGAGGAGTTGGGTTATTCAGGGCCATCTTACTTACTTACAGCGGTCTCTGTGGTGCGCTAACGCTCTCTGAAGCAAAGGTTGGATTTCACAAAACACCTATGCCAGTACCCATGGGGTTCAAGGCCCTCTCTTAGGAGCGAAGGGAAAGGCGTGTGAGTGGCGCTCTGTTCAGTGGGTCTGGGCCGTCTCTGACAAGTGCTCTAAGTAGAGAGGACCGTGAGAACCGAGGGGAGACAGAGACAGTTCCAAGTGGAGAGTCAGAGGTTCTGAAGGATGCTTTTAACTTCAATAGGCTTAACATGTGAACCAATAATAGTTTCCTTGTCCTTGAGTTGTTGGCTGTTGGCAGCTTGCTACCCAAGGGCTATCTTTCGGAGAAAGAAAATCAGTGACTCTACGTAGTGGCAAGTCAGTTGGGAATCTCCTTACTGACATCACTGTACATTTTCCAGCAGAAGACGAGATCCAAATGCATAATCCAGGCATCAGGGACATCAAGGGAATTTGGTGACAAGCCTCATGATCTAAAGGTTTATGCTCATTCTCTGGTGGAAACGTTTCTGCCCCACTTTGTTCTGTTTTGCTTTTTATGTATGACAGGTTTAATAAAAATAATATTCCTTACTTAACTAAAACTCCTTAAGACTAAGTGATTTGATTTTGCTTGATTTCAAAGGAAATAGGAGATAGAGCAAAACTAAGCAGGAAAGCTGAGTGAGAGAGTCAACCCCACGGAAAGCACAGGTCAAGGAGGTGGGAACTAAGCTTCCCTTTGCCAACTCACTCCTGGCCCTGCTGACTAGCGCAGTAACTCCACTGCTCCCAGTATAGAGGCTGAACATGCTGGTTTTCTGCTGCCTTCCATGCTTTCATCTGGAGCCCAAGCTATTGATGACAGGAACTCCAATGGAGAGACCAGAGAGCATGTGACATAATCTTTGGCTTTACTATGGTATGTGTGTCTTTCAGGGCATATGGTCTGAGATGATCCATCACGGCCTATGATGTCAGATTATCCACTGAGACTGAGGTCTCTTTGCAGAAATGCAATTATATGCAGATAATGGTATTTCCAGTTGTCGTGACAGACCAGACTGACGCTGAGAAGGAGTGACGGGTTGCACGCTGGATGATGTACGCTCGGGCAAGCACAAGAGTGAGGCACCACGAATGCAGCGGTCAGTGGGTTTTTCAGTTCTTTCCTTCCCTATACGTTTTTCAGCAGTCAGCATTGGTCACCATCCAAAAGCCTACGGTCAGCCACTCCGCAGAGCTCAGCTCCGTAGCCTGGTGAGTCCCAGGCCACCGCAGTGATTCCCGGGGCCTCCACCTGCTCCTCCAGCCGTGCATCCTCTTCTTGCTACACCCCTGCTCTCTCCATAAACCAAAGGACCATTTAGAGGGCTGCCTTCAGCTCTGTTGTCTCCATGTTAATTCCCCCAATCATTTTACTCTTCCTCTAAATCTTTCTTTCGTTTCACTTTTTCTACCTTTCATTCATTCTCCTTTGTTTTTCAATTTTTTTTTTCCCCCCGACTCTTCCTCTGAATCATCTATATTCTGCTTGGACTCTTCTGGCCTCCAGCACTGGGTTGAGAACACACAGGAACCTAACACTGTGGGAAATTCCCTCAGTCATTTAACCAGCATTTGCTGAGAATCCACGTGCTCCTGACCCTGGCTAGGTACTGGGTGTACAAAGAAGCAGTACGGCACAATAGAAAGACGGTCTTCAAAACCAATCGGATGTGAGTTCCAATAGCTGCTTTGCCACTTACTAAGCTGTGTGGCCTTTGTTTCTCCATCTGCACTAAAACCAAGTACAAAGCACTTAGCACAGCGCCTGACACATAGACACCCAATGCATGGAGCGCATCGTATCTACTATTATTTCTAAGCTGTAATCAAGACCCTCACAGAGTACATGTTTCTTGGCCTCATGATCTTTCTGTGAATACTGGCTCCACATTGCTGAATTATCTTGAAATTTGTTTAAGTAATTGAAAGAAGATTTTTGAAGGGATTTTGAGAGCCCAAAGCCATGGGTACAACAGACTCAGTGTTGATTAAGAATCAGTGAAGTTCTCTTCTTGTCCTTAGACCTTGTCTCTCAGAGACCACCCCGACCTTGATCTTTATTCCCAGTCCCACCCCAGTTCCCCTTCTCTGCCCTGCGCCAGCGGTGAAGGACTAAAGGCTGAGGGTATTGGTCAGTAAGCCTTGTTTGAATGGACATTCTCCTCCCAACTGCGTGCGTATTTTAATAGAGGACATTATAAGACCACACTGCACTTCAGACACTAAGGAAGGAAGGTTGTGGCCCACCCTAGGCCAAGTGAATCAGAATCTCCAGGGACAGGCACAGGAATCTGCTTTTAAACAAATCATCAGGCAAGTGGTAAATCTGATCTAAATCATTTACAAAACAATGACTGTGCATCCCCATGTCTTTAAAAAGTGTTGTTTGGGGCAAAAGAAATGTGAAGTGGGATACATGCCCTCAGGGAGTTTATAACTCTATTTGCACATTATACCTAATATATGCTTGTAATGTATACATATGTATATGTGTGTGTATATATGCACATGGGTGCGTACACACACGTACATAAAAAGATGTCACCAAGCAAGGTTGTCATTAAAAGTGAGATCAGCGTGAGTAAAATGCACAGAAACAATATGCCCAAAAAGACAGGACTAGGCTAGCGTCCTGAAAGAAGGATATGCAGGAATTTTCCACTCTTGTTATCATGGAAATAGTCAAATACCCACCCAGGTAAAATAAATATAGTGCGGTGAACCCCTCTGGACTTATCACTGACTTTCAATCATTTTGTTTTTTTTTTGCACTACGCGGGCCTCTCACTGCTGTGGCCTCTCCCGTTGCAGAGCACAGGCTCCGGACGCGCAGGTTCAGCGGCCATGGCTCACGGGCCCAGCCACTCCTCCGCATGTGGGATCTACCCGGACCGGGTCACGAACCTGTGTCCCCTGCATCGGCAGGCGGACTCTCAACCACTGCACCACAAGGGAAGCCCTGATTTTCAGTCATTTTGCCCAACTTTTGGTCTATCTTCCTCACCGTTTCTCCCCACTCTCCTTCCCCCGCAGAGCACTCAAGCCCTGTCCTGGGCCCTGAACTGACTCTCCCCATGGTGACAAGATCACAGTCATGTTTACTCTATTGCTACACCTCTTCTGCGGAGAACAAGTCCGCAGACCACTCTTGGAGCCGCAGTGCTTTAAAGCACACGCCAGACATCAGCTCACACGACTTCACAAAGAGAGGAGCGCAAGGATTCCAGGCAAGGGTAGTTTGCAGATGGGACTGAACCATAACATTTATCATTATGCAAGATTAAATTTTTAGATATTAGGAAAATAATGTACGGCTGTTGCACAAATTTTGGATAACAGAAAAAGAATCCCGTATAACAGTTATTTGAATTTTGTTAACGTCTTTTTCCCCCATGTGTATTTCTCAGATCGTTGTCACCACACTCTACATATATTTTTATATCCTCCTTTTTTATTTAACATTATATCTTATGTCTCATGTTATTTCACAGTTTTTATTTCATAACTTATAACATTTACTAAATATATCACGATTTATTCAAAAACCCCTTTAATGGTAAACATTTAGGTCCTCTCCAGTTTTGTGTTATTATAAATAATGCTGCGATGAATACCTTTAGGCGTACAGGTTTTTCTGTACTAAGTGATATTCCCTTAGGAAGGGGTATAGAAATAGCATTACCAGCCAACGAGCATGTTTATGCTTCTTGATGTATACTGCTAACTGCTTTCCAAAAGGTTTATGCCAATTTACATTATCGCCAACAATGCAGGAGAGTGCCAGCCACCGGGGGATTCTGAGTGGGGAAAGAGGGTCATGTTGTGGATGACTGCTATACACATAAGAAATTTAACCTTCCTCTTAGGGTAGTAGGGAGCCACTGAAGGTTCCTGGATAGGAGAGTGAAGTGGGAAAAGCTTTATAAGATTCACCTGAGGTTAGCACTTGTGATACCTAAGGGGCCTGGTTCTTGTCTTTCTACTGTTAAAACCAACCATGGCCCCTTGAACAAGTCACTTGTCTTTAGGCCTTGGTGTTTGCTAAGTTAAATGAGGGTATGCAGTAGATGATTCTCTATAGTTTCATAGCACTAAAGTTGTAATGACTCATCTGAAGTCTGAACATTTATTTATAGAAACAAATTCCACTTTAATTGTTCATTCCTCCAAGTTACAGTGTCTAGTAAAATCCTAGTTCTTTGGGGAATAAATAATGCCTGGCACCTATGCCACTATTTCCTCTCCTGAAGTCGTGGCGCATACAGCCCACTGATCATGCCTCTCTTTCTGGCTCAGAATCACCGCCCTCCACAGTGCTCAGGCAGCCCCTCACGAATGATCAGCGGTAAGTGACACACAGGGGAGAGCCATCCACCATCCAGTTCCTGGGTTGATCTCATCCCTGACTCCTCAGTGTCTAAAAGGGCCGGAGAACAGATGTAGAGAAAGAAAAGTGAGAAGGAACAAAGAGACATGTGATGTGAACACTCAGATTGTGCTCACTCGGACCCATTACTGTTCTAAGAGCTTCACAGACAGCCACCTCATTTCACCCTCAAGCAACTCTATTCGGGAGGTTACTACCCCCACATCACCATGAGGACACCAAGGTGCAGAGGCTCAGGGGCAGCCCCCGGGTACACAGTGCGGGGAGATGCCAGAGCCTGGGTTCAAAGACTATGGACGCTGCTCTCTCCACCCTGTCCTGCATGAGGGGAGGAAGGAGGCTTGTGGGAGGAGCAGGCAGGAAGGATAAGGAGACAAAAAGAGGAGGCCAGGATGCTGGAAGACAGACTACTGGTTCTATAATTTCGCCACAGGAGTGCCCTACACTTACTATGCATTTATTCCTTCAGTGGTTAATCTATAAAAACCAGGTGGCTTTAAATACAAGGAGTTGGGTTGGGGGACCACTCAGAGCTATGGTGCCATGGGGATAACAAAGGGAAAAGAAACGTGGTCTCCCTCTCCCTCACTTCCCAAAAACTATTATAAGTTAGCAGGGAAATGAGATACATAAACCACTGACTGAAATACACAGCGAAGAGAGATGAGCGGAACAAGAGAGGAACAGATAAGGGATCTGAGGCCCAAGTGAGGGAGCTCCCCCTGCGGTGGCCAAGGGAAGCTGAATGGAGCGGGGGCATTTCACCTGCATCCTGAGCCATGGGCAGGATGACACGTGGATCCAGACAGGTGAGGATAAATGCACCCAAGCAGAGAAGGCAGGTGCGTATGAGGAACGGCAAGTTTGGTCTCAAGATGAGGGGATAAATGAGAGTAACGGAAAATCAAGCTGGAAAGGCGATCGAAGCCTGTAATAGTCAAGAGAGCACTAGCTGAAACAACAATAAACCCCAAACATCCAATGGCTTAAGACAACATGTGGCTACCTTTACCCCACAAAACAGACAAAATGGTTGACTCCAAATGGCGATTCTGGGACCCACGCTCCTTCCATCGTGTGGTTTCTCGACCCCCAAGGGCATAAAATCCTGTTTCTACTGAGAACGAGAAAGCAAGGGTAGGAAAGGAGCACCCTCTTCTGAACAACCTGGGCCCTGAAGTGACACACACATCACTTCTGCTTACGTTTCATTTGAAAAAGTAGATTCAGGGCGGGGGCGGTGGGGAGCAGTGGTGGGAGCGGGTGGGAAATGTCACCACAGTCTGGGCAGCCAATTCCCAGAAGCATCTGTACACCAGACGTGGGGAGCTTAAGTTTTAGTGACTGACTCAGCCACAGGGCCTTGAGCAGCGGCGGCCTTAAGGCCAGGATAATGTATCAGGGCGTCAAGGGGTAGGGGAGCTGGCCTCGGAAGGGTTTTGAGCAGGGGTATTATGTCACTGAAGGTTTATACTTCGGAAAGAAAAATTTGGCAACATCACGCTTCTGAAGGAGGGGAACAGTAGGGGACTATTGGAATAACGCAGCAAGAAGTGGGGACCTGAAGGAAGGTGACAGCAGTGGGATGACAAGACGGCAGGTTCAGATACAGAGAGGACAGGGAGACTGGTAAGACGGAGGAGTGAGGGGGAGGGGCCGCACTCTGAACACGGGGTCCCCGTACGGGAAGAAGTGGAGACTGAGAAGCCCCATGAGGCCCTGCAGCTAGGAGAGCCTTTCTCTTACTGCGTGATTGCAGAGCTATGAGCCTGTGCCTGCAATAAAGGGACAGGCCGGGGCACAGATATTCAGCTCCATTTGGTTTGGATGGAGCCAGAAGAAAAACACTGAGTCCACGAGTTCCCGGGCAGATCTTTCCTGGATGCGTCTCAAAGACAGTGTCCATCCAGGCTTCGTGTGCATCTGGAGTGGAGAGCGTCTGGGACTCCAGAGCCTGCTGATGGACCGTGGACCGTGGACGTGGGGAGCTGCCAAATGTGGCCGAAGCTGCCACCAGAGATCTGTTTTCACAGGTTTTGTTTGGAAACTCAGTGTGGGGCTTGGGAGCAGCTGGGAGTTTCTGAGTAATTGCGTACCCTGGGGGTGGAGGGAGGCCAAGTACAACAGCTTTTCCCAGGGACCCAAGTAAGGGCAAGGCAGGAAGTCAGGTGAGGCCACCCGAGGCCCGGTCCAAGGCCCGAGGTCAGCTCCAGCGCCTGAGGACGAAGCTCCACCCAGACACAGACCCAGCAGCTCTGGTACAAAGAAGCTGGGCATCCCTGATCCCCGCTCTCAACCCCAGGGGTCATTCTCCCTATCAGGGAAGTTTGGGTGCTTTGCGTACAAACTAGCCCCTCGCCACCCACCCGCCAAAGTACCAGATCTATACCCTGAAACTTAAACAGATTAAGTGGACGATCATTTGCTCTGCAATGTGTTTTCCTTTAAGGCTCAGATCAAATGATCAAATATCCGCTTTGAAGCTTTTCTCGAACTTGCTCTTTTCCACACCCCAGGAAGATTGATCGCCCCCTCTTTTCCACACTCAGGGCAATCCCACCACCGACTTAACATTTAACCATCCACATTCAATCACCGAATGTTGTGTACATACTTCCTGGGTGTTAGGGACCGTGGATATAAAGATGAGATGCTCCAATCCTTGCCATCTCTTTGGATCATGAGCCGCCTGGGATCATGTCCCTCACTTGTGAACATCTGTCTGGTTCAGTGGTGCTTGTTTAAAGCTGGCAGGATCGAACTGGATTCACCCAAGTATTCTGCATGCCCCAGTGAAATCGCCAAGAGCTGGCTCAAAATGCAAGCTCTACTAGTGCCTTTGAAAACCCGTGATTCGATTCACCCGCCCAGGAGAAGGCCCTGGAACAGACATCTCGACTTCAGTCGGGTGCCCTTGGAAGATGGCTATGCCTGCCTGCTTCCCTGCATGAGTGAGGTGTCACTGCCCAATCACTGAATTACTCAGAGTCATTACTGCCATGAGTGTGGGAATACTGGACTCAGGGTAGCCTTAAGACGACATCTTTGTTATCAAGGAACGATTTGTTCTCAAAGAAGACAGGAGGATTCTTGGTGTCAAAAAGTCCTGTGTTCTAGTCTAGCCTTGAGGACAGAAGCCCTATAACCTGGGGTAAGCTACACAACCCTCCCCGATCTTAATTTTGTCACTTCCTCCCCAGCAAAATGAACTCTTGCCTTTCAGTTCAAAAGCTCTCCTAGGAATTCCTTAGTATTACTAGGAGAATAGTATTCCTATTCCTATTAGGGCATACTAAGATCTTATCCCTAGGTCTTTTTAGTTTGATTTAACATTAAGCTCTTCCACAATTTAGACCCTCTGTGCTTATTTTTTTTATCATATTTTTAAATTAAGGAACAAAAAAGACAGCCTTTTTGACCAGACAGCCAACAGTCCTAGGTGGGCCCCTCTCCGAGAGAGGCACATATGTCTTGTCAAGATTCTGAAAAATGTATCCTCTTCAATTCTTGTGTTTTTCTTTAAGAGAAAATATAGAGAAACCACAAACATATTTGTATCGTTCCCATATGATGCCTTCATACTTGAAGGAAGTGTTGGATTTTCTTGTTCTTTGGCTCAAAAAGCAATGGGTGACATCAGTGAGCTAAAACTGCAAGTTCTACTGCCCTTTCCCTATTAAACTTGAATGTTTACTTCTCAGGGGATTGGCCAAGAAAAGTCCATTTAGGCTGGAATGCAGCATATTTAGTCTCAGAATTAAGGTAATTTCTTTGGAAGAGTTTCAACCAAATCAATTTATTTCAGAGATGTTGGTGTTGGTTCCCTTTTAAAAATTCCAAAGCCCCAGGCTTTTTAACTGTACCTGCTCTGCTAACACAATTCCAAGCTGGCTCTCACTCTGAAAGCCACATACTCTAGGTGTATGGGATTCCATGATGCAGGCCTTGGGTGCACTAGGAAAAGAATGCGGTTTTATAGGGTGAGGGCAGATGCACAGCTACACGGTTCTCCGGAAACTAAAGACCCAAGGGCTTGGTCCAGACAAGAACCACGCCTCATCTCTATAAATTTCCTTCAATAGTAAAACACATTCATAATTTTTTTTTACTTGATTCTTACAACAACTCTGTGATGCAGACAGAGTAGGTATCATTGTATCCATTTTCATAAAAACATACAAGGGTAGGTGCTATTAACTGCCTTGGTCAAGGCACCCTGGCTGGTGGGTGGCAGACCTGAAATGTGGTCTTCTCCTAAGTAGTGCTCCATCCACAAGGCTATCCTGTCTACCAATCAGGAAGAATTGTGAGTGAACAGCCATTATAAGATAACTAGCCTTCAAAACACCCCAGTGAGAAGCCAGAAGAGAGATGTGTAAGTATGAACTGAAGACCATCTAGAAGGCTTCTGCCTAAAATTACTTCTTCCACTTGCTTGTCCACAGTGCCAAAAATTCTACCATTAAAGAGCCACTTCTGTCAGAAAAGAACCGGGGCTCTCATAATTCCCTGAGTTTAAAAGGGCCCCC
The DNA here is from genome assembly GCF_964270905.1 of Leucopleurus acutus. Lineage (NCBI taxonomy): Eukaryota > Metazoa > Chordata > Mammalia > Artiodactyla > Delphinidae > Leucopleurus > Leucopleurus acutus. The sequence goes on from NC_139154.1 coordinate 41,786,842, forward strand.
AAAACAAGAGACCTCCAAGAGCTAATGGCATCGTCGGGTACTTCTAGAGCGACAGTTAATCATGGCGACATGAGTGAGCATTCTGCCTCTGTTCCTGATAGGCATATTTTATCATGTTAAAAAAGTAACTGTTATCTCTATTTTACTCAAAAGTTGCCAACGTTAAGTCATTCGTCTTAGTCAAACTGGCCTCTTTGCTGTCCCCAAAACAGTTAATAACCATTACTCGAAGCGTTACTCCATTATTCCAACCATCACTCCCTCATTACTGCAAATCTGTGCTCAGTCTGGTCACTGCACCAAGATCTTGTCTTCCCAGCTCTAGAGATGGAAAGTCTATAAATTTGCTCAGAGATTACCTATTCTTGTTTTTTGTTTAACAAATGAGCAAGGAAGTTACATCAGTTGCCAAGACCATATAACGGACTTATGTCTGAACGCTAGAGCCCAAGACTCAATCTGCCAAACACTATTTTTCTGATGCCACTTCCAGGTGTGATATTGAAGTAGGAGTAGCAGCAACAAGAACAACAGCAACTAGACTATTCCATGGCTTCCTCCCTGGTTCTTATTCCATCCTCTTTGTATCAAAAACCCTCCAGTGCCTTAGAAAAGATTTATGAGAATTTATGCGGCTGGAAAGTGTCCAGTTCTGTGTAGATCAATTTCTCAGGAAGAGGAAATAATATCTGGCTCAAACTTTGCTTGTTTAAAGATCTAGTGATTTAAATTTGAATCCCAACTCTGCCACTAACTCGTTGTATAACAAGACAAGCCATCACTTCTTTCTGGGTCTTAGTTTTTCACCAACGAAATAAGAAGTATCAACAGCACTTCTGTGGACCACTTCGGTTTTCAAATACTACTCCTCAACAGTCTTAGAATCTTAGACTCTCTGAGTAGGTATTAAGAGCAGAAAGTAGCAGGCATGATTCAAGGGGCCTTGGGAAGGTTTTTATAACCTACTCGCTGATGACCAGGATCCCTTTTTCCGTGAATGAAGCTTTTCTTTTTCTAGAAAAAGATCAGACTTGCCCATTAACTGACATTCACACTGAAATGTAAATAACTGGTAGCTGGTTCTTTCTTGAAAGTCAGGTTTGGAAGGGAACAGCTGATGACAAGTGGGCAGCAGGTACCTGAAGAGAGGGGAAGAGCAGAACTAAGGTCCAAGAAGAAGAAGTGGAGAACTCTAAAGGTGGTCTTTGCTAGGGGGTGGCCCTGGCAGGTTAGAGGGCAAAGGCAAGCCTAAGTTTAACCTTTCAAAGCTTAAAATGAAACACCAGGGCGTCTGGCCTTCCTCTCTATGTCAAAACAGCCTCCCCTCTGGAGTGCAGTGCTGCTTGAGATCCATCAGTCTCCGAGGTCAGGAGGTTAATGTCCCACCCTGACTTAGGTCACCCCTCTACTCCCCTCTCTGAAACTCCAGCTCTACATTTTTAAGATGCAGATAATAAAACTTGACCCTGAGGTCCACCCCATTAAAGGATAAAACAGTAATCCAGATACATACAACATTTCAGATACATGGAAACTCCATTTGCCTCTGTTCTGAAATGGAATGCCGACAGATTTACGATAATTTGGATATTGTCTTTCTTCATGTATTAAACTTACTGTGGAGGAGACTGTGGAAAGTGGAAAAGCACCTCAACTGTCCCAGTAAAAATATATGGTAATGCTATTGAACTCAAGATAAGAGGGGGCTTTAATTTCCACCCATGACACACATTCTTATAGAGCCTTTAGGAACAGGTTATGGCCCTATTTAAAACGTGGTCAGTTAACCCCTCTCGCATGTCACGCGAGGCATAGGTTATAGATTACTTGAAGGAAAAGGGATAATTTCTTAGTCATCTTTCAATCCACCAAAATGCCCAGCACAGGTCCTGGCATGTAGTACGTGCCCAGTAATACTGTGGTTGATGAATGAACTTGGAAATAGCCAATGGGAAGCAACGTGTTACAGAATGAACATAGCACAAGAATTAAGATACTTGCGTTTATCAATGCATGGAAGGCGACCTTATCAATGGATGTGTGACTTCTGAGTCTAGTCCTTCAGAAGCCTTCCCCCTCTGAGGACACTGCCCTAAGGTTTCCCTATAAGGAAGCTGGTCTCATCTTCTAGAGGATAAGAGGTCACTTGGAAAACAAGGACCCCCAAGCAACACCCAACACCAACTTCCAGACATGTGAATGAGGCCATCTTGGACCTGCCAGCCCAGCTGACCTGCCAGCTGAAAGCAGTCATGAGTGAGCCCCGAGAAAGCAGAAGAGAGACTGCTTGGCCACCCCACAGGATGATGAGAAACAATACATTTTTGTTTGTTTGAAGCCACAAAATTTTTGCATGGTTTGGTACACAGCAAAGGCTGACTGAGCCAGGAAGTTAGACAAGATGACTTCTAAGGTGCTTTCAGCTTTATGATTCCAAAACCTTAGTATAGAACTAATCATAGTGAGAATACAACGATATTGCTAGAAGCATCTCTATTCTACGCCATTGATTTTGCAGAGGAAACCGACACACGAAAGGTGATTGCCCCAGGTTTGTCTTTAAAAAATGCTTGATTGTGCCACATAGTTTCTTACAGGAAAGAAATCAAAGGCTGGCGCGTGGTCCATGCCTTCATCAATCGTCCCCCACATACTTAGGAAGATGGTGCTTCTGCTCTGTTTCGCAGATCAAGGAACACTCCTATCTGAAGAGCAGCCAGTCCATTAATGGACAAAGCCCCCTGAAACAGCCCAACCAGTAGACCATCCTTTGCTTTGAAAGACGCTGAATCTTTCTATCTTTATCTTAAGACTAAATTCAAATGCAATTACAGAGTTCAGCTTAAATTTGGAGATGCTCAGGCTTTCTAACACAAACTTCTAATATTCATTTTGTATTCGAATAATGAATTGCTCCTCTCTCCACCATATCTTTCCTACCTGCCTTAAGCAATGATCACTATAGCCCAAGTGTGGGCTTTCTGCTGCTTTTATCTGCATCTCTGAAAATACTCATGAAAATTCTTCTCCCTGAAGTATGAGCCATTACTAACATACTGTAGAGTCTGGCATTGATTTAGGGCCAACCTGGGAATTTCAGGGTTGGGCTTGGATTTATCTGAGAGGAGTTAAATATTTGGGGCAGGGGTGGAGTCCTGTTCCAAAAAAATGGCAAAGTAAGCTTCAAGATGAGTGTCAGCATAGAAAATTAGAAGAGACGATTAAATAAATACCTGGATGGAAATTCTGGGTCTAGTGCCATCAGCAGAGCACACAACACCAATTTCAGACACATTCTAAAGACAATTTCAATAAGTCATCTGAGAAGATGAATCAAATAAATCCAAAATCTTAAGAACAGATTGGTTGCTATGTGGCTTCTTGCAAGTGGACCATTAAATCAACTTTTTAAAAAACTAACAGTTTCTCCTGTCATCACCAAGTGAAGAAGTGGAAGGAAAAAAAATTGGTTAGCCAAAGGAATGACATTCAGATGTTGAAAGGGTGAAACCTGAGGAATACTACCAAACCGTTGCTAAAAAACAACAAGAAGCTGGTGTTGAAAATGAAGACACAAAGGAAAGCGTTCTCCAAGGCTTAGCACATAGCCTGTGCCCACACGTGCTGATCGGCACCAGTGATTTGCCTAAGAAAACACAGTAGCTGTATTCCCTCTAGCACCTTCTCACCTAGGGCTCTAACTCCAAGTGACAAGGGTGAAGTTGGAAGGGGGACGACGGCCTGCACCTTCTCACACATTGCTGCCTCGCATTTCTGGAACCACCAGTCATCTGAACCTCTAGTTTTTTTCCCCAACCTGTTGCCCTCTTATCATACAATGCTGTTGACTCTCACACCTTGGCGCACAGGTTCATTGGTCCAGGAGGTCCCACACACACAAAAGATGATGCAACTAATGAGAGTAAATGCCAGCATCCCCAATGGGTCCAAGCACATAGATTTGACAGCTAAGGGTACTTAGTCCCAGGATAAGTTATGTGACTGTAGCCAGCGTCAGAATTATGGAGAGAGCATTGGAATAAGAAGGAGACTTGGAGATTAGCCCAGCTGTGCTAATAACTGCCCGAGAGACCGTGGGTGTCACTTAACTACTCTGGGCTCAGTTTCCTGATTCTGAAACAAGATGGTTAGACGAGATTATCTTTCAGAAATCCTTAACAGATCTACCGAAGGTGAAATAGAAGCCTTCTCTCACCCAAAACCACAATTCCTCATCTGTGAAATAATAGGGTTGTGAGAATAAAATGAGTTTAGTTTAAATATGTTGAGAGTGTAGGACACTATCTGGCACGTATAAATTGTGTTCAATGTACGTTAGCATAAAATAATTAATTAAAACTCTACTGTTCTGGTAACTTAGAAGAAAAGGAAGCACAAACTAGCCCTCTGACAGCATGAATGCACTTGAGGTGGTACTAAGAAGCTGCCATACGTCCCCATTTTCCTCATAATGTGTCTGCTCATCTTTCAAGTGCTCTGTCGCTTTTATAGAATATTTTTATTATAGATTAGTTTTTTTCTATTAATCTTTATTGCAGAGTAATAAAAATCAGTATAAATATTTTTTACTTCATTAGAGAAAAATTAAGTTTTGCTTGCTTGTGTTTTATGGACTGAAATGGTGTCTTCTGACCTTTGACTAAGTTTTACTACTACCCAGACATTGAAAGTCATGCTCATCAAAGATGTGTTAAAACACATGAACACCAACTTCTTAATGTTTATCTGCTTAGGAAAAGTGAGCGAGAGCAAGAAATAATTTAGAAATTAGTGTCTCTCACACTGAAAAAACATCATCAGAAACTAAGTAATTTGGGGACTTCCCTGGTGGTCCAGTGGTTAAGAATCCACCTTCCAATGCAGGGGATGCAGGTTCGATCCCTGGTCGGGGAACTAAGATCCCACATGCTGTGGGGCAACTAAGCCCGCATGCTGCAACTTCTGAGCCCACACACCACAACTAGAGAGCCCGCATGCCACAACCACAGAGCCCACGTGCTCTGGAGCCCACGAGCCACAACTAGAGAGAAGCCCATGTGCCGCAACGAAAGATCCCACGTGCCACAACTAAGACCCGCTGCAGCCAAAAATAAATGAAACTAAGTAATTTCTTCAATTTCCTTTTATCCTGATAAATTCAAAGAAAATTTAAATTCTCTAATGTAAAATAGTGCTTTGGTAGGAAGATTAAGGAAGGGGTTTTTTAAAAAATTTCTTTCTTTATAATATTTTGTAGTTTCCAAATTTCCTAATATAGGCTTGTGTTACTTTTATGATAAGAAAAAATAACGTGATTTTTTTAAAGTACTCGTTGGTCCAACAGTCAGCCAGACCTGTTCCAGTTGCTCCATCCATTAAGCTTTAAGGCATGTCTTCAGGGGTCAGGAAAACTGCCAAGATAGAAGGTAGTGTCCCCTCCCTCGGGACCTCACAGTTTATGGAAGAGACAAGACATACAGATAAAGTGAACAGAAATACTTTTAACACCAAATGGGATTTTCAGAGTAAATAAACTTAGAGCAAGAGAAGGAGCTGGGGCTTCAGATCTTCTTTGTAATAGCATCACCTCTATCCTGCATTCACTAATTTTACAACCATGACCTTGGAGCCTACTACTTGCCAGGCCCTAACATAGGCTCCAGGGGTACAATGATGAATAAGTTGCCCTCCCTGCCCTCATCAAAATAATAGGATAGCAGGAGATACAGAGACACAAAAAAATCATTTAAAATGAGGCATTTAGGGCTTGTAGAGTGCTCTTTCATAAGCCCATTCAGTCACTCGACAAAAATCCAGTGAACAGCTGTATGTCAAGCACAGAGGGATAAATAAGAATTGAACCACGCCCTCAGCAAAGCTTCTATATGAATTGTCAAGTACACCTTACACCCCCAATGAAATCAACTTGATAAATATTAATTGCATTCTACATAAAACTGAAGCTTGAGCTAATACACCCAAATTCACACAACTGGTAGGGGTAAATGAGGGCTGGAGCTCAGAATTTCTGATGCGCAGTCTCTGTTGAGCTTACACCCCTGCATCTTCGGTTTTCACAGGAGAAGTTTGTTTTTGTTTTTGTTTTAACCTACTCTCATCATCATAGGAGATGTAAGACTTCTCTTATAACTGAATGAGAATAAAAAGCTGAGTCGGCTGAGGAATCAAGACAGGTTTTTGTGCAGCTGTGGACTCCATCATGCGTCTACCCAGACATTCACCTGTCGACGTTTCCTGATGCCTCCTGGCTGCTGTGGGCCAGACCCATCCGGAGAAGTTCACCTCCACAGCAGCACACTTCCTGCCTCGCTGGGCAGGGGGAGATTGTCAGCCACCAAAGTGGGAAAAATAATATGATTCGTTTATGTGAAGGAAGGGTGCTCAACACTCTGAGTTAAGACTCACAGATTTAATTGCACCATATTCTTCAAGCTTGAACTTCGGTCTTGGTGATGAAAGGTCCGAGCCATCCCTGCTGGGAGAACAAACCTACAGCACCAGACACCTTGGGGAGGCCACCATGCAGACGGGGCTTTGTGTTCTGCATACCAGCCTCTGCTTCCTGCTGCAGGTTGGCTGCAAGTGGAGAAGACTGGGTGGGGGTCCGTGCAGCACTCTCTCCCATCTGTTCATTAGCTGTGCCCACTAAGGTGTAAGGTGCTAGAAGATTCTGCTCCCCAAGTCACTCTGAGAGTCAGGGCTGTGGTCAGGAAGCATGAGTGCTCATCCTTGGACTTATAGGCAGTTTAGCTTGTGCTGGACATCAAATCTATTTCTGTTATTTGTTTTTCATGTTTCAATTCTAACAAGTCCAGGTTTAAGCGGCAGGGTGGTGCAGTGAGAAATGTACTGAATGGACTCCCAAAGCCAGAGTCAACATCCATTAACTCAGGTGCTCTGGTTCAAGTCCACACTCTCTCTGAGCCACTTCTTCATTTGTACATGAGCGAGAATTTCAGAAAGCTGACTTCTGCAAATGCTAACTAATGGACCTTGCACTCTGCTCAGCATCTCCCATGCATCACCTCGCTTAATCCTCACATCCCATGAGGTCGATAGTATCACTATCCCCATTCTAGAGCTGAGAAAACAGGACAGAGAAGTACTGTGCCAGTGATTAAATAGCTAGTCAGTGGAGGAATGAAGGCCACCACCCAGGGCCTCTGAACTCCAGGACCTGAGCTTGGAGCTAGGCTGTCAAAGCTACACTGTAATGATGACTGTGGCCATCTTTGTCTTGTTACCGATTTTATTGGTAGTGATTCTCTTGTTTCTCTTTCAAGAAAGTTGTTAGATATGGATGATATTTGAACCCTTTTTTTCTAAGAAAGGACCCTTCTAGTTAATTTTAATGTTATTATTTGCTTTGACTTGGGATGAACCTATGATTCCATGCTACAAATGTTTTAATAAGCACATCAAATTTACTAATAAAGCCAAATGATAAGGTCTAAAAGTCCCAATGCTGAAACTGTAGTGTTTCTCAAATTTCTTTAATAACAATAATCACCTTGGATATTTGTTTTCGAAAGAATCACCAGGCTTCTCTCCTGGAAATTCTGGCTCAGTAGTATAGAGCAGTGAGGCTCAGGAAGGTGTATTTTTAGTACAGTTACTAGTTCTTCTAAGGAAGAAGACATATGTGCACAAGTCATATGAACAAAACAAATTTTGAAGGATATTTGAAAATTTTAATAAGCTAAATAGACTAAAATCTGTATCTTTCTTATCCTCATTTTTATTTTTTTTAAGTAAATTTATTTATCTTATTTATTTATTTTTGGCTGCATTGGGTCTTCATTGCTGTGCATGGGCTTTCCCTAGTTGTGACGAGCGGGGACTACTCTTCGTTGCAGCGTGCAGGCTTCTCGTTGCAGTGGCTTCTCTTGTTGCGGAGCACGGGCTCTAGGCGCGTGGGCTTCAGTAGTTGTGGTACGCAGGCTCAGCAGTTGTGGCTCACAGGCTCTAAAGCACAGGCTCAGTAGTTGTGATGCATGGGCTTAGTTGCTCTGTGTCATGTGGGATCTTCCTGGACCAGGGATCAAACCTGTGTCCCCTGCACTGGCAGGTGGATTCTTAACCACTGTGCCACCAGAGAAGCCCTTATCTTCATTTTTAAAAAGTTTTCTCAGTAATGAGTGCTGAATGGATACTTTTCTGAGCCTCTATTGATATGATAAGTAATAGTGAAAGTACTGAATATGTGCCAGACACTGTGTTAAGAACATTAGAGTTATTATCTCACTTAGTCCTCATTAAAGCTCTAAGAAGTGAAAGCATAGCAGATTAATGGAATAAAAGCAATTTATATCAGTAAACATAAGTAGGCTAAACTGTCTTAGTAAAAAGAAACAGAAAACTTGGAAAGTTAAGTTAGAAAACATAATGATTTATTGCCTATTAGTGAAACAAAGTAAATCACATAGAAAGGTTAAAAGCAAAAGATTTAAATTAGATCTATCCGGCAAATGCAAATAAAATTACAGAAGGAATAGAAATAACATCAGAAAAAGGTAAAAAAAATTAAATGAATAAAGCAATACTTTTTATATTGATAATAATAGTGTAAGTCATAAGTACTTAAGTGATAAATACTTTAATATTTGGTAAAATAAATTTTAATGATTTTAATTGCAAAAAAATAGAAATGAAACTAAGAAAACTTAATAAGGCACTAACTAGTCATCTATGACAAATCAAAAAGAAAGTTACAGAAGATTTGAATCATATAATTAATTAATAAGGTTATAATAAGAGATATATAGATGTGAAAGAGGAAGGAAGGGAGGGAAGGAGGGGAAGAGAGAAAGGGGAAGAGATAGAGATTTAACTTGGCATTCAACCAAGAATATATCAATATATGCCTACGAAGTATTTCATACTAGGCAATAAACAAACCTTTAATAAATTCAAAATTCATAAATTCTATAGCCACATTGCCCGACCACAACTCACTAAAAATAGGAATAACAATATTATTCCTAAATTGTTAGAGTTAGGAAGGAAAGCTAGAAGAAGTTAAAAAAAAAAAGTCACTGAAATAACCTTAGGGTCTATGAGTAAATCAAACTGACAATTGTAAAGGCAAAAAAAATTAGGGGAAAAATACTGAAATAATAAGGATAAAGCCAACATGGCGCTCAAAGGTAAATTCTTAGCCACAAACACTGATCTATGAAACACCAGTGAAATCAATCCCACCCTACCAAACAGCATATCTGTCTCCTCTGGCTATAACTCTGGCATCAAGATGAATTCTCCATAATAGCATGTCTGTGTTTGGTGCTACTGTCTGTTTCAGGAGTAAACTCTAGAATTTACCATGCAATTTTGGGGGAACTAAGCCTATACTTTCACAGAAGAGCAATTCAAATCACATGCACTGAAGACCTCTGCAGCCTGATTTCACCTCCAACCTTCATCTCTCCAGGTCAGCATTGTCACTGAGATCCTGCCCATGTCGCCTATAATTCCCTAGACTCTGCTTTCTCTGAGACAGGATTCTCCACATAGCTTTTTTTTTTCAGTTCAAACCCCGTCATCTCTTATTTCAGAAATTCTTTGGTGTTGCAGCATGTGACTGGCATCAATCCTTGGTTTCTAGTGTGAATACAGGTTTTTATAAATGTGTATATTTCGTTGGTCAGTTCAATGGAAATGGGGGACTCAAATACCTTACCATCTCGTCCAGAAGGCTCGTCTGAAGTACTCTATAAACATCATGAGTAAAATATTTTTAAATAAAATCAAAAGAAATAGCTTCTCTGATGCCTGCTTGCTGCAGACAGAGAAAAGGTCAAGGCTGAACTCAGTACAGACTCCAGATACAGAGGGCAGACTACATTATTTAATGTCTAGGAGGACATGGCTATTTCAGATCGCTGTGCGTGTGATATTTAGAAGAGCAATCATCAGCTTGATACCACCTGCTCCATGAATATTAAACTGAGCTGGTGACATGACCCCCTAAGTCATTACCACTATGTGAAACAGTAGCTCCATTCCCAATAGCACTTTGCTCACCTACAATGAGGAGGAGCCAGGTCCTGTCCGCCTTTCCTATGTTCCACTGGGATTAGGGTCCTAGCACTGGCTGGGCACTCTTCTTGGTGACCCTGTGAAAGCCTCTTCCCTTCCAAGTTAAGTTCAGGAGGCTGGCAGGGATGATCTCCAACACTAACCCTCCAGGACCACTGTTCTTTCCCATTGTGACGGTCACCGTATTGTGAAGCTAAATTCCCAGAGGCAGGGGAAGAACCACGTCAGTAAGAAGGAGCCATATCGCTGGCACTCAATGGGCCTCTCAGTCCACAAGTCTGCACATTTCTATTTCCTTCTCCTTGTCCACCTCCCCCTTATCCTCAAATGTTGTTCGATTAGATGAATCACAAATAAGTGCATTTGGAGAATCTCAGTACAGTTCCTTGAGAACACTGAAGACAAACTAGGGCATTTAAAGGCAAGGGTGCAACTTGCTGCCAACAAAAAAATCACAAGAGAAACTGTTATGATGTTAGAGATGTCCAAGGGTAAGGTACAGGTGACTACTGAGGCTGGAGAAGCAGGCTCTGAGGTCTGCCCTGACCAGGGGCAGAACAGCAGACACCCCTGTACAGTGAGCTGTGAAACAACTAAAACCAACAAGATGTTCTCAGGTCAGGAGAGGGAAATTTTGAACAGCAGCTGAAGTGTCCAAAAATTATTGAGCTCTCCAAAACAAATTAGCTCACTTCAGTTCCGTTTGACCAGAAGTTCGTAAATAACACTGTCTATAAATTGGAGCTGAGTGAATATTACAGCTCTCCTTTCCATGTCTCCCTCATTGGGAGAGCTGGAAGAACCCCAGGAAAACAGCCTGGTCCAGTAACTGTGCTAGAAATTAATTTTAGAGACTGAAAGGTTGTCGTGACTTCAGTGGAGACACCAATCTAAAAGGCTGGGGGTGAGGGGCTGGCTAAGAAGTAGGTGAAATGCTCAAGGCCACAGGTTCATTCATTCATCCATCCATCCAGAAACACATGCTGAGTTGACCACTGGACGCCAGGCACAGGGGTGGAGGGCAGCATGAGAGAGGAGGCAAAGTGCAAACCACAGAGCCAGGAGAGAGGAACCAGCGGTGCTTTGAGGGAGCATCAAGGGAGAGGGCATTTCTGGCTAGTGGCGTCATCCTAAGAGCTGGGCTTGGGAAAGTGAACAATGTTTTGATGAGCAGAGAAGAGGAAAAACCAGTCCTGCTGGACCATCCAGGCTGAGCAGGCCTTCTGGGGGGGAACCATCAAGGGCCAATGCACTGGGCTTGTTGACAGCTGTGCGGGAGGCCAGAACCCAGGTTTCCTAAATGGCCCTCGGTCTCCTTTCACCATTTCAGATGCTGGCGGTTAATGGTTTCTGAACTTGACTACACAATGGAATCACCTGAGGAGCTTTACAAATTACCGGTGCCCAAGTCCCACCCGAGTCAAGTTAAATGACTGGACTGGGGGTGTGGCTGAGGCATCAGGCTGTTTATGAGCTACCCAGGACCTTCTTATTTCAACCAGGGATGAGAACACTTGCTCTAGGTGATCCTCATGGTTCCAGGTACCAACAGAAAGCACGTGGGCTTCACTCAGCCTCCTTTGCACACCTGAGCAGTCCAATAGGTGACAAGCGTTTCTAGGGAATGTGAAGACTTGTCTCCCACAGTGGAGGGGCAGGATGGTGTGGCGGCTCACAGCCCTCACTCAGCCTGTCTTGGTTTGCCTCCAGATCACATTACTTAGTGACTTTAGAAAGTACCTAACCTAAAGTACATAAGCTTCAGCTTCCTCCCAGTACCAACAGCATTGCTACAGATAACCACATAGAAAGATTTGTGATGGTGGATTTTAACCCCTTTTGGGCCCCAGATCTCTTAGAGAATTTCATAAAACTTCAGATCCTATCAGCCAAAGACTATACATGCCCATACACAAATCTGAATCACATTTTGGGGGTCAACAGACTCCACAAAGATTGTACACAGATTGAGGTTAGGAACGCCTCCATCAAAAGGGTTTGACAGACTCCTGTCTCCCTGGTTACAGAAATTTTGCTTTGGGTAAGGCTTAATTCATACTCAAGCTTTTCTCAACCTGTCCAACTCTCTTCAGATTCCCTATGGATGCTACTTTTATTACAGGGGGCAAGACCAGTCAGGAGCTCTGAGTTTCAAACCAGCAGTGTAATATATACGAAAACAGAGCAAGGTGAAAGTGGAGACCAGTGCATCAAGAGGAGAATGAGAACCAGATGCCTCCGCTCAGGGAAGAGTGGAAAGAAAGGCAGCTGCCCGAGGGGACTGCTCTGTGGCTTACCTCTAATCAAGGCTCACGAGGAACAAAACCAGAGGAAGGCGAGACGGGAAATTGCAGCCTCAGAACGACTTGGAGTGGGCAGGTGGAGGTGAGGGAGCGCTGAGGTCAGAAAGAGAAGAAGGGCGGTCGTTTCAGAAGCCTTAAAGAAGGCCTTGGGGAAGAGGAAAAACCTGTCAGTCAATAAGTATTACTGATTTCCTAGCGGAGCATCAGGCACTGTGGATCAACTGAGCAGAAAAGCACCCTCCCCGAGGAGTCATTTTATAAACTCCTGTTGTGTCCATAAACGCAGGGGATGGGGCACTAATTCAAAAAGAAAATATGTCTTATGAATTTACCAGCAGTGGTGGCAAGGTTATTGTCTCTCCTCTAGGTTCTAGTGATAGCCTGGTACCCAGGGCTCTCCACCCCGGCTGGGCTCAAGCCCTATGGGTCCTCAACTACATCCTGTTCTTGCTGCCCCCATGTCCACCTCCCGAGCTCTCGCTCATCTTGTTCACCCTAGAGCTGACCACCTCAAAGTTTAGTTTCACCGTCTCTCAGCAAGCTGTCTCAGGTTCTTTTCACGCACTCTGGGAACACAATGGTTTCTCCATCCTCTGAACTCTTATGATATTGACTTGTCCATAACGCTCCTTTGATATTATTCATACACTTCTTTGTCTTATGAATACAACAAAATGAAGGGGGGTCATTAACCACAGCTGAGTTTTATAGAAGGAACACTATGGAACTAAAGTCTTTGGCTCTGCTGAACACCTCTGGATATGCCCGTTTGAGAACAAGACATGAGGCGAATTATGCTGCCTCATATCAGTGTTTGCAAAGGTGTGATCCACAGATACCAGCGTAAGAATCACCTTAATGGCTTATTAAAACAATGCAGAGCAAAGTTTTCATACAAGGAAGCAGAAGTCCAGAAAGTAGAAGAAGCCCAATGTCCTTGGGAGCTTACAGAAATGCTGGAGAAGTGTTTGGACTTTCACAAGCGAGAATTCCCAAAATGGGAGTGGGCGGCTGTTACCAGGTTGCGATCTCAAGGGGCACAAACCTTCCAGCTGACCCCCAAGTGTGCCCTGCATTTCCCACACTGGGAGGCAAGCGTGTAGGGGTCTACAACTTCTGTAGTACACACAGCGAACCCCTAGGTCCAAGCCTTTCGCCTGAAAGGTGAAGCTATGGGAACTGACAAACAGCTCCAGAGTGTAAAATAATAGAGAACTGGTTCAAATACAAGCTCTGCAGAACCCAACATGCTGGAAGAGAAAGAAAGAAGAAAAAAGCAGAATATTCTAAGGCTATTGACTGAATTTTAGGAATCAGTATCTCAGCTTTAAAAAGTTATCTATCGAATATCAGCATATAGATAGATAGAGATAGATCAGCTTTTTATAGCTATATATATCCCCAGAGCACAAGTGAAAGTGACCTACTAGAGTATCTCAAAAGTTATTTCCTATAGATTTTTTAAGTTCCTTTTTTGATTACCGTGACCCATCTTTCTGTAAACACTTTAATTTGGAAGTGCTTACTCATCCTTAAATAGTATCCTTAAACTGGATACTTAAAGTATCCTTAAACTGGATACTTTATCAAGTGTCTCAAAGTGCTATCCAATATTTATGTGGTCTCAGATCACAGTGAACCAAAATCTGCTGTTGTAAGGTCTGGGCTACATTCTAGACATGGCAGAAGATCAACCCTGGTCAATTCCAGAATTTTCATCATGGTCAAGGGCCTGTGAGTGTTGGTGCACTGGAAGAGTTGAGTTTTCCACTGATGAGTCAGTGCTGGGTAGTGAAGCTGCTACACTCCATGGAGACGCTCCAGCTGTTCAGTACACAGTGCAGGGTTCCCGGCATGACCAGGTGAACCAAATTCAAAGAACCCCCTTTGAAGTCCCACCATACTACCTCCCCCATCCCCGTGACCTACTTCCTGAAAGGATACTGTCAAACCACTGGTTGAAGTCTCTGATACTGTTTGCGTATCAACCACCCCTTCATCTGTCACTTCACAGGTTGGTTTGGATGTCATATTAACTCTCCAACTCTTTTAATTCAGAAAAAAAAAAACCGCAGGACTAGAATTGAATTTTGTCATGAAAATACTCTCAACTGCCTAAATGAAATGAAATAGACACAAAAGGCATAGTCATAATTCCTTAAACCCTATTTCAAGGTAATACCAACATCTTTCTATATAATTCAACTTTCCCAGTTTATTGTCTAAACACCTATAATGAAAAGCGGTTTTGAGCCCTCAAGAGGATAGGATTCCATACATGGAAAATTCACTCTGAACTTCTTACCCCCAGGCAGCACTGCAATCTGGCTCCCAAGCCTTTCACTGAAGAGCTTGGGACATCCACTCCAGTGCCCCTGTGATCATCTCCTGTAAGCCCTTGGAGTGACTCCTTCATGCCACCCGGGCCTTGGTGACCACGGTGTTCATGAGGATTCTGTCATCAATCATTTGTTCCACTAGAGATCCCATCCCTAAGATATTCCAGGTATGCATGGTACTGTGCGTTGACATCTCAGACAAAAACCCGTAACACAAGGGGTTAAATGCTACAACGGATAAAAGCACAAGATGCCATGGCTCTCACTCTGCCTCAGCAAAAGGGGTGAAGTCAGGCTGGGTGTCGAAGAATGGGTGACGGAGGCACAGCACATGCAGGGGATGAGAGGCACAGAGTGTCACTGAAAAGCACAGAGAGAGGAAGAGGGAAGAGACGGAGGAACGCTGGGGCGTGAAGCTGGAGAGATTAAGCCCTAGATACTAAGGACTTCAAATGCTAGGCTAACTGATTTGGGCTTAACTTGGAAACAGCGGGGATACAATGAAGGGTTTTGAGTTAGGAAGTTACACGGTCCAACATGGGTTTTAAAAAGATAACACTGATCTCACTAAGGGGTTGGGTAGATTGGGGAGGTACACAATTAGAGGTAAGAAGGTCTGTAAGGGGGTCTTATTTAAACAGGCCAGGAGAAAAGCTATGAGAACAGTTTGGTTTTGAAAAATATGTACAAGTCAATTAAATTCTGTTGACTAATTGAATTGTGAGTGTGAGTGTGTGTGTGTGTGCGTGTGTGTGTGCGCGTGTATGTATGTGGAGAGAGTCAGACAGACAGACAGACGGGGAAGACAAAGATTCTAAAGGTTCAATGTTTGTGATCTTACTCAACGGAAAACACATGGTGTCCAAGAGAGCAGTGAAGAATAGAAACGGAGTGGCAGCCTGTGGATGCCATGGGTGAGGATGCCATGGGTGGCAGCCCTGTGGATGCCATGGGTGAGGATGAGATCAGCCTTGCAAACAGAGACGAATATCACAGACAGCGACCATGATCTTCAACAGAGGAGCTGAAGACCCTCTGTGGGGGACATGGCCCTGGGAGGAGGCGCTGGGAGAGGGTCAGAGAAGTAGAAGGTGACCTGGGAGAGCAGAGGAGTAGAAACCCAGGGTGAAGGAGGAGGCGACAACGTGCAAGGCACTGAGGTCACCACTGTAGGCCACGTCTGCCCTCAGGCTGGACAATGACATTTACTTCACTTTGGATGATGACTCTGCATGTCCCCAAGGCAGAAAAGAAACAAACTTTTTTTAACAAGTAATCTATGTCAACCACAGAACTAAGCTTTTAAAACAGTATCTCTAAGAGGCAAGAATTACTATCTGCATTTGACAGACAAGGAAACTGAGATGTGAAGAGGTTAAATACCTCCCACGGGTGAAATTGTAGTTGATCATGAATCCAGAACTAGAGGCACTCTTAGCCTTGGTGCTGTGTTCTTCCCCTTGTGCCAGGCTGCCCTCCTGGCTTCCTAGGCAGGTCACTGGTAACCACCCCCCGGGCATTCTGGGGAACAAGGCGGTGGGGGCAAAGGGAGGGCTCAGGCTTTGGAGGTTAAGGTATCTGTACTTCCTTGGCACAGGGAGGGCATGAACACCCTGAAGCAAGACTCAACTGTCATGATCTGCCAGCAGTGTGGCAGGTCTTCCAGGTGTCAGGGCTGCCCAAGAAGCCAGCTCTAAACAGGTTCTCAGCTGTGGCAGCCCCAGGAGTGGGCGGGAAGGTGACCACCACCTCTCTAATAAGGTAGATTGACATAAAGCCAGGAACATGCTTCAACTAGGATGATCAACTGTCCCAGCTCACACAGGACCCAGGAACCAGGACAGTCCAGAAGGAGCAGCTCTTTCTGAGCCAATGGTGAGCCCAGGTAACTATGGAAACCAGAGCCCAAGGGCTGATGGAGGATCAGCTACCACATGTCGTCTGGATGCCATGTAGCGGGAGCCTGATTTTTCTGGGATGACAGGACCTCTTAATTTGAAGGATCCTGATTCTGACTTTCCCAAGGTCAAGAAAGGACTCTTCAGGAATTCCCTGGGGCACATGCTGGGAGCTGACACCTCTCCCAGCAGTGGAGATGGGGGGACGATGGCCTCTGCCGTTTTCACATCAGCCTCCTGATGTCCCCCTGCACTGTGTGGGCAACACAGCCTGCGGGTAGTGGGGAAATTCCTGCTGTTCCCTCCCAGCTGCACAAAGGAGTTGGGGAGGCTCCCAGGGAGCAGCAAGCACACCACAGTGCCTTCCAGGCTCAGGCCTCACCTCTCCCCTGCAGAACCTCCATCCCGCTCAGAGCAAGTGCTTAGCAGATGCTGACTGAGCTGATGTGGACTCAAAGAAGAGGGCTGGGACTTCCCTGGTGGCGCAGTGGTTAAGAATCCACCTGCCAATGCAGGGGACATGGGTTAGAGCCCTGGTTCAGGAAGATCCCACATGCCGTGGAGCAACTAAGCCCGTGAGCCACAACTACTGAGGCTCCGCTCTAGAGCCCGTGCTCCACAACAAGAGAAGCCACTGCAATGAGAAGCCCGTGCACCGCAACGAAGAGTAGCCCCCGCTCGCCGCAACTAGAGAAAGCCCGCGCACAGCAACGAAGACCCAATGCAGCCAAAAATAAATACATACATACATACGTAAATTTATAGGAAAAAAAAAAAGAAATCTCTTCTCTGAATCACTAAAAGGGAAAAGTGTTAACATTTCAATCTTCAGCAGGCTTAATAAGAACAAAGTTGAAAAGGCAGAAACAGCTCTACCCATACTCAACAAAACAAAAACAACAACAACAAAAAAAGAAGAGGGCTGCTCTCCCCAATTCCAGTCAGCAACCTTACAAGACTTTTCCTCAAAGACAGAGTTCCTCACGTCACTCCTCCCAAGCCTACAAGAGAAACTGCATTCCTCTGCGTGATGCTCCCCAACCTGTATCCCCTCATACAGGTCTCATGCAGCCCACCTCCCACTGGTCCCCACCTCTGTGCCGTTCCAGCCAATCTAGACCCATCACCATCACCCATGTGCACTCCATCATGCCTACCCTCATCCTTTCCTTGGCCTTTTTCCTTGCCAGTATGCGCTCCCCACTCCCCCAAAGTAACCTGTAACACACAAGATTGCTTCAACAAAGATTTTTTTTTTTTTTTTTTGGCTGCGCTAGATCTTTGTTGCTGCGTGCCGGCTTTCTCTAGTTGCGGTGAGCGGGGGCTACTCTTCGTTGTGCTGCGCGGGCTTCTCATCGCGGTGGCTTCTCTGGTTGCGGAGCATGGGCTCTAGGCGCGCGGGCCTTAGTAGTTGTGGCACGTGGGCTCAGTAGTTGTGGCTCACAGGCTCTAGAGCGCAGGCTCAGTAGTTGTGACGCACGGGCTTAGGTGCTCCACAGTATGTGGGATCTTCCCGGCCCAGGGCTCGAACCCATTTCCCCTGCACAGGCAGGCAGATTCTTAACCACTGCACCACCAGGGAAGCCCTCAACAAAGATTTTTGTTCAGAGGAGGTTCTCATCACGTCTGGTTTCCTTGTTAAAGAGGTGGATCCCCATTCACCTGTCTCCCCATGTGATGAAAAGAGCTCAGGTTGTAAAACCCCGTGGCTCCCTGAAGCATTGCTCATTTCCATTCTGCCCCATGACCACATCTTCCCTTCTCCCCCTCTTCCTCATCGCCATCCTCTGCCCTGGTCCTGAGAAGGAGACCTGTCACTAGCCAGGACTCGCAAGAAGCTGGTTCTATGAATAGAGAGGCCCATCTCCTGTCTGAACTGCTATGGGATGTTACATCTCCCTGGGCTGGGTGCTATAGGAAGGGCCCAGGTCCAGAAGGTGAGAGGGAAGGAGGGCAGGAAGAAGAGAAAGATCAAGGAGCAGGGACCTGGAACCTGTGCTTTCCTAAATTTCTCTCAGGTTGAGGAGCACTTGCTGTTTGAAAGAAGAAGAGCCTGCCTCATGTTGGCTGGTCTCCTGTCTCGCACTCCACCCAGTACCCGGCAGCCAGCCGGGATTGAGGGGGGAGAGGCAGCAGAATTCGCTTCTCTGTAGAGTATAACTTGGGAATGGGAAACAGGGCAGCCCTCTCCTGATGCAAGGAATGCTTCCAGGGCTCAGTCTCCCAATGTTTATTCTTCTTTCTGACCCAACAGAGAAAAAAAAATCAATTTTAAAATACCAATTAAAAATTCCTTCTCCCAGTGCATATTTGGTTACAGTAGTCTACATCATACTCCCCTCCTTACAGATGTGTAATTGCCCTGAAAGCAGAGTTGTCCAGAGTGAAATATTAAACAACTCAAACCTAAAATGTTCCAGAGGTAGAGCAAAGAGAGCTGGGCATGTCTAAGTAACATGCTACGTAGAACCAGGAAACACACACACACACACCCCCTCACTGTGTGTAGTGCACTTTTGTGACTGCTAAAACCATAACATCTGGAATGCCATTCTGGAAAACTTCCAGATGTTTTCCATGAGGAACACTTTGTAAAAATTGTTAGCCTTCTAGGCATTTGTGAATTTTGTAAGGAGAGTACACTCCCAAGCCCACATAGGAGCAAATATGGGATTATAAAGTGCTAAATGCTTTTCACAACTGTATAAGCAATAATGCTCTTTGGGTAAATATTCAGGGAAAATTATTTTTGCAGATTAAGCAAATGGATGTGTTCCAATCTGCAATTAGATTTGTATTTCAGAGAAATCAAGGAATGCAGGTCAGCTAGTCTTAGGGCAGCTTGTCTGGGAGCCAAAGCCCCTAACCTGGGCAACATCACACATCCTGGTCATTAATTTCCTCGTCTGTAGTTATTCCAACACTGGAAGAGACTAACGTAGTTTCATAGCTTGTTATATTTATCTTCCTTCCTGAGGATTTTTATATTGCATTTTATAAATCCGGCTTCAATTTATGTGTAAGCCCCGTAATCATTAGCATTATGTTAAAGAAGAAAGAAAGAAAGAAAGGGGGGGGAGGGAGGGAGGGAGGGAGGGAGGGAGGAAGGAAGGAAGGAAGGAAGGAAGGAAGGAAGGAAGGAAGGAAGGAAGGAAGGAAGAAAGGAAGGAAGGAAAAGCTTGGGAAGAAAAAAAACCACTCCAACAACAATGCTGGGGAAGCCCTTGGAAGAATTGCTAGTTTTTAAGATGCATAATATATAAACATCTTAAAGGAATACCCAGAGTCTCTTTTGAAATCAGAAATTATGTGAAGCAAGGAAAGAATCATAAAAGCTTATTGATTTCCCGAACCCACTGAGTAAAAGTATTTTTAAACCATGATTCACATAAGGGATACATTTGACACATCAAGAGAAACTGGAAACCAGGCTCCGTGCAGCCACATCAGATACTGCTCTATGTCGAGTTTGTTTACCATTACAAAGTGAAAAGAAATTTGCTTTTCCTCCCCTGCTCCCTTTCCCTTGAGGATGGCGATTTTTTATTGATTTTGTCCTTCTTTATACAAAAGTCGAACTTAAAATGTCCATGATGAACTAATCAGACGTCTCGGCATTTTCATCAGGCCCGCCGCTGCCCTCCTTCCTATGTGGGGCTTGGCCCCCAATCCGGCGGCAGCCAGGGCTCTTGAAGGGTTCTTGTTTTGAGGCTCTAAGGCTCTCTACTTCCTTAAAAAAAAATCCTTCAACTGGGATCTGCAGGACACTTCCAGGCAAGATCTGGAAAGGCAGAGCACCTGGAGCCTTCTTGGTAAACAGGTGAGATGCCCAACCTGGAGGCCACGCTGGACCCCCAAGGAGCCAGGCCCTTAGGCTGCTGAGGGCTGTGGGAACCTCAGCCAGATGACCGGCATCCTTTTCCTGCCTGTTACTTCCTTATCACTTCCTCCATCTGCACTCAGCACCCTCACCCTCATGCCATCTCCACCAGCAGGGCTTTCCTTGGGTGACGGAAAAGGTCTGAGACTCTCCTTTCTTTTATTCCCTAGAGTCCTGGTGAGCCAGCGCTGGGATCTCAGTGACTCACTGGGACTCCCTTGTTTCTAAGACCATTGAAACTCAATGAAGAAAGAGACACACTATTCGTAACGTTTGGCTGTGGTGTTCCTGGCCCACCAGCTACACAGACATTTCCTCAGGTGGTTGGTTTCCAAATACCACGCCTAGCACAGGTTTCTCTAAGCTCTTGGTTGTTAAGGCATGAAAAGAACAGAAAGCTAAGGATATCCCAATTCTACCCCAGGGCTGCTTCAAAGACAAAGGGAAAGAAATGGGGAATAGGCAAATGCCCAAGGAATCAGAAAATATCGCAAGGTCAACCCACCTGGTATAAATCAGTGTGCACAGTTCCAGAGGGTCGCATGGAAACCTCACGCTCAGGTGTAATTTGCCCATCCCAAAGTATTTTTCCTAGTAGTGCCAAATGCCATAATGCTCTCTGTCAGTGATTTGAAATTATTCTATAAGCTACATATCGGGTACACTATTGTTAATGAAATGCACACAAGATGATGAACAACTTCCTTTTCCTGCTGGAGCCCCAGCTGCAACCAGTGCCTGGATCCTTCGTGCTGTAAATCAGCCCTTTGTACTCCAGGAGGATTCAATGAGCTGCAGGTGTGGGCTTGTGGAAGGCCGCCTGGGATTAGGTAGCAGCATTTGATATGAGATCCCAAACAGCACTAGCAATCTACACGCCACATGCGGCCACGGGCTTTGGAGAAAGCAAAGGAAAAACGCTGATGAAATGTGGCACGGGACCATGGAATGCAATGTCAAACTTTCACATCTGCAGGAAAAGAAGGAGAGTTCCTAATTTTACAGTGATGATGTCATGGAGAATTCATGACAGTGGAAATGATGGGCCAAGGTTTGCAAACTTAACCACTTAGGAGGTTGCTAACCGAAGGCTAAGATTTTCAAGGGACAGTGCAGGTTTAAATGTGATGCTGATTTGTCTTCTCGGCCTGAGACATCCGTGTGTGTGTGTGTGTGTGTGTGTGTGTGTCTGTGTGTGTACACATATTTGCACACAAGCTCTGGAGAGAGACACGGACGGGAAAAGAAGTTGTATTTGAGAGGTTATGCTTTTGCACAGGCGTATAAAGCTGATACTTTGCATGCCAAAAGTGTCCTTAAAAACATACCGTCTCTGTGTAATTCAGCACAGAACATTGCTAACTGTCCTCAACAACAGTATGTTTTTTAAAGACTGATTTCAGACACTCTAAAAATTCACCAGCCAAGAGAAACTATCATAGTTGTTCACTTTCTCCTCAATGTTAACCACTGAGAAGAGCTTCTTTTTTAAATATTTTTTTTCTTCCTCGGGGCTGAAGAGACATGAAAACAAGTCTGGTTTTGTTATTAGCATACTGATACAATATATATTGAAGAAAACATATCTGTAATTTTTTAAGAGTCTGTTTTTCATTAGCTTATCTTGATACTTTAAGTTAATCATTATTTTCAACCATATATGATTTAGATATTATGTCATTAATTCATGTACAGTCCATCTGAGTAATGATTGTGGTTTTCTACTTTACAAATTCATCTACTTCACCAAGAAACCAAGAGTCGAATTCCATGCAACATCTGGTTTCCATTGAATGTAATTACCATTTGCAGAGTTATAATCATGTGTTATTGTAAGGACCACGGTGTCAATCACTTCCCTAATGGGGAAAATTCAATGCCTAAATACCTGCGAGAACAAGAAGCTGACTTCAACAGGTGCATTCAGACACTGGGTTTTAAGCAGAATTCTAGCCTACCCATTTAAATAAATCATTTTAAGGAGAAACAATATTCTTTCCATCCCCTGTAGCAAGGGAAAGCATAATACCCAGGGCCTCAATCTCCCATGCTCAGTTCCAGTACTATATCACGTTTAATCTTTTAAAAAATGTATGAATGTGCCTATATCACACTGATTCTTTATATTGCCTACACTCGTGGGAACCCCCAAAGGCCAGGCAGGATTTTTGCAGACTTTCTGGGGAAGAGGCCATCTTCTGATTCTTCCCGGCTTCCATGAAGTCAGTCATCTCCTTCATAATGAAAATAGGCCAAACTTGAAGTAAAGAAAATATTAAACAGCTCAAAACTACCAAGGTCATTATAGTCCTTTCTACCCCGTGGGGTTTTGCGGGGGATAATCACTTAAGAGTTTTGAAAAAAAATCATGAAGCACTGTGTTTTAGTGTTCACTAGGTAAGCACTTTATGGCCAAAGGGAACCACATTCCCCTGACCTCAATCCCTCCTGTGTTTACAAGCCAAAACCTGTTTGAACTGGTAAATGTTTGGCCACTCATTCAGAAAACACTTCCTAAGGCAAAAATAATACACCAGGAATTGCACTGGACATTCAGGATGCAGAGATGAATAAGACAGAATCTAGAGGGGGAGAGCGCCGGCATGATACGCGCAGTAGAAGTAAGCCCAGGTGTTTCAGCAGCAGAGAAGGGCCATTTTATCCAGCCTGGTTGAGGAGGATGGATGAGTCCAAAAAGGCCTCCTGGAGGAGGTGACTGGTGAGCTGAGTTTTAATGATGAGTAGGAATGGAATGTTAGTCTAAAAGTCTTGTCATTTTAGTCCCCTCCAAGGAAATGTTTACGGAAGTAAACTTTTTGATTCATTAGAAATACTGTAAAAGGGTGATTTACAATTCCTGTCAGTTCATTCATTCACATATTTATACATAGGCTATTTACCATTCCATTCACGGAACTCATTCTTCTCATCTATGAGGGTCTTAGGACGCATGACAGAAGTAGCAATTCCCCAGAAGCGGTTTTTATTATCTTTGGCATTATCATTACCATAACACCATCTTACATTTGAGGAACATTCTGCAATTCACAAAAGGCTTTCACACATATTTTATTTTCTTGTCATAATAAGGTGGAAAGTGCAAGTATTAGATTAGCCCTTTTGCAATTCACAGATCCTAAAAGGTCACAGTGAAGAAAGGCCTAGAATTCAAGTCTGTAACCTCCATCCTAAGACTGACTGACCTAAAACATGCAGCCTCTGGCCTTGATGAGGAGGGAGGAAGGGAAACCTTAGCACTTGGTCCATAGTTGATGCTCACCGTAACTGAAGGAATGAATATATTTTCAGCTGTTAATTAAAAATGCATATGGAAAAGACTTTTCTCCAGAAAATTTAAAGCAGAGTTAACATTTAGCACTGTTGGGCTTTATCATGCATTTTGTGATCATATTGGTAGCACATTTATTCTCACAATTTTCCTTCTTTTCAAGCAAGTGGTTAAGGAATTCCACATCCCAGGAGCACTTCCAGACTCACAGCTGGTGAGATAACCCAGAAATGCTTGAAAGGATGGCTGGATGATGCAGGGTGGGTTGAATAAGTGGGAAATAAACATGTGGATAATTAATAAGTAGCAATGTCAAAAAAATAAAATAACCTCCAAAATAGGAAGGTAAGAATTGGAGAGACAGTGTAAGTAAGCAGCCCTGGATCAAGACCCAGGGGTCCTGGCTCACGGGTTGTTTGTTTAGCCTCTAGAAGCCCCTAGTTTTATCATCTACTCAATAGGAACTGCAGCCTCTACGCCACCCACCCCATCACTTGTTGAGAGAATCGATAGAAATATCTAGCACAAAGCTGCAGAGCCGTGCAAATCGTAAAGCAGTGAGCAAATGCAGGGAAGCTATTATCATCCCTGACAAATTGAGAGATGCTTCCCTTTCCACCCGAGGCTGCCAGAGATCGGTTTATAGTAATAACATCTGTCGGGTTGAGGCCCCATTGAAGATCATAAGACCCACGGAGGCAGGAATCCAGTTTCTGGGTTCTCTGAAGTGCAGATGAGGCTGTTTCTCAGAAAACTTCTGTTGCTTTTTTGTTTTTAGTTTTTTTGTTTTTCGTTTTTTTTAAGAGACGATGATTGAATTCTAAGGGACTTTAAGGCTCCTTCCAAACAGAACCTACGGTTTCCAGAATGCCCAGGTGCTGGCTACAAGCACATACTGGGACAGGGGCAGAGCACGTGGCATTCAGACGAAGAGTCCCCCGACATTGTATCCCAAGCCCCTCAGAAGGTAGCATGCATGTCCCCCTGCCTGAAGGAGGGAGGTCCTTTCTCATCCTCAGGATTAGCGACTAGCTGCCCCTTTGTTGGAATCTGGTTCAAGGAACCAGTCGGTAATTGCTGGGAGATCCATGCTCCCACTCACATACACACGATGGTGTTTGACAGTGGATAATGACACGGATGATGGAAGTCCCCTTGCGTGCACTTTGTCCCAGGAAATTCCTCACTCACAGAGTACAAAAGAGGGCAAAGTGACAATAGTGACATTGGTAGCACCTGCAGGAAAGAATTTCCGCTAGTTGTCAGGACACCTGGGAGCAGCGCCTGATCGTGCCAATTATCAGCTGAAGGGGTCTTAGGTAAGTTTCTTGGCTTCTCTTGGCCTCAGTTTACAGATCTATACAATGAGGTCCATAGCTCTTGCTGTTCTACTTTATGGGATTGTTGTAATAATTAAATATGTGAATTATTTAAAAACGCTAAAGTGCTATGTTCCTATGGTCAGTAGGTCAGCTGATGTGTATGTACTACATGCCCTATAACTAAATACTCATTAGTGATAACATACGGCTCCACACTGTAGAACAAGAGCTGCCATCACTGCACATTTGGCATGGTGCCATGTGCTTGCACGGTTCTAAGCTTGTCACAAGTTATAACTGATTTAATTCAGCCAACCAACTAATGTAGACACCGTTACCATCCCACATGACTTGGGCTCAGATTGCCGAAGTAAAAAGTAACACAGTTCACAAGCGGTACCACCAGGATTTGAACCCAGGAACTCCTACTCCAGAGCCTGCATCCTTAACCACTCTGCTATCCTGCTTCTCATACATGCGTGAAGATACACACCTACATACGTATTTTTAAACTCTTTATTTTGAAACAGACTTAGAAGAGCTGCAAAAATAGTACAAAGAATTCCTGTATATTTTCACCTAGAGTCCCCAAACGTTATCACTTTAGCACATTTGGTTTATCATTCCCTCCTCTCTCTCTCCACACACACTCATATTTGCGTATTTCTGAACCCTTTGAGAGTAAGTTGCTGATATGAGGCCCCATCATAAAATTTGGCCCCATCATAATATTTAGCCCCATCAGGTCCAAATACCTCTGTACATTTCCTTTAAACAAAGACATTCTCTTATAAAACCGCAGTACAATTACTAAAAATCAGAAATTAACATAGATATATATCAATATTATCTAATCTACAGGTTATATTCACATTTGGCTAATTATCTCAGTAGTATCCTTTACAGCAACAGTTTTGCGGTTGTTTGTTTTGTTCCCCGCCCCCCCCCCCCCCCCCCCGCCGATGCCATCCAGGATCACATGTGCTATGACCTTAACATTTCCGAAGACAAACTGAGTTTGGGCTTTTCTGACATTTTCACCTGATGAGATCCAGGTTATGTACTTTTGGCCAGCACGCCACAGAAGTGATGATGTGTCCTTCTCAGTGCATCGTATCAGGAAGCGTATGATATCTATTTATGCCGTTGCTGGTGATGTAAATAAAAACACACATATATTTAAACCATGCTGCTTGTTGACCATGTAACACGCCTCCCCAGCTGCCGGGGGCAGCTCCCGAAGGGTGGGGCGGGGCCCAATTGGTGCCTACAGCCTCCACCATGGCTGGCAAGGAAGGGCTGGGCACTCAGTCTGTGCTCTCTGGCCGCTCTTTGCTCTGTTTTCTCCTTCTTGACCCAGTCTCTCCTGGTAATCCTTCCATGGTCACTCCCTATAATGACAGTATCAAGGACAAACCCTCCTGTTTCCTCTTTCATTCATTCTATAGGTAGAAAACCTACTTGGTTTTTGGAGCACCTTTTCCACATCAGCCCCTGAACCGGATGCTGGGGAACGTGGAGGTAAACAAAATACAGCCCGACTGTCCTCAGGGAGGCGGCACTGCCCAGGTCAACCCACACAGCAGACAGGCAACAAAACATTCACCCCTCCTCTACTGTCAACCCACTTCCTCTCTCCCACCTTGTTTCTCAGCAACCAGAATCTTGTTCTCTGTGTCACAAACCACCCAGTGTCGTGTCAGAGGCTTCTAGTAAGTTCATGTGTTGCCTTCTTGATTGCACGATTTTGTTACTATTAGCAGTTTCCTAGAAGCAGGACCTCCACCAAAGGAGTGAGTGTCACGGGAGGAAGTCCAGGAAGGAGGAAGGTTTCTGGGCAGCAGTGTCGTTTCAGGAGCCCCCGCACCACACCCCACCGGGGGCGTCCCCTGCCCTGCCGTGTTGTGAAGGGGACCCCTATGAAGGGCTCGGCTCACTGCTCACCCCACAGGAGGCAAACGTCCCAAAGCAGACATCATCCCTGCACTCTCTAAAGAGCAGTTTAACAAGGCAGAAGAAGAGAAAGTGTGATTGACACCATCTTTAGGCCACCAAAAAAGTCTTTGGTTTGTCCCTTTGACCTAATTAGAAAATGCAAAATCAAATCACATTTTCAATTATGGAAAGCCTGGCTCTGTGAGGTGCCCAGCTCAAGGAGATCCAGAAAAAAAAACAAGGAAAACGTGCCCCTGCCCTCCTGGAGCTTATGGTCCCTACCCCACCCTCCCCAGACAGCAAAGGCCATGGGCATTCGGCGAACTTGTCAGCATGTCATCACCGGCTGATAGGTCCTAATAGCCTTTGACAAGTGCACATGTTACCGTCCACTCGGTGCCGATGATTAAAGAGAAGCAGCAACACAAACTGCTGCTTTCAAAGAAAGTGGTCTCACTCTTTGGGGACGGGGCCTATGCTGGGCCCCCAGTGGCAGCGCAAACAGACAGGAGGCCAGCCAAGCAGGATTAGGGGAACATTAGGGGACCTGGAGCTCAAGGGCCTGGACTGCAGTGACAGCTCTCACACCTGCAAGCTCGGGGCCTCAGATTAAATTACTTAACTGAGCTAGCCAACCCGCCTTACCTGTGAAACTGGAATATTAAGAGAACCTACCTCATGATGCTATGAGGACTAAAGGAGATAGTTCCCTGAATGTTGTCTAGCTCCGCTGCCAGGCAATTAATAAGTCCTCAAGAACTTGTTAAGATTGCCTGGTCTTTTGGGGGCTGGGGGCTAAGTACAACATGTCTACCCCTACCTCCAGGGTCGGGGGGCAGTTTCTATACAGAAGGGCTTCATGGGGCAATCTTCTGTGAAACTCATACTCCTGCTGTGTTCTTACTAAAGCCTAAGAAAATTTGAAATTTTTGTAGCAAAAATGGGGTCAAACCTCTCTGATTCCAAAGATCCCAAAGGAATCATATATATGAACCCCCTTTACAAGGTGCTACAAATTTCCATAAGATAACTACCCAGGACTCTGCTGGAATTTGTGGGCCCTTCGCCATTAAAAATGAATCCCTTGGTTTGCCTCTGTGTTTGAGTTTAAGAAATTCAGGTGAGTTTGTCATTTTTTTTCCCATTTGAAGCATTTGGCACTTTTTTAAAGTTAATATTTTGCCTCCTTTCCGCTCGTTTCTAGGTAACTTTACTTTCAATCATTAGAGTACTGTCTGGTTTTTGAGAGTTCTTTATATGTTTTAACTTTTATCTATCTAAACTTTTACTTTCTGATTTTCCATATTCTTTTTTTTTTTGCCCCTCAGCTCTTTAGTTTTACGTTGTTGTTTCTCTAAATCTCTTAATACTTGTTTACTTCTCTTTTTGTTTTGTTTTGCCAAAATTTCTTTTTAACTTCTAAATTATTATCTTTAACTTTTTAAACCTATTTTATCTCTTGTCTTTGTATAATAATGCTATTTCAAAGTATTCCAACATTTCGTTTCTTATCATTTTATATTTAAAGCCTTTCCTCCCTCTATTCACTCGATTCTTTAAGCCTTTCATTTCTAAGATTCCTGTTTTTTATCATTTGTCTTGTGGTTTTATCTGCTTGAAACATTTTTATGTGAGCACTGGCCTAGAATGTCAGGCAGAAATCTTCACCTTGTTGGAGGGGTCACAGTCATGGAGTGACATATTCAATACCTTTGCTCTGCCTGCCCCTCCACAGCTGTCCCTCTGGAGCCCCTTAATTGGACTCCCATTAATTTCTAAGTCAGTCCCCAATAGTCATAACCTAAGTAATGTGTGAAACCCTCAAGTTTAAATTCCTTTCTCAAGACAATAGTGATTCTACCCATGCATGCATCACATACAATTCATTCCTCTTAAGTTAGAGAAGGTCATGGCCTAGCCTGGGGTCACCCCTAGCCACCCCTGGGAAATCGAGCAAGCCAGGTGTGCAGTGAGCTACCCGCTGGGCAGGAGGGTTGAGAGGCAAGTAGTTTCAAAATCCTTTTGCCCCTGTCACCCGACCAAGAGCCCCAGTCAGAGGACTCTGGCGGCTCTGCAGAGTCTCTGGCACAGCCTCAACCCCAGAGGAGAATTCACTGGCCTGGAGGAAGGCCTTGGTGGCTGAGTTTGTAAGTTTGTCTCTGTCTCAAAATAAAAGCACCAATTCCAGTATGGAGTGAAACTGGGCAGGACAGGATAAGCCTTGTTCTAAGTCACTGCTTGGAGTATCCAAATGATTGATCTTAGTAGCCAATGCAACTAAAATAATCATTTTAATCTAAACAATACTTTAACCCTTTCAATGCCCTTTCACAGTCCCTATTTCATGTGATACCCAACTGTAAGCAATGAGGAATGGGCTCAAACGATCCATTAATAGACCCAGGGACTCAGAGTAAGCAGCAGACCCAGAACTGGAGTCCAGGTCCCCTGCCCTTTCCCAGCATCCTTCCTTCCTGTATCAGGGAACCTCTTCATGTTAATCCACAGCAAGAACCCCACACCAACAGGAAGAATGTGTCAGGGGCCACAGCCCACCTGCTGACTGGGTCCTGAAATTATTTTCTATCTTACGGAGAGATTGGGGCGGGAGGTCGTGGATACAGTGACTTAAATCCATTCTCAAAGGCAAATGACTAATGGCAGATTCCTTCTGGAGAGCAAAACTGACAAGGGAGAATAAGGGCTATCACCAGGGTGATATGGAGCTATCTTGAGAAGACGCAGCGAGCTGGGAATATGGAAGCCAAACAATGGCCCTCCCCTCTCGCCCAAACCCCGCCAAGTTCTGCCCCATCAGATTCTGCCTCCAGTTAATCATGCTGAGCCACAGCTTTTATATGTTGGTGTTAAAAAGTCGCCACGGAGGTCCTAATTTTCCAAACTGGGTCTTTAAACAATATATCTGTGTCCAGTATCTGGGACAAAAATTAGCCTCAGGGCTCCAGGTCACTGAACATGTATAACATTGATTGAAACATTTTGTGGAACAAACAAATTAACTTCCTGAATGAAAAATATGACCTTGCCTATTATAGAAGAGTAAATCCCAAATGTGAAATTTATCTCTAATAGCCTATCAGGAAAAATATCTGAACCCAATACCCCTTTGCCTATTGAATAACACTAATCCCAGGCAATCACTCTTCAGGAACCCTGCCTGTCTCTAGTTTGCCTCGAGCTTGTTAAAACGAACCCATTTTTCTTCTATGAGAGATGTAATCAGTAGTAAGGAAACTAGAACTTTGGTGATCCTGCTAATCAATCTATGTTCCACAAATGAAAACACTCCCCAATTGGTAATTAGTTTTCGATGATGAAGTAATTAAATATTTCACTCTGAATTCCCTCCGCCCTGCATCTGGGGCTTTGTCAATGTTGCATTTTCCAAGTCCCTGTGTGTGCAATCTTGTTTTATTTATGGCTGGGCCTTTACAAGCTTTCTGAAACCGTCTAAACCACACAAAGGCGAGGGGAAACCTGACAGTTAAGTGTTGAACTTGATTATTACAGTCAGCCAGGCCAGGCAAAGCAGGGACAGCCGGACCACACTTTCCCCAGAGTTATCAAGAAAATATGATTACATAGTTCAGGAGAGTTCTAGGAGTTCAAGATAGAAAAGTGGAAGCCGGGACTTCCTGGTGGCACAGTGGTTAAGAATCTACCTGCCAATTCAGGGGACACGGGTTCGATCCCTGGTCTAGGAAGATCCCACATGCCGAGGAACAACCAAGCCCGTGTGCCACAACTACTGAGCCTGAGCTCTAGAGACCGTGAAACACAACTACTGAGCCCACGTGCCACAGCTACTGAAGCCCACATGCCTAGAGCCCGTGCTCCACAATCAGAGAAGCCACCACGATGAGAAGCCCGCACACGACATCGAAGAGTAGCCCCCCGCTCACCGCAACTAGAGAAAGCCCGCACGCAGCAACGAAGACCCAACGCAGCCAAAAATAAGTAAATAAATAAATAAAATTTAAAAGAATAAAGTGGAAGCCAAATGTTTTCTTGTTTAATCTTGGCGAAGCACTCTGGAGAAATGAGACATGACCTGAGTCTTCTAAACAGATGTCTGTCTTGGTTTGATCCCATCATAATGGCTCTTTTCCTAGTGTTCTATCACTGAAATGCAGCATCCATATCTAATGGAGGAATGGAAAATGCCAATGCTGTACTGATTCAGAAATGCACTTTTAGGGCTTCCCTGGTGGCATAGTGGTTGAGAGTCTGCCTGCTGATGCAGGGGACACGGGTTCGTGCCCCAGTCCAGGAGGATCCCACATGCCGCGGAGCGGCTGGGCCCGTGAGCCATGGTCGCTGAGCCTGCACGTCCGGAGCCTGTGCTCCACAACGGGAGAGGCCACAACAGTGAGGGCCCGCGTACCGCAAAAAAAAAAAAAAAAAAAGGCATTTTTAGTTGCCTGACCAAGGTGGAGTAAGTCTTGTTACCAAAATCCATTTCTTAAAATTGAACACTGTAAATATACATGTCAGAAGTTTTTGTTAAGAAATCTTTCATCCTTCTCTTCACATGCATGGTCAACCGGTTATTATAAGGAGGTGTGAAAGACTCCAGAATGAGCAGCGCTCCCCTCACCATCCTCAAGGCCAGAGGCACTGGTTACGTGAAATTCCTGGTCCTGTCTCAAATTCACTCCCCTCCCATTTACCTCTGGAAAATTGCTGTTAGCAAAAGGTAATCGTGCATTTTTAAGATCCCCCTCACGGTTCAAACTCTTCAAGCTTTATCGTTCTAAAATAGTGGCCACACTTTCCTGCCACTGAAGAATTCTTAGCTCAGCAGGGTGGGACGAAGGATGCACAGCCCAAATGGACGTGCCCTTTCAGAAGTTCAGGGAGACCTTAAGTAATGGGCTTTGTCCCAGGGGAAATTCTAACTAATCAGGCATAGAATAGAACAAAATGAGAATGGGCAATGAGTAGCACATCTCCATAAAGAACAAGCCAGTAGCAAGACTTAGTGGAAAGAATCCTAGACTAGATATCAGAAGGCCTGGATTTTAATCCTGGATCTAGCGCCCAATTGCCACATACCCTGATATCTCCAAGGGGACTGGGCTGATGTTCCCCAGGTCCTTCCCACACTGAGAAGCTGTATTTCCAGGAAAGCTCAGCTATTCCTGCTCTTGCAAGGAATCACTAGCGGTATTCGCCACCCAAGTCCCCTGTCAGCCTACAGTTTAAAAAGTCCATTGAAATTCTTCCCCTCAATAAAAGGGTGACCTAGCATGGGTCCCTTGACCCATCAGAACCAGTTTCTTCATCTGCAAGTAAGATGTGAGAGCTTCATGACATTTTCTTAGGATCAGTGAGATAAAGGATGTGCAACCACTCTACACGCAGTAAAGACAAATATAAATACCTGTCTATTTTTTTTCTATCTTATCAAATGTAACTGTCAGGAAACCCACTGTCTACCAGGCTAACCGCCTCTCCAGCCAGTGAGCCTGTGTCAATGCGAGGAGACTGGATGAACCCCAAGATCTGATTTGGGGTGACCTCGTGTGGCATGTGAAGGTAAGTATGGTTTCTAAATGATGTGAGAAAACACAGACCACGATGTCTCTCATTTGTGGGTATTCATTTAACTTCCGAAAATGAGACCAGCACCTCTGGAATCAAGGTTCAGAAAACTGCACTTAGCCCATGCTTCCATCTGCAAAGGAAAGTGGAGATCGGCAGGATTTAAAGATTTTTTAAACAATTCATGATGAAATTCTATTGCATGATTTTCAAATTCTCTGAAAATTTTCTTCAAAGTCTTGGATTACATCAAACATCCTTGAAATCTTTGCTTTGTCTTGCATACATTTACAAAAACAGCGGTAGAAATCTTGCTGCTGTCACCAGAAGTAATCACTATCCCTAACAGATTGTAGGCGCATAAAATGCCCACATACTCCCAAAAAGAAAACAGAGAGAAGCGCTATCCACAAAGCAGAAAGGCAGCTTAAGCTCACAGGTGAAAAGTGCACTAGTGACAGTAGCAGTATTAGTAGCGGCAGCAGGAGAAATAACAGCTGCCATTTATTGAATGAATGCCGACTTGTCACCAGGTGCTGGGCCAAGCATCAACATATATAAATTATCTTATTCAATCCTCACAGCTCTATGAAGTTGGCACTGTTATTCACCTTTTACAGATGAGGCAGCAAAACCTAAGCAGTCAGGTAGTTTGCCTAAAGTGACAGGGCTAACGAGTGGCAACACCTGGATCTGAACTTGCACCAGTCTGACTCCAAAGCCAATCCTCTGAATTGTGATACTCATCTACCTTCATACAAACCCATAAAAGCCTGTGCTCCAAAATCTGCAGCTTGGTTATTAGCAGGCTTTGTAATCATGCCTTTGCACCATAAAAATCATCCACCTTCAGGGGAACGTTTCTTCTTGTTCACCTTGGTTACACAGAAGCAAAGAGGATGTCCAAGCTCCAAGAACACAGTTGGCTTCACACACATTCTGTTATTTTTGTCACCTCCCCAATCCTGCTGATGCTTGGAGCTGAGGTCTGCTACTTGGTAAGAGTCCTGGCAATTGGGATTCCCCTCCTGGGTGGTGTCTTAGTTCAGGCTGCTATAACAAAAATACCATAGCCTGGGCCGCGTAAACAATAGATATTTATTTCTCACAGTTCCGCAAGGCTGGGAAGTCCAAGATCAGTATGCTGGCAGATCCACTATCTGGTGAAGTTCCACCTCCTAGTTTGCAGAGGGCCATCTCCTCCTTGTACCCTCACACGGTGGAGAGCAGAGAGACAGAAAGCAAGTTCTCTGTGTCTTTTTATATGGGCACTAATCCCATTCATGAGGGCTCCATCCTCATTACCTAATTACCTCCCAAAGGCCCCACCTCCTAATACTGGCACAGTAGAGGTTAGGATATCAAACTATGAAGGGGATAGGGCACAAACATTCAGTCCATAGCAGGTGGCACTGGTGCACTTCACCTGGAATGGGGTATTTTTGATGGGAATAAAAATCATGGCCAGCGGATGGGTGAGCATGGGTTTCCCACACCTGCAGGAGGTGCTAGTAACCACCTCTGCTACACAGAGAGGATCTCCATCATCAGCATAGCCACTCTCACCTATTCAACATCCACTGAATACGCAGTCAGCACCCACTCTCTTAGCTTCCGACAACACAGGGATAAGTTGGGTATTACATAATGACAAATGACCCCACAGACATTCCAAATGTAAAGTACATACTGTGCTCCCTACTGTGGTGGCTGCTATACTAGTAGGACTGTAGTAGCACCTGCCTCTGATCTTCCTACTGAATCACCTCAATTAACCTAAACAGTGCCTCTCAGTTACAATCTATCAGCAGTGAAATTCTTTGTTTTATGTACATGTGTAAAAAAATTAGTTTCCTGTCAATTCAGTTTTCTCTAACATATCACAACTTTGTCTACTAACATAAGACATTGATGAATATGATAATGATCTGATACTAAGAATTCCTAAATAGAAAATGATAGATAAATAAATAGATAGATAGATGGATAGACAGATAAATAGATGGAGAGATAGAAATTACCACAGTCTGATTCCTGGTGGAATTTCATAATAAACTATTGTGTGCTTTTAGATTTAAAAAATAATATTTATTTCTAAAATCAAATAATATTGAATATAATATCATTAAACCAATTCATTAATGTTATTCAACTTATTAATTTGTTATATATATTTATACCTTCTGGACATGAGTTTTTCAAGACTTTTCTCATATATGAGTACTATGTATATTTTGAAATCATTTTGGAATTTTAGTTGTTAAATCAAATAAAATTAATATTAAAACATTTCTACTTTGCTAGC
This sequence comes from Leucopleurus acutus, assembly GCF_964270905.1. NCBI lineage: Eukaryota > Metazoa > Chordata > Mammalia > Artiodactyla > Delphinidae > Leucopleurus > Leucopleurus acutus. The sequence goes on from NC_139154.1 coordinate 41,821,737, forward strand.
ATATGCTTAATTTTCAGTGTTTTTGTTCAACTTAATTTAATAAGGCAGATGGTTTTCTGAAACTATAAAATCCTACAGTTGGGCTTCCCTGGTGGCACAGTGGTTGGGAGTCCGCCTGCCAATGCAGGGGACACGGGTTCAAGCCCTGCTGCAGGAGGATCCCACATGCCGCAGAGCAACTAGGCCCTGTGCACCACAACTGTTGAGCCTGCGCTCTGGAGCCCATGAGCCACAACTACTGAGACTGTGTGCCGCAACTGCTGAGGCCCGCACGCCTAGAGCCCGTGCTCCACAATGGGAGAGGCCACTGCAATGAGAAGCCTGTGCTCACCACAACTGGAGAAAAGCCTGTGCACAGCAACGGAGACCCAATGCAGCCAAAAAAAATCCTACAGTCCCCTTAAATACTTCATCTATAAATAGATATTCATACGCTTACCATAAAGGGCCACTCTTTGATTTAAGCTAGAAAATTAGAAGATTTATACATAAGCAGAGTAGTCTAAATATGTCACCAATTTGGCAATATACTGAAGAATATCTTAAATTAGATTTGTCTATCCCCCAAATTCTTCTTTTCCTCAGCCTAAATGTCTCCTTTGCTTGGAAAGTATACTAAATGGAGCAATGATGTCAACAAAAATAGATGACCGACATTACTCCAAAACATCTCTCTTATGAAGAAAAAGATTTGAACACGCTCATGCAACCGTAAGTTCAAAATAAAGAATCAAAATTCTTGCATAAACCTGGTCATAGCAGCATCAGTTCAGCTTAAGAATTTAGTTACAAGGTCAGTAGGTCGGGGCAAAATGCCTCACTCAATCGTAGAATTGGCCATTCTGCCAGTCGAAGAGAAGATTATCAGCCCTGTGTTGGGGCAAAGAAGCCAAGAAACAGGACAGGTTCTGCTTTACAACAATACTATTAATAGATATTCAACAGCATGTCAAGTAACCCAGACACTATCTAGATCATTAAATTTTTTAATGTTTTCACTTTAGGTTCATGAATCTACAGATGTTAGTAACTACACTCAGTTAATGACACTAGTTAGTATCAATGAGGAAGAAATAGTTGGGAAAATTACCATTTGTTCTGCAAAAAAGTACCAAAATAAATTATCCGAGGTAAAATAACATAATTAAAGTGGTAAAGTCTATACTTTGTACGTTTGTAACAAGTATGAAATTAAAGAAATACACTGTTAGTTTGTGATCTGCAGTGGTGTTGCCACAAGGATAGGACAATAGAACAACAGGCTTTACATCTTCCTCAACATCATGGGATTCCGATAACGGCTTACTCACACAGAGGTTTCCTTTACAAACATCTGAATTTCACATTAAATCATGTTATCAGGATGGTGATACTAATAAAACCCACACCCTGCAGTTTCTGTGAAGAAACTGGATGAGAATACAACTCTATGTTATTTTAAATAAACTTATCTTGGCTCTCTAAAGGAAGAATTTTAAAGAGGTTACGATCTAATCAAAAAAGACCTGAAAAATTTGGGGGTAAGGGGGAGAGGAATAAGTTCCATTTCGCAGATCTGCATTAAGATAATTATTAGCTTCAGAGAGTTACTCAATTAACTTGAATTAACAATCTAAAATTGCAAGGTCCCCACAAAAATACACTAATGTGCACTTGAAATGTTTATGGATTCAAAGCAAAAATTCAACTTTGGAAAGCTGAAGTTAAAAATGGTTCAGTGATTATGTTCAATTAATATTTTAGTTTGAATATGAAAGACTAAAAGTCACTATGATTAGAGTAACATTTGTGAAAATCATCATTTTGATATAATGTATATGAAATGTTCAACTGGATTTGAAATCCAACTACATTACCACAAGAAATTTCAACATTTCATCTACCATTGAAAAAAGCAAAGGGAAATCTGTTAGATTTAAAAATTGGATCATACCCTTGATGTGTAATTTAACGTTTTCTTTTTCTGAATTTTTGAGTTTTTATTTGTTTATTTTTTATACAGCAGGTTCTTATTAGGATGAACTGGCAGATTGGGATTGACATACATACACTAATATGTATAAAATAGGTAACTAATAATTTAACTTTTAAAGAGACTGAATCATCTGTATTACAGTTAAGGGAAAGAAAGGGTTTCTATCCACTGGAGGACAATAAATGGATATGTAAGGTCTTTTGCCATTTGCTACAACACCATGCAAGTGTTATTTCTTTAAGAATTTGTGTGAACATCATTTATATTAAAGAGTGACTATTAAGAATTTGAAGGGATCACAATAAAAAACACTGTTGATGCCATTTCAAACATAAAAACTTGTGTGCAGCCATTTCAAGCATAAAAATATTTTTAAAAAATTATATTCAAAGAAGTGAATTAAAAAAATAATTAAAATATATTTGTTATCTTTTCCCTAATGACTCTGTCAACTGAAAAAAATGCACAACATGAGAGTTGTGAGTTAAGTTTTATCTGGGGCAAAACAAGGACTATAGCCCGGGAGATAGCTATGAGAAATTATTCCAAAGAGGCAAGAGCATACATGTGATTTTGGTGAAGGAGGACTACATACAGTCAGGCACATATTTTTTGCAGAAGGTTGCTGCTAGTCACGAGGAGCAGACGTCACCCTGAAGGATTTTAGTACTTTTCTAGATATGAGGAGATGCAAAAATTGGGCTCATAAAATCTTCTGAAAATACCTAACTATCTGAAGACCTGTTCTGCCAGTTTTTCCCAGAGCACAGAGTGCCTCATTCCTGCTCTCCACCCTGAGCTCCTTTTAGCGGGTGTTGAAGGCCAGCAGCTGCAGCAGCTTGTGATTCAATCCTTGTAGAGGTAAACTGTAAGTACCAATGGCAGGTGCCAATTTGTAGGTGACAATTTACATATTGATTTTTTTGCCATAGTTATATAATGCCATAAATGTTTTCACCAAGCCCTTTAGAGATGCTTCCAAATTCTGAGTTATTCTGTACACACATTTTCATTTCCTAAGTGTTCCATACTGTGATGGTCAATTTTATGTGTCAACTTGACTATACCTGGGATGCCATCCATTATTTCTGGCAGTGTCTGTAAAAATGTTTCTGGAAGAGATTAGCATTTGAATCAGTGGGTGCAGTAAAGCAGACTGTCCTCCTCTGTGTTGGTGGTCACCACTCAATCCATTAAGGACCTGAACAGAACAAGAACCAAAAGAAGAGGAAGGGAAGATCTGTTTCCTTACTGCCTGGGTGCTGAGCTAGGACATCAGTTTCTCCTGCCCTTAAACTGGTTCAATAAAGCTCCTCTGGTTTTCAAGCCATCGATCTGGGACTGGAATTACAGCATCGGCTTTCCTGGGTCTCCAGCTTGCAGATGACAGATCATGGGACTTCTCAGCCTCCATAATCACACGAGCCAATTCCTCATAATAAATCTTTTGTAAATATTATTGGTTATGTGTATTAGAACCCTGATACACACGCCTTAAGAATATATGCAAAGCGCTGATTTCATCCAAAATTCTTGTTTTATAGGTGGGAAAAAAGAACATCCAAAGAGGTTTTGTTTCACCAACTAATTACTGTTAAAACTAAAACCCGAATACAGAACTCCCTACTCTCCATCCAGCCAGCATTGCTCTGATGGGTGAGTCAGGTAGTAAAGCAGCGTTTGTGTTCAACAAACATGAATGCTTTTCTCCATCCTCCCAAGTCAGTCCTCCATCCTCTTCCTCCAAGTCTCTGGTTGTGCTACACACCCAAACACCCTCCGGTTCCCGTGTCCATTTACTAGAGTCTTTCTCATCCTTCAAAGAACCACTTAAACACCACTTCCCTAACCATGCTGAGCCCCACGGGTCTCTCCATATGAGTTTTTTGGGTGCCTACTGTCTCAGTCACTCACGCCCACATCATGTTCTTTTCCTCATAACACAATGATTAAATCAGTCCACCCATCTACTCCAATCCTATAACTAGGTTGAGTCAAGGACCGCTTCTAAACTTTCTGCGAATCCTTAGTGTCTCTAAAAAATGTATAAGTGTGCATCAAATGATGAGCTAGTTAATTGATTACAGACTTTGAATACTTTCCATGAAGACCTAGTGTGCTAGATCAGCAGCCAGATGGAGCTGCAACACCCAAGCAGGATCCTCTATCCAACACCTCATTCTAGAGCTGAGAACTTGGGGGGTCATGTGACCAGAGGTGGGTCACATGACCAGAGGTGGGCCATGTGAACAGAAAGTGGTAGCCCTGAGACCAAGCTAGGTGTGACTGACCGCACACAAAGCCCATACTGCTCTGTCTTAATTTTTTAAAGTTCATTGCAAACATGCTTACTTCACAACCAAAAGAAAAGTAATACTACGAAGGCTCCACAATTCCAACCTTTTTCTTTAATGATCTCAGTAACAACTCTAAAATAATTCTTAAGAAATGCATCGCCCAGCTTTGAATGGAGATGGCCTCATATTTAACAAGCTGTTATACACGTGTTTAAAAAGGATCTTAAATCTGACATCTCTTTTCAGGCTTCATTCAATGCAGCAAGTCTTTTCTAAATCCCTACTGTGTGACACTGTGTGAGGTGCTGGTATCTGTGCTAAACACTAATAAGGTCCAAACTTGAACGAATGCTCACCATATTTAGAAAGATAGAAGATGTGGGTTCAAACACTGACTTCACCGCATATTAGCTAAGTGATCTTGAATACGGTACTGTGCCTATCTGTGCCTCAGTTTCCACATTTGTAAAACACGGATAAACATGAACCCTACCGTGTGTGGTTGTTAGCAGAGTTAAATAAGCCCATGCTTGTTATACAGAAGTACTTGTAAATGCTCAAAAAATATTGTTACTCCCTCTTTCTCCAGGGCTAACAGTTTAACTTTTGGTTATTGGGTCATGAATGAACAAAAGGCAAAGATCCCAAGCACCTGCTGCAGGAACTGATCTCCTAGAAATCCTGTATCCTGAGTATCCTCCTAGTATCCTGAGGCTTCTTTGTCTTCTTTGTAAAACTGCAAGCCTGGAAGGACTGAGGACTTTAGCCAGAAAAGCCATTAAGGCTCGAGGAACTGAGAAACGCCAGAGTCTCACAGCTGGTTATGACTGTATGGCACTCTGTGATTTAAAATCTTAGGAAAGGGGTGATCTGGGATCCAGTGGTGCCCCCCAGAGCACTCCACAGGACGGACACAGCAGAGGAGAAAGCAATGCCACACAGGATCCGGCCTGGAGTGAAACACTCCCTTTACTCTCTGGCACAATGACTTTCTAATATGACAGACAGATTAATATTATTAACTTTGGCAAATCCACAGCCCTCCAACCTCTCAAGGGTAGAGAAGGGACGTGTTGATTTGGAGCGTCTCCAAAAATAATTTCACACGAGAAATATTTCTCTTGGATGGTCCCTGCAGAGGAAGTATGCTAAATTAGACACCGTGGCGTGGAGGGATCGTGTAACGGCACCGATGCTTTCGTTGGTTGAAAGGTTAGCAGGCCATGTCCTGAGACGTGGACTTGTTCAGGATGCCAGAGTGAGAGGTCATGAAATTTCATTGTGGAGAGACTACGCCTTGAGTAGGAAGATCAAAAGCAGTGACAGACCACACCAACCTGGATGGGAAGCAAGACTTCAGTGGCAAAAAACTTCACCCACATGCCTTATGGAGGGGGGGGGGGGGTACAGAGAGAGCTTCTGTGTGTCTTTAAAAAGAGAAGCTTCAAGTGGGGGCAGAGTCAAGATGGAGCACTAAGAGGACGTGGAATTCGCATCTCCTCACAACTAGGGCACCTGCCAGGCACTGGTGGGGGACCACGGACACCTAAGGGGATGGGAGGAACCCAGAGCGACCAGCGATCTCTCCCTTTGGCTTCTGCCCCCACTTCTTTTTTTTTTTTTTTTCTTTTTTCTGTTGGGGTTTTATTTTACCTTGTTGCAGTTGTTTCAATTATAGTTTTATTTTTCCTAATATATTTTTTATCTTTCTAATTTTATTTTGTCTTTTATTCTTTGATATTGTACTGCTCCTTTTTTTTCTTTCTTCCTTCTTTTTTTTTTTTAACCACACCACAAAGCTTGCAGAATCTTGGTTCCCAAGCCAGAGGTTGGGCCTGAGCTCCTGTGGTGGGAGCTCCAAGTCCAAACCGCTGGATTGAGAGAACCTCAGACTCCAGGGAATATCAATCCGAGTGAGGCCTCCAGGAGGTCCTCGTCTCAGCACCAAGACCCAGCTCTATCCAACTGCCTGCAAACTCCAGTGCTGGACACCTCAGGCCAAGCAAGCAGTAAGACAGGAATACAGCACCACCCATCAAAACAAAACAAATGAAATGACAAAAAATTATGTTACAGATGAAGGAGCAAGGTAAAAACCTACAAGACCAAATAAATGAAGACGAAATAGGCAACCTACCTGAAAAAGAATTCAGAGTAATGATAGTAAAGATGATCCAAAATCTTGGAAACAGAATGGAGAAAATACAAGAAACATTTAACAAGGATCCAGAAGAACTAAAGAGCAAACAAACAGTGATGAACAACATGATTACTGAAATTAAAAGTATTCTAGAAGGAATCAGTAGCAGAATAACTGAGGCAGAAGAATGGATAACTGAGCAGGAAGATAAAATAGTGGAAATAACTGCCGGGGAGCAGAATAAATAAAAAAGAATGAAAAGAATTGAGGCAAGTCTCAGAGACCTCTGGGAAAACACTAAATGCACCAACATACAAATTATAGGTGTCCCAGAAGAAGAAAAGAAAAAGAAAGGGTCTGAGAAAATATTTGAAGAGATTATAGTTGAAAACTTCCCTAACATGGGAAAGAAAACAGTCAGTCAAGTCCAGGAAGCACAGAGAGTACCATACAGGATAAACCCCAAGAGAAACACGCCGAGACACATATTAATCAAACTATCAAAAATTAAATACAAAGAAAAAGTATTAAAAGCAGCAAGGGAAAAGCAACAAATAACACACAAAGGAATCCCCATAAGGTTAACAGCTTATTTTTCAGCAGAAACTCTGCAAGCCAGAAGGGAGTGGCAGGACATATTTAAAGGGATGAAAGGGAAAAACCTACAACCAAGATTACTCTACCCAGCAAGGATCTCATTCAGATTCAATGGAAATTAAAACCTTTACAGATAAGCAAAAGTTAAGAGAATTCAGCACCACCAAACCAGCTTTACAACAAATGCTAAAGGAACTTCTTTAGGCAGGAAACACAAAAGAAAAGGACCTACAAAAACAAACCCAAAACAATTAAGAAAATGGTAATAGGAACATACATATCGATAACTACATTGAATGTAAATGGATTAAATGCTCCAACCAAAAGACACAGACCGGCTGAATGGATACAAAAACAGGACCCGTACATATGTTGTCTACAAGAGACCCACTTCAGACCTAGGGACACATACAGACTGAAAGTGAGGGGATGGAAAAAGATATTCCTTGCAAATGGAAATCAAAAGAAAGCTGGAGTAGCAATTCTCATATCAGACAAAATAGACTAAAGACTATTACAAGAGACAAAGGACACTACATAATGATCAAGAGATCAATCCAAGAAGACGATATAACAACTGTAAACATTTATGCACCCGACACAGGAGCACCTCCATACATAAGGCAAATGCTAACAGCCATAAAAGGGGAAATCGACAGTAACACAATCATAGTAGGCGAGTTTAACACCCCACTTTCACCAATGGACGGATCATTCAAAATGAAATTAAATAAGGAAACACAAGCTTTAAATGATACATTAAACAAGATGAACTTCATTGATATTTATAGGACATTCCATCCAAAAGCAACAGAATACACTATATTCGCAAGTGCTCATGGAACATTCTTCAGGATAGACCATATCTTGGGTCACAAATCAAGCCTTGGTAAATTTAAGAAAATTGAAATTGTATCAAGTATCTTTTCTGACCACAATGCTTTGAGAATAGATATTAATTACAGGAAAAAAACTATAAAAACTACAAACCCGGGCTTCCCTGGCGGCGCAGTGGTTGAGAGTCTGCCTGCCGATGCAGGGGACACAAGTTCGTGCCCCAGTCCGGGAAGATCCCACATGCCGTGGAGCAGCTAGGCCCGTGAGCCATGGTCGCTGAGCCCGCGCGTCCGGAGCCTGTGCTCCGGAGCGGGAGAGGCCACAACAGTGAGAGGCACGCGTACCACACACACAAAAAAATACAAACACTTGGAGGCTAAACAATACACTACTAAATAACAAAGAGATCATGGAAGAAATCAAAGAGGAAATCAAAAAATACCTAGAAACAAATTACAAACAAATGACAATGAAAACACGAAACCCAAAACCTATGGCATACAGCAAAAACAGTTCTAAGAGGAAAGTTTATACAGCCCTATATTGTATAAGCAATACAACCCTACCTCAAGAAACAAGAAACATCTCAAATAAAAATCCTAAACTTACACTTAAAGCAATTAGAGAAAGAAGAACCAAAAAAAACCCCCAAAGTTAGCAGAAGGAAAGAAATCATAAAGATCAGATCAGAAATAAATGAAAAAGAAATGAAGGACACAATAGCAAAGATCAATAAAATTAAAAGCTGGTTCTTTGAGAAAATAAACAAAATTGATAAACCATTAGCCAGACTCATCAAGAAAAGAATGAAGCAGACTCAAATCAACAGAATTAGAAGTAAAAAAGGAGAAGAAACAACTGACACTCCAGATATTCAAAGGATCATGAGAGATTACTACAAGCAACTCTATGCCAATAAAATGGACAACCTGGAAGAAATGGACAAATTCTTCAAAAAGCACAACCTTCCAAGACTGAACCAGAAGAAACAGAAAATATAAATGGACGAAGCACAAGCACTGAAATTGAAACTGTGATTAAAAATCTTCCAACAAACAAAATCCCAGGACCAGATGGCTTCACAGGCGAATTCTATCGAACATTTGGAGAAGGGATAACACCTATCCTTCTCAAACTCTTCCAAAATATAGCAGAGGGAGGAACACTCCCAAACTCATTCCACCAGGCCACCATCACCCTGATACCAAAACCAGACAAAGATGTCACAAAAAAGTAAAACTACAGGCCAATATCTCTGATGAACATAGATGCAAAAATCCTCAACAAAATACTAGCAAACAGAATCCAACAGCACATTAAAAGGATCATACACCATGATCAAGTGGGGTTTATCCCAGGAATGCAAGGATTCTTGAATATACACAAATCAATCAATGTGATACACCATATTAACAAATTGAAGGAGAAAAACCATAAGATCATCTCAATAGATGCAGAGAAAGCTTTCGACAAAATTCAACACCCATTTATAATAAAAACCCTCCAGAAAGTACGCATAGAGGGAAATTTCCTCAACATAATAAAGGCCATATATGACAAACCCAGAGCCAACATCGTCCTCAATGGTGAAAAACTGAAACCATTTCCACTAAGATCAGGAACAAGACAAGGTTGCCCACTCTCACCACTATTATTCAACATAGTTTTGGAAGTTTTAGCCACAGCAATCAGAGAAGAAAAAGAAATAAAAGGAATCCAAACCAGAAAAGAAGTAAAGCTGTCACTGTTTGAAGATGACATGATACTATACATAGAGAATCCTAAAGATGCTACCAGAAAACTGCTAGAGCTAATCAATGAATTTGGTAAAGTAGCAGGATACAAAATTAATGCACAGAAATCTCTTGCACCCTACATACTGATGATGAAAAATCTGAAAGAGAAATTAAGGAAACACTCCCACTTACCATTGCAACAAAAAGAATAAAATACCTAGGAATAAAACTACCTAAGGAGACAAAAGACCTGTATGCAGAAAACTATAAGACACTGATGAAAGAAATTAAAAATGATACAAATAGATGGAGAGATATACCATGTTCTTAGATTGGAAGAATCAACATTGTGAAAATGAGTATACTATCCAAAGCAATCTACACATTCAATGCGAGCCCTACCAAACTACCACTGGCATTTTTCACAGAACTAGAACAAAAAATTTCAAAATCTGTATGGAAACAGAAAAGATCCCAAACAGCCAAAACAGTCTTGAGACAGAAAAACGGAGCTGGAGGAATCAGACTCCCTGACTTCAGACTATACTACAAAGCTAGAGTAATCAAGGCACAGTATGGTACTGGCACAAAAACAGAAATATAGATCAATGCAACAGGATAGAAAGCCCAGAGATAAACCCATGCATATATGGTCACCTTATCTTTGATAAAGGAGGCAAGAGTATATAATGGAGAAAAGACAGCCTCTTCATTAAGTGGTGCTGGGAAAACTGGACAGTTACATGTAAAAGAATGAAATTAGAACACTTCCTAACACCATACACAAAAATAAGCTCAAAATGGATTAAAGGCCTAAATGTAAGGCCAGGTACTATAAAACTCTTAGAGGAAAACATAGGCAGAACATTCTATGACATAAATCACAGCAAGATGCTTTTTGACCCACCTCCTAGAGAAATGGAAATAAAAATAAACAAATGGGACCTAATGAAACTTAAAAACTTTTTCACAGCAAAGGAAACCATAAAAAGAGACAAAAAGAGAACCTTCAGAATGGGAGAAAATATTTGCAAACGAAGCAACTGACAAAGGATTAATCTCCAAAATACACAAGCAGCTCATGGAGCTCAATATCAAAAAAACAAACAACCCAATCCAAAAATGGGCAGGAGACCTAAACAGACATTTCTCCAAAGAAGATATACAGATTGCCAACAAACACATGAAAGGATGGTCAACATCACTAATCATTAGAGAAATGCAAATCAAAACTACAATGAGGTATCACCTCACACCAGTCAGAATGACCATCAACAAAAAATCTACAAACAATAAATGCTGGAGAGGGTGTGGAGAAAAGGGAACCCTCGTGCACTGTTGGTGGGAATGCAAACTGATACAGCCACTATGGAGAACAGTATGGAGGTTCCTTCAAAAACTAAAAATAGAACTACCATATGACTCAGCAATCCCACTACTAGGCATATACCCTGAGAAAACCATAATTCAAAAAGAGTCATGTACCACAGTGTTCACTGCAGCTCTATTTACAATAGCCAGGACATGGAAGCAACCTAAGTGTCCATCAACAGATGAATGGATAAAGACGATGTGGCACATATATACAATGGAATATTACTCAGCCATAAAAAGAAACAAAATTGATTATTTGTAGTGAGGTGGATGGACCCAGAGTCTGTCATACAGACTGAAGTAAGTCAGAAAGAGAAAAACAAATACCGTATACTAACAGGTATATATGAAATCTAAAAAAAAAAAAATGGTTCTCATCAACCTAGGGGCAGGACAGGAATAAAGACACAGATGTAGAGAATCGACTTAAGGACACGGGGAGGGGGAAAGGTTAGCTGGGACGAAGTGACAGAGTCGCATTGACATATATACACTACCAAATGTAAAACAGATAGCTAGTGGGAAGCAGCTGCATGGCACAGGGAGATCAGCTCGGTGCTTTGCGACCACTCGGAGGGGTGGGATAGGGAAGGTGGGAGGGAGACGCAAGAGGGAGAGGATATGGGGATATACGTATGCATACAGCTGATTCACTTTGTTATACAGCAGAAACTAACACAACATTGTAAAGCAATTATACTCCAATAAAGATGTTTTTTTTAAAAAAAAAAAAAAAGGAGAAGCTTTGAGAGAAGTGAGGAGGAGTTCTGAAGTCTGTGGGTAAGATGTCAGAGTTTTCTCCTAAACCGCACATGGAGACCAGAGGACAGACACCAGCCCCCCGCCTAAGAAAATGCAGGCCTTCAGCACAGCCAAGCAAGGTTGGAATAAGCTCTCTATTCTCCTCAGAAGCAGCTGCTCATGTCTGACAAACTCTGAAGGGCCAGAGAGGTCAGGGAATCTTAGAAATAAGAGATGGAAAGCATCCAGGAGATCACCTGATTTATCCTCCTGACAGTTGGATTGCTCTGTCCAGTCCTCCTCATTGTGTTTCATCTACCTGCCGGCTAGGAGTCCTCGGGAAGAGCCACACTCCCCCTGCAGACTTATGCCATCAGGAAGCATTTCATGATTTCTGGCCTATTTTCTTCTCCCCTGACTTTCAACACTACAGGCCTAGTCTGGTGAGGCCAGATGTTTGCTTGAAGACTTACGATTGAACCAAGGAAGAGAAGGTCCGGAAGAGCCACGGAGCTGTGCACATTTCAGCAGCTGCCAACAATGAAGAGGGCTGGAGAGAGGCACAGTCTGGGCAGGGAAGGGCGTGGGGAAGGCCCCGAGGACCAGGGCTTGTGCCATGCGCTGGAGGAGCTGGCTCCCAGGAGCTCCGTGAAATTTTAGGTCTTTGGAAGACGCTTTCTGCCTGTCAGTTCCCTCACCCTCTCTCTTAGTCCGTCTCTTCCTGTTACAATCCTACCTCCAGGAACTAAAGTCCTTTATCTCATAGTGAAAGCTAAACCTTAAAAAGGGAGCCGCGGGGCTTCCCTGGTGGCGTAGTGGTTGAGAGTCCGCCTGCCGATGCAGGGGACGCGGGTTCGTGCCCCGGTCCGGGAAGATCCCACATGCCGCGGAGCCACTGAGCCCGTGGGCCATGGCCGCTGAGCCTGCGTGTCCGGAGCCTGTGCTCCGCAACGGGAGAGGCCCGCGTACCGCAAAAAAAAAAAAAGGAGCCGCGGAGGCCGATACTGTCAGCCAGGGAGAAACAGCTGATACCAGCTTCCTTCCGAACCCAACTCTTGACAGAAGTACATGCTGTAAACTCTGAGATGAAGAGATTGTGCCTGTCTTGGTTATCATGATATAGTACACAGCAGAGCACGGAGCACCTAGTAGATCTCCAAAATACGTATCTGGTCGGATGGAAGTGAAGCAGGCGGCACAGGACATCGAAGAGCGAAGGAGACACTTCATAAATCAGGTTGTAGAAACCCAATAGCCAAAATGTGTGGCTGAGGTCTTTGAAGAGCCTCTTCATCAGCTTCACCTTTTACTTGCACCAAATGGTCCGACCGAAAGGTGTCTTTGCTTTTCATTTTAAGGACGACACCAACATGTAATTGCCTACTGGACACTTGGGTGATGCACAGACCAACATGAACCCATCACCTCTAAGGAGGGGCAGTATCAGCCCAGGAGACAGACTACTCTGCCACTTACTATGTAACCTTGGTAAAGTTACTTAACTTCTCTGAGCCTCAGTTTCTCCATCTGTAAAATGGGGATAACTGTACTTACTTTATGGAGTCATAAGATTCAGTGTTAGGCCTGTGGTTCCATAAGTGCTAAAGAAATGTTAGTTCTGTTATTGCCCCCGCTCTCCTATCCCCAAATCTGCATCTCTTCTGGTCCTCCCTATTCCTGTTCTGGGAAATACCATCACCATCCACGCAGGCACCGAGCCAGAAAATCCAGTGTCACCCCTGTCTCCTCCTGTTCACTCTCTATCACCCACCTCCAGCCCCTAGTCTTCAATCTTCCGAAGTCTACCTTATTCATATCTCTTGACATTTTTCATCACTGGCTCTTAGTTCAGACACCACACTTCTCTTGCTAGATTATATGACACTATCCTCTAGGCTCCTGGCCTTTCCGCCTTCAACCCATCTTCCATGGTGGTCCGAGCGGAACCTTTCATGAAGATCTGATGATGTGATTCTCCTCTTAAATCCATCAGCAGTTTCCACTCACCGTAACTTTCCTATTTGCCTGCAAAATCTCTTCTCACTGCCCCCAGGCTAATTTACACACTTCTCTGCCTGCTAATACAGTGCTTTATAGCACTTAGGACACTGTTCTCTGCCTCCCCACTAGGCTGTCAGCTCAAGGGCAGCACCATGTCTTTCACTTTGATTCTCTAAAACTGAGAACAGGACCTGGCACATCACAGGTGCTCAAAGATGTTTGTCAGATGGTCGGAATGATGAATGGAGGGCAGAGCGGCAGAAGAGACTCCTCCAAAACACTCATCAGACAACAGGGAGAAAGGCAAAGCCAAGATTTCTGCAGCCAAAAGAAGAAAGACCATGGATCTGACAGGAAAAAATGACTTTGTCAGCATCATCTCATTGGGCAGGTAAATATTGAGGAAAAGCTTTCAGACTTGGTTTCGAATAGGAGACACTGGCCAAAAAAATCCCAGCAACTAATACAAATAGAAGTGAAACCAGCAAAGAGACCCAAATGATCATTATTAATTACCCTGTCACTTTAATTCATTGTATCCTAGCATAAGCCAAACTAATGAGGTCTTATTTTGCAAACAAAATTTTCATGGCCTGCTACATGAAATTCTTCTTTAATAGGTAGCATCTGCTGTATGTATTTCATCCGTTAATTCTGTAACCTCCGAAACAAACAGTAGGCTCATGTGATGTAGAGATGAGCTCGCAGCCTGGGGTGCATGTGCAGTTTTAGTCCCCACGTCAGCCACTCTTCCCAGACGTGCCTTCCCACAGAGTCTAGACGAATGACGGCCAGTGAGCCCAGTCCCTGGTAAGCTGTGCTTACACAGAAGAGAAGCCCAATCACCCGCTCAGCAACTGTGCATTTAGAGCTCCCCCACCTACTGTTAGGTATGAGGATCTGGCTTTACACGCAGTAAGAGCCTAGAGAAAGGAGCGGTACCTGTGGCACCTGTTCTAATCAGAGGCAGCTTCCTGGATAAGAGGGCTGGAACAGGGCCTTGAAAGATGGTAGCACGAGAACAGCAAGGAGTCTTTGGGAGGGAGGACCTATAATAAAATCAAGGGGCAACATGGAGAGTGGGAGCCATGACTCTTTCTACATTCCCATTTCTGGTCTCTCCGAGACAGAAGGCCTTAGCCCCTACGCCGTGAACAAACCTGAGGAGCAACAACGGTCACCACTGTCACCGAGTGCCCTGCGCCCCTCACCCCCATATGACAAGGGAGCAGGCAACAAGGCTGCCAGAGCGCTACTGTGGCAGACCTCCCTGACGGCACTTGGCTTGCCCAGCCCTGTGCTGATCAAGCCGCAGGGATAGACAGGCAGACAGCCTGGTCCTTGGCCTTGGCAAAGAGACGAGTCTCAGATACAAAATAAAAGGTCAAAAGGAATGGACTCTACCAGCTGTAACATGGGTCTCACGGAATGGACTCCACCGGCTGTAACGTGGGTCTCACCAGCGTTGTGTGTCCTTCTGGCTTACCAGGAGACGCGGCCGTACAGCACAGAAGCTCTGCCTTTGCCCCACGTGCCTCCAGCCTTGGTCTTTCTCCTGAATGTGGGAAGGTGATGCCCTCTGGGGGACCTGCCAGCCCTCGTTTCTTCTCCCGGTTGTCAGCGTTTTCCTTGGTGAAAGATGTGAGAAGGCTCCCTCCCAGTGCCTTCACTCGGCACAGCAGGAGTCCTGCTTTCTAGGAGGTGGTGCCCTTTGCCCGTGGGGCTCCTGGCTCACATCTTTTGGGCTACTGCAGACGCTCCGTGCCTGCTGGCTCACCTCGCGCTGACCGCTGCTGCCTCTAGCTCCTACCGCAGTTCCTTTACTCTCTGCTCTGGCACTTCCTTGCCCTGCATCCCTCAGGAGCCCAGGAGACAAGCACGCCTGTGCAGCCGAAATTCGGCAAGTTCCTGACCAGGGGGACCTCAAGCAATGAACAAGAGCCCATGATCCTCTCCAGGCCAGTTCTTGGAGCAGTCAGGAGAGCACTCTTTATCACCAAGTTCCAGCTGCCCTCAGGGGTGCCCTCGGTAATGGAGCCTTGTGTTGGTTTTCCCTCTGCCCTCACTCCGTCCAGCCCTCACTCCTATTTCCTAGAATGACCATCCAAGTCAACTACCCTGCAAATCCTTGTTGCAGGCTCTGATTTCGGAGCAGAACCAACCCACACTGAGACCACACCTCTGCTGCCGTTTGAAATAACTTCACAGATGCAACACTGCCCACCCCTCCACGGAAAGATCAGTCCCTGAGTGACAGACCCAAACTAGCCCAATCCTGCCTGGGAGAAAGCGCCAGGGATCCCTCCCAGATGGTCAACCTCTAGGGCTCGCCAGTTCTTTTGTTCTTCTCAAATAATAGCTTATATTTTTAAAAAGATTAAAAGAAGAGAAAGAAAACCTTCCTGTGATTTTTGCTTTGTTTTGATGTCAAAAGCAGTAGGAGTTGTATTAAAAAAAAATCTTTTGTAAATATACAGCTAACAAATGGATAGTATTATTGGGCAAACTACTATAATAATGATAGTTGTGTCTGTGATAAAAACCGAAAAAGTTGACCTCAAGTTTTATTTCAGAACCAGAAGGCAGTCTGCATGTCAGGAGGTCTGGATTCTCTGTCCAGATGGATTTTCACTCTTTGTGTGACCCTGGGCTGGTTCCATTACGATTTCTGGTCGCTTGGTTTCCTACTGGTAATCTGAGAATAAAAGTGCATGAAGTGATATATGTGAGGACATATAAGTGATTCTGAAGCAGCACAATTCATTTTCATTGTCTTTGTTAGAATTCCATGACTTGGGAGTTAAAGTACAGCAACAGATGCATTAACAATGGAAATTTATCCACTCGTTCATTCTGTCAGCAAGTATGAGGTAAGAGCCAGCTCTGTGTTAGGCCCTCTTCTCCGTGCTGGGGGTCAGGGGTGAACAGGATGGACATGGGTACGGCTGCACGCTCACAGCCGGGGGTTCGCTCACTAGCTGGAAACTGAGTCAGGCAGCAGACATCCAGAAGGAGTGCTTTCTGAATGACATTTCTGCAAGAGCCCCCCTACAGGCTGCTACATTTCCTGGGGACGATCTCCGGCCACACACGCCCACACTTTCACATATTCTTCCCCTGCAAACTCCTTGTCCTCTCATCAGTCGGTCTGTCTTACCTACTTAAACGGAAACCCTGTGAAAACAGGAGCTACATCTATGTATCAAATACATAGAATGAAGAGTAAACAGCGTATCTCACAGCCCGAGGGTAGGAGTGTGTGTGAAATGTGAAGCAACTGTAAGAAGCCCCACCTGAATAAAGTAGAGGAAGAAGCCTCAAGAAAAGCAGGGCATCTTTCATACTGACAACGCTGTGATCCAGTTCACAGTTTGAGCAAGTATGGTTAGTCTGTCCTTTTTAAAAATCAGAAACATTTGTAAGCGCTGGAAAACAGAGAGAGAGCGGGAGAGAGAGAGATGAAGGTAGACAGAGGCAGAGAGAGAGACTGGGACGGTGTGGGGGGCAGGTGATAAGGCTGCTGCCACTAGAACCTAACTCCATCTATATCATCCATCAAGTCTTCTCATTCAGAAAAGAAAACACTATATCCATTGAGTATTTAGTATAAATAAATACCCTTGACCCTTGAGCAACATGGGTACGAACTGCACAGTCCACTTATACGTGGAGTTTTTTCAATAGATATATTACGAAAATTTTTTGAGATTGTGACAATTTGAAAAAATTTGCAGATGAACTGTACAGCCTAGAAATATTGAAAAAATTAAAAAGTTAGGTATGCCATGAATGCATAAAATATATGTAGACATACATATAACACACAAAATGTGTTAATCAACTGTTTATGTTATCAGTAAGTTTTAGGAAAGTCAAAAGTTCTATGAGATTTCTGACTGCATGGCGGCCAGCTCACCTAATCCCCACGTTGTTCAAGGGTCAACTGTACTCAATACGTGTTTAAGGGACTTTGATTGCAGGGTAACCAGAGGGAGACTAGGTGAAGATTCTAGAATCCATGTCATATGAAGAGTGGGTTCAGGGAAAGGTGGTTTACCTGAGGAAAAGAAAATTTAAAGTACACACGACACCTGCTATGACATTTCTGGCAGGCTATCATATACAGCAGGAAGAAATTTATTTGTTGTACTTCAAAAGCAAAGAATTAGAACCAATGGATAAGAGGTACAGAATACAGATTTTCTAGCAACTGGAACAATCTAACAATGGGAGTGGCTGCCCCGCAGGTAGGACAGGTAGGGCAACCCCATGCTGCTCGAGGTAAACCCGTGACTGGTTGTTGAACTGCTGTTACTGCCCTGTGATGAGGTACTTAACAGAAACAGTGGGAGCATTTAGAAACATTTACGGTAATCGCCGTTGCTGTGACATCCAAGCATGGACACATCTAGTTGAACAGGGCAGAGACTAGTTCTTGTCAAACTCCCCTGGTGAGTCAAATGTGGCCTGAGCTGGGTACTAGTCATGCACAGCTAGGACCATGTTACAATGTGGCTATCTTACCATTAGTTTGTCAACCTGAAAGTACTATAAAATCTAGAATCTACTCTTTTCATCAATTAAAGATTACTTAATTTACCTATCACTTTCAGCATAAAATTGTTGCAAATGGCTATTGATGAGAAGTTGAAAATGAATTTTTCAAACACAGTATTACTGGTTTCATTTTGAGTAAAATTAAAATATTAAATGTCATTAATCTGCTGAAACTGCTTTTTTTTTTTGCGCTATGCGTGCCTCTCACTGCTGTGGCCTCTCCTGTTGCAGAGCACGGTCTCCGGACACGCAGGCTCAGCGGCCATGGCTCACGGGCCCAGCGGCTCCGCGGCATGTGGGATCTTCCCGGACCGGGGCACGAACCCGTGTCCCCTGCATCGGCAGGCGGACTCTCAACCACTGCGCCACCAGGGAAGCCCTGAAACTGCTTTAAAAACCACTTCTGTTCCCACTAACCTAGCTCTGGTTTGTCTACTATGACGAATATTTAAACAAAACATAGAAACAATTTAGAGATACATTCCTAAGTGTATCAATCCAACCTTACTTACATGAATTAGCAAGCAAGAAACTAACTTATTTGTCACACTAAAATGTTTATACCTGGTGTCCATTCAAACTACATGTATAGGTATTTAATATGTGAACTCCCTATTTTTTATTTATTTTTTTTTTTGTGGTACGCGGGCCTCTCAGTGTTGTGGCCTCTCCCGTTGCGGAGCACAGGCTCCGGATGCGCAGGCTCAGCAGCCATGGCTCACAGGCCCGGCCGCTCCGCAGCACGTGAGATCTTCCCAGACCGGGGCACGAACCCGTATCCCCTGCATCAGCAGGCAGACTCTCAACCACTGCACCACCAGAGAAGCCCTGAACGTCCCTATTGTACTCACAACCTGCTATACTACTACAGAATGGCAAATATTTACTAGCATAAAAGTGATCCTTTCTATTAATCACCTAAATGCACACCTGTAATAAACATATAGTTTTCATAATTGACTTTTCTCCTATGCTATATTTGTTAGCTAGCATTCTCCTATGCTATATTTGTTTTGATGACAGTTATTGAAATATAATTTTATGTCTGTGAATTTAATAGTAAAAAATTATGGCTTCTATTTTACGTGGGTTTTATTTATTTTTCCAGTAATTCATCCTTACTGTATTTTACAAGTGTCGGTTTGCATTGGGTTACAGATTTTAAAAACTCTTTATGTGGTCCTTAGCCACATAAAGAGAAGCACTGGTGGCAATGTCCAACCAGAGCTGGAGGACCCACCACTACAAAGCAAACTGGGAAGAGCAGCTTCAGGAGGTAAGTGACAATAACTAACATAACCCCTCCAGTGCAGTGTGTCACGTTGATACAATAGGCCCTCAGGGTTAAATAGTAACCCTGAACCCTTGAATCCATGAACACTTTGTAAAGTGTACACAGTTGCAAATACCAAACCTATGACTAGTATAAGTTACAAATTAAAAAAAGAAATCCCTGTGTAGTCCAGGGAAGGCAAGAGAGATTGCTGGAGCCTCAAAACATGTCAGATGAATAAGGCTGAACAGAAACAGAGCTTTTTACTTGGATTGGAAGAATTAATATCGTTAAAATGGCCATACTACCTGAAGCAATCTATAGATTTAATGCGATGCCTATGAAATTATCCATGACATTTTTCACAGAACTAGAACAACAATTCTAAAATTTATATGGATCCATAAAAGACCCAGAATTGCCAAAGCAATCCTGAGGAAAAAGAACAAACTGGACTTTGTTCACCTTTAACCCTCCCAGACTTCAGACAACACTACAAAGCTACAGTAATCACAACAGCATGGTACTGGCACAAAAGCAGACATAAGGATCAATGCAACAGAATAGAGAGCCCAGAAATAAACCCACACATGTACGGTCAATTAATCATCAAAAAAGAAGACAAGGATATACAATGGAGAAAAGACAGCCTCTTCAGCAAGTGGTGTTGGGAAAGCTGGACAGCCGCATGTAAATGAATGAAGTTAGAACACACCCTCACACCATATACAAAAATAAACTCAAAATGGCTTAAAGATTTAAGTATAAGACATGAACCATAAAACTCCTAGAAGAGGACACAGGCAAAACATTCTCTGACATAAATCGAAGCAATGTTTTCTTCAGTCAGTTTCCCAAAGCAATAGAAATAAAAACACAAATAAACAAATGGGACCTAATCAAGCTTGTAAGTTTTTGTACAGCAAAGAAAACCATAAACAAAATGAAAAGACTACCTAGGGACTGGGAGAAAATATTTGCAAACGATGCGACCGACAAGGGCTTAATTTCCAAAACATACAAACAGCTCGTACAACTCAATAACAAAAAAAAACCCAATCCAAAAATGAGCAGAAGACCTAAATAGACATTTCTCCAAAGAAGACACACAGATGGCCAATAGGCACATGAAAAGATGCTCAACTTTGCTAATTATTACAGAAATGCAAATCAAAACTGCAATGAGGTATCACCTTACACTGGTCAGAATGTCCATCATTAAAAAGTCTGCAAGTAATAAATGCTGTAGAGGGTGTGGAGAAAAGGGAACCCTCCTACTCTGTTGGTGGGAATCTAAATTGGTGCAGCCACTATGGAGAACAGTATGGAGGTTCCATAAAAAACTAAAAATAGAACTACCATACGACCCAACAATCCCACTCCTGGGCATATATACGGAGATACCTCTAATTCGAAAAGATACATGCACCCCTATGTTCATAGCAGCACTATTTACAATAGCCAAGACATGGAAGCAGCCTAAATGTCTGTGGACAGATGAATGTATAAAGAAAATGTGGTATATATTTATATATATTACACATATATATAATACACACACACACACACACACACACACACACACACACAGGAATATTACTCAGCCATAAAAAAGAATGAAATCATGCTATTTGCAACAACGTGGATGGACCTAGAGATTATCATACTAAATGAAGTAACTCAGACAGAGAAAGACAAATATCATATGATATCACTTATATGTGGAATCTAAAATATGATACACCCGCGCCACAACTCAAGAGAAGCCCGTGCGCCGCAACGAAGAGCCCACTCACCACAACAAAAGATCCCACATGCCGCAGCTAAGACCCAACGGAGCCAAATAAATAAATTTTTAAAATAAAAAATTTTAAAAATAAAATATGATACAAATGAACTTATTTACAAAACAGAAACAGACTCACAGACATAGAAAAAAAACTTATGGTTACCAAAGGAGGAAGGGGGGGCATAAATTAGGAGTTTGGGATTAGAAAATGCAAACTACTATATATAAAATAGATAAACAACAAGGTCCTACTGTATAGCACAAGGAACTACATTCAATATCTTATAAAAAATTATAATGGAAAAGAATATGAAAAAGAATATATATACATATATATATATATAACTGAAACACTTTGCTATACACCAGAAACTAAACAACATTGAAAATCAACTACACGTCAATGAAAAACTTTTTTTAAAAAAGAAATAGAGCTTTTTAGCCTTGAAAAGTTAAAAACTCAAGAATACATCATCACTGTCTTCAAAAAAAAATCTTACAATTATCATGGCAGAAATAAGGGAATTCTAAGAGGTACACTGAAAGTTTTACCAAGCAGTAAAACTACAATTTACAGGTAGAAGGTACAGAAAGGAAGGTACTGATTCAAAAAAGAATTTCCCAACACTCATAACTGCCCAGAAAAGAAGAGAGCTGCCTCCAGCAGGAATGAGTTCCCTGTCACTGTCACTCTAATTCTCTAACAGACCAGGGGAGTCGGGAGCCGAAGAGGGGATTACTGCACAATAGGGAAGAGCTTGCATTTTATTGGGTTCTAGGTAAATTTTCCAGGGACTGTGCTAAACCTTTTACTATGTAGTATTTTTATTCTAACTTCATGGAAAATCTGGGAAATTGGTATCACTATCCCCGCTTTATAAAGAAATCAGAAGCTCAGAGTGGTTAATAATATGATCATAGACACACAGAAATGGTAGGCAAGAGCTTCCATCTCTGGCTGCTGACTCCATGCTTAACCCAGAACATGATACTGTCACCAACTCTGAAAGTCCATGATTCTATGTACCCAAAAATGCTGACATGCAGTAAGAAACCTAAAAAGAGAAGAAATATCTCCAAGAAAAAAGTGACCACAATTTTTTTTATTCCACATGTCATAAAGTACCATTTGGAGTTACTTTGTAAGTTTGGGGCTTTGAATTCTCTGAGGACTTCCAGAAGGCAGCATCCAAGTACCACCCTCTTCCTTTCCATATGCTTCTTCCCCTTCCATAACCTTCCTCCTCTCACCTCCAAGTAACCAGAACACTCATGCTGCCCAGGACAGAAGAGATCTCATTTGTATTCTGCAGCCATTCTGAAGTCACCTCTTTTCCAGGTGACAGTGGGGTGGCTAGAGACAGTGGCGCTTAGCCCATAGGAATGAACTGCAATAGTGGGATTTCTGGCACCATGAGCAAGATTCTTGTATAGAGACCGTTTGAGCACCCCCAAGCATACCACGGAGAGTACCACTGAGCTCCCTGGGGCAAAGCTGGCCCTGCTCTTAAGTCATATAAGTATATTTCCTTCCAGCAGTAACTTTCCTGGAAAATACACAGATTCGTTTACTCATGCTTTGGAGAAAGATTTACAAGTCCTCTTTTGTAAAGAGAAGTCTGTTAAGTGGCTTAGTAAGAAAGATGATCACTTCTTTGATCCTTGGAAACAGGAAGAGAGGTCCCAAGATTCTGAATCACTACCCAATGCCCTGAGCCTGAGCAACCCAGCGCAGTCTTGGTCCGGGAGTGAGTTGGCGCTCTTCCGTCTGCTCTCTCTCCATTGCTTTTGATTTTACACGCTCTGAGTCATCCCTGCAGATTCTATGCGACCAGCTGGGTGACCAGCATCCAGCTCTGGGTCACCTGCCTTGATGGATGTGAGTCCTTCTAAGCATCTGCTCTGGGCACCTGTCTCTCCACCCTGATGAGTGACTCATCTTCCCTTACCTGTCTTCAGCCCTTGGCCCGTTGGGATGTTACTAGCAAAGCTTTCCTTTTCTCAGAATGGATCTGATTGTGTAACTGTATCCATTTACTTCTGACAGCATTCTCAGCTTTGTGTAATCTCCAAGCAGATGAATAATTTTCATTTGTGCATTTCAATGAGCTTGGGAAACGTTCAGGGTTCAGAGGTACAGCTAGAAATATTTCCAGAAAGGTGAGTCAAATAATCTCAGAGGTGACTGGGAAAGAGAAGAAAGTGTCCTGTCACAACTCTCTCGTGAGCCAACAACAGTCCTGATGTGCACTCTGGGGTCACTGTTTCCAGTTTGCAAATCCCTGGCTGTTGAAATGAAATGTCTGTCTCTTTGTTCTGCCTCCCACTTTCTCCTCCTTCTCTTCCTCCTACTTCTGTCTCTTCCAGTTTCCCACCTCCATTGCCTAATCCTCACTGATAACCCACTAAGCCTGGCTTAGTCCATTAGGAGATTGTCTTTCTGTAAGCTTTCAGAATCCCGTACTTTTGCCAGCAGTGTGATTGCTTTCTAAGTAAGGATGAATGTCCCGTTCCCAAGAATGCAACAGCGAAAATGTCCAGAGGGAATCCTTCACCCTTCTTCTCAGGGCTGGAAGGTGTCTTAAAAGAAGGCAAACTTGACAAAATATTCGAAAATACTCG
The DNA here is from genome assembly GCF_964270905.1 of Leucopleurus acutus. Classification (NCBI taxonomy): domain Eukaryota; kingdom Metazoa; phylum Chordata; class Mammalia; order Artiodactyla; family Delphinidae; genus Leucopleurus; species Leucopleurus acutus. Next base: position 41,845,676 of record NC_139154.1, read on the forward strand.
CAATACACCTCTCATAACAATACCATCCCAGAGTGTAGTCCAAAATAAGATGAGGACTTGCCTGTACAACATCTTGTGGACATCTTGAAGGTGTCAAAAATGGCTGAAGGAATTGACACTCCTCCAGGCATTCTGTTAACCAAACCCAAAGCCTCAGGCTTTAAAAACTACAAGAACAGAGGCAAACAGTTCGGTTGACTTTGACTCCAAAGGTGTTGATGATGAGCAAGGGCAGAAGCCCCTCCCAGACACAGTCATGTACGTGCAGCTCCAAAGAACAGCATTAGTCTTGGACTGGTGCTTTGCATGGTGTTGATGACCTGCATCATCCAGGTGCTTTGCAGAGATTTAGCAAAAGGATTTTGACAGTGAACAAACAGTAGGAACTACACTTGGAACAAGCTGGACAGAGTTCACCGGTCTGTGGGGAGCAGGGAAGGTTGGCTCTGGGATCCAGCCTGCTCTCTGCTCCTGGTAGGACTCTTTCGTGCAGTCTTTGCTCCTTGGCATTCGAAGCAGCTTCCGCCGTAAGGGCCAGTTCAGCCAACTGAACAGAAGGCTCAAGCTCTGAAAGCCAAGATGCCCGAGCCCTTCCCATCTCTACGGCCCGCCCGCACACATTCCACCCACTCTCCTTCCTCTCTCTCTTCCCACCAGTCTGGCCGCTCTTTCCCAGCCCCGCCCCCTCCCTGGACTCCTCCCCTTCTGCCCAGCCCTTACCTTTTCATACTTTTCAAACCTCTTTGACCCACTGCTCTTATCACTCTTTACACTTCACCTCCATTCTCCTGGCTTCAACCCACACACTGAGGTCTCCCAAATCCACAGCCCCAGCTAAGAGCTCTCTCACTACTTCTTCAGTATTTCAGGATCCCTCCCACCCCACACATCCTGATTTCCTGTTGTTTTAGCGGAATACTCCACTGCCCCTTCAACCTCTGACCCGGAAATTTTGCCTAATCAAGAAGGGAGCACAGGGAGGTGAAAAATCCATGAACCTTGAAGGCAGGCAGGGTTTAGGTCCTCCCTCTACCATTTAAGAGCTGTGTGTCTCTTGTTCACTGTCTCCGCTCTCAATTTCCTCATGTGGACAATGAGACCAAAGCTGCAGGGCTGGTGTGAAGATTAAGTACGATAATGCACATGAAGGACTCTGCATAAGGCTTTACTCATCAGCAGCCATAAGTAAGTGGTACTAATTTAATAATAATATAATAATAATAATACAATAGCTGTAGGAGCAGCAACCATGAAAACAGATAAGAACTGGAGATTGCCATGCCCCTCTGACAGTGCCCTGCTGCTTCCAGCCCGAGTGGGACACACACTGTCAGCCATCCCCAAAGCCTCTGCAGCCTCCTACTCTTGTCCCATGCAGGCCTCTCTCCAGCTCACGTGTGCTCTCATAATTAAAGTACATCTCTTTACCTACCCTCAAGGAACTCAAATATGAGGCAGGAAGTTCCAATAATAATCAAATGTATCAGAACTTCAATAGGCAACAAACCTATTTCTCCACTGGCTTCTCAAAAAGCTCATTTCCGAACACTCCTCTGCTCTCAGCTTCTTGGGTAGATCAGCACAGCTGCACTGGCTCCAGGGCCCTGGGGATGGCTAGTGAAGCAAGGGGCTTCAGTGGGGCTCAAAAGGGAAAACAGGACACACAACAGAACTGAAGACAGCAGACATGGCCCCAAAGGCCACATAATGTATCCCTGATGACAGAGGCAAGGACTCTTAAACGGACCTTGTTGTCCACCTGATATCAACCTCAAAGGGTAAGGATGTCCTCCAAGCACCCTAATGTCCCTAAGAGACACAAAAGTCGATTGTGACCTTAGAGAAAATCTTTGGTTCGTTATCTTTCAGTTTGAAGATATTTTCATTTCTTAATTTTTTTTTTTTTTTTTTTTGCGGTACGCGGGCCTCTCACTGTTGTGGCCTCTCCCGTTGCTGAGCACAGGCTCCGGACGCGCAGGCTCAGCGGCCATGGCTCACGGGCCCAGCCGCTCCGCGGCATGTGGGATCTTCCCAGACCAGGGCACGAACCCGCGTCCCCTGCATCGGCAGGCGGACTCTCAACCACTGCGCCACCAGGGAAGCCCCATTTCTTAATTTTTAATACCATTGAATGAACTGGATTTCGTAACTTTTCACGAGCTTCTCTTTCTCGGCTTCAGGGAATGCCCCCCTCCACTCCAGAATTCCATGACTTGGTGAACAAAAACATGTTAATGTCATCCACGCCCCTCATGCCTTCTCAGAGACTCGTACCACTCTCCACCACTCCTCATCTTCTTAGTCAGAAGGGCTGTACCCCAAGAAAGCCCTCTGGTCCTAATTTAACTGGAGCTTACCATAGTGTCAGGCAACCGGTGCTAATCAACTTCCCAGTATGGTACCTGACTCTTTAGACATCACCTAAAACAGTGTCCCCAACCTTTTTCTCTTCTTGGTACACATAGAAAATACCTTTTGCATGGCTCCCTAGGGGTAAATAGATGAGACTGCTCACAGCTGGAGGTAACTAAGCCACAGCTCTGGAGGGCCCCAGGACCTGCGTGGCTACCCCCAAGAATTAAGGGGCTCCACACCTCAGACACACCTGTAATCCATTTGTAGCAACTCAGCATGCCCTGGCACCCCCGTAGAGAAGCACTACCTAAAAAATTGTCTTGCCTCAGAGACCAATAGAATGTTCATGCCTTTAAGTAAGATCTCCCCTTCAGAAAGTCCCAAATGTATTTTTCACCTCACCGTTAGCCTCTCTGAAATATGTTTCCCATTCAGTAGTCAGTGTTTTGTCATGCTCAGCAAGGAAGATGGCCTGGTGGCCGTCGTAGAGAATCAGGAGCCGTGTGGACTCTGAATTTACGATTCAGCAGCCACAGCTTCTGACTCACTCGCACTAGATGACCTGTGGAAAACCACTAGACTTTGACAGGAGCTAATCAGACGAGCCAGAAAATGATATCAGAATAGGTTTCTACTGGAAACCAAACACTGTGTGAAAACTGAGACTTCCTGAGCAGGTAAATTAAAAGCAAGCTCTACGGGAGCAGCATGACAAAAGCCATATGTTGAACTTCAGCAAATGCAAGACAGAAAATAATCATAGCCTAATAATACCACACAGTGTCGCAGGCTTCCACTCTATAAACTGCTGAACTGTGTCAACAAAGGCACCTGGCAACTGTCCTTTCTGTGTCACAAGCATTGAGTTGTGAAGTCTGTGGCCTCTGAAGCCAGGCAGACCTGGGGTAGAATCCTGGCTCTAATACATCCTGGCTACGTGATGTAGGGCATGTTATTCTACTTCTCTGAGTCTAGGCTCTCTTACCTGTCTAACAGGAATGAATGCATCCTCCTAATTATCTCCACAGATACCAAAACAAGAAAGTTTTGACAAAAATTCAGTGGTGATTCTTGACTTTAAAAAAAAGTACCAATAAAAAAGGAAAAGATGCCACCTCTTCATAAAAGCTCAATTGGTAAATACTAGAGACAATCCCGCTGAAGCCAAAAGTAGTACACATTACCACAGTGTCATGCTGTAACAAAAGTATCCACAGAAAAAATATATATGCAAAAATTGGAAGGGAGAAGTTCTATTTTCAGACCAACATGGAGTAGAAGCACTTTTCCTATTCCTTTTTTTAAAAAAATATATCTTTTATAAATTATTTTATTTATTTATTTATTTTATTTATTTATTTTTGGCTGTGTTGGGTCTTCATTGCTGTGCACAGGCTTTCCCTAGCTGTGGTGAGCGGGAGCTACTCTTCGTTGCGGTGCGCGGGCTTCTCATTGAGGTGGCTTCTCTTGTTGTGAAGCACGAGCTCTAGGCATGCGGGCTCAGTAGTTGTGGCTCACGGGCTCTAGAGCACAGGCTCAGTAGTTGTGGTGCACGGGCTTAGTTACTCCTTGGCATGTGGGATCTTCCCGGACCAGGGCTCAAACCCGTGTCCCCTGCATTGACCACTGCACCACCACGGAAGCCCCCTATTCCTCTTATTAAAAAACTTTTCACTCCTGTTAAAATGTTTCTCCTATGCCTCCTGATAAAAACCCTGAGCATTATATATAAAATAAACAAAAGAACTCCGAAAGATAGAAAGAAGAACTCAGACTGGCTAGGGACCTTGAAACCCAAGAAACATCATGGTAGTGAGTTTTCTGCTGTTCTTTTTGCCTCATAAATCCCAGACTGGATGCTGGAGAAGCCAACAATCCATAAACATCAATGGGAACAGACAGAAAATAAAGCCCCCAAAGTCAACTCTCTCTGGAGAAAGGAAGAGGAAAACAACCAGCAAGACACAAGTGTTCAGACAATAACCTCCCCACCCTAGAGAAACACCATGGGAGAAAAAAAAAAAAAAAACATGACCCTCACCCCAGTCAGCAAAGGCTGAGTGGGGAGCCTAGACCTTCACCTTCATCTGGCTGTAATGTGGAGCCCCGACCCACACACCAAACACATCGCCACTGCAAGTGTGCTATCAGAGAAGACCAAGTGGGAAGCAGGATTTTCATCCATGGCTGGGTATAACAAGGTCCTTCCCCGCTGAGTCAGTTAAGGTCATGTGAGAATCTTGAACTTCTACTCCCAACAAAAGGTAACAAGGTGTCCCTTCTCATCCAGCCTAGTGGAGAGTCAGGACTTTCATCACCACCCTGTGGGAACAAGGACTCCTCACCAGTGTGGGGGTCTACAGAGGGCACATGGGGAGCAGAAACAAGGACCCCTTTCTTCCCAACCAGGGTGGTATTAACAGAGGCCTAGTGGGCAACCTGAATTTCTACTCCTACCCAAGGAGGAACAAGCTGCCCTTTCCTCATCTTCCAAACCCCGCTCCACAGTGTCCACACATTGTAGACAACTAGGACTTCCACATTGCCTGGGACCCTAACTCTCCTTGCAGTGTGATGTCAAACAAGGCTTTCTAAAATAGACTTGAATAAATCTAGAGCCTCATAACATAAAACCAAAAACATCCAAGATATGATCAAAAATCATTCAGCATACTCAAAACCAGAAAAATCTCAACTTGAGTAAGTAAAGACAATCAACAGATGCCAAAACCAAGTTGACACAGATGTTGGAATTATCTGAAAAATATTTCAAAGTAGCCATCATGAAAATACTTCAACGAGTAATTATGAGCACACTTGTAACAAATGAAAAAATAGTAAGTCTCACCAAGAAATAAAACATATAAAGTAGAACCAAATGGATATTTTAGAACTGAAGAATATGAGAGCCAAAATAAAAACTCAATGGGATGGGTTCAACAGCAGAATGGCAAAAAACAGAGGGAAGGGTCGGTGAACTTAGAACAGTAGAAATTACCCAATCTGAACAACACAGAGAAGTTAGACTAAAAACATTAACAGAGCCTCAGGGGCATGTGGACAACAACAAAAGGTCTAATATTTGTATTTTCAGAATCCCAGAAGGATATGAAAAAGGATTTGTTAAAAAATACTCAAAGAAATAAAGCTGAACGTTTCCCAAATTTGGCAAAAGATGTAAACTTCCAAATTCCAGATTTTGAGAGACTCCAAACAGGATAAACCCAAAGCAATCCACACCAAGACACATTATAATGAAACTTCCCAAATTAAAGACAAAGAATATATTTCAAAAGCAATGAGAAAAAAGCACACCTTATCTATATGGTAAAATAATTTAAATGACAGTGGATTTCTCATCAGAAACCATGAAGGCCAGAAGGAAGTAAAAAACATTTTTCAACTGCTGAAAGAAAAGAACTGTCAACCCCAAATTCTACAGCCAGCCAATTTATCTTTCAGAAACAAAAGGTAAATAAAGACATTCTCAGGTGAGGGAAAACTAAGAAAGTCTGTTACCAGCAGATCTATCCTAAAAGAATGATTAAGAGAATTTCTCTAAACAGAAAGAAAATTATTTTTAAAAAGTAATCTTAGAACATCAGGAAGGAAGGCAACAAGAACAATGGAAAGAGCAAAAATATGGGTAAATACCACAGACTGTCCTTCTCTTGAGTTATCTAAACATTGTTTGATGTGGCTCTCAAAGTACATAGAAGAAATATTTAAGGCAGTTTTAAATGGGCATGGGTAAAGAGACTTAAAAAGAGATAAGGTGTCTATACTTCACTCAAACTAGTAAATTGTGATAAGTTACTTACATATATTTTAATGCCATAAGCAACCACTAAAAATTTTATTCAAAAAGGTATACTCACACAAACCATAGGTAAATCAAAATAAAATTCTAAAAATAAGTTTAACCCACAAGAAGGTGAAAAAAAAAGAAAACAAAGAAATGAAATATAGAGGAACAAACAGAAATCAAAAATATAAAATGTCAGACTTAAGCCTTAACATATAGTCACATTAAGTGTAAATGGTCTAAATACATCAACTAACAAAGATCAGCAGAGTGGCTGAAAAAAATATAATCTAACTAGGTGCTATCTAAAATAAACTCAATTCACATATAATGATAGAGGTAAGTTGAAAGTAAAACAATGGAAAAAGATACACCATGCAAATCCTAGTCAAAAGAAAGCAGGAGGGGCTTCCCTGGTGGCGCAGTGGTTGAGAGTCCACCTGCCAATGCAGGGGACACAGGTTTGTGCCCCGGTCTGGGAAGATCCCACATGCCGCGGAGCGGCTGGGCCCGTGAGCCATGGCTGCTGAGCCTGCGCGTCCGGAGCCTGTGCTCCGCCAACGGGAGAGGCCACAACAGTGAGAGGCCCGCTGCCAGGGACAGAAAAGGACAGTGTATAATAATAAAGTGGTCAATCCACCAAGAAGACACAGCAATCCTATTTATGAATAACTGACATCTTTGTAATTTTGTATATCTTTCCATTTGCTCAAGCCTCCTTTCATGTCCTTTTGTAATTTCACAAATTTTTTCATCTAGGCTATGCTCATTTCCTGATTTGTGAGCACCACAGTAAATAAATATTTTGAGACATAATTTGAGGCTATGAAATATCCTGTTTCTCCTTAAAGTTTCATCCACTAACGTTAGCACTGATCTGTATCTTTCCTGCAGCAACTATTACTGTGATGTTCTAATGGATATGTTCTCTTTCCCTTATTCCTTCTACATTTATTAATTGAAATTCTCCTGATGATTCTTTTTTATAGCTACATAGTAGGCAGTTGTAAAGCAGAAATCTAGTTTCTAGGAACAGTCCCCTATTAATGGGCACTTAAGTTGTTTTTGCTATAACAGGCACTATAATAAACCAATTGTATCTTTGCATAACAAAGAATTTGTTATGGAAATTGGAAAAGTATATCAGCATTTACCTTATATCTGCAACTGAAAATACTGAAATAATGAGAAAATGCATTTGTAATTTTGTTACATAATGCCAAATTGCCCTCCATAAGGACACACCATGAGAAATTTGATCTGACAGATGACTATAGAACATTAAATCCAAGTATTAGGGAATACACATTATTTCTAAGTACATGTACAAGGAACACTTATGAAAATTGACACATATTTGGCCATAAAATAAACCACAATATACTTCTCAGTATTGGTGTCATACAGATCACATTCTCTGATCTGCTCAGATCACAATGCAATAAAATTTAAAATTCAATAAAAAGATAACTAGAAACACCCATAGGTTTGGGAATTAAGAAATGTGTATCTAATTAACTGAGGGGTCAAAAACAAAATTAGAATATATATAGAATTGCATGATTAAAAAGCAACTAACATCTCATGTGGGACATACAGCATGTAAGATGAAGATAATTCTATTTTAATAGGAAAATTTCTAGGCCAAAATGCCTTTAAAAGAAAAGAAAAAAGGCTGGATATGAATGAGCTAACCACTCAGTTTAAAAACTAAGAGAAAATGACAGAATAAATCTAAAGAAAGTAGGAGGAAGAAAATAATAAAGATTATAAACAGAAATTAATAAAATATAAAACAAAGCCAGTAGTTAGCTCTTTAAGCTCAATGAAATCAACAAACTTCTGGTAAGAATGCTTCCAAAAAATGAAGGGATCTGGCATGAGTAAACACGTAGGAAAGAAAAAAATGCAGCATATATTCATATGAATACCTTCAGGTCAATAAATTTGATAACAGAGAAAACAGACAAATTCCTAAAAAAACACAGCTTGCCAAAATTGACTTAAGAAAAAACTAAACTCTAATGGTCCAAAAACTGATAAATATATGGAATCTGAATTTTAAATACCTCACACTACGTATACACTCACAAAACATAACCCATCAAACCAGGCCCAGATGATTTACAATCAAGATCTACCAAGTATTTATGGAACAAAGAATTGCAGTCTTAGATAAAACATTCCAGGGAACAGTAGAAAAGAGAACACCCCCCCCCCAATCATTTCACAAGGTCTGGCTGACTTTAATTATAAAATTTAATAAGGATATTACTGAAAAATTAATATACTAACAAACTGAATCCAGCAATGTATAAAATATAATATATAATGATCAATATTTCAACAAATGTACAAAAAGCATTTAATAGACTTTAATACCCACCCATAATAATACAATTAAGTTGGCAAGCTGATAACAGAAGATTAATTTCTTTGACTTTCTATTTAAAAAAATCTACCGGAGACATCTTTCCCTTTAAAATCCAGGCAAGACAAAAATGTCTATTCTCACATCTTCAATTGACTAATGTCCTATAAATCACAGCCAGTGCTGTAAGGCAAGAAAAAGAAATAGTAGATATAAAGTTGAGAGTCAGAAACAAAAATGTCATCATCCAAATGTGGTATGATTCCCAAGGAGAAAGCCCAAAAGAAGTTAAAGACAACCATTAGAATTAATAAGTTAACTTAACAAGGCTGTTGTATACAAAATCAATATTTAAAGGTCAATTATATTTCCAAACAATCCAGGAAGAGTTTTAAAATAAAATTTTAAAATAGATATCATTTACTACACCATCAAAAATATAAAATATTTAGGAATCAATCTAACATAAGATACGAAAACCCTTTTGTGGAGGAAATTATAAAAACTTCACTGAAGATAGTAAACAATGCCTTGATAAATACTTAGGGTTAGAGGGCTCAGTTTTGTAAAAATATCAATTTTCTTGCAAATTTATATATAGATTTAATGCCATTCCAACCAAAATTCCAACTTTTTGTGTGAAATTTAACAAACTCAGTCTAAAAGTTATATCAAAGAGTAATGGGCCAAAAACAGTGAAGACTGTACTGAAAAAGAACAAATAGGGAACATGCCCTACCAGATGTCAAGACAGCATGCTACAACATAGAGAGACAAACTGATTTAAATAGTTTTTTAAATGGAGATCCCAGGAGCAAACACATGCAACCACTGATCTCCTCCCTTTGTCATGCCACCAATCACAAAGAAAAAATAAACAAATAAACACAAAAGTAACAGCTTTAAAAACAGAGGAAGGGACAAAGTATTGAAAAGCAGGCACACAGTGATGATGATGATGATGATAACAATAGCTAACATCTACTGAACACCAAATCTGTGCCAGATTCTGCTAACTAAATATGTGGAATTATCATATATAATCCTCACAATAACAAAATAGGGAAATTCTATATTATTAGCCTCTTTTATAGATCAGTAACTAGCCCAATTCACCAAGTTAGCAGGAGCCCAAGCAGTCTGCAACGGGGACCTAACTCTGAGTAATGACGGGCAGGGTCAGCCTGGTGACAGGTTTCCTCCCTGCCCCAAACCATTTCACCTTAGATCTGACATCTTGCACGTGTATTTATTAAGCAGTTTGAAAAACCACTATTTAAAAAGTCATGGGTTAACTAACCCGTACTTTAAAATGCAAATAACTTCCAGGATTATCATGGGCCTGTCAGTCATTCAAGCATTAATGAGAATTCACTCAGTAGAATGCTTTCTTTCTAGCAAAGTCATTACCATTGGAGGACTGAGAAATGTGGGGAGAGGCCAGGAGCTGGGAGAGCTTCCTGAAGTGTCTGATAAAATGAACAGATATTAGGGATATTACAGAGGTTAACCGAACAGGAGTTCGCAACTGCTTTTGTAATATTCAGTAAACTCAGGCAGAAAAAATGTCAGGCAGATCATACCCATCTCAGATAACTGTACATCGTCATATATGAAGGAGCAGACATGTCAAAAAGACTCACTGACAATACCTCACCTGTCATTCCTGGAAGGAGCTAAACTTTTAACCTTATGCAGAAACATGCACACAAAAATAGAGATATCATCCTGTTTCTACACCCTGTAGTAGTTTCTACAGCACGGTATATGCAAACTCCTGTCCAGTGTAACTAAGGAGCAAGCCCCCTGTCGGTCTCCCCTGGATTCTGCTTTTTTTTTTTCAAATTCCTCTTCCTGTCCCACGGGGTATCTGGTCATCACACGTCCACCATCATGTCGGGCACTGTACACTCAGTGTCGCTCTAAATGAAACCTGCCTGTTCCAGAGCCACCATCAGAGCTGTCCTTGCATTCTCTGCTCTGCTGCTCCCTCGACACACAAGGTAGCTTCTGTGTCAGCCAGGAGTAGAGATGGGCTCCTCCTTCACCCCTCATCCCACTCTTGCACCCTGCAGGGGGAGTCTAGTCTGGCACTGGGGTAACACCTCCCCTCACTTCCCTGGCCTGGCTTGGGGGAGGGGGCAGGACAGTTAACTGCCCATGGTTACAGGCTCATGACTAGGGGTTCTGGCTTCATCTGTTGCTAACCCAGACTAGTTGTTGATGCCCTCTGCGTTGCTAGGAGAGACCAGCCAGGATCGCACCGCAATTCCCACAAAGACAGTGTCCCTGCTTATGAAGTCTGGGGGTAGGGCAGGTGGTCGGTGTTGGTGATGGAAGTGGAGATAGTTTTGCCATCTGTTAGTAAGCTCTGGTCAGGGAGGGGACGGCGGGTGGGCAGCACCCGCTTGTCAGCACTGCTTGCTGACAGCTGTCTTTGGAACACAGACTCGACAGTGCCTGAGGGTTTCTGCTGGGGGCCCTAGTGCCAACTGCAGGCTCAGAGATAAAGCCCTGTAGCTTAGGAGTCAGAGGGTAGAGTCATCTCTCTCCAAGGAGTTAAATCTGAAGAGTCATATTTTCTGCCACGTGGGCCATGCTGGGCACGCAGGGTGAATGCTCTGTGCAGCCCCCAGGGCCCCAAGATCCCAAGGGGAGCCCACGCCTGGGGGTTAATGCTAGGCAGTTGCCATTTTGAAATTCTTTAATTGTTGTATCTTTGAGTTTCGGTTTTCTAAGTGGTCTGGGTTGAGCTCTGTCCCCCCGCAAATTTCTATGTTGATGTCCTAACTCCCAGCATCTCAGAATGTGCCCTTATTTGGAAATAAGGCTGTTGCAGATGTAATTAGTTAAATTAAGATGAGGTCATACTGGAATGAGGTGGGACTTAATCCAACATGTCTGGCGTCCTTATAAAAAGGAAATTTGAACACAGAGACAGACACACACAAAAAGAGGATGATGTGAAGGCACAAGGAGATCACCTTCTACAAATCAAAGACCGTCTAAGACCACCAGGAGCTGAGCGAGGGGCGTAGAACAGCTTCTTCCCCACAGCCCTCAAAAGGAACTAACCCTGCAGATATCCAGCCTCCAGAACTGTGAGACAATAAATTCTGTGGTCTAAGCCACACGGATGTGGTACCTGTTACAGCACCTCTAGGAAACTTATACAGTAATGGAGTCTGATGGGACAATGGATCATGCAGCAGAGGCTCAGAGACTCCTGCCACCTCCCCGCCTTCCCTGAATGGATTCTGGGCTGTCCCCTCTCCTGTCCCTAGTCAGTGACCCCCTGTTACCCTCCTCCCCACGCAGGGAGGGTGGGAGGGGTACATATATCTCACACACTGAGTCACAGTGCCCACACTAAATGAGGGTCGCGTCGTACTTGCCCTGCAAGTATCCCCGTGCCCTGGAGACAGCAGAATTAAATAGCAAATAAAAAACCCATAATAGGTTTAAAGAAAGGCTATGGACATCCCTGGGCACTTTTACTCCCAGTTCTCTGCAAGCAGTGTTCTTACTTTTTCTGTGGTAGGTAAAAAGCAGGTATTTCCTGCAAAGGGGTGCACAGATTGACCAGTAAGCCTTTTTGGAAAAGTTAAGATCCTTGAGAGGAGAAATGAATTCAACCTCTTAACAACGTCCTCATATTAAGGTGGACCTGGAAGGTTTAAAGCAAAGTAGGATGGGCAACTCCCAATGCTGAAGATAGCAGGGCCTACTAATGTCTTCATCGCTCCGGTCTGTAACCTGAAATTGGATGACACCTCCTTCTAGACCCTCAGTGGACCGCGAGCTACATGAGACGTAAGACACGGCCCATGTCCCCTCCCTGTGGTAACCACCCGCCCCCACCCCCACCCCCCTGCTACCTAGCACGAAATCTGGCACAGAGCTTATTATTAAATGTTTGTGGAATTTATTTTTTTTTAAAAAGGCTATGTAAATAAGGAAAATCTTTTTTCTGCTCTTTGAACAAAGGGACCTACACTTCACTTTGCACAGGACCCCACAAATGGTGTAGCCAGCTTTGTAGAAACGAAAGAAAAAACTGAAGGAACAAGCACTGACAGCTTGGAAGGCCCAGGTTCCAACTGTTCCTGAGGCCCAGGTACAGGGCCTCGAGGCTTCTCTGAGATACACTGGTATTCTGACAATACAATCCCTCATTTATTTAAGAGATTTTGAGTTAGCTGTTCCATAATCTACAACCAAAAGAATCCTAGCTGATACTAGCATGAATGCTCTGTGAATCTGAATCCTCAAAATTTGAAATAGCACAAAATTTTAAAAATTAACTTTGTATACAAAGTTTGAAACAATGTGAGTCCTCAAACTGTTTTTGAAAATTCCTCTGGGATCACATCATTTCCAAGCTATCTGGCTGAAGGGATTATAAACTATGTTTCACATTAAGATCACATGTTAGAACCATTTTAGCTATTAAGCAGAACAGCCCACCATCTTTTAACAATATCCCGTAAATCGTGCTGTTGTATTTGCGCTCACGACTTGTGTGGGTTCGTCAACGTTTACTATTATTATAACTGAAAATCTTTTTTATATCTTAGAACAATATCATCCAGGCATTCATTAAGTGATAAGCAGCAATAATACCTTGGAACAGAAATGAGATGTGATAACATCCTATGAAGAAAACCAGACAAGCACCACTGTTCATTTAGCAGGCAGCACTAAGACAATGACCACAGAGAGTGCTAGAAAAGGAAAGGCAGCACTAAGGCAGTTGCACCTTTAAGCTTGCAAAAAATTAGTCATATATATTCAGGGATAATGGAAATTTTTCTGCTGACATGGCCGCCCAAGAATGTCATATAATATGCCCCAGACTCCAAAAGTAGAAATTTACACACTTCAAGAATGCATTCTCTCCACTTTATACACTCTAATAATTTTATTTATCAAAGAGTTATTTATAAGGAAATTAGTCTTGAATTATGTAAGATTTGAATTAGGCAAGGCCTTCAGGAATGTGCCCCTCACATACAATGTGGCCACTCTGAATCGCCTCCTTCTTGGCTTGGGGGCCAAGCACGAGGACACGCCGGGAGAGTATGTCTGGGACACGCTCTCCTAGCTTCTTGGCTTGTCATCAAAGCCTGTCAAAGGGCAGCCTCCTGTCACCAGACTCGAAAAGGCAAAGCTGAGAAAACATCCTCCCAGGAGCTGAGTGGTAGCCAGCACGCCTACCCCCATCTCACACCAGAACAGTTTCCAAGGAGTGAGAGGCCGGCCCTGGACAGGAGGACCGGCTCTCAGCATCCTCACACTCACACACTCACTCACACACACACACACACACACACTCACACACACACACACTGAGGATGCCTGCACTCCAGGTCCAATATGGGGTGGGCCCAGCAGGCTCCTCCTGCTTTCCTTCCTCATCGTAAGAAAGCAGCAACGCCATCACATGAAAAGCCTCGTGGAAGAAAACCATTTTCCTCCTACGATGAGCAGATGCCCCACAGACTTGGTGCATCATTTGTAAACGATTTCAAAGTTTATTTGTCTACTCCAAGGAGATTACTGGAATTTCCAACTGCATTTTAATGTAATTGTTTCCATGCTGCATAGGAAGTTTTTGCAGCCATAGTAATCACCTCTGATGTACAATTAGAGGCTGAGAATCTGCATCCCCGTGGAACACAGCCTCTGTGTTAGGGCTGCTACCCTTCAAGGCTTCAGACTTCTGCTGCGACTCCATTCAACAGAGGTTTACTGAGAGTCTGCTGGGTGCAAAGCAGGGGCTCTGCCTTCAACAAGCTGATGCTCTGTCACTGCAGCTCTCATGCTTCTGTGGCTGCAGAATTCTACCTTCAAATGACTCAACATAATCCCCCACGGATTGCCATATAAAACAGCAAAACGTACAACTGTGTTGTTGAAATGAGGGTGCAGAGTTCCAGTAATCTCTTCCCCGACCCCTCAAACTCCCCCATCGAAGCAGGACCTGCAAAGGACCCCTCCGTGAGAACAGTATGCACATCCATAGTTCCTAAATTTTGAAAAACTCCTAAAAGATGCAAAACCATGGCAAGCTTAACAAAAATAAAATACCCCAGAAGAGCTGGGCCAAAGATCAATTAACCGATAAAATTAATGCCTGAGAAAATTAAGCATGATTGTTCAAAGCTGAACGGTTCAGCTTCAGGAACATTCAGGTAGCCTAGTGAAGGTGAGCCGCCAGGAGGACCAAAGGAATTCTTTCCCTTCTCTTTTTGACTGAGCCTCCCTTAGAGAATTTTGCACCAAAGATGCCTTACCTTTCTCAGAAAACGGGGTGAACAGTATTCTTTAATTCTGCCCGCATTCCCTCCCCCCTCCTTCCCAGCTCTGCCCTGGCTCCATCTTCTCTCCATCTTCACGTGTTCCCACGATGATCTCATCCTGCCCAGTTTTAACATCATCTACCTGCTGATGACTCCATTCCCAGCCCTGCCCTCTCCCCCGAATTCCCGAGGCGCACTTCTAAGTGCCTACTCGCTCTCTCCACCTGGTTACCGCCTAGAATCCGTAAACTCAGCAAACCTAACACAGAAGTCTAGATTTTCTTTCCCTTTCCCCCCTCCAATCTTCACCTTCCTTTTAAAGGACACCACTGTCCACCCAGCTCAAAACAGAAGCCCAGACATCATCCTTGAATCCCTCCTCAAACCACCTGCCAGTCCTGCCTTCCCTGCTTCCAATCGTATCTGGACCCATCCCCACCTGCTGGGTGCCACGCTGCCCCTGCCTCACCTGGACACTGCGGCAGCCTCCCGACTCCTCCCCTGCTTTCACGCCTACCTCCCTTCTCAGCAGCCAGAAAGCTCTTCGGACAACGTCAGTTTCTTAAGAGCAGCAGTGAATTCTCCCTGGCTGTGTCTCTCCATTCCACCTGGCTGCATACCCCTCTCCCTCGCCTTAGCGAGCTCCAGCCACTCTTTCTGCCTCTGTCATTCTCAAACACCCAGAGCTCGTCCCTGCCTTGGGGACACTGAACTAGCTTGCTCCATGTGCCTGGAATGCATGCAGATCTACACATGGTGGCTCCTTCCTGGTACGCAGGTCTCAGCTTTAAGGTGGCCTAGTCAGAGACGCCTTTCCTGACCAGCCCTGAGTTACCCTCCCAGACATCTCCTTATTTTATATTAAACACGGCATTTATCACATCCAATATTTCCTTTCATTCACTGGTATGCCACGTGACCCCTCGTTCTATCAGCAGAATGTAAGTTCCATGTAGGCAGAGAACTCTTCTCTCTTGCCACTGCTGTAACCCCAAGGCTAGAACGGAACCTGGCGCCTAACAGACAAGTAACCAACATTCAACGAGTAAATGGATGAGTGAATAGTACAATGCCTCCCGCCTCTTTGGGGAGCTGTTGGTCCCCAAGTCCCTGTAATTATGGTGGACCTGTCAATCACAGTAACCCTCAACCCTGGCCATGGCAATGGGTCCAAGGTCTGGGCATGTGAACCAAGAAAAGCAAATGAGATTCCCCCAGAGACCTGTGTACGTGGATGCTGACAAAAGAAAACTTCTTTCCTCTGGGCTGCGATGATGTAAGTCCACAACCATCTAAGGCCATGTCCTCTTCCCCAATCTGTAGAGAGAAAACAACAACAACATCAAGGGCAAGTCTCACACAGTGCTTACGGTGGGCCAGGCACTGCCCTGAAGGTTAACACACACTCGCCAATATAAGCTTCTCAACAACTCATGAGTGGATTCCCATTATTATCATGATATTTCTCTAGACGATAAAACAGAGGCCCAGAGAGGTTAGTTAACTTGCTCAAGGTCACACAGCAGTCAGCCTCCAGAGCTTGCTCTTAACCATTGTGCTCTACTGTCTCCAAGAGCAGAAAGGAATGAAGCCAGCTAGCAGGAAAGCAGAGTCAGGGAACGGAGGAGAGGTCGCTGGTGGCTGGCTTGGTCCCACATCCAGGTGGCCTGTTTCACCTCTGGATCCTCTAGTCGCTGAAGTCAATCAATTCTCCTGGGTGCCTGTCACTTGCAACTGGAAGGATCCCGACAAAAACACAGGACACCACAGAAGGGGCTGGCACTTTAGAGAAGCACCACAGAACCGGCCACACACTGTGTGCCGGCATCGATTTGGGCAAAGAGAAATTAAGCCTTTTGTTTTCAAATGGGCAAGTCATCTGGATTTTCAATCAGTCGAACAAGATCTAAATAGCTATTGTTCCCTGCCCTGTTCTAGGTCCTGTAAGGCATGCAGAGACATTTAAGACATAATATCAAGAGTACTTCCAAGATGCCATGCAGTTGAAATCCTCCTTCACCCAACTGCCTTCTGCAATGACGAAACCAGCATTATGAGGAAGGTCTACACTAGAGATGGGTGCCACACATTGACCTGAATCCTTCAGGCATTTGTGCAGATTGCTGTGCAGGCAAGAGCAGAGTCAGGGCATCAGGGAAGTGCCTTCCTATCTGCCACCAACCACCACCTGGGTGCAAAGTCCTGCAATGGAGCAGGCGGGCTGTCTCCTTGCCTCTGCCCCCTCCCTGCCTCCAGACGCCCAAAAGTCCCCTTGACCAGAGCAATGACTAGAGATGCAAAAAAGCAACCAAACAGCTGGGAAGGAGGAGGACTCCTCAGGCTCTGGCCACTCAGGCTGCCCACACAGCCCGCTACGTACAGCAGGAGCTGGACCCAGGACACACTGACCAGCTGCAGAGGGATCTGCTAAAGCAGCCAGCTCTAGACTTCCAAGACAGCAGGCTCTCAACCTGCTCCTGAGCAGAAGTGGGATTCCCACACGGATGGCCACATCTCTGAGTCTTCAGTCCCCTCTTACACTAATTATTGGAACTCTCAGCAGACAAGGAGAAACTTCAATAATGTCTTTTCAGGCTGAGTGGAACATGACCTCTACCTGAGAATAATTTCCAGACATATGAAAACATTCAGTAACTCAAAGGGGAAGACCCATTCAGTCAAAGTGGCAGTCACTTCAAAGCCTACATACCCTCTCTGTCCACAATACAGAGAAAATGCAAAATGGGGAACAAAAAGGCAGAGTCACTATGGAAACCAAGACATATTCGTGAGGGACTAGGAGGGGAACAGAAACATCCAGGGACAAGCTGGCTGAGCCTCAGGCTTGTGGAAGCAGAGATGTCAGGACAGGGGTTACAGGCAGGGTCTCTGCTTAAAGGCAGGACTGGGGTAAGGTTCCACACCATCCTCCCAGAGTTAAACCTGTTCCTCCCCAACTACCTGGGACTACCGTTTCATAGGAGCAAGATCCAGGATTGCTAAAGAAGGGAGACAATGCCTCAGTCACTAGGAACAGAACCA
Organism: Leucopleurus acutus; assembly: GCF_964270905.1. Taxonomy (NCBI): domain Eukaryota; kingdom Metazoa; phylum Chordata; class Mammalia; order Artiodactyla; family Delphinidae; genus Leucopleurus; species Leucopleurus acutus. Next base: position 41,863,551 of record NC_139154.1, read on the forward strand.
AACTGCCCACGGGCCTGGTGCCTGGGTGTGGAACGTCCCCACGCCACCCTGGAGCAGAAACCCTGAACTCCCATTAGATCTGATTCTGGACTGGGGACAACTGAGGGAAATCTCCTGGGTGAGCACAGAATGAGAGAGAGAGACAGACAGACAGAGACAGAGACAGAGACAGAGAGACAGAGAGACAGAGAGAGAAAATAATAAATAAAAACATCACACGTAAAGTGAGACTGCAAATCCCAATTCCAAAACACAGGAAGAAACTTAACGCTCCAAAGACAGCCAATAATATCAGAGCAGGAATTCATACCAGATGAAATTAATCCCATGGAATAGTCTTTTAGAAGACTTCAAAATAATTGCGTTTAGAATATTCAAAGAGGTAAGCAAGCAAATAACTTCCATTTTTAAAAATGCAAGAAATTTTGAAACACAAGCAGCCGTCAAGCGAGAATAAGGGACGAGAGCTTGAGCACAGTAATCAATGATGAAACCGTTTGCCAGAAGAATGCAAAGCAACACATTAAATGGAAAAGTTGTAACACGTCCCAGGCACAAAGACTTAAGAACACATATATATTCAGTAGCTCAGACTGGCTTTGAGTTGAGGGCAGGGAGAAGGGACCAGAGAGAAACCTGAACGGTTTGATCTGGCCCTTCACAGAAGACCCCAAATCTGCTTGGTGCCCTCCCACTGTGCCCCACCTCCTCTCCCGTGCAGGCTGCTTTGACCTTTCTTGAGCTCCCCTGGATGTCCCTTCTCCTAGAACATTTTGTAACCATTTCTATCTAAAATTGACAAAACAAAGAGAAGCTGAGACTTCGATGGCCAGTGTACTTGGGGTCGATTGACTCCACCACCACTGGCCAGGCCAGCTGCTCCGTGTCACCAGACAGCCCCGCCCTTCACACCGGGAACTCCCAGCATCACATCATGAGGGGCGTGCCTAGCGGTTGTTCTCAAGCTCCAAGGAAACTACTTTCTGGAGAGTGTGTTTTTGTCTTCTTGCCTGTGTCCAAACTCAGGACTGCTGGTTCAAGTGAATCTGAATGTTTTCTCTCTTATGCTGCACTTTTAATATTTATACCAACAGACAATGAAGAAAATTAATTATACATATATCTATGAATATATAAATATATGTGTAAGGGGGTATTATCTACACAACATGTATATGAATACTGCTCTTTGGGGGATACATTGAATATTTGCCAAATTCTTAATTCTAATGTTAAAAAAGATTCCTATTGTCTTATTTACTAAAAAAGAAAATATAAACAAATAGGGACTAGGGCAAAATTTTCATAAGACCCCAGCACATTAGAGATGTTTAAAGATAATTTATTGGTTTTGGCCACCACCATTTTGGAATGCTGAACAAATGATGCTGGTGAGGCACCTAAACACCTGCCTGAAATCATCAAGTGTGTCTGGTTTTTTTCTGTCATCTTACGAACTAAAGTTTCATTTCCTTGCTGAAGGCTTCCTCACCAATCAGCTTGCAGTGATTCAAGAAAGTCTGACCCCCAGTAGCCCAGCTAGAGCTATTCACCCAGCCCTTCCCCGAGTGCCTTACAGAGATTTGTTCCTCTCCTACTAAATTGCCAAAACCCTGAGGAAAGTGCATTATTTTTTTAAAAAAGGAAATACCTTTCAGTTTGCTCTTGTATTTTAATTTCTGATTACAAAAACAATAATACTCAAAGAAAATAATTACAAATCAGTCGCCATTTTATTAACCAGAGGTAACGCCATACATTTTGTGAATATCCTTTTCAGCCTCTTTTCTGTGCATATGGACTTTCCTTTTCCAAAAATGTAATCATACTAGACACAACACTGTAGAGCTTCCTTTTTACTTAAAGGTATATCAGGGTATTTTTGCCAACAAATGGAGATCTACCTCCTCCTATAGATACTATTATCATCCTCATTTCACAAATCAGAAACTAAGGGTCAGGAAGGTAAATCTCTCTGCCCAAGGTCACGTGGTTACTACTGAAGGGCAGAGCTGAGAGCTGAATCCAGATCTCCCAAGGTCAAGTCCAGTTCTCCTTCTAATTCTACAACATCACTAGGCTAATTCTCAGTCAGAAGGCCAAGAATGCCATGGACAGGAGATTAGCAGCTCAGAGTCTTCAGGACCGACATGATTCTGTCAGAACACAAAAGTTCAAGAGCCAGCACAATTGCTGGGCAACTTGCTGGGACACTGGCTAAGTTCTTCAAGGGTTCAAGCTGCCAAAAGACATGGGGAACCAGGACCTGGGAAAAGAAAGTGGAGACCTTTTCAAATTAAGCTGGGATTTAAGTTCATGAAAGAAGCCCCTTCTGCTGTCTTGAGGGGAAGAGAAAAGCTCGTGCGCTGTGGTGCGAGGGGAGTGTGTATTCTGCACAGCCTCTCCCAGGGAGCCAGAGCCAGCATCTTTGGTTTCCCTTTAGCCCAGCACCAGAAATTGCAGAGATGAGGTGTTCTTGGAGTTTGATTCTGAGGCAGAGAAGCCACGAGGGGCTAGAGGAGGCACGATGTGAAGTTGGAAACTAGGGCTACGCTTAGCAAGCTGAAGTGGCTGTGTCTCTATACCTGACATCAGAGCATCAAGAAAGGCCCCTGGGCCCCAGAATCTATCATCAGCCTTGAAGGAACCCTCCTTTAATTCTCATCTCGATACTCAATGGTAATAGTGATAAATAAGATAGCATGTTAAGTGCTGTCGTGTGCTAAGAACTTTACCTATTCAATCCTCAAAACAGCCAGAGATGAGAATTATTTTTATTCTCATTTTACAGAGGAGGAAACCAAGGCTCAGAGAGATATGCCCAAGGTCACACACTTGGTGGCTACAATTAGAATGCACACGGAGGTTTGCTTTCTTACCACTATTCGAGAGAGGGACCACCCACCAGCGCCACCCTAGCCTTGAATCGTTCCATTTCCCCCTGACGTGCACGGGAACACATGCGAAAGTGTTGCCCCCTGCCTCTGTAGTGACTTAATCAGCTGTGATACATCAGAAGATAGATGTTGTGATTATTTCATAGACTGGCTTTTGTACCAGGAAATTGATGGGCTGTTGAAGGCTCAAATTCAGGGACTTCTGGCATATGCTTCCTTAGGATTTTCCATTCAGGGACCTTAAAACATTTTTAAGAGATTTTTATGCATGGTATCATTCAAGATGTTTCTTAAAATTAAAATTCCAGAGCTAGAAGTACCCTTAAAAATCCTCTAGTCCAACCCTTTTAATTAAACAAATGAGGAGCAGAGCCCCTGTGTGAGAGCACTGGAGTGTCAGGGGCTGTGCTTCTCATACACGACACCCCCATAAGGATGAGACTGAGAGAAACAATCTAAATTGTACCCAGGTTCAGCAGACTTCTATCATCCATCACTGGGGGAGTAGATATTATATCTGGCAAAATGCCCTCTGAATTTCTGTTTTCACAAAACATTACCAAAACACTAATTAATCCCATGTTTGCTCTTTTCTGGAAGAAGGAATAAAAGCTCTGAGAACTTTAAGGGGAGGGCAACTGTGAGTACTTAGCAATTAGGAGTGACCCAGAAGTAGGCAGGATGGACAATAATTTATACCACCAGAGTTCAGAGATACAGCGAACGTTCTTCCCACTTCTGCAGAGAATCAGAAAAGCTTTAACTTCCAGAGATTAGTGAATTTAAGAGACTGCAGCAAGGTCATCTCTGAACCAGACAGTGGTGTCCTCACAACGGTCAGCATCAGTGCTGGGAGCCACGAGCCACCTTCAGGTGGTTCTGAAAGCAACAGACAAAGGATAGAAGAAAAGAACTTGCAGATGTCACTGGAGATTGTTGCTGAGACAAACTGACATGATTTGAGGGGATTTCGTCCCTGATTAACAGACTCTGGGAAGGGGGTGAGGGTTAGAACTATTCTGATTTGGGCTTAAACGGTAGAATGGGACTCTAGTTTAATCCATCTCTTACTGAAAATAACATGTCGCTTATCCAGCTACACTGTAGCTTCTCCGGAGCACAGCAGAAGGGTGTGGCTTTATATAGGAACAGGAACACAACCATTTTTTTCCATATGATACAAAGCCAGTTCATCGGCTTAAAGAGAGTGTCTTTTGGAGATTTTTAGGGGTAAGAGAAAGTATGAAATTTGAGGTCTGTGGTCACTAATTTAAAGAGAATCCAACCAGCACAGTTATGATGTGATTTTTTTTTTTCTCCAGCAGTGTCCAGACGCTCAGGTATGACTCAGTGTAAGTGGACAGCTGGGTCTAACCAGGTTGGGGGTTTCTGGGCAAGTATGATATGGAGGAAAAATGGCTAAGGGTAGGTAAGAACTCTGCAAGGGATTGGAGACGGTGCTGATGAGGAACCAGAGCTTGGTCAGGAGGGAACCGAAGCCATGGGGAAGCTGGGAGTAGTGAGAAAGTAGGAGGGTCGATGGACTGGGCATCTCAGCGAGGTCAGAGAGTCACTCAAGTCAGCAGAGGTGGAATAAACTAAGCGGAAGTCTGATCACTGGGTCCCTTATCTGGAGCCAGAGTTAAGAGCAAGTAGTGTGGAGCGTCAAGCTCAGAACGACGGTCCACAGAAAGCAGAGACCCCACAACGTGAAGCACTGAAAGGAAAATCTCTGAGGATGAAACCTTCTTCACGGACTTAAAGGTCGGTGCTCCCTGCACTCTGCTCTGCGCTCTGCCAGACCAGGCTGTACCTCAGGTCATTTCTCCCTCCCTGCTCTGATCAGCAGAACCAAAGGTAACACGTCCCCTAGTGCCATAACACTTCCCAGTGCCCTTCGGTCATAATCAGTGGGAATAAGCCAGTAGAAGGGACAAAGGCTCATTTTCCATCATAAGCTCCAGAAGATCCTTCTGTTTCTTTATAGCCCAACTACAGAAATAACAAAAGAGCAGAATTCTATAGTGCAGAAATCAAAGGATGCCTGTTAAATACCTTCCATATTCCAGCAGCTATACTAGAGGTTTTCCCACCAGGAACTATTGTAATATTCATAATGACTTTGAAAGGTGGGAATAATTTGCCCTACTTTACAAATGATCAAACCGAAACTTGGAAACCAAGTCACTTACCCAGGACCTCACAGTTAGGGTACAAAGGAGCCCAGACTTGAACCTCAGACACTGATTTCCCCAAGCCCATACTCCTGCTATCATCATAGCATGCTGCCTTTGGTGAAATGGTGGGCGGGGGCGGGGGGGGGGCTGGGGGTGGGGGGAGAAGAGAAACTGTGGTTTCTTTGAACACAGAACACATAATTGGGGATGTTCACCAGTCTGTTCTGCCTGAATCCACATCAGGCAGCTTCGAATGCTCGCAGTTTCTGGATTATCCTTGGGCCCTTTCTGATTTGTCCTGCCACAGAGGAGGCGGGGCACGAGGAATATTGGTTTAAATGAATGCCAGACCAGGCTGTAACTCAAAGAAATGCATGAAGAATATCAGTTTCGCTTTCTGTCTTATGTTTAAAACAGGCTTTTCCCCCAACAAATATTTGCTGCTGAAGATGTCCTTAGTAAGCCCCCAGTCATGATTTTGCAACTCAAGAAAACATGTGGTCTGAGGAATTTTAACCTTCACAAACCTACAAATTGCACAGCGTCTTGGCCTAAAACGGGTGAAAATTAAATATTCACTTTGAAATCTGCCAACTCTTTGTGGATTTTCCCCCTTCTTTTAACTCTCTTCAAAATTTTAAAAATTTAAATTAAATTTCAGAAGGTTAATAACCATTAGCCGAGGTATTTTTACTCGGAGTTTTAAGCACTAGCCTTATATTATTTCCATAATACTGTTTTCCTCCAAAAACCTTTTGTATTACGGTTAAATGATTTAGCAATTCTCATGCAACGCACTCGGGGTCATCTGTTTCGAAGGTTTCTCCTTACCAGCATTGCCAGGGGTGGGAAAGCGAGGTTGGAGAAGCCTGGAGCTGGGAGGCAGGCAGTCCAAACCTGAGGCCTGAGAACTGCAGAAGCCCCAGCCGTGAAGGACTTCTGTTTCGGGGTGACGGTAGTTATCGGAGGCTGAGTGACTTTCCGGTTCCGGGTTTTTCCTTCCTTTTTCTCTCGAGCAGCTTGCCGAGGCCATCTGCTCTCGTGAGGGGTGAGGGTGTCTTAGAATGGCGGAGAGATGGCGTCCGTCTCAGGGACTGACGCTCTAGCCTGCGTCACAGATTCGGGTAGGAGCCCTATGTAGAGAAGATCACAGGCTGAAGCTAGAGGTGCCGTCTGCACAAACTTGGGCTCTTGGGGAACACGAGCTCCCGCAGGGGTCCATGGGAGATGCGCAGTAGGAGATGCGCAGTGGGAGGTAAGCAAGGAGATGCGCAGTGGGAGGTGCGCAGAGGGAGAAGCGCGGTGGGAGGTGCGCAGAGGGAGAAGCGCCGTGGGAGGGAACCCTGCGAGCGTTTGTAGCTGTGGTGGAGCCGGGGGCGGCCGCCTTTGCATCGACGTCCACGGCCTCTTAGTGACTGCAGTTATAGTTCCCCCATCCTAATCTTTCCTCGCTCCTCCCTCCGCAGCCCCTCACTCCCAAAGAAGGTTCTTCGTTCATAGGCCATGAGAGCGCCATTCATGAGTTCATGTGTGACTTCCCTGGGATCTCCCAGAAATACATGGGGAAGTGAAAGGGGTCCTAGGTTATAAGGGCAAAAGCCAGTGAAATTTGGATGGCGGGGGAGTTGTAACTTATTCAGACGTTAGGATCTAAAGTTGGACCCTAAGGGGACAATCAGGTATAGCCCAAATTACTCTTGAACAGCCCTTAAATTGCCCATAAGTATTCTACAGTATATAAAGGCATTTGTTTACAAAAATTTCGAATAGCAAATATAAATATGTATAGAGTTTTTACAGTTGCATTCACCGTATAATAAATAATATGCGTGCAAAATATAATTTTGCCAAACTTTTAATTGTACAAAAGGAAGCACATAATTGGATGAAAATGAGATGCATGCATGAAATAGCTGCTGTGGTCCTGATGTGGTGACCCCCCCCCATTCAACCACAATCTGGTGAGCGGTGGAAATGCAGATTTCGGGAGAGGCAGATCTAGGACTGGAAACCAAGTCCTCTTGCTGTCCTAAATTTTAAACATGAAAATCCCAAACTGAAAGTTCTTCTGTTTCAAAGATTTAGTGCACAAAGTCCAGTTCACTGTCTCTTTATCTTCCTTCATGACTTTAGAGCCTCTGATGAGGGCGGTGGGGACAGCCGTGGGCATGTGGTTGCGACCTGAGAGTGGGGTTGAGGTTTGTCAAGCATCAACACAGTCCTTCTGGCGGTGGAGACCAGAAATGAAGTGTGAGGACATCCACCCAGAGCCCTCTCTGTTAGCCCAGGTGTCGAACCTTTTTCTGGACTCCCTCACCGCATGTGCCTTCCTCTGTGTCTGTACATCTGCCCTGATTCCCACCTTGGACTCCAGCCCGACTGAGGAGAGACAGAGGTGGCAAGTGAACTGGGTCCTAAAGAAAGGGTGCGATGTGCGTGTGCAGAGGTGGAGGCCTGCACATTGTGAGGCGTGGAGCAGACACCCCACAGGGAGTGTCATGAAATGTTAGCACCCGCACCTTGAAATGAAGCTAAAACCGCAGGAACCTTCAATTTATGCCATGTGTGAGTACAAAGCCTCTCCCAAATTCCTGCAAATTGGGGGAGTGGGTGGAGTAAGGGGGGCCATATCCTCATGGTGGGTTCTGACATGTCAAGTCTGATGGAGACTCAAGCAAGCAAAAGGCTTTATTCACTTCCAGATTCTAATTTCCCTCCAGAGCCCAATTCATTTCTCACCCTTTGGTTTCCTTAGACTGTAAGTCCATGGGTGGTGAGGGGGAGAAGTAGAAAAGAGAGGAAGAGAAATTGAAGAGAAGTGAAAGGCAGAAAAGACAGAGATTTCTCATTCAGTGTGGGCTCAGCACTTTACTTCGGTGGTGCTCTTTCCAAAACCCTAATCTAATTGGGAGAAAAACATCAGACAAATCTAAGGTGAGGAACAGCCTACAAAGTGCTTAGCCAAGACTCCTCAAAACTTTCAGAGTCATGGAAAACAAAGAAAGACTGAGAAGCTGTCACAGATGGGTTGAGACTAAAGAGATGGTCCGGTGGGATCCAGTCGGGGATCCTGTGGGATCCAGTATGGAATCCTGAAAGAGAAAAAGGATGTAAGTGGGAAAACTGGTGAAATCCAAAATAAAATCTGTCGTTTAGTCAACAGTAATGTATAACGTTAATTTCTTAGTTTTGACAAATGCGCCATAGTTATATAAGATGTTATCATTAGGGGAGGCTGGGGAAGGGTAAGCAAGAATGCTCTATACTATCTTGGTAACTTTTCTGTAAATCTAAAATTAGTCCAAAATAAAAAGTTTACAAAAAAGAATGTAGCCTTAGGAGAATCAAAGGAAAAGCAAACATGAGCTTTTCCAAAATCAAAATATCAAAACAAAATCAAATATATCCCTTGATTTCTTAGGTAAGAAAGAGATCTGTATAAGACTTGTGTAAGAGGGACCAGCAGTATATGTTTTGCAGTCCATTGACCAAGTTACCTATAAGCTGTGATGTCCTGGCAAAGAGATCTGAATAGTGTAAATAAAAGTAACCCAGAGTATCTCACACGTGAATATTATTCTATATCCATGGGTCATCGGTGGCCCCTTGAAGGTGGGGTAACAGTAGCTCATGGTTATCGTAAGGTTCTACGCTTCAGGAACTGCGCTGAGAGCTTTAGGTACATGACCTCTTTTAAACCTCACCACCACCCTGAGAGGTAAAGAGGCTCTTATCGTCCTCAGAAAGGGGTACTGGGTCACAGACAGTTTAAGTACTTACTCAAGGTCTACACAGCTAGGAGGAGATGGAGCTGAGATTTGAACTAAGCCAGTTGGTACTGGAGTCATATATACCATGATGCTCTTCTGTCTCTCAAAGGGCCATCAACTTCTCCAAGTATCTGAGCCCCTTCCTACGTCTCAGGCCCTCAGCAAGACCCTATGAATACAATGAGAAGGGAAACAGACAAGGTATGTTAGGTATTATAAGAAGACAGTCTTTGTTTCATTTAATCTTCATAACAATTCTAAGATACAAGCAAAATGCTATTTTTACTCCCATGTTGCAAGCAGAAAAGTGAGACTCAGAAGTTAAGCAACGTGCCAGAGGCTAATGATAGGGAAATGGGTGGGGCTGAAGATGGGGAAATGGGTGGGGCCGGGACAACCACTGAATTCCCTTAGCTCCCAGCCCTCTGCGTTTTCCACTCCTTTAGTCTGGTTTATTACTAATGTGTTCCACCCGTGCCTACACAGCACAAGCCCACTCTGGCTTTAATCCTTAGATATCTCCTAACGAAGAGTTTTAAGCAGGACTTGGACCTACAGAAGGAACCATTCATAAAAGAGGGACTAATTGCAGAGGCAAGTCTGGGGAACAAGGAGACAGCTATTGGGAACTTCGAAGTGAGCTTCCTCGGAGAAGACTGAGGTTCTGAGATATGAGTTCCTGGTGGGACTTTTAGATCCCTCCAGTCTGCACAGATGGACATAAACCTAATTCCTGAATTATGGTAATCAAAAGCCTTCCCCACCCAAACAAAGGAGACACTGTACCCCCAATGCCTCCCCTCGGCATTTTAAAAGTCTTGTTTGGCAGAGTCCGTATTGATTTCCAGAGGCAAGTGAGCTGACAGTCAAACGCAGCAATCGTTCGGCGTATCTGATCAACATCCACGGTCAACGTCAGAAAGTCCAGGTAGGTGTAGCACACAGGTCAGGGAGTTCTAGTATAGGGGGTCTTTATTATTCCACTTGGTTATTAACCATACAGTTGTAAGCTCTCCCTTTTACTCCCGGGATACAAAAATTAATTAATAGGATAATATGAAAAAATCTTTTGAATAATTCTGCTACTTCAATTACATTTGCTTACTTGTGGGTGAAGTACATTGTTTCATTCATCCTTGCAACCAATTAGGACTTAGATGAGTGAATGCCATCCATTCATTCATTCAAGACATTTGCTAAACAGCTCTTACGTGCTGGGTACTAAAATGTAGGAAGAGTCAGCGTAATTAAGGCAGTTTCTGCCCTCAAGGAGTTTAGCTGTAGAAGAGCTCCCAGACCTGTAGAGAACAAAAGCACAATACAGAGAAATAAGGGCAATAATTGTTATGTACCCACAAGGTAGAGGGGACCTCAAAAGAGAGAAGAAACAGCTTAGCTTGGGGAGATCCGGTAGAGTTTCACAGAGAATAAGATGCTTGTGCCAATTTTGAAAGAAGAGTGAGTTTTCCAGATGGACTGGGGGGAAAGGGCATTCCACATAAATCTTTGTTGAGGACAAAAGGTGCTGCAGAAATACAAGAATTACCTGTGGATTAAAACACTTGTTCACTAATCTCAAATTGAAGGACAGAGGAAAGTGGGGTATACAGCTGTGTATGCTGAGCAAGGCGTATGCCCCAGAGAAGACAAGCATGGCGAATATGTATTAGGAGGCAGAAGATGGCACGGCCCCGTGTATTTCTGGAAACATTAGAGTCTTGGCTGACTGAGCACCTGTTAAGCATCATGTAACCTGCTGATGCAAGGTCTGGACTATGACCTGAGCCCTTGACCTCTTACCCCTAAAGGACACTGGGCTTCCCATCTGCCCTTCCCCTTCTTCTTTCACACCCTTCTCGCGTTCCTTTCCTCATGTTTTAATGTCTGACCGTCCTCAACTTTTTTTCTCTAGTAACTATTTTCTCAGGAGAGAAGACAAAGCACTCACCTCTTCACTGACTTCTCTCTGTCAGTCTGAAATTCCTGGGACTGAAACTTGGCATGATGCTTCTGCCTCCCTGCGAAATGCACCCACCCCTGCAGACAAAGGGAGGCCAGAAGCCCGTCGACTCTTAGCCCACTCCTCCAAGCTTCCCCTCTCTAGAAGCACTGGAAAATTCATATCCCCATCCTCCTCCAGTACTGCAAACCTGGAGTCGCAGAATAAGCATCCTCTATTAGAGAAGGAAAAAAATGCATTCCTAGCGGCAGTCGGCAGGAGGCAGGGGCTCTTCCAGCTTAATGACTTGCAAATCAAAAGCATAGAAACCAGAGTGCACCTTTTGACCCTCTTTCCCACTCTGCCTAGATGTCCTCATAATTTTCTCCCGTAGCGTTCCTGTTATTTTTGCTACCAGCTCAATAACCTTCCTTGTGCATTTTTAAAATGTTGGAGGAGGAGCTGTCCAGTGATCTCAAAGCATGTGTTTTTGATTCTCATAAGATTATGGATACCAAAGGAATAAAAATGGAAATCACTACTGCCAAGATATGAAAGAAAGTTTGCATAGTAAAATAATTTAAACCTAACATTTGGACCCAATAAGGCAAATGGAACGTTTTTTCCATATTTTTGGAAAATGTGCATTTTCTTCACATTAAGTGGTACCAATAAAAAATAATGATTCTCACTCAGTTTATTTCTATAAATTAGATTGGCTTATAGTTTTCCAGGACATGGTTTTGTATCAAGCTATATGGCAAACACCTGGGCATAAAATATACTAGGCTCTTTGCTTCCATGTGGGAGAAACAGGTCACCATTCCTCTCATCTAAATCTAGATCAAAGGTCGGCTGAAGCCTGTTAATATATTGAGTCCTCTCTATCTTCCGAGAGCTAGTGTTACGTCAACAACTCGTGGAAGTTTGTGAAGTTCCTCCCAGAAGCAGGGCGACTGTTTCCCGATTAGAAACTGGTTGATTCAGCAATACACGCCGGTAAAGGCATTTGACTAATCCTGGAATTAGATAAAGAATGAGAGAAGACCAAATAATAAAGAAGGGTTCAAAAATACTCTTACGTGGAATTCATGCATGACTATGCTAATCTAGGGGGAAGTCTACAAATGAGAGCATTGCCTGGAAATGGTAAGTGGTGGATGGATGCAGACGAGGACACCGGGATAAGGAAAAGAGGTATGGACAAGGGGGAAAGGAGAGAGAAGAAAGGGAAGAGACAGAAAAAAATAGGGGAGAGGGAAGAGATTAAACACTGGGGATCTGGAACTCGTGTTGTTTATTTTTTTTTTAAAGAAAACATTAAGTCAGAAGATCTCCGTCCAGTTCCGAAGCAGTTGGAAGACCAACTCTCCTGGAACGGTGGCCTGAGCACCCAGTTAGGACCAGAAGTGATGGTTCAAAGCTAGTGATGCTTCAAGCCCCACCACTGCACACAAGCTGCAGCTGCTGAGGCCCCTCTTCCTCAGCAATCAGCTGTGATTCCTTCCTTCCCCGTCTCCCAGGCCTGTTGGAAGGCTCAGAGAGAGATGAATGTGAATGAACTGTGATCGCCGTAAAATATTCCACACGTGGAGTGTGTGAGGTGGAAAGAGGGAAGGTGGCGCATTATTTATTATTCTCTGGCTCAAGTGTCAGCTGTTTGTAAGTCCTCGTGTCCTCCAGCAGCTGAGGCACCATCCACTGAGATTTAAATAAAATTACCTTGAAGCCCTATTCCACAAACGGTAGGAAACCAAGCATCCCCCCCAATATCCCAGAGGGGGGTGGGGTTACGTTTGTCCTCCCTCTAGCTCGATTTCCTACTCTGGCTGAATTTTCAATCCTGGCTCCCATTTGCATCTCCTGCAGGTGTTGGACTTTCTTTGTCCATCACCGGGGCAGCCTAGGTTCCAGCACTTCTGCCACAGGACTGTAGACACGAGATTGGGCATGTAGAGACTTTCACTGAGGATTTGAAACTCTAGGGTGGTGTTATAGTGTAGCGCAGCGAACAACCTAAAATTAAACGCCAGTGATTCCTTTGCTAACAGTCCCTGGCTCCTCTGGGCACCAGCAACACCTCACTGGTCATCTCTGCACGGACAGCACCTGCCCACCACCATCCAGATCAACTCCCCTTTCCCTCTCATCTCCCACCAAGCTACCAGCCCCCCAATTCTATCACTATTCTCCCTGCCCCCTTCTTGTTTGGGTCAGGTGCTGGGGAATCTCAATCCTGGCTGCACGATAGAATCTCCTGGGGAGTCTTTTAAAAATAGCATTCCCCAGACCCTACCCCAGACCAATTACATCAGAGACTCTGGAGCTGGGTACATGCACACATCATTTTCCAAAGCTCTATCTGTGCAGCCGAGGTTGGAAACCACCTTCAGTCTAGCTCATCTAAGGCATGTCCCGGGGCGAGTCACCTTTCATACTCAAACAAGCCATCGAGGTATTCAGCTGAACAAAAGACAATTCTCTCCCTGAAGAAACCACTGGCAGTTTTTGAACTGAACATTATTTTTCCTGCCACCATTATTATCTTGAGAAATTTGCCAACAATCCACACTTCATCATCCGGAGGTCGGGATCTTTCCCCAACACCAGCATTTCTGGATGAGTCTCTTGTTCTCTCCTGCCTGGCTCAGGTTCCCAGGTCACAGAGTAGCAGGGTGGGCAGAGAAGAAACCAAGGAATCCACTCAAAGAGGAACCTGGCTTCTTCACAGAGAGATGTTATGGCAGGTAAAGATTCAGAGCTAAAATAGGAAGCTGACATTATTTTGGAATCCCATTGAGAGAGACATTCTCAATCTTAGTGAGGAAAAAAAAAGTAGCCCCATGGTGGTATTATGTTTTGTTTTGTTTTGTTTTTACAGAACTAGACTCCACAGGCATAGAAAACCTACAGTTACCAAAGGGGAAAGGGGTGGGGAGGGTTAAATTGGGAGGTTAGGACTAACAGATACACACTACTATATATAAAATAGATAACCAGCAAGGATCTATTGTATAGCACAGGGAACTACACTTAATATTTTGTAATAACCTATATGGGAAAAGAATCTGAAAAAAATATATATGTATAACTGAATCACTGTGCTGTACACCTGAACCTAACACAACGTTGTAAATCGACTATACTTCAGTAAAAAAAACTTAAAGTGGAAATAAAACAACAACAACAGAAAGAATCCATTGTCAAATCTGGAAATAAATAAATAACAAACACAGAAATTTTTTTCTGAATATTTCAGGAAATATATAGTCTATGAAACAACGTTCCATGTATATCCTCTCCTTTGGTGTTCCTAACAACACTGTGAAAAGGGTAAGCAGAGCAGGAATTATTATCCATTTTTCCAGCAGAATGAATTCACATGCAGGGAAGGTAAGTGACTTACCCAAAACCACGCCGCTAGGACATGACAGAGCTGTTGCTCAAAACATAGCACTTATCTTAGTTCTGACTGCGGTAAGTAAGTACTGTAGACTGCTTATAAACAACAGATTTATTTCTCACAGTTCTGGAGACTGAAAGTCCCAGATCAGGGTGCCAGCAGGGTTGAGTCCTGGTGAGAGCCCTTTTCTGTGTTGCAGACGGCTGCCCTCTCATATCCTCACGTGGCAGACAGCAGAGAGCAGCCAGCTGTCTTGTGACTCACATGAGGGCACTAATCCCATTCATGAGGGCTCTGTCCTCAGGACCTCATCTCATCCTAATCACCTCCCAAAGGCCCCACCTCCTATTCCCATCACAGCGGAGGTCTGACTCATCTCCCAGCTCTCAGACAGGTAAGACCTGTTAGGAGGCAAGCAGCAGGTAGGAGATGGAATGGTCAGTACCGCTGGGCAACCACCACCTGACCTGTGCACACATCAGGCCCTGTGTCCTGCTGTAGGATCTCCTGAAAGTTGTCCAGATGTGAAGACATCCAGTTCCCAACTCCCAAAGGAAGCTGAGCTCCATTCTCTTTGAAGCACGGACTTGCCATCATGAGGATAAGTGTTCTTGGAGCTGCCAGGCTAAGGAGGTGACCTTGAGGTGTCAGTCTCCTAGTGTGGAATGTGTTTGTGGGTTTGAATTATTTCTGCAAGTTCCTTCAGCTGAAGGCTGTACAGACAACCTTGGGTGAGAGAGAGAAGGAAGAAGATGAGATGTCCTAAAAGTGCCTCTAAAAACTGTTGTTTGACAGGCCCTATATCACCACCTATTGCCAGGAACATAATAACAATCTCTCCTCCTCCACCCTCCATCCTCCCCCTCATGCTCTCTGAAACCCAGGCTTGGGGACTGAACACATATGGGTCTAGTTGGTCGATCCTGCTTTCCTCCGAGGCCGTAAATTCAGACAGCCACAAATCAGCTTCGGAGAAACTTCAGCCCCAGACACGCACGCTCTCCCATTCAAGTCTTGGTATCCGGGCTGAAATATGGCCGCATGTGTTCCCTCCGGCACTGCCGGCCTGCTGGAGATGCCCCTCTGTCAGAGATGGTTTATGGGTCAGCCACCACCCCAGCCGCGGCGCCCCGAGGCTTTGATCTCCTGCTGGCAGCCCCGTGTCACCAAGGTCGCTGCCTGTTCCCACACAGGCCTGAAATACAACTCTCCAAAACACCCGGACAGGGAAGGGGGGCTCTGGGTTCCTCCTGCACCCCGACACAGCATTGCCAGAGCTGACTGCTTTTCTTCCCCAAATAGCCCTTCGTGACATGTCATTGTCACCAGCTAAATACAGAGCACTCCTGGCCCTTTGCCTTTCCTCGTGCTGACAGCTGACATAGAGCCTGCCCACCCTTTGCATGAAACTGCTTCTTCTCAGAGGCCCTTCTCCAAGAATCTGAGCTTGGGTCTGGGCAGGACATTAACTCAAAGCAAATGTCAAACACTGGGTTTCCAGAGTCCTAGGAGGTGTGTTGGCCTAGTGGATCAAGAACAAATGTACACCTGTCTACAAAGTGGTTTGTGCCATCATCGTGCCTTCCTGGCCCCAAGGTAAGTCCAAAGACTGGTGTGGGTGAGGTCTCACTTGGATAAAGCTCAGAGCATGAACCTGCAGCCTGGGGCTCTCCCACTGCCTGAGCCTGGGTTCTCAACCTCCAGGGTGTGGTGAACTCACTGCAGGGCTTTAAAAGAGACCCACTGGGAATTCCCTGGCAGTCCAGCGGTTAGGACTCAGCGCTTTCACTGCCGAGGGCCCAGGTTCAAGCCCTGGTCGAGGAACTAAGATCCTGCAAGCCGTGTGACTCAGCCAAAAATAAAAATAAAAAATAAAAGAAGCGTTGATGCCTGGTCCCCTCCCTAGAAGTTCACAGTGAGTTGGTGTCAGGTACGGGAATTTTCAAAGCTCTTCAAGTGCTTCTCCATGTGTGGCTGAGGTTGAGGACGATTGAGTGAAGATTGGTATCACCTTGCCCCCGAGTTTCTCTTTGAGGCATCTCCTGGCAGGCCCATGAGGAGAGTTTGGGAGTCATCCCAAGCGCTCAGTTACCATTCATTCACTCCCTCATTCATCCTCAGCCTTTTGTTGAGCCCTCACATTCTGTGTTAGTCTGGGCTCTCCGGAGAAATAGAACCAATAGGATTGTATGTATATCTAAATATAGATACATATAAATATATATAAAGATATTTATTATAAGGAATTGATTCACACAATTATGGAGGCTAAGAGGCCCCAGGATCTGCAGTCACCAAGCTGGAGACCCAGGAGAGCTGATGGTGTTAAATTCCAGCCCGAGTCCGAGTCCAAAGTCAGGAGAAGACTGATGTCCCAGCTTGAAGACAGCGTGAATTCTCCTTTGCTCAGCCTTTTGTTCTGTTCTGGCCACCAAGGGATTGGATGAAGCCCACCCACATTCCAATCTGCTTTACTCAGTCTACTAATTCAGATGTTAATCTCATCTAAAAACATCCACAGGGACTCACTCAGATTAATGTTTAACCAAATATCTGGGCACCTTGTGACCCGGTCAAGTTGACAAATAACATTAGTCATCACGCACTGCTCTAGGCACTACAGGGAATATGGAAAGGTTCTGGACTCTTGCCCTCAAGGAGCTCCCAGTCTCATGATGACACAAGACATGCAAGGAAGGCTAAAGCCTCCACCATGGGGTGCAGCTGCACAGAGAGTCAAGAAAGCAGGAGCTCAGAGGAGAAACAGATCAGACCTGGGATGGTCACCAAAGGTCTGCAGGAGAAACCGGGCTTAATCTGGGCTGGGAGGCTGTTATGGGATGAATTATGTCCCCCAAAAGGTATGTTTAAGGCCTAACCTCCAGGAATGTGATCAGAATGTGAAAATAAGGTAGTTGCAGATGTCATTAGCTAAGGTGGGGTCATGCTAAAGTAGGGTGAACCCTTAATCCAAAATGACTAGTGTCCTTAGAAGAAGAGGAGAGAGACACAGAGAGCTGATGGCCATGTGAAGACAGAGACACAAGGAAACCCCATGTGAAGATGGAGGCAGAGAATGGAGTGATGAGTCTACAAGCCAAGGATTGCCAGCTGCCACCAGAAGCGAGGCGAGAGGCATGGCCCATTTTTTTCCCCTCAGAGCCCTCAGGGGAATTAACCCCGCTGACACCCTGACATCAGACTTCTAGCCTCCAGAATATGAGAGAATAAATTTCTATTATTTCAAGCCATCTGCTTGTGGTACTTGGTTACGGCAGCCCTAAGAAACTTAATACAGAGGCTGAGTTCCAATGGACAAGCAGAGTGGGGAGGGAACCCTAGGAGGCCCAGAGGCTGGAATGAATAATGCATGAGAGGGACAAGGAAAACCCAACTAAAACAAAGAATTTCAGAAAGGAATGCTAGGGAACACGAATCAGAGCTGCCACCTCACACCTCATTTCCCCAGGGACCCCATGGTACTTCCTTGTCTTGAGGGAAACTTTCTACCCCTCACCACACTCTTCCACCCACATGGTGCAAATCAGAGCTGCCTTCCTTTTCCCTCATCCCTCCTCCCTGGGCACTTGTGAGGTGGGCGTGTGACCCAGACATCCTACCCCACCCTCTTGGCCACAGTAATTGGCCCAAAGATGGGCACTGAGCCAAGGCATGCCAATTAGGGACTTTCCCTGAGATTTTTTTTTATTATTATTATTAAAGCTGGTAGAATCTTAAGAGCCCTTTTCTCTCTGGTACAGGCTGTGAAATATGAACTTGAAGTTGCCCCCAGCCATGTCCCTGTAATGTAAATAAATAAAGAGAGAAAATGATCCTTATATTAGAATGGATAAACAGCAAGGTCCTACTCTATAGCACAGGGAAGTATATTCAATATCCTGTAATAAACCATAATGGAAAAGAATATGAGAAAGAATATATATATATATATATATATGTATAACTGAGTCACTTTGCTGTATAGCAGAAATTAACACAGCATTGTAAATCAACTATAGTTCAATAAAATAAACTTTTTTAAAAAAAGATCTTTATATCATTCAAGCCCCTGGTTCTAGACACTAAAGTTTTGGGCACTGCACATGAATTTTTACTTTGCTCCTTTCTAATTCTCCCATTTATTCTGTGAGCCATCCCAGGAACCTTCCCCTTATCAATAAAAATGAAAATAACTTTGTTTAAACTAATTCAGATGGATTTCTCTTACTTGCTCCTGAAGGAGCCCCAACTAGTACATCATGGGAGAAAGTATATTTCCTCCATGCTAGAGCTTTGATGCCAGGCTGCAGGGTTTATGTTTAACCCTAGTAGCTAAAGACTGTTAACTGGAGTCTATAGAACCTGACTTTACGGTTCCCCGTGAAACTCCAGAAATTATGTGCAACATACACAGAATGCGTACCCTTCTGGGAAGAGGCAGCATAGATGCCATCACATTCTCAGTGGAGTTTTTGACCCCAAATAAGATTAAGAACCACTGATGGAAGCAATGAGGAGCCATTACAAACATAAGAATCACAGAACATATTATTTTCCACTAACAATTATTAAACACCCTCAGATATCCAGTCATTTATTCAACAAGCATACTGTCAATCCCAGGGTCAAGAGCTGTTGGGGATGTGATGACATATGTGGTGTAATTTTAGCCTCAGAGAGTTTTAGTTGGCCTAGGGTGGTAATGGACTTATACATAATATTGATAGAAGGCGAGCAACGGTAAATAATACAATGGCAACTCAGAGGCCAGTGTGTAGAACTTTTCCCACAGCCTTAAATGAGCAGTAAGTAGAGCCCTGGATGGATTCCCCTCTCGTCAGTGGACCACAGATTAGTCAGTGTCTCAGAATCTCAAGGTCATCATTTTCTAAATGGATACAAGAATCCTACCAGACCACCTTACAGGATGCTGTGCAATGCTAACAAGAGCAAAAATATCTGTCAACTTCCTTAGCGCCTGGAAACCCTTAGACAAGATATACAACACCTTCTTAGGAGAAGCCTGCCTCTGGACCTAGCTCACGCAGCTCAAGATGTGGCCCCCGGACTAAGCTGATCAGCAGCGTGGACATCTCCTCAGAGTTTATGAGAAACGCAGATCTCAAACCTCATCCCAGGCTTTCTGAATCTGCAAGATCCCCCAGATGATTTGTATGCAAATTAAAGTTTGAGACACACTCAACTAGGTAGTTCTTAGCATGGTGTAATTATAACCTGACAAAGAACAAAATCCACCCTAGGGCACGTTACCACAGGGGACAGAGGCAGGGACCAGAGCTGCCCAGGAGAGCTGTGGGCTTACTGCCACACAGATGGATCCGGGCCTCCTTAGAATAGGAATGTGCACGGGCTATTAGCTGCCTGGAGCACAGGATGCAGTGAGCCACAGTGTGGGAGCCAACCCCAGAATCTGCCTTTGATCCTGCCCATTGCTGCTCCTGCGCCATAGACATATGGTCTCCTTGAATCTCCCGTCAGAGTGACACCAGCATGCTTTGCATACATCAGCGCGCTCAGAGGGGATTAGCAAACATCTGGGGAGCACAGCCTGCTGCAGACTGCTGGTTTGAGGTGCAGGGGGGCATGAGAAAGCTCTTGGAGTACCGAGCACAAGCCCAACCCACCAAGGTGCCAGTGGGGTTGGGGGCTTCCTCTCTGTCAGCAGCCCCATCTCTAGGCTCCAGATGACCACAGCAGACAAATAGACAGCAGAGCTGAGGGTCTTGGGCAGTAAGAACTCAGGATCTAGAGCACAGTAACAACGATTAGGCCAAAAGGATTCTCCTGGTTCAGTTAGTTTTAGAAACACCACGTGAAACAAAGTTGAATTTGTTCCTTTACAGGAGCACCTTTAATCTGCTATGTGCACTGTGAATCTTCAAGAATAGCACACAGTAGGCTTTAGTTCCCAAGCACTTTTGATCACAGAACTCTTCCTATCTGTGTCAGTCAGCCCAGGCTGCCATAATAAAATACCATAGACTAGATGGCCTGAACAACAGGAATTTATTTCTCACAGGTTTGAAGCCTGGGAAGTCCAAGATCAGGGTGCCAGCTGATTTGCTTTCTGGTGAGGGCTCTCTTCCTGGTTTGCAGACGGCTGCCTCCCATGGCAGAAAGGAAGAGAGGAAGTAAGTTCTCTGGTGTCTCTTCTTGTAAGGGTACAAATTCCATCATGAGGGCCCCACCTTCATGACCTCATCTAACCCTAATTACACCCCCTCCCAGAGGACCCGTTTCCAATGACCATCACATTGGAGGTTAGGGTCTCAACTTTTGAATGGGGGGGGGGTGCTGGGATAGTCAATTCAGTCACTAGCACTATCCTACCTTAGGCAGGAAGTCTTCAAAGCCAACTTTGGAAAACACTGGCAAAGATGGAGGTGAGAGAGATCCATTTGGAGAAAGAAGATAGTCCATGAATGTCTGCAGTAGGAGTTCTAAGACTTCCCTTGTTCAGGGCTATTGGCAATCAAGCATGTAGGAATTTGCTCCAAACGTGTTAAGTTCACATTAATAATAACTACCACCACTACTTCTGAGTACTCAGTATGAGCTATAGGCCCATGATGAGCTAGGCTTTATAGACATCATCTCAACTAATGCTCTGAACTACTGTTTGAGGAACTACTATTCTCATCTCCATTTTCAGATGATGAAACTAAGGCTTAAAAAAGCCATTGTATCGCCTTAAGTCTTACAGCTAATTAGTGGTAAAGCTACCCTAAATTTGACTTCAGACACCTATTGAAATGCTGTAAAAATCCCCAAATCTTTGGTACACGGGAAACATTATGCCCCAGGTCTTACACTTAGACTTGTAGGGTCATCTTTCAGGTAGGGAGTCATTCCTGGTGACTCTGGAGAGGACACAGATTAAGAAAAAGTCCAGCTTGATGTGCAGGGTCCATCTCTCAGTAGTTTTTTGTTTTCGATTTATCACCTTTGTCTTGTCACCATATTTTCATATACTTGTTTCTTCAAACTCACCATATAGTGAATTTAAAGATGAGGAAATTCTGGAAGTAGGCATGGAGCTTGTGTTGATTCCCTGACATTAATCCCCTCCCCTCTACCTCTGTAATTAGCTCTTTAGTTGGGTAAAATGAATAACTTCTGTGCCTTACAAGTCCATCTGTCAAGGCAGTATCTTCATAATTACAAATTTCAAAGAGGAAAACAACTTGTCACTCACTCTCAATCAATAAACCTGGCTTTTTGCAAAGGGACTGCTAAAAAGTTTACCTCTGCACAAAAGAGTGCCAAGGATTTGCCTCAAGCAAATGAGACAGTGTACTTTGTCATGAATGAATCCATGGATTTCCTGCCCTGGCTCTGCTCCTAACAAGCTGGCTGACCTCCCCACCATCCACACGCCCCTTCCTCCACCTCCTCATCTGTAAAGTGAGGCGCTGCACCACTAACACCGTAGACCCGCAGCTCCTGATCCCATGGGTGATGAATCTCCTAGTGGCCTTTGTACATCAGTCCCAGTTCAGATTCCTGGGAAATGCAGAACCTGCCTAATTCACTCCAGGGGAGCTCCACAGTTTCAATCAGAAGAATCTCAAAATAGGAAGCTTTAAGCTAAACCATTCCAGACAGATGGAAATTCACTCTCTCTTTCAAGTTCTTTTAAAAGGATATACAGAACACTGCACAGTAGTCAGCGTCAGTGTCTAAACAGCTTTCGTGATCCATAAGTTCTTCCTTATCTCTGGCCTAAATTGTCTCTACTAAAATAAAAAATTCAGGCCAGCTTTCCATCATACTCCAGGTTATGAAATTATTTCTATTTGGTGATAGCAATTAAATTGTTTTCCAATCTGTTCCTTTCTTATTTTATTTTTATTATTAATTTTAAAGTAATTCATTACTTAAACATGTACAAAACTGTTTTAAAATAATTTAACAGCAACCTTTGCTTTTTGCTGAAGTTAAAAAAGCAATTGTTTTTAAAATATATAAGCCACTACAGTTACGGTCAGTCACCTCCCTACTCCCTCTCCACTGCTTTTCCTCTGCAAGTGTAACCACCATTAGACATTTTTTTAAAATTTTATTTTATTTATTTATTTTTGGCTTCACTGGGTCTTCGTTGCTGTGCACGGGCTTTCTCTAGTTGCGGCAAGCGGGGCCTACTCTTCGTTGTGGTGTGCGGGCTTCTCATTGTGGTGGCTTCCCTTGTTGCGGAGCATGGGCTCTAGGCACACGGGCTTCAGTAGCTGTGACACACAGACTCAGTAGTTGTGGTGCACAGGCTTTGTTGCTCCGAGGCATGTGGGATCTTCCCGGACTAGGGCTCGAACCCGTGTCCCCTGCATTGGCAGGCGGATTCTTAACCACTGTGCCACCAGGGAAGTCCAATATATGATTATTACATGAGAGTTAGAAAAAACAGAAAGAAAACAAATCAGTACATTACTAGGTCACTTTAAAAATAATTCTTATCCTTTAAGGAATCAGGGTAACCCTATCTATAGCCCTTTTCTACATCACTGAAAGGAATATGTTACATAGGGGACAGAGCTGAGCTTTGGAGAAAGATCTGGATTTGAATCTTATCTCTATAACCTTCTGGCTTACTTTTCTTGCACATGATATTTATTTCCTCTGAACTTCCATTTTCTCATCTATAAGGACAACAACTCCTCCACTGGTTGTTACATCTATCTATTTATTATATCTGTATCTATCTATTTATACCTGATTTCACATGTCAGACCTACAGTTGGCAACATCTTTTTGGAAAGAATCCTGTGAGCCTCTGTCCTATAATATACCAGTGTACAAAGGTCACTGGAGAAAAGTAAGAACAGAGCCATGGACATACTTACTGGCTCGACTCTGAGTGATGGGTAAGATCCCAGGAAAGACAAATTCCATGGGGTCAGTGAAGCTGCTACCAAGCCATGGCAATATCCATTTCAGGGTCTGTTCCAATAGTCACTAGACTCCTTCTTCCATTTCTGAAAACGTACTACACAGTGCCTAAAACGGCATGGAAACTAGCCGGAGAACAAAAGCCAGGAGGTGATCTCATCCTCAAGTACTTCCCTGCTCAAAGGAGTTAATTAGCAAAGGGAAAAACAATTGACTTTTTCGGTATTATATAATTCCATTGTATTTTTGCCAGGTATCGGATTTCACCACCCACTGCCATGATGTCGCGTCATGAAAGAACTTATTGTTACATACACAAAACAAGACGAGCTCATAACTTTGCAAGAAGTGTAATTCTACATTCTTTGTCTCATTGCAATCGAAATCTTCAGGTTAATAGGTAATTACTTTTATGAAACATGCTGTGCCTCGAATGAACACAGCTCATGTTGAGATGGCCCCTGCCTGAAGAAAGACTATTTTTAGGAAGCTTGACAAAGGAAATTAATGTTTTCAACCCAAGCATGTACTGCCAAATAACTAACTCCACCAAATTCTTTATTACCGAAAGGAAAAAAAAAAGTAACAAAATAATGACATCTTTCTTTCACCATTTTGGGAATCAACTTTCCATGTCTAACTCCCTTCAGCTTTCAGAATCTCCTTCGCAGATTTGTGAGAATAGCTTCCCAGCAGAGCGGTTGTGTTTGAAAATCAAGCTGGAGGTCGTCTGATTAGAATCTCTTGTCTTTCCATGTCTTGGAGGAATCATGGAGCCTTTTTGTTTAAAGTGAAAATCTGATTCAAGCAAGACCAGGTTCACTTTCAAGGACCCCAAGGCTGTGGACTTCAGATGAAAAAGAATCTCATACCATTCTCTGAAACAGTAAAAATCTCTTAAAATATAAAACTGAATTCCTACATGTATTCTTCATAGTTGTATAAATCCAAATTACTTTATTTTCTAATAAAGACTGAGCTTTAAAGAAAACATATGCTTGTTGGGCCAGGATTCTCCCTACTGGAGACAATGGAGTAAGAGTCTGGAGATATGGGTTCCAGTCTTGGCTCTGAGCAGCAGTTTCTCCACACAGTTAGACCAGCATCTTTTCTGATGTGGACCATTGCCCCCTGACTGGTCTCCCTATCTCCGGTTTTCACCTCTTCTAATCCACCCTCTACATCAGAGGGTCTCAAAGCATGGTCCCCAGACCAGCAACATCAGTACCACCTAAGCCCTTATTAGAAATGCAAATTCTTGGGCCCCACTCTAGACCTACGAAATCACGAACTCCGGAGTGGGGCTCAGCATCTGTTTGTTTGTCTTTTGCGGTATGCGGGCCTCTCACTGTTGCGGCCTCTCCCGTTGCGGAGCACAGGCTCCGGACGCGCAGGCTCAGCGGCCATGGCTCACGGGCCCAGCCACTCCCCGGCATGTGGGATATTCCGGGACCGGGGCACCAACCCGTGTCCCCTGCATCGGCAGGCGGACTCTCAACCACTGCGCCACCAGGGAAGCCCTCAGCATCTGTATTAAGAAGCCCTCCAGGTGATGCTGTTGCCCACCAACACTGGAGAGCCACTGATCTACATGGATTCCATTCTGTATAAGTCAAAGCTCATTAGCACAGCTCAAAAGACCATTACGATCCAGCCCCTTAGGCCTCCAAGTTCACCCTGATTCTCCCTCTATCTCCCCACTCCACTCTTGCAATGGACTGTACTACAAAGCAGCACTCCCTTACAGAGGTGCCGTCTCCTCCATTAAGCTTTTCCTTCTTTTATTCCCATCCAGCTAGTCACTTTGTCTTCTGGTTTCTGCACATCTCCATTTTTACGAGTACCTTATGAAATATTTGTACACAGTGTTCTACCACACCAGCCTGTGAGGTCTTTGGAGACATGCAATCATTCACCCTTTCAACTGTTTATTGAGCACCAGCACATAGGTGGTGCTCGAAATACAGCAGCACAAATGCAACTTCTCTCCTCTGATCTTTGAATCCTTATCACCTAGCACAGAAATGTTGTGATAATTTTTTTTTTTTAATAAGCGTGAGGAGACTAGAGTTTAGCAGACATCTACTCCAAACTCTTCAAACTCCTTAGGTTGCCATTCAAGAACCTCCATAATTTGACCCTGCCCTATTTTTCCATATTTAAGCTCCAGGAGTCTCCTATATGATCTGCAGGGCCCTCAGTGGCCTTTCCCGTTTCTTCTGCCCAGCCAGAGCATATTAATCTTTCAAAATCTAGATCAAATCCCAGGTCATCCAGTAAACCATCTCTGACAACCTTAGCTTCTTTGTTTATCATCAGCACTTATTAACTATGTTATTCTATCAACGATTACCTTGTATTATTTAGTCATCATATATGCATTTCTGTTT
The DNA here is from genome assembly GCF_964270905.1 of Leucopleurus acutus. Taxonomy (NCBI): domain Eukaryota; kingdom Metazoa; phylum Chordata; class Mammalia; order Artiodactyla; family Delphinidae; genus Leucopleurus; species Leucopleurus acutus. The sequence continues at coordinate 41,889,031 of NC_139154.1, forward strand.
TATATCCCCAAGATTTTAAATTCCATCTCGAGGAGGACTAAACCTGATTCTCCTCCCTTCCCCGATGGCAGGATAGTATAATGGTTAACAGCAAGGACTCTGGAGTCAGAAATCCTGTGTTCTAATCTTGGCTCGAAAGAAGCAACGTTGAGTCCCTAAAGTCCTCAACATCTAAACATTGTGGAATCACATAATGCAGGCTAAATCCTTCTTGCCTCAGTTTCCCCAAGAACACCCTTGTGGTATGCTCCCCATAGCTGCCCCGTATGATAAGGGGTGATCTAATGAGATTCCTGAGTGAGTTTCCATGAAGAAAATGGCCACAGGGGTAAAAATAAACAGGGCGATACTTAAAGGATCCCTTATTTGTAAACTTATTTTATGTGAAGCATAAATGTTGTTATTCTACATGAATGCAAGCAACTGCCCAATCTTCAAACTTAACAACTATAAAAATGGTTCATATCTTTCCTAATAGAGGAAGCAAGCAATTAACCTTTAAATATTTATCCTGATTTCCATTAGAAAGCCAGACATTTGAGAACAGTCGATGACTTTTAGTTTTAGATTTGGATTCTGGCTTGATCGATTTATTCAACTTTAGGAAGCAAAGTGAAAAATCTTGCCATTAATATTTTGAGTCGCTAACACCTAATGAAAGATTTTGAAAGAACATGATTTCTAGGCAGGTGTGATACCCATGGGCAGGTCTTCCCCTGGTGTCTTTCTATCCAGGAGAGTTGTCCTGGAAGCTGCTCCCAAGATCTAGCAGAGGTTCCAGAGAGGTCGTGGCGGTAGGAGCTCTGGAGTGTCGGGAGGGTGGACAAGGGGGTTGATACTTGTGTGGGATTTTCCCACCTCACGTTTGTTTTCTTAGCTGCTCAGAGGTGCGTTTGGAGACCTGGGATGGGGAGAGGAGGCCTGTTCGGTGCACTCCAGCTGAAAAGTCTGATTAGTAACGGCCGGGGCTGGGAGCTTTCCGCGGGAAGTCCGCTTTGCTTCGGCGCTAGAAATCAGTGTGACGTCTAGCATAGCCAAGTGTCCCTGCAGGACCCCACTGGGAAATCACTAGAGTTTTACGAGGTTAGCTGCAGTTTTTGTGTAAACAGCATAATGTTTTATGATGGGAAACTTAGCCCTTTGCTTTTTATGTAAAAGCATCAGTTAAGCCTTTTTTAATGTTTGAGATGTAAAGAAGTGTGAAAAACTAATGTTGTTTCAGAATTGGGCCAAGGAAAAAGACAACGCGGTAACTGCTCGTTTAATGAACCTCCTCATAAAATTATGTAGCGGATTTGTGATAAGTGCGGAAATAAAAATGGTTTTGTTGCCTCTAATTTTGCCAGCTATGGGTTAAATGTTTTGTAATGGATAATACCACTACTGTCCATATTCCTTATTTATTCCATCACTGATTTAATATGTTTTCAACAGGAATGTCACGAAACTCACATATTACATTCTTTAATTAAAGTATTTTAAATGGCAAGATTTCTTGATTTTTGTGATTTTTTTTTTTTTTTTGCCAGGGTGGGGCAGGGAGAGAGTTTTGCCAGAATTACCTCTTACAAGATAATAACCAAATTTACGTAATAACTAAATTCAAATGGTGGATACATGTCCTTATACATTTGTCAAAACCCGTAGAATAAACACCAAGAGTGAGCCATAATATAAACTATGGACTTTCGGTGATAATAATGTGTCCATGTGTATTCAGTGATTGTAACAAATGTACCAGTTTGTAACAAATGTACAGGGGAAGAGGCAGGTTGAGGGAACATTTTGCTGTGAACCTAAAACTGCTCTAAAAAAATAACGTCTATTTAAAAAATTCTCCGGTGCGTGCGTGTGCGTGTGTGTGTGAGTGTGTGCGTGCGTGCGTGCGTGTGTGTGTGTGTGTGTGTGTGTGTGTGAGTGTTAGGACCAGGGGCTAATTTCATTTTCTGGCTATTTGTGGTCTAAGCCTAAACCTCCCTCCCTTTCACCGCTTCACCACATGCTGGAAATCTTTCTAAAATGCACCAGCGCTGGCTGGCACTGAGCGTGTGGCAGCTCCCATACTTGCTTGGTTGCAGGACATTCATCTTTCCAGAGTCCCACAGACAAGACTGGAAGCGAAGAAGGAGATTGGCCTGACTGAGCTGCTCCTAAAGTGTCCGCTGGAACTTGCTCTCTGGACTGCATCTTCGGCATGAGAGTACGTACCATGTTGCTCTTCCCCTTTTTCTTGTCAAAGTAGAGGTTGGAGGAAAAAGGAGAAACCCGAGCACTGATCTTTTCTGAGAGGTGATCCTCAGGTAATCAAGGCCAGAGAAGATGACATGCTGGGAGGAGGTACCCAACAGGGAAGAGCATCACACAAAGAACATGCCTATTTCTTCCAAAGTGGGCAGAGAGCACAGGGAAGAGCCAGGAATAAGACAGGTGAGGATGGACCCTGATAGGGCCACCCAAGCCCTCCACTTCTCCCACACCCCACACACACACACACACTGGCACGCATCCTCTTTCCCCAAGGAGTGCTCAGGGTTCAGCCCGTGGTTCACAGAAACTTCCTGATTTGTGCTTTTCCATGACCGGATGGAGATATCAGAGCAGTGAGGCGATGCTCTAACCCTGGCTATAGAAATTCATGAATTCATTCATTTTTTTCCATGTGCCCGTGCTGAGTTAGGCTGGGGGTACAAATGCACATAGGGCACAGACCCTGAGCTCCGTCTCTTTGTACATCATCCCCCTTGAGAGAAGCAGAATGAAAGCAGGCCAATCTCCCTGCTGTTCGTGGCCTGATAAGTCAACCCAGCCCTTCACCAGGGCCTGTCCCCCTGGACTCAGTCAGAACTCACAGCTGCCGCCCGTCTGCCCCTGATGCCCAGCCGTCAACCTGGGGCGGACCCGCACAGACCACACTTATCAAAGGAGGGAAGTCATTTACTCCTGTTCTTGCCGACGTTGGCCTGTTACAGGCCGAAACTGCGGAATTACATGTAGTGTTTTACCAGACCATCAAGTGACAAGGAGCAATGGGGTGACAGTTGCCAAATGTTAGTCCTTGTGTTTTTACTGTGGTCTCCGCAGAATTTTACCCCCCTAGGAGAACAATTTAATTTCTCTGTTTTTCACTTTTTCTTTCATTAAAGGAAAATCTCTTCCCTAGAAAAATACAAACTGAAAAACTTAAATTGCCTCTTTACATAAAAGGGGAGACTTTTTTCAAATAAAAGGGGGAGGGGTGATGTGGAGAGAGAGATAGCGACAGAGACAGAGAGATACCCTCTTACATCTTAAGCTAAGAGTCAGATCTGGGACTTCCAAAAAGGTATGACTCTTAGAAACTGATTAATTTTTAGACCTTAAAAAGCCATACCATCTCTTTAAAGAACAATGAAAGCCTGATTCAAGTTGTTAAATTTTATGTTGTGTGTAATGTTGTAATTGATGTCAAACCTTTCACATTTTCTTACCACTGACATTGGACAGTCTACGCCACTCAAGGACTCAGTTACCAGAGTCGAGATTTAAGTAACCTAGCCAGGAAACAAGGGCAGAATGACATTTTATTACATGGAATTGAGAAGTTCAAATGCAAAATAATTAAGTCTAAGCCAAATATAGCCATTCTCTCTCCCATCAGTTTATTTTGGTGGATAATTGTCTGTATTAGGTATTTCACTGAGCTGCATATAAAACTTTATTGCCCTTGTAAAGTGCACGCTGTGAATTCTGATGCTTCTGTGTGTTTGGGGGAACATAATGGTTCCTTTTGCAGAATAGCACTGCTTACCTAGATCCTGAAACCAAACTAAGGTTTCAGGACGCCTGTGTGGAAAGACCCCAGTGCCGGGATGTATGTGAGGAGCTCAGATGGAAGCTGAGGAAAGGTCGCCAGGGAGTAATTAGGAAAAGAGCCCCCGATCTCAGAGTACCGGAAATGAAAAGAACAAGACACCTGCCCTCTTGGATACGGGCTTCCCATGTTTGTGTTTGGGTGCTGAGGAATTAAGAAGTCAGCCCTGAGTGTGGCTCCCCAGGTATCAGGGCTTGTGACAAATGGGTCTTTTCCGAGGTGGCCTCGCCGCCCCTCCTCCAGCCTTCTCAGAACTGCAGGCCATTCGTGTACTGCCGAGGGACCCCTTTTACTGTGCGTCCAATACTAGAAGACCAATATGGAATTGACCTAATTAGAATCCTTTCCTGGGAAAAACAATATGTGGCTACATGCGGTTTCAGTTAGGTTCCAGAAGCTTTCCCATTCTTCTGACTCCAACAATATGCCTGAATCCCCATCTCCGATTGTTTTCACAAGCAGATTTCACAATGTATTCCCCCAGGTAACCCACATGGCCTTGCTCCTCTGCCTGCACCCTTCCTTGCCTTTCCAGCTCTTTCTCAGCGTAGTTTACGAGCCCTCTGTGCCCTGAACATAAGAACCTTCAGGGCTCACCAGTGCAGTAGAGCTGAGTCACCTGAGGAAAACTGTTCCTTCGTTTTGCAACTTACAATGCAGTGCAGCATTTCACATCCTGGTTCTGTGGACCCCAGGAGCCTCTGAACTTCCAAAAGTTATATATTTCTATGTTTATGTACTTTTCTAGGCAAAGGGTCTAGAACTTTCACCAGACTCTCCAAGGGTTCTGTGGCCCTTGCAAAAAAAGAAACCGCTGGTCAAACAGGAGACGCAGCCTAGTCAATAATTATAATGTCGTCTATAAAGAGCTTTATAAGAGAAGTGTGGACCTAGCACAGTTCCAAGCTCCCGCATCAACAGTGGGTGAATGTGTGCCAAGTGCGATGGGAGCTGGGAAAGTGAGAACAATTATTTATGCCAGGGACAGGGTGGGACAGGAGTTTTCCTGTCTTTAAAGGTCACACTTGAACGAGTTTTAGAGAGATGAGTGAGAGTGTGCCAGGAGTGGAAGGTGCTCTTGACAAAAGCGATCCTACATGGGAGAGAGGGTGAGGGGTTCCAGGAAGGGGCAAAGTTCAAGGTCCAGGGCACGAGATGAGAGTGTACGGGAAGGTGGGCCCCAGATCACAAAAGGAGCCAACCTCCCCTGAGGACCCGTACGAGGTTCATGCGCTACCAGAACTAAGGAAGCTGTTCAGCAGGGATCCGATGTCTTTCCTTAGGGGGGTAACTGGTGGCAGTCAGTACTGAGTCCAGGTAAATAATCCTGGCACCCTAGAGGCTGAGAAGCGTTGGGAAGGTCCATGCGTTACAGGTTGCCTGGGATAGATCTGGTCTTCCCACTGCAAATCATGCGTCCCAGGGCAGTCCTGGGCAAGCCAGGAGGTGGGTCATTCTATCTCCAGCAAGATCCTAGGAAGCAGGCAGTCATGGGTGTTCCCAGGACTAGAAACACACATTTCAACCTGTGAGGACAGAGTTGGAGGGGAGACTTGTGAGGGCCCGGGCTTGGGATCTGAACCTTTGAGGAAGATTCTTGTGGAAGGATTTCTCAGGAGAATATCACAAGCCCACATGTGTCATCAAGGCAGAAAATGTCTTGAGAGCTGCTGGCAAGGGGAGCTGATATGTTCCTCCCAATACATTGTGGCTGGCGGCAGGGAGAGTGGTCAGAGGCTGCGGCTGTGACAGCCCAGATGGGGAAGGGGAGGGTGCCAGGGTGGGTGGTGGCACTGATGGTGCAGGCTTAGGCCGTGTGCAGCTCAAAGACCACGGAGCCTCCAGGCCTGTAGCTGGCCGAGTCCACCCCCAACATTGCAAGGCCGGAGGCTAGAATACGAAAGGAGGCCCACTGACCACAGTGCCCATAGTTAATGGCTGTGAATCACGCCAATACACTGTTGAATAACTCACTTCTCTCCTCCTCCTTAACAAGAATTCCCTCAAAACAACCTGGATGGCCAGGTTCCAGCTGGAATTCTCAGACTCCTCAGACTCCTCAGACCTCTGCCCCAGAACATGGCAGCGCGAGGAAAGCTGACGACCCCTGGCCGCCTCGCTTCCTGACTCTGCTCAGTCCCCGTGGTCACTGGCCCACACGTTCAAGCTCGTGTGCTCCCCACAAGCAGCCACCCCTCCCTGGAGTCTAGGGGTACGCATCTCAGCAGCCAGGCCTGCTTCCCCAAAGAGAGGCCCGCACAGGCCCTGGAGACAGGATCAAGGCCATTGGGACAGGGAGTTCTGACGTCTTAGGAAGCCGAAGCATGGAAGGGGGAAGCAGGACACAGGCTAGGGATGGACGTGTGCCATCCATGAAACTGACGTGGACAGGAAGCGCAGAGGCAAAGGTCAAGTGGAGTCCGCTAAAATGCACCGCCCAGGACACGGTGACACTGGCTGGAGCTGCCCTGGTTTGGGTCGCCCTGGGCTCCTTCCAAGGCCCAAACGTGGGATCCTGGCTTTGAGCCTTGGGCCTGTTGCTCGCCAGCTGTGTGGCCTTGGGTAAAGCGTTTGTCTTCTCTGAGCCTCTTTCCTTATCTGTGAGAGCATTTAACCACCCACCTCATAGAGACCGCAAGAGGCTCACAGGAGGGAACGATGCGGCGGAGTCATCAGATGTGATGCTTTCTGCCTGGTTGGATAGATTGAGCACAGGGAACACAACCATCCCTTTCTCACCTGTACCTTGGCCACCATGGGATGGGGGAGGGGAAAATCAAGTTATACTGAGCTGCAACCTGAGCTTGTGGCTGCAAAAGTCCCAAGAGAACGCACCATGTTGAGTCTTTGCTTATTTGCCAGGCATGTGTCATCCCTCCAACACAACCCCTAGCGGAGCTTTTCTCCACCCCAGTTAGGGCCGCAGGGCGATGAGCACAGGTTTTCCCTCAGGAGCTGATGTGGCACATGCCCCAAGCTGAGCGGGGCTCAACTCTAATTTGCCATCTGCAAACCACTCTAAGGCAGCAGGACCAGCTCTTCTCCTTTATAATTTGAGTTTCACCCTGGGTGGATCCTCTGCTACAGGAAATAACCCTCCGGTTTAGCTGTTTGCGGGGAGGAGCCAGTGGTCCCAGTGGGGGAAGTAAACCCTGGGCTGCAGGTCTCCTGGGGGCTGTCGGCCCTGGCGGGAGCGCAAACGCTAAGAAGGGGTCCGCACAGGCCATGCTGCCAGAGTTCTCTCTGAGGCACTCAGTGGAGATGGGGCCGTTTATCTATGTCAGAGCCCAACCCCAGGAGCTGGGTACCCGGAGACAGTGAGAGAGGTGAGGGATTCCAGGAGGCAGCCTCACGAGGAAACTGGGGACAGCAAAGCACAGTAAGGCCCTGACATCTAGCCAGAAAATCCGACGCCGGCAGAGAGTGTAGAGCAGGGAGTGGAAGCGAGTCCACGCTCCCCCCCATGGACACTTCAGAGGTCACAGGAGGCCATGGAATTACACAGAACTATGCTTTCTGTCCCGTTCTACCGTGCCAGGGTCGAAGTGTCAGTAAATTATTTAACCTTCTGTGACCCGCCTGGGAATGCCACCATCGGAGTGAAGGTGCAGGCCCTTTTATACAGAGCCTCCTGGCAGTGGCAACTCTGAACCCCTTACAACAGGGCTTCCCAGTCTCAGTACTACGTTTGGGGCTGATAATTCTTTTTTTTTTTTAACGTTGCTAGCATCTATTTTTATTACATGTTATTTTTTTAAAAATCAACACAGAAATATAATCTTCTCCAACTAGGGGGCCGATAATTCTTTGTTGTCGGGCTGTCCTGTGCATTGTAGGATATCCAGCAGCATCTCTGGTCGATACCCACTAGCTGCTCACAATCAGTTGTGACAACCAGAAATGTCTCCAGACGTGGCCAGATGTCCCCTGGGGGACAAAATAGTCCCTGGATGAGAGCCACCTCCTTAGACAAGAGCAGGTAGAAATGGGGGATGACACCCAAAATGGGGGCTTGTGACCTCAGCGTCTCCTCTGACCGCGGCACGTTTGCTCAGGGACTCAGCCAACGGTTGCTCACGACAATGAGCTCTAAGACCAAGGGGAAGTGGCGTGGCGGCGGGAGAAGGAGGGCCGGGGGGCTCATCCACGGACAACAGTGCGACTAACACTCCCTGCGGGCGCGTGTGCTCCCCCCGGGGTGCTGGGTTCTTTGCCTGGATCATCTCAGGGCGCTCACAAGCATTCTATGACGTAGGGATGAAGGTCACCCTCATCTTGGAGGAGGGGAACCTGAGACTTAAAACAGACCAACAACTTCCTTAAGATCGAACAGCTGGCACTGCAGCCAAGACTGGCGCTCAAGCCAGCTCAATCCAGAGCCTGCGCACTTAAGCACCAATGCAACAGCCATCTTAATAGGAAAGATGATCATCTCCTGGCCGTGAGCTTAGGGAAGACGTTGAACAGAACGTAGGTGACTTCATCTGATCCTCACTACACCTCTGTAAGGTAGCCAGGGTGAGATGGGGGCCCTAGGAGAGACAGAGCCCAGTTCTTCCTTGGCTTTCGCCAGCCCTTGTGGGGAAAGCACAAGGCAGAATGCAGGTTTCACTCAATCAACCTCACCGAGAGTCACAGCTTCATCCGAGAACCCAGCCTTTGGACTTGTGGGCAGAGAGCAGCTTGTTCAGAAAGTCTTTGCCCGGGTGTCTGAACAGGAGATCCGGTCTAGGAGGAGCTCCCTAGCCCCCTCCTAGCCCAACATCCCCTTGGTACCTGGATATTCCATGCCAGGGAAGCAAATACTGAGTGTGTCTGGCGGGCGGGGGGAGCGGGCATTCTGTCTTTGAAAAAAAAATGTCAGCAGCTCAGCCCTGGATCCCAGGAAGGCTTCAATCACATTCCAGGACTCGATTGGTTCATCACACTGCTTGGGGACAGGATTTGTGGAGGAAACTGTTTTTTCCTTTCCCCTTGCTTAAAGGATCTGAAGAGTCATTAAAAACAAAAGACCATGAAGTTTCAAAAGTACATCGAGACTATCCCTTTAAAAACACACCCAAGCCCGAGATGAATACTCGAAGGACAAGATACTGTACTGATTAATTATTAAGAACACATTTTGTGCGGTTTGACAACTATGCCAGAGCAATCTGCTTCAGAGTGATTAAACCTCAATAAATGTGGTTTTAATAACGAGCTGGTATTGAATTATCAGACAATGGCAGCCTTAGTAAATCTTAATTAGTTTTGTCTTTTGAGAACTTCATTTAAATTCTGAGTAATACAAATGCCGTCCGGAGCCCTGCAAGGGAGGCATGGCTGCCCTCCTGGGGGCGCTGCCCTAGGCTTGTGACCCCCAGCTCCAGCCTATGGGACCGCTGGGGAGGAACCAAGGACAGAATGGGGGTGGAGGGGGAGGGCACAGATTTGGGGGATAGTTTGCCTTCCGACAGAGAAAGACAGCCCTTCTTCGAACACCTCTGAGGAAGGAGAGCTTCATTAGGCCAAACAGCAAGACTTTGGGGTGAAAGCAATCTTTTCTAAAATGTGGAGCTCTGAACACAGAAAAAAAAAAAAAAAAAAAAAGGAGAGGAGGAGGCAGGGGGAGGAGGAAAGGGGTTCCTGTGAGCCTGAAGCCAGGAATAAGAGCTGGAAGAGTGGGCAGATGGATGACCTGGTGACGGGCTAGCCACTGGTCCCACGGAAGGCCTTTCAGGGTAAACAAACTGGCCAGGGTGCACAGCCTTGCTTCAAAAGGCCCACGATTACTCGTTTTATTGCCCAGAGTTACAAGATGATGGTATCTCGAAAGAAGGTGACAGCAAGTTAACAGATCCGTCCCTGAGGGTGCCTGGCCCAGACGCAGAGACTCCCTTCTCCAAACAGAGATGCAGGCACAATTAGACACTTTCAAAATGAGACAGTTCTCTGTTTCAGGAACCCATTGGAAGGCCAATCAGTGCCCTCCCCTGCCTCCATGCACATTTTGGTACTAATTAACTCCTAATTTGGAAAGGGGGAGAAAGGGGTGTCTCTTTCAAGAATTCCTCCCTCCGGAGATGGCATCTCCGGGCAGCAGCATTTGGCAGTAAAAGCACAACAAATGTCAGAGCGGAGTGGCCGCAGGGCTGGGGATTTACGACTCGGTTCCGGAATGCTGTCAGAGGCACGGCCAGACACTCTCATTCCAGATTGGGACGGATTTGTGTAATTAGGCAAAGTCAGCCAGCCCTGTCCCGGGAGGTGAGAGGCCTGAGTCCCATCTCTGCTGTTAACTTGTTGTGTGAACTTGGGCAAGTTCCTTTTCCTCCCTGGGCCTCAAGTCACCATCTAAAATAGAAGGGTAGGATCTGTCATCTCTAAGGATACTTCCACAGCCCCCAAAGTCTATGATTCTAAGATTCTAAAACTTAGCAGGCTTTTCTCCAGTATACACACACACTCCAAAATGAGTGGGAGCCAGAAGCCGGGCAGTGAGGGAGAGAGTGGATCATCGTAGATGGATGAATTCCAGATTACAAGGCACGAGGGTAACCAAGTGGCCCTGCCTTCATCAGCACCTTTTAGCATCATCAAGAACTCGGTCTTTCTCACTGTAGGCCTTTCTCAGCATGGAAGAAGCGTCACCATCCATCCTCAGAGTGGCCTGGGGCTCCTCCCCACTTCTTTGCCGATACAACGATCACTCTTCCATTCTTTGGAGAAAGGTCCTCGGAACCTTTCTGTCTGGTCTACTATTATCCTGAATGGTGAAGTGCAGGCTGCAGTCATGAGCCACATATCTTGCTGAGTCTGGAAGATGCAGCAAGTCTTGCTACTTTGCTTCTGTTTAGCACAGCATTGGACCGGCACCCTGGCATCCTGGCCCCAACGGGCTTGTGTTCGTTCAGTACCACTTTACAAGTGCATTAGCTCTTGGGAAGTCCTGGGTATCTGCTCCAAAAGTTGCCACAGAATCAAAGAAAGAACTGCACTTCCACCAGGAACCTACATCTGCAAATCTGAAAAGGCTGAACTGACTTGGAAAAAATGACACTGCTTTCACAGATGTGTAATTCAGATTTTTCTACTCTTCCCCACTTTTGTTTGTTATAAAGAGTAACACTTATCCCTCCTATAACAGTTCCTGTCCCCTGAAAATTACCGCACAAACACTATGCAGATACAAATACCCTTCACTTCTCCACCTGTACTTTTTAAAATTATTATTGACTATCTCTGTGCCACACAGCAGCAGGAAGCATGTCTATCTCGGTTAATGCCCTCTCCTCCAGCCCTAGCTCAGCTCCAGGTACATAATGGTGCTTACAGAAGAGAGCTGGATGAATTGTCAAGTTCCAGGATCCAGGCTGTGGGTGCTAAGTTCTGAGAAGCTATGGTGAGAACGTAGAAGGCAGGGAAAGCATCCTGGGATGTGGCCTGGGGTGGAACTTTAAAAACCAGCAGCATTTAGAGAGGCAAAGGAATGCCTCAGGTACCCCTTGGCTTCCTCCCCTCCACACCCCGCCCCCATGCCTCTCTCCTGTTGATGCCAGTAATGATTGCCATGCCCATAGGGCAATCAGCAGGAAGACGCCACCTACAGGTGAGTGCGGAGAGAGCACCGGGACAGAGCAGGTCTGCCCAAGCCGGCTTGAAAAAAGTTTAATCCTTCTTTGACTGAAATAGTGCTCACTGACGGATCTCCTTGGGCCCTGGTCTCCCCTTTCTACTCAGATCTGCCACATACATCCCCCTTTATCTTTCCTGGCCACACCAGCTCACTCTTTACTAAGCAGCTTCTTTTCCCCCCAAATCTCTAAATAAAACTTGCAATCTTGCCAAATATTTCTCCATCAAGTAGTATTTAGCAACAAGAGTGCTACAAATGGATCACGAACAGATCAAATATCACACGTTTGTTTTCAAATCCTGGAAATACTTTCCAAATCATGTCTCTTTTTTTTTGTTTTGTTTTCCTTTTCAGACACGTCATCAACCTCCTGACAATTTTGGCCGGGCCTGCCAGCAGGCAGCCTTAACGGCCCGACTCTGGCAGAAGGCTGGGCATGCATGGCTGAGGGAGGGTGGCTGCTGGTGGAGACCACCTGTAAGCAGCTTGGTGACGTAGTCCCTCTCTGTGTGATGCCCTGAGGGAGCCATGTGTGTGGTCGCGTGAGGACCTATGGGTGGGGTGCATGTCAGGTGGAATTGAAGAAACTGAGGCATGAGACTTCATGGGTAAACGGGAGCCCACGATGTAGAGGGTATGTGAAGGACAGAGGACATGGGTTATGTGTGATGCGGGGGTATCTGAGACTTTGGGTGAGGTCTGTGTGTGCTCTGTGATCTGTGCGATATGAAGGATCGTGCAGTGTGTGAGTGTGGTGTGTGGTGACTGTGGGGCATATTAGGTGAGATCTATTAGTGTGGTGTGGTGGGTGACCTGAGGCTTGGTGTGCTCTGGGCACTGGGGAGGGTGAGGAGGATGCTGGGAGGGTGTGTATCCAAATGACATCTTGGCCACCAGAAAGCAGCCCTGGGATTGGCCAGATCTGGGCTCTGAGACCCTCTCCAGGAGCAGGAGAGCTGCTCCTGCTGGGGAAGCCACTGGCAGAGTGGACTCCGTGCAGAGGCTCAGGTCCAGCCTTGAATCTACAGACCTGGTACCCATGGCTGGAGAAGCTAGGTGGCTGTCACCTGATGCCTGTGCCCAAGGTGACTGAAGCAAAGCAAATGAGGCAAAATGGTAAGCAACTCCAATTCTGGATCAAGGGCCTGGGGAAGACACTGGAGCCCTTGGCCCAAGGGAAGTTTGTGGCTGAAACAAACGTAGCTTCAGTCCCTGGGGCCACATTATCACTAATAATGACCTCAGCCCAAGGGAGACATAGTCTACTTTCTCAAGTGACAGATGGCCCTTCCATGAGGCCAGAGGAGGCACCGAGGCAGGCTGCCCAGGGTCTCGTGCAAAGGCCACAGGGCTGTCCCAGAGGAGGAGCCAGGCTCCGGTCGCGTCTCTTCCCTCCTAGACAGGCAACTCCCATCATCTTAAGATTCAAATCTCGTGGCCCAGCCTCCAAGGCCCTCGGCTCTCTGGTCCCGCTCTCGTGGTTAACCTGTGTCCTCTGTGTGTTCCCCCGACTCCAGCCAACCTAAGGCAAGCAAGCAACCCTCAATGTTCGCGGCTCAAGACGCTGTTCAGAGTCCTTGCCTGGGAGTGGGGGGAGGGAGAGGCCTCTGGAGGCTGAGCCCAGGGGGTGATGGGCAGGACGCAGAGAGTCACAAAGAACTTCTGAGGTGACCCTGATCCAACATTTTCAAACGCTTGAGAAAGCTGTTCATAATTGGCTTTTGAAGAAGGAATGCCTTCCTCTTGTCATTTAAAACTGCAACATGACAAATTGCTTCTTCAAAACAGCTTGCAAACCAAGACAGCTTCAGATGTGAAGTCATGTAGAGGAGAAAACGTCTGAAAAATTACTGCCAGGAGCGAATAACCCAAGAAACTTATGCCAGCAAGAGACTGGAGGGTCAGAGAGAGCTGTCAGCCCCACGAGGGGCAAGCTGCCGGCACCCTTCTGCGTGGGGCAACAGTGAAACGCATGGAGAAGCCCGTAATGACACAGCTGAGTGGCGCTCATGTCTTCGACAGCCTCTCTTCTCTCCCCTACCTCAAATCCATTGTCCTTTGTGCTTGTTTTTCTGCTGGGGGCCTTAAGTCCCATCCGGGAGGCAGGATGAGAAGAAAAGTCCACTCTTGTACCCTCTTCTCATCTCTTCTCTCTTTCTCTGAAAGTGGACACCCACCCTTTCATACTGAATGCAGAGTTAGTCCACTTCTCAGCAGGCAACTAGAGTTAATCCATTTTTTTTTCATTGATTTAATCTTTTTTGTTTAGTGCAGGCATGGGAATAAAAAGAGAAGAAATTTCACATTAACTAATTTCCTAAAAACGAATTTCAAAGAACAATTGAATCCATTTTGTAAATCCAGTGGGAATACTCAGCCTTGGAATTTACCCCCAAATCAGCTGAGACAGGCACAGAGCGTCAAAATATTCCCAGCCTGAGAGATGAGCCCTCCCAGCTGTCCTTAGAGACTATTGCAACAGCCTCCTACCCAATCTCCATGCCTTCAGCATGGCCCCCAACCCCATCGCTCCCCACACTGAAGCCCAAGTGATCTTTCTGAAACAGTGTTGCTCCCCCAGACCCTCAAATGGCGCCCAAGTCCCAGCTCCTTAACATGGCACCCCAAGTTCTCCAAGTCTTAGACCTGCCACTCCCACTCATTATATCCACCAGAAATCCATGTCCTAAGGAAATCATTATATCCACCAGAAATCCATGTCCTAAGGAAATCTTTTTGCTTTCTCAGTTACATCATGCTTTTTCTTGTTTCTGACCAATTTGCACATGGGGTTCCTTCTGTATAGAAAGCCCTCGCCTGTCTTATCTGCCTAGTTGACTACTATGTCTGCTCCTTCCAGAGTCTACTCAACCATCACCTCCTTTGGGGACATCCTATCTGCCCCGAAACATCAATTCCCCTGGAATCCTCTCAACTAGAAACAATTTTTTCTCTCACGGGACTGTGGGGTCTGGAAGAGAGGTAGGTGTCCTCTTCGCCCCTCATTGCTTCTTCCAAGTCCTTTCTTCTTCCTCCTTCAAAGCCCTTGCTTCTTTACAGTGCAAGTCATGAGACCTCAGCGCCCAGCACTCCGTCTTGCGTCAGCCTCCCCCTTTACTGACGACTTCAGCACTTGGCCTGGCTTATGGCCTTCCCCTCCACCGCCACTCCTGTCGTTCTTGGCAGCTTTAACATCCACAGAGATGGTCTGTCCCTGGCACTCTGGTCTCCCTTTTCTTGGTCCCAACAGATTCAATAATGTCTTCTTCCATCCCACCTCAGCCATCACCTCCCATGGTTGTACTTTACAGCTTTTCAAACAGTTACTTCAACCAATAACTGCATCACCTCTGAAATGTCAAGCAGCTCCTCTCTTTGGCTACCTCTTCCCTTTATCCAGAGCAACCGCTCCAGCAACACTGATCTCACTGAGATGCTCAATCCAGTCTCTTACCCTCTCTCCCGAGAACACACACACATTCTCACCCTCCTCCTTACCCAGCTCAGCTTCTTTGATCAGCACTGTATCCACTCTCTTGCACGTTTCCTTCTTCCGCCCATTTTTCTCTGTATATCACACCATCCTGGAGAGACGTGAACCTCAATAAACCTGCTTAGTCTGTGTCTGTACCCAACCAGCCACCACTGCAGGAAAAATCACATCAGAGTCATGCTAACTGGATTTGCTTTAGATTTTAAGTACAAATCTCCACACTGCCAATAATCTGACTTTCTTGCCTACTCAATTCATTTTCCAAGTCCCCAAGATAACTGTTTCATATCTTCTCTATTCATTCCCCTCAAAAGTCTAAAATCCCCTCACTCTCCGAAGATGGCCCTCTTCATCCTCCTGCCATAGGGATATGGACAAAGTATGTTATTTCTTCTCCAAGCACAGCAAACCATTCTCTTTTCTCTGACTGGATTGCCTCTCAGCTTCTCAGGACCTCGCCCCTGTAATGATCGCCATATCTCCCATTATCTCTTCAACTCACCCCGGCTGGGCTTCCATCACTACCACCTAACAAAAATGGCTCTTAGCAAGGTTACCCACGACCTGTGTTTTACTAGGATCACCCGTAAGTCTTCTGTCCTCGTGATAATGAACCTCTCAGTAGCAGGAAATTGAAATGCGTTCTTTTCTAGATTCCTGTGCTGTTACTCTTGTCTGGTCTTCCATCTACCTCACTGACTGCTCCTTTGCCTTTGCCATAACCTCCTGCTGTGCCCAACCTAGAGCTCTGTCTGCAGCCATCATCTCTTCCCAACTACTGGGTGATCTCAAACGCTCTCATGGTCCTATACAGCATCATTGTTTTGATGATCCCAAAACTCCACGATTACAGGCATTTCAAATCTAACCTGGCACCAAAAGATCTACTCATCTTTTTCCTCTTTCTCTCTTTCCCCCTCTTTCACAGACACACACACACACACACACACACACACACACACACACACACACTCATCAAGTCTGCTGTTCCCCAAGTCCTAATCTTAGTCAACAGCAGAATCATTTACACAGATGCTGAGACCAGTGACCTTAAATCACCTTTGATTACTCTCCTTCATATTCCGTATTTAATTCATCAGCAAGTTCTGGGAACATTACCTCCAAATATATCCCAAATTTGACTTCTTCCCTGTTTATCATCAAAATATCAGTCTAAACCACTGACACCTCTTACCTAGTTTACTGTAAATTCTTTCTAACTTGCTTCCCTTGCTCCTCTCTTGATGTCACATAATCCACTCTTCACACAGCGGCTAGAGTGGTCTTTTTTTTTTTTTTAACAGACTTTATGTTTTAAAAAAGTTTAAGTTCATAGGAAAACTGAGCAGAAAGTACAGAAAGTTTCTGTGTACCCCTGCCCCCATGCTCACCTAGCATCCCCCGCTGTAAACATCTCGCACCACCGTTGTATGTTTGTTACAACTGATGAACTTGCATTGACATGTCATTATCACCCACAGTCCATAGTTTATATTAGTGTTCGCTCTTGTTGTTGTAAGAGAGCATAGTTTACATTAGGATTCACTTTGGGTTTTGAAAAATGTAAAATGACGTCTATCCATCATTAAAGTATCATACAGAATAGTTTTACTGCCGTAAAGATCCTCTGTGCACCACCTATTCCTCCTTTCCTCCCCCAACCCCTGATCTTTTTGCTGTCTCCATGGTTTTACCTTTTCCAGAATGTCATATAGTTGGGATCATACAGCATGTAGCCTTTGCAGACTGGCTTCTTCCACTTATCAATATGCATTTATGTTTCTTCCATGTCTTGTCAAGTCCTGATTGCTCATTTCTTTGTGCTGAATAACATCTCATTTTCTGGATGTACCAAAGTTTATTTAGCTACTCACCTACTGAAGGACATCTTGGTTGCTTCCAAGTTTTTAGCGATTGCTGTCGACATCTGTGTGCAGGTTTTTGTGTGGATGTAAGTTTTCAACTCATTTGGGTAAATATCAGGAATTCTAGTTGCTGCATCATATGGTGAGAGTATGTACAGTTTTGTAAGAAACTACCAAACTATCTTACACACCGTTTCGCGTTCCCACCAGTAATGAATAAGAGTTCCTGTTACTCGTCAGCATTTGGTGGTGTCAGTGTTTTAGATTTTTAGCCATTCTAATAGGTGTAGTGGTATCTTGTTGTTTTATAGAGTTGCCTTTCTATTTATTTTCTTTTTAAATAATTTTTTTAAATTTATTTATTGCCGTGCCACACGGCATGTGGGATCTTAGTTCCCCAGCCAGGGATCAAACTCGTGCCCTCTGCAGTGGAAGCGTGAGTCTTAACCACTGGACCGCCAGGGAAGTCCTCTAGCGTTGTCTTTTAAAATCCTACATTTGATCATATTGCTCCTCTTCTTAAAGCTATCCAAATTTCCCATTACAACAACTGTCAGGTCCAAAGTCCTTATGATGACCCACAAGGCCCTGCATAATTTGGCCCCTACCCAGCCATTCCTTTCTGATTGGCCTACACCTATGTCATGCTGGTTGTGCACTTTGATTTCCACCCACTTCTTCACCTCATCGGATACCATTCTCCTCATGGCCACCAGCCAGCTTGGCCCTCTTTCATTTTTCAAACATACCACGCTTGTTTCTGTCTTCGGGCTTTGCACTTGCCATTCTTTTTCTTGAGGTGTTTTTCTGCCAGATCTGCCCATGACTGCCTCCTTCTCATCAGTCAGGTCTTGGCTTAAATACTAATCTCTAAGAGAGGACTTTCCTAACTCCAGGCACTTCTGGATGGATAGATGGATGGATGGATGGATGGATGGATGGATGGATGGATGGATGTGAATCCTAAATGGAGTGAAAGAAAACTTGGTTGCTGTGAGGTAGAACACCACTGTATCAAAGGAAGGAGAATTCCAGGAGTCAGTGGGAGCAGCCATTCCATGCCCCTGTCAGAGAAAAAAGACTAAAACAGAAGAGAGAGTGCAGGATGGAATAGGGCAAACCTTAGGGAGCTGGCCATATCAAATGAATTAGAACAAGCTTGTGGAGGCGTACTAGAGAGTCCAGTGCCTACAATCACGTTCCTAAGAACATATGAAGCACCAGACCTTAATTACACACCAGCATATGAAATTGAGTGTCTGATGTACACATGTTGGTAAATTCCTAGAGCCTTAAACTAGAAGCAAGATGCCTAGGTTAGGGAGATGCCAGCTCAGAGCCTACTGCCTTGCAGTGTAACAACCACTCTCATCTGCATCTTTCGCTACATCCAGTTAGTTCAGAAATCCAGGCAGAGAATAAAATGCAGCATCACACATTACCAGGAGCATCACAGATCAGCTGTGGGCTGGAGAGAATCCAAGCCTGTGCCATTTGATTTTTCTCATGTATGTAATTTCTTTTTTGATGCTGTGAAACTCAAAGCTTACTATTTTAACATTTATGACCAAAGATAATTGGCAGCTTTACGTCACTTCTGTAATGACTTTTTTCTCAAACCATGTCTGATCAAGACACTGTTTAGGTTATGGTGTCTCAAACTGGGGGTCGTGAACCATTAATTTGTCATGAAATTGATTTAGACAGTTCACAGCCAGCATATTTTTACCAAAATAGAGTAGATGAGAATAGAAAATCAAAGTGTATCACGCGTAGTAAGGATAAGTATTACTTGAGAAAACATATGTTTCAGTTATACATATAATGTATATATACACATACATATGTGTATAATGAGATACAATGTAAAATGTAGGGTCATGGCCAAAAAAGCAGAAGCTGTGCTCTAGGTTTCACTTGGCTACATAAATATGCTATGAATAATGTATAAATACATTCTAAAATAACTTTAAAATTCATGTAGAATTTATTCATGTCAATGTAGAGCTGTCAGAGATAATAACCATCAAAAATGGTACACAACAGGTGTGGCAATCTAGAGCGTTCTGTATTAAGGCTGGGATCCTGACATTCCACTAAACCACAAGTCTAGAGAACTAGGTTCTGATTTCTTTCCTTTTACTCTCTGGCATGATAGCTTTAGGAAATTCCCCCTCCCTTTTCTGGGCCTCAGATTCCTTACCTCTTTCTAAACTGAGGGACAGATTCATTGGCTCCCGAGAAGCCCTCCATGGAACTCATGCATTCGGAGTCTACTAGAGACTGCGTGAAATGCTCAAGAACTTCAAAATCAAATAAACCGGACTCAAGTCCCAGGTACTTACTTACCACCGAGTAACGCTGCCACTGTCCTTCATCAGAAATTGGGAATGATGCTGCATCCTCCATGAGCAGTGATCGTGCAACGCTCCCGGCATAGGAGAGAGTCTCCATAAAAATGTCCATTGTTGTGATGCCCGACTCTGCTTCTCCATGTCTGTACCGATGTCTGTGCACCTTTAACCACGGCCCAGCATTCCTCGCCTCAGTATAGCTCTAGTCTCACTCTAAAGGGTCCCTTTCTTTGCATGGTTGGCATTTCTCACAAATATCCATCAGCAGCATTCCCGGTTTCCATGACCGTGGTCTCTTCCCATCTCAGAAGCATGCCCCGCAGAGCCTCGGCCGCCTACGACTCAGCCCTCCTCCAGCCCTGTGGGTGCCAGGGTCCAGGTCTGAACTCTAGGTCAACACTAAGCCCATCAGAGAAAGTCACTCTTTACCCATCAGCTAAATGCCTTCCTTTATGTCCGTCAATGCTGCATCAGAAAGTAGGAGAAAATGCTCCTCAGACTGTCACCTAAAAATATATATATCTATAAGTGTTAGAACAGAGTAGCAAGTGTACATGAAGTCAAGTACACAAATTGTGAAATATGGCCTGAGCCTTCATTCTTTTTTTATCTGTGACAGTATAAAAATCATACAAGTCTCTCAAACAGAAAAGGGAAACGTATAGCGATATCTCAGGCCATTTAACAATGCGAAGGGCACTGGACCACACGAACACTTTAACCCGTCTCTGCTTGTGCTTCTGTCCCATCCACATCCCTCATCTCTCACCCCTCTGCCCCTCACTGGCCTGTGATAGTCATTTGAAGGCGAGCACTCCATGAGGTGTGAAGAGGCCTAGATCCTGTGCCCCCTGTGCCACAGGCACAGCCCCTGCTCTCCCTGTGCCACCCCACTGTTCTCTGGGTTATATAAGTTCTTCCAGAACCTTCTAAGCCAGCTCAGCCCATCTCAGTAGCTGACAAGACCATAGCTCTCAGGGAAATGAGGCTGCAAAGTCACTGGGGCCTGGGCTACTCCCTCCTTGCCCTGTCTTCTCAGTTACAGGCCCTGCACAGCCGATGGGCCTCTGCCTGGAGCTAGGGCATGCTGGCTTCCGGAAAGGTCCACTGTGTTCTGAGCTGCAGGGTGTGGGATCCTGAAGCCAGAAGCTAGGGGGAGGGGCAGATCCTATGAATCCAGGTTCATTTCCATGCCAGAGAGTCCTGGATTTCTTTCTGCTGTGCCGTGGCCCCTGCACCCTGATCTCTTCCTTAGGCCACACTTCTCCAGGGTCCAGCCCCCTCGCTGTGCTCTGTAAAGGCCAGGAGGCCCAAACGGCAGGAAAGAGCCCCACCAGGCATGGCACGGCCTTGCCAGAGCCCGAGTCCCCTGAGCCCCTGGCTGGGGGACTCCACTCTGTCCTAGAGAGGGGCAGCAAGGGGCAGGAGGGAGGGAGATGTGGGGTAGACGAGAAAATGACAGGGTAAGATCTCCCTTGTAGGAAACATCAAGACGAATGGAAATTGCATGTGAGTAAAAGTGGGGAAACTTCCTCTGGCCTCAGCTTTCAGAGGCGCTGATTGAGGGGACAGAGAATCCTGATCTAGACTGTTTCAGCTGAGCAGACCACCTGCTCCCCGGAGGGAACTGGACCAACCCAGCAGGCAGGGGCCGTCTGCCCCAAATGCCCGGCTCTCTCCCCACCCCCGGGCTGCCCACCTCTGCACTCCATCTCCCTGAAGTCACACTGGAAGGCAGGGCAGGTGGGTTTGCTGCATTAGCTACAGTCCCACAGCAAGAGCCCCTGGAGAAGATCACAGCCCAGGGTGTTGCCGCCCGGGAGAGCAGGTCTACAGGCTGCTAGTGGGGACTATGGCCAGACTTGAGGTCTGGGCTTGGTGGGGGGTGGGAGGACCCCTGAAAACAGCTGGAGACACTGATCACAAACCAACTGTACCTTGCAGTTATGCCCGTCTGCAGCTCTGTCTCAGAGTTCTGTCCCCACAGCAAGGAAGGAGCTAAGAAGGAAGGACAGCAAAGAAGAAAGGCAAGGAGGGAGGGAGAGAGGGAGGGAGGAAGGGAGGAAGGATCCCCAGCTGCTGTGCTCCAGGCTAAACACAAAATCTCAGGGGGAAACTCAAAGGTAGAGGTACGACCAGCAGTCGGTCACCTGCACACGATGCCAGCCGAGTGGTCAGCCAGCCTCTGACCGCCCAGCTCCCCACCCATAGTGGAAAGCTCTGCACCGGCAAGTCAGTCCTTCCAGAGGGCGGAAATGGGCCACACCACGATGGCCACCCATAGATCCTAGTTCCACCCACTGGAGCCACACAGAGGTGGCCACAAGATGGCCCCTGAGATACTAAAGATGCTTTTCTGCCACCCCAGGATTCTCCCGGCTACACCCATCTGAGAGCCTTCATCTGGCCCTAAGCTGCCATGATTTCAGGAGAACTCACTGTCCCATCAGCCATATCTGAAAGAGCTGTAGAAAAGCACAGTTCTCACCACTGACGCCCACCCTCTCCCAGGTCCAGGCTTGCTATTGGCTTCTGTTCCTCCCATCAAGACAGATAAAGTGTTCATTCCACTAAATTTGGTTGGAGTGAGGGTGGGTGGACATTTTGGTGACTTTTGTTTTCCCTGAAGAGAACACTAATACTTATGGTTCCTTAAATAAATGCACTCTTACCCTCAAACACATCACCCTTGCAAAGGGCTAGAGGAGATGAAGCAAGTTAACATTGTGGCCTGAATCTAGAAATCACACAGCAGGAGAGAAGAAGAATGTTCAAACAAATGTTTGTAAAAGC
Organism: Leucopleurus acutus; assembly: GCF_964270905.1. Taxonomy (NCBI): domain Eukaryota; kingdom Metazoa; phylum Chordata; class Mammalia; order Artiodactyla; family Delphinidae; genus Leucopleurus; species Leucopleurus acutus. The sequence goes on from NC_139154.1 coordinate 41,911,001, forward strand.
CAAACAAATGTTTTGGGCTGTTTGATTCCCGTTCACACCCAAGCACTCTTGCTGATGGATGGGGGTTACAGGAACTCCCCCAGCTGGGGGTCAGTCTTCATTCAAACCGCCACTGCCGCCAAAGCCGTCTCTGTACAGTGAAAAAGATAAATGACCCTCCGCCCTCACCCACAGATGATGTCACCTAGGCACCACCAAAGCATACAGGCTTTGCACCCAGGCAAGACACATCAGGGCAGGGACCCTTCCTCTGGGTTCACGTCCCCTGCACTATGGGGCTAAGAGGGAAGGAGCCATGTCTATGCTCCAGTAGCCGAAGCCAGTGAGCACACCAGCAAGGTGGAAAAGAGGCAGGGGCTGCCAACAGGGCTGAACATTGCCCACTTTCCTGAGATGGAGTTTGGATGAACTTGGCAGCTACCAACCTGCTAGTCTGCAGGGTCTTGTACGTGGGGAGCACGATTCCAACAGAAACAATAGGACAAGACCCAGGTCTAGACATGCCCTCCACCTGGGCAGCTGCCTGGACAGCTTTGTGCCTCGACTCATCTGAAAGGGGGCCAGGAATGCAGGAACACAGACCCTTCCCTGGAGTTGGAGGGGGTGGACCTCAGTACAGATAGCTGAAGCACCGCTTCCCTGGCACAGGCAGAGGCCAGAAGTGGGCAATGGGCACCGGCTGACCTGAGAACAGCCTGCTTCCCAGGCCCATGTCTGGGAATTTTCTCTCTCCAAATATGAAAGAAATAAAAATAGGGAGGCAGGAAGGCCAAAATATGTTTGCAAAAACCTAAGTCTGGTTTTGAAACGCTTGCCCCCACCATTTCAAGGCTAAGAATAATGGAAGGAGCCGGGAATCCTGGCCGGGTCCCAAGGTGTGAGAGCACTTGGATTCGAGAGCACACGAGTATCTGCGCCACACCAAGTGCTCTGGAGCTAGTCAGAAGTGTCAAGAGCCTTTAGAGAAATGAATGAGCAGCTGAGTAAGAAATGTGACTGCTGACAAGCAGGAATTACCTCTACAAAATACTGCGAAGTATCAGTGATAGAAACACAGGCTATGGCCACGCAGTACAGAGGGCAGAGCTGCCCACACATGGCTGAGCTCCGGCAGTGGCCCGGGCCCAGGCGGACAGATTCCACCCAGCTGGACCTTGGGACAAGATCACAGGGAAACTTAACAAACAGCAAACAAAAAAGGATCGGGTTCAGCTTGTCACTTCAACTCAGCGATCAAACATCTGGGTGTTCCCGTGACATCTTGTTATGGGCTACATTGTCTCCCCCCCTCCCCAAATTCACAGGTTAAAGACTTAACCATTAGTACCTCCAATGTGACTGTATTTAGAGATAGGGTCTTTCAAGAGGTAATTAATTTAAAATGAGGTCATTAGAGTCCAATATGACTGGTGTCCTTATAAGGAGAGGAAATTAGGACACAGAAAAGTACAGAGGAAAGACCATGTACAGATGCAGGGAGACGATGGTCACCTACAAGCCGAGAAGAGAGGTCTCGGAAGAAACTAACCCTGATGACAACTCGATCTTGGACTTCCAGCCTCGGGAGCTGTGAGAAAATAAACTTCTATTGTTCAAGCCACGCAGTCTTGGTACTTTGTTACGGCAGCCCGAGCATACAAATACACACCTGGTTTGCTTGTTCTGTGTGTTTAATGAAAGTGGACTGAAGTTTTCATTTGTTGTAAGGAAACAGAGGGGATGTGAGAGCTTTCACACATCCGAATCCCAGCCTCACGGACAGGGAAGCTACTTGGTTCTCTGGAGCCCAAGAGGACGGAGGAAAGGGACAGATACTGAGTGAGTCAGGCCTTAGGATAAGCTCTTTACACTCACTGTATCCCCACAACTCTGAGAAGCAGGCACAGATATCCCCATTTCACAGATGGGGAAGGTGGTTCTTAGAGGTGGTCACGTGCATTCAATGGCAGAAGGGAGATAAAAATCTGGGTTTGTCTGACTGTATAGCTTATTCTCCTCCCTCCAGCCAGACCAATGATATAAATTCTGGGAGGCAGTTGTCCCCTCTAACGACTGAGCCCTCTACAAACGAGAACGGGTACCACACGTGGCAGGAAGTTCCCTAACTGGAGGCATCCAGGCAGGGGCTGGGAGACAGGGGATGTTGAGGCCGTGGTTTCCAGTCACGTGTCCCCTCCCACATCCAACGCAACCTGGTTAGGTCACACTCTTACACCTCCCGCCCACCACCCCGACAGGCACACGCACACCCAGGGAGACGGTCTGAATCACTGAGGGGTGTAATTTGAAACTGCACCCCCAAGCGATTCTAGTCTGTCATTGTGGGAGGTGTCCCTGTTGGGAATCCTCACAGAAGGGAGTTGGGTTGGATGCTCCCAAAGACTCTTCTAAGCCCTAAAAGTCCACAGCTCTTGAACATCTATGGAGCCTTGACAGGACACACAGCCCTCTGGCCCGGCGCCTCCAGAACATTCCCCAGAGCCATGGTCAGGGTATCCACACCGGATCTTCAATGACCTCAACCTCTTTTTGCAAAACATAGCAGTCTGGCTAAAAAGAGCAGCGGAGGGTGCCCAGGAATTCCCTGGGTAGGTCAACACCAAGGCTCCACAAGGCTGGACTAAAAGTGTGCTGTATTTATTCTCACTTGATCAGATCCAGGGAGGAAAGTGGAGAGCAGCGGCTGGGCTGGCAGGTCGGCACCGCCCCACCCTCCCAAAGTGTTCCAGCTGAGACAGGACAAGCTGTTCTGCTATCACGACCCTGCCAAGGAGCTGATGACAAAGGCCAGGCTCATGGCTCCAAGCCCTGCAGCCTCTGGTTCCAGCTGGGGTCACTGAGGCTCCCATGGAAGCCCAGCCTCATCCTGAGGCGAAGGAAGGAAGGGTGGGCACCCAGCCAGCAGCACACGGGCTCAGAGCCCGGTCAGCGGGGCCACTTGTCCCCTTCTGACCTGGGCCCTGGTGCTGGTAACTGCACTTAGCCCTCCATCGGCCTCCCGTTCCTGCTTCCTCCGAGCCTGGGGTCCTTCGTCCTCCCTGCTTCTCTCTAGCGCTTGCTCCAGGGAAAGAAGACTTGAGTCTGGACTGGCACCCCCTTGGCAGAGAAATTTCACTGCAGGTCTCAGCTGTAACTTCCTCAGGGAAGCATTTCCTGACCCGCCAACACGGGGTTACAGGCTTTACTGCTGTTCTCCTAAAACCTCCTAGGTAATATTTATGACATCATTTATGACATTGTATTAAATTTATCTGTTTACTTGCCCTCTGCCCTACTAGAATATAAGCACCTAGAGGGTAGGCACTGCCTCTTATACCCTTCTATTCTTAATGCCTTGCGCAACATAGAAACTCAGACAGCGGTGGTTGAATAAATGGATGGAGACAGACGGAAATTTTAAGGGATATGGAAGACCTCTCCACCCAAGCCAAAGCCCGTCCGCATTAAGTCTTACCTCAGGGCGCTCGCTTCAGAAGGCCTCTGGGAAAGTTCAGGAAGATCCTGACGCACGATCCTGGTAGGAGTGAATTCATCCACGGATCCAAGGATGCCCTCCCTGGCCTACAGAGAAGAGAGAGGACAGAGGAGCTCCGGGGTCTCCTGCCTGACAGGGAAAAGTCAGCAGCTCCAGGCACCTGACGATGAGAGAGAGGAAAGTGGGGGCACAAGAAAGGTTGAAGGGAGGAAGGTAAGGCCCGCAAGCCCAGCGGTAGAGAGAAGCCCTAAAGCCAGACTCTCCAGCAAATACCTCAGCCCCCTGGCCCCAACCTCTGCCCACACGAAGCTCCCAGGAGCACAGATGAATCTTGATCAGGAACGTTTGAGGCTGCTGCAGTCCCCCCAGAGCCAGGACCCACAGGCCTGGGAGGTAGAAAACAGGGATGTGGGACCGTTAGCGCAAGTCCATGTGCCTGACGCACAGTGAGGCCAAACAAACCGAAACATCGGAGTTTGAAGCAGAGAAAGGTTTAGCGCAGGGCTGCGCGAGCAAGGAGACGGGTGGGTCATGCCCTAAACAGCCTTGAGCTCCCCGAAGGGTTTGGGCAAAGCATTTTTGAAAGCCAGGTGAGGGGGGGCGGTCACAGGGTACGTGATCAGACCGTGCACAGTTCTTTTATTGGCTGATGGCGAGGGATCAGGGTGGTGTCACAGGTGTTAACTTTATCAGTCCTGCGGTTCCGGGAGGCCTGGGGCTCTGTGCTCAGGGTCATCAAGTAGTTAACATCTTCCATTTGCTGGGGGGTTTTTACATCTGTAGAACAACTCAGGAAATGTGCGTCAAATACTATTATCTAGGTACATCCTGAGGGGAACTACAGCAGAGGATGTGGGGGAAGGTCAGTCCCGGGAGGGTGCATAGGGTCCTCTGCTCCGTTACAATTCCCCCCTTTTCTTTGATACTCCTCAATCTTGAGGAGAACAAGTTTTGAACAAAGAAAAGACTAAAGGTTCAGACAAGGAGGTTAATCATAAACTTGACGGAGGTACACACGGGGTCCTGCTCGGTTACAGGACTACCTTGTCCGGCTCCGTCTTCCCTCAGGGAGCTCCCAATCTAAACTCTACAAGAGCCTCAACTACACGGGGTAACTGGTAAGATACAGACAGACAGCACTAGGGAGGCCCAGACAGCCATGTGTCTGGGGGCCAGGTGAAGCTCCCTCAAAGATGGTCCTGGGCCTCGACTTTGATGGGGGAGTGCGGGTGGGCAATGGGGGTCGGGGAGGGGGGAACATCAGGCGGGGTTGAGAATATGATGGGTGTGGTGTGCTCAGGAGAAGCAGGGAGATGCCGGAAGACCCCTGTGTTGACTTAAAAAAAATACATGCGCGACGCGCGAGTTGCGAGTTCAGTTTTATTCGGGGCACAGTGAGGACTGCAGCCCGGGAGACAGATAACTCAGAGAAACTGCTTGAGGAGGCATTGGGAGGAGCCAGGATAAATAGGGGTTTTGCAAAAAACAGCAGGTAATTGGGACCGTCAAAAGATTATTGTTAAATAAAGAAAACCAGATATCTCAAGTTAAGGCATTTAGCGGCTTTTCTAGGTATGGGAAGATGCAAGAGTCTGGGCTCAGGGCAATCACTCCTTCGATATGCACCTCAGCTATCTGGGGCCTGTATTTTCACAACCTGAGTTTCCTCAGGGCTCACTGCGGGGAGTGGCTGCAGTCTGATGGCTGCTAGATGGTGGGCATTCTTTTCAGCCCCGAGTTTCCTCAGGGCTCACCAGCTCACTTTGGAGGGCTGCAATCGTTGGTGACTGTGACATTGTTTATTGATATGGCAGGAAATATTCCGTTTATAAACATTCCATTCCATTTATAAATATTCCATTTATCACCTGAAACACCTGGAAGGATGGTGGTCTCGAGCTGGCAGCCGGTGTGCGATGACCAGGCTCTGGGACAGCTCTGAATACTGGGGCGCATCAAATCCTGCGGCCTGTGTTCACATCCTGAAACTTGCTTGTACTTGCTTCTTCAGAGTTCTGTTTCACTACCGCCTTTTCCTGACCGTACCTGACCCCGTTTAGGTGCCATGGTGACGTCTGAATTAGCTTGGCCTGGCCAGCTGAAGGCTAGCCCACCCCTCCTCTCCCAGGGCTAGTCATGGGCACAGAAGACCCTAGAAAGTGGCTTATGCTGGACCAAGGCAGGTCGACCAGACCGGCAACTTTATTCACCAAGCTGCATCTCTAGGAGACGTACACACGTCTGTGGACAATTCAAAAGCAATGTAAAATCGACTCTTGGTGGGCTCTCCTTTTCTTATTACCTTGCTCTCAGCAACGTCGGTGATAAGCCCCCTCCCTGCCCAGACAGACTGCTACCACCACCACCCCCATCCGTGGTCTGCCGCCGGGTGTGGACACTCGTACTGTGCAAGGACACAGTGACCCGAGTTAGGTCTCACCCTCTCTGCCAGCAGGCCTGAGGAATCCAGTTCTCTCACTGCCCCACCCCAGTGAATCCTCCCTGCTGCAGCTGGAGGTTCTCCATTCCCCACATGCGGCCCCGTCACAACCCTGCTCAAGAGTCGTAGCGTTGTCCGGTCCCAACCGCTTAGCAGGGCTTGCAAGACTCTTCTTCATTCTCCCAAACCCATTTGCCTGGCCTTTTCCCCACGCCTCCTCCGAGTCAAGCCCCCATGCCATTGAATGAGTCTTTGCCTGGGCCTCATCTTAACCGCTGACTTCCACCCTCTCATCAAGGCTCAGCGGTAACCTCTCGTCCCCCTCCTCCTGGAAGCTTTCCTAACCATGATTCCTTTTGACAGCGGCTGAGCGGTGCCACCTCTCCTTCCCACACAGTTAGTCTCATCCTCTTTGTCTATGAAGATGTCTTCTCACCTTTCCACTGAGGCCATAAATCTAGAGGGCAAAGCGTAAGCCTAGCTCCCGTCCTGCTGGACAACCTCCTCCTACCATTGTGCCCTGCACCCAGCAGGTGCACTTGAGTTGGACTTTGGTGCCAGGACTACCAGAGGGCCTGGAATATACTTAACTGGTGAACAAGGCCCTCAGGTTATACCCTCTTGGAAAGAACACCCCTCCACCAGAACAATCCTGCTATGCCACGTGGTCCTGGCTGAGGAAGGCCCCAGGGAAAATATGACAACCTCAGAAAACCCCACTTTGTCTGCAGGACCAGTGACAGCTTTGCTGCCTGGCACCAAGACCATCTACCTAATTTGTGGGACCCAGTGCAAAATACAAATGCAAGTCCCTTTTCAAAAAGCACGAAAAATGTGCTATTAAAAGTGCTAAAATACAAAGCTTTTTACTTTCTTCTGCAGTCTCTTTCTTGACCTGTTACGGTGCCTTGTTTTGTTTATTAATAAACTTTTTTTTTATAATAGTCATTGATTTGCAGAAAACATGGTGAAGATAGTACAGAGTTCCCAGTTTCCCTTATTATTAACATCTTACGCTAACACGGTGCAATCGTTACAAGTAATGAACCAATATTGATATCCTACTGTTAACTAAAGTCCACACTTGATGCAGATTTCCTTAGTTTTTACCCAATAACTCTTTCTGTGCCAGGATCCCATCCAGGACACCATGTCACATTTAGTCGTCATATCTCCTTAGGCAACTCTTGCTGTGACAGTTTCTCAGACTTTCCTTGTTTGGATGACCTTGACAGATTGGAGGAGTGCTGGTTAGGTATTTGGTCAAATGTCCTCTATTGTGATTCTGTTTGATGTTTTTCTCATGATTAAACTGGGGTTATGGGTTACTGAAAGGAAGACCATAGAGGTAAGACGTCGTTTTCATCACATCATCTGAAAGGGACACGCTATGCGCAAGACTTATCGCGGTAGATGTTGACCTTGATCACCTGGCTGATGCCGTGCTTGCCAGGTTTCTCCACTGGGAAGTGACTCTACTTTCTCCCCTTCCCATTTGTTACTCTTTGGAGGGAAGTCATCACGTACAACCCATACTTAAGGGATGTAGAGTTGTGTATCACCTCCTTTGGGGTGTGGTATCTATGTAAATTATTTGGAATTCTTCTGCACAGAAGATTTGTCTGTTCTTCCCCATTTATTTTTGTATTTAATCATGTATTTATATCAGTATGAACTCATAGATATTTATTTTATACTCTGGGTTATAATCCAATACCACTCTATTTTCTTGCTCAAACCTTCCAGGTTTGGGACATTTGGGACCTCTTTCAGTTAATTCCCGTGTTCCTTGATATAGCAATACTAAACAACAGTCTCCTGCCCCCTGAGTCCTTTTCCCTCTGGGTATATTGACGGGAAAAGATAGGACACTTGACACTGAGATTGAGCAACAGGCATTGAAACCCTGGCCCCCTCAGCTATGTGGCCTCTACAAGTCATTTTGTCTCTGAGGCCTCGGTTCCTCATCTATAGAATGGGGATCCGATGCCCACCCCAGAGACCTGCTGTGAGTATTCACTGAAGCGCTTAGCACAGCTCCCTGCTCATAGGAAGTTTTCCGTAAACGGGGGCTGCAGTATCACTGACAGCTTCACTCTCTGAGACCTGGCCCTGAGTTCCAAGGACATCAGAGAGAAAACCTGTTTCTCTAAGCCTTAGAAGTCAGCTTGGGCAAGCTCTGTGTCCCTTATGCCAGAAAAGATTCCCAGGTGAAAATTACATTTGTGACATCTATACCTCAATAAAAGTCATTTCCAAATATTCACCTCATAAATGAACTGTCCAAACAACAGCTAATTGAAGCCACTTAGCTCTGCAGATTTGTCTGCCAGCGGGCCAGGGTGGGTAGATGCATGTTGACCTGCAGCGACGCACAGACTTCCACTGGGCAGATGTCTGAGCACGGCGATTCTGGACCAAGAAACTGGTCACACAGCACACCACCTGTGACCTTGCAGACAAAAGGGTGTTCCTTGGCCTCCACTTGCCTCCACCTCTTTCTTTTAGCTCTTTGGAAATCCTAGCCCTGAGAATAGCAACTTCCTGGCCATGGAAGGACTCTGAATCAAGGTCAGGTGCCACCCTCAGGCCCGTACACCTGCCCACACCTTCTGAGACAGGGCTCAGCCCAGCACACCAGAGCCTGGCCTTTTCCAGGAGCGACATGAAGGACATCTTTCTGCAGAGAGGGGTGGGGGTTTCCCCCACTTGCCCCTTCCCCCTGCCCTGTGATGGGGCTGCTCTGGATTCTGGAAACCCACTTGCTGGCAGGACTAACTGGGACAAAGAAGCCTTGCTGGTGGTCCCCGGGGGGAGGTGGGGGTCTTTTCATCCTGGCCCAGCTGATGGGAGACTTTACTCAGGTGGGTTGTCTGGGGATACAGGTCCATTTGCAGAGACTGGTCAGGGACTGCACTTGGTGCTCCACTGGGAAACCTTGCTTAGCCTCACTGACTTCCACTCACCCACCAAGTGTTTACTGAGTACCTACTACATGCCGGATCTTGAGCTGGGGCTGGGTGCTGGACTCTTGGGAAGCACCAAGTCTCATGTATATGAGCGTTAAGTTACTGTAACTAATACTTTTGTTTGAGTGCTTATTATGTGGCAGAAAGGAAACTAAGCACTTAACACGTAATTAACATGTAACGAAGCCTCACTATTAAACTATGAAATCATTACTGCTACTACGCCCATTTTACAAATAAGGAAACTGAGGCACAGACCATTTAAGAAGCTTGTCTAAGGTCACAGAGTGTGTCAGGTGGTTCTCTGGGAAGCAGACGCCAAGATAAGTCAGGAATGGCAGAGATTTATTGGAATAACGCCTGTGAGAGATAAACAGGGCCGGGGGCAGGAGCACGAGGGGAGTCTTCACACTGCAGTGCAGTCCTGACACCTGTGAAAGGAGAACAGAGAGGAAGGGAGATTGAGTAGAAGAGCGTCATACCGGGGTACATATCTGAGAAAATCTCAAGAGCCTAACAGGTAACTCCAGCAAAGGCTGCACACAGAGGGCCTCGCACTGAGCAGAGATGTCCAGGCCCCGGCATCCCCACTGCACTCAGTCATTGGCTGGGGGATGCCCAGGCTGAGGGCAGCCTGGCCTCAAACACTGTGAAGGGCCCCAAAGGTTCTGCAGCGCGAGGCCATGAGCTAAGTGCCCTCCCCACAGCTCCGTGACAAGTTCTTCCTTGGCCGGAAGTCTGAGCAGCCGACCTCCGTGACTGTCACAGCAAGAAGCCGTAGCTCAAAGCAGGTCTTTTGCTGACTCCAGAGCCCACATCCTTGTCCATTACGCTAGACTGAGAAGCTCATGCATGATTAGGTCTCTGAATGCTCTCTGCAAAACTTATCACGGTGCTAGTCAACAAGCTTTACAGAGCCCTAATGTGTGCTCATCCCCATGAGGTGTGAAGACAAAGCCTGGCCCTGCGTAAAGGAAATCCTCGGCCGAGGAGGGTCACAAACTGATAAAAACAGGTTCTGAGATGAACCAAACACAGTCCCCACTTTCAGAGAGGCCACCTTCTAGATGGAACCAGCAACCGGACAATTCTAAGAGCAAAACAATGTGTGAGAAGGGGAGGCACAAGCAAGGCAGAACCCTAGCCCAGTCCCAGAAGCAGCATGGAAGGCTTCCTGGAGGAAGTGGCTTCTTAATGGGAATCTGGGAGGTGGCTAGGCATGGGCGGGATACGGAGGGGAAGCTGTGGGGGAGGAGTGTTGTGTGTTTCCCAGTGAGGTGGTGGTGGGGAGGGAGGGAGGGAGGAGCAGGGAAGAGAGCAGGAGACATAACATTTCTGAAAGAATTAGCAGCATCTGCAAGGGCCCAAGAAAAGGGACAGTACTTTCACATAGCTGTCAGTTCTTCTGGAAGGCTGCGGATAAGGAATGCAGCCAGGAGAAGGGAGGTGAGCTAGCGAGCAGCCCAGTCAGGCTTTTGTCCTGAGGTCAGCAGAGGGAAAAGCTGCAGTGAAGGGCTAAGCCCTGTGGGATGGATGCTAACTGCAGTGAGAGCGACCAGTGAGAACCGGGTGATTCGGGAAGGTTTGGGGGGGGTGTTGGGGAGACCTGACAGATTTTCAGCAAAAATGACTCAAGTCATGAGAACCGACAGAGCTCCCATTAGGGTTCACACGCCATACTCCCCACCAGCCAGACTTTGCCCCAAGCAGAAGGAGACATGGGAAACAGAACTGGCAATTCTATTTCTTCATCTCCACCCCCCGAAGGGAAGTTTCTGAGGAATATTGGCTCTTCCTGGCAATGTTGTTAATAATACTGTTAGCCAAGATGTCCCACTGCCTCTGTTCTCCCACCCCAAAAGTTCAACCATCTGTTTAATGCCTACATTGACTTCCCTAATTAACTCCACACTCCAGGCAGCTCCTTCCAACCCAAATCGTTGTTCTTAAAATGTATTTTAGAGCTTAAGTAGCCGTGGCTCAAGCTCATCTCCAGGTTGTAGATGGTTAAGACTTCCCTGTGATCTTCATATCGAGCATCCTCATTATTCATTGTTGGGTAAAAAACACTCCAAACTTTGTGACATGAAACATGTATTATTATTATTACTATTATTATTATTACTATTACTGCTACTACTACTATTATTATTATCACCTACAGTTTGGGAGGTTGGCAGGCTCGGCAAGGTGGTTCTTTCACACAGTTTTAGTAAGAGGGGGGCTGGGCTGGAGCCTTCCTCACTCAGATGTCTGGCGACTGATGCCAGGGCTACTAGCCAAAACACCTGCGTGGAGCCTCTTCACACAGCCTGGGCTTCCCCGCAGCAAGTGTCCTAAAAGAGGAAGAACCAGTCTGAACCTTTATCAACCACTATGATCTAGCCTTGGAAGCCCAGAGCCCCACGTCCCCACTCTCTGCTCACTGAAGCAGTTGCAAACCCCACCCAGGTTCGGGGAAGGAGGACAAAGACCTGCCCCTTCCTGGTGGGCCGTGACGTCACGTTGCAAAAGGAACATGTGGATGGGAGATATCATCATGGGTATCTTTTTTTTTCTTTATATTTTTAGTAGATCTTTATTGGAGTATAATTGCTTCACAATACCATGTTAGTTTCTGTTGCACAACAAAGCGAATCAGCATATGCATACACATGTCCCCATATCCCCTCCCTTGTGAGCCTCCCTCCCACCCTCCCTATCCCAACCCTCTAGGTCATCGCAAAGCACCGAGCTGATCTCCCTGTGCTATGCGGCTGCTTCCCACCAGATGGGTGTCTTTTTTTTTTTTTTAACATCTTTATTGGGGTATAATTGCTTTACAATGGTGTGTTAGTTTCTGCTTTCTAACAAAGTGAATCATTTATACATATACATATGTTCCCATATCTCCTCCCTCTTGCGTCTCCCTCCCTCCCACCCTCCCTATCCCACCCCTCCAGGCGGTCACAAAGCACCAAGCTGATATCCCTGTGTATTCACCCTGCCTAGTGGGAAGCAGCCGCATAGCACAGGGAGATCAGCTCGGTGCTTTGCAATGACCTAGAGGGTTGGGATAGGGAGGGTGGGAGGGAGGGAGACGCAAGAGGGAGGAGATATGGGAACATATGTATATGTATAAATGATTCACTTTGTTAGAAAGCAGAAACTAACACACCATTGTAAAGCAATTATACCCCAATAAAGATGTTTAAAAAAAAAATTCACCCTGCCACAGACGTGACAATTCACATGCTTTGACCTGCAAAATGCCCTCATGCTCTCCCCAAGGGTGCCCAGATCTCACTCCATCATGGCAAGGCTTGACTTCCAGGATCTTTCCACCTAAACCTGGTCCAAACACCCGTGAGGGCCCACAGGTACAGTTCCTCTTCTATGGTGTCTCCACTAAAGACCCAGAACCAGAGTGACACATTATCTGCCCCTTACACACCCAACGTACAATGGTGGACAAGCCCAAGATAACTGCTATACACACTACTGTTCAAAAAAAGGGAAAACAGGAGGCATCCAAAAGTAACTGGATCAGAGCAATTCTCAGCTACATGGACAAATGATCTAAAATGTAAAAATTTGCATTTATTCCTGTAAGTTTTCTCCTTTTCATTCTAACCCCAAATGATTAGCCCTTGGCCCTGGGGAGTGCTAAATGGAAGAGAGATGGGCCCCTGGAGAGGGCAAAGGAAGAAGCTGAGTATTTTCTTGGCTCCCATTGGGGGCACTCGTCTCCACGCGGTCATGGAGCTCTATCAGCAGGCATGTCCTCAAGACCACGCTCTCCTGGCCCAGCCCACTGGCAAATGACCATGCAGCGCCAGTCTTATGTCTTCTCTAAATAAGCTGGGACATAGAAGTTGCTTTGATCAAGTGCTGGTGCCAAGCGGGGAGCATATGAGTCTAAGGCTGTCAGCAGCCATCTTCTGCAGCCCAAGGCGAAAGCTATCTGCAGAGCAAAGCCAGCGGTAGTGGGGAGCAGAGCCAAGGACTTGAGCAAACAGAGCCCCGATGATGCCATTTGAGCCAGACCTCTACCCCAGGACCTTCAGCCAATAATAAATTCCCTACTTTGCTTAAGATATTTTGGGTTACATTTTTGTCACTTGCATCTGACAGTATCCTAATACACACCCATTTTTTCCCCAAGTTCTTTGTTTTCAGCTAAGGCCTGACCTCCTGTGGGCTCTCCTCCTCCTTCTATAAGAAGGAGGCCCCCTGAAGTGTATATATCCATCCTCTAGTCGTGGGGGCGTTCCCATGAAGGGAGGAAAGCCTGCTCTCTCCTTCCTGGATCCTCCAGTTTTTCCAAGCTCTGGAAATAATTGGAAGGTAACCATACCTCACACAAGACAACTGTCTCTACTCAAATTCAAGCCTGCCCTGCCACCTACATTGACCATGACGGTGAACGCACGCACTACAGAGGAAAGTGCTAGGGATGGTCTCACAAGAGAGCTGCACGCTTGGTGCAGACCACCCCGGACCCTGCCCCAGCGAGGACCAGCCACTCTCCCAGGGCTCTACATGTCAGCTCCTCTTCTATATGACTTGGAAGCTGCTAGCACCAACATGTCAGCAGGAAATGCCTCTTTAATCACTGCAAAGTCCCTCCTGATTGTAAAGATTAGCTCAACCTCGGGCCTCGGGCCAGATGAACCTGCTTTGGTGACAAATTCAGAAGCCAGAGGCAGGGAGTCTAGAGGGAGCTTGCCTGAGCGTCGTGGCCCCCCAGGGGGCACTGAGAGCCCGTGTGTGAACACCACTGGCCTCGGGTCCCTTGTTTCCAGCCCCAGATTCCCTCCAGGCACTACCAATCACCTGAGCTTGGTTTGGTTTTGCAGTGAGGAAGCTGTTTTGGGGGTTTGGGGACGAAGAGGCATTAAACGCACCTGGCTCTTGATTTTTCCGCAATCCTGGGCAGGCTGCGGCTGAAGGCGCTGCTGGCAGGGTTCTGGAGACAACAGGAAAGGTCTCAGCAGCTGAAGTCCTCCGTGCCTGGTGCCCCTGCATGGACTCCAGAGGAAAACGGCCTAAAATGGAGTCTTCTGTTATTGTACAATACAAATTTGTAGCTCGATTTAATTTGGAAACGGGAAGAAAAATGGGATGACATACTTGATGCGCAGACACTGATGTTATCACCTCAGAATAAACCTGTGCCAAGAGGTGTAAAGTTATGAACTAACAGGGAAAACAAAGAAACTCGTCTTGCTTAATCCTAATGAGAAGGATGACACGTCTCACACTCAGACTGTATTCAGGGCCCTGCCCTGTCACACACAGGCATGCCAATCACATGGACACCCCCTCTTGGTCACGTGGGCACCCCTCTTGATCACGTGCACACCCCCTTCCAAAATAACTGGGATTGTGTGTGAGAGAGGTTAGCCAAGCTGAACAGCAACCCCACTCACAGCTAGGTCAGCTTACACACATTCTATGCCTGTGTAGAACCCAGGGCCTCGGATAACAGGGGTCTGAGAAAGAGCGACAGGGTGGGGGGCAAAGGAGGGTCAAAGGTGCCAGAGGCAGCCAAAAAGCCTGAGTCATAAGCAGTTTGGTGACATGCCCTCTGATGCCCACCAGACTCCATGGCTCTCCCATTCTGCACTTTGAACCCAGAGCAGCCTGCACGTGAGGCATGACCCAGGGGAGGGCAAGATGTTTTCTTTCAGACCCTAACCATATGTCATTCATTTGCATGGACACTGCAGTGGGCTACAGGCTACAGCAAGGCTGGGATTCACTAGGGCCATACCACCTCCCACCATGTAGCTGTACCTCCATCCCCACACTTCTGCCCAAGAAAGTATTGTCCACTTCAGCAGGTTAACTACTGTCATTAACAAGCCCCCCGTGGCTCAGCTCACAATAGTTTCAGATGCCCAATATGGCAGACATCACCATTTGAGTGGCTGATTCCACCAGCCTATGGCACAGGCCTATTTCGCATGTTTATTCCACCAAGACTTCCCCTCCGGTCCTGCGTTCAGAGCCTCTTCAACCTCACTCCCCCCGTGGTAGGTCCTCAGCCTTTGAGCGTGAACTTGAAAAACAGTGGATCCTCATTTATTGGAAAGCATGTTTCCAAACAATACGCAATAGATTCTCCAGTGCCCCGTGAGGTGGGGTTAACTACCATCCCAAACCTCTTAAGACATATTCGTTTATTTTTTGATCACCTACTATGTACCAGGCACTCTTCTGGTAGTGACCAGAACAAAGGTCCTCCTCAGGGAACCTACATTATGAGGAGAAAGAAAGACATTAAAAAATAAGCCTAATAAATATGTACATTAAAACAGTACCTTATAAGGTAATAAGTACTGTGGACAAAAGACAGAAGGGGCAGGTAAGAGCATTCAGTTTGCAGAATTGAATAGGGTGGTTGGGTTTTGCTTCATTTGTTTGAGCAAATACTCGAAGAGAGTGAAGAGTTTTAGACGAGTGGGCAGAGAGGGAACAGTGTTCCAGGCAAAGGGAACAACCAGAGCAAAGGCCCTGAGGCAGGACACGTGTGGTACCTGTGGGGAGCGGCAGGCGCCACTGTGACTGGGACAGAATGAGCCGGGGGGAGGTCAGTGGAGAGGAGACGGAGGGGAATAAATTGTTCCAACTTGAGGGAGCGAGTTCCACCCAAGGCCCGAGAGGCAGGACCTCGCATAAGTCGGGCGGAACACAGGCCTCTCGCTTAGAGCCCCAGGTGCTTCCCCTGCTGATTCAAGGCGCATAGGCCTTCGGGCTTCCGGTAGCCCTCCTCCCGCCTTCGGTCCCCACCACTTGGCCAGCAGACCCAGGACCCGGCCACCACACAACACAACAGGCTGCATTCTCTGGACCCCCAAAGAAACCATCCCACCTCACCCCTGCCCCTGGCCCTGTGCTGGCAGGAGGGCTGACAATGTGAAGAACTGAATTATAAAACTCACCATGTTGAAGTTCTTCCCTTCGATCCAGGCCCAGAAACCTCGGATTACAGATCCAAGCTCCTGGGATCTCCCAATCAAAAGCTGGCGCCCACGAGGCAGGGGCCAGCCAGGCCCGGGAGGTGGAGTTCTCACTTCCCAAGCAGCCAGGACCCAGCGGCCGTCTGGCTAGGCTCCGCATGGCCAATCAGACAGCAGGCAGGCTGACACCAGGACTTCCAGGGCATAGGGGCTGCAGGAGGCATCTGAGGCAATGCTCCCCAAGTGCTCACGCGTAACTGAATCAGGCCTTCACAAAGACGGAAAAGAGTGCATTACCAGGCCCTAGACGTGCCAAGAGCTCCTTGGATCCATCTTCTTCCCAAGCCTCACCCTCTCCTTGGGCTCAGCCTGTTATAGCTAAATGCTTCTATTTATTGCCATCCAAGATTTCTGCTTGGCGGGGCCAAGTGGTGGCTGACCTAAACCAGCAGTGACAAGTGGCCACACTCAGCCTGCAGGCGCCCAGCTCGGCGCCATGTTTCAGCGTCCCCACTTTCTCCTCTTTCTCACAAATAAACGTCTTCCATGCCATGGGCAAATTGGAGCCTCGAAACCACTCTCAGAGGCAAAAGGACTAGTAGAAGATGCTTAGATGAGTCACTGGGATTATGGCAAAGTCACTGATTCTCTCTGGACCTCAGTTCCCCTTCTTATAAAATGATACGGTCCAAAAGTCACCATTGGAAGGGCTGTTACAGCTATGAGATTATAGAGACAGTTCAGTGCCCTGCTTTGAGAACAGGAGGAGACTTTGAACCTCGGGGAAGAACTGAGAGGTTCAGAGGCCTGGATCTGAATTGCTTCTCAGAGGTTGCGGCAAGAAATAAGAGGAGCTGAGAAAGAGAAAGGGAAACCCTCCCTAGAATTACCTTTTGGTACAGACTCCCAGTGGATGCGGAGTACGGGACCGAAGTAAAGTTCTGACATTGGGTTTGGCGACAGAATGGCACACACCCCGTTCACTGGGGTCAACTGCAGCAGAGTCGGGGACTTAGAGCTCTGATCGCTAGGAGCACAGCTGTGAGCAGAGAGGGTAAAGTCCAGGAGTCTACTTCCAGTGGCAGAAGGCTGATGGGAAGGCAGCTGCAGCAGAGAGACTAGTCTGCGCCTCCAGCATCTCTGAAGTAGGAAAAGAGGTGGAAGGGACTGACTTCGGATGAGACGGATGAAGTGTCTGATTTCGTGCATGTCTAGTTGATACCGGAAGTCAGGAAAGAGGTCAGGGTGGAGATACGTATTTGGGAAATGTTTGCAAAGAAAGATAGAAAATGGAATGGCATGGATGAAGGAGAAAAGCACCTAGAGAGCATATTGGAATATATTGGAGAACGTTGCATTTAAGAGTTGAGAGAAGGCCGAGTAAGTCAGGAAAGGAGGCGAAGAAGGGGCATCCAGAGAGGTAGGAAGACCCAGGGTGACGCTGAGCTAGGCCAGTCGTGGGTGCTGGTCATCAGCTAGTCCTGCCTCCCTTCTGGGAGCCTGGTGGGACGGGCATTCCTGACTCCTGTTTGTAGCTAGTGGACACATATGACTGTTTTTGGCCAATGAGCTGTAAGTGAAAGCAATATGTCGCTTTCAGCCAGACATTTAAAACTGATGTGAGGCACTCGAGAGCTCCTTTTCCTCTGCTGCAGTGACCACAGTTCCAGTAGGGGCTGCTCTGTGGGTCCATTAGTGAGAGGATATGGCGCAGAATCAGAGATCATCAAGAGTGAGAAACCAACCTCTTTGCTTTAAGCCACTGGGATTTTTGGTAACCGCAGCACAGCCTAGCCTTTCCTGACTGATACGTTAATGGAGGAGTTTCTAGGAGGAAGATGGTGGCCAGCAGTGCTGAATGGAGCTGCAGTATGGGGACTAGGAAAAGTTGTTGAGTCTGGCAAACAAGTGGACATCAGTGACCCTCATGCTTGGGTCGTGGGCGCAATAACCAGACTGCAAGACATTAAGTCTTGAAGGCAGGAAACGTAAACTTTCTAAATATTTGGGGGAATGTCAGAAAAGAAATGGGGTAGCATGAGGGCCAGCTGGGTAGGGGAAAGGCTTAAGTTTTTATTTTTAAGAGAACCCAGTGAAGAAGCAAAGGGATAATATGAATGATGGTGTGATTGCCCAAGCTCATAACTTCTCTGCCTGTCGGGGAAGCAGAAGAAACAAGCAACTAGATCTCCTGGCCCTGCAATGTTTTCCTTTCCTGGTTGCACACTCACTCCAGGAGCTGACCAAGTGTCAAGGGGACTGAGCTGAAATTGGCAGAGGTGGGGGAGCACAGAACAAGAGAGGATTCTCCTGGAAAGAGCCTGGTAGTAGAAGGATGGAGGGGAGAGGGAGGAAATTGATGGAAAGGCGATCATCTCAAGGAAACTGGCAAGTTCAGGAGCCCCTAAGGATTGACCTCCAGGACGCGAGTTCCCACGTCTATAAAATGGGGCTAACCCTTGTGACACAAGGTCATGGGAAAGATAAGAGAGGATGATGCATACATACCAGCCCGTTACAAACTGTAACGCTACGTGCACATGGGATGGAATCATGGCTGGAAGCCACCGTTTGAGGTATCTTTACCAGAGAATCCATCCCCTCTGGTTGCTGCCAATGAGGCTGAACTCCCAAATCAGCCACCATGGCTTGCCGAAGGGACAACCTCAGGTCTACACCGGCTGCACACAGAGTTCTCGCACACTCCGGGGTAGGGAGAGGAGGAAGACCCGAGTTCCATCTGTAGCCTCACTCCATGATCCTGGGCTAGTCAGCTCACCTTTCTAGGCCCCAATTCCTGATACATCGAATGGGGGAAATGGGACCAGACAACTTCTGAGAGGCATCCCAGCTCTGACATTTTGAGATGCAGTGTTTCCATTAGCCCTCTAGCTGTACTTCTTCGATAAACAGAACATAAAACTATTTGCAATCAATTAAACCTGAAACAGTTACTATATTATCAAGTAGACGAACAGACACACAAAAATAACAAAAGAACTAATAACCGTCAGGTGATATTTTTGATCTTTAATCCCTTCAACTCAGTCCTCAGCCCAATGACACACATACTTTGGCCACACTAAAAGCCCTTTACTGCCAAGGAAGGCTCCAGCTGGGCCAGCCAGCCAGCTCAGAGCGCCCCTGTCTCGTGTTGCCTCCAACAAATGGGCTCCAGCTGTCAGATGCCTGCGACAGGCAGTGCACATGTGTTCGAGCCCACCTGTGACTGCAGCCCACCCCATGATGGAGAGAGTGTGTCACTGAAACAAAACACATAAAATTAGCGCTTGGGTCTGTGCTTACCCTGAGCTTCCTAATTGTTACCAAAGACACGTGCTAAGATGCAGGAAGAGGAATCCTAAACTCTGACCTTCCTTAGCCCTTGGCGCAGTCCCTGTCAATCGGCTCAGTGGAAAGTCAATCCTGCGACACCCCGGGGAGGCTGATACCCAGGAAAACTTCCCCCAACCTCTCCCATCGGTGTGTGAGCCAATCAACCTCTCTCTCTCTCTCTCTCTCTCTCTCTCTCTCTCTCTCTCTCTCTCTCTCTCTCTCTCTCTCGCGCGCGCGCGCGCGCGCGCACACACACACACACACACACACACACACACACACACACACTTCAGCAAAGGCCACCAGGAAGTGTTGGCCATGGTACTTGGAGCTGATCCCCTGCCTGGGTTTGATTATTCCTCCTCTCTCAGTGGCTTATGTGGGGTGAGACAGGCTTGAAAACTTGGTCATAAATTAGCCGATGCCCACCATAGTGGAACCAGTTTGCACTGAAGGCAGCACCCAGGCCCCACTGCCTGTTGCGGACCAGCTCAGCTTCGCAGGCAGGATGACGTGTGTGTTCTCAGGCAGCTGCGTCTCATTTCCACATCCAGATCAAGTTGGCTGCGGTCTTCTGGGAAAAGCAGAATTCTGGACCGAGCACACCCCATCACCCCAGGCGCCAGCTCCCCTCCCCTGCAGTTGGCGGCTGTGAGACCCCAACGGCATTGAGGTGAGCCTCACTGAATCCTTGGGTGGGACAAGCGAGGCCTGGGGACAGGCAGGGGTCCTTGAGAAGTCACCAGGCCTAAGGCAGCCCTGCCTGTGCTGATACGTGTGCTCCTCAGCAGCTGCCCTGAGAGGCTGGGGCCAAGCCGCACTGCCTGCATTTACTGAGGACGTACGCGGCCGGCAGCACACACGGGCTCTGCAGACTGAAATCCACGGGTCTGCTGCCTGGCGTTCCACCTTCAACAGCGCGAGAACACCGCACAGTCCGGACTGAGGAGAGCATCGTGAATTCAGCCTTCCGCAGCCCCGCCTGCGTCCCCCAGGTCCTGCCTTAGCCGGGCCTCCCTCTGCTCCCAACACTGTGCCCGTAGTACAGCAGTGCAGAAGCCACGCGCTAGGGGTCCGGAGGCCTGGTTCTCATCTTACTTCCTTCACATCTGCACAACCTAAATGTAGGAGGAAAGGTTTAGTTCTCTGAACATCACTTTTCACCTCTCTAAGATGAGAAGTTTGGACTGGACCATCTCTAGGGTCCCGGCTTCCATACCTACACTTTCCTGTATAAACTCACTTCAGGAGCCAAATCTTACAAACAGTCGTAGAGGGAAGACTGTAAAAGCAGGGGGACTTCAAGAGCACTGTGGAAGCTCCTGGCCTTCATTGTTGCCCTGGTCCCCCACTAGGGTTCTAGAAATTCCACTGGAAGAGACTCAAGTCCCGGCACAGGGCACTCATCCAGACTATGGCTTCTCCACCAGAAAAGGAAACACCAGGGCAAATTTTATTCATTCATCTCTCTGTCTCCTATTGAAGAAAGCTACACTCTTTCACCTACAATTTAAGGGCTTCAGAACAATCTGGCCTCATTTTGCTTTTCATCCTTCCACCCCAACCTGCCCTTCGTGCATCTTCAGCCCAGACTCAGGGGCAGACTCTCTATTCCCTGAGCTTCCCTTCCATCACCCCACCTTCTCTTTTCAAAGAAAGAATATCATATGCCCTTCACAGCTCAATCTACCTCTTCAATGAAGAAGGTCCTTAAGGGCTCCCACAGGGCACTCCCTCCCCTGGGTGTGAGGGGTTGTTCTCACTGACAGGGAGAGGGGTGTCCTCACCCTTAAGACCAGAAGGAAAGGAAGGAGGGCCAGGGAGAGGCTCTGAGTACCCCTGGCAAACGTGGCCTTGGCCACAAGAATGTGAAGATGTCCAGGAAGGAATTCCTTTATTAAGATAGAATCTTCTGGTTAGAGTCCACCTAGAACTAGAAACTGAAGAACTCAGGCAAGGTGTCTGAGAAACTGCCACCTCTTTAGGACCAGAAGGCAGATGACAGAGATCAGAAGCCATGAACTTGGAGGACGTGCTGTAAGAGCCATGGCTTCTGGAATCCTCCGTGCCATTTTTCCTTGTTCTTTTCTTACTGATGAGTAATCAGTCACTGTCTTCTGAAATGTCTAGTCTTCCCCAGCTGCTCCAGGGAAAATCTGGGTAAACTGAGTTTCAGGGTAAATCCAGGACCAGGGTGCTCAGTCAGAACAGCTATGTTTATTAGAATGAATCTCTTGATGAGATAGACAATTTTTTAGGAATATAAAAGTTACTAAGATTGACCCAAGAAGACTATTCTCTGAATAGACTATCAACCATGAAAGAAGTTGAAAAAAATTTTGGAAGAATTATCTCTATAAAAGGCGATGAGTTCAGTTTTATGGATGAGTTCTTTCAGATTGCTCTAGAGCAGAGAAGAAAACGGAAAACTTCCTAATTCCTTTTATAAGGCTACCAAAATTTTATGAGAAACCTGTCAAAGATAATCTACAAATACATGTATAATGTTATACATGTAATACTGTATGTGTAGACACACATACACATATATACACACACATACAAATACAGACCAATTTTACTTATGAGTATAGATTCAAAAATCCTAAGTAAGAAAAACCAATAAATCAAATCCAAGGGCTATTAATAAAATAACTCAATATGACTAATGCTATATTTGTTCCTGGAATGTAATGATGATTTAACATTTGGAAGCATATTCTAGTTCACATCAATTAGTCACAGAAAAAAAAAAGGTCATAAGAGATTCTAAGGATGTATTTTTTAATGTAATACTTTTTGTCAATTAAAAAAGAAAAAAACTTAGCAAACTAGAAGCCTTGAACTTATACCTGTAATCAACATCCTACTTATGGTGAAACAATGGTTGCATTCCCGTTAAAAATAGAAAAAAGGTGAGGGTGATTTCTATCACTTTCATGATTAATTTCTAACTAATAACATGAAACAGAAACATGATATTTTTTAAAATCCAAGAGATCTAATTATCATTATTTGCAGAAGATACTATATTCTACCAAAAAAAAAAAAAAGTAAAATAAATCCTAGGAGAAAATCTACCAAAACTAATAACATTTAGTAAGGTGAATAATTACAAGTTAAAAATACACAAATCCACAGGTTACTTGTATGCCAGAAACAGCTAGTCAAAAGTTAATAGACAGTATAATGGGGGGGGGGGAGGATTCTATTTAAATGAGCAGAGAAATAATAATAATAATAAACCTAAAAATAATCTTAATGAGAAGACATGCAAGGTCTATTAAAAATATTTTTAAAAACTTTGATACTTCAATAAAGATGTTTAAAACAAACAAACAAACAAACAAAACTTTACTGTGAAACAAAAAGCAGATTTGAAGAAAAACCATGTTTCCAGGGGGAAAACTGAATTTTTTTTTTCAAATTCTTTCCCAGCCATTTTTCAAGAAGAATTACACACAGCAGGAGGGGAAGAGTGAGTCTTGCAGACCGTGTTCTCACAGGGACTCACATCCTCACGCTGGCACAGGAGAACAGGCCCCACTAGCCACGTCCATGTGTAAAGATTTAGTGTCCCTGAGAGAGGAAAGTTCGTAAGCTTTATAAACATGATAGAACATGAAACACGATGATAATACTTGAAATCAGCCTTGGAAATTGTGAACCATAAGTTCTCTTTGCTCTGTGACTGTTAGAAAATCACTAGTGATTCATTAAGGTAGGAAATTAAATGAGTAAGGCTGTGAGTGCCATCTCATGGAGAAAGCAACTGATAGTGGTGCCCAAGTTATTGCTGTCACAATCTTTCCCCACCGTGTAAAGGCTATACCATCTGATGTGGCATAAAGCCACAGTGATAAAAGTAGTGTGGGGCTGCTATAACAGTTGTTAGATAAATCACTCAGACAGAAGGTATAACCCCAAACATAAGACTATATGAGGACTTCCCTGGTGGCACAATAGTTAAGAATCCACCTGCCAGCGCAGGGGACACGGGTTCCATCGCTGGTCCGGGAAGATTCCACATGCCGCGGAGCAACTAAGCCCGTGTGCCACAGCTACTGAGCCTGCGCTCCAGAGGCCACGAGCCACAACTACTGAGCCCGCGTGCCACAACTACTGAAGCCCGTGCGCCTAGAGCCCATGTTCCGCAACAAGAGAAGCCACTGCAATGAGAAGCCCACGCACCACAACGAAGAGTAGCCCCCACTTGCCGCAACTAGAGAAAGCCCACGTGCAGCAACGAAGACCCAATGCAGCCAAAAAAAAAAAAGAAGACTATATCAATGTATTACTTGATAAAAGGGGCATCATGCATCCATCAGTGAGGAGAGGAAGGGTTAATTAATTAGTAGTAAGTGCTAGTGGTCTACTTTTGAGGGGGGGATAAATTCTCAATTCGCTCTTATGTGAAAATAATTCCAGATGAATAAAGAGTTTAGCTGGAATTAAATGAATGAAAATCCTATTAGAAGAGGATATAGAAAGATAGCAGAAAGCACTGAAACTCCACGAGAGCAGGGATGTTTGTTTTCTTTGCTGCTGTATCTCCAGTATCTGGAATAGTGTGTGCCACATAGTAAGTACTCTATACATTTAGTGGAAGGATGAATGAATGAATAAATGAATGAATGAATGAATCTTTTTTCCTTTATAAATTTTCTGGTTACATACTTCGTCGCTTTTTCTGCTAGGGCGTTTTTTTTCTTAGTTACTATAATTTGTCTTTTTAACTTCTTATGTCTCCTTACATATTAAAGATAATAACTGTCTGGACATTACATTTATTGCAAATAATTTCCCAAATTTGTCTTTTACCTTTTCATTTATTTGAGTTGTTTATATCCCCCGCAAAAAAAACTTATTTATATGAGACCTGTTAATTCAGTCACATTTCTTTTTTAACTTCTTTTGATTATTATTATCTATAGAAAATCCTTCCCAGTCCCAAACTGCTGAGGGGACTGAGGCCACCCTGAGTGGTCTGGTCCAAGTTACTTCAACAGTGGGGCTATTCCATCCTTTCCCGGGGCCTGGGGACCTGTTTCAGAGGCATCTGAACCAGGAAACCAGAGGGTTTCCTATCCCAACCAGACCCATCCAACCCCCAAAGCTCCCTTTCCAGCTCACTCTTTTGCATAACCACACAGTGAGGTCATGTGTTTAGGACACCATTGTTCCATCACCATGGAGATGATGAGATGTCAAAGCACTGGCAAGAAGCCTCCCGTGCAGGATGAAGCCAAGGAAGAAGATGGAGAGAAGAGAGGAAGCCAGAGAACCCAAAACATCCCAAGTAGCTCATGAGGTCATCCTCACACACACAGTTTCCCAGGTGTCAGATTTGTTTGGAAAGCACACAACCTCCAGCCCAGCCCGGCATGTAGTGACAGCTCACAGGCAGCACCTAACCTCCAAAGAAGAGGTTCCCGTCCCTTTTAACCTCTGGGGCTTCCAGCCTGACTGAGCTGACTGATGGCCTCCTTTGGAATTCTCGGCTTAGCTCTCCTGTTTTTCTCAGAATGTAACTCCGTGCTCCCAATCACTTTGCTATGTCATCCTCCCTGCCCCCTTCAGATTCAACTCCTGACGTACTCTCCCCTCTGCTTCCAGGACAACCATTCTAATGCAAGAATCTGATTGTCTTACTCATCTTCTAAAATTAATTCAGTGATTAACCATCGCCCTAAGGGAAAAAAATCTGAATTCCTTAGGAGGCTATTCAGACCCTTTTCAATCTGGCTTCTGCCCCTACTCCAGCCAGCCTCTTACCACACCCTTCTTCATACTCTGCTCCAATTGTATTCTGCCTGGCATCTGAAAATGCTGTTTTTTCCGTGTAAATAACTACCTCTCACTGATACCTACGGGATAGGCAGAGTCCTCTGAAGGTGGCATATATGTCCTCATGTTTGAGATAATGAAATTAGGGTCCAGAGGGGTTAAATAATTAACCCAGGGTAACACAGCTTTTACGTAGCAGAGCTGGGATTCAAATCAAGATCTTTCCAACTATAAAAGTCTTGGTCTCTCCGGGACTTGCCTGGAGGTCCAGTGGTTAAGCCTCCATGCTTCGACAGCAGGGGGTGTGGGTTTGATCCCTGGTCGAGGAACTGAGATCCCACATGCCGTTAACTATTTCCATTTTTAGCACTGAAAGTCCCATGTCCTGGGAAACCCCTCATTCCCCAGCAAACTGGGATAGCTGACTACCCTGCTGCTGCCTTTTGCTATTGATGCCAATTCATCTTTCACTCATGAGTTCTTCCTCCGCCTCCTCCAGGAAGCCTTCCAAGACCACCTCCCACCCCCAGAAGTATACTTCCCCTCTCCTGTCACATTCCTGGACCTACCTCTAGCCTGAAAAATCACCTGTGTCAAAATGACGTGTCTACTTATTAGTCTGTCTTGTTACAGGATGAATTTCTGACTGTTGGAACCCAGGCCTGTTCATGTCTGTGGCCCCAGGGCATGACAAGGAGTAGGGGCTCAGTTCAATTCGTGTTTGTGCGATAAATGGGCAAATCTGACCAGGGCTGTGCTATGGGTAACCAGGAGGCCAGGATCTCCTGAGAAAAGTGGTTTCCAGAAATAATTCTGCAGTTAAAAAATTCCAGAGTGGGTCTTGTCTGGAGTTCCCTGGTCAGCAAGCGTGACCAAAGCATTTGCTCTGCTTGACACTCACAGGCCCTATCAGGTCTATAAGTACAAATCTGACCCAACCCCTCTGCTGCTGGCTTTTAAGCCCATTGGCATGTCCAATGCCTTCCTTACAAACTTCTGGGAATGTTGGGTTGTGGACGCATTTATACCACTGTCCCGGGAGAGGAAGAGGATGGGAAGGAAATATGCAGCGTTTACAACTCTCTGCGCTGAAGTCTCGGAAATGATAGTGCTTGATCTCAGCACCCCCCGGAGAGAACTGCTTCTCCACCCCGCACCTTTCACCCCCACTTCCCCTCTGAGGAGACCCGCTGCCCAGAGAGAAGGAGAATGAAGGTAGCTTTGCTCTAACCTGGATGTTCCGGCCCTGGTGAGCAGGCAGACGTGAAACAAGAATGACAGAAGAAGAGACGCCCCATTGTTCGGTGTAAGAAAGAGTTCAGATTCAGACTTGTTCTGATTTATCCAAACACGTCCCACTGCTCTGACGTGCACCTTCCGGAATCAAAACCTGACATGTGTCAAAACACCAGCACCACCGCCCCCCAGTAGCACTTGACATCTCTCTCCCTGCAGAGGGGACCGATACTCCATCCAGCCACCACCTCTCCTTTCTGCCTTTGCCCCATGATGAAAGCTCTCCTCCCACAGAGACACTCTGGAAGCGCTTGAGGAAGTAATAGTGAATAATAGTAATTTTAGCTCTTGGGACAAATACAGAAGAGGAAAGTTCAGGGATGAGAAGAGATGATGGAAGTGGGGAAAACTGGTGCCCAGAAAACTCAGGAGTGAGGCCCACGGCTTCCTGGGCCAACCATATATTTGAATTGACAATCATCAGAAGGAGAGTAGGTTTATTATTCCTCAGTATGCATAGCATTTGAGTCACAAATGCTCATTAGGTCCTGTTGAGCTCAGTACCCAGATTTGGGGTAGGAAGGGTCGTGATTATTAGTCCCACCACGTAGATGGCAAATTCGAGGTGCAGAAGGGGTGTGCAATGTACCAGGTCCACAGCTGGTGAGAAATGGAGCTCACACTTAAACCCAGCTCTGTCTCACTCCAGATCTCTATTGTAGGGCAACACTCTTGTAACCCTTACTGCGCTGCAGGCATTGTTCTCCTGTTCTCTCATTGAATCTTTCTCATGGCCCTGGGGTCCCCTCTTTGCTCCACTGGCATCTCCTTCGGCCCCTTCCCTCTGTCCCCTTCCCGCATTGTCAAACATCCTGACAGGCGTCTGTGACAAGTGAGCATTACCCAACTTACCGCACAGCCTCCCTGAGAACCAGGTGGATGTCGGAGACTTCGTATCTCCTAATCGGGTTTCTCCACCCACTTGAGCTGGTACATATTCTGAACATCCTCTGTGTGCCAGGCCTGGAGCCAGGGACCATGGAGCTCAAGTCCAGACACACCCCCAGCCCCACGACCTTGGCCAGTTCACCCCCACATGCCATCTGAATCCCAGCAATCCAGTGAGCCGAGCTGGAACTTCCCAGGAGGGAAATGTGGGAAACTTCAGGCTGCTGGGAAAGCCTGAGGGGGAAGCAGGGGGATTCTGAGGTCAAACACGAGATAGGCTCAGAGGATCGTATCCAGTGGCCCGGCTGGCGGAGAATTTAGGTGCCCGCCAGCCAAGGAAGCGGTTTGGGCATTTGTGACGGCACTGCCTGTTCACACCACAAGATGTAAACATCCATTCGGCAAGATGGACAGCCTCTCACCACATTTGGAAGACTTCTTTTCACTGAATCCCATTGGCTTTTAAAACTTTTTAAAATACGTTATGACTTTGCAGGGCATTTGAAGGAGTTTAAAGCAGATGGGCCCACAGACAGGACAATGGTCTCTCTTCTGTAAGGGCAGAGCAAGGAAACTCCTACAGGGACCCTTGCCCACCTGTGGGGACTGAACTGCCTCATTGCCAGGACTCTGCCAATCCCCCTGCCTCCTTTAAAGTCTTCCTCGGAAAAGCCAGCACTAAGCCAGGCGCTGGAATGGCAGAGTCAGTGGTTGCTACGAGGCTGACTCTGCAGGTGCAAGGTCGGCTCTCGTTTGGAGGCAGCCACCCTCCAGTCCGGTCCCAGGATTCGGCTCACCGTGGAAACTCTGCTGCGCAAGCCTCATGGTCTCCCCAGGTTCCTTGGTTCAAAGAAATACAATCTCCCTTGCTCCAGGAGAAACCTCTGCTCAAAGAGGAGAAGAGTTTGGTCATGGGTGTGAGAAGCTCACCAGGCTTCATTTCTTCTCCACACCCTGCCCACATAGCCACCCTCCCCCAGGGAAGCCCAGATGGAGGGGCTGGACCTTTCAAAAGGACTCTCAGGTTGTCCAGAGTCTAAGGAACATTCTGCTGCTCTTCTGGCCCTGGCCTAACCCCTTTCTGGTTTCTCCAGCTGCTGGAGATGGGGATAGAATGATGACCCCTCCCTCAACAGTCAGGATCTAGGAGATCATGATTCCACTCACTCTCCAAGCACTCCAGCCTTAGAGAGCGTCATGTTTAAAAACTAAAAATCCTGTAGAGAAAGTACTCATCCGCAATTACACAATCACCCAATCCCACAGGTGGGCATTTGCCTGGCTTGTGGGTTACCCACAGGCCTGTAAGGGAGCCCGGAGGCTGCCCTGTCCCGGCATCGTAAGGGGAAGGGTAGGAAATGAGTCTGGTTGGTGTCAGAAGGCTGCTCGTTTATCTGGAGCCTCCCTCCTGGGTGGCTGGAGAGCGAGTTCTTGGAAATGGAGGACCACACCCTGTTGGGAAGAAACAGCAGAGCACCGAGGGGGATGCTGCAGGGAGGGGCACCCTCTGACTCCGGGGCGGGGGGCGGGGGGAGGAAAGCTGTTGTCTGTACAAACTGGGCCTCTGACGTGCTGACTGCCAGGACACTGATGTGATTTCTGAGGCAAGAGAGAGGCCCTGAAAGAACCCACCACGCCCACCTGCCGTGGTGATGGAGAATTCCCCAAGGAGGGCTGCCGCTTCACGCCTACAGGAGAGAGGAGCACAGCCACTTAACGCTTTTCCTAAGGAGAGTGAGCAACTTCTGAAAGCACATTTTATTCATTAGAAAGAGGTGAACTCCAGAATAATGTCAAAGAGGACCAGAAAGGTATACAGAAGTTGAGACACAACCACTTTATCCATGGGATGTCCAGTGTGTCCCTTACCTAGAAGTAAGGGCTGGAATGGCTACAAAGTGGGGGCAGGGTGGGTCTCTGTCCCAAGAACAGTCTCTGGCATTTTGTAGGCAAGGCACAGAGATCCAGAGAAAGCTAGCTCTAACTGAGAGAAGAGAGGAGGGGAGAATTTTAAGAATTTCTTGAAAACCCTAATGCCTCCTACCACTACTAATGCCCTACTTATCCATGAAATGCTGCCATTGGCAGTACAATTCTTTGAGATATAACAAGACTGGGCCCCAAAACCCAACAACACTACCCCAGTTGGCACCCAGTGGTATTATTCCCAAATTCCCAGCCCCCAGAACCTTGGAATTAAGATAAAAGCCACTGATAATACCATTATACATTGTTTCCCTCTGCTGTATTTCCTTAGCATATCATTTCTTCTTGGTGTGTAACTGACTTAAAAATCTTTGATTAGGGCTTCCCTGGTGGCACAGCGGTTGAGAGTCCGCCTGCCGACGCAGGGGATGCGGGTTCGTGCCCTGGTCCGGGAAGATCCCACATGCCGTGGAGCGGCTGGGCCCGTGGGCCATGGCCGCTGAGCCTGCACGTCCGGCACCTGTGCTCCACAACGGGAGAGGCCACAACAGTGAGAGGCCCGCGTACCGCAAAAAACAAAAAACAAAAAACAAAACAATAGTGTAGCCTTGGGGCAGGGTCCTGGTTCCACCTCAGGGATACACATAACAATATCTTTGAGCTCTTTACAGAACTAAAAAACCCCCAACAATTGAAAGGTGTTAGTATTCTTCATTCCAGATTAAAGGAACCAGAGAAGCCCATCAAGATTAGGAGACCACCTGAGGCCAGAATAAAGGAGCGCAGGCCCTGCACGCAGTAATCTCATCAGCAGCCCCGCCCTTAAATATTGCTATAAAACTGCTCACCAAGTCCTCCCAGGTTGGGACACACAGTTTTCAGGGGCAGGAACTTGCTGTGTGCCCCTTTGTCTGGCAAAGCAATAAAGCTATTCTTTTCTACTTCACCCAAAACTCTGTCTCCGAGATTCAATTCAGCCCCAGTGCACAGGGGCAGAGTTTTCGGCATCAGTTCCAAGGAAAAGGAGCACATCTCAGGCTAAGTCTTGGGATAAATGAAGCCGCACCCTGGGAGGAAAGTCACATATTCTCCTGGCGTTGATTCAGCCGGTCCGGAGCCCCCACACATGCTGGGCATTCAGGGTAAAACGAACAAGACAGGTGCTGTTCCCGCCTTCTCGGACCCATATTCCAGACATCCCCCAAAATATTTCCACCAGTCCATGAGACAAATTACACAGGATGGCTGGCAGAGAACCTCTGGGAATTATTCATGCATAAGACTAAATCTGCCACATAAGGGACAGCAGTTCTGACTTTTATGGTTCAAAACCGATTGACCAGGACTTGTTGGAAGAGGGTGGATAAAGCATTACCAATATGTATGGGTGATGCAGTGGGCGGAGGTCAGAGTGGAGAACAGAGTGTCTGACTACCGAGCAGACCGAACCATGCTCATTAGCAGATCCATTGTTTGTATGCACGCGGACAGATTCTTCCAAAGTGTATCCTTACTCATCCAAAGTTAGATCAGAATTCAAACTTTGCACAGTGGGCACAGAAATGACTTCATGTGCTATTTATTTTTAATGTGTAAATAAGCCAGCAGACAATAAAATAACAAAGAAAATGTTCAAACCTGCACAAACATAAGCAAAGTATAGACTTTAAATTTTTTTCAGGTCATGAGGGCAAACCCCTCCTCAGTCAGCCTCCTCCCATGTTTAGGAAGCACCCCTCAGACCCACATCAAGTGGCAAAATGTTCAAATCCAAACTGCATGCTCCTCAGTCATTCGGTCCCAGTGAATGTTACGCGAAGATCCTTTGGTATCTCACAGCCCCTTCTTGTCATCCCAGATCCGCCATCACGTGAACCCAGCTTAGTCTAGTGTCTCTGCCACTTGACATGACATCACTAGAAGAGCATGTCATCTGCGCCTTCACGGCCACCCGGTGATCTGAGATGCCCCAGGGCTCCAGCTTCGGGTGGAGCCAGGTTGCGGAAAGAGTGAGTGATTATGAGTGGCTGGTTGAACCCAATGTAACGGATGAAGGGGATCCAGAACCCCTAGGGCTTTGGCCAGGGAATACTCCACCTCAGCTCAAGGTCACTGGTTAGCTGCCCTGTAGCTGTTCGCTGAATTCAAGTGCAGGGGTGGCAGGGAGAGAGGTTTGCCCAGGAGCCTGTTGGGGTTTTGCACAGCAGGTGCTCGCCTGGTGGATAGCGCAGGCGGCAGCCTCGCTGGTGGCAGGCAAAGTCCCGGAGCTTGGGCTGGGCCCGCAGTGCTGGGTCTTCTTCATCCTCCTCCTCACCCCAGGGGACCAGCATAAGAGACCGCATGCTGAAGAGCGGCCAGCAGGGCCAGAGGAAGGCACATGCCACCAAGAATGAAGCCAGGCATACGCCAGACTGCTTTCCCTGCCCCAGCCCCTTCCCCTCTGCACCGCCGACTCAGGGCTCATCCGCAGCCCTGAATCCCACTCTAGCTGACTGGGGAACTCTTCTGGGCTGCAGCATTCCCAGCAACTAGAGCTCACCTTCCCTACAAGGCCGCTGCGTGTGCTAGTGGGTAGGAAGCCTCTCACCCAGAAAACACAAGGGCACCCGCTTTGAGGCTCACTTGGGGGCTGCTTGGAACCAGTTGCAGGGGAAATCTCGATATCTGAGTCTCCATCAGGCACCCTTGGGGTACACGAATCAGGGCCAGATGGATTAAATTACCCTTGAAATGTGAGCAAGATGACGGTCCAGTCTGGGAAGGAGGGCATAGGCATCTGGGGTGGAGATGCCTAGGCGTGTGATGCTGGGCACAGCCTGAGAGAGAACTGCTGAACGTGGTGACAAAGCTCCCAGCTGTGCCAAGTTTGGGAGTTAGCACACGGCTTTGGGCTGGAGACGCAGGGACGCGATTACCAGGAGGCATGGCCCGAGTTGGGGATCAGAGCATCCGAAGGTCTGGTGCCCAGGCCGTAGCCTCCACTCCAGGCGCGGCAGGCGAGTGGGTCCATGTGCCTGGTGCAGAACCCTTAGCCAGAAGGTGGACGTGCGTGCTGCAAGAGAGGCAGTGACGAGGGGTGGATGGCGGCGGGGGCAGCAGCAGCAGAGCCCAGCTGCAAGGAGGGCGCTGGGCTCTTAGCCAGATGACAGTGAGCAATCTGTCCTTCCTCTGGCCCAGCCCCACGCTTTCCCCACTTGCCTTTGCCCCCCTGGTTCACTCACATTTCCATGTCTGCCCCACCAGACAGTGTGTGTGCATCCCTGGAAGAGAGCAAACCTGAAGTGGAGCTGGTACTCAGTAAGAGGGTGTTGAGTGAAGGAATCCATCAGACTGAGAGCCTCCGGCCCCATCTCAGGGCTGAGGCCTGGAGCATCTGAAACTGGAGTGTGGGTTCTCAGAGCTTCCCTCCCGAACCCCCGCCAGTGATCCCAGGCCTAACACAACCTCTCCAGCCGCCATCTCTGGCAGAGCTCGGCGGACACAGAGGGCCCAGGGGCTGAAGCCGCACAGCCTCCGCTGGCCAGGCAGGTGGGCCTGGGGCATGATGCTCCTGATAAGAAGGTTGCCCACAAGAACTTTTCCTTCTAGCTTCCTTCCTCAGTGACTTCCTCCCTGCTAGCTTTAAATGCCATCTCTGAGGGACTTCCCTGGTGGCGCAGTGGTTGAAAATCCGCCTGCCAATGCAGGGGTCACGGGTTCGAGCCCTAGTCCGGGAAGATCCCACAGGCCGCGGAGCAACTAAGTTCATGTGCCACAACTACTGAGCCTGCGCTCTAGAGCCCACGAGCCGCAACTACTAAGCCCACGTGCCACAACTACTGAAGCCCGCACGCCTACAGCCCGTGCTCCGCAACAAGAGAAGCCACCGCAATGAGAAGCCCACGCACTGCAACGAAGAGTAACCCCTGCTCGCTGCAACTAAAGAAAAGCCCGCGCACAGCAACGAAGACCTAGTGCAGCCAAAAATAAATAAATGGATTTATTAATTAATTAGTTAGTTAGTTAAATGCCATCTCTGAGAGTTGATGACTTACAAATACCTATCCTCTGCCTGGTCCTTTTTGCTGAAATCCAGACCCAACTAACCAGCTGCCTACTTGGACGCCTGGGAGTCTAATGGCATCTTAATCTTAACATGTCCCTGCCTAGCCAGCCACACCTGTGCTCCTGAGGCCTTCCCCTTCTCAGTAAACAGCAACACCACTCTTCTAGCTGCCAAGCTATGAGGGTTAATTTTATGTGTCAACTTGGCTGGACCACAGCACCCAGTTATAGGCTCAAACATTATTCTGCATGTTCCTGTGAAGGTGTGTTTTGGGTGAGATTAGCCTTTAAGTCAGTGGACGTTGAGTGAAGCAGATTGCCCTCCCTAAGATGGGTGGGCCTCAGCTGAATGCCTGAACAGAATAAAAACAGACCTGCCCCAAGCAAGAGAAAATTCTGCCAGCAGGTGACCTTCAGGCTTGAACTGCATCATCAGTTCTTCCCTAGGCCGTTAGCTTGATGGCCTACCTGCAGATTCTGGATTTGCCAGCCTCCATAATCCTGTGAGCCAATTCCTTCACGTCTTAACGGTTCTGTTTCTTAGAACCCTAGTACACAAGTCACAAATCCTGAGGTCGGCCTTGACCCCTCTCTCCCACACCCGAGATCTAATCCAACAACAAATGGTATCAGCTCAACCTTCCAACTGTGCCCAGACTGAAGGCTTTGTGTGACCTCCGCTGCTCACCACCGCAGAGCGGGCCACCGTCATCTCCCACCTGGATTACCACACCTGTTGCCGGGGCCCCCTGTTTCTGCCAAAGTGATTTTTTAAAAACCCAAGGCAGATCATGTCACCCTCTGGTCAGAGACCTCCATTTCATTCACTCAAAGCTGACCTCCTTACACAGCCCTAGACAATCTGCCCGCCACCCCACCTAGCACCTAGCACCACTCTGAACTCACCTCCTGCTCGTGCCCTTCTAGCTACATCCACTTCTTTGCTGTTCCTTCAACACACCAGGCGTGTCCTGCCTTGCGGCTCTCTCTTCCTGGTACTCTCTTTCCTCGGAGACTCCGAGACTCACACAGTCTTCCTTTAGATCTTTACTCAAATGTCAACTTCTCAGTGAGGCTGTCTCTGGCCATCCCACCTGAAACCGAACCCCATACACACACCAACACTCCCCAGTCACCACCTTGTTTTATTTTCCATCAGCGTCCGTACTGATATTTAATAGACCGTACACACTGAATTTATATCCTATTATTCGCTCAAGTAAAACAAAGTCCCCGTGGAGGATTGGAAGCTGTGGCTCCGTTGCTTACTGCTCTATGCTCAGGGCCTGAGCAGCGCCCAGCAGGTAGTAGACATGCAATAGGTATTTGTTTAACAAGTGAATAAATGAACAAATGAACCAGCTACCTCGGACCAGCATTTCAGTTTCTTTTTTATTTTTTCATTAATTTATTTTATTTGTTTATTTTTGGCTGCATTGGGTCTTTGTTGCTACGCATGGGCTTTCTCTAGTTGCGGCGAGCGGGGGCCACTCTTCATTGTGGTGCGCGGGCTTCTCATTGCGGTGGCCTCTCTTGTTGCAGAGCATGGGCTCTAGGCGCACGGGCTTCAGTAGTTGTGGCACATGAGCTTAGTTGCTCTGCGGCATGTGGGATCTTCCCAGACCAGGGATCGAACCCGTGTCCCCTGCACTGGCAGGCGGATTCTTAACCACTGCGCCACCAGAAGTCCCAGCATTTCACTTTCTGAACGTGTGTGGCCACATTATCTTTCTCCCAAGCCACAGAGGACGGGCGAGCTCCAGGGCTGGACTGAGCCTTCCATTCTGAGTTTCGTGCTTGGCTGTGAGCACAATCAAAGTTCCGAGTGTCGCACGCAGCAATAATTAGCGTCTTGGAAAAATCTCTTCCTTAGGCCTCCTTCCTCATCTCTGGGACGTTCTGAATGCTCAGCTGGCAACGTTGCACACTGGAGGGTCTTGATTGGGGTTTTAAAAACAAAGCGATGATGACAACATGTGCTCTTCACAGCCCTTCCCCCTCCAGGCCCTGTGTGAGCAGCGGCTGGATTGCAAGGCCCTCTGACCCCTCAACTCCCAGGAGAACGGGTCTTCCCTCAACATGCGATCTATGTGGGAAACAGAAATCACAAGTTTTTCTAAAGCTGGGGGGCAAGTTTATTTTTAAGTTACCTTATTCTATGAGGCAAGAAACACAGAGATGCCCCGAGGCTGAAGAAAAGAGCCAGGACCTGAGAGAAACACCAGAGACAGAAGTTTAATTAATTTTAAACCAAAGTCCAAATTATTCCATTTTATTCTGTTGATAATTAACTTTTTCTGTCTTCCCCTGTTGCCATGATAACCCGTCAACAAACAAGCGCTACGGGAGGAATGGGATGGGCTCGCGGCGGAGGCTGGGCCTTCAGGCCAAGGAGAGCCGGTCCCCCGGTCCAACCAGCCTGTCCTTCACCTGCTCCGTGGGCCCCTGCCTCAGGGACTCAGACAGCAGCTTCCTGCCTGTATTCTGGACACTGTCTCTGTGCCCCCTGGCCTGTGTACTGTGACTCCTCCCTCTGACTGGTATGACCATGCCCGCAGATCTTCACTTCCCCTCAGTCTCAGTTCCCGTAGCCCATCCTCAGGGAGGCCCCCCGACCATACTCTAGACATTTCTACTCCACCTGCCCACCCACTGGATTGTCTGCACTTACTATCGCTTATTCTTTGTTGTAATCATCACTCTCTGATATGGTCTTGCTTATTCATTTGCTTACATACTGTCAGGCCCCTCCAGTGTTGCAGTGAACTCAGACTCTTCTGTTTAACCCAGCGAAATACCTAGTACCTAATCTTACGGAATGTGTGAATTAATGATTGCACACAAGGGAATGAAGGCCCCAGGAACAGGACTCTGGCCTGCTAGCAACACAGAGAGCACTGGGCAGTAAGGCACAAACTCAGAATCACCGTTGCAGCTACACCAAGGAGTAGAAGGAGGGCTCTGTGTAGCCCTTCCCACAACTGGCCCCTTCCAGCCCCAAATCATATGTTTGCTTTGGTGCCTATAGCGTGATGTCCTAGATGTGTACCACCCAGTCCAGCTACCAGCCACATGTGGCTAGGAAGCACTTGAATGGCTGCTGTGATTGAGGAGCTGGACTTCTCATTTTATTTTAATTAATTCAAAATTCAAAATTGATACTCGAGTAATCAGAAAACGTTTAGTTATATTTGGAACAATTGGGGTATGTGAAGCTACTTCTTCAACACTCAATTTTATGACCTCTACCTACAGATCAGGTATTGCCAAGAAAAATTTTGCATTTGAGTTGAAAAGTGCTCTACGTATAAAATACACACTGGATTTTGAAGGCTGAGTACCAGAAAAGAATATAAAATATCTTGTTAACGTTTGGTACAGATTACATGTCAACTTGATAATATTTTGGATATATTGGGTTAAACAAAATATATTATTAAAATTGATTTCACCTGTTTCTTTTTAATGGGGCTACTAGAAAATTTTAAATTGCATCTGTGGCTCCCATTATATGTCTGTTGGACAGGGCTGCTGTCCTATAGAACTGAACTTCTGACTTAAAAACAGGCCCCATTAGAAATTTAGCAGGAGCAAAACTGCAGACCCGTTAGAAAGAAGAGTCTTGTACTTATCAGGCTTGACCCTGGGATAGTGGGGAGAAAGCAGGGGTGTGAAGGGCAGTGGGGTGTCCTTGGCCCACCAACCACACCATGGACACAGCCCACACCAGCAAACTGACCAGAAGACTCAAGTTCAAAGCTCAGAGTCCCCCAGGATCAGGTCATGAGTCTGTCCCACTGTCTCCCACAATCAGACCGTTTCATTTCTTCTCCTGAAAAGAAATATTCTTCCCCACTGCAATATGACATGCTGGATTTTTTATTTAGGTTAAAAAGAAACTCTCAAATTAATCTAACTGTGCAATGATGGGCTTCCACTTACAGCCGAGAGTTCTGCAGAGGCTGTTTGACCATTTTACCGAAAGCACCATCTAAAGCCAGTGGAAAAGAAAGGCAGCCTTTTGAGCTAGAGCCCTGCCTTAGTGGGGAGACTTGGTGACCACCTCCTCCCACGTCCACTGATGGGTGACATTCCTACCCCTCTCACTGGCTCAGGACATCTGGACATGAGAGAAATAAACCACCAATCCCTTAGGAACATCTGATGCTTTTATTAGGGGAAGAGAAAACCTAATTTAAAAATTTAAAAAAAAGAGAGACAAAGCCAAATTACTGTACAAACTCCTTGATGCTCCTATTTATATGAAGCTCTTTTTATACCACAAAGCTCCAAAAATAATTAGCCATGCAGAAGAAAAAGCAAACAAATGAAACCTGAAAGCAAAATTCTTATGGAAAGGACTAGAAAAGAGGCTTGAGAGACAAGAGGGGTCCAGAGTCTGGGAAACCTTTTATGGCATCTCTCAGACAATAAATTCTGCTGAGGAAAACCCCCTGGTAAGCAAATCATGACCCCTTGTTTTGAGATGTTGATGTTTTAAAGGCAGTTAAGCCTCACCCAGCAAGGAAAGAGTTAACGGACTTCACTGGGTCCATCATGAGCCTGTCTCTGTGGAATGAATGAACTGGGTTCACCTGCAGTTTGGACCTCTCCACCTCTGCCTCCTCACCAGCACCCCCACACCCCCAAAAAAGGTAATGGCTGAATCAAAACTCTCCTTCAGCCTGGGACAGTTTGTTTTCCAGACATCAACAGGCCTGGGCACCCATGTCTCTTGTTTCACGCTTACCTCCCACCCATGGGTGAAATCCAGGGAGAGGGAAGCATTATGAGCGAAGAGAAAAAAATACACAATTCCATTTTCTCTACTGAATAGTGTAGGCCAGGAGCCAGTCTTTTCCAACTGGTCCTTAGGTGTATACTCATTCCCCTCCTTGCTTCTACAGGTGAGGCTGTAAGGCCTTGAAATGGCAGGAACTTCCTCAAGGTCCCAGAGCCAGTTGATGGCAGAGCTCAGTTAGCACTCCAGGCCCTGGACTCCCAGGCCAAGGCTTTACTGTTCTGTTCCCCTGTTCTGTTCTCAATCGGTCTTCAAACCAAAGATTTCTGGAAACTTCCAAGCCCTACAACACAGGGGAATGGCTCACAAGGTTAAAGTTCCCCTTGCCCTTCCCATCTCCTTCACCTGTTCACCCTTCCCCCAGGGCTCCCACCACTGCGGGTCATCTTGCTTCAGTCCCTCCCCCACGGTTCAGGGCCCGAGGCTGTCTGGGTTTAAGCAGGAGGCGCAAAGGGCTTAGGACACATTAGCTCCTGGCAAGAAAGAGCTGTCGTAACCACACCCTTCAAGAAAACTCAGTTTTCCGGCCTCCTGTCTCCCACCCTTGCAGCTGGTCTGGCAGAGGCCTTAAACCCTCAGCGGCCCCGTGCCCTCACCCCCTTCGGGATCCTGGTCAGGGCTGAGCAAACCCTGCCTCTCTTCCCATGCCACTGGGGCCCTGCCACCTCCCACCATCAGTGAATTTCCTTTAAACATCATCATCATATCATCAGAGGCCTTGGGAGGCTCATCCCATCTTGCTGCAGATGGAAGATTCCAGTCTGCAGCCTGAGCTCCGAAGCAAAGCTCATTCTTCTTTCAAAATTAAACCTGCCTTAGGGCAAGTGGGGCAGCAATCCTTTGAAGACGCCCAAATTCACCTAAGGCAGGACTGCTTCCTCCTCTCCAAGCCAGCAATGGAGGCTTCCCTCTGCCAGCCCTCCCCCCGCCAGCCCCGTGCCCGGAGAGGCCACTGTTGCCCGGTGTTCTGAGACAGAAGTGTTGGAGTTATTTGCATCTGACCTTCCCTCTGCCTGCTCCCCACCAAGGCTGCTCCCCCTTCCTCTTAATTATGCAGTAACGAACAACAGTGCTAACCGAAAGTGGGGCGGCTACTTGCCTCTAAAAGTCAATAATTAGCCCCACGGGAACAACAAATACTTGCAGAGCTGCCCCCCCCTCCCATGGCTGCCGCTGGAAGCAGGCGGCCACTCCAAGCCCTGCTCTGGCGGGTCCAATCTGGAATGCATATGTTTCCCTTCCATCACTCACTCCATCAAACGCAGGGCAGGCCCGAGGGTGCGGGGAGGCCGCTAGACTTCCCTGAGAGTCTCCCTCAGCCTGAGCAACCTCGTTATAAAGGGATGTTGTGTTCCCAGGTAACCAACAGCCCCCTGAGCATCTGGGAACACTTTGAGTGATTGCTGGGGAGAGAAGAAATTTGGGTCATAACTAATGATCAACATCCCCTTTTAATCAAATGAAGCCGTCATAATGTGTCTATCCTCCAGGGGAACAAGGCCCTTTCACCTCTTGGAGGTCTGCGGTAGCATTAACCTCTTCGGGTAAGACTCTTGCCCAGGTGGGAGGGAAGATGGACA
This sequence comes from Leucopleurus acutus, assembly GCF_964270905.1. Classification (NCBI taxonomy): domain Eukaryota; kingdom Metazoa; phylum Chordata; class Mammalia; order Artiodactyla; family Delphinidae; genus Leucopleurus; species Leucopleurus acutus. Next base: position 41,950,487 of record NC_139154.1, read on the forward strand.
GCTGTCAGACACTGAGCACCGACTGTGTACGGCCTCTGGGCTGAGCAGCCTCCCGTGGATTCTCTCCTTTCCCCCTGGGCCCGTATCAGATCTGTGGTTCCCGGCCTTAAATCACCTGGAGGGCTCATCAAAGCCTAGGGTGCTGGCTCCACCCCAGATTTTAGCTTCTGTAGGTGGGGGATGGAGCCTGAATATCTGCACAACAGGTAAGTTCCTGCATGATGCTGGTACTGCCAGCTTGGGGACCATACATTGAGAACCAGTGTCTGAGGATAAAAAAATACCTCTATTTAGGATCTTCTATGCAAAACAGCCTTTACAAATATCGTGTCATTTAATCCTTACAGAAACCCTATGAAGTATGTGTTGTTCCCGTTTTTACTGAAGAAAAAAACTGAGGATCAAAGAAACGTGAGCACTTGCCTGAGATGCTGTGATCGCACCGCTGGGGTGAAAGAGCCATGATTTAGAACCCAGCTCCCTCTGACGTCAAACCCTTGGTCCTGCCACAGAGGCAAGAGAGATTGCAAGTGTCAGAAGGGTTGAGAGAGGCAAGCTCGTCTCTCCCCAGGGGATCGGGGACACCGTGCCTGGCCTGTTTTCCCATCTGCTTGTGGAATACTGCCGCTGCAGCCCTGAATCCTTCAGGAAACACCCCCTAATCTTCCCTCTGATCCCCTGCTGCCGAGAGTCAGGGCCCCCTCTCCATCCTCCGCGCTCAGTCGCCTGTCTTCACTTGCCCTCACTCGGCTTACGTGGGAGCATCCCCAGCCCTCCCAGCGCTATTTCTCCTCCCTATCTAGTTCAAGAAGGAGCTCCTCCAATAACCCAAGGATGCAACCAGCACCCCACCTCAGGGTCTCCAGGAAATGGCCTTGGATTCTCCGTCATGGCCAAGCTCAGAGCTGCTTGCCCAAAGCATGCACTGGCTTCTCAGGGGCGGTTTCTGAAAAAGCTGCTGTCCTCACGCCCCTGTGTTCCCAGGTCCCCAGACAACCCCTCAGGCACATCGCTCACCACTCCTGATGCTTCTCCCCAGTAAGAATTGATGAGAACCTGCTGAGAAAAGGTGCAGGAGGCAGAGGAGAGGAAGGAGAATTAAAGGGGCACCCCCTGGAGCTCTTGCTGTGTGCCAGCTGTTGTTCCCAGTCTGTTCAATGTGTAGTAACTCGCTCCGTGCTCACGGCAACCCTGTGAGGCAGACATGCCAGTATGACCACCATTTACAGGGAGGAAATGGAGACACAGAAAGAGTAAGTAACCTGCCCCGTGTTGCACAGCTAGTGAGTGACAGAGCCAGGAACCTGGCTCCAGAGCCCACGCCTGCAACCATGCTCTCTCGGCAGAGGGAAGGAATGGGAACGAAGGATGAATTCCCTGATCCTTGCCCTCCAAGAGGCCCTAGCCCAGCCAGGGGAAAGTGAGAGCAGTCGTCCTGGCTGTGGATCCTGTAGCGGCAGCAGTAGTCGTGGCCATAGCAGGAAGTAGTAGCATACCATTGGCATCAATATTGAAATCATTACAATAACAACAGTTACGGTAAAACAACTGCCATTTGTGGGGTGCCTTTAGCTACAGCACGACACAGGATTGCACGGTGGGTGGGTGTGAAAATCCCAGAGCCAGGCTGGGTTCACATCCCAGCTCCTTTTCATAATAGACTGCATGACATGAGGCAAATCGGTCAACCTCTCAGCCTCAGATTTCTTGTTTATGAAATAGGGCTGAAAATACTACCTACCTCCTGCATGTCTTGTAAAGACTGAATGAGAAAATCCATGTCGAGTACTTAGTACAGTACCTGGAACACAGTAGATTCTGCATCCATGTTGCTAGGTAGGAGGGTGATAGAGGCAGAAGTGCATTAGCTAGGGCATCTGCCTCTGAGTCCTGGCATTTGGTGAGGGCGACAGGCACCACGTGAACGCAAGGAAAAGCCCCGAGAGGACAGCATGACTCCGGGCAAACGCCTCTGAATGAAGGATCTGGGAAGGCTTGGAGGGGGGCATTGAGATTGGATTTGAATAGGACCTTCAACGTGACACCTGGTGAGGGACCGCCTAGCTCGTCAGAACGAGACTGTGCAGACAAGGTGCAGGTCACTCCCCCAGCTCTTTTCCCCACTGTCCGCCCACCAGAGCCACAGCCCAGCCACCAACCCTGGCCGCCCAGCCTCCCTGTGCCCTCCTGCCCTTGACTGCATTCTCCCTCGTCTCTTAAATTTCCTGCTACTCGTCCCTTTGCAAAGAGCTAAAGTCCCTCAAACAACCCTAGTACTCTTAGATGATTTTATGCGGGCAAGACTGTTAGATCAGCTGGTTAAGAGGGTCCCAGCTAGGCTCACTGCTACCATGTTTTTGAGCCCCCAGGGCTAGGCCATGCTTTGGAGCCAGCTTCTTCCCTACTGTCAGTCCTGCGGGGGCTCTGAGGGCCCTGGCTGCCATCCAGGAAAGAGAGGCGAGAGGCTTCAGTCAGCTCTATCGACACAAGGCCTGAGTGCACTGGCTTAGCCTCCATGGGCCTGGCTGTGATGTGTCAGCCTCCTGGGCCCTGCACCTGGAAGCCCGTCAGGCTTCCTTCCACGCAATTGTTCACCCACTCAGGAACTTGAGCTGAGTGTCTCTCGATCCACCCTGTGCAAGGCACTGCGGAGGATATGAGACGAGTTCCCACCTGCCAAGAGCAAGAAGCCTATGAGCAGAGGCATGGCAGGGCCTCAGGTAAATGTAACTACTTGAAGGTAGTAAGTGCCACATAATTATTTGAAGGTGGGAAAGAAACATTCTGAGTGTACCTGCCAGGTGCCGATGTTGTGCTAATAGGTTTCATCTGCATTGTCTCATGAACCTGAACAGCCAACTTGTAAGGTAGGTATGTACGTCCCCATTGTACAGATGAGGAAACTGAGAATCACAGAGGTTAAGAATGTCACCTGAGGTCACACAGCAAGCTTCAAACCCAGGGCTGTGTGACCCTTCCCAATACTCCGATTGCCTCTCTGTAATGTCAGTGTAAAATCAGGAAGGAGGAAGGGAAACACATGGGGCTGAGATGATCAGAGAAGGCTTTTCGAGAGGGGTGAGACTTGTTCTGGACAAGGGAGTGAGCTGGATGAAAATGGGTGGAGGTGAGGGCATGGCGGAGGAGAAATGCTGGGAAAGGTAACAGCAGGAACAGAGATGAGAGGGCTGAGAAGCACCCGGTGTGTTAGGGGGACAATAAAGAGACCCCTGGGGCTGCAGGAGGCTCCCTACCTGGTAGATGGGGTTGGAAGTGCTCACGGGGCTGGTCAGGAGGGTCTGCCTGATTTGACTAATGGTACTTTCTTCTGGATGCAGTGGGGAGCCACTGAAGCCCTTTGACCAGAACTATGCGATGGGAAGTAGCCCCCAGGAAAATCTCCTTGCCTGGGCTGCGCTGGCCGGATGGGTGAGCAAAGACCAAGGAAGAAAAGCTACTTCAAATGTTACAATCACCCCGAAGAAACAGCAGTTTTGTTTAACAAATTTCAAAATTATGAACAGACAATGTTTGGGTGGGGTCTTTTTTAATCCAAACTACATTTCATTAAGATACGATTTTCTAAATGTCAGGAAAAACTGTCCATGTTAACCTCCAACTGTGAACCCATGACACGGGCTGCAAAGCATCTTACTGCTGCCCAAACTGCAATAAAATAGAGCTCTTGGTTCAAGAAGTCAGGGCAAGGAGTGCCTTCTGAACAGCCTTCCACTTAGCGATACAGCGTTCCGCTCGAGAAATCCTTCACTGGATCTATTTTAATAACATAATGAAGGCCCTGCAACCCTGTCCTTCAACCTTCCCTGAGAATGCACCCCTAAGTGCCTCAAGATGTCCAAGGAACATCAAAGGAAAGGAGAATTATTCTTTGGATATACCGTAGGATACAAATCCTGATATCCCACTGCTGGAAACAAAAAGCCAGGGCAGCTCCCGTGGTGCCCATAAAAATTATGGACTCAGAAGATTAACTGGCTCCAATGCTACAATGCTTTAGCCAACTGTAACCTGGCATTTTACATTGAAGAAAGGAAAAAAAAAAAAGATGCCTTTATTAATACTGCTTGCCAAATTTCCCTTGAGACCTGAGGAAGGACTCCCTTTGGCCTCCCTCTGCTTGGAGCCCTGGGCTAGAAACTGTTGCACCCTCATTAATGTGGGGCCAACCGGAGGTGTCTGGAGAAGGTTCCCCGAGGAAAATGAAGGGCCTGCTTTCTGCCAAAACATTTACCTCTTTGTAACTCGCATGCCGCACGCCAGGTTGAGTGCACAGGCTGGACCTCATACCTCCTCAGAGCGCATCCCACGAGGTCATCTGGTCCCCACACGGTGCCTGTGAGGCAGGGGAAAGACAGGTGTGACAGGGATGGTTTTATAGCCGTGGCGGCTCAGTCTCGGGATCGCCGCTGTTGAGATGTAGATAGAAACAGCTAGAAGAACAGTATTCCTGGCACGAGCTGGAAAGAGGACAAGCAGCTCCGGCCTCAGCTGTCAGGTGGCTCTCAGGGTCCCAGTTAGAGAAGGAGACTGACGAGTCTGAGACAAGATGAACGCTCTGCCGTTCCTGCCGCCGCTGACAAAGCTGGTTAATCCCGGGACTCCTGTTCCTGCCTCTGTGCTGAGATCCCAGCAGCTGGGAAAACACAACTGGCCTCATCTAGGCAGCAAATCTTTCTGAGTAGCCACTGTGCACCACGTTCACCAGGACATGCATTGTGGGCAAAAGGATGTTCCCGAGTCAAAGGGAGGGATAATTTTCTTCAAAAGAATATACACTATAAGAAAAGAAAGTAAGTGAGACAAGTAATATAGAATCTCCTTTAATGACAACCACTTTTCTTCCAAATGCTCAAATTCTCAAGTGCTGCCTTGAGGCCCCAAGCCTTCCCACTTGCTACACACATGTACACACACACACACACACACACACACACACACACACACCCCTGAATGCCCGCCCCTTTCAAGGGCACACAACACAACGGTGGCCGCACCTCGTACCACGAATGCGGGCACTGCTGGAAGGAGGACAGAAAAGTCACTAGTGCCCTTGAACCCAGCAGCCTCCTGCCGCCACTGCGTCTCCATTGCCTCCTTGGAATCCCACTCCTTCCCAGCTCTCTCTCTCCCTCCGGGCCTGCGGCATTCCGATCGCTTTCCGCTCCAGGTTACACGTGGAGCTATACTTCTGTTCCATCGCCCTCATTGCCTGCACCACTTGCAGCTGCATTCTTTCATTGGCTCGCTCTGAGCTCAAAGGCAGAGACTGTTTCGTCCCTCTTTATATCTCTAGTGAGAGAAAGACACAAGAAAATGCTCCAGAAAAGCCTGCTAAATAAATGGATACAGGGATGGATGAGGGGGTGGGGGGGGAGGTGGATGGATCAATCGATCAACCCATGGGTGGATGAATGAATGCATGAATTAATTCCCGTGGCAGCACCGAAGCCCTGGTGGTCAGAAAGTTAATCTCCCTGGGGCTTGTTCGTTGCCATACATGCTGTCCGAATCAAAAGGCCTTCCCTGGAATGCCACAACTACCTCATTACATTGTCATGGCAGCAGCTCAAGGAGGGGATCAGCTGGTGCTGCCTCTGGCACCCCGGCCTGGCACAGGTTTGACTCTGCTCTCGGAAGCAAATGCGGTCTTTCTGTTTGGGGGCTGCAGTCTCCTTAAGGGTCATCTTCGGCGATTTGGGACCTTTTCCACCTCCTTTGCATCAGGATCCAGAACTCAGTTTCTCAAGGAGGTCAGTGTTCACCTCAACTGTGGACACCAAACAGGGGCCTTGAACTGGGCCTGCCCCTAACCAAGCCCACCCTCGCCCCCAGCGCTTCCAAGAGGAAGAGAATTTGATTTTGGAGGTAGTGAATTTTTCCCAAGTGTGGGATGGAAGTTTTCCCATAAAAGCAGCCTGTGAAACAGAGCTGCCCTGAAGAGCTGGCACACGACCCCAGTGATGGATATGAACCTAGAAGACACACCTCACAATGCTCTTCTAGGGGACAGCAAACCTGTCCCCCCAGCCAACTCAACCTGTACCTCCCTGAACTTCCCCAAATCCCTGGAGCAATGCATAGCAGTGCCAAAGACACGGTTCTCCATCTGGGCCTCTCCAAGCCCAAGAGTTACAAAACTAAAGAATGGCAGTGTCATGAGGATGTCACAACATTTGTCACTATCTCCCAACCCACACCTCCATTGTACAGATGGGGAAACTGAGACCCGGAGAGCATTAGATCTCCTGCCACAGAGCCCAGGCTCTCTGCCCCTGGCTGACAGCTGAGGCTAGATGTGGTTCACAGCATGGGGGTCACCAATGGTCAGGGGCTGGGGCTAGGAGGCCTAGAAATTTCAGAAGGCCACCATTCCCCAGCATGGACTTCCTGCTGAGGCCACTGAGTGGAGGAAATAATAATGGAGATTGAAAGGCATTCTGTATTTGACCTTCTGCAACCCACCGTTTTCGAGTAGAACCCGATAGGAATCAGTCACATCTGCTCTCAATAGCAAATGTAAAAAATGACCTGCAGCTTTAAGGTCTGAAAAACATAAACTTGTGTTAAAAGACTGACAAAAAAAATTCCTGCACTCCTTAGCATGATGTCATTCAAGTGCACACACATTGCAATAACAATCGTCCGTCAGGGCCCAGGCCCTGGACCTGAGCTCTCTCCTCCTGGGAATCACAAGCTGTTCTGGTCCCCCTGCATGTCAGCCGTGTGGCTGGTCACATAGTGGGCCTGTGTAATCAGGGCCCGGCTGCGAGGCCCCACTAGGCCCTGAGCTACAGCGGGTATCAGCTTAACTCGCTCCCCACTTCAAATGCTCTTGTGAGCTGTGGGAAGGCTGATGGGAGGCGCATTCTCGAAAGCCCAGAACAAACTCAGCTCTGCCAGAGATCTGGGGAGCAGCCTGAGCTGGCCAGAGGTCAGTGGGTCTTTAGAAGTCAGGAAGCTCCTTGTCGGCCACGTGGGCGAGGCCCTCCAGGCCACTGCTCCGTGTGCAGTGCCACCGCTCCGTGGAAGTACAGTGATGCCGCCGCATCCCCACACGCTCCGGCCAACCCCACTTATGTCATCTGGAGTGTGGGAAGCTCCTGACCGAGGGAAACTCGGGAAGACAAACTTAGGGGACACGAGATAGCCCACTAGATCAGCGCCGGTGACCTTCACCCCACACTTGTCCAAGACACTGTCCTGGGCCAGGCACTGTGCCCTGGGCCCTGGAAATTGGCAAGGGTCTCGGCCTTCAGGAACTCATAGCCCAGACAGAGAGGCAAGATTCACCCAGACCACACATGTCCAGGGCTTAAGCGGGACATCCAAGGACCAGAGAAGGGAGAATGCAGAGCGACCAAAGAAAGGAAATCCACAAACTCCAGACCCCAGCAAACACCGTGATGAGATCAGTTTGCTAAGCTAGACGACACTTCACTGCTTGCCTCAACATTAAATCATAACCCACAGGGGCCAGTGGCCGCATGTTCTCATTTGTTGCCCTCAAGATGGAGACAAAGGCAGTCAGCCTTCATTTAGCACCTACCGCGGGTCACATACCAGGCTGGGCACCTGCATACCCCTCTCCTCCTTCAGTGCTTCCGACAGCCCAGGCAGCAAGGTGGGACGCGGATGCCTTGGAAGGCTCATGAGGCAGATTTTGGGGGTACATTTGTTTCTGTTCCACCTGGAAGAGCTCACTTGTGCTTCCCAGAAGGAGCAGAGCTCAGCCAGGCCCTAAGAGGCAGGAGAGCAAATTCCACACCACCTACTACTAGTCCAGCCAGTGGAGTCTGTTTGGTGACACAGCTGACTGGGCTCAGAATGATGTGTTGGCCTGGGAGTTCCTCTACTGAAACAGAACCTCAGCGGTCTGGTGGTTCCCATGCTTGTGGAATATGGTTTGATCTGTCAGTTCATAAAAAATACAGGGATGCTAAGATGCAGTCTTTAGAATGCAGTCTCTGTCCTCAAATGCTTCATAAATTATTAGAAGGAGAGAAACCTGTAAACAGACAAGCACCCTGGTGTAAGAGTGCTAGGGAGACATCTACACAGAGAAGCAGACACAAAGGGCAGAGTGATAAATTTGACCTGGAAGCAACGGGAACTTTTATAGGGGGGTGGACTGTCCCTAAGCTCCTGTGAGGTGCTAAGTGCCCAGGATGATCAGCGCTGAATGAGGCACGGTCCTGCCCCCTCAGGCCCCACTCTCACTGGAGAGCCAACACTCACTCATCAGAGTAAAGTAAAAGGTCGGCTGGGGAATCCAAATGGAAGATATTGCTGGAGGCCAAAGGAGGGAGAGGAGTAGGATGACATATAATAAGGCCACGATATGATTGCAGAATTGAATTACACTGGGTAGAGGGAGTCAGGAAAAACTTTCTAGAAGAGGTCACACAGGCCATGTCTCCATGAGTGAGGTCTGAATGTTAAAAAGGGCTGAGAGAGAAAGCATTCCAGCAGACATGCCAACAGAGCCCAAGTTGGATGCTGACGCATGGACCAGCCCAGCGGATGAGTCAAACCGGCTTCCAGAGGGCAGGCCGTGGAGCCAAGCTCTGTTCTCAGGCCAGGCCCCGGTCACCTCGGCCAGCACCTCAGAGCTCACCCTCCTGTCCCGAGCCTCCCCAGTGGCGAGTAGCCTCTAGCGATGGACAGGAGCTGAGCTCTGTCCCGGCCCCCCAGAGAGCTGGGGGCCATGGAGACTTCCCCAAATTTGGATTAAAAAAACAGCCCTTCTCTCCCTTCTCCACAGGATACATAGCTTCTCTCTAAGTCAGCAGGAACCCATCACTAAGGCTATGAGAAAATAAACAAAGGGAATCTAATTTCAAGGGACACGCAGCCTCCAAGAAGAAGAACAGAGTGCTCAGACGGGTCCTTTTTCTCCAGGGCACGCTGAGTTGTGGGAATCTCACAGCTCCGGTGCCAGCAGATTCAGGAGCACTGCTGCCAATGATAAAGTGATAAGAGTCACACTCAGGCCTGCCCCCGGACACTCTGGCACTAGGGGCTCTGGGGCGTGGCCACAAAAACCCAAAAGAGAAGCCAGAGGACTCCAGCCTTGCACTGAGCCAAGAGTTCGATCCAGCAAAAGCTGCCCCCATCTCTCCTCGACCTGGGCCCCCTCTATCGGGCTCATCAGCGTCGGCTGACACCTGAACACCAACTGCCCTGCTTATAAAACACCTGTGCTCTCCTTGGACAAACCAGCTTCCCTTTACTGATTGTTGGCAGGGTCTACTTTGTAGGAGGGAACCCCCAGCGTTCCATCAGGATCCAACAAAGTTGCGCCTCAAACAAGGTTGTGTGGCACGCGCGTCAGTAACAAAGCATGGATCTCGGGGCTGGTAGCTGAATGGGTTCTTAAAAAGAAAACATGAATACAGAAAGCATCAAAGCCACTAGAAAAGCAGAAGTTCTTTAACCTGAGAAGTTTGTTTAGCAGAGCTGTTGGCCAGACTTAGAGTGATGTGTTGGCCTGAGTGTTTCCTTATTGAAGCAGAATTTCAGCAACGTGCTGGTTCTGCAGCGGGTGGAGAATGGCTTGAGCTGTCGGTTCATGAAATTCAGGGAGGTCGAGGTCACTAAAACACAGCTCCTGTCCTCAAACAACTCATGAGTTATTAGAAGGAGGGAAGAGAGAGGCTCTGATGGCTTAATGATTTCAATAATCTATAGGGGGAGATTAGCAAGGGCTGATGCCCCATTACTCTAACCCCACAGAGAACCCACAAATGGCAACAGCATCAAAAAGCATTGCAAGACCCCTGAAATGCAGAGGGAGGGAGGGCTCCCCGGCTCTAAGGGAGTGGGATGCAGCAAATGGAGAGAGCTCAGGTCCGGAACCCGGCAAGGTGGGCTGTGTTCCTGGCTCGGCCAGTAACCTGGGGACATGGGACAAGTCTCTTCCCCTTTATGGGCCTGTCGCCCATATCTGTATAACGATAGGCTTCACCTGGCTGATTTCAGAGGACCTGCTCAGTGCCGACCTATAGGTCTACAGCTTAGATGAGAAGAGTGTTGACAAATCTGCCAGCAGCTTGGAAGAACTGTCCCTTGCCCGGCCCTATCGAAGCGCTCAGGTTGTACCATCAAGCTCTGTGAAAGCTTGAATCTGTTAGTAACTCCTAAGCCCAGAGATTTCTGGGAGAGATATGTAAATAGATGAGAGAGAGAGGGAAGGAGGGAGAGAGGGAAAAGAGAGACTTAAAAATAGATATAGATTATAGATTCAGATATAGAAATAAAGATTTTGCTTTAGAGCTTGAGTTAGATTTAGATATAGATTTTTATTAGATATAGCTATTTAGATTCAGTGTAGACATAGCTACAGATATAGATATGTGTGTATAGACATATATACGCACATATATATGTATGTGTGTGTAGATGTGCATGTGCATGTGCATGTGTGCATCTGTATCCCACTGAGGACAGAGGTACAGTACTGCTGATTTTGTCTGAGTTCATTTCCTACATTTATCACACCAAAATCCTCTCCATTCTTCAAAGCCCATCTCAAGAACCTCCTCCAAAGAGCCTTCCTTGACCCTCAGGAAAGGCTCTCCCTCATGTAAATCCTTTCAAGTTGCCATTTGAGCCATCCATGACCACAGGATAATGACTATTTAATTATCACCACTGGACGTGCACCCACAAGGTAGAAATTATCATACGCCTGCAGAGGCTGCCAAGGACTGCTGCACTTCGGGCTGCCCTCGGTGAAGGAGCCGGTGCCCAGCCCGCTTCCTCAGCAGAAGAGGTGCCCAGCAAATGCTCATGTGCAGAATTTCTCCATCGTGAAGTGAACTTTGACAGATGCCTCAGACCATACACCAAAATTAACTCAAGAGTTTTTTACAAACTTAAATGTAAGAGCTAAAACCATAAAGAGAAAAAGAAAACCTAAGAGGCTGGAGTTAGAACTGGGAGGTAGGCAAAAGTTTCCTAGACGGAGTACAAAAAGCACTAAGCATAGAAAAAGCAATCATGGACTTCTGCTCATTGAGGCATAAAAAAAAACGGAAAAATATTCACAGTATGTGTATCCAACAAAGAACTGGAATTCAGATTACATTTTAAAATTCCTGTAAATCAATTTTTTAAATAAATTTATTTATTTTATTTATTTATTTTTGGCTGTGTTGGGTCTTCATTGCTGAAGTTGCCGAATGCGGGCTTTCTCTAGTTGCAGAGAGCGGTGGCTTCTCTTGTTGCGGAGCACGGGCTCTAGGCACACGGGCTCAGTAGTTGCGGCGCACGGGCTTAGTCGCTCCGCAGCATGTGGGATCTTCCCGGACCAGGGCTCGAACCTGTGTCCCCTGCATTGGCAAGTGGATTCTTAACCCCTGCGCCACCAGGGAAGCCCCATAAATCAATTTTTAAAAGACACCCTAAAAATAGGAAAAGACAGATGCTTAACGAAAAAGAAATCCACATGACTAATAAACATATAAAAGGTGTTCAACATCATCAGTGATCAGAGAAATGCAAATTAAATCTACAACGAGTTACAACTACACACCCAGTAGAATGGCTAAAATTAACAAGACTCTCAATACCAAATATTGGAAAGGACACAGAACAGCTGGGTCTCTCACACTTTTCTGGTGGAAGTGTAAAATGGTACAATCATTTTGGAAAACAGTTTGCCAATTTCTTTTTTTTTAATATTTATTTATTTAAGCTGCACGGGGTCTCAGTTGCGGCATGCAGGATCTTCGTGGTCGCATGCAGGATTTTTAGTTGCAGCATGCAGACTTATTAGTTGTGGCATGCATGCGGGATCTAGTTCCCCGACCAGGGATCGAACCCAGGCTCCCTGCATCGGGAGCACAAAGTCTTACCCACTGGGCCACCGGGGAAGTCCTAGCAATTTCTTACAAAGTTAAACATACACCTACCTGATGATACAGCAATTTCTCATTCCTATGAAATTACTCAAAGGAAATAAAAACTTGGGTCCACAAAGAGACTATTTGTGAATACTCCTAGCAGAATTATTCATAAAAGCTGCAAACTCAAAACAACCCAAAGGTCCTTTAAAAGGAAAATGGATAAACAAATGTGAGGTAGACTCAGACGATGGAATAGTACACAATGATAAAAAGAAATAGATGCTGATACAATGTGAATAAACCTCAAAAGTAGTATGCTCAGCTAAAGGAGCCAGGAAAAAAAAAGAGTTCATATTGTTTGATCCAATTTTTCTACCAATTCCAAGGACAGGCAGGATGAACCTATGAAGATAGTACTCAGAACTGTGGTTTTTCCCATGGGGCGGGAGGACATAAAGGAAAGGGCCACAGGAAGCTTTCTCCCGTGATGAAAATGCTTTGCACCTTGATGGGGGTGTTTGTCACATGGGCACAGACATTTGCTAAAATTTGTTGAATTGTACACTTAAGTTCTGTATATTTTATATTATGTCATTTTACATCAGTTTAAAAAAAACAGATTCATTCACTTAATAATAATTTATCAAATGCCTTCTATGTATCAGACGTCAGTCTATGGGCTAAGGATGTGGCCATAAGCAGGATGCATCTCCTCTCTCAAGAATGAAGGTGTGGAAAAAGCACCCTGTGAAATGTCCACATGCCTAGCTTCCCAGTGATTGACACCACTTCTAGGCCTTGTCAATCACATTTTGCACGCAAGCGCACACACATATGTGCGCACACACACATACACACACACACAGAGGGAGGGGCTCCTCCCCTGCTGTTCTGGGTCTCCAATGTGTGGCAGTGCATATACGTTTGGTTGCAAGGAACCCACCAGAACGGTGGGTCCAAAGTCGCCTGGACAAGAAGCTTCCAGAATCAGTCTTCCCGAAGGAGCCAAACTCCAGCACAAAGCCCGGAGCCCTCAAGCAAGCAGCCCTCCTCCTCTGGCCTGAGCTCCCAGGGAAGGCACTAGCTCTTCTCCTGGGGCCTCGTCTACAGAGCCACAGAGGGAGGCCTCGGGAGGAGAGGAGGGGGAGCCCTTGACCTGCTGGCTCCCAGCTTCCCCACCTACCCCCCCAGGGAGAGAGAAATCCAAACAAAAGCCCATTCTCACAGGCAACCCTTCCAAGAAAAACCAAGTCCTAGAGATGCCGGGTCTGGTGTGAATAAGGAAAAAATGCTGAATTCCAAAAGACAAGGTCCAAAAAACATTTCTCCCGCTGAGTGTGCTATGAAAAGAAAGAGGACAAGGAAGTGGACGGGAAGGAACCCCGAGATCCCCACAGCCATCGAGGGGGTTGCCCCCCAGCCGTCACTAATGCTCCTGGACACAGTCTGATTTTCAGTGAGCCACAGGCACCCCGTTACTTTCAAAACGTTCAATCCTACGTGAGAGAAACTCTTACTTCTGAGCCGGGCTTCCTCGCCTGTGAAATGGGAATAGCACCCCCAGCCCTGCCCGCTTAACAGGGGTGATATGGGGCTTCACAGAGAACATGAGTGTGAAAGGACTTTGCAGGCTCCGAGATGCCCTACACCCCAGCCGTGATCAGCACGCACGCCATCTCAAGGTCTTTGGATATTGGTATTTTATAAAAAGAAGAAGAGCCTGGGTGGCAATTTCGGCTCCAACACGTTCTAGCTGTGTGGATTGGGAAACTGACTCTCTCTAAGCCAGCTTCCACATCTGTGGAATGGGAATGTTAAGGTCTCCCTCGAAGCTTGCAGCAAAGATTAGAAAGATGCCTGTGAAGCTTTTAAGAGAATATCTGGTACAAAGTTGGCCTTCAGTAACTGGGAGCTGTTACGATCCTTACTGTGGAAAGGGGTTCACCCACTCTTGCCTTCGGTAGCCTTTCGAGGGGGAAAGTGGCAGAATGCTTGGGTTGGCCGGATAAAATCCACACACCTAGACGCGGATTTTTCTGGAAGAGTTCGCTAAGCATCCTGCAAACATTACGAGCAAGTGCTATACACGGAACCCCTCCTCCGGGCCAGACACTGTGCTCAGAGATGTAGCCTGCGCGAGGGCGTTCGTGAAAAGCGAAGGAGGCAGGGGACGTCCGCTCCAGTGTCCAGAGCAAGGGTGCTGAAACCCAGTGCTCGGGTTCGCACAGTCAGAGTGGCAGAACACACACATGCAGGACTGTCGGAGTCCAAAGCCTATGCCCCAGGGCCGTGGTGCGCTGGCATTCTGACCACGTGTGACCCTACAATCCACTTAGAAACCCCAGCCAACCTCGGGGACACTGCAGTCTCAGAAGCTGGGCAAAGTCTGCAGCCTGGGGGACCCTTGATCAGCGACCTGCATCCCCCATGTTCTCCACCAACCTCTGGGAACCATGTCATCTTTCCCTCTCACCTTCCAGTCTGTAAGAGACGTCAGTGAGGGCACAGCCAAGCAAAGGCAGCCAAGGTCCATCCGCAAACCACCGGATGGGCCAGAAGGAGCCTAGGACAGTCCCTGATGTTTGGGCTAGGTGGAAGCGGTATAGGTGGGGTGGACAGGGGGTGTGGGGCAGTGGGGAGGACAAGTGGTGCATTACATCCCAAATAACCAGTCAGTCTTTGGAACTGCGGCCCAGAATGGCATCCAAGGGCACAGACCAGCGCAATTCTGTCTCCTGGGCAAGAGTCACAGTGGGAAAGGGGAGAAAAACAGAAGAGGAAACGGTGGGCTGTCAGTCAAAAGGCATGACCCCCTCCTTTCCTAGCAAAGTGATGCCATCAGGAGAGGAGACCCCCAGGAATCCAGAAACATCCCTGCTTTGCATCCAGCTGCTTCCCAATACATACGTGGCTGAGGAAGCCCAGTCCTTCCATGTAATGATTCAGCCAACGCTCGCTGAGCACCCAGTGTGTGCAGGATGCTGAGGCACGTGCAGGGGCCCAGCCACAGGCAGAAGACAGCCCTCACTTCCAGCAGGTCACCATCCGGGAGGAGAGGAGAGCGCTAAGGATACAGGTGACTATACTGGGGGGTGGGAGGGGCCCCAGCAGTTGCTGTGGGAGCACAAAGCTGGCCCCACGTCAGCCTCGGGGAAAAGGGCAGCTGCCCAGGGTGGGCGAGGCTTGCACAGAGGATGCATTCAAGGGAGGGTTTCCAGGCAGAGGAAACATCGTGAGTCTAAACAGTGTGCAGAAGAACAGCACCCAGGTTCAGGAAGCTTCCAGGCGTCCAGTAGGTTGAAACACAGAAAGCAAAGGGCCAGCTGCACAGCATGAGACTGGACACGTGGGCAGGGCCACGTACGTTGTACTGTGAAGGCTAAATTTTCCTCACAGAGCAACGGGAGGGCATGGAGGCAGAGGCATGGTCAGGTTCACGCTTTCCAATGTGGTAGCCTCTAGCTTCACAGGACTGTTTAAATTAATTAAAATTAAATAAAATGTAATGTACAGCATGGTGACTATAGTTAATAATACTGTACTGCATGTTTGAAATTGCTAAGAAGGTAGATCTTAAAAGTCCTCTTGGGGCTTCCCTGGTGGTACGGTGGTTGAGGGTCCGCCTGCCAATACAGGGGACACGGGTTCGTGCCCCGGTCCGGGAAGATCCCACATGCCGCGGAGCGTCTGGGCCCGTGAGCCGTGGCCACTAAGCCTGCACGGAGCCTGTGCTCCACAACGGGAGAGGCCACAACAGTGAAAAGCCCACGTACCGGGGAAAAAAAAAAAAAAAAGTCCTCATGATAAGAAAAAAAATTTTTGTAACTGTGCATGGTGACGGGGTGTTAACTAGATTTATTGTGGTAATCATTTCACAATGATTCTGAATCAGTGTGGTGTACACCTGAAACTAAAATAGTGTTGTATGTCAATTATATTTCAACAAAAAATTTTAATTAAAAAAATTAAATTTAATGTAATGCAGTGTCTCAGAGGCCCTGGCCACATTTCAAGCACCCGACAGCCTCCTGTGGCTAGGGGCTACAGTACTGATCAGTGCAGACCTAGGACGTTTTCATCATCCCAGAAGGTTCTGTTCTAGAACAGTCCCTCTGCTTCCATGGTACAGAAAGTGAATGAGAAGCAAGGAGGCCGTGGAAGAGGAGCAAATGGTGCCACCCGGGCACTAAGGTAGAGACTGGAGAGAATCAGATTGGAGAGACATTTAAGGAGAGATGGGCCAGGGCTTGGTAACCAATGGATTTGGGGTCGGGGTGGGAGAAGGATCTGGTGGGGGGCGGTCAGGAGCAACGGCCTGGTCAGCTGGGGGCTGAAGGGGGCGGTACTCACTCACAGAAGGAGAGAAACAGAGGAGCAGGTGGGAGAAAAGCGATGATGCGCTCAGTCTGGGACCCGCTCAGTGTCAGGTGCCAGCAGGACTGCCCGCCTCGAGCTGGCGTCCAGAGACAGGGGCTTCTGCAGGGCTGCAGCTTGGGCTGTGAGCTGTGGGCTGGTGGGTGGAGGGGAGAGGCTGGGCCCTGGTGCTTGAGACTGTGCGCTTAGGGGCTGGCAGTACCGAGAGCTGTGAGCTGGGGGCCGGGGGCTGGGGGTCGAGGGCTGTCCTGTAGTGCTGGGTGCCGAAGGGGCCGAGGGTTGTGGGGCGAGGAGCGCAGCAGTGGCACTGCGTGCTCTGGGGCCGCGGGGCTGTAACCTGGCGGCTGGCATGAGCTGGGCATCCAAGGCAGCGGGGCAGGGGGAAAAGGGGTGCAGGACTGTGGGATTGCGTGCTGGGACGGCGGACACGGGCAGTCCAGAGACCATGGACGGTCTTGGAAGAGCCCCCGTCTTTCCCCCAGGGTGGAAACTGTGTCTTTGGGGCACCTGGGCACCTCGGTAAGCCCACAGGAGGCGCTCTCGCTGGAGGCAGCCCGGGAGGGGCACAGGTGGCCGGGGAGGGGAGAGGGGGAGGGGGGACGGGGGGAAGGGGCGAGAGGGGCAGCGGCAGGCACCCTCGGGCGCGTCCCCACCTCGTCCCTAGGACCCGGGCGGGGGGCACAGGAATGTTGTTCTCCAAAACCACAGGGACACTTCCTGTCGGTCCACGTAACTGAGTATTACAGTATTTAAATCACAAATTGAAGATTATTTTTACAGGTGTCATTTTAAATATAACGCGAAATTTCTTGACATTACATCAGCCTCAACACACAAACAGCTGCACCGGGCCCGCCTGCATGTGTCAGGCACATGGCTGACACTGGCCACGCGGGGAGAGCGTGCATGTGTGTGAGTCACCCACCGGGGCGTGCGTGAAATGGTTGTGAGCGTGCACATGACAGCAAGAACAGGTGAGGGCGTGTGTGGCTGGGAGTGCGTCTGTGCGTGGGTGTGCACGTGTATATGGATGCGTACTCGGTGCGTTATGAGTGAGTGACAGTGAACACGTGGGTCCGTCCCTGTGAACGAAGATGTGGGATGCGTGTGAGAGAGCGAGCGAGCGCGCGCGCTGCCAGATGCTCAGGCCCCGCAGGTGATGCCCCCAAGCCTGGCCGATCTCTGTCTCCCTCTAGAGCCACCAAGAATGCCAGGAAGTGGACAAGCTCCGCCCCTGGGGCCGGGGGGCTGCACAGGCGCCCAAGGTGGTGCTGCAGTGCCCTCCAGTGGACACTGCCCCCACCCCATCCCCAAGCCGACCCACGAGCCGGCCGTGCCCTTCCTGTGCCCGAGACCCCAGGTCCCAATGCCTCGCCGCCCACCCGCCTTGAGTGGGGCGGGAAGAGCCTGCCCTGAGGCTCCCTTAGCCTCCAGGGGCAAAGGCTTAGGGGAGCTTTAGCCACACCTCCACGTCTCCATCTGGGGCTCTCAGCCTTTCTGCCTGCTCGGCCAGGCACACCCAACACACCCCTCTACTTCCCGCCCTGGTGACGCCCTCACCACAAGGACCCGCGCCAGGTTGCCCCTTCCAGCAAGTCCCCCCTGAAAGCCCCAGCAACAGGAGCCCCTTCCCCAAGGCATCTCCTCAAGACACTACAGGCTCCCCACACAGTGGGCACAGCACGGGCAGGACGGAGAGGAGATGATTGACAAAGCAGAATTTACCGAGGTGCCGAGGTGCCCCAAAGACACAGTTTCCACCCTGGGGGAAAGACGGGGGCTCTTCCAAGACCGTTCATGGTCCCCGGACTGCCCGTGTCCGCGGTCCCAGTGCGCAATCCCACAGTCCTGCACCCCCTTTCCCCCTGCCCCGCTGCCTTGGACGCCCAGCACATGCCAGCACTACTCATTGACTGCTTCCAGTTAGAAATGGCAGGGGTCTGCGGAGAGAGATGGAGGGAATGAGAAAACCCAGGACCGGTTTCCACCTGGTGAAGTTAGTACTGCTCCGGACGCTTGTCTGCAGAGCAGGGCGCTGCACTTGAGCAGTGAACGAGCAACTGTTCTAGGGGGATTTCGTCAGAGTGGCAAAGAGGGAGATCTCAGGCAAATACTTACACCTCACAAAAGAAAAACTCCCCGGGCTTCCGCACTGCTCCATGTTACTCGTACCGTCAGGGCCTGCAGGTCGGCGGCACGATGCACTGTCCAGCCAGCTGCGCAGACACCGGCCCAGCCACGGCCGGTCCCCCAGCCCAGAGGGAGCTGTCAGCGTGATGCCCCGGAGGATGGAAAAGCAGGGCCACCGAACCCCAGGGAGCAGGAGAACCATGGGACGGTTACCTGTGCCCTGACTGCCCTCTCAGAATCGCTGGCTACATTCGTACAGGTGGTCCCCGACTGACGATGGCTCGACTTAAAGATTTTCCCAGGCAGCCGTGCGATCATGAGGGTAGACAACAACCCTTACAACCCTTACAACCCTTACAACCCTTACAACCCTTCTGTACCCAAACAACCCTTCTGTTTTTCACTTTCAGTACACTTTCAATAAATACCTTTGATGAGCTATTCAACACTTTATTCTAAAATAGGCTTTACGTCGTATGATTTTGTCCAACTGAAGGCTGACGTTAAGTGTTCGGAGCACATTGAAGGTAGTCAAGGCCAAGTGATGTTTGCTGGGTTAGGTGGATTAAATGCCTCTTCGACTTACGATACTTTCAACTTATGATGCGTTTATCGGGACATGACCCATCGTAAACCGAGGAAGATCTGTACCAGTACCGAGCTGGGTACCCTCCGGACTCACTCCCAGCAGCTTACCGGGCCAGGTCTGAAGGCCTAGTCCACACAGAGGCCCAGACCTCTCCTTGCCTGGCCCCCTTCTCTCCAGCTCAGCTGGCCTTGCTCCACTCCCACATCAACACCCCAGGCTCACTTTAGGGAAAAGAGCGAAGTCAGAAGCATCTGCGCAACATGGAACAGAAGAGGGGACAGGACAGAGGAGCCAGTTGTCCTGACAACGCGTAAAATCCACAACATGCGACTGAACGTGTGAACCAAAGGGCTCCAGGGAGGAGTTCTCTTGGCTGTGTCCAGGATGGCTGTGGACGCTCAGCCCTGAGCTAGGTACCAGCCTCTCTCCTGCAGGCCTGAGGGGCCCCTTTCCAGGCAGCGGGCCTGGGCTTCTCCACTTCCGGCCACTGCGCAGGACCGGGCACTCCCGAAGTGTACCCTTCCCTTGCCCTCTCCTCCCCTCCCATGAGAGCCGCAGGATGTCGGAGCTGAGAGAGACAGGTCCGGGGTGGAGAGGGGAGACCCAGAGTGCCCCATTGCACAAAAGAACCCGAAAATGAGCATGAAAAAAGATTTGCCCAAAACACGCAGCAATCCGGTGGCTACCACCTGCTCCGACTTCCGCTCCCCCATTACTTTCCAGGTGGCCTCTTCCAAGTCTAGGCCATTTCTGACTACAGTCTTTTCTGCCTCTCTATGTTGCTATCTCTTGTCTCCATCCACGTATCTATTATGGGAAGTGCACGAGAACCTTCCCATGCTGCAAATACATCAGATGACATCACAGTCTCAACCTTGGCCTCCTTGCAAAGCTCCGATTCCACACCTGCCATTTTTCAATGTGCATCTCACTGCTTTGAGGAGCTGCAGCTTTTCAATCGGTGTAAAAGTTGCTGACGGCCTTAACACCAGCAGAGATGGCTGTAAGAAAGGAGGCTAGAGCCACAGAGGACGGCAGTGTGCACATACAGTCTAGGAAGACAGAAATCAATATCATCATCTTCATCGTCATTGTCATCTTTCATGGTTATCGATGTTCCTGTACGTCAAGCCCTGTGCTAAGCGCCTTACACAGATTATCTCATTTAAATTTTACAGCAAACCAACGAGGAGGGTCTATTTTCCCACTGAGCAGATGAGAGAGAAAGGCCGTGCCACAGCCTTGCCTGCTCCCCATTCCAACTTTTTCACGCCCACAAGTGTCTGACCCACATTTTTTAAACTGTGAGAAGCAACTCATTAACGGACTTATGAAATAAATATAATGGGTCACAAGAAGCACTTTTAAATGAAAGAATAGAATAGAATGTTCCAAGTGCATCCTACCTAGTAGGGGTAAGCATTGTCTCATGACACTTTTGCTTCAGTTATATGTGTGTAGACATCGATGTATATGCATGCTCACATAGGATGCAATGGGATATGATTTTAAGCATACTTCTTAATGTGAGTCACAGTCAAAAACCTCTAAAAGCCGTTGTGCTGGACTCTCCACCCGGCGTCTGAGTTTTCTATCCGGGTCTCCCCACTCTGCGCGCTCTGGGTGTTACCTCGCCACCCTGCACGGTACCCTGCTGCCCTGGTTTGCTGAGGAACAGCTGCTAAGTTCCACAGACGCTGCAAGCCTGTCCTGGGGGCAGACTAACGGGCGGGCTGCTGGGACAGAGTCCTAAGGATGTCTTCACCATCTGCCTCCTGCCTCAGTGAGGTGCTTCTGTCTGCCCTGCAGGATTGATGTTTCCCAAAAGAGACTTAATGGCCCCTTACTCTCTGAGCTGTCAGGTAAGTGCCTTTGTCAGAATTAGCACAGGTGCACCTGCAGGTGGGCGTCCTCATTAAACTATTTTCTGCGTCTTGATCCCATAAGGATGGTTCCAGGGGACCTTTCCGAATAAGCACTTCATTTGCAAAGCCCTCTCCAGATTGCAAAGGGTGATCCCAGTTCCATCAGCAGAGGCGGAGGGAGGCCTGGTCCCCTCTGAGTTTTCCCTGCCAGCCAACTGCAGTTGGACCAGCTCACAGAAGTGGAGAAGTCAGGAGAGGGAGGTCTCTCTGCGCCTTCTCTTTTCGTTGCAGCTCCTAACCTGTTACCTGCTAGCATAGCAGGGGTTCTCCTAGCCATAGACAAGCCCCAAAGAATAGCAGGACCCTCTATTTTAGGATCCTCCTCCTTGTCGGTGGGAAGAAAGATTCACTGATGGTGACACTCCAGATGGGGTATATGGTATTGGATGGAAGGTTCCTAAAATCATCCCATATCAGTGCCCACCTACTCCACTTCTGGGAACCCCCATCCCTGTTCTCTGTGCAGCTCTGGGCCCAACTTTCCCCGAGCAGTCTCTCATGATGACCAGTCCAAGGAAGAAAAGACTCCAAATATCCCCTAAGCACTTGCCATGAACCAGGTTGAGGAGTCAGGGGGACACACTTGGGTCTTGGACTAGCGATTCACTTGCTGTTCTCCTGGGGATACAGGACCCCAAGGGGGGACATCTGTCAATGACAAATTGGGAATGTTAAGAGACAATATGGAAGGTCAGAGTTAGAATCACCAAAATTCAGAGGCGAAGGCAACTTTCGGGCAGAGGAGCTGTAGAAGTGCAGAATTTCTAGAAATAGGGGCTGGACTAAGGTCTTAGAAAGAAGGACACGAAGAGGGTCTGCAAGCAGTGAATTGGAGTCTAACATGGAGATCATACCCCATTCCCTACAGCTGCCCCCCAAAATCAATAAATCAGTCACCCGCACTCTCTAACGTACACAAAAATATTTACTAAGTACCCAGTCTACTGGTATTGTGCTGAGATTTGGAATTCAGCGATGAATCAGACACCACCTCTGTACTCAAGGATCTAGTAAAGAAGACAAGCAATACAAATTCCATTTCAATAGAACACAATCAGAGGTAGGACGGGGGTACGTACAGGACATGATGGAAGCTCAGAGGAGGCATCTAACTCAACCTGGGGGCCAAGGAAGAGTTCCCCAAAAGCTGCTAACTGAATTGAGTCTTAAAGGGAGAGGGGAAGTCAGCTGGGGAACAGGGAGAAAAGGACATTCCAGGTCAAGGGAACAGCATGTGCAAAGGCAAGGTGTCCAGGAACCATGAGAAGTGCAGGATGACCTAGAGACAGGTCAGGGCTGCTGGAGGGAAGCCAACGCTGAGTGCTGCCCTGCTGAACAGTAGAGATACGTTGGAAGGAGGGAGATGGGGGAGCAAGGGAGTCTTCCCCAGTGCCGGATCTATTCCTAAGGAAGAGAAGCCCGCACCTGAGCCAAGGGAAGGTGGGCATCCCTTAATGGGGGAGGGGAGCCAGGTGGAGTGGCATTGGGCCCCCAAAGGCTGGGTTTGCTGCTGCTGCTGACACCCCAGCTCCCCTGGAGGGTGCAGTCCCCACTGAAGGGCTCAGGCCCAGGCACGCAAGAATCCTTCCAGAAAGCTTATTCTTAGCAAAGGTTTTCCTATGACCTTTCTTGGAGAGGAAAAGACAAACACTCTTCACCAAACTGTTCCCTGCCCAGCTTTCCAAAGAACTACTCCCCCGCTGGCCTTACGAGGGGGTGAAACCCCCAGGGATCAGGGTTAGGAGAAGTAACTGCAGGAAGATTTCCAGGGAACATAGAGGAGGGATCTGATTAAAGTCTATCAACTACGAGGTTGTCCTCAGGGCCAGTGCACTTGGCAGGAACATTTCAGTTCATTTAGGTTGTTCCACTGGCAGACCCTTTTTTTAAAACAGGGAAAAAAATATCCAGAGATGGTGAAATGTAATTCATTAAGACCACCGTAGAGCATGTATTGAATTTAGAGGGAAAGTGAGGAAACCCCACCAATTTCACACACGGAAAAGCAAAAGCAGATTTATCTGTATCTCTGATACCTAAGTATTTATAAAATTTAATATTTGGGGGGATAACCTTATTTTTTGACGGAAGGTATAAAATATGGGCAAAATACGAATAATTAGGAGAAATGAAAGAACAGCAGATATACAACCAAGACTAACTCACCAGGGAAAGTGGACCCCGCAAGGGCGTGTGGTTGCCAGGTCCCGGCTCAGCTCCATCATCAGCTCCAGCAGATGCCGTGACAAGCAGCTCCGATGGGATCCGAAAGAATCAGCCCCTTGTCTGAGCTCCAAAAGTCCCACTCGCTGTGACACCCCAGCCTGTGTGGCTCCTTCTCTGGTCACACATCTGTGCCCTGCTTCCCAGAGGGACAGTAAGTACTTTGAGAGCAGGGGTCATGTGGAAAAATGAGTCAATGTGGGTTTCCAGCCATCTAGTCCCGACCTGGAAGC
The DNA here is from genome assembly GCF_964270905.1 of Leucopleurus acutus. Lineage (NCBI taxonomy): Eukaryota > Metazoa > Chordata > Mammalia > Artiodactyla > Delphinidae > Leucopleurus > Leucopleurus acutus. The sequence continues at coordinate 41,973,828 of NC_139154.1, forward strand.
TCAGATAGACGCATCACACAGACACACTGGACAAGCCCTGCTTCTTCTGCCAGGCCTTCTGCCTGGCCCCCAGGTCTTCCTCCCGGTGCCAACATCCTGGTGCCTGTGGAGACGGTTGTATTTTCAGGTGGGATGGCATGTGTTTGCAGAGAGGAGGAACTACAATTCCTGCACCAGGAGGGAACTGGGCCAGCAGCGGACCCCTAAGCCTCTTCATTCCAACCTCCTGCAGTGGACCTTTTGATCAGAGACCTCAGTTTTTCTCAGGATATTCCTGAAAGCTTAAGCAACTCCTGCAAATTAGACCTACTACTTCTGATTTTTCATTATTTTTCCCTCCCTTATTTTATTCCACAGCCCTTTCTTAAATTCAGTGTGGGAACAGAGTCATGGACACCTGCCTCCTTCATAAGTTTACCCCAGTAAGGAAACAGACAAGGAGTTGAACCCAGGTATGGACTGGGTCTCCTTCCTTGTAAATCGAAGTAAAGTGGGCACACACCCAACTGATCCACCTGTTCTGTAAAGTTCAGTGGCTTCTCTGAAGTTCCTGTGTATTCCGAGGAAGACGAACACCCTCGCGTTAGTTCATCCACCGGTGACGTCCTCCCTCCTCTGAATTCTTGTTCTTTCCTCTGTGTGTTATGGCTCTTCATTTATTTCCACCGTGGAAGAGACCCAGACACGAACCCACTTCCACCTCTGGATTTAAACCACACACCCACCCAAGTGCTTAGCGCGTCGGGTACATTTTACAGGAGGTCTGGGGAGGCGAGGGAGGCTTATATCTCAGAAATGCCTATAACTTTGATGGAACATGAGTTACGCTGGTCTTGAAAATTCTTGGCCAGACCATCACTCTGATCATCCACCCTCTGCCGCCTGATTCCCCCAAACTGACACCTGTATTGACACCTGTATTCTCACGTGGTTCTTATGCACAACAGTTTAGCGATCTCTTCCGTATCCTTGCCTCCTGCTCATCCAGGTCCCCAGAGTTCCACCTTCTAAACCAAGTGGCTTGTCAAGATATTTTCCTAAACAAATCCAATTCCTTCCTCGAGAGAAATTCTGTACCGTTTATGAAGAAAAAAGGCCTTCCCCTGCACAGATATGCATTCACTACGGAGTGTGATCAGACGACGGTGTGGGAACGTACTGAATGCTATGAGGGCACAGAGGAGGACAGGCCTAGACTGAGGACACGGAAGAGATATCCCAAGGGAAGCGACATCTAAGCCGAGACCAGGAAAAAGGGTAGAATTAGCCAAGAGAAGAGGGCAAGGGGCAGAAGCAGAGGCAAAGCACACACCATGTCCTAGAAGCAAGAGAGAGCTTGGCACGTTCCAGGCATCACAAGGGGTTCCCAGTGGCTGTTATGGACAGGGCAGGCTGGATGGGGCAGGAAAGCCAGTCGGGAGGCTGGGCCAGGCCCACCTTATCTGTCAGGCAAAGAGGTCTGGACTTGATCCAGGAGACAGTGGGGAACCATTGAAGGCTTCAAGCAGGATACTGACAAGGCCAGATTCGCACTTTAGAAAGATGAGCTATGGCTGAAGGATAAGTCAGTGATTAAGAGGCAAGACTGGAAGGAGAGGCCAGTGGGAGTTTATGACTGTGCTCCATGTGGGAAAGATGATGGTGGCCTGGATAAGGGAGATTCTGGTGGGAAAGAAGAGGTGGACACGATTTCAAGAGATATGAAAGAGGAAAGGAGTTGCCATCTCCTGACGCGGAGCGGAAAGGTGGGTGTATTGGGCAACTCCAAGTTCTCCGAATTGGGAAGCCAGGGGGCAGGTGGTGGCATTTGCCAAGGTGGGGAACACAGAGGAAGAGCAGGCGAATTTGGGAGAGATGCACCTGTCTCTCTCCCCTGAAGGTTATGCAAGGTGCATGTGTTCCCATCTTGGCACCGCACCCAGCCCTCGGAAGACACTGGACAGAAGGGGACCAGCGAGGTCTAAACAGGAAAAAGCAGCTACGTATTTTTCTCAAATGCTATGAGAAAACAATGGAGGAATCTGGCGGCCATGGAGTGGGCCCACCGCGTCCCAACACTTCCCTGGTGACCCTCTCTGGCCCCAATCCTGCAGCCTCCCTCAGAGGGGAGTTCCGGGGCCAGCCACAGCTGCCCCGAACTGGGTCTCGTGAGTTCAAAATCGCACACCGCTGCTCTCCCCTGGCCTGAGAGGAGACGCCTTGTTTGTTCCCTTCCACACACACAGCCATTCATCAAGTCCAGGAAAGCCAAGCACAAAGGTAACATCACTTAGCCAGGCGGCAATTAGCAGATTAGCGGCTTGTTGCTCTTGTCCTGTGTCCCACACTATGACCTCACAAAGGCCCAGAGCGTCTCAACACTGGGCTGCTCCAGGAAAGGGCCCATCGACTTCTCTGGCAAAAAAATCCCCCAGCCTGTCACCGTGAGTTTCCCCGTTGTAGAGCTAAACTACAATTGATGTTCTGTCTCTATCAATTTCTCAGGAATGCTGGGACGTGAGCCCAGTATTGATGAAGACAGCAGAGAGGAAGGCATGAGACTGGCTCCGCTCCAGAGCTGACGGAGAGCGTGGATCCTGAGTAATTCCTGGAGACCCGGAGAGGCCCGAACGAGGCAAGACAAGCGGGCCCTGGGGTCACACACAAGGCTCGGTGGGGCAGACAGATGCCAAAAAGGCTCGAGAGAATTTCTGCTGGGAAAAAATAGCCTCAACCTCGTCCCTTTTATCACCACGTATCATTTGCATCATCCGAGAAAGGCAATTTTACTCCAGATTAAAAGGACATCCTCCTAGGTAAACACATATGGTAGTACATGATCACACACACACACACACACTCACACTCACGTTCACACACTCTCACACACACGGTTTATACAACACGTTAGAGGACCAGGGCAAAGCCAGAACTACCTTTCTCAAGAAAGGGGCTGATGCTATAACCCCGTATGTTTGACCAAATCCCTCAGCACCGCTCAGAATTGCCTCTCCAATCAGAAGCCCTCCCGGGTCACGAGCGGGGAAGCCTTGATTGGCATGGGAGACCACAGTGGTATCAAATTAAAAGCCAGTATAAGTCTTGTCTTCATCTCAGCTTGAAAAATGAATAGAAACTGGTCGTTGGCTCCTGTTTCTCAGACAGTGTCATTTGGGGGCTTCTGGTTTCGGAACCTTTTTTTAATCACATATAATTCCTTAATCCTTCCAAACTGACCAGCTCCTTTTAAGGTTTAACTGGCTCCAGTGAAGCTGGAACAATTCAGCTAAACCATAAACCCTGTCAAACCATATAGGATGTGGCTCTCTGAGGATGTGGAAAATACAACAAGCTCCATGGGTGCCCAAAGTAACCCAACGGTGATGGTGGGACAGCTAGAGCATTGCAGAGAAACATACCCGCCTGACAAATTCTCAGGAGAATCAAAATAAATAAATGGAAAGCACTGCCTGTGTTTAATAAAGGAGCTCAGTAAAGGAGAGCTGATGTTATTATTATAGGGATAGGATCATTTTAAGACTGCCCTGAAGTGGTTGGGGGAATGGAACGTATTCATGTGCCCCAAAGTCCTCAACCCCTCCTGGAACGTATTAGCTGTGATAGAACAAAGTGCAACCACTTTTCCTACTGCAGCCCCTCCTGAACCACTCACCAGCAATGTGCAATGGACACTACATGTTCATAATAATGCAACACTTCTTATGTGTGCTCTTAAGGAACGTTCATGGGAATTTAACTCATAGCAGCTATAATAGCTGTCACACTGGTGTTGTTAGAAAGGGAAGATGGAAGAAGGACCAGAGCTACAAATAAAAGAGGGGAAAGGAGGAGAATGCAGAAGAAAACATAAGTCCTTACATGTAGTAAGTGCTCAACAAATATTTGAGAAGGCAAGTTAGATGAACAAACACCATGTCAGGAAAATGCACTAGACTTAGAAATGGATTTTTATTCCTAGCTTGGCCTTTTCTACTAAACTTGCAACCTTGGAGAATACTTATGTCTTAGTCAATTTGGGCTGCTATAACAAAATACCATAAACTATGTGACTTATAAACAACAGAAATGAATTTTCTCATAGCTCTGGAAGCTGGAAGTCTGAGATCAGGGGCCCTCATGGTCAGGTTCTGGTGAGAGCTTTCTTCCTGGTTTGCACAGGGCCACCTTCTCACTGTGTGCTCTCATGGCCTTTCCTGAGTGCATGCACACAGAGAGAGAAAACTCAAGCTCTCTCGTGTCTCTTCCCATAGGGGCACTAATCCCATCAGACAAGGGCCCTGCCCTCATGACCTAATCACCTCCCAAAGGCCCTATCTCCCTATACCATCAAGTTGGGATTGGAGCTTCAGTGAATTTGGGGAGGGGGACAATTCAGTCCAATACAACTTCTTTAAACTTCCATTACCTCATTTACAAAACGAAGCTAAAAATAATTCTTACATTTGTTTAATGTATTTCCTTCCACTCCATAATCTCTCTTGTCTGGAAGCTATACATTCCGGGATGTTGCTGACAACAAATTCTGAAACTTCCTGATGGGTAACATACCTGGATGGTATGTGCCTTCTCTGAGCATGTGTGTTCAGAAGATGCAGCCCCGCAACGGGGCTGCCAAAAGCCAGGGTGAAGCCAGCCGAGGAGGCACTGCTGCAACAAGGCTCTTCAGGCACAAGCCACTGTGAACACACCCTAAAGTCTTATGAGTGTCCAAGAATCTCTTAAGATGATTTCAAAGAGCAGAAGTGGAGATGCTGAAATGAATGACAGGTAGCACTTAGTTATGGGAGATCACAGACTTATATTCCAGTTCCTGAGAGGAGATTTTAAAAAGCAATCTTATGTTAAAGAGATATGTGATGCCTGAAGGGACCCAGGACTATTTTCTGAGGAGCGGGGACTTGAGACGGAGAGTGGGACCACACAACGAATTCCTGCCCTGAGCTCTCGAGGGGACCACTTCACATGATGTTCCCATAAGTTAGAGCTCTGTTCATCTGTGAACACTGAACCTGGGGGAGTCTGGGGTGTCTTCGTTGCCCAAAATGCTGCTCAGGGGGAAAGTTCAGGACAGTATGTGCCCTTTCCAAAAGGCCTTTCCTAGGGGAGCTCTGTGGAAAGACCACTCCCACCAGGACCCAGACCTCTGATGCCCCGCTCCTCCCTCTTTCTGTTCAAAGCACGCTCACCACCATGGGGCGGATCAGGTGAATGAGGTGGCACAGGGCACCCCCTGGGCAACACTGTCAGGGAGCCTGTGGCTCTGACTACACTTTTTTTAAAATACATTTATTTATTTATTATTTTTGGCTCTGTTGGGTCTTCGTTGCTGCACGCGGGCTTTCTCTAGTTGCGGCGAACCGGAGCTACTCTTCATTGCGGTGTGCGGGCTTCTCATTGTGGTGGTTTCTCTTGTTGCGGCATGGGCTCTAGGTGCGTGAGCTTCAGCAGATGTGGCACATGGGCTCAGTAGTTGTGGCGCACGGGCTTAGTTGCTCCACGGCATGTGGGATCCTCCCAGACCAGGGCTCAAACCTGTGTCCCCTGCATTGGCAGGCGGATTCTTAACCACTGCGCCACCAGGGAAGCCCTGGCTACACTTTTCAGTGCTCACTCTGGGCAGTGAGCTCTCCCCACCACCGTGATGAATTCCAAAAAACCTTTGCCAGCATCAGCTACACTGGATTCAGGGTCTTTTGCTGCCTAAGGCCCTGGGTGCACTTTTCCTCTAACCCCTTCCTGAAAGAACACTGGTCGCTAGTGTGTGTAAATGCTGAAGGATGAATCCTAGTGTCTTTAATGCTTGAACTGGGGCTGGAACTGGGCGTTTCCCACATCAGCTATATTGGTGCTATTTCTTCAGACTCCACACTGTGCCTCAGTGTGTTCCCTACTCTCATCTTGTTGGGTTTTTTTAAACATGTCTCTTTGTCCCCACAAAACCATGGGCAATTGCACGGCAGAGATCAGGTCTCTTACCTCTGTATTCCGTTAGCTACTATTTTCACCTTGAAAGAGTCACAATTTTGTTAAGAAAACAAAATATGCATTAACAGGATGGGGTGTGGGACCTCACTTGCTGTCTCAGGATTGTGGCTAAGGCCCAAAGTGATGCACGAAAGGTACTGAGCAGCCCATATTCTAAATTCAGAGACGCACCATCTCCCCTCACTGTTTGCTTCAAGGTACCAGAACCAGTTTTACCACCACAGACCACCAGCCTCAGTCAACACAAAGAGAATTGGAGAGACAAATGGGGTGGCCTACATATTTAAAGTGCAGTGCTCAGGGAGAAATGCCATGCCCTCCTGCCAAAGCAAGGGAAGAGAAAGTCTCCAAGAATCACTTGTAAAGGTTGGAAGTTGTTAAGGGTTGAATTGTGCCCCCAAACCCCCAAAACTTCATATGTTGAAGTACTAACGCCCAGTACCTCAAAATGTGACCTTCTTAGGAAATAGGGTCATTGCAGATAAAATTAGTTACAATGAGGTCATACTGGAGTAGGATGGTTCCTAGTTGAATATGACTGGTATCCTCATATAAGGAACACAACGTGAAGAGAAACAGACACACACAGGGAGAATGCCACGTGGAGGCTGGAGTTATACTGCCACAAGCCAGGGAATTACCAGAAGGTAGGAGAGACGCCCGGAACGTCTCCTTCCCTGACACCTTCAGAAGGAGTGTACCGCCAGCACCCTGATTTTGGATTTCTGGCCTCCAGAGCTGTAAGATGAGATACTTCTGATGTTCTAAGACAGCTGGTTTGTGGTGTTTTGTTAGGGCCACCCTGGGAATCTAGTGCAGAGGTGTCTGCAAGAACAGGAGACTTGCATCTCATTCATGTATTTAATTCACTTTGGCATTAGACTTATTGACCTACCCCTTCGCTACCTAAGCAGAAGAAAGAAAACTGGAGAGAGCTGTATGGCAGGAAGATGGCAGGAGGAAAGGAGAGCGGCAGAAATGTCTGCCTGATTTCCCGGGTTCCAAGGGGTACTGAAGATGCCTGCTGCCCTGGGGTTGGCTGTAGGAGGTAGATGAGTTTGAGAAACACCCAATGTAGGAAGAAGAAAAATACACAATCGATGGCATGTAGCCTAAATACTGCCACCTGGGGATGGACCAGAAGTGCGGGGCCAAATCTCAAAGGGACCTCCAGGGCCTCATAGGGTCTCACAGGAATGAGCCTTTGTCAGCAGGGCTCACTGGAGCCACTCACAGTTCATGAGCTAGAAGAGCAGTTACAGCCGACCTAGAAGACCACACCTCCCCCAGGTAGGGGTCCTCCCAGGGTCTCTTCATCCCCTCCCAAGACATCCAAGGGACTAAATGTTAGCTATGTGTGCGTGCGCGAGCACACACATGCACGCACACACGCGCTCACACACATACACATTCTCTTTCACTGGAGCCAGATGGTGGGACTAAACACTGCTGGGTAGAAAGGGAAGAGCTGTGAGTCAAGTTTGAGACTGAAGGGTTTCCTTTTTCTTATTAATTATTAGGAATAAATCTTAGCTCACAAAATGAGATTCTTCTGATAACCAAGTATAACTGAAAAGTTATGGCATCTGGACTAGATCTTGTTAAAGGAGCCACAACCTTGTGCGAAAAGGAGATTCCAGATGGTTCCATTGAAAGTCATGACTAGAAAACATAAAATAAAAACCGTTATTGAAGGAAAGCTGAATGAGTGGAGACTTTTCAGTAAACCAGGTACTTGTATATAAGGTGATGAAAAACAACATCAAGTGGTCTTGTGAGAAGGCGATGGAGCAGGGGTCAGAGCAGGCTTCTCTGGGCGGGAGAGCCGGGAGAAACATGGCCAGGCACAGCTGGAGCTGAGCCTTATCCAACAGAAGGACGGGACTTGGATAAGTGGAGAAGGAAGGGGGAGGATGGATTGACATCTTTCTTAATGAAGTAACTAGCAAAGGCCTGGCGCTGGATGGGTGCTTGGAAAGGACTGGTGACTCCACGTTCTAGGGATGGGGATGGTGTGTGCAAAGACCCAGAGTGGGCAGGTATCAGGTGCTGGGGCGAGGGGTCAGATATTTTGAATAAGGGAACCACGAGGAAGAGTGGGGAGAAGGGAGAAGGGGCCTCCCAGCGGAGGTTGTCAGGGCCAAGCTAAGTGGGATGGATCTAAGTCTGAGGCTCTGTCCTCAGAAAACCAATTGCCTGCCTGGGCTTCCGGCATCTGAGGGCTGCCCTGTCCTCGCTCTGTTTGCTCCCCTTGCCCAGGTCTGACCACTGGTACTTGGGAGTGTCCCTGGACTGTGATGTGCTGGGTGTAGAGATACCCAGAAGGGACAGCTGGCCAGGTCTCAGCCAGAAGCCCCAGCTTGGCTTTGCCAAGCACGTCAACTGCCAGAGCCCTCAGGAGGAGACACAGAGCCGGCAGGGTGCCCACGGCCCCCACTCAGCTTGGAGGGGCAGAGTAGGCTGTTGAAGCTGATGAGACAGTGTGTTTTCTCTGGCTTCTGGCCACCAGAGAAAAACGCAACAAAGGAAAGAGAAGAAGATATGGATTATTGGCGTGGAAGGCCTAATGACAAACACATTTGCATGTATTTCCACGAAGAGACCCTGCCCTCTCTGTGGCCTATGTGGGTTTTCTCCTGTGCTCCAAAGGTCAAAGCCAGGTGCTGGTTCCAGAGAGAATGTCTCTCCTCCCAGGGCCCTTGGTTTAACATAGTTCCAGGTCTAACATAGTCCCAGGTCCCAGAATTAGGACTGCTGCCCCGCATGCCTGACCAACCATCTCCTACATGTGGGTTCTCTGTCCACACGGAGATAGGCTGGGCTTCCCCAGAGAGCGTGGATCATACTTAATTCTGGGGTGAAAGGCACAAAAGACATATCCTTTGTTAGCACCCATGAGCCGTGTACCATGTTAAACACTTCATGCATACTGTTTCATTTGATCCTCACAAACCCCTACAAAGTAATGGATCTTATCCCCATTTTAAAGATGAGAAAACTGAGGCTCAGAGAACGTACTCTTTCTCCTCCCCCACGCTGCCTTCCAGTGTGAGAGGAGAGCGATGGAGATTATTAAAGGTAATGAAAATTAGGATCCGTATGTCAGAGCTGAAATAAATAACCTTTCCCAATCTCCTTACCACACAGTTCATGAACCTGAGGTCAAAGGGGGAAAACTGACTTACCCAAGGTTGCACAAAGCTTGGAAGAGAATGCTGTGTGTGCACTCCAGCCCCCAGCCCCATCACAGTTTGGAGACATTGTAAACAAAGGCAAGATTAAGGATAAAAGAAGGGGCTGTTCATCATCAGGGGTCTGTGCATGACTGTGTGGGGAAAATCGCCCAGCTCGCTAATCCCGCATGCCCCAAACCCCTGGGCACGGGAATTTCCAGAACATCATGAAGCTGTTGCTACTTGCGGTGACGAGTAAACATCCTCACATGGTGTCCACACATCTGTCACATTCAGACGCTGGTTTCGTCAGCATCCTGGCAACTGAAGGCCTGACCTTTGCCCTCCTCACTCTACAATCCAACGCCAAGCACGCAGAGAGAACACACTGGCCACAGTCAAGAAATGGAAGGACCTTGCGAAAGTTGGAATGTAAATTATAAATTAGAAACAGAGCGTCAACTTGGATAAACCCTTTTAACTTACCAGTGGACCTTGTCCATGAAGCTAATTAGGAGGAAAATAAAAGATGGCCACAGGAGAAACAGTGAGAAAAAAGGAACAGAGAAGCTGAGGGAGGAAAGATAGCATCTAAAAGACTTCAGAAACTGTCACACAGTGATAACCTGGGTGTCTGAAGTTCAGCCAGTGGCTCTCTCCAGTGAAATCCCAAACCCACCCCATCCCAGTTGGACCAGTAAACCTGGAGGGAGGGCCTTGGTGAGAAGCGGGCCCAGCAGCAGTGTTTCAAGACCAGCAACATCAGATCCACCAACCCCCATCTCCCCCACTTAGACCCTATAAGCCCACTGGCACCTGTCCTTAGATTCAGCCGCTTCTGGTTGACCATGCCCAGGCCCAGAATTGATGAGAAACAGACCGGGCATGTATGAGGTCCCTCTACCCCACAGAAGGTGAGGCCATTCTGTCCTATGCCCAGTATCCAACTGGTCTGGTCAAATGTGCACCAGGATACAAATAATGTATATACAGGGGCTAGCACAGTGCTTGGCACACAGTGGGGCTCACGGTGTGATAGTTGTGCCTGTTTACAGTCTATGCCAGGCATGGCAGAGATTGACATACTAAAACCTGCTCCTTTTCCCCTAGGCACACAGACTCTACTCCCCAGACTCCTCTGCAGTTAGGCGTGGCCACGTTTGAGTTCTGGCCTGTGGAACGTGGGCAGAAGTGCTCTGCTCCACTTCTAGGCCTGGCACGTTAAAACCTTCCGTGTGTAATCCTCCCTCTTTCCCCCATCTGTCCACCAGATACAGAAAACCCAGCAGAGCCATCCACAGTCCTCGGGGAAGACAAAATCTCAGGACAGGGGAAGTAATGTCTCTAAATGAACATATCTGATGCCACTTTGGAGAGATCCCAGGAACATCGTGTTGGACTTTTGTGTGATGAGAAATAAGCCTTCTACTATAGTAAGCCACTGAGATTTGGGGATGTGTTTGTTACAAGCGTTAATATTACTTACGCTAACTAACATGCCTAGGCCTTACTCCTGGTTTCCCGAGAAGACTTCACAAGGACTGGAGTCCTGTTCTGTCTGACTCCCAGTTCTGATGGAGCTTTGACTCTGTCTAGCTCCTGGAAACGTCTCTGTCAGGTCTGGAGAGACCACTGTCAACAGTCCTTTTGCCATTGGGACAGACCCTCCTGACGTGACATCTTATCTCCTGCTAACCCAAGAGCAGTGTGCCCAAGGACAAGCTGCTGTATCGCCACCGCCCCCCCACCCCAGCTCCACACATTGTGGGCTTAGCTGACTCCTGGGTTACAGTGACAATCTGTGCCTTTGCTCATAAGAGGCAGCAGGAAGTAATGAAAAGAAAGCTAGATCCCAAATCAGTCCAAGTCAAAAGGAAAAAACGCCAAGGCCACGTGTTATAATGTTAGATCGTGGAAGCACAGGTTGTGACACTGAAGCAGAGGGGTGGACACATCCATCGCGCACACAGGAACGCAGCAACACCATGAAGTCGGTGCACATCGCCAGGGGGCGTGGTTAATTGAGTCCCAGGTGTGTTTCACTGTAAGTTTATACACTTCCTTCCTTCCCTTCTCTCTCCAGCACACGTGTTTTTAAAGCTCTTTTTTATTACTTCTAATTAGCCTTAGTTGTTCATATATGGTTGGTCTGAGGACCAGCACGAATCGGAAAATGCAGCAAGTGGGAAACCTTAGGACACGTGGATTCTTCTTTAAAATCCTTGTCCGCCCTTGTACCTCACACTTTATGTGCACCCAATGACTGGATCTTCTACTCCTGTGACTTTTCCCTGCCCCACGGATGCTGGCGAGTGTTTGAACGGCTCCTGTGTACACCACTGTGCAAAGGCTATCTCAAATGGTGTTGGTGTCCTTCTAAAGGACTCTGTTGACTCACCACACATCAAACTAGCATGGTCCTCAGCCCCTCCCGGGGCTTCTCCAACAGCATCCACGGGCACAGCATCCTGAGTCCACGTGGAGCAAACAGTTACAAGCAAAGCACTGGCATTCGAAAATCAATCTTAACTCAGTACAGCCACCAGCAATCCCTGTATGGCGGCAGGAAGTCTCGGCTCTCGTTCAAGTAGCGGCTCTTTCACTTACGAGTTGGGGACCATGGCCAATCAGCTAACCTATCTGAGCTTTCATTTTTGTGATGTGTTACGTTATGCTTTCATTTGTGAAATGGGGACACGAGTGTATCCCTTGTATGCTTAGTGGTGTTGTCTGGCGATCAGAGTAGATGAAGAGGACGTTCTCTGTAAACTCTGAAGCAGACATGCTGGGACAGTGTAGGGGTCTCATTAGGCCACTCCCAGTCTTGGTGTGCCCCTATCCATGTCCTCACAGCTACTTCTGTCTCCCATCTCTTCTTCAAGGCCCAGCACAGACTAATTTCTCCCTCTTCTGTGTAACTGTTGTCCTAATGGTCCATTTGTTTACTTCTCTCTCTAGCTTATTGGCATTGCACAGCTGTATCTCTCAAACCCTGTTGGCTAACTGAGGTGTGTGTGTGTGTGTGTGTGTGTGTGTGTGTGTGTGTGTGTGTGTGTGGCTTGCTTTCCACGCCAGCTGGCAAGAACTATGTCACACTCATCTTAGTGATTTCCCCTACAAACCAGCATGCACAGCCTGTAACAGGGGTTCACAGAGAAAGGGCATCTACAAACACCTTGGGAGTGGGGGAAACTAGGAGACTTCAGGAAGGATGTGTTGCTTGACTTGAGTCTCAAAAGGTGTAGAGACATTAAGCAAACAAGTGATGAGCACGTGCAAAGGCCCGGAAACTCAGAACATCTCAGAGGATAACACTTGGCGAGGGTGGGAAGGACCAGGGTAGGCTGATAGTAGGGAAGGGTGGATCCCCCAGGTGGACAGGTGTAGGGGGGCAAGCGCTGCAGCTGCCCTTGACTCATAATGGAGACAAGAGCCTGGAGACAAGATCTTCAGCCTGGGCTGTGGCTTTTTTGCCACCTCTAAATCCTGTGATTCTGTGTCTTTTTGTCCCCAAGACAGTGACTCAGAAAGCCCTTAAAAACCATCCTAAGTTTTTCGCATCCTGGCTCAGACACAGAAGTGAGACGAGCATGGGCCCGGGCAGAGGTAGGCTGCCCAGGCTGTCCAGTGTGTGTTGTCTCCCTGCCAGCCAGGGGACGGGCCCACATCATTTCAGCCCTGCCTCCTTTGTGTTCTATATTCATATTTTCTTGACACAAACCATACAAAGTTTCAACACTTGGAGACTGCAAAGTAAACCATTTGTACATACCAGGTCTGGTAACACTTTAAATAATAGGCCAGTTAGTTAATGCTGCACTACAATAAAAATTCCCCTCCAAGTACACATTACGTCCTCATTAATGCCAAGTGAGTTCAGCATGATTAATGTTATGACAATAAATAACTGGGAGATCGTGATGACCTCCAGGCTGCTGCACCACAGTGAGGCCTCGGGCGGCCTAGGCTCCTACCATCCTCTGAGTACACTGGGCGCTGCCTGCCCCTCCATCGCACGCACCCCAGCCTGTCCAAAGCACAGCTCCAGCGGGGACGGGCCGTGCAAGGTAGCCCGAGCCTAGCCAGTCCCACACGCAGGGCCAGTCTGGTGACAGCTGGGAAGAGGGGCAAGGAGTTCATCGGAACATGGCCTTTCCTCCCAAGAAAAGATTCCTTCTGGGAGCTGGAAACCAGGCCCTCAGGTCCACAGGTAGAAAGAAGCCCTCCTTACACTACTGGAAGTGATCCGGGCCAGGAGAGCTGGGCGGCTCTAATTGTTTCAAGCACCACCATGAGAGGCTCAGGGAAATGAGTGGCTCTCTCATGGTGACAGTGAAGGCTGTACTTAGGGAAGGGGGACTTGGTCATCACCACTCAGTGCCTGAGAGGCCCAGGAGAAAATGTGGGTCCCCCAGCCTCAGGATGCCTCCATCAGAGCTGAAGAGGGAAATCCACACCATGGTCGATGAAAGAAAGGGGATGCTGTGCCTTTCCTCGGCAATTCTATGCCACGAGGGGCCTGGCCACGGGATGGGAGATCAGGGGAGGGACCGTTTTGAAGGTGGAGATGCCAGGTTAGCAAATGAGATGTTGACAACAGGGGAATGAGAGCCACTTTAGGAGGCAAGAGACCTTGACACACCATGGAAGCTGCCCTCTCAGCCCTTGGAGAATGGAGAAGACTTGGTAACCCAAAGGGCAACCCAAAGCTCCTCCTCTCGTGCTCTGGAGTTGAAGTGGCTCAGCCCACAAGGCCCACCTCACAGCCATCGCCCAAATGGTTGTGGATTCTGCTGTGGCCTGTGGAAGGCCCCAGGCTGCTGGCCCACACCAGACCTTACTCACGTGCTGGCTTCTGGCTTGCATCCTCCTTGGCTTTGCTGGGGTGGGTCTGGCCTGGCTTGCTATGAAATCCCCTAGGCTTTAGAGCCTCTGTGCTCAACAAAGTACTTGGCATATAATAGATGCTCAGGACATGGTGGAACTGACGCTGCATGTGTGGCCACAACTCTCCATCCTTTCTTCCATGGCAGCAGCTACCACCTCCAACATCACTGGCCCTATAGTCACATCTACCCAGTGTTTTCTCAAAGCACAGGCCCTCAGGGGTGGGCATCCGGGCTGAGACTGGAGGCCTAGGTAGACATGGAGGTGAGGAAGGGTGAGCTGCCATTCCAAGTTAGGAACGACCAGCTCAGACTTTCCACTCAGGCATTAAAAGCCAATGCCATTGATTAATGGGATGCTGGATTGACCAAGAAGTAAGGACAAGAGCGGCTAGAAGTGGGTGTTGACTTTTCAAACAATCATAAATTCCATGAGGGTGACAAAAGGGCCTGTTCTGTAATTATGTTCATTATTTACACTAAAACCTAATTAAAGTCATTATGCTTTTTGTGCATTGAACAAATGACTGGCGTAGACACCAAGCCAGCGTAAGTGCTGCTGGAATCATTGTGGAAGTGGAGGGGCTTCAGGTCTAGCCAGAGGCCAGCACCCAACCATTCTGAGTCACATTTCTCTGGAAAGGAAGGCTCTGGCAGGAGAAACAGAACAGGACAGGGAAAGGGGACAAGGAGACCATTACAAAGCTCTCCTGCAGCCTCTGTCCTGCTTCCTCTTATGATGCAAGACCAAGGTTCCTTCCTCAAGCTCCATGGCCCTGCAAGGAAACTGTGTCCAGGCCAATATGGGGGCAAAGCCAGGCACTGCCAAGTATCCGGGGAAGACGAAGCCCCAAGGATGAGGATGAGTCTGTTTACCTGGTCAACATTTCCAGATGTCTCCCAGAAACAGGGCTCGGTGGGAGGCTCTGGAAAAAAAATGAGAGCTATCTATAAAGTCACTGACATCCTACTAGAGATCATGAGAATGTCATCTATCTATAATGCAAATTTAAAATCCTTAGAAAAATACAAGGAGATGTCACTAGAGGACCAGAGGAAGGTTGAAAGTTTCTCTGGTTGCGTTCAGAACAGCTTCATAAAGAAAGTGGTTAGTGACATAAGCAACATGGCAGAGTAGCAGGCTCCCAACACCTGTCTCTTCACAGAAACATTGAAAAGTCAGCCAGAACCTGTTAGGACCAACTTTGTCAGAACTCTGAGAAATAGTCAAAGCCTTATGGCAATCAAGCAAACACTGAATCAGGAAAAAGGCAACTTGAAAATGGTAAGAAAATCCCTACCTTACTCCACACCAAAAACTCAACTCAAAATGGATTAAAGGCTTAAACTTAAGACTTGAAACTCTGAAGCTCCTAGAAGAAAACATAGGGGAAAATCTCCTTGACATTGGTCTTGGGAATGATTCTTTGGCTCTGACACCAAAAGCACAGGAAACAAAAGTGGGACTACATCAAAGTAAAAAATTTTTGCAGAGCAAATAAAACAATCCAAAAAACATACAGGAAACCTATGGAATGGAAGAAAATATTTGCAGACCATTTATCAGGTAAGAGAATATTATTCAAAATATATAAGGAACTCTTACAACTAAATAGTAATAGTAATAATAATAATCGCCCACTTTTTAAATGGGTAAAGGACCTGAAGAGATATTTTTCCAAAGAAGACATACATATGGCTAACAGGTATATGAAAAAAAAAGTTGACTAGCAAGGGTGAACGTGGGCATCCTTCTCTTGCCAATCAAAGGGGGAAGCTTTCAGTCTTTTGCCACTGAGTATGATGTTAGCAGTGGATTTTTCACAAGTGCCCTTTATCATGTTGAGGAAGTTCCCTTCTAGTTTTAGTTCTCTGAGTGTTTTTCAGCATTAAAGGGTGTTAGATTTTATCAAATGCTGTTTCTTCATCAATTGAGATGACTCTGTGTTTTTTTTCCCTTTTGTTCTGTTAACGTGGTGTATCACATTGATTTTCTTATGTTGAACCACTTTTGCTTTCCTGGGATAATCTCACTTGGTCATGGTGTATAATCCTTTTAATATGCTGTTGTGTTCAGTTCACTAGCATTTTGTTGAGGTTTTTGCATCTTTTTTCATAAAAGATATTGGCCTGTAATTTTCTTTTCTTGTGATGTCTTTCTCTGGCATTGGTATCAGGTAATGCTGGCCTCATAGAATGAGTTAGGAAGTATTCCATCCTCTTCTATTTTTGGAAAAGTCTGAGAAGGATTGATGTTAATTTCACTTTAAATGTTTGGTAGAATTCACCAGTGAATCCATCTGGTCCTAGAATTTTCTTTGTTGGATGATTTTTAATTACTGATTAAATCTCCCCTTGTTATAGGTCTGTTCAGATTTTCCATTTTTTCTTAAGTCAATTTCGGTAATTTGTGTGTTTCTAGAGACTCGTCCATTTCATCTAGGTTATCTAACTTGTTGACATGAAATCGTTCATTGTATTCTCTTATAAATCCTTTTCATTTTGTTAAGGTCGGTAGTAGTGTCCTCACATCCATTTCCAACTTTATTTATTTGCATCTTCTCTCTTTTTTATCGGTCTGTCAATTTTTTGGTATTTTCAAAGAAACAACTTTTGCTTTAATTGATTCTATTGTTTCTTTGTTTTATGTTTCCCTTATATCTGCTCTAATCTTTATTGTTTCTTTCCTTCCAATAGCTTTGCTTTTAGTTTGTTCTTCTTCTTCTATTTCCTTGAGGTTAGATTATTCATCCAGGACATTTTTTCTTTTTTAATGTAGGTATCTGCTGCTATGAATTTCCCTCTAAGCGATGCCTTCATCGTATCCCATAAGGCTTGTTATATTATGGTTTTGTACTTACTGGAAGTTCTATCTAGAGCAATTAGGCATGAAAAAGAAAGAAAAGGCATCCAAACTGGGAAGAAGTAAAACTATCTTTAATCACAAATTGCAAGATCTTATATGTAGAAAGTCCCAAAGATTTCACAAAAAAAGCTATTAGGGCTAATAAATAAATTCAGCAAAGTTGCAGAAAACAAGATCAGCATACGCAAAAAAACAGTTGGTTCCAACACACCAGCAACGAACAATAAAAAAGAAAATTAAGAAAACAATTCCATTTACAATATCATCCAAAAGAATAAAATACCTAGGAATAAAGTTAACAAAGGAAGTAAAAGACTTGAACACAGGAAACTATAAAACTTCGCTGAAGGAAACGAAAGGAGACAAATAAATGTTAAGACATCTGCGTTCATGAATTGGAAGACTTAATGTTGTTTCGATGTCATTGTTACCCAGTGCAATCTACCATCACATTCCTACAGGTCACTGGAATTTGTATAGTGAGCATCTGCTTTTCTAAATGGTTCCTGACATTCTGTCCCTATAGGAAGCTTCTAACAAGAACCTTGATGGGCATCAATAGATTTGTTTGTGTGGTAAAGGCTGAAGGCAACAGTGAAGTTGCATCTTAAGATTAATTTCTAAAGTCAGTGTGTACCATACACACATACAAAATGAGAGTTCTCCACATACAATTTGAGACCAAGTGAATTTGTTCCTATCTCATGTCTGTACATATCATACACAGTAGGACTTTGTCAATAAATTACAATACGCTCCCAGAGACCTTCAGCAACCCACAAATACGTGACAGCAGACACGTTTGAACAGGCTCCTGGCTCTCGCCTGGGTTACGTTTCTGAGGAGAGCCCATACGCTTGATGCCCTCTCTTCAAATCCTGGTGAACAGCCTTTTCGACTTTCACTGGAGTTTTCATCTCTCACTTGATGAGAGACAGATTTGCACACCAGTTGGAGAGCTATTTGCAAGAGCCTCCCAAATTCCTTCTCCATTGGCCCAGCTCGAGTGTGTGATGGACTCGTCCACATCACAGAGCTGAGCCAGTGCTAAGCTCAACAGTCTACTCTTCAAATTTTTTCAAAATTCCACTTTTTGGCTAAGTCAGAGCTGATATGCTCAGCTGGTCAGGTTTTTGCACTGCACAGTTCTACGGGGGCCATTCAGTTAGAATGCAACATGAGTGATCTTTGTCTCTTTGTCACTATCTCTGTCTGTCTCTCTCTCATACACACACACACACACACACACACACACACACACACACACACACATTTTTATACTCTTCCTCCAGGGTCACAGTGTTGTGAGAGCAGAGTCCACACTGCATGGAGATGTGGATGACTGTGTCCGACTGTATGGTTCCAATGGCTCAAGGTCCACTCCAGCCTCGCGGTGAGTCCCATTCAAACTCTTGTCTCCAAAAGATTATAAATGATCACATGCCTTGGACCTCTAGTCAACACTGTAACTGTTAAATCTACAAGAGCATGCTGTAATCCCAGCTGGTTCTGGCATCAATCACCAACCCCCCCTCCCCAGGGCACAAGTAAAAGCCAAGGCCAGTGAGGGCGGAGGTGCCCCCCTGTGTCTCCCCAGCCTGCTGCTCCTCCGCCATCTTTGGCCTCCCCTAACCCCTCTGCTGCCACACAGGTCCCGGTGCCTCTCTGCTCTGTCTCATGCTGGTCCACATGTCTGGCTGCACAAACCCAGTCTGGTCCCTTCGCTGTATCACGACTGATATAATTATTGGACTGAATCCTCAGCCCATCTGTCACTGAACTGAGTTCGGTTTTGAAAGCGCAGAACCTTTTGGCCCCACCTACCCCGCCTGATGTACTGTGTCTCAATGGGTCCAGGAGTCTGCAGCCAGGTACTGACCACTGATGACCCTGTGCGCACCAAGCTAGGAATCTGCAGGCGTGGCTCTCCTCCGGCACAGACTCACTCTACTCGTGCCCCTGCAAGAAAAGCTTCTGGGGATCCCATGGCCTAAAACACCCTCTCATACCATCCAGAATTCCACTTCTCCAGAATTGTTTTCCTCCTCCCTCACCGAGACATCCCTTCTCCTATTAAGAGATGCTTCATCAGGGTTTTTCTATATAATCAAGCTGTTTACACAATTACATAATTCTCCCTTCCCTTATAGGGGAGGAAAGCTGAAAAGGAGACAAACACCACCTGTAAATGTCACAGAGCAACCCTCCCACTTCAGAAGCCTGATGACAGGGTGTGCACTGCAGGCTGCCCTTGAGGGCCAGGCGGGTGGTCCCAGCCATATGCACTGGGTCAGCTCAGAAAACCCCCTTGAGAGGACCCACCAGAGCATGAGGCCGCGCTCACAGTCCCTCTGAGTGTCATCTGTACCCAACAGCCTCACCTGCAGGCCAACATTCCTGTCCCCAGCAGCCCTCACCTCCCAGCCCCAGAGGAGCCTACCTGGGCACTGGCAGCCCTGGTTTTGTGGCCAAGCTAAGCCATGAGCAGGAAAGAAAGGGTCCCTCTGGAGACTGGTCCCTCTGGCAACCCTGGCTGCCTTGGTCCAAAGCAGAACGGACTGGCTCTGATGAGGTCTTCAGTGAAGAATCTGAGGGCTCTGAGCATACCAAGAGCCATGATGGGGCCCAAGTGTCCTCTGCGGCCATGAAAAGAGCCAACTCAGTCCCTACTTCCTGGTATGGCCTCTTCCAGGAAAACGTCTGTGTACTGTTTTCCCATCACAACCACCTGAGAAGGAGGCCATGCATCCCCTAAGCCCTCCAGAGAAGAACTGAAAGCAGATCGGAAGACTTCATCTGCAAAACTATCTGTTGCTTCAGCCTAGTTGGTGGAGCCTGAGACCATGGCCTGATCCCTGGGAAGAGCATTTGGGGGGTGAGGACAGTTTTAGCTCAGGATTTTGGATTGCTGGACCCAGCCCTGCCACCTGCTAAGGGTCTAGCAATAAGGGACTAGCAATAAGACATGGTGGGGAGGAGGGTATTTGTACATTTGTACAAGTGGATCCACTACTTCCATCGGAATCTCAGTCAATTTATGGTCCAACAAAAGTGGATAGACACTGTCTACCGTGCCGCCAGCATGATTTTTCTGCACCACCACTCTGCGTTCTGACAAAGACGACCTTGTGGGCAGGAACCCTGTCTGAACAACCTCTGTTTCTCCATCATTTTCTTTGGAGTCCGGCACAGAGGAGGAAGTTTCATGCATATTGAATTGCATTACTAGCCACAGCCCAGTATGATCTCAACAGCATGGGAGCGACGCCTTGAAGAGCTCCCCCTCATGAGCTAGAAACCCAGAGAAAACTCTTGGCTCTCTCCTAGCGAGATAACAGCCTTTAACTCTGAAAGAAACATTCCACGTGCATCAGCTTGGCCGTTGAAAGTGAGCCAAGCAAAGGTGCCCCCAGCCTACGGGAGGGACTGGGGGACACAGTGCCAGCTGCAGCAGGTGATTCACCCTCAGGCATGACCGCACACCTAGTCACGGCCAAGCCACTGCCTAGTGAACCAACTACAGAAACGAAGTCTCCCCATTTGACTCAAGCAACCAGATCCCCACATTTCCACCAACCCCAAAGCTTTATGCCAATCATGACTCCAGTCTTGGGCTCCCCTACAGATGTCGAGCTGTATGCGTCTTGTTCAGAGATGTTTATAACTCAAGTTCCAGAGACAGCTTGGAGGGCTCTCAGGCTGTAATCTACTTAAGATGAAAATCCATGACATCTCCTTGGAATCCTGCAGCTTCCAGGGGGCACTGCAACCTGAACTTTGGGTGTTTGATTTTCTTGCACATTGTGTGTCCAGGTGAGAAATCCGTGAGGTAAGCCACAAGGCGACCGGACCTGCAAAAATGCAAAACATCTATTTGCAAAGGGAAGAAACAAGGATTGTGGAATCCCACTCCTCAGAAAGGGTTCCAGCCCCACAAGCCAAGTGCAGAGAGATTTACGGAGGAGCCAGTGTTTGCCTCATCCACCTGGTGTCTTTCCCCCAGACGGCAGGCAAGCGGGACCAGGTTCTTGGCCTATAGCATGGATGTTGCGTTCAGTGCCCCGGGATCCCTGAGTTCAGCTCCTCCCAGACCACAGTGGTAAATAGCAGGGGTCCCAGCTCAAGCCTACTGGGGATCCAGACACGCTTGGGTCAAACTTCCCAGAAATCTAAGAGCATAAGAGACTGAACCGCTTTAAGGTAGAGAGTTTGTCCTAAAGCAAAACTCAACAATGTAGACCTGGATGTAAGGACTCCACACCTTAGCAAAGGAGGGGTCTGAATGGTTGTGTCCCTCCCCTGTCTAGTCCTGTGGATTCATGTCTATAGTCTTTAAATTCTTTAGGACAAGCTGTTGGCCAAAAAGGGCACAGACCAGGGCTCGGCTTCCACACCGTGAGGACCCTGCCCGCCAATGCCCTGCGTGGCTGGTGGGACCACAGTTCCTGATGGGAGAGGCCAGGGCAGCAGGAGTGACCAGCAGCAGGCTGTGGTGACCCACAGGTGACAGGAGTCAGAAGCCACACTCAGGCAGCATGCCAGGGCCCTGTGGTGAGAGGGACACACAGGGAGAGGGGTCTCAGTTCCTAGAAGAAGTAGAGGCACAAAGTAGCAGCCAGACAGGCTCACGAGCACGCACCAGACATGCCGGAGGATCCAGAAATATTTGGTGGGAACCTCCCGAGGGAGTTGCGACCCTATAAACTGTCGCGGGAAAGGAGTAACGCCTTCAGATTATCGCTCTTAATGTGACCTTGTTTGTGTGCATGGGTTGCGAAGCTGACAGAATCTCAAGTTATAAGAGAGAAAAAGCCTAGGCGATGGGCTACTCCTTTTGCAGTCCCGGATCAGCCTCCTGTGACCTTATTTTCTGACCCAAAGACGGGAATTGCTGTTTGAAAACCCATGAGCCCTGGTGGATCCACTTCTCCGTAAGACACTAGGAGTGAACCTCTGAGTCACTCAGGGGATTTGGGGGATGAGGAGGGTTTGGGGTGAAAGTCCCTGGCTACTGGCTCCATCCCAGGTCACCAGCGGGGTCTCCAGGGGCCTGTGTGGGTCAGAGCCCCAGCCCTACCTGCAGAGCAGGGGCCAGGCACTTGTGAGCACTGTCCCCGGAGCCCTTGGTTCCTCCTTGCCCTGCCCACAAATTTCTGGGAGATGAGGGAAGGAGAGCGTGATCACACCAAGAGCAGAGCAGGGATCCTTTATTTTGTTATTCTATTCCCACGCGGCATGCGGGATCTTAGTTCCCGACCAGGGATCGAACCCATGCAGCGGAAGCATGGAGTCTTAACCACTGGACTGCCAGGGAAGCCCCAGGGATCCTTTATTCAGTCCTTCAACAGTCATCAGACACCTCCACACGTCAGGTACTTTGTCAGGCACTGAGCACAGTCAGGCAAGCAAGACACATGCAGCCCCTGCCCTCAGGGAGCTTACACGCTAGTGGGGCCGACAGGCAGCAAACAAGGAAGCCGTAGGAATTACAAGGCGTGATGAGGACTTCCAAGGGAAAGAGAGGCCTCTGCGGGGAGAGGCTGCCCTGCACTGGAGGGTCGTGGGTGCACCCGGCGGAAACGTACCTGACCTGACGTGGAAGGTAAGCAGGGCCGGTGTGGGAGAAAGGGTGGTCGGGCAAAGGCCTTGGACAAGGCGGCGGGGCGCCAAGCCCCAGCAGGACGCGCGGTGAGCAGAGGCACAGCAGCAGGGGTGAAGTTGAGGGGGACGCAGGCGGGCCTGTACGAGGCCTTGGAGGCCCCCAAAGGACTGCACATCCTGTCTCAGTGCAAAGGGAAGCCAACGAGGGGCCGTGCACAGCGAGGCACCACGCTCCGATTAATTTTGATGAAGAGCAGTCTGGCTGCCTGGGGACAGTGGATTGGACGAGGCTCTGGCAACAATGGGATCCGTGAACTGCAGAGAAGTTCAAGGGAGAGATGATGGCAGCTAGACTAGGACAGAGTCCACAGTGAAGAAATGGATACGTTTGAGAAAGATCTGAAGATAGAACCTACGGAACTGGTGATGAGTGAGGGGATGAGCAAGGGGGCGGGGAAGGAGGACGCCTTGTCTTCCAAGTGGAGTAACTGGGTAGTTGGAGGGGCCATGTATTGAGGCCATGTATTGAGGTGCAGCAGGAGTGAGAGAGAATATTCGAGTTCTCTGCTTGGGATGCGTTTTAAGTCAGAGTCTATGGGACTTCCAAGCGGAGACACCAAGGAGGCAATTGTGTGTGAGGCTCGAGTTGAGAAAACTGATAAGATTTGGGGAGTTGCCGGCACATGGTTGGACTGGGGCAGGAGTGGTCCAACTTTCTGGGCACCTGCCCACCTCACAGCACCTGAGCCTCACAGCGACCCCTGGAGGTAAGAAGGCACAGTGCCCTTGCTTTCAGCCAACATCCTTTTCTTTCCTCACATTATTCCCCTGCTTAAAGGCCTCCATGGGCTAAAATGGGGAGCCCAGGGCCTGGACAGCAGCAGCTCGCCTCTCTGACTCGGTCTCCTGTCATGCCCCCTTAGTGCCAACCGTGGCAGCCCTGTCCCCTGCCTTCTCTGCCCACCTACCACCTGCCTTTCTCCCTGCCCACAGCCCTCTTGGAAATGCTCCCCCAACCTCCAGATGAGACACAGCTCTGGCCACTGGCCTCCCCAGGAAGCCTTCCCTGACCACTGCCCTCCAAGCACACATATGCACACATACACGCACTAGAGATGAACACCCCACACGCACTATACACACAACACACATACCACATGTATGCACACAACACACACAGTGCACACAGACACACCCACACAATACACACAACACACACCATATACTCACTACAACACACCATACGTTAAACACACCATACATAATACACACACACACACACACACACACACTCACGCACTTCCCGCCATCCAGGCAGCACCGATTTCCCCTTTCCCTGAAATTGCTCGGCACTGACTCTGCTGCCATCTAAATAAAATGATACGTGCAAAACACCTGGGCGGGAACCTGGCACACAGGGTCCTTCCTTCTCCCCACCAAGGCCCTGAACACACCTGGTCTGGCACCGATCGGCCAGAGGAACAACAAGTGCCT
Source organism: Leucopleurus acutus (assembly GCF_964270905.1). Classification (NCBI taxonomy): domain Eukaryota; kingdom Metazoa; phylum Chordata; class Mammalia; order Artiodactyla; family Delphinidae; genus Leucopleurus; species Leucopleurus acutus. The sequence continues at coordinate 41,997,833 of NC_139154.1, forward strand.
GCAGGGCTTTGGGCAGAGAATGAATAAACGGCCACATTCGGGGGAGCTGAGAAAACTCCCAGGAACAAGCTGCCTGAACGTGGGGGTGGCTTGCGGACAGTGCGCGGACACCGCCACCTGCCCCTGCGTCCATGCTTCCCGCACCAGAGCCAGCACGGCCCCAACTGCTCAACAGTATTTTACGGAAGCAACAGAGAGGCAGATTCCCTCACAAAACACACAACGAAACAAACTCCGGGGCCGGGAGTACGAGATTGGCTCTAAGCTGGCTCTGCCGTTAACTCCCTGAATGACCCTGGACAAATCACTTAGTGTTCCAGCCCTCAGCTGCCCCATCTGTCAAATGTGGATCGTCTTTCCCCAGAGCCCCTCACGGGATGGGTGCGAATCAACAACTAAGGGCTTGCAAATGAAAGCACCAGACAAAGAGCAGTCTAGGAGAGACGTTGCCCTTTCCTCAACCCCTGAGAGTTGACAGTGTGGATGCCACCAACTGGACCTACTTCCCCATCTAATTCCAGGGATATGGTTCCCCCAGTGCCGCAAAGAGACGGAAGGAAAGGAAATGACTTTCCCCCTCAGGACTCTGAGCTAGGCATGCAGCCAAATATTTTTACTTAATGTCAGAGGAAAAAATTCAAAGACCTCCACACTCTTCACAACAGTGTCAAAACTAGAACAGTCTTGGCGCACAAATCACTTTTACTTCCACCGTCCCTGGACATAGCCCTGCATGGGGCGTGAGGCACGTGCACGTCCAGAAACCAGAATCACAGAGCTCCTGCTTTGCCGGGGCCCTCGCAGAGATCCGGGGCCCCTAAGAGTCCTAAACACCGTCCCAGCTCCCAGCGGCACAGCAGGGACTGACCACAGCCTCTGTACTCGGGGGCTGCATTGAGTGACATCTACGTCAGAGTGTCTGAGACCACAACGGCCCCTGGACGTGAGGCTGATTAAGGAGGGTTACGTGAATTGCCGAATTAAGTCGTCCAAAATTGGATAAAGCGATTGTGAAATCTGTTTTGAGTCAACCTATACATGTCTCATTGCAGGAAAATGTCTCAGTAAGAGTTCATGGAGGGGAAAAAAAAAAAACCTAGCAACTCATTGTTGGCTGACCTTCCTGGGCTCCTAATATTCAGCTCCCCAAAAGGCATCTTCGCCATGTAATTTCCAATATGGGAACAATTTGAGTTGCAATTAGGCAAATCTCAGAAGGTTCTGCCACTGATTTGTTCGTTCTCTCAATATTATTCTACAGGACACACTAAAACGCTATGCCAGGTTCACACAGAGGGCAGCTGGGAACAGCACATGTGGGTTACGGAGGCTGGGTAAACACATCCCTGCTCAGTAATGGTACCGTCAGGCCTCTGGAGCTGGGCTCCTGGCCCTCCACCCCCAAGGGCATCTACTAATGGCCCTGGTGGGGGCAGGGCTATTAGCAACTCAGAGCTTTGCGCTGGGGTGATAGTCTGTCCAGGCTCTAGGCAGTGAGTGGGGAAGTGGTCAGGGTAGCTACCAGCTGCAGTGCAGCCCCCGGGGGCTGCAGGTGAAGGAAGAGGTAACAGACTCTGGCAGTAACAGGAGATTTTGCTACAGGCCACATCTTTCACCGAGCACCTCTGCTGTGCCAAGCCCGAGCTAGGCCCTAGGGACACTGAGATGAGAAAGACACAGCCAGCCTTGATCTCAAGGAGACTGGTGGGAGGACATACCAGCAAGCAAACCCAATTGTTTTATAAGACAAAGAGTTACAATGAAGGTATTATTTTCAGAAGTGCTGTGAAAGCACAGAAATGGAAGAGATTCAGTCTACCTATGGTGTGAAAATAAGCTTCATAGAGAAGGGCGTATTTGAGTGGGCCGAGACGCATGGGTAAGAGTTCGGCAGAGAGGGAAGAGGTACTTCCTCCCTTGGTTGGGATGGGTTGGTACTCCCTGAGCTGGGAGTGCCTCTCATGGGCTGAGTCATGATGATCTTTCTCACCAAGCAAAATAAGCTGGTCTTCAGTGTTAAACTGATGTCTTCTTCCCTTGTCCCTGGTCTCCAATGACAAGGAAAGGTCATTCCAGCCCTCTGGGGCACTTCTTGCCTGCCCAGGATTCCTATTATGACCTGTCCTTTATCCTGAGCGGCTGGTTTGCTCCCAGTGACAAGGAACACCTTCATCTTCCTCGAAGTTCTGCAGCGGCCGTCTCGCCCCCTTCCTGACCAGACCAGAGCTCATGCTTGAGACCAGATCCTGGGGGAACTCACGCTTAGGTGCAGGCAAAATCAGCCTTGACTGGGAGGCCCTGGAGGGCAAGGACCGTGTCAACCTGATCCTTGATTCCCCTCTTTCCCCAAACCTGCTCAGGGTACAGCTCTCAAGAATGGATGAATGAGTGTGTGTGTGTGTGTGTGTGTGTGTATGTGTGCACGCGCGCACATGTGTGTGTCCGTGTCAACGTGCACAGGCGTGTGTGTGTGTCTGTGTGCAGGAGTGAGTGAGTGAGAAAACACAACCGATAGGCAGGGCAGTGCTTGCATATCTGAGGCAGAGCTTAAGCCTGACCCTTGGGGCCAGCTTGAGGGCCGGGTCTGTTAGCAGGACAGGTGGGGAAGGTAGGACAAGAGTCACAGAGCAGGAGGTGAGAGGTGAGTTATGACAAGGCCATGCGCAGAGTGAGATTTGGGGTCAACGCGGGATCTGGAAGTCAGGAAGGAGAGTGGGTTACAACCGGGCTAACGCAGCTTCCCAGAGTGAGAAAACCCTTGGGAGCATCCGGGGAGACCGAGGGGCCAGAATCTGGCCTCCCGCAGTCCTCTGTTCGTGCCGGCCCGCCCACTGGTGATGTCAGAGCCCAGGAAAGCAGCCCCCATGGTCCCCAGGACTTGGCGGGTAGAGCGCCCCTTGCTCCAAACACAAAGGCAGATTTAGGCAAACCCAAGCAGAGCTCCCAGAAACTGGAGTTTCCCATCCTGCACTTGAGTAAAAGAGCCTCAGGGAATCTGGGCTCTGTGTCTGGAGAGAGGCCTCCTGGCAACTCACTGTGCTGGGTAAGGTTCCTCCCCCGGGCCTCAATTTCCTATTCTCTAAAATGGGAATAATATCCCAGCCTGCCTGCCTCACAGATCTGAGGGAAAAAGCAGATGAGATGAAATATGAAATTATGTGGGAATATTACAATATTGAACAAACAAAGGAGATGATGATGACGATGAAGTTGATTGAGAGTAGGCTACGACCCACCCCAAAACTATTTACACAGCTCATGGGTGGATCCTCCCTTCTCTGTTCCAAACCTCTGAGGCATCTTTCCAGCTCCTGAAGGAGAAAGTCACCCACCAGTGCAGCCCCTCTTTCTCCCTGTGCCACCACCGGAGCCACTGCTGCACCTCCAGCAAAGAGCAGGCCGGATTACCTGCGCCTCAGAGTCCAGGCCTGGCCTTGCAGTTTAAACGATCATTGCTCAGCTTTCTGGGTAATTGTCTTGTCTCTGAGATCAAACGTGAGCTCTGAGAAGGCAAGAGGTGTACATATACACACACGCACTCGCATGTGTACATACACACACACACACACACAATGCCAGAATCAAGGCCCCTGAAACTCAGCCTCTGTGACCATTTAATTTCTCCCCCCTCACACCCGCAACCCTAGCCTAGCCTAGCCAGGCCTGGAGTGGCAGACCCCACTCATTGCCAACCCAATATCCATTCTCCCCTCTTCCTTACCTAAGAAACTCTGTGGTGCTCAGCGTAGGGAGCCTGCCTTCCCAGCCTCCCCTACTGCTCAGGGACCATGGGACGTAGCTCTGGCCAGGAGACCTTAGTGGAGGCCATTTGCCATCTGTGCACAAAGTTTCCTTTCCTGAGCTTCCCTGGTGGCGCAGTGGTTGAGAGTCCGCCTGCCGATGCAGGGGACACGGGTTCGTGCCCCGGTCCGGGAAGATCCCACATGCCGCGGAGCGGCTGGGCCCGTGAGCCATGGCCGCTGGGCCTGCGCATCCGGAGCCTGTGCTCCGCAGCGGGAGAGGCCACAACAGTGAGAGGCCCGTGTACTGCAAAAAAAAAGTTTCCTTTCCTGACACACGACCTGCCTGCTTCTCCACAAGCTTCCTTAGGCATCTTCCTGCCTGTGACATGGATGGGAGGTCGGGCTGCAGCTGCCACTTTCTGACCGTGAAAGAACCCTGAGGATGAAAGTCACGCTCTATGTACGCGGGGCAGGTGCCTGGAACACGGGTGGTATCAACACCCCTGCAGCGGCCCTGGACTCTGCCTCTGGGCTTCTTGTTTAACTGAGAAAAATAAGGCCCATTTCCTTAAATCAATTGTCCCCTTCCTGTTACACCTGGCACACAGTGGGCACTCAGTAAACGCTCCTTGGTTCTCCCAAGGAATGAATGACGCCCACATGGTGCCATTCAATCCTCAAAACGTCCCAGAGGGACCCCTTCTTCTCTCCCTCCTCTTCCTTCACACACTCATGTCTCCTCTGAGAGCAGAGGAGCTTCAATGCCTGCTACAGAATCCACCCTCTAATCCCAAGGGTACTTGTCAGGGTACCACTTAGGCCAGGATTACTTCTCCATGATGTCCTGGGAAGGACAGATCCAGGGTCTCTCAGTCACCTATGATTCCCTGGGCAAGGCCTTGTACACCTCCCAGCCTCAGTCTCCTCATCTGGGAAATGGGCTGAAAGTGCTCTACCTGCCATAGACGGGAAGGAACGCTCCAATGAGAAGCAAGGGTTTATCTCTGCTGTGGTTAGTGTTGTTTGTTTCTGGCTGAATGAAGGCCTGCTGCTTCTTAAGGATACTCCCAGCTTATGAAATCATTCTGCCAAGATAGTCATGGCTCTGTTTGGGGGCACAGCTCCCCTGAGGCAGACAGTCTGTTGTCTGCTGTCTCCTGAGCCATAGCCCAACCCCATCCAGTCGGTGACTGGACCCGCCCCTTCTTAACCTGAGTGCGGACTCTCAGGGTTGGCTGAGGTCAGGACAGGAGCCTGGACCTTCTTACGTCTCACTGGCCAGTGCATGAACTCTCCGGGGCCTCCATAGGACGGGCCTCATAAGGAAAACACATAACAATGGACAGAGCATGAAACTCATCTCAAGCCACCCAGATGGTGTTGGCCATTTTCAAAGGCCCACATTTGACAAGGCTGTACCCCCAGAAAGCCTAAGTATTTCAAGAAGTACCACTGCAGGATTGATAAGATCTGATTCCCTCATGGACCCGCTGCCCCTAAGCTGAGTGTCCAGCCTGTGTCGATGCCTGGATTTGGGCTCAGTCCTGCCCGCAAGGAGTCCCTGTGCAGAGGGGAAGCTAGTACATAAAGGACTGGGTGCAAGGAAGAGCCTGGAAATTAGGACCAACCGTGCAGGGGAGGGGCCTAGAGCAGGGAGGCAGCATTTCTTGCAGGGAAGCAAGGAGGGCAGCCTGAATATTTCTCCAGCAAAGGTGATGCTGTAAGAGGCACCAGCATTAGCAAGAGTGGGAGACCAGGAAGGCAAGCAAGGCGGGGTGAGCCTGGCTTGTGAGAGGAGGTGGGGGAAGGGGGCTGGAGGCTGGAGGCCGGAGGCCAAGGGGCCCAGAGGTTGGCTTTCATCTGGAGGATGCCAGCAAAGAGCTATTGATCAAAGCCAAAGCCAAAGATGGTCCTTGAGAAGACCAATCTGGTAGAGGATGGGTAGAAGGGAGGAAGCCAGAGGCAGGGAGAGCTTTGGGGCGGTCCTGGTGGGGTCTGAGCTAGGATGGCAGCGGCAGAAACAGGTAGGAGAGAGAACTTGTGGTGGTAGAATTGATCAGCTAGAGCTGCATTCTAGAAAAGGGGAGCAATGGAGAGAAGGCAGTCAAAGACAATGCCCAGGATTTAGCTTGGATGCCTAGGGGCACAGCGGTTCGGTGAACAAAACTCAAGAAGAGAAAATCTCAAATGGGGAGAAGATGGTGAGAGCAGCCAGAGGACGTAGCCCCCGCCCCTGCCTCCCGCAGCCCTGTGCTCTCCCTGACTGTGCAGAGCACCTCCTAAATGTAGGCGCTATCTGAACCCAGTCTCCTCCAGCTCTTACTCAGGGCAGCTCCCCAGTTCTGGCCCAATCCTGGCACATCCTTTGACAGGCAGTCAACTCAGGGATGCTTGATCCTCAATGGGTTGAGGTCCATGGAATCACTGCACTTGACAGCAGCACAGATATTTGTCCCCCTCTGGCAACCAGAGCCCAACCCCCTCTCCAGGTGGGATAATGAAACACTTCTCCATGGCAGGGGGCCACTGAGCTCCACGCAACCACCCATGCTTCAAGGTCACTACCAGCTGGCGCAGGAAACTATCTGAGAGTCTGTTTACTTACAGGCATTTGCCACAGGGATTGCTTTTGGGTCAAGAACCCAGAAACCCACGCTAGTATGATTTCCAGCTTCTTCCCACTGACGAACAAGCCCCAGGGGAGGTCATGGATGAAGTGAATGTACCGCAGGCCCGTTAATCACAGCTCGCTCTAAGTCAAATCAGTGGCAGGTAGGGTGACCGACCATCCCGGTTTGCCCGGGACTCTCTGGTTTTAATACCGAAAGTCTCATGTCCCAGGAAAACACTTACTCCCAAGCAAACGGGGATGGTTGGTCACCCTGACCACAGAAGGGTCCTCTGACATTCAGACATGGAGCAACCCTCACGGCTGCCGTGGAAACACACGCCAGAGCCGGCAGAGGCACTGCTCTCTGGGCCGCCCAGTCTCCCAACACCCCCCGGCCACCTCGGCCTCGTCATTGGGCACCACGACTTGTCCCCAACCCATGAGGTCTGGCCCGTCTTCGGCTGCCTGCCAGAGGGCTGGGTGCGCAGCACGTGCTCCCTAAAGAAATGAAGAATTGTCCTACGAAGTCTGTCCCTCAGCCTCTCTGATCTTTGCTCTTCTCTTCTTCAGGCCAGGCTGAAGGGACTCAGGTGGGCATTTAAGCCCGACAACCAAGAATTCCCAGGACAAATTCAAGTTTCTGTTTCTGATTCACTGACCCTCAGCCCACCCAAAACCAGTTTGGTCAAACATTTAATTATGAGGTCTGTATAGGAGAGTTTTCTAAAAGGGACGTTTTACATCCATTTTCTAAGATGTCCTCCTGCCGTTTCCGAGTTTATCTAAGAAAATTCTGTGTTGTCACACTCCACCTCCCAAAGGTGGAGGGGACCTCAAAGCTCACCTAATCCAACTACCTCATGATACAAATGTGAAAACGGACACCTGTTCAGATGAGACGCATCCAAGGTCACAGAGCGAGTGAGTGACGGCGGGACAGGAACCCAGGAGTCTGGACCTCTGCTCTAGTAATCTTTCCACTATGTCATAGCTGATGGCATCATGGGGAGAACACTGATCTTTCTGTTACAAGTAGGTTAGAACATAAAATTCCCACACAGGCACTTTTCCCGTACAAATAGTACCATGAACTGTTTCTGATTTAATCACCACGCATCTCAGCATTTAACCAAACCAAACAAAACCCAGGTTGGAATAAGCACCACGATGAACGTCATACCCAGACCATCCACGGCTCCCCCTTCTCTGTGCACAGCCCAAGGCCAGACGTGGGCCTGGAATCCGTAAGATAAACCTTACACATTGGGATTATGGCTCAGTGGTAGAACTGCTATTGATGTGGGAACGCAAACGACGTGTCTGCAGAGTGCTTGCGGCCTGGAGTGAAGGGGTTGCAGCCCGCTGACTTAGTCTCGCAACAAGCAGCCCCCGAGCTTTTGGGACCAGGGGCGGGGTCAGCAGGGTCACTGGCAGAGGAGGCGGCATCCCTCCGGGGACATCGCATGGGCCCCAGGGGTCCTTCAGGCAGCTGAAGCCGAGAGGCTCTCCTGTGAGTCTCCAGATGGCCAGCACATCTGTCTGTCTGTCCTACAAGCCTTTCTGCTACTTCCTGCATTCACCCAACTATGATGGAAGAGCAAGACTAGAGAAGAGGCAGAGAAAAGTAGATGAGGTCAGTGAATGACTCCAGCCAGTGGTGTGGCAGACTCACACTCCAAGATGTGGCAAGTCTGGAAGAGAGCACGCAAGCAAAGGTGGAGGCTCAGCTCCCAGACCCCCTAGGCTGGGAGGCTTTGCAGCCACCTCTGTGGTACGCACAGTACCTGCACATCGCGGGAAACTACAAAGATGATAACGTCATCGTTGAATGACTCTGAATACGTTCCACCCACGGGACTGGCTTGGTCTGGCTACTAGCTCATCCTTTGGGGAGCTTGCCGGAAGTCACACAGTGAAGAATACCATTCAGATGTTGTCATGGTAGGAACTCCTCAATGCAGGAGGACTCAGCAGACCACGTGGGCCCCACCTCGGTCCCAGCAGGGGCCCTTAATGCTGAGTCTGGCAGGACTGATGTGCACTTTTTTTTTTTTTTTTTTTGCGGTACGCGGGCCTCGCACTGTTGTGGCCTCTCCCGTTGCGGAGCACAGGCTCCGGACGCGCAGGCTCAGCGGCCATGGCTCACGGGCCCAGCTGCTCCGCGGCACGTGGGATCCTCCCGGACCGGGGCATGAACCCGTGTCCCCTGCATCGGCAGGCGGACTCTCAACCACTGCACCACCAGGGAAGCCCCCGATGTGCACTTTGTTCTCCACATCCTGACAGACAGCTAAGCCGCACGGCAACAGCTTCTAAAAACAGCCAACAATTTTCCTCTCAAAGCACAGACTCCTACAAAATGCTAAAGGCTCTCCATCACCATTACAGATAGCACGTACGTTCCTTTGTAAATCTTTCTACAATCTCAGCTCAACTCACTTTTTCAGCCTGTGTCCTGTCTGCTCCCCATCATTTACTCTGTGCTACAGTCACACCAGGCTTTCCTTCCTTGCTCTTCTGCCAGGAGTTTTCTTCCTCCATCACAAGCATCTCCCTTAGCTGATGGCTGAGCTCTCACTCATCCTCCAGGCTCATCAGAAGCTTCCTCTAGGAAGTCTTCTGCGTCTCCCGATGAGTGATTATTATCTTCTCAAAACTCCCAAAGAATGTCTTCTGAATCTGTCTTATGGCTCTGATGCTCAATAAACATCAAGTTGTATTAACATCAGCAATTTCCCTAGTTAGGATCTAAGCTCCAGCTTCCAGCCACATAGCCAGCAGAACAGAAAGATCTGAGTCCTCAAGACCATAAGGATAAAAGACTCTCACACGCTTTTATTCACACTGTTATAATTCAGCTCCATTTTTAGTCTTAGTAAAAAGCATTTGCAATGTTGCTATTGTTCCTCTGGGCCTGGAAACATTTTTGCTCCAAACACATAAGCTGCAAAATGTTGGAGCCCCACTCGAGCTCCAAGAGGAAGAAGCCCACATATGCTTTAAGCTGACAGCCAGGAGGCGGGCGCGGAGGCCCCCCTCTGAGCAAGCTAGCCACCCAGCTCCTGGGTGGGCGCGTGAAACTCACAGGCAAAAGCAAACTAGTAAAATGGGGGGGGGAAGGGATTGTTTTATTCTTTTTAAAACAGTACCCCCAATGTTAACTATAAAGCCTCATGAAATATTTCACTGCTCAGATCAAGAAGCGGAAGCACTGAGATGTTTGGACACTTCACGGCTACCACAGCCCAAAGCAGGTCACACCTCCAGCACGCAAGGCCAAAAGTGAAACTTGGATGCCTTTCCCCATCCTAGCTGCCTGGCAGGGGAACAACTAAATTAAAAATATAATGACTTTACATCGGGAGGACGCTTACCCACGCCACACGTGAAAAGCAGAACCTTGATTTCACAGTCACACCTCCGGACTCCGTGGGGAAGGACCAAACGCCAGCAGTTGTGTAAAGTAGGGAAGAGCCATGAGCAGATTCGTGACCCGGGGTTTCTGTGTCCCAGCAGTCTTTTCCCCATTGTAAGAAGGCCTACCTTTTCTGAAGACGTTAGTATGTGAGACCCATGAGGATCTGTGTAGATTTCAGACATACTTTACAGCAGGAACCCTCAACTACATAGGTCTCGCAAAAGTGAAAAATCGTTCGCTTTGACAATCGACCTATAAACAGAAGACGGGGGAGTCGTGAATATGCTAATGGATTTTCCCTGCTATGGCCTTGCAGTATTGAGGTTTCAGCCCCAACTTGTACTTCAGCTGGTGCCAAATCTAACCCGCTTTCAATCTTCAGCAGGAATCCCTGCTTTACATGAAATAAGTAGTATGAATCGCAGATGTTATGGGAGTATTTCTGAATAAGAAAAGTGTCCCTGCAGAGTTTTGCTGATTTTGTAGTTGGGGAAATGTTTTCCCTAAAAATGGAGCAGTAACCTGATAGCTGAAAGATCATGAGTACAATAGAGCTTTAAATATTTTCTAAATTAACACGTTGCAGAAGGATACGCCAGCCAGCAGATATTTATGGACACTTGGGGCTTCTCGGCAGGTCCTAACCTTACTGGAATGTAAGCTCCAAGAGGACAGGCATGTGGTTTTGTCCACTGCTCTATCTGCTATGCCTAAAAAGAGGGATGGGCATGTGGTGCATGTCAGTAAATATCTATTGGATGAATTGGATGGTTAATTAATTAAACTTCATTACTGAAAAAGAGTATCACCTTAGGGGGACCCCAGCTGTTCTAGGAAATCTGAGTCCAACAAGATACTTAGAACTTGGCTGTGCAGAAAGCCAGCAGAAATAAGCCTTGTCTATCTGGTGCAGGAAACATCTACCATTGTGCATATCTTATGTATTTCCAGTACAATAACTCTGCTGAAAGCAGCAATTGTGGACAGTCAAGGTACCTCATCATTCATTCACTCACTTATCAACTGAGCACATACTGTGTTCCCAGCCTTGGGTCAGGATGGGAACCACAGAAATGACCAGAACACCACTGAGAGAAGTGGCATCTTGAACCCATCCACATGCAATGATCTATAGAGCGCTGAGTAGATTTCCAACCTGGCTGAAGGCTAGGGAGCTGGCAAAGAAGCACAGAGCCCAGCCGTCCTGCAGGAGCTGCACATCCAGCCAAAACACAATGCAGGGACAATGCAGGGACACGTGTCCCTTTGATGCCTGCTCTTTCTCACGTCCATGTGTTTTGCCCCAGGGATGTGCAGAAACCTGAAGAGAGGGTCACAATGCAGTCCAAGAACAGAGTGTGTACTCAGCAAAGCAAAGGAAGGCGTCCTAGAAAGCTGGCGAGGAACAGGTTTCAAAGGTCCTTGGACATAGGAAGAGAAAAAGAAGGAGGCGCTGGAAAACTACAAAGGACTTTAAGCAGAGTGGTTAAGAAGATAGACTTGGATCAAATCAACCTGGGTAAGAATCCAAGTTTTGCCGATTAGCGGTCATGGGATGTCGAGCAAGTTAAGCTAGTTGAACCTCAGTCTCCTTGTCCGCAAAATAGAGGTAATGCTACGAATACCCCATGGAGTGTCGTGAGCAACCACCGAGATAATGTTGAGCCCGTTCCTCGGTCCCAGGAAGCGCGAAATGAACTGCAGCTACTTCAGAGACGGTAGCTTGAGATCAGGGGGCTGAAGGGGCGTCCACACCCTGTCTCACCCCACACACACATGATCCAATCCTACTTACGTTCATGCAGGACACTCTACCTAAATCACAGGCCCTCTGTCTACGGGAATCAAGCCGTCTTCTGATGCCTTCTGCCATGCGAAGGCTTCCTTGGTTAGCAGGACAAGGTGTGGTCGCCTCCCCTCTCTGAGAATCCACAACGCCACCTTCCTACCCCTAAAGCAATTCTGCCTTGTGCCCCAGAAACCAGTGTCCTCTTTAAATCCGCCCCATCAGACCAAAAACTCTCTGAGGGCAGAGGCAGCCCCTTTTCCCATCATGGCCCCGTCCAGGGGCCAGCCTGCCCCGTAACTGAATCCAGAACTGAGTTTCATAGGTAAGGAAACTGGACTCGAGGTCTTTCGGTCCATTGGGGTAAAAGTGGATCTGGGATCTGTCACTGGCCTCTCGCTCCCTATGCGGAAACTCTGTTCCCAGGACACCGCTGTCCTCTCTGGGGACCAGGGTGGCGCTCCACGCCTATCTCTTGGTGGAATGGAGCAATCACTGCAGACCAAGCTCCGTCCAGGCAGGAAAGGAGGCTGTGGGAAAGGCCGGCAGCCCCGCTGAGGTCCAAGGACAACAATGCCAAGATCCCAGCTGGTAACAGCATGTTGGCCTTGGCTGTGCCTTGGCTTTGGAAACCAGGCCAAGGAAGTCCCTCCCTGATGGCCAGCGCAGGCCGGTCTGGCTGAGCCTCTCACCACCCGGGGAGCTGGCCAGCAGCACCCAGACAGCGCTTGAGCAACCAACCCAGCTGTATCTTCCCCACCAGAGCCCCTCCCTCCGCACTGCTCCAACCACCGGCTCTGTGTGGGCGATGCTTCTCAAACACAAGTCCAGCCACTTGTCTTTACTTCCCTGGCTCCATGCTCCTGCCCTGCCCCCCTTCATAGTTCCTGGAACCAAAGTGAAACACTGTGAGGATAGAAAACGGGGGTCCCCATCTGTGGTCCACGGGGATCGCTCTGTCTCTCCACACCTGGGCCTGCTTGACTCCCAGCCTGTGTCACCTGGAAACCCCTCATGCATCTGTCCACCCGGACATCGACCCATCAAACCCAGACTCGCTAGGAAGGGAACCTCAGGGATGAAAGGATGGGAGAAACGAAGAGATGATAGATAGTATTTGAGCTGGACAACAGGAGCCTGGAGTCTAGCCCTGGCTCTGTGCTAATTTTCCATGAATTTTCTTATACTGGTTCCATCTCTTTCTGACTTGTGGTTTCATGGATCTCTGCCTTCAAACGGTCACCTGGAGCCTCAACTCCCAGTACAAACCAGAGGTGTCCTCTTTGAAAAAGGGGTTGGGGGAGGGTTGGTGACCACACCACACAGCCCCCTCCCTTCCTCTGAAGGTTCTAAGGACAAAGGACCAGCCAGCTTCTGCTCTGCCCATGACGGCTGTGATCATACATGACCCAGGCGCTGGTCATCAGCTCAGCTCCAAGGAGGAGGTATTTTCACAGCGGAGCAGAGGCTGTCGACTGGGCCTCTTTGACCCACCCAGCTAACCCCAACTGGCACGAATGAAGTCACTCCCACACCTACACCCTCCCAGAAAATGCATAAGGTATGCACAATTGCAGATGTTTTCTGCACCAAGCAAGGTTGCCACCTGCACCCAGCCCAGGACATCTACCCGGAAAGCAGCCCTTCTCACCTGGGCAAACCCTCTACGCGGCTCAGCCAGCTTCTTCAGCACGTCCCGCAGGCCGGGCCCGAGGTCAGGGGTTTCCCCACAGCAGGGGGAGGACAAGACGGGGAAGACCTGGCCCGGCCCCCTTGGAGCTCGCGGGCTGAGGAAGCGAGCAGACAAGACCCAAGAAGCCCAGCAGAGCGTGGCGCATGCCGTGACGGAAGGGAACAGCGGTGCTAGGGACAAGGGAACAGACAGGCAAACTGCCGCAGAGGAGCCGGGGCAGGAACTACAAGGCGGAAGCGGCACCCACGGCTGAAATCCACCCCTGGGGCCACAGCTCCCCTGAGAACCACAGCGCCCTCTGCCTGTGATGGGCTGCACAGGGGACATGCCTGCCAGAGAGGCCAAGGGCCCAGCAAACCCGCAAAGAACCCGCACCCTGAGCTTAAAATGATCAACTAATTAAAACACAATGGAAAGAGGAGACTGCTGTTTGGGTCCTGGTCATACTAGCTGTGTGACCTCAGGCAAGGCATTTGGCCTCTCTGATCCTTCCTTTCCGTGTCTCATAATACGTAGTAACATCCTCTGTTTTTTAAATGTGTAGATCACAACATACCTTTACATCAACTATCTTGATTTAATTCTCACAAATCCCTGTGAGACAGGAACTGTCTCTTCATTTCGCAGATGAGGAGAAATAGGATCAGAGGTAAATCTTTCTTCAAGTAAGGGCTGGAGTCTGGTCTGGAACCAGATCTCCTAAATGGACCTTGCCGTCCTGGCTCCATCCACCTCCCCGGGACAAGCTTCCGGTCAAGGCTGCCCAAACCTCTCGTCACCCGTGGAGGCTTTCTGCCTCTCGGGACTTAAATGTCTGGTTTCCCGCGTCCTGATCTTCTGCAGCCTGGATCCCTCTGGGGCAGCTGGAGGGGACAGTCCTCTAGCTCCAGAGAAACTCACTGTTCAAAGCCCCCCACCTAGAACATTGTCTTCTAGCTCAGCCAGACCAACCACTCCAGCAGCAGATTCCCCGGAGAGGAACAGGGGAGCGGGACAAGAAGGTTGAAGGGTTCATCTAGAAGCAGATAAACTTTACAGGAAAAAAGGGGAGAGGGGCGTAACCACGTCAGCAAACTCCCAAGCGGGCCGTAGCTGACAACACCAGCAGCAGAAGGCGTTCTGCGAGGTGCAGGGGCGGCTCCCAGGAGGACGAGGTCACACCTGGCTCTGCGGCCTGCTGGGCCCACTGCCCGCCTGGCCGCGCAGGCAGCACTGACTCACGGGGGTGCCTGAGGGGCCCAGCTCTCAGCACATCTGACTCACCATCTCCTGCCTGAGCCACTGTAGGACATTCCTTCTCCCAGAAACAACAACCATCTTTTTTTTTTTTTTAACTGGCAAAGGAGCTTTTTCATGTTCTTGGGACTGTAAACTGAGCATCGAATTTTCCTCAACTTTTCCTAAGAAGCATGCCTTGTGGGAAAGTGAAAAACAAGTCCATCTTAGGGCCTGAACATTTTCATAACTTTTGAGTTGCCTTTGTTTCTTCCAACGTCGTTCATCCAGGGGACGTGCAAGGTGAAAATGTTTCCAAGGGGCCACGGACCAAAGTAAGGACAAGGTCCGGTGGCCAGATGCACTCTGATGAGTACTTAATACACAGTGAGTTTAAAAAGTCAGAATTATTACCCACATTTTACAGTCATGGAAACTGAGGCTCAGAGAGGTTAAGCAACTACCCTAAAGTTAAGTGTTAGAGCCAGAATTCAGGCTCAGTTCCCAAAGCTTCCACGCCTTGACTACACCACACTCTATGTCCAGGTAGAGAGCAGCCCGTTCTCCTGCAGTTCACACACGCCTACAGGTGTGCCAAGGTGTTCCACTAAGCAGAACCCCTGGCCTCCTCCATCTCTGTGGCCAGGCTGTCTGCTCGCACCACTCCTGCCCTTCCCAACCCCTGAGGTCAAAGCCCCCAGCTGCATCTACTGGGAAAAGGCAGAAGGTGAAGGAGGCACTGCCATCTGGTCAGGCGTCGCGTCCTCCTGGGAAATTACTGACCTCTACTGAACTGTACAAGGCTCCACTCCTCAGATCGCTACACGAACCCACCCGGGCACAGAGCAAAGCCTTCTGCAGAAAGGCGCCTGCAGGGACACAGCTGGCCCTTGGGAGTACACCTGCGCATCAGCAGACGGGCCTACCAACATGCAGGTGGCCGGGTGGGTGCTGCCCAGATGCAGCGAGCCCACGCTGGGTATTGGGTTTGCCCCTCCAGACCCACCCGACACCCTGCTCTGTGCCCTGGAGGCTGGCCTGAGGCTGCAAAAATGGGCCCCCTTTCCTCTGGCTTCCAGCTGGGTTTGGCCTGTGGAAGGTGTTAGCACCGGAGCAGAGGGCAGGTCTATACCTTCAGCTGCTCCCCCTGCTCCTTGCTCCCCACTGCCCCTTGCCCAGGCCACTTTGTCACCCCTTTCGTGGACCTTGTCCTTCTCACACTTTTTCAGTAGTCCCTTCATTAAACTCTCCCCTGCTACCTCCATCTGTTTCCTGCCAGGACCCCAACTCATTCAAAGCCATGTAGGGCAGAGGTGCTGACCTCAGTAGAAGGAAGTGCGGGGTAAGCGAGGGCGACTTCTGTGGCTTTTCTCACCATCAGAGCCTGGACTTTTTTTTTTTTTTTTTTTTGGCTGTACGCGGGCCTCCCACTGCTGTGGCCTCTCCCGTCGTGGAGCACAGGCTCCGGACGCACAGGCCCAGCGGCCATGGCTCACGGGCCCAGCCGCTCCGCGGCATGTGGGATCTTCCTGGACCGGGGCACGAACCCGTGTCCCCTGCATCGGCAGGCGGACTCTCAACCACTGCGCCACCAGGAAAGCCTGAGCCTGGGCATTTTACATGCTGCTCTTAGTACTGTTCATTTAAATAATTGGATACAATCTATAAGTACCCACATTCCTGCGAGCCACAGCCTCACTCCCCGGCAGCAAATTCCTTGAGGACTAAAGAGAGAGAGACCTTGGCCTTGGAGCCTTCCCAAGAGCCACAGGTGAGCACCCTCACACTCACTACACATGCCAGGTAACGTCGTGACCCAGGGTGACATACTGCACACGGCATGGTTTTGGATTTAAATGTAACATTTTTACTGAAACCTGTTATCTTCTCTGTCTCCAATAGGATTGACTTGTTTTTAGTCGGTACAGGTTGATTCTTGGTGGGAGAGATAAAAATGCCCAAGTCCCACTTCCTACCCTCAAGAAGCTCGTAGATAAGAGAATATAACGTGTTAGGAGCTAGAAGCACACAAAGGTGACCCTAACACTGTCTGGAGGTAGCAGGGAAAGATGCACATTGGAGGTGGGACCCAGATGATTTTTGAAAGGTGGTAAATGAACTCCTCAGGTGAATCAGATGAATGAGGGCCCTCCAGGCAGCAGGAACAGCATGCGTAAAGGTATGGAAGCAAGGAAGAGGAGGTCGGGTTCTGTGCACTATAACCAGGGCATAATGACCAACGCTTGGCATGTGTGTAGGGAACTGATAGCCATCAAACTGGAGAGTGAGGCCAAGGCCTTGCAACCACGCTCATAATTCAGAAAGAAGTAAAAAAAACACCAGTAAACCAAACAAGAAATGACTCTGTCAGCAAAGACCCATGTGTGAGGCACTGCTAAAAGACAAAATGGTCTTCTTAAGTACAAAGCACTCCATGGTCAACTCATTTCTGGGTTCAAATGTACGCTCCAGAAAAATGAGACCTGAGAAGTAAGAAAATGCAGGTCACATTTTGGAAGCTGTTTAAATACTAGCCATTGTTGAGTACATGTAGTCCATGAACTAGAGTGTATCTGTACCAGCTGGTCTTAAAGATGGAGATGTGGATGGATGGATGGATGGATGGATGGATGGATGGATGGATAGATGGAAGGAAGGAAGGAAGGAAGGGAGGGAGAGGAGAAGGGGGAAACATGGATGAGATAGAATTAATTCATACATAAATGATATAAATACATAAATGACAAAGAGACAGGTTAAAAATAAATAGATGTTCCCAAAACACTCATCAGCTCTCCCTCCCCCGCCATCAAGCTTCATCCTAACTCAGTGAATGAGCTCTGCCTGCTGCCACAAAAACAAAAATAATTTGGGAATGATGGGCTGAATTGGAAGCCAAGTTCAAAACTTCCAGAGCCTTGAGAACACACAGTGCTGACCCCTACACGATCCCACAGGAAACTGGGGAGAGGACCAGAGTGCCCATCTTTGCCTCTTATTGGCCCTGCTCCCCTGGTCTATGTGGGGATCACATGTGGGGATCCTGCGAGAGAACAGTGCTCTGGGGAACATCCCAGACTGTAAATTCCAAGGAACATTTCAACCAATTGAAGGAAACTCTTGCAATTTTGTGAGCCACAAATGGCTCCAAGGAAAGTCTGGTTCAACTTTCAGACCTGGCAATACCTCCTTCATGGCAGAAGGACAGTGGCCATGAAATGACCAGTTTTTCCTTCCCCATTTTCCCAAAGGAAAGGGCCCTGAGCTGGGAAGGTTGTATTTTCCCCACCTGCGGTTTTATGTTCAAGCCAAGTCAATAAACTGAAATATAGCTTGGGTTCAGATGATTCTCAAAGAGGAAAACAGCAATTTTGCCTTCAAAGGGACAGAGCTTGGAGCCAGGAAACAAGAGTTATGTTTCCGGCTGAGCTAGGGGAAATCTGGGCTGCAGGCTTTGAGAGGCCAAGCTCCCCCCAAGTCCAGGGGTGGCTGGGGATGACCCAGGCTCTGGTGACGGTGGGCATCTGTCGCATAAGGAAGACAAGAGTTCATTCGTGGGCAGAGCAGACACTGAGAAGAGAGCGGTTCCTGCTGGGAAAGTCAACGGAACCAGGACACAGCTGTCCGCTGGTGCCTCTAGAAGAGCAGAGAAAACGGGGCAAAGCACCGAGGAAGGAACGGTCAGTCATACAGATAAGAGGTAGTGGAATGAAAGGGCGGCCACGTGAGGAGCATGGAAGGCGGCCCTCAGAATCACGAGGCTCCCATTCAGGTCTCTGCTTGACCGCAAGGTTCCTACGTGGCTCTACGCAAGTCATTCTCCATTTTCTCATCCATAAAATGGACATAAGCGTATCTGCCCTGCTTATCTCAGCAGCAGGAAAGAATGTGAGACAGCCTCAAGGTTTCAGCAAAAACCACTTGATAGCATGCCCCGGAACAGGAGAACTGCCCCCAAGGGATCTTGTTATCATTGACATTCCTGAGTCTTCTCTGGCATAGAGCAAGCCAGATCACCGTCTTCCTGCTCCAATAAATGCAGCTGCGCTCCTGGCCTTGCCTGATTCCCCCATAACCAGCTCCGAATGTGGGCCTTCAGCTGTCCCAGCGTCCAACCCCGGAGGACTGTATACAGTGTCAACACACCCCAACACCCAGCCGCAACTGAAACATGACAACATGTAACACGGACCCTGTCCAATTCATCACGCCTGTATCTTCCTAGGCACAATGCTACATAGAGAGACATTCAACAGCTTTCAATACACATGGGAACCCGCATTGCTCTCCACCCGGGAAAAATCTGCCAGATGCCAAGAGGTTTATTTTTCTAGGATTAACACAATGACAGGGAATCAGCCATATATATTGTTGAATATGACGAGCCAAATATTTTTCTGTAATTTCTACAATAATATGAGGAAAGCTGAAAAAGAAAAAAAAAAGCAGTCGCCGGTGTTAGGCTGGTCGTTGCAGGCGCCAGCCTCCAAAAATAACAGCCATTCCTACGAATTACCAACAAGGCTGTTTGCAAGACTGTTGCTTGATACAAGAAATGGAACGTATTAATAGGAGCTTCCCGGGAAGAAGGGGCTTAGGGAGGACAGACTGACCCAAGACAGAGGACTCTGGGGAGGGCGGGAGCTCTCAGCCACCAGTCCCCGGGATGTGCCTTCCCCGGGGCTCCGGCAAGGTCACAGAAGATGCCGCCCTACATGCACGCTGATTTAAGCACAGGCCGGGAGGAGGGCCTGGGGCTGCAGCCACGGCGGCGTCCTACAGCACTTTCAAACAACCTAGTAACTGAGTTTCACTCTGCCACTTTGAAACCCGATGGAGTGGTGCTGGAGGGGCAAACAGGAAACCAAAATTAAAAGAGGATCAGAAAGGAAGCTCAGTGAGAAGAGAAGCCGAGGGTGAAAGCAGACGCGTCTGCCTTGTTCACGTAGACATGTGGTCAGGGAAGGGCCCTCACCCCAGGCTGGCAGCAAGGGCTTCTAGGGCCTCCAGGGGTGAGAAACCGGGGCAGGGGAGTAAGTGAGGTCATCGTGGGAAGGAAGAAGGAAAGCACCTCAGGCTGGGAATCCAGGGAGCAGAGGTCCAATCTCTCTGCCTCTGTGGTCTTAGACCGGCCATCCCTGCCCTGGGCCGAGGTGTCCTCAGTTCATAAGACTGTTATACAAATGACGTGGGAGGGAGAGAAGGATGAACAGCAGTGGGAGACTGGAAGCTGGGGTCTGGGGCTAGGCCCCTCGGTCTTCAAACCCTACTCTCCGGAAGATCACCTGGGCAGCAAGAAGAGAGCCCTGCCTGGACCCAGCTAGGGGACGCTCCCGCTCTGGAGGCCGCGTCCAATCGCACTCAGAGGGGTTATCTGCCACTGGCCCAGGAAGGCAGTTCCGGAGCTTACACGTTCCCAGCTTACAAAACAAGCAGATCCCAAGCTGGTAAGAAACCAAGAAGCGGAGGCTGCGTCAGCCCCAGACCCCCAAGAGCAAAGTGATCATACTGGCCGCGCCCCCTCCCTGGGAACCGGAGCCCCGGCCGACGGTTGCTTGGGTAAAGTGATGGATGGTACTTGTTCAGAGCCTCACAGGACAGAGCCAGTGGGTGCTTCCTGCAGTCAGACATCTGCGAAGTAAAAGGAAGAACTTTCTACCTGTCAGAGTCACCAACATAGCAGGTGGCTTCCTTCCCCGCCCCCTCGCTGGTCCACCCAACTTTGTCCTCACCTCATAACCTCCTTTCTCCCCAGGGCCTTATTTAGCAAAAAGGGGTCTGAAATAAAGGAAAAATCTTGCAGAGGGAGCGGCTGGGGAGGGAGGAGTTGATGGCCCTGCGCTGGAGGAGCGCTCGGACTAGTGGGGGAGTTGAAGCAGATGCCCAAGACGGGCTCAGATTCTGACAGCAGCACAGACCCAATAACCAGAGGAGCCTGTGGCTGCTGGGGTTAAACCAGTGAGAGAGAAGGAAGGGCCAGCCAAGCAGGCTCCCCGCAGGAGGCCAGCAGCAAGCCCGGCGCTGGCTTCAGCTGCTCTCTTCTCCCAAGTTTTGGGACCCAATGAGATGTCGCGCAGAGAAGATGGCAAACACTCCAGGGACAGGAGACGGGGTCCTGGTATTCCCTGGATCCCCTGCATCCTCTGTTTTCTCCGCTCCCGGGCAACCCCCTCCCCCATTCTGCTCTCCTTTGCCCCACACCTGCCTGAGAAACTTGTCTGCTCTGTCCTTCCTCCGGGGTCCAGCCAGGAGGATATGGGAGGAGCTCTGGGGCTCACTCGGCCATGCCTTGACTCTTCTCTGTTAAAGTCCCATCTGGTCACTGAGCACCTCGTGGGTGCCGCGACCTGGAGATGAGTGGGACCCTGCCAGCCCTTGGGGAACTCCTAGTCTGGGGTGGTGGGAGAGTCAGGGAAGGGAATGCAGCGTGCTATCCACCCCACACCTGGCCAGCAGAAAACCGTTTCCACCGGTGAGCCAGGGATTTGAGGGAACCATGAGACCAACACCAAATGCTTTACCACTGGAATAAAATTGAAAATGTCCCTGGAACCCACTTTATCCAGAATTTCCAGGGGAGTTTGGTGCAAGTGAGTCACCAAGGACACAATGGCAGGTTCCGAGTGTCAGGACAGCTGAGCTTGGTGGATATTTAAACAGAGCTTGTGGAAAAGATGGTCCAAAACACTCAGGCTGTGCCTGCCCCAAAGCCAAAAGGGTTGCCTCCGTCCTTTCCAACCCAGCCAGCTGTGGGCAGCTCTGCAGCCCCGCGCTCCTCTCCGAGGCTGGCTGAGGACAGGAGGAAACCCAGAAAGCAGAGAGGGCAATGAATCTCCGCCTGCCGTGACAGTGCTCTGGCTTGCCCAGCGTTCTTTCCCTCCGGAGGGAAAGAAAGAGGCCTAATGGGTAACAATCTCCACGATGGATCTGCAGATTATTAGGGAAGTGTGGTGCTACTTGCCATTCGCCTTCCCACAGATGAAACGCAGGCTTTCCGACAAGGCCTCCAGCCACTGCCTTGGGAAGGCCCCCTTCTCCTTCGTGAGATGAGCACAGGACACAGGCCGGGGGGCAGAAATCATCCTGTTCTGTTCCCCACGTGTCCGTGCCGCTGGGAAAGAAAACCCAGACCCCACGTGGGAGAAGGTGGCTTGACTTCTGAGGACAATTTCCCCTTAACAGCCCAAGAAACTGTTCCAGAAAATGAGAATGATGATAACTGTAAGTTACCACTAAACATCACTCATGTGCCACCACTTAAGTCCGACAATAACCCCTCCAGGAAGAATTCCCATTTAACAGATGAGAACACTGAGGCTCTGGCAGACTGAGTGCCCAGTCCCAGGCAGCATCCGCAGTGAGACGGTGAGTGGCAGATTCACGCATCCAAATCCACTTCTAAAGGCCACACTCCTGTCATTTTCCTGCCCCTCATTCTTCTTGACCTCAATAAATACCTGATACCTAACAGGAGTGAGCTCCCAAAGTGCAGAGACTGTGGAAATGGCTCTAACTTTCGGGAATCACCAGAATAACATCTGTACAGCCTGGGTACACCTGGAAGTGGGGCTAATTCAGGCCCAGCGGCCACTGCAAAGGTAAGGATCAGGATAATATAATAATACTAATATTATACTGTCGTTACTATGAAGTCTTCCTTGGTGCAGCAAAAACACTGGGCTTTTGGATATTCCCCTGTAGACAGAATCCAAAACCTGATACTGAGGTCCCAACTCACACTGAGGGGAAGGCAGGATGCTTCATTCTAGTGAGGACTTCCCCGGTGAGATGCTCTGAACAGGTAGAGAGCTCTCAGCTCCCCACAGGCCCAGGACACAGATCCACACAAGGCCTGGCCTCCTGCCCTCAGCCCCTGGCCCCGGCCAGAGCCCCCCTCCTCTGGGCTCCTCCAACTGTCCCCCTGGGAGCCGAGCAACCCCCCGGAACCCATGTAAGCTGCAGCTTCCCTGCTCAAAGGCAGGTGCTGGGCTCAGAGGTACCCCGATGCCGAGCACACCCACGGCAGGCCTCCCTCTGACGGGCGATGCGCAGGGTGGTCAAGAGCTCAGACAGAGTCACACATGGGAGCCTGAGTCCCTGCTGTGTAACTCTGAACCTCAGTCTCTTCTCCTGTAAGTTGGGAACAGTATTAGGCTCCACCACAAGAGCTGTTGTGAAGATGCAAACATATAAATGCCTCAAAACTCTCAACATGGGGTCGGGTCCACAGTTGGTGCTCATTGAATTCTACCTATTCGTATGAGTATGATTAGATCCAAAGATTCAATACACTAGAAGGCTAAGGCACGTCTGCCCCAGTCCATACCATTTTCTGCCGTTTTGTCCCCAACTGTCCTGAAACCCCCTCCAGGCCTCAGCCTGGCCCTCAGGTCCTCAACACACGCAGCTCCACTCAGAATGGAGCCACTCGTTCAGCCCGCCTCTGACACGGACAGGGCCTGGGGCAAGGGAACAAGTGAAAGCCTGTGGCCCACGCTCCTCCCCCATCCCGGCTCCGCTCCATCCTACAGCGAGGGACTTCGTGAGGCCCCAGGCCCAGGGCTGCCCATACTGGGGCTTGGGAGCAGGTCTCAGGGCCATTTGGTCAGAGGTTGCAGGGTCCCTGGCATCAGTGGCTGGGGGGAAGGGTTCCTGGCACCAGGCTCCTGTTGGGAGCATTGCTTTGAACCCTTGTCTTCTGGGGAAGGACATGGCCAGAAGAAGACCAAAGCCGGGACACAGGGCACGTGGCCAGGACAGTTGCACTCACTTGTTTATCCAGTACATTCACGGGGCACCCTGTGCACCCCAGGAATAGAGAGTCAAATAAGACCCAGGGCCTGCCTGCAAGGCCCTCACAGTCTAAGAAGAGACTCTTCCTCGTACCTGCAGGAAGGTGAGCCCTGGAGGAGAGGTGTTGAAGCTGGCGGTGGGGCAGCCCCAGAGAGAGGCAAACCTGGGAGCAGAGGATGAAGGGGTGTCCCAGGGACCAAGGCAGGCCAGGGCACACCAGGAGGCGGAAGCAGGCATGAGGCTGAGAGGAGGGGAAGCACGGGCTGTGGGGACTGGCACAGTTTGGGGTGCAGATGAGGAAGAGAGGGAGATGAAGCACAGAAAGCAGAAAGGGGTGACCCAGACTCTAAACCCCAGCGCCCACTCTACTGCCACCCGCAGTGTGACCTTCGCTTATCCCCGTCCCCTGGGTCTCAGCTCCCCCATCTACAAGGTTCGGTTGTGGGGGGCTGAGAATTTAGGACCCTGATTCTGGCATGGGGCTGGCTATTATATTACCCCCAGTCCCCCCTTTCAAGCCTCTAAGAGAAGCCGATTAGAGCACATTTCCAGACGGATCTCCAGCAACCCCGGATCCACAAAAGAACAAGTGTGTAGAGCAGTTCCAGCTCTTTCCTTCCTGTAACAACCGGAGGAAAGTCACTCTGGCCTCCCCGTACCCCACGGCCCGTAACCTGGACAAATCCTCCGCCTCCCGCTCTGGTCCCAGCTCCTCCAAGGAGCTTTTTCAGCCTGCTTCACCCACCCCTCCTGGTGCTGGGCCCCACCTATGCTCAGAGCCCAACTCAACTCAGTCTTAGGCCGTGGGGACAGTGGCTGGTCTGCCCCTCCTCAGTACCTTGTCCCCAGTCGGCATGGCTGGCACAGAACTGGACACACAACGGGCATGAGCAAACGAACATGTGCTCAAGAGAGGCACACGGTGCCCCAGAGAAGTGCAACGTCTACGGAGCGCCCTGCCTAGTGTCCTCAGGCCCTGAGACTGTGGGCCCACCAGCTACTAGACAGGGCACTTCCAGAGGCTGAACACAGCGGTAACAGCCAGCCCTTCTAACCCTTTTAACCTCTCCATGTCTTATCGTTGTCCCTGAATCGGCCCTGGTACCACGTGCGGACCATCCCCTTCCTACAGCCAAGCAACAGCAGAGCTGGGAAGATGCTCAGAGAGCAGCTGGTCCCACTTGTCACTTTGCAGCCAGGAGAACAGAGGCCCCGGGTGGTGAGGGCCTCACCCAGTTTACTCCAGGTACTAACAGAAAACGTCCCCTTGTACCTTCTGCCCCCATGGCTCTGTCCTGCCTCCCTGCTCAGTGCCTGTGTGGCACCGAGAACATCCACGTCAGCTTCAGCCACTGCGCATCTGCAGCTCCGGACGGCACCCAGCCCCGGCCAGCCTGGGGCTCAGGCTTGCTGAGCCGGAAGGGGCCGGGCCCGGGGCTGATCACCCAGCCCCTGCCAGCCTGGGGCTCAGGCTTGCTGAGCCGGAAGGGGCCGGGCCCGGGGCTGATCACCCAGCCCCTGCCAGCCTGGGGCTCAGGCTTGCTGAGCCGGAAGGGGCCGGGCCCGGGGCTGATCACCCAGCCCCTGCCAGCCTGGGGCTCAGGCTTGCTGAGCCGGAAGGGGCCGGGCCCAGGGCTGATCGTTGCAGCCCGGCTGGCCGCAGAGCCCTCCAGAGCCAATGCCCATCTCCTCCAGGGGCACAGTCCCATGCTACCAAGGAATTAGCCCAATCCATTAGCACCCCCTCAGAACCATGAGCACCTACTTCCCTTAGCTCAGGGAGTAACACTGTGAAACAGCAAAAGCAATTCCTCCAAAACTTGGGGAAATATCAGAACTACAGATTCAGAAATCCCTAGAATGTGGAAGGCAGAGGACACATGACCTTTTCAGGCCTAGCTTCCTGTAGCTGATGAGTCCCTCAACTGGGTGAAGGGACGTCAAGACTAGGGTATAAGGAGGTGGGTAACATACTGACCACCCTCTTTCCCGAATCCATCAGCCCCAGTCCTGCTTCATATTTTTCCAAAACACCACCCTCTTCTCAGCGTACACCTACCCCCAAAATCTCCCAACCCTGTAGCACACGGCTCCTCTGACACACACTGCGACACTCAGAGGGGTCTCCTCACTACTCAATGCCCTGCTCATACCTTCATAAATTCAACACATTCACTGAGGCCCCCGGGAAGGCAGTACCCTAGGTCTCAAAAAGAATCTGGTAAAGGAAGGCAACCCAAGAAGACAGACCAACATGGTCACAGGTGAGGAGATGCTCAGGGAACAGCAAGACTTGGCCCAGTGTGGCAGGGTACGGGGGAGAAGCAGAAATGAAATGAAAATAGTATTTTGAGGTCAGGTCACCAAGAGTCCCCAATACCAGGCTGAGAATCACCCACCCCAACCCTTGCAAACCATAGGTTTGGGTTAGAATTCAAGATACACTCAGAGAGGGTAAGGGTTACCCGAGGGTATCCTCTGGAGTCCTCGGTCATGATCGTGGCCCAAGGACCAAGGCTGTCTAGGCCTAGATGACAAACATACCCTCAGCTTCCAGACCCCAGCTTAGGGGTCACCTGCTCTCTGAAGATTTTGCCCACTAACTAGATCCTTCCTTGACCCAGTGGACCTATGTAGAATCTGTTATAGCACCTGTGACACTTCACTGTGCTTGATGGTTGATATTTCTATCTCCTCCCACAGTTTAAGTCTTTCAAGTGAAAAGACCATGTCTTATTTATCTCTGTATCTCTAGAGCCCAGCAAAATGACTGGCATGACATACTTGGTCAAAGGATGGATGGATGGATGGATGAATGGATGGCTGGACGGATGGATGATAGAGCCTGACCTGAAGAGTCAGAATTCATGGAAAAGACCTTTATTTCCCAGCAGACATAGACTCCATGAACATATCCTAAAATTACTGCTTGCCAAAACTCTACAATGGATAAAAGTATTTGACCCAATTTTCTTGGTTTTCCCAGGTCCTCTTCCCTCTGTCTATCTATCCCATTGGTGCCCAAAACCCTTGGCAGGCTCCTCACTAGAGCTGAGCTGGGGCGTCAGGCCCAGCCTCCCAAAGACATCATGGGAGAGGAAGAGCCACGACTGGATCCTGGCACCAGAACATCCCTTTAGTAATTACATGGTTCCAGACAGACATAAATAGACAGATTAGCCAACAGTTCCTAAGCACACTGGCATGAGTGTGGACATTAAGCATTGCAACCTGCTGTTCTTGGCAGTCGAGGGCTGGCCTTCCTTGCTGTTCCCCCCACCACCTCCTCCTCCTCGGGGCTCTTGGAGGACTCCTCACGCCTGGCTCTGTCCACCCCTATTGCCCCAGAGCAGGTTGGCAGCCAAGCCCTGAGACTGGCTAAGGACTTTTATGAGCATCTTGTCCATGGTTTGCTGTTCTCTTGGCTGAATCTTTATCTGCTTTTAGTCATTATGTAACTAGAAATCCTGTACACACGGTGAAATGATTACATGCCCCGTTCTGTACTAGAGGAACTAAGGAGAATATTCGCTCTATTTCTGCCCTGACCTAGAAGAAGCACGGTCTCGAAGGTGATAACCTTGCTTTACACACATAGTTGATCTCTCCCCCTTCCCCTCTTCCTCCTCTTCCTCTCCCTTCTTCTCCTTCCTCCTCTTCTTCTTCCTCCTCTTCTCCTTCTTCTCCTTCTTCTTCTAATTCTTTTTGTTCTTCTTCTTCTTCTTCTTCTTCTTCTTCTTCTTCTTCTTCTTCTTCTTCTTCTTCTTCTTCTTCTTCTTCTTCTCCTTCTCCTTCTCCTTCTCCTTCTCCTCCTTCTCCTTCTCCTTCTCCTTCTCCTCCTCCTTCTTCTTCTCTCTCCCCCTCTCTTCTTCTCTCCCTCCCCATCTTGAGCTCACACCTCCTCATTATTTTTTACTTCCCCTCAGGTGTCCATGCTGACCTTGGATCATGACTATGACCCAAGGACCAAAGCACCTATGTCTCTGGCTTCTCTCCATCTTCCTCTCTCTTCTACACCTGACCTTGCCTCCCTCAGGCTCAGGGTTCCAGAATCAGAGACAGGATATTGGGGGCTGAAGTACTGATTCCTGGACCCTCCTCTCTAAGGTCCATGAATTCCCCAGGTGGAAAGTAGCCCCAGCCTCATTCTCCTGGCAGATACCAATCCAGCCAGGCTTCTGGCCACAGGTCAAGCATCTGGATCTGCTATCAGATGACCATGGCTCCTTCTGGAAGACAAAATATGACCGAGACTGCTTGCAGGCCACAGAGGACCTCATTTACTTTTCAGTGTGATGCTACTCCTCCTCCAGAAAGATCCAGAACAAGGTATCCGAGGTTGATCAGGCTACGTTCCGCACACACCCAATCAACGATGCAAGGCATCTCTCACGAGGGTCATGCCACTAAATGAGAAGAAAGGGGGATTTGAAGTCAGAGTCCTTAGGTTCAAGCTGCAGCTCCACCACTCACCAGCCATGATATTTGGGAAAGTCTCAAAAACACAATATGCAATATAAGGTTTTGATCATTGCCAAATGCTGGTGAAAAATAGTATCTTAGTATGATTTGCGTTACTCTTGCTTTTAGTGGATATGAGAATCTTTTCATATTTTTGCGGCCATGCGTATTTCCTTTTCTATCTGTTTGGAATCTTTGCCCATTGTTTTATTGAGTCACTGGATTGAGTCACAGGAGCTTTAACCTGGAAATTTGGAGGGTCCATAAACCTCCAAAAATTGAGTGTAAGTGTTAGATAAGTAAGTGTGCATTCATCTTTATTGAGAATGTGCTCATTGCTTTTATCAAATGCCCAAAGGGTCTGTGAAGTTTCAGAGTTAACAACCTGTGGATGAGATTGCCACCAAGAAGCTTCCAGGAGTTAACAACAGTTCTCATGGATCCGTAAATGCATCAAAGTTTAGGTCCCGAGCATCAGTAAACACTCATCTGTGCCCAGCACTGGCTCTACGGGGTCAGAGGATACTCTAAAGGATGAGCTTTGCAAATCTAAAATGAGTCAGCTACCCATGTTCAACTGGCAGTTGAGGTGTTACATTCCTAGGTGGGAGGGTGGTGCCCAAGTTATATCATTACCAATCACTTAAAAAACGATAGTTCCCATAGGTCTGGAAATTGACTGAGAGACGATGACTTTCCATTTGTGATGCCCCAATTTGGGACTTTGTTCACTAGATCTAAAATCCCTTCCAATTACACAGATCAAGTAAAGCTCTCATTGGCTACGCACCTATTCACCCCTAGGGAGACCATGATCATTAGACAACAGTGGGATTCTGATTACCACTCCAGTTCTGCTGTGGGCTTCATTAACCACAACTGCCTTGTTTCTAGAGGTTAAATACTGACCATTGACATTTGCCACTCTGGAATTCCATTACCCCCAGTGAAATGACGAAAATATTTGCAATGGCAATCTCTGCCCCATCAACCCCTGCCTGCGGAGAATAGTCATCACCGAGCTTTTCAAGGCTCCTGATGCTTCCATCGCCAAGGTATTTCTCAATGACTTTGTGAAAAGAGTAGTGTATGGGTGACCTCTCCTATAAGGGTGGTGGTGGGGGGGGCGGCAGTGTGACTAGGTTGCATATGATAAACCCATTCCAACATTCCAGTCTCTTTAAGCCTTTGGATTTCTTTGTAGAAAGGAAGTTCTGATATTTCAGTTTCATTTAGTGCAGGCCACCACTGAGTCCAGGTTGAAGTCAAAAACAAAGCAAATGGCTGGAATCACTCCGAGCCGCTCAAGCTAACACATTAAATCAAGAATCTCTAGTTAGTACATACATCTTGATAAATCTGGCCCAATCCAACACCACATAGCCTCCTCCCTTGCCCGTCACCTTGTAATTCTTCTGATGTGTATGCTTTCTCCTCCTGGATCATACTTCCTTCTCATCCCTCTTAGGCATGCTAGGATCTGCCTCAGTCGTGGATATGGAGGCAATGAGGGGCAATGAGGGGTGGTGGAAATATGTCTTAAGGAGATTTAGCACCACGTGGTCTTCAATCAAGTAGAAAGAAGCCCCCTCAGCCAGTGATGGAGAAGGCTGCGTCTAATGGCAGAGTAGGCACAGAGAGCCTGGGGGAGTGGGTCAAGGTCCTCTGAGCTGAATGCCCAAATGTCCCCATCTCAGTTCTCAGATCTCACTCTTTTTTGAACCACGTCCTCACTTTCCCATGAGAAACCTGCTGCAGCTGTGGATTCTATTGTACTATCATCTACAACCTCATGATCACTTTAGGATACATTAAGCTACAAGGCAGTTAAAAAGCAATACTTTTAGGGCATTACAGAAGCACTCTGATTCTCTGGCCATAAACTGCTCTGAGAAGGTAAAGCCCTGAGATGATTCGTTTCTTCCTTTCCAGTGCAATCGGAAAGAGCCCACCCACCCCCATCCCAGCAGCCCTCACACTCTGTGTTTCCACCATAACATTCTGCAGCAGCGGCCATTTAATCTGCCAAAGCTTTGCCCTCCATAATACTTTAATTCCGGGCAACTTGAGATGATGAATTTTAAAACCATTTGTCAACATCAGCCTTGCATTATCTGTATTCCAGTTTCTATTGACAAGAAAGTCATCACCAGCTCCAAACCTAACCTGAACAGGTAACCAACCGTTCTTCCCATCTTCAAAGGTCTGTTTGCTGTAAAGCTCTTGTGATGTCAGGGCTGAATCAGGCAGGAGCCAATCACGAAAACAGAAATCGCTCTAGGTATATCAAGCAGGATACAATTTCATACAAAAATGTAGATGTTTATAAAAACTGTTAGAAATACTGAAAGGAATAGGATCAGGGAAAACCACCATCCCTCTTAGGCATACCACTAGTTTTCAGAGAGTCTGGAAGTTGTAGGAATCACAGGAAACCACAAAAGACGATCTGGGTAGGAAAATGTCCCCCAGATCTCCCTTCTACCTAGGTTCAGTGGAGTGAAAGATGAATAAACTTTCCATTCTCTGTTATGATTTTTCAACTGAAAAGTTAAAATACAATTAGGAATCTGGGCAAAGATACTAAGCTGTTTTCACATTACATACTTAAAAGGACAATATTATATATAATACTTTAGAAAAGCAAAGACGAAAATGAATTGACATGGTTATCTCAGGCTACTTTGGGCCTCAGAGCTAGGAAGCACTCAACTTTCTAAAATCTTGAAGCGCTGTTCGCTTGTCACCTACTTTGACTTTTTTGGACTTTGGTTTTTGTTTTCATTGTTTTCACTTGGACCCTCAACTGGCTTGTCCATGGTTCTGGGATTTCCAGCAGTTTCTCAGTCTTTCTTCCACCAAGGCCATCACTTTCCTAGAGAAAAGCTTTTATCTTTGACAATCACTTCCACTAATTCCTGAAAAGAAGTCTTTGATCTCTCTTCATAAACCCCAAATTGGGTCCATACACCAGGATGTTCTATCCTCCTGTGCATACATCGCTCTGCATAGCAATTCACAGAAACTAGCAGTGACTCCTCCCAAAGTATCCTCAAGCATTGATACCTGCAGTCAGGTTTCTCCAGAAAAGCAGAACCAGCAGGATATGTGTATATGTAGAGAGAGATTTATTTTAAGGAATTGGCTCACACAATTGTGGAGGCTTGGCAAGTCTGAGATCTACAGGGTAGGCCAGCAACTGGAGACCCAGGGAACAGTTACAGTCTGTGGCCAAAGACTGTCTGCTGAAAGAATTCCTTCTTGCTTCAGGGAGGTCAATCTTTTTCTATTAAGCCCTTCAAATGACTGGATGAGGCCCACCCACATCCTGGAAAGAATCTACTTTCCTCAAAATCTTCTGATTTAAATGTTAATCTCATCCAAAACTACCTTCACAGAAACATCTAAAATAATGTTTGACCAAACATCCGAGTACCATGGTCTAGCCGAGTTCACACATAAAATTAACCGTCACAACACCTCCTCCAGGAAGCCTTTCTAGGTGCTGACCCACTGAAATGCCTCAGAATGTATCCTTCCTCCCTTGCGGCATCCCCAGGCCTCCTGGGTGTTAGGGTATTTGAGAAACATGTCACATCTCACCCACTTTGAGCCTCTGAGCACCTCAAAGGCAGAATCACTTCTGTTTCATCTTTGCAGCCTACTGCCCAGCCCCAAATGAGCAGAGGTCACTCGGTAAGTGTGAAATGAAAGAGTGAATGATCATTGCAAGAGCTGGGAGCTTACAGCCCAGTGACTGGTCCTAGCTCCTCTTTCCATAGGGTTCTGCCCTCTCAAAACATCTTTTCAACAGACATTTGAATGTACGAAGCAGAATTTCAAGGTAGACCCAGTGTGATTTCTTCGTCAGAGGTGAGACATACATGAGACCAACTGAAGATCACAGAGCACCAAACTCACTTAATATCAAGCCGGTACCACAATCAGTGCCTTGAGAAAACCTCTGCGGGTCTTCCTGCTGATTGTCACTCAGTGGGTCACCGCAAAGGGACAGGTACGCTGGCTAAAACCCCCTGTAAGTCCGAGTGCAGACACTGTGATTGGAGTCCTTGTGCTTCTCACTCTCGTCCAGGTTCTGAGGATAGAAACTGACTTCTTCCTGCGAAGTAAACGCATCAGGCCCCCAAATCACACCCCCGCCGTCAGAAGGGGCTCGTGCAGGGAGGCATTCGCCTCGGAGCTCCCACGGTTCCCAGCCCTGCCAAGTCACTGAATGGCTTCCCCAGACACTGCTCATCCCGCCAGCAGGTCCTGCTGTGAGCCGAGTCTCCTCATGTCCTGAGCCTCAGACAGACGCAGGGAGGAGAGCGTGAGCTTGACACATGCAGCCATGTGGCCATCAGCCAGGGACATCCAGGGCCCAGCCTGCTCTTTTAGGGGGTGAAGACAGACATGGCGTTCATGGCAGCGGGATGCTAGATTTCCCCAGTCAAGTCCAGACCTCTTTGCTGGGAGCCTTGAAAGCTCCAGGCTCCAGGGTTACTTGACAGATGTTAGGGGTAGGACCAAGGAGCCGCAAAGCCAGGCAGGAGAGAAGGAAAGGGAGCTGGTGAGGGAATGGTCTGAGGGGGAAGGGACATCCCCCCAGATCCTGGGCTCTGATGACGGAAGGAGCAAACATCGCCCCTCACTGGTGTGGGAGAACCAGCGCGTATCTGGAGTCAGGCCTGCCTCTGATCAGCTGGGAGACTCTCAGCAAGGTCTCTGGGTATCCTGGTCTGTGTCATGATGGAGAGAAGGCAGTCTGGCAATTAAATGGTGCCTGCGTCTCTACTTCCAGGATCATGGCTCTAATTCTCATCAGAGAACTGGGTGCTACCTCTCACTCCGCACCCCAACAGTGCAAACCACGCCCAGGGCCAGGCACCCAGATCTCACCGTCAATTGCTCTTGGATGGACCAACCAAGAAAAGTCTTCCAAAGGGAAAACATGGTTTTTCATTGGCCGGTGGGTTAGTAACCTGAGGAAATCCCAGGCCCCTGAACTCTAAACCGCATCTGAAATGGGTCAGGCGCTTTCCTCAATCGTGTTCTGCTGGTAGGTTTTCTCTGGACCAGAGAACAGGGCCTATTCCGTCCTCTGCCCCACCCTCCTAGCCAAGAACAGGACCAGACACCAGCTGGGTGCTCTGTGAAGGATGGGCAGACACAGACAAATGGATGGAAAGGGAGTCCAGTCTCTGCCGTTCCCGCCTCGGCCCAGACTGGAATTTTCTTTCCCAATCTCCATTGTTGAGCTTCGTTTCGCAGGGAAATATATTGGTGAGCTCAGAGCTCATACTTCCCCAGTGAGCTGCAGCTCACTCCTTCACCATTAATCTCTAGGAGGTTGGCTCCCCAAGTGGCTCCATTTCCAGTTTTATCTAAAACAAAAATAGACTCTTGCAAACATTCCAGCCTCTGGGTCATCAGTTCACAGGCTTCGTCCAGGCCTGGCTGGGGTTCCTCTCTCTGAGCTCACTCGGAGCACCAGGCCTGCCTGGGCACAGACGGCTAGTTTACGCTGTAGGTTGATTCCACACAGCGCGTTCTTCCTCCAGACCTTTCCAACGGTCCTTGGATACGAAGCTATTCAGAGACACTGATGTCAACCAGCCAGACACCACCGCCAAGGGGCAGGTCCCTGGGGCCAATTACGTCCCTCTTGGGGCATGACTCAGTCATCACTTAGGAGAGAGGCCACCCGTTCTGGGGGCCATCGGGGCGTGCTATTTGTGGTCCTCCTGCATTTAACTCACTCTACTCTGTGGGTGTTTGTTTATTTATATATCTTGCCCTGTGATTGGAGTGGAAGCTTCTGGTGGGTAAGAGCCAGAACCTATTCTGCTCTAGGACCTTTGCCAGAAAATATAACCAATATCCCTCCTATACAATTTTCATTCAAAGAGACCTCAAGGGACTTCCCTGGTGGTCTAGTGGTTAAGACTTTGCCTTCCAATGCCGCGGGTGTGGGTTCGATCCCTGGTCAGGGAGCTAAGATCCCACATGCCTCGCGGCCAGAAAACCAAAACGTAAACAGAAGCAATATTGTAACAAATTCAATAAAGACTTTAAAAAAATGGTCCACATCAGAAAACAAACAAACAAACAAAAAACCAAAGAGACTTCAAGACAAGAGAAATATTTCTTGAAGGATTAACCAAAGAATAGGCACTGGTGCTAGAGATTCTATAAAGTTCATGCTGGGTTAGACCCAGTGATCAAGAGCTACTTACCCAGGGTGATTTTCTTAACCGTCACCCTTCCCATCAACTCTCATTAAATTTTCCTGAATTGAACAATTGCCATTATGTCCTCTGCTTGCATTGAGAACTAAGATAAGAAAGAGCCATGTGAAGCACTCTGATTTATTTATGGACGGAAAGTTGTCTAATACTGTATGTGACAAGCTGTCCCAGTTTTACATAAGGTTTTTCCCAAGCATCTTATAGGTACTGTTATACATGTAACATCACATAATACATATAGATATAAAACACTGTAACGTTTGTTGCTATATTATATGTGTTGTTACTGGTCAAATTTCCCTAGTTACCTTGGCCTCTAAGATCACAGACTAAATGCCCACCCACCACTAGGAAATACACAGAAGTTCATTTCGAGTAACTTTCTCTCTGACTTTATTTTTATACTCCTATTTTCCCTTTACTCCATCCCTATCTTTTAATTTTATCCTGCTGTTTATAAACTGCCCTAAGTTCTTTTAGGACAAATAGAGATATAAATCAATTAAGCAATAGATTAACTTATTTCATAGCTTTATCAATTAAGGTAGGTTAAGTTTTGCTACAATAATAAATAATCCCCCAGATATCAGTGACTTAATACCACAAAGATCTATGTCGTATGTATGTGTGTATTTATTTCTCACACTCCCATCATTTATTTCTCACACAGCATCACTGGGAGCTGTGCTCCAGGCCATCATTGTTCAAAGTTGCAACCTGACCCAAGTTCCTCCTTGACATATGCTTCCGTGATGACTACAGTGGGAGAAAGAGGAGAAATTGTGTATTGGGTCTTAACAACATCTCACCTCACTTCTGCTCACATTTCACTGGCCAAAATAAGTCACATGGTCATAATCTGTAATTTTGACTAATTACAAAAAGAGCTGGGACAGACAAAACTACCGCTGATCTGAAAGATGAGAAACCAGAATATAAATTATAAACCAGAGATAAATTTGAGAGTGAAAGAAGGAACTAAAAATAATAAAATTTACATAATTTGTAAAATATTTATATATTAAATAACAAATTGATTTTATCTTATTGATGGGCCATAAAGTTATTTTACTCCAAAACTAATTTCAAAAATAAAATGCTTTCCCTCCCCACACATCCATCCCCAGAAAATAAAATAAAATAAAATGCTTTCTAAAACTGTAATATATATAGCTGCATACATCAAATTTAAAAACCTTTATGTTGATAATCTGAACATTAAAAAATAATGTAAGCAAAATCATTTATTCTTGGTCTATATCCACACAGTTTCTTAGACATACCACTCTTTAATATTGTATCTCTGAATTTCTCTGAAGAATGTAATTTTTTTCAATACGATCTTATCATTTTCGATTTTTCCATAAAATTGTCTGCAGTTTCCTTCAGTGTTGCATGTTATGATTAATAAATTTGAAATTATTGACTCTCTTGATTGACCCTTCTTTGTAGACTACAGTTTTTTAATTGAGACAGCATTCTGTCTCCTAGTGCAGAGATATCTGGTAAGTTTGGAGAAAATTTGGCCAAATGGAGGATATTGTCAATTTCAATTATTTTTCAAATGAAAAAGAGTAAATATTTCACTTTGAATAATTTCACAGATGCTGTCCTTTTGCCTCAGAGTAGTTTTCCTTGACAAAACATGTCAAATAAGTTGTCTCTATTTATGACTCTTTTGAATGGTTCACTAGTTTTAAATGCTGCAAAATTATAGGCCTGCTCAATTTCACTCCATTGCAGAGGAGAGTAGAAATTCACTTTACTACTCTCTGAGCACCACCACAAGACTCTTCCGTGAACCAAGATATCCCAGACACTCTTACAGAATTTGAAGAGTAGATGCTGGGCATCATTTCAGTTCTCATTATTTCATGTTTTTCATCTCCTCCTTCTCTTTCACAGAGAGAAATTTCCCTCCCTTTGGTAGAGATAAAGCACGCAGGTTTTGTTTTCAATCATTGCAATTCACTAAAAGATTGAAAACCTGATGTCATGGGGTGAACCCTTCATTTAATTTTGATTAAATATTTCCAGCTGGTTTTGAACAAAATGAACCAAAACTTAGAGGGTTTGTTTACACAAAACCTCAGCAAATTTTAGGACCCTCAAGTTGGTTCACAAAGGAGTTCTTTAAAAGTTCAGATACTCAAAATCTGATTAATGATAGGCAGCAAAAGGAGAAAGTCTATACTGCCATGCTGAAGTAGTATTTTGTACTCAAAATCAGTTTTGTCACAAAATTTTTGTAGTTCCGTTTCTCTGAGCATGTATAAAATGATTTCATTTTTTACAACTACAGCTTATAATTCAATTGATAGAACAACACGGTTATTAATTATGTGTACACCCAACCAATTCCAAGAACATTCCTAGTCTATAAACGTCTTAATTTAGTAAGAACATCATTTGCTCTACAATATTGTGTTCCATCAAAATTTGTATTTTTATTATCACTGAAGAAAAAAAAACCCTTCAATGTTCAACTTCTTGACAAATTCAATTGTATTCATTTCAGCTATTTCATCTTTGACAGAATTAACTTCCAAAAGCTTTACTTTGATTCCACAAATTGGGTGAAAAGTTGAACCAGTGTTAAAAATTAACTTGGTGGAGATTTTATTTGAAGCATCTGATGACACTGATATAATGCTGGCTTCATACAACTCTTGGAAAAGTTATTCTTCTGCTAGTACAGCCAACACGTCCACTACTATCACTTCACTTTCCATCCATGCCCAGGAAAACTTGGAGTTGAAACTGAGTAAAATTAACTTAGTAAAACAGGCATTTGGTCTAAATGAGTCATGAAATGATATGTAAACACACCTTTTGTAGTTATTTATCCTAATTGTCTTTGAGCACAGACTTGACTACAAACTTTTCAGAGGCATTAGTCCCTTCAACAGACTCATTTGTGTCTTCTAGTTTCCATGTGGTCAGTGGGATAACTACACCGATGGTATCAACAAACTTTTTGCAAGTTATACATTAACATTCACTTTCCTGAAAGAAAAAAAAATTGTTCTTTATTTTGTATTAAGCATGTATTTGGGGTTTTTGAACTCATTGTTACAGAGATTATGTTCCCCCCTCCAAATTTCTAAATACCAAATGATACAGTAAATACTTAATCATTGACACCAAAAATAAATGACAAAACCATTCTAGAAAGAATATCCAAATTTCTTATTCACTCTACCACAGAACTTCTCAGCCTCGATTTTCTACACATTTCACATGTAGCTAACGTATAATTTTCCTCATTTTCCAGTGACCCCACTTTGTGACCTGGTGGTCTTTGTGTACTTGCCATATCATAACTGGCTGGTATACCAGGTGAATTTCCCCCATCACCACCCAAGACCAGGATTCCAATCATGCTTAGTTGTATCAGGAAGCAAGGGTATCCTGCACGCTGCCCTTAAAAGGTAGATGTTACTTATGCTCTGTCTGGAAAGGGAGCTGGATAAATAGAAGTTTGCTATAGCAAGGGACCTACCTTTTATGTGAAATCATACATTATTAACTCGACCACTAAAGCAATAAAGCTAAAAATGCAACCACTAAAATAATATTGCAAAGTATACAGCTAAAAATTCAATAGGAAATAAAAATAGAATGCTAAAATATATTCAGTTAACCCAAAAGAAGGAAAGAAAGGGAGAAAAGTGGAACTTAAAACAGATGTGACAAATACAAAACAAATGGCAAAATGACATACCTAAATCCAACTATATCAATCATTACACAGAATACCAATGTATTAAACACTACAATTAAAAGGTCAAGAGAGAGTGAATTTTTTAAGTAAGTCTCAATTATATGCTATCTACAGGAGACACACTTGAAGCAATTTATTTATAAATAGTTGAAATTAAAAGAAAAGAAAAGACAAACTACGCAAACATATATTATGAGGACCTCTAAAAGAGTTGCATTTCCAAAATCACAGGGCTAAAACACAGGGGACACACTTGGTACTTGTTCCCACCATGGATGAACTAGGTCAAGGGCCAGAGTTTCCTCACACCACTCACCTTCTTCTGAACTTCACCTTCTACAGGTATACCAAAGCCAGCAACCCCTCTCTCCCTGGATCTCTGAGAACATACTCTTCCTAGAAATGCCACTAACTGGCTGCTCTCCTGGATCATGGCATCCCAGGATGGTTTCAGGAGCCAATGGATGGGCCCACACTGCAGCAAGATCCACCTAGAAGAGTAGTTACATAATCGAGGTGGTTTTGTTTTGTTTTATTTTTTTCACTCAAAAATATATCATGAATATCTTTTTTTCCAATTGATTTGAAGATACTTTATCTTTTTGTAATGACTGCATCATTTTCCTTTGTAGTATGAGCCATACTTCCGTTAACTGGTCCCTTAATAACGGCTGTTAAGAGGCTTTTCCAGTTTTCCATTAATCAGAAATTAATGAATATTCCAGTTCATTCTAATACAACTTTCCTCACTGGAACCATCTCCTTCTTATGGTAAATTTTCCAAGCAGGGTTGCTGGGTCAAAGGATATGGGCATTTTATGTTCTGGTATTTGTCACACTGCCTTATAAACAGGTTCTACTAACTTACACTCTTCTGAACTAAGTATCTCTCAAAACCTCAACTAATACTGTTACTTTTTTTCATGCAATCCGTTCACCTTCACTAATAGGCAAAACATGATATCTCAATCATTAATTAGCTTTTTTCATCATTATGAGGGTTGAACATCTTTTTATATGTTCTGACCACTTTATTTCTTCTTTTTGTAAATTGCCTATTCAATCTATTTGTCCATTTGTCTATGTGGGTTTTATTTTTCTTTCTCTTTTTATTTTTTAAGGGTCTTGTAGATACTGAGCCTATTAACCCTACTGGAAATGCTGCAAATATCTTTCCCAGTTTGTCATCTGGCTTTAAATCTTTAATCTGATTTTCACAGGGCAGATGCTTTTGTTAAATGTTACATGTTAAATAAAACTTACATGTTAGGAACCTATAGGGTTTTCTGATTACATGATTAAATATTTACTTTAAATCAGATCCATGTCCTCCTAAATAGCCCACAGATAATGCAACCTTCCCTCCAGGAGCAATGATCTAAGCTCTGGGGCCAGTAAGATGTTGATTAAATGTCTTCTGATGACACTGTGCTTCTTGCCTCTATACTTTTCCCTTCCCAGCCTCTTCCCCTTGACTTCCAAAGCTCTCACTGAGGCATAATAGAAGCCATCTGCATCATCATCCCCTTCCAAGGCTCCTGTTTTTTTTTTCTTTTTTTTGCGGTACGCGGGCCTCTCACTGCTATGGCCTCTCCCGTTGCGGAGCACAGGCTCCGGACGCGCAGACTCAGCGGCCATGGCTCACGGGCTCAGCCGCCCTGCGGCATGTGGGATCTTCCCG
Organism: Leucopleurus acutus; assembly: GCF_964270905.1. Lineage (NCBI taxonomy): Eukaryota > Metazoa > Chordata > Mammalia > Artiodactyla > Delphinidae > Leucopleurus > Leucopleurus acutus. The sequence goes on from NC_139154.1 coordinate 42,037,206, forward strand.
GACCAGGGCACGAACCCGTGTCCCCTGCATCGGCAGGCGGACTCTCAACCACTGCGCCACCAGGCAAGCCCGGATCCTGCTTTTTAAAGGTGATGTACCTTCAGAAGTTTAGTCTTAGCATTGGAATCTAGCCCTCTGCCTTTGTGCATTCGTTCAAATAATCCTTAGGAATCACAGCATATGTTTGGCCTGTGTTGGATGGCAAACCCCTTGAAGTGCCTCTCCGGTCGCTAGTGGACTTGCTCGGTTCCATCCCAAAAAGGAAGGAAAGACAGGAAGATCAGCAAGGGGAAAGCCCATGGCAGGACTCTGCAGCTCAAGGTCTTACCCCAGCCTCCTTGTCATGGCTGTGGTTGAAATAGAGGTTGTCATCTGTGAACAGGCCCAGGCTTTTGTCGACAAAGCCCAGTCGTTGCCAAACCTCAACCGCCTCCAAGCGCACCGTGGCAAGGGTTTGCTCAAAGAGATGACTTCACCAGCCCAGGGTAGAGCCAAGAACCGAAATACTTTGTCTTCTGCTGTTTATTTTTAAATCATGATTATGTGTTCCCTCTTCTTTCAAGGACATCAAACATGTAGGAACATTGTGCAGGGACTTCTGGGGGGCCTGGCCACTGGCAAGAGCACAGAGGAGATGTCAGACAGGTGCAGGGAACACTGTATCCATGGAGGATGTTCAAAGGGCTGACCACACTTGGCTAGACTTGCTATTCCATAAGTGTGTCTGGTCCCAAGGCTGTGGTCATCTGGGAACAGTCACGGTGCACAGGGTTCTCCTCTAAGAATAATACTTCTCCCGCTGCATCCCCCAAAGGGAGCTGCTTATCTTCAAGATCAGGAGGTGAAGCTGACATCTTCCTTGGTCTCAGGCTCTTCCAAAGCGACATTTCTTCACTCTGCAAATCCCAGCTCTCTGGAGGCTCATATCTTCAAGTAATCTACCCGTTACCCCTCCCTATCACTGTTCATTCATCAGAGACCCCAGTGTCAGGTGAACAATTACCTCCACCAACCAAAGTCCCTAGTTGACCTCAACATCTGCACCCAGCACCTGGGCTGCTTTTTTTTTTTTTTTAAGTTTGTCTGTTTTATTTCCAGTCCAGTATCACACACACTCACACGCACACACATACCGCATCCACTTGAACTTGGCCTGGGCTGCTTCTAACTCTCTTGACCTTCCAATCAACAGTGGCCTTTACCTCCACCCACCTTAACCATCACTCCTTTTGTGACTCCCTAGACCTTGTCTTCATATGTACTCCTTCACCTCTGAAATCTTGAATTCAGTCACCCTGATTTCCGACCACAGGCTTGAATTCTTTCAGCTCACTCATTTTTATGCACTATTGCTATACAAATACGTTCCTCCTACTTTGCGCATTCTTCAGCCATATAGGGACCTTCTGCCCTCATTTCTTTGGCCTCTTCTCCCTCTCTCCCTTCCTTCCTTCTACTCTTCACTTCCTCCCCCACCCACCTGAAATTTCATGGTTTAACATCAAAATCCCTCTTTTGTCAATACCCTCAAATCAAACCCTTGTCCCTTTGATGTTTCACCACATCCACCCAACAGAACTGCAACCCTTGGGTCATTTTGACCGATTCACTCCCTGTGCCTAAATGTAGGCAGCTAAACCCTACTGATGAAATTAGCTCAACCCTAGGCTTGGAGTCATTATAAATGTCTGGCCACCAGCTAACCCAACACTGCTCTCATCTTCCCAGAGCAGCTCTCAGATCTTCTACACTCTCAAACCTCTGCCTCTGCCTCCGCGCTCTTTCACCTCTCACTCCAGGGAGGTGACTCCCTCGCCTCCTTCACGGAAGAGACAGCTGCCAGTGGCCAGGAATTTTGCCAGATATTTACCATCAAACCTACCAACTGTCCTCTCTGCCTCCTACCCTCCTCCCTCTCACTAAAATGCGAGATTTCCTTCTTTTGCTCAAATCTAAGCCTTCCACTCTTCTTCCTCTGATCTGTTTCCACCTCAGATGTCTCCTTCTATGGACTGTCCACTCTCGCTCTCATCTCCAAATCCTCTGTCTTGCTATTAATTCCTTGCCATCAATACTTAAACATGCTCAAGTCTGCCTAACGTTAAACAAAGATAAAACAACCTTCCTCAACCCCAAGTACCACCTCAACCCTTCTCAGACTCTCTTCCCCGGTCATAGTCAGTCATGTTTAACCTTCTTTATTATAAAATAAAACACAGATACAGAAACACAATGTAAATGCATAATGTAATGAATTATTACAAAGTAAATAAGTTTGCCAAGATGTTCAAGAAATGGTATTTTTCTAGCCATCCCAGAAGCCATCCAGGCGCTCCATGTCAGTCATAATTTCCCCTTTCCCAAAACGTAATCACCATTTTGACTTTCACAGTCAAACACACTTTATGGCGTGTTTTTATAGTTGTATCACCATAGTTGTGTCCCTAGACACTGTAGTTTAGTTTTGCCCGTGGTTTCTTTGATACCTCTTTTGAATATCTATTATCTACATGTTCCCCCTTGATCCCTTTCTTTTCCTTTTCTTCACAATGTTTCAGTTAAAGAACCTTGGTCATTTGACCTGCAGAGTTTCTCCCAGTCTGGATTTTGCTGATTGCGTACTCTTGGTGAAGTTCTACATGGTCCTCTGTCCTCTGTTTTCCTGTACATTGGCCCCTGGATCTGGAGGTTTGCTCAGGCTCAATTTTGATCCGTTCGACAAGACTATAGGTTGGGTGTTTCTTTCATCAGGAAGTGTTTAAAGTCTGGTTGTCTTTCTTTTTAAATGTTAGCAATCATTGAGGCACAATGTCTAGACCCTAATTCTATCATTTCCTTTTGTAGCTGAAATTCTTCTGTAAAAGATGTGTCTCCTCTTTTCCAACTTGGTTACATGGTGGTATCGCTGATATGGGACAGACAGGATAAATGTTTGATTCTTTCCTTACCCAGTTGTTAAGATAATAAATTTGTTCCATAACACCCTCTCAAGAAGACAAGTAGTTTTGGGGTTTTTTAAAGTATTATTATGAACTCATGGATTCCTCTCTTTTGCCAGTGGAATCCTCTTCAAAATGGCTCCTTTGTCCCTTTGACATAGCTTTAGCAGTCTTTGATAGCTCCCTTGCTATCTGGTATGACAAGATGTTCCAGGCTTATCTTTTATATTTTCTATCCCAGACGCAGAATTAGCCATTTATCCAAGAAGCCTTGATTTGTTTTCATGGGAAACGATTTTTCAAGGTCACAGTCTTGGTGATAAGGATGCTCATGGATACTTAGGCAGACTTCTTAAGAGCGTGATCTTCATTCCTCTGTCCCCGTTTACTCCTTAGCCCATCCAACTTAATTTCTGCCACCACCACTTCCTCAAAAATATTCTTACTAATTGCTAAATGCAACTGGCACTTCTGAGACTTTATTCATAATTGACAGAATTGACCACTCCTTTCTTCTTGAAATACTCAGTAACATTGATATCCATGACACCACCTCTTTTTCTTCCTACCTTTTCAAGTGCTTCTTCCCATTCTCCATGGTGACCCTTGCCCAGCCCTTAAATTCTGTGGCCCTGAAAGGACTGAAAACATCGTAAAACTCTTCTTTTTTCACTGGACCTCTCTCTCTGACCTATACCACCCATCCCATGGCTGAAATTAATTTACATGTTGATACTTCTCAAATCTCCTATCATGATCTCTCTCCAGAATATAAGGCTACACTAGCCAACTCTTCACTTGGGTGTCCTACCCAGATACTTGTCGTCTCCATTCCTCAACATGGTCCTGCTGTGATGATTCTTATCTCAGTGATTAGGGGCTGCGCGTACCTAGTTCCCTGAATCAGAATCGGAGCATCCACCTTTGACTCATCTCTAACCCAATCAAAACCTGAAACTGACTCAGTCCATGCTCCCACCTAACTGTCCAGCATCTATACACTTCTCTCCACCAACACTACCCTTACTTCAGCTCATGCTGCCATCACCCAGCAGCATCTAAGCAAAAGCCTCCCTACCTGATCTCCTGCCTCTGGTGTGGCCCCTCCAGTCCATGTCCAATCCTTCTAAAACACAAACTGGATCACGTCATTCTACCATTTAAATGTCTTCACATCAGTCTTGAAATAAAGTCCAAAATTTTTCTTAAGATTTTTTTTTTTACAAGGCCTCTGCTCTTTTCAGAGAAGTGAGCTGATAAGTTCCCTTTCTGCTTAAGGTAGTTTGGATTGGGATTTCTGTCCCTGGTAAACAAAAGCACCAAATGGATATAATCCTATTGTAACTCAACCCACCTCAGGTCTCACCAGTCCATGGCAGACGTCTGGTCACATTAACAACAGTACGATGGCTCTTAGTTTCCACCTACTGTACAGGGACTCAGCCCCACCTCCCAAGACTCCCTCAGTTATTTCATGGCAGCAGTTTCCCCAATGGGTGCCTCACATGTGTTCAGGAACAGTTCTGGTCATGTTCTATTATAACACACTCTTGTCAAATGACTGAGGCCAGAAGAGTGAGATAAATCAACTGACTCCATGATAATCATGGGCAGAGGTGGGAGGAGAGTGAGTGTGGTTGGCAGCCTCCACTAAAACCACTCGATTAGCATGGAGGAGAAGCCACCCCATAGAGAAGGGAGAGTTGTTATCAAAGAACAGGGGAAGGAGAGCTGAGCAGACAAGACAACGGGGACCACCAAGGGCAAGGAGGGCCATCATCCACCACTGATGACAAAATGAAGGCCTAGGGAAGGGAAGAGATGTGCCCATGGTCATGGTCACTGGGAGAGAGAGTTGCAGAGCTCAAACTTGAGCCCCGGGATCCAGGGTGCTTCCCCTGCACACCCACTTCCTTTACAGGAGAGCTGGATACAACTTAGGAAGAGCCAGGAATGTTCACGACTTCTCAGGCCAGTTCTTTCCAATCCACTGTCAAGTTTGAGCATATCCCTGAACAGTGGGGCAAAGGCATGATTTGTTTAACAGTCCAATATCTCCCCGACATGAACACCAAGCTCCCAGGCTCCCCATGATGGAAACTGCCACGAAACAGAGGCCCAGACCACTGCAGCCTTCCTCAACTCAGGAAATGGCCATGTTATGGAGTTGAAGCTTGGCCCTTTTGCCCCAGGCTTGATCCAAATACCTCCTGACTCACACCCACTTCAGCCAACTCTGTGACTCTAAGATCCTGAAATTCTCTCACGTCTCATTAAGCAAATGAACCTGGTCCTTTAGACTTTTCTCTCTCTCCATCCTTCCAGAATTCCCTTTCCCAATTCTATAACCTAAGAGCTCTCCTTTCACTTCTTTCTCTAAGATTTTTCGCCTTTAAACCAAGCCCCAACCCAACCTCCAAATCCCAGACTCCTCAACAGAAAGAAGCCTGAATTGAGAGCAGGAACCCGGAGGGTGGAGCATGCTGGGACTGCTTCCCCGGATGAGGCCAAGCCAGTTCCTCCTCCTCTTGGACTTCAGTGTGCCCTTCCCGATGCCAAGCACACACATGCCAGGCTTTCCCCCATCTTCTGACCCACTATAAGCGTGAAAGATACCCTCTCTTCCCCCTCCCCCAACCACAATCCTCAAGACACCAAATTCTCCAGCACTCACACTGGGGCTGCATTCTGCTCCCAGACTAGACCTGAATGGTGGGAAGAGATGGTCTTGGCCCTGGAGACACAGGGGTCCAGGGCTGTTTTTGTTTTAAAAATAAACCACATGACTCTTTCAGATTTGGGGAATGAAGAGCAAAGGGAAAGGGGATATAAGAGAAGTTTCAGGGCTGATTGCCAAAAATGTTTCCCAGCCCCCAATTTCTTTAACTGGGAGAATCTCACGGGGGAGCCAGCCACATGGTCTTGATTTATTACGACTTCACTTATCAGGCTGGTATCCTTTCAGGCGTATTGAACGGCCAACAGGCAAGAGCCTTTTCAAAGCCCCTTCCCCTCCGTCCTGGGGCTGGCCGGTGGCCAGGAGAGAGGCCCTGAAGCAGGAGCCTCGCGCAGCCTCCCAGGAAGCTGCTTCTGCTGGATAACATCCCCCCACGGAGCCAGAAGAAAGCTCTGCAGAGGATCACATGTGACAGAGATCACACAGGGACAAATGGTTCAAGGAGTCAAAGTCAGAATGGACGCCTTGGGACTGGACATAGGTGTGATGGACACATGTGACCATGGGTATGAACGACAGCGTGGACAGTACCGCACACAACCAGCCTCCTGTGGGCGTCAGCCCCTCCCCCCCGCACTGGTTCACACTCACATACAAGGGCCACCGTTCCTGCCTGCTGGCGAGACACGCCCAGCGAGCTCTGTCCCTGCCTGTGTCTGGGACACCACTGACTCCCAAGCTCCCTGTGAACTGGTTGTTGAACCCGTGCACACACTCTTGCTACAGACATACACACACACACAGACTCCCAAGGAGTCCGTCTTCAGGAAAAGCCATCTTAGCTATGCCAGGAGTTCACTCCCCGATCTGGGTGAAGAGTGGGAATAAGTGCGTCTGCTCTCCACAGCCGCCTGCAGGACACAGTCTCTTCATCGAGGTCCTGCGCTGCGATGGATCCTTGCAGCTGGTACCTGTGCCCCAGGTGTGTGCCTGTGGCAACAAACATGTGCAAACACGTACAAACACCAAAGCCCTCAGACACACAGAGACGAAGAGCAAGTTCCTTCTGGAGCTGGCCGTTGGAGGTCAGGGGTGACCTCTGGGAAGTCAAAGAAGGGGACACCACCCAGCTCACCTGGTGGCTTTTTCTAAGCATCATCCTAAAGCCGGAAAAGGCATAAACCCAGCCACAGTCCAGCACCAAGACGCATTTTCCCACCAAAGGATCCTTACTAGACGGTCCTTTCCCGAGAGCCAATCAGGGGCCATGTTTCCTGACTTCTGAGCAGAGCCGGGCCTGAGCGTGTCTCCTTTCCCAGCCAGGGGTGCCTGTACCCCAGATGCCCAGCCTTCACACGCTTTTTTTTTTTTTTTTTTTTTTTTTTGCGGTACGCGGGCCTCTCACTGCCGTGGCCTCTCGCGCCACGGAGCACAGGCTCCGGATGCGCAGGCCCAGCGGCCATGGCTCACGGGCCCAGCTGCTCCGCGGCATGTGGGATCTTCCCAGACCGGGGCACGAACCAGTGTCCCCCGCATCGGCAGGCGGACTCTCAACCACTGCGCTACCAGGGAAGCCCCCCTTCACACGCTTTTATTCACAGGCTGCAGATAAGCCCATCAGATCTGTTCTGGGGCCCAGCCTGGCTGGTGGAGGACTTCCGAGCTCTCTGGGGCTCAGTCTACAACCAACCAGGAGACCCACTGTGTGCGCAAAGGACGAGCCAGCCTGGGTATTCCCAAAGGACAAGGTCCCCTACCCCCAGCTTAGGGAGGGGATGCGTTTTATGATTGGGAAACACACTGATGGTGACGGAGGAAAGAGTCAAACTCAGCAACTGGCTGTTCTATTCCCCGGACCAGGAAGTTCTAGAACATGATGCTGTCCAGTCAGGTGGCTTTGATGCTTCCCTAAACACCTCCCAGCTACGCTCAGTTTTGGGAAGACTCCAGGGTTGTTGGTCTTCACAGATGATCACAGATGATGGCTCTGGAAGAGGATATAAACCAATACCTCATCTTCCGAATGGGAAACTGAGGCCAGAGGAGAAGACGGTCCTGTCCAAAGCAGTGCAGAGCTGGGCCGTGAAACCAGCCTGGTCCAGCAACTGAGAACACAGGCTTTGGAGATAGGAGGTCCTGAGTTCAACCCAAACCCCACTGTGGCCAAGGGCCAACACCAGCTTCTCCAGAACGAGCATCCTTGCTGGTGAAATAAGAACCCCACTAGCCCACGGAGTTAGGTGAGCACTAAGCAGGACGCTACATGGAAGACTCCAGCATGGAGTAGATGCTTCATAAATGCAGAGTCTGCCCCTTCCTGGTTCCTCATTCCTCCACCACGCCGAGCACAGCCTTGGCTGCCTCCTGACCATTTGATCAGATGATGCTTTGGAGACCTGGCCCAAACTGAGACGACTGACCCAGTGGATGCGAGCACATCAGCTCAGCCCCTCCCAGGGTCAAGGCCAGCTGGAGCTCAAGATTCCAGGAAGACCCCCTCCTTCCAGTTAGAGCCCAAAGCCTGCATCACGCTTCCCCTTGTGCTCCAATCCATCACAATAGTAGTACCAAGAGGGGAGACCCCTCCTCGTTTGGTGGCCCTCCCTGAGAAGAAGAGAATCCTGATTCATAGCGTCGCACAGCCCCACGTGTGGCTGAGGACCTGGGCGGTGCCCTTGCCGTCCATGGACCCTGCAGGGTTTCCCTGAGCTGGAGGAACACACAAGCTTCGTGGCCCCAGAAGGCAGAGCCAGGACCCAGGGCAGCGACAGGCTGCTGGGAGGTCGGGGGAGTATGGTGCCTGCCACGCCTACACCACTTTCCAATATAAAAAGCATTACAACATGCTTCCTATCTATCTTCTCAACTCGGAGTGTAATGGGCCCTCTCAAAACACGATGACTCTTGGGCTTCCCTGGTGGCGCAGTGGTTGAGAGTCCACCTGCCGATGCAGGGGACGCGGGTTCGTGCCCCGGTCCGGGAAGATCCCACGTGCCATGGAGCAGCTGGGCCCGTGAGCCATGGCCGCTGAGCCTGCGCGTCCGGAGCCTGTGCTCCGCAACGGGAGAGGCCACAACAGTGAGAGGCCCGCGTGCCGCAAAAAACAAACAAACAAAAAACCATGATGACTCCAAGATGAATCTTAGCAGAGGAGGGCCATCCGCCAAAGACTATGCTAGGAATTTCTCCAATGGGTAAGAGAGGAAGGAGGTGGCTTTGAGGTCCTCCCCAGAGAGGCCTTCCAGGCATCAGAGGATTCGAGTCCAGCTCCATCAACGTTTCAGGACACTGACGGACAACCCCAAACATCACATAGTGAGAAGCTGGTTGCTTTTATGGGGCTCAGAAGGATACCTCCTAGGCCAGGTATGTCCAACAACTTAGCTGCAACTCCCCAGCCTGGAAAGGCCAAGCTAAAACGCCAGGCCTCCCTCCCCAACCCAGAAATTGGAAACTCCCTTGCCACGTGTGTCTAGCAGAGCAGGACCTACTGCATTGACCCAGTGAGAGAACTAGGCCACCCACTGGGGGGCTCCCTGTGATTGGTGCCTGCAGTGAAGCATTCCAGGCTGAGCCTCCCAAGACGCACACTCTGTCTGTTCAGTCTCCACGCCATTAACAAGCAGAGATTTCCCTAGGCTGGTCCTCAGCAGGCTAAATGGGGAGGAGAAAGGCAGATTTCCCAGGACAAAGAAAGTCACTTTGTCCAGGAACTTGTCATAGCCAGAGTGGGCCATCTCTCCTCTCTGGATTCTAAGACCTGCCGCTAAGATGTGCTAGGGGTGGTGAGAGAGAAGGGGCACTGGGGTCCAGTATAGTCCAAGCCCAGGGAGTGGAGGGAGCCCGGTGGTCCACAAAGAGTGCTTCAAACCGCAGAGGAGAGAGGAAGCTCTCATGAAGACAAAGGACCCCTCAGTCCTGCCTTAATTCTTGGGGCTTATGGACACTCTGCAGCCATTTGGTTTTATTTTGTCTTGTCAAGGTAGGGATGGGGTGAGAATCAGAATGTCATCTATCACCACGTCCTTACAGGTGACCCAGCCTGGTGGTTTTCAAACTATGCTTGAAGGAGCCCCAGGGTGCACAGGTCCTTTAAGGGGCGCTGGGGAGCAGACTGAAGGGGCAAGGCAGGGCCCTGCTACCCCCCACCCCACCTTAAAAGAGTAATTCCGAGCTTATCTATTCTACATGTGGGGCTTTTCGTTTGACAAAAGGCTCTCACGGATCCTTAAAAAAAATTTTTTTTTGGATACTTCTTGCTTTTTACAAGAGAAAATAAAACCAAGGCCCAAAGAGAGAATGGAATTGGCAAAGGCCACCGAATGGGATGTGATGATCTCCTGAGTGTCCAGCCAAAGTTCTTTTCATGCAATTCACCCAAACTTTAGCGCTACTTTAAGGGAAAAGGCACCACATAGGAATATTGAAAGTGAGAGGTGAGGGGCAATTACTCTCTAATTGTGGATCATAAGAAGTGCACATGGATGGGTTTTCTTCCCTGGACAGAAACCACACACAATCCAGGCTTGGACAGAGCACCTGGGACCTGGGCAGGTACCCGTGCTAGATTGTTCCCAGGTCAGATTGATGGCGTCCACATCGTCAGGCCCAGTTTCAGGGCCATCGCAAAGCCCAGTAAATGCTTCACTTTCCTGAGCCTGTCCGTGAACTTGAGCATAGAGACAATCCTAGGGGATTCACCTGGCTCAGGTACGGAATCTTTCAAAGCCCCAGACGAGAAGGCCCCAGGCAGGGCCCCAGCGGGGCTGAGTCAGTGTCAGGAGGAGACATGGTGTCAGCGTCTAGCTAATGCGCAAATAGATCATGAATAATTTGCTGGAAGCAGCTGAAGGCCATACGCATTCTACAGCCATCAAATGTAGACTGTACATTGTTTTTAAACTTATTTCATTTTCTCTTTTGCCAAAAAAGGGGGGAAAAAAAGACACAAGTTTTGGGCCATGAGATCAACCCACTTCATCTGCTCTATGTCCCTGTGTTTCTCCAGGCCTGGACTTTTATTGGTGTTTTGTCTGCAATGGGCTTTGGCCATGTAAATGCAAACAAAATGAGGTAACTCACACTTAAATCTTCTGGCTATATCGTGGCTGAAGGCTAGTGCCTCTGAGTGTCGGCAGAGATAGACAGGCAGGCAGGGACCCCAATCAAGTGGTGGCCATCAGGCCGGGAGCCAGCATGTTGCACAGATTAGGGGTTCAGACCAGTGGTCTGGGATGGGGAGGCTCGGGAAGGCAGGACAGGATGAACTTAGCTACCGCCTGCGGGGTCTGCTTCACGACACCGGGCACTGAGAGTTGCTACGTCCTGAGCTACAGTGGGGTCCCCATTCTGAGTGTAGCACCAGGGGAATTCACTGCCCTGAATGGACCACACAACCCCTGGTAAGGAGAAATGGCCAAAAGGAGACCACAGCCCGTCCTCGCTCATCCTTGCAGAAGTGAAGGAAGAGAAAAGAGCAGGAGGGGGTCGGGCATGGGGGCGGGGGAAGTGGGACACAAATAAGGAGAGAGATGGGACGGCCAGCGGCCAGGAGGCTGGGGACTGAGCCAAACTTGATTTAGAAAAATAAATGTGACATTTCTTATGCCCAAATGACACAGATCAAATTCACACCGGTTATACTTGTTTTAAGTGTATCAAACTTAAAGTTTGCCAGCTGTCCACACCCACAGATACTCAGCACCCGTTTTTCTATCAGCTCTTCTGCTGTGACTCTGCTCAGCCCCAGCAGATGCCCGACACACCCAGGCTCACTGACACTCCAGGTCCTGCAACAGGGGATGGGCAGATTCTTTCTGCCACAAGGCAGATTTGGGGCCTGGCTGAGGCCTTTGCATTTAGAAAGCCATTGGTAAACACCTGAAGTGCTCCCAGGTAACGAGGAAACAGAACCCTCCCGTCGGGGGCAGTGGCTTTTTCCCTCCTTCCGTGTATTCACCTATTCAACCAAAGTTTCTGGGGTCACTTCACTAGACACATCCAGTGCTCACCAGTGTCTGTTTCTTTTCTTCTTCCTGGACGTAGAAGACCCTCTCACAGTTAGAGGGGGCCCCGCAATTAATTCTAGCCAATGGGCTGTAAACAGAGGTGATGAGTGTCACTTCCGGGCTGGAGCAGTTGGGGGACACTCCTTCATCCCCTTCTACCACAGCATCAAGAGAGACCATGCCCCAGACGATCTAGATGCAAGTGACGGAGCTTCCGGAAGCTCAGGACTTCCAATGACTGCACGGAACAGAGTCTCTGTCCCTGATCTGTGGTGGACAGGAAGCATGAGCAAGAAATAAAACACTGTATTAAACCCCTGAGATTTCCAGGTTAATTTGCAAGCTAACCTAACCTAGCCTGACTACTACAGTGGCCAACCCCATAAAACCTGTCCCCAAAACAGGAGTTTGGGGGGGGAGGGTCAGAAATCAGCAGGATGGAGAGAGAATGGAGAACATAGGGAGAAAAGCCACAGAGAGCAGGGCCTGGGGGCTGCCAAGGGGAACTTTGCCAAGTTCACGGTCTCTGGAGGTCAATCCCACCCTGTCCCATCTCAGCCAGCAGCTATCCCCCACCACCTGGAAATGCCCTCTGCTCTGCCCCCTCCCCAGCCCTCCCGGGTCATCCGTCAGAGCTGCGTGAGGGGTGGGAGAGACCACCTGAGGGTGGAGACGTGAGCAGCTGCATAATTCAGGGGGCCCAGTGGGAACTGAAACATGAGTCCTCTCGTTCAAAAGTTAGGAAGAGTTTCAGGATGGTGATGGTGTGAGGCCCTTCTAAGCACGGACACCCACGGAGTGGGGAGGTCCCGAGACAGAGGTGCAGGCAGGGGCGAGAGCCTCACACGGGGTCTCCGAGCCACTGCAGCTGAGTCACAGCACCCTGTTCCTAAAACACCCCCAGGAAAAGCAGCAGCTCCTGGAGAAGCCCAATGGGACACACAGCCAGGGCATAGCACACGTGCACCCCCCGAGGCCAGGCCTCCCCCTGCACCCCGTGTCAGATGGGATGCTGGGGGAGGTGAAGCCGTGAGCTCAGCCCCGTGGAGGCCCTGGAGGTGCAGGCGTGAGGTTCAGACCCGCCACCTCCCTGGGGCTGCCGCCATCAACAGAGTGAAGGAGGATGAGTCACTGTCACGTGGCCAGGCCAGGAAAGAGGCCGCCAGGGCTGAGCTCTCTGGCAATCCCTGGGTGGCACTGGGCAGCCTCAGGGGAGGCACTAGGACATCTCAGCAGCAGCGGGCTCAATGCCAGGGGCGGGGGGAGGAAGTTACAGGCTGGGACGGTACCCAAGGGCTCAGGAACCTTGCCCACCCAGGAGGACCACATCCCCACAAGCTCAGGGCACATTCCCACCCCTCGCTCCCCCTCTCTTTGGTCCAAAGCCGCAACCTGAGGTGGGGAAGGAGGTCTGGTCTCAGCCCCAAAGCCGACCTACTTCATGACCCTCGGCACGGCTCCCCTCTCTCTCCCAGCTTATTTCTTCCACAGTAAAATCCAAAATTGGGTTATATGATCTCAGAGGCACTGCTGTCTCCAAAATCATGATTGTTCCTGAGAGGACTCTTCCTCGAGTGGGACAAGTCACGCTAGCCTTGGGGACTGAGTTCCAAGTCCCCCTAAGAGCAGACGGGGAGACAGGGCTGCATGACTTTACCTCCCTCCCAGCTTTTCTGGAGCCAACCTCCTTGCGGGGTCCCGGGGCCCCTCTGCTCAGCCACAGGTCGTGTGGTGCGATTTCACACCATGGGCGCACCCCAGGCTGGGGCTTTGCCGTGGAATCAGCCAGAAACTGTCGTCCAGCTGGCAACGTGTGGGATCTCGAACAAAGGCCATGTGTAAATCACCCATAAAATCTCTCTCATTCCCCACCAAGCTCTAATGGACCCCACAGAATAATTTATGAAGCCCAAGTGGGGAAGACTTCATCCCTCACCCAGGGCCATAAAGCATAGGGTCTTCTGGTCCTTCCCCAACAGTTCCACGGGCCCCAGGCTGGAACAGGGGACCTCCCCTCACGCACGTGCTTCCAGTCCCAACCCAGGGGTCTATTTCGGTCCTGCGAAGGCCCGGGTGTCACGGCCTCAGAATAAGGACGTGGGCAGACGCACAGGGATCCCAGGGCTACTTATCACCATCGCTGCCCCCAGGATCTGCGGCACACTCATGTGGAATTTCAGAAATTTTTTCCAGATATCTATTTCATGATTAAAATCAAGCCGATGACTGTATAGAGTTAAAAAGTCAAATAGCGCAGAAACTTACACGATGAAAAGAAAAACCCCCACCTGACATTGAAATAATCATCTCATGAGTAGAATCTAGTCCCTTCTACAGATACAGAAACTGCAGGAAGAGAGCTCAAGTGGCTAGTCCAGGGTCACTCCGCTGGTCTGTAATGGAGCCCAGGCCCTCCGACCACCTGAGGTGACCGGTCCCTCGGGATGGCATTTGCTACCCCTTCTGGAGCTGGGAGGTTCAAGGTGCCTCCTGTCTAATTCCTGAGCCCCACACAGACCCGGATGCACGGACTACCCTAAAGAAATATGGGACTGAAGCTGGTTTCTGGTCCCTCTTGTGCCCGTGTGGAGTCCCCAGCTCCTCGTGAAGCTGGTTCCATCACGTCCCTGCGCACGGCTCACACTGAGAGGGTCTGAGCTAGGGCTGGAGAGACATGGGAAGCAAGAGGGAGGAACTGTCCCACCTGGCACCCGGGGGATGGGGGCCCTAACCTTCAGAGCAGACTCCAGGGGAGGGTGAAACACAGACCGGTGGCTTGAATGAAGAATAAATGAATGAGTGTCTCATTTGGGGACAAATAAACTTGCAGTACCATTGGGCCCTGAGGTAAAAGTCTTGCAGGCCATGAGGAAGGCAGCCAGAGACCACCAGGGCCAGACCACCTGCTGGACGTGCAGGGTCCACCCCAGCTGTGGCAGGATGACAGTGTCCGGGGGGGCTCACATTCTGAGCGAGAAACCTGCGCCACCTGGGCCTGGCCCAGCCAGAGTTGTGTGATCTGGGACGAGTCCCAGAATCATCCGAACCCCCAAAAGCACCCAGAAGTCTAGGGAACTGAACGTTAGGAGATCCCAGGATGGAACGTTTTATGTCCTTAAACAGAATCGCAGAGAGGAGGAGAAAGTCATCTGTGATGGTAAACTTCTCCCCACCCCAGGACAGGGTCCCCTCAGCAGACATCCTCACTCAGCTTAACTACTTCCACCAAGGGCATTCACACCCCTAGAAGTCTGCTCATTCCTTGGTTCAAATTTGTATTTTTTGAAAGTTTTTTTTTTAATTTGACCAGAAACTGCCTTTTTGTAATTTCTGCTAACCAGCTCACGTCTAATCTCTTATAGCATATTTTTGCCACATTTTCTTCCTCCATAACATGTAACTGCTGGCCTCCAAATGTGCCTCATGGGCATTCACGCATGCGTTCATGCAACACATTTTATTGAGCATCTACTAGGTGCCAGGCACTGGAGCAGAAGAGAGCATGAAAAAGACCAAAACTCCTGCCTCACAGAACCTATATTTATTACAGTATTGCTTATAATAATAATAAATAAAATACACAGTACGTCAAATGGAGATAAGGAGAAAAATAAACAAAGCAGGGAAGGGGGGTTAGTACTCAGGGTAAGGTTTTAGATAGAATGGTCAAGAAAGCCGCATGGAGTAAGGACCTAAAAGGGGGGAGGGAGCAAGCGTCATTCACGGGGAGTGATAGGTGCAAAGGCCCTGAGGCAGCAAAGGCTGGGGCACAGATGGGCTTCAGGACAGGCACGATTCTACGGAGTCTGGGGAAAACTCCACCCTTAGCGTTTCACTCAACAAGGAAACGGGAACGCAGGGGAATGAGAAGGACGTCTCGGAGATGAACCTTGAATTCGCTCTCATTTCTTTTATAACGTACGTTAGTACTTTATTATCTGCAACAGATTATGCTGGCAACACACCTCACAATGAAGACGACTCCCCAGGGCAGTGCCACACCGTGCTGAGAACACTCTCCTAGCGACCAGCACAACCAACACAGCCCTCTCCTTGGAGAAGAGAAGGGAGCTCACATCCCTCACTGTCTTGTCACCCTCCTGGACCCCCTCCAGCCTGTCTAGGTCAATCAATCAGTCTCCATCCTTCTTTAAATCACGATGTGCAGCTCACAACATGAAAGATGGAGAAAAATACACACTGCGTATCCGTTCACACGCAACTCAGGTTGCCTTAACCCAGACGCGTGACCTCCATGTTGGGGAGTCCGCACGCGGGCCCGCCCTCCCCCCCGCAACCACGTCACCTCCAATACCAGAAACATGAATCACTCGGATCCTTTCCCTTTTTTTAAGATGTTCCCAGGAAAATCTGTATTTAATTTATGGGCAATTTATAATGGAAATAGACCATATAAAATGTATACAAATGTGTAGGACTGTATATAGGGCTTGGAAGGAGACAGTTGAGCTTAGCAATAATTAACGTGAAGGGTCTCTTCCCCGCTGCCAGGTAGACGTTTGGATTGCCTGTACTTTCATTAAACTTAAACCAGAAAGGGCTCAGGGGCCGAGGTCCAAACATTCCTCAACTCTACAGAGGACGTCAGGACACAGAGCCGACGACAATACATTTCACCAGGATTGCCAAGGCCCTGTTTAAGTTTAGAAGATGCCTGTATTGCATTACTTGGACAGAGAGAGCCAGCCTGTGCACCACAATCAATTTTCCGGAGAAACAAAACCATCTCCAACCAAACCAACCCCAAACCAATGTGAGGCCGCAAGGGTTTGCAAGGCAGTCAGCAGACACACAGCACACCTGTCTTCTGTCCCCACTCTGGGCTCCTTGGCCTCCAAAGGCAAGACAGCTGCTTCTCCCCGCCTAGGGCCGCCCTGCTCAAGTCAAAGAAGAGTTACAGAGAACTTCAGAGTTGCCAAGAGTTATTTCCAGGGGACTTTGATCAACTGATGCTGTAATCTCTGAAAGGAAACATACTTCATTTAGAAGGTATTCTTTGGTGTCATTCCCAAGGAGAAGGCATACTTGTTTTTGGAAGAACAGAGCACTTTCTCTCTCTCTCTCTCTCTCTCTCTCCTTCTTCTGCTGCTTCTTCTCTCTCTCCCTCTCCCTCTCTCTCCCAGCCGTGAGCACTCTAATTATGATGGTGCACAAACAACCTTGCTGAACACAGGGAAAGATCATAGAACATGCTGTCAGCCAGAAAAACATGTTTTCAACAATGCCCCATTAGGAGCCAAAAGCCTAGATGGCGACAACACCATAGCCTAAGGGCCAAATCCCAGGCTCCAGCCTTTCCCGCCCACCCCCCTCACGGGTCTCCTGCAGTCCCCACCCCCTGAGGATTCCTCCTCTCTGACCCCATTCAGGGTGAGACCCGAGTGTAACAGAGGCAGGCCCCCCTAGAACACATATGGGCCCCTCGAAGCCCCTGGATGCCATGGTGAAGGGTGGTACATTTAAATAAGTTTTTCCTGGCATATTCTGACATGGCTTAGATCAACTACCTCATTTTTCAACAATGAAAAGATTAAACAGTTGTTAAGAGTTATAATATGATTTAATATGCTATTAAGCAGAGATGTAAACTATCGACGTTTAAGTTTCCAGAGAGAGACTTAAATATCAATTATATTCGAATCCAGTTTGTATCCAGCTGCCCCCACGTCCCCATCCAGAAGCCCACATCGGGGCAGCTCCCTGCCACTGCCATGGGCACACACAGCCCCTCCGAAAACGGCTTTGGAAATCCAGTTCCCGTGCGCTGGTTTCAGGAGAATTTGTCGCGGCCAGGGAAACCAGGCTCAGGCTGTTCGCGACACTTTTTTTCCTTTAAATGGAGAACGATATCAAGTTTTGGAGACATTCTGGGGATATGTCTCTGTGCTGAATGATGGGAAAGGACCGTTAAGTACCTGATTTGAAACCAGAGTAGGACTCTAACTTCTGAACTCTCACTGGTTCAGTGCTGGCAACTTTTCAAAGTGTTTTTGTTTGTTTGTTTGTTTTTTCCAAATTACCTTGTAAGGCGAAATGCAAAAAAAAAAAAAAATTCTTTTCCTTATCTGTTTCCTCTCCTTGCATTCACGTTTAAAAATATGGGTTCTTGTCTCACTTTACTCCCCAAACCATTCAGCCTGAAAACCCGCAGCCCCTGCTGTTGACACCTTCCCGATTCGCAGAGTCCCGTTTACATAACGCATCGACAGCCGTGCATCCTGCCTCAGTTCACCTCCAGGCCCCTGGACAGGTTCCGACACCATGGGCCTCACCAGGAGGAGGACTCCGTAACCCATTTTATCAATGGCAACTGCAGGACGGAAGGGAAGGCAGACCCCACTGCGGGAGGAGCTCTGGTCAACTTTCACAGAACACAGATGTGCCCTCACCTCCTGACTGTCTCTCTCCCTGTTCACTCCAACTAGAGCAGATCATAGCGGAACGGCACCAGCAAGGCGGGCTCTTGACACTGCCTTGTGGTCCAGCCAAGACCCCTGTCCCGGCCAGACCCACAGGCCCCCATCTCCCTCCATCGGACCCCGGGCAGCTTTAAAGATGATAAAGAAATCTGTGTGTGGGGAGCATCACCGTCCTGCTCTTGACAAGCGTCTGGGGGAAGCGGCTGAAAGAACATGTGAGAAAATGTTTTGCAGGGTGACTATCTCCTGACCCCAAACTACGGCTGCCCAATATCCAGGAAACCAGAAAGTCCTTATCAGGGCAAGACTGTGGTTGCAATTATTTAAAAATGCACATTCCATGTTTTTCAAGGGGAAGCCAGACTCCCCAAAGTAACAGTAAATCAAAACAGAAAACCACGCCCGGGCATGAGGCAAGCACGTAGCCTCTGATGCGTCTTAGAGGAGAGACCTTCCACGGCTGCCGTGTGTGCGCTTCTGCCGTCAGTGCAGCGACTCTTTCCCAGTCGCCAGGTGTGAGGCCCTTGGGGCTGGTGAGATGCAGCCCGGTGGCCTGGAAGTTTCCCGCCTCTCTGCCTGCTACTCTCTCCAGCCTGCTGCAGAAGAAGAGACTCGGGGTCCACTTCCTTTATGACTTGTTTGGCTTTCCAGTTGTGCTCCTGGACAGCTTGTGATGAGCAGGGAGGGGTCTCTGACCCTTTTCCTCACGTACCCCAGCTGGTTGCCCCTGTCGGGCCTCTGGCTCCAAAGGATGGGCCTGTATCTGGGTGAGAGGGAACCTCGGTGTATCAGTCACCGCGTCCCGAGCACTGTTGCCAGAGGCCAAGATGGGTTCTCACCCTGAGTAGGTCTCCCTACATGTGTGTGTGCACACCACACTCTCACACACGCACACAGCCACACACCTCCCAAGAGGCACACTCACACACCTGCCGGCATGCGCATGCAGGGCTGTCTGAGTGACAGACCCTGGCACGGCTGGCGGCAGGTCACCCGCAGCCTCGGCCTCCGGAAGAACCAGGGCTCCCTCCATGCTTCCTGGGCCGGGCATGTGTGTGGGAGTGTAAGGGCTGGATTTGGGACCTGGATAATATAAATAACGGACCACCACACTCAGATCGTCTTGTTTCCATGCAACCACAATCCCATGACCCTCCATTACTCTCCAAGCCACTCTTGTCATATAATATATGAACTATGCATAAACATTTCTGGGTTATGATGGGTTTCCTAAAACTAAGAGAATTTCAGCCATAACACTGACATTTTTTTTCTGGAAATTAAAGCCTGGGAACAGTGGAAATAAAGTCCATCGATTTATGAATCGTGTTTCCACACACAGCTCAGTTCCCAGCGCCTGTGGGGAAACAGAAACGCGATCTCGTTTCTGATGGCGTGGCCACTGAGGCCAGCAGGCCTGACCCTGCTCGGTTTTCCACTTCATACCAGGAAGCCAGACTCTCCAAATAAGGGCCCTGCTGAAACCCAAGTGAACTAATACTTCAGGAAAGGACAAGGACACACTCAAGTAAGAGGGGCCTGTTCATTGCTCCTGGGACACGGGCGTCCCCTACCACTGCCCGGCTGTGGCACGAGGGGGACAACACTTCAGAGATGCTGGGACAGGAGGCTGGGGCCGTTCATCTGGGCCGTTCCTCAGACACCAGGTCTGCACCCCGCTGTGAACCAGGCCTGGTGACATGGTGCGGGGACTGGTTGGTGTGTCAGCCTGTCCCCTGACTGTGACCTTCTGCTGATGGCGGACACGGACCCCCGACACCCAGCAAGCTGGAGGCCCGACCAATGTTTGCACAATGATCACTAAGGGAGGTTTGAAAATGGCTTCAGGGAGGCAAAGAGGGAGTGGTGCCTGGCATGGAGGGAGGGCTGAGAGAAACCGGGGAAGCTTAACACACAAGGTGGGATCTGGGTATGGACACGAGGGTAGGATCTCAGCAATGCCAGCAGGAGAACAGACTAGGTGGAGGGAACCCAGGGCAAAGCTAAGGGGTGGGGCCGGGGGGTAAAGGAAGAGCGGGAACGTCGCTTCGATGAGTGCTTTGGAGATGAGAAAGGAATCAGGGATGCAGCAGTTGGGATAAAGACATCCCTGGCGATATCTAATAAACGTCCTTTATAAGATTAAGGAAGTTCTGTTATATTCCTTGTATGCTAAGGGATTTTTTATAATCATCATAAATGGTCATTTAATTGTACTATATTTTTATTAATTTATCAACATTGTACTGAAGGTACTAGCTAATTCATTTAAGAAGAAAAAATAAAATATGTAAGCATTAGGGGCTTCCCTGGTGGCGCAGTGGTTGAGAGTCCACCTGCCGATGCAGGGGACACGGGTTCGCGCCCCGGTCTGGGAAGATCCCACATGCCGCGGAGCGGCTGGGCCCGTGAGCCATGGCCGCTGAGCCTGTGCGTCCGGAGCCTGTGCTCCACAACGGGAGAGGCCACAGCAGTGAGAGGCCCGCGTAGTGCAAAAAAAAAAAAAAAAAAAAAAATTTAAGCATTAAAAAACAGGGAGAGAGAGAGAGACCCATGGTGATGCTTCTGTGCTAGAAGGGCTCTGGGACGGCCTGGAGGGGCAGCCTGCCACCTGCACGTCTCACTCCCGCTCCTTCCTGGATGCTTCTGTCTGCAGGGTTTCCTCAGCCAGGATGGCCTCTCCACCCCTTCCTCTAGGATAAACCTATCCATCCCTCAAGGCCCTGCTCAAACTCCACCTCTTCCAGGAAGCTTTCCCTGAACTCCTCAAAAGGCAATAATGCTCCTCTTCCTCCCCTGTTCCTATTTCTACTGAGCACAGTCTGTTCTGCCCCAGCCAGCCATCAGTTTAGGGCCGTGACAAGGCGGAGGAAGCATTTCAGGGCTCACAGTATTGCCGCAGCGGACAGTGCTCTACTGGAAGAAGGGCCACTTCCTACACCATCAGTTGCCCCCGTGGTGTGACTTAACCCAGGCTGAGCACACAGGACTGCAGAGAGGGACCTACCAATCCTGAGGGAGACTGGCTTGGGAGGGGGTGATCCAGCCAACCTAGCCCCTCCCTACTTCCCCACCCTGCAGGGACCCTGCCTGCCTTCCCAGCCCTTGACCCAGGAACCAGGACTTCAAGGCTCCTGTAGAAAGAGACTCCTGCACCCAGTTCAGGGGGCAGCCCTGCCTTCTGCGCCTCCCCACAGAACACCCAGCCACCCGACCTCACGAGCACTCCACAGCTAGAGACCATAGTCAGCACTCACTAAAGCCAGGCAGCGTGGCCTGCCCAGTGCCAACACTTTCTGGCCACCATCATGTCCAGCCAGCCCAACTCCCAGGAGGCCAACTAGGCCTGCCGGCTGGCACCATCCACCCCCAGGGGCAACCTGTCTGGTCAGAGCATCTGAAAACTTCCCTAGCTCTGTGAGCAAACCCACTTTTACAAGCTGGGGGAGGGGAGGGGGGAGGGGGGGAGGGGAGGGGGAGGGGAGGGGAGGGGGAGGGGAGGGGAGGGGGAGGGGAGGGGAGGGGGAGGGGAGGGGAGGGGAGGGGGAGAGGAATAGCGGAACGGGAGGGTCATAAGGAAGACACAGAACATGTTTCATGGATTATTTACGGGGCAAACACTCACGTGACAAATTGTTTTTTATTCATTTTATTGGGTATGGTTGTTTCACAGTGTTGTGTTAGCCTCCACTGCACAACAAAATGAATCAGCCATTGATGAGGATGATTATAATTTTTGTGACTTTCTGTTTGAATGAATAAAAAAAAAAAACTTCAATTTTCTGCCTGGCAAACCTTCCCAAGTACCTAAATAATTCTAAAAAGTCTAGTAAATTACCGAAAATGTCCTGATGAGATTACACACACATATGTAAATATGCATATACATAAACATATACTATGTATATATAACACATAGAAACGTGAAAACAAAATGAATCAGCCATACACATACAGATATCCCCTCCCTTTTGGACCTCTCTCCCATTAGGTTGCCACAGTGCACTAGGTAGAGTTCCCTGTGCTATACAGTATGTTCCCATCAGTTGTCTATTTTATACATAGTATCAATAATGTCTATGTGTCAATCCCAGTCTCCCAATTTCTCCCACCCCACCTCTTTCCCCCTTGGTATCCATACATTTGTTCTCTATGTCACATGACAAAATTATTCTTCATTCAACAAAGGGTCCTCTTAGGGAATTAACAAATTTTTCTCCAACACCTAAGTGCCCCTGGGAGAGCTAAGTAAGGCCTTACCCCAAATTCACACCACTGAGGTGTTAGTCACTCACCCCTTAGTATGAATCTTCTGCCTCTGGTAGAATTCAACTTCCTGAAAGAATGGATTCAGTGGAGGACTGATACAGGCTGGTCATTTTGGAGCAAGGGTCACAGTATGAGGCTGGGGAGAGCAGAGGAGAGAAAGGGGACTTGTTCAGCCAGAGTGTCGAATAAGGAGATAAAAGAAGAGCCGGCGTCAGTCAGAGGCCCAGCAGGAAGAAATGAGGGTCTGAAACAGCCTCTTAGATTTGGGCACTGCATTAGTGTGCTGGAGCGGCTGTGACAAAGTACCACACACTGGGGGGCTTAAACAACAGAAGTTTATCATCTGCCTGTTCTGGAGGCCAGAGTCCAAGATCAAGGTGTCTGCAGGGTTGGTTCTTTCTGGGGACTGTCAGGGAGAAGCTGTTAGCCGCTGGTGGTTCGCTGGGCATTTTCGGTGTCACTGGCGTGTGGAAGCATCACCCTGACCTCCGCCTTCACCTTCACATGGCCTTCTTCCTGAGTGCTTGTCTGTGTCCACATTTCCCCCTTTTATAAAGGACACCATCATATTGGATCAGGGCCCCCTCTAGTCCAGTACGGCCTCATCTTAAGTAATGACATCTGTAACAGCGTATTTCTAAATAAGGTCGCATTCTGAAGTTTCTGGGGGTTAGGAATTCAACACGTGAATTTGGGGGCACACGATTCAACCCATAAGAGGCACCTCTACCATATGACCAAGCAATCCCACTATTGGACATATACCCAGAGAAAACCGTAGTTCAAAAAGACTCATGCATCCCAATGTTCATTGCAACACTATGTACAATAGCCAGGTCAAGGAAGCAACCCAAATGTCCATCAACAGACAAATGGATAAAGAAGATGTGGTACATATATACAGTGGAATATTACTCAGCCATAAAAAGGAATGAAATTGGGTCATTTGTAGAGACGTGGATGGACCTAGAGACTGTCATACAGAGTGAAGTAAGTCAGAAAGAGAAAAACAAATATCGTATATTAACGCATATATGTGGAATCTAGAAAAATGGTACAGATGGACTGGTTTGCAAGGCAGAAATAGAGACGCAGATGTAGAGAACAAACGTATGGACACCAAGGGGAGAAATGAAGGTGGTGGGATGAATTGGGAGATTGGGACTGACGTATATACACTAATATGTATAAAATAGTTAACTAATGAGAACGGCTGTATAGCACAGGCAACTCCACTTTGCTGTACAGTGGAAACTAACACAACATTGTAAAACAACTATACCCCAATTAGAAAAAAAAAAAAAAAAAAGAGGCACCTCTTCGAGGATGGAGCTGTGGTAGAAGGGAACTCAGCCGTGACCAGCTAAGAGAACTTGAACAAGGCACTCCCCTGCCTGACCCTCAGTCTATGGTATGTGGATGGTGGGTCCCTCCCACCTGTCTCCCAGCATGTTGAGAGGGTCCATGAGGACGGGCCTGTGCTCTGCAGGCACCAGGGCAGTGTCAAGGTCTCAGCAGAGCCTCGCATGCCTAGATCTTCGAGGCCCTTCCATCCCTCAGAGAAGGTCATGGGCCTAGCTTCCAAGATTCCCAAGCCCCTACGATGAGGGAGCTGGGACACTGCAGGTGCAAAGGTACGGCCTGACACCAAGTGACCTGGAGACTTCTTAAATGGGTAAGCCTCAAGGACCACAAGGTAGAGACTTCCACAGAAAAGCGTTCTATGAACAATCCCAGTAAATTCCTGATGTTGCCTGCAAACAGCTTGTGCGACCAGGAAGGAATAGCACTATCTCTGCCCAAGTCAGGCCCACCCACTGCCTTCAGAACAGAGCCAGATAAGGGAACACACCGCCCCAGCCCCTATCACTGGCCAGCACCTGGTAAGCCCTTAAGGAGCCTTAGACTGCAGGAGGGAAGATCCACTTGCGGATCGAGGGCGACACCCAGTGGTCATTTAGAAAATGGCATGCTCAGGCCCAGTGGCTGGACAGGAGAGAGGGAAGCCGCCCCACCATGTTTACCCAAGCGGCTCTGCCAGATTTGCGTCCCACATCCTCCG
The DNA here is from genome assembly GCF_964270905.1 of Leucopleurus acutus. Lineage (NCBI taxonomy): Eukaryota > Metazoa > Chordata > Mammalia > Artiodactyla > Delphinidae > Leucopleurus > Leucopleurus acutus. The sequence goes on from NC_139154.1 coordinate 42,061,601, forward strand.
GACTCCACGTTGAGACGCCAAGTCCTAGGAGGGGCAGCAAGGTCTCCTTCACCTTCACAGGGCCATCTGACCGCCCACACAAAAATTTAAAAGAACAAAACCAGGCACGAGAGTGGGGCAGCTGAGCCCTCCTATTCAGACCACTCGTGCCAGCTGTGGACAGTCGAGCTGACCCTCTAACAGGGTTCTGTTCCCCAAGGGACACCCGCAGCAGGGCTCCCAGGCACCTCCCAGCAGGCCTGGAGTAAGGGAGCAGGGGGAACTCAGCGGCGACCGAGGCTCCAGGCCTGGCTCTGTACCAGGACCCGGGAAGCCCTCACCCCCACTGGGACTCGCACATCCCATCCCTGAAGTGTGGGCGCAATGGGGATACAGCAAAGCACCTCTGAGGGCATTTGCAGCTCATATGCCCTCTGGGTCGTTGTGAGCCACTTACTTTCAAGACCCTGAGCCTTGTTGGCGCCAGGCAGAGCTGGGTTCAAATCCTGCCTCTGCCCTTAACCAGCTCTGTGGTCTTGGGCAAGTCCCTTAGCTCCTAAAAGCCCTTTTCCTCTGATCTAAAATAGGCTTTTAAAAGAACTTGCCTCACAGGGTTACCAAGAAGATTCGATGATACAGTATATGGAAAGCACCCCACACTGTACCTTTCCCATAACAGGTGCTCTTATTATTTAAAATAAGGGTTCTTTTAAAAATATATATAGCATGAAAATAAAATAAGGGTTCTTCTTTTAGCCTCAGCTCTACGGCACGTGTCGAAGACAGCTCAGTATGGAATTAAGTAATGGAAGATCAGAGAAGGCATCTACGTCCTCTGCCCTTCCGCAGAGCCTCTCAGCCACAGACCCCACCCAGCCCTGATCCGCGCATTCCCACGAAACACAAGGCCCAAGACCACTCCCTGACTGCCTCAGGGTCAAGTCCACATTGCTCCCGCCCTGCATTCCATCCGGGAACCCCCTTCTGATGGGGGTGGGAGAGGGGTATTCCTGTTGGGCTGGGGGTTCTACCCCTGTCCAAGTCCAGCCTCCCTGTGTGACTGGAGACCATCCCACACCCACACCAAATGTCAGCAACAGCCCTCCGACCTCAGAGCTGGCCGCAGTCTGGGGTGAGCACAGAAGGTCTTTCAACTCAGTGATTTTAGATAAAGGAAAACAGTAAGTGGCAGAAGCAGGTGTAATTAAATTTAAGTGTATTTAACTTGACCTAATCTATCCAAATATGTTATCTTTTCGACCCACAGTCAACATGAAATATAATTCATGAGATGTTTTACATTATTTTATTGGTACTAAGTTTTCAAAATCTGGTATATATTTAACACAGCACATTTCAATTTGGACACTAAATTTTCATCAAAAGTACTTGATCTGTGAATCTGTTGTTCTAAACATCTTTTACATTTTTCCAATAACTGAACTGAGTATTTTAAAAATTTAACTTAATTCAAAGAAAATTAAATAAACAGTTCCTCAGCAGCAGCAGTGACACTTCAGGTGTTCAGCCACCCATGCTCGTCTACCAAGTTGGACAACACAGCTCTAGATCCTTTGAGTAATTCTTTTTTTTTTTTTTTCTTTTTCTTTTTGGCCACGCAGCTTGAGGGATCTTAGTTCCCCGACCAGAGATCGAACCTGTGCCCCCTGCACTGGAAGCATGGAGTCCTAACCACTGGACCACCAGGGAATTCCCAAGTAATTCTTAAATGAATCCACACCCAGAGACACAGCCCTTCGAAGTCCACGTCTTTTCTTCTTGCTCTGCCCGGGAACTCAGTGTTTTTGACCTTCATACGTTATTGGGCTGGCTGTGTGTCCCAAATCCCTCCTGACGATCCGTGGGTATGTGTAACAGTCAAAGCATCAAGATCGGTATCCATAGAGTAGAAAGGAATATGGCGCAACTTCTGAGAAAGTAGCCGGTGCCCCCAAGAGTCCACGCTTGTAAAGGATCAGGGGGATAAGTCCAGTCTGCACATCTCACAGACTCGAGGGACCCGAGAGGAGATGCCATCCAGCGGCCACGCTGCTACTCAGACAGCTGTGCAGCAACGGAGGCCCACACAGAAGAGTGACTGGTCCAGACCACAGAGGCAGTCAGTGGCAGAGCCAGCACTGGAGCCCAGGTCCTCGAATGCTCAATTCTGAGCTAATAGGTGAGACAACTTCACCAACTCCGTTTCCTGCAACCTTAGGTTTCCCTAGGAAGGCCGAGTCCTCCACCACGGGGGCACCTGGGGGCAAACGTCCCACGTGGTCTCTAGCCTGGGAGACAGGATCCCGACCCTCGGCAAGCCCTGTCCCCACTCTCACTCATCATCTGTGAAAGGAGGGGTGTGTTAGTTTCCTGGGGCTGCTGGAACAAAGGACCACACACTTGGTGGCTTAAAACAACAGAAATTTATTCGGAAGTCAGAAATCAAGGTGTCAGTGGGGACCATGCTTTCTCCAGTGGCTCTAGGAGAGGTTCCTCCCTTGCCTCTTCCAGCTTTGGGGGGTTCCAGAAGCTCCTCAGTTTGTAGCTTCATGACCCAAATCTCAGCCTCCATCCACACGGTCTCCTCTCCTCTTCTGTCTCAAATCTCTCTCTGCTTTGCTCTTAAAAGGACACTTATCATTGGATTTAGGGTCCACTCAAATAATCCTGGATGCTCTCTTCATTTCAAGAGCCTTAACTTAGTCACACCTGCCAAGATTCTTTTCCAAATAAGGTCATATTCACAGGTGCTGAGAGTTAGGTCTTAGGCATATTTGCAGCAGGGGGGGCTCCGGACCAAATGAACTCCAGGTCTCACTCAGTTCTAAAACTCTGACACAAAAATGTCGAAGGGCAACTATTTCAATATCTCTAATGCATCCAGGTAGGCTTAAAAAAAAAAATCAACATCCCAAGAGGTAAATGGACAATTTTTACATACAATTTGGAAGATACTCCAATTAGTAAGCAGACATACGTGGATGCCCTGCCTTCCTAATGTCGGAGAGATGCAAACCAAGACGAGTCTTAGACGTGTTTATTCTAAGAAAATGCAAACCCAGCGCTGGCAAGGACGTGATGAAACTGGGACTTACACATGGACCCGCCATTTCTTCCCAGGGAAAGAAAGGGAGGCACGAATTAAATTGAATTGAATTGTAGGTGGGTATGTAAATTAGCAAAACTCCTTGTGGGAAAAAGCATGGCAACATATTCCAAGAACCTTGAAAATAAAGACGTCCATCGGCTGAAAATTCCACAGCTGAGAATTCACCCTAAGGAAATCATCCTTGGAAACAAATGTCTGTCTCACATTATTTACAAAATCTGAATATTGCAAACAACATACACTTTCAAGGGGATGGGAAGAGTTTTGCGTGGACACTCTGCAGCCACAAACGCAACTTTAAAACCAGGAAAGCAGCTAAGGTGAATAGATCAGGATCGCCGAGGATGAGGGAAGGGAGTCTTCAGAGATGCGAGCCGTGTTTAGTTGTGGGTGAGCAAGAGCGTGATGTGTCTGCCTTGTAATTATGCCGTGAGCTGCATCTGTTTAAAGCATTTTTATACTTCAATCGCATTTTAGGATGGATGGATGGATAGACAGATATATAGTTGTTTGGGGCTTTTTCATTTTGTTTTGTTTTGTTTTTCCTTTTTAAGAGGTGGATCCAAGAACCGTTAGGACACCAGCTGCCCCAGAAGCGGAACTCCATCTGGGACAGAGCCTTGAAGGGCTCCCAGAACTGGAAGATGAATCAGCAGCGATTTCTCTGTACTTCCATGAAGTCCACAGCTGTTGACACACACGGTCCTGAGCGAGGATGACTGGAAGGAGGTCCCTAGGTTTTAGGTCTCAAGAGGTGAAAATGTCATGACCGTGACTCCCGGGCCACGCCCTTGCCTCCTAGGACGCGCCCCTCACCCTCCCGTGGGAAGCCAGGCGCGGGGAGCGGGCGTCGCTCTGCAGCCGAGGAGCCTCCCCCGACGCATCATCCCGGGGGCGGCCGCCCGGAGCTGCAAGGCCGGTGGCACGCGACACACACCTGCCCCTCCGGGCCACCCCTCCTCTCCCCGGCGATCGCCCTGCGCAGCCCACCCGGCTCACCCCAGCTGAGCGCGCAGCCCCTGCCTGCGCAGCCCTCCCACCCAGGTCAGCGTGCTCCCGGGATAGGTGGCCCCAGTTCCCCTGCCCCTTGCTCCTCGCCGCCCTCCCCACCTGCCCGCTTCTCTACCACAGGCTGTCCTTGCTGTTCCGGACCTTCTCCCCACGGCCGGGCCCGGGGCGTCACCCAAACCGACCTCTCGCTGCCCCCGGGTCAGTGAAGGATCGAATGGAAGTGCTCGCGGGGGTTCCCGTAGGGGCAGCCGCCGGGCCCGCCTTTTCCAGCTGACCCTGCACCGGGTCTTCCCAAGCTGCTTGCCCAGAATCTTCTGGATGAGGCTGGCCTGGGCTTTCTGAAAAACAAAGCCTACCCCTTAGAACTTATTGCTGGGGACTTCCCTGATGGCGCAGTGGTTAAGAATCCACCTGCCAATGCAGGAGACACGGGTTTGAGCCCTGGTCCGGGAAGATTCCACCTGCCGCGGAATAACTAAGCCTGTGTGCCACAACTACTGAGCCTGTGCTCTAGAGCCCGCGAGCCACAACTGCTGAGCCCAGTGCGCCACAGCTACTGAGCTGCACGCCTAGAGCTCTGTGCTCTGCAACAAGAGAAGCCACGCAATGAGAAGCCCGCGCACCGCAACGAAGAGTAGCCTGTGCTCACCCCAACTAGAGAAAGCTGGCGCAAAGCAACGAAAACCCAACGCAGCCAAAAATAAATAAAATTAAATAAGTTAATTTTTTTAAAAAAAGCACTTATTGGTGGGAGGGGAAGAGCTCTTGCGGCTTCTTATGGCCCCATGTCCCCAGAGCAACCTCCTGTCCCTCACTCCACACCCCTGACCAACAGGGTAAGACTGGCCTGGCCGGGGGCAGGGGAGGTAGTGAATTGAGGGGCCTCCCAGCAGAGCTGCCTTCCGGCATCGCCTGTCCTTCCATCTGTGGGCCCTGCCCGCCCCCCCCCCCCCCCGACATGGAGGTGAGCCACCAGGGCCTGGGAAGCGTGAGGAATGCCAGTCAGAATGCGTGTCTCCAGGCCTGAAACTACTTCATTCATTCCTTCACTCTGTGAATGTAAGCCAAACTCGGTATTTACATGGAACACAGTCCCTTGTATTTAAGCCTTATCAGCCATGAACTAGATCCTTTCCTGGAAGCAAGCTCTGATGAGGTCAGTCTTGGGTCCTCCCTCCAGGAGGGTGGCCAGTGCACCCACAGCCACTGCTCAGGGGCCTGGGCTTCAGAGACCGTGGGCGAGTTTCTCTTCATGGACACCTGTCAACAAGTAGGCTTCTTTATGGGGCAGGTACACTCAAAGGGGAGCAAGGCTCTGCGTCTCATAGGCCCTCCTGGCCCACAGTCATGCATCACCTTCACTGCAGGGACCGTGCGGTCCACACACATTCCCAGGACCCAGCCCAGCCAATATCCACACCCAGTTACATCTTCCAGAGCAGGGCATCTGCCCAAGGCCACGGGTCCACCATAGGAATGGCCTTTCTTGTTGGGACCTAGATTCTCTTGAGACATCCTCAGGTCTAAGGGCCTGGTTGGGGCACCAGCTTTGACCCCACCTCTGTGCCCCAGGCAACAGCAGGGCACCACCTGCCGGTAGTGACTGCATACAGCCTACCAACCTGCAGGCCTGGGTTCCTGCCATCTAACCCCTAGACCTAGACAGAAGTGGCTTCCAGATCCCAGGCCCCCAGGCTAGCAGACAACTCTAGAGGTCCAGGGCCCAACATGCACGTGTTGCCAAATCTGCCTCTTCCGGTGAGGAAGCTGAACCCAGCCGTGGGGTGAGTCCCAGAACCTTTCCCTGCAGAGGATGCAAGCCCAGTTTGAGGTGGCTCTGAAGAAGGCTCCAGAAACCTCTCACAGAGTGTGTTCACCCCTCTTCAGGCTTCATTCGTGAGCAGCCAGGCCTCTGGGCTCTCCAGTCACGTGGCCCCCTGCTCGCTTCAGTCACGTGGCCCCCTGCTCAGTCACGTGTGGCCCCCTGCTCGGTGCTTCAGTCACGTGGCCCCCTGCTCGATGCTTCAGTCACGTGTGGCCCCCTGCTCGGTGCTTCAGTCACGTGTGGCCCCTGCTCGGTGCTTCAGTCACGTGGCCCCCTGCTGGGTACTTCAGTCACGTGTGGCCCCCTGCTCGGTGCTTCAGTCACGTGTGGCCCCCTGCTCGGTGCTTCAGTCAGGTGGCCCCCTGCTCGGTGCTTCAGTCACGTGTGGCCCCCTGCTCGGTGCTTCAGTCACGTGGCCCCCTGCTCGGTGCTTCAGTCACGTGTGGCCCCCTGCTCGGTGCTTCAGTCACGTGGCCCCCTGCGCGGTGCTTCAGTCACGTGGCCCCCTGCTCGGTGCTTCAGGAGGACTCCTTGGCCTCCAGCAGCCTTGTGTCCTGTCTTCCCCATGATCTCTGCCTGCCTCCAGCCCCGTCTTAGGCCTCCTGCTGGCTCGAATCTGAAGCCACAGCATCTGCTTCCGTCCTGAGTAAAGAAGACCTTGAGCGTCTGCCTTGGTGGAATCCCTTTCCAGACTCACTGATTTCTCACTTCCTCTGTGGAAGATGACTGAGACGGTCACAGCTCAAACTCACCTCCTGTCACTTCCACACCTTCGTGAAAATTATCCCATCTCTTCCTATGTGAATTCTCAGGCTTCAGAGCGCATTTCAAATGCTGCCTCTTCCACAAAGCCTTTCTGGTTCTCCCTTCCCTCTCCCCCAACCCTCCTTCTTTTAAATTCTTATGATCAGAGTCATAACTATATTCTGCCGTGTATGGTCATTTGTCCCTTATTGTTTGTCCTTATTTTCCTTTCTAAATGGATTTCCTTGAAGGCAAGACCCATGATCTTTGCCTCTGGTAGCATTCAGACTTGACATTCAACTCCTAAAATGTATGTGAAAATGAGTAAATTCTAATATTTGTCCACTCATCCTAGGTCAATGCTATTCTGCTGCTACTTGGGTAAAGAAACACTAACCCAAGTGGGCAGGGATGGGGACAGGCCAAGGAGAAAGCTGTTCTGCCACCAGGAGATGGCTCAGTGGTGTTGCAGACCCAGATTAGAGGTCAGTGGGGGACCGAGGGAGAACTTTCCTTAAGTATTTCTACCTGGTTGCTCTAGGCTTGGCATTCTCACTCAGTAGGGCCTATGAGGGGGCAGACAGACACTGGAGATGCAGACAAGGATGGCTAAAGGTGAGGCTATTCCAGGGTGTATTCTGGGGAAAGGAGGGCAGAGGAGAAAATTCTCCCTGAGTTCACCAAATGCTTCCCCTCCTAAGATGAATCCTTCACTGAGCTCTACGTTGGGAAAATGACCACCGTGAGTCAGACGTCAGAGTCGGGGTCCTTTGAGATGGAACGGATGTGCTTGGTGGATATCACAGCAGAATTACTCCCGGGCAAGTGCTGGGTGTCAGTGTCAGCAGGATTTGACACTGGAACACAGTGAAACATCACTGTAAATGGTAAGTGCTCTCAGACGGCTTCTGCCCATGAACAGCTTCATCTTCTAAAGACTCTGGCCCAAACCACCTGGCCCTCACCCATCAGGCTTTTCTAGTGTCTGGTTACGCTCATTTTCAGGCATTTTATGAGACGTTTAACAAGTCTGGTTATCCTTCTAGAAGAAGGTAGTCCTGGAACAAAGTCCACATGAGCCAAGAAACCTTAGTTTTCCTTGCCTCGGTGATGTCCCCTCTCTGCACACACCTTGAACTTGGGCCAGGAAAGTGTACTTAACCTTATGGCCTGGATTCTCAGTCAGGATCTTCCACTGACTTCCTAGCTGTTCCCTCCAGCCCCACGCAGGCTTCCTCATGTGTAACAAGGGGCCGGAAAGGGCTGTAGGCAGGTGTTGATGGACGTAAGTTTCTATGGGGCCAGAAAGTCACGATTTGAGAGGGAACCTCGGAACACATGTCACCTGTGACCCTACCTTCTTCCTCCTCAGAGGGTGGCACCCAAAGTTACCGGCCGTGGTTCTGCCCAGCTGTCTGCTTCCGCGTCGCAGAGGTAGCCACCGCGTCCACACTATCCAGGATGACCTGTAAGTCATTCCATAAATGTCAGCAGGTTTCAAATTCCAAACACCCTTAACCAAGGGCGTGTCAGCCCCGCTGCCCTGACACTGGTGTTCCAGTTCAGGGATCTTGCACCCTTCCTTAAAACAGGGAGAATTCTCCATGCGCCACGGCAGGGGCCCTCCAAGTTTGTTACCTTAGAACGTGTTTTATGACATGAGATGAATGACCTCATCCCGGTTGTCTGGCTTCCTGTCGGCAAAGAAAAAACATTAGAGACAAAGATAATCACCACCTGCAGAGTCCTTTTGTGGAGGAGAAAAGCTGCTCAGTAACTAAGTTCTCCACAAGCATTTTCAACAGCTCCAGTCGGTCTGTCCCCACTTTCTCACATGTCCTAACCTGTCAGGAGCAGTTGTGGTCTCTATAGCAGCACGTGTGAGGCCCAGTTGCCCACTTCTCCAGGTAAGAGTGTTTTCCAGTGATGACCACGTGACTGTCTTCACCCCCAGGGACCAATATGAACCCCACTGTGGGAGTTCACGGAACGCAGTCTGACTTTGGAGGTCATCTTTGGCATGGCTCTTTCCTCCTCCACGTGTGATCTAATGGCCTCAGATGTAGGCCTACAGTTGTGGAGCCCTTCCTGGCCGGTCCTGCAGCAGTCTCTGAGGAGGGCGGCAAGAATGTTTCCCCTGGGCCCAGTTATGGAGCTTGTCTCCTTTCCAGAACATGCCGTAACGGACTGAGCCCTCAGCTCGGCCCATTCTCCCCTTCCTGGCCCCCGTAATGGTCTCAGGTGGGCAATGTTTCTCACTGTAGAAATGGGAGGTCCGTCCTGTTAACCTAGCTGAATGTTATGGCTTGGCTAGCTATAACGGCCAGGGTGCTGTGTAGTTCTTGGCTTTGGTGATAAACAGCCCTGGCCGCAGAGTCCCTGCTGGTGGCCGGACCCCTGCTGGGCCACAGGCGCCGATTCAAGATGCTGGCTTCTCCCCACTGAGGAGCTCAGGCCCCCAATTCATTATGAGGATTTTAGAAACACCAAGAGCATCAAAGAGGAGGAAGAACACAGTTTAAGTGTAAGTATTGGCTCACATAAAGGAAACCCTTAAAGGGCCCCTAAGAAGACAGGATTTGCATGTAACCACTGACTAAAACTTGAAGTGCTTTAGACAGCAAAAGCCCCTAAGTAGTGTGTATAAACTGACGGGCGTAAGTATTCAGAGAAGGGACAACAGCTCCGAGGAGAGTGAGAAAGTCTTCAGGAAGGAAGTGGCAACCCAGAGCCTCCTTGGAAGGGGAAGGGGCTCTGAACTTGAAGAGCAGAGGGTGTAATGTGCCCGTAGGGTGGATGGTGGCTGTGAGCCAAGGCATCTGGACTATTGGGAGAGAGACGAAAGGCTTATTCCCCACTCCTGATGCCTCCTTCCGTGTGGGAAGAGCTCTAATAGCAGTGACACACAACATTTCTCCACCCCCTTACCCCCTCCTCCCCAACCTGGGGTTCTTAGTGGGATAAAGAATCAAACTGCACAGCTGGGACATGGCCTCCCTTCCCTTCCTTCCTCTCCTGGGAGTAGCCTGGGTTTCAGAGTCTGTGTTTCTCTGGTTTCCTCCTGGCCATAAAGTCTTCCCTGGGCCGCAGCAGCAACCTACATCTTCCCCAACGATGTGGCAGAGCAGCGGAGGGTTGAATAAATTGTCCTAATTCTAAGTCACTGGTTGGAGGACACAGCCTACACTCTCTGTAAGCCCTATATACTGGGCTTCCCAGAGAAGCCCAGCATCCCCCCTAAATGTGCCTGTCTGCACTACCAGTCGGTTCAAAGCCCAGTGCTATTTCCTTGGGCCCTCAAGACTGGGGGCAGCTGGCAAGGGGTGGCCACTCCCATCCTCCCTCCTCCCCAAGAGCGCATGTGAAGCTCATTCTTGGATCCCATGAAACTTGTACTCTTAAAATAAAGTCCCTTTTGACATGAGTTGAATCTGAATAAGTGTTTGATCCTTGCACCTAAATTTGTCCCCAGGTGGAAATGGCAGGGATTGGCTTCCTCGGTGGCTGAGCCACTAGTCTCCCTGTTTGTCATCCTCTCAGTCTGGGCTGAAGCAGAACCAGGTGGATAGCGCCTCCTGCTGGCCAGTGCTCCACAGTGAACTGCAGCCTGACAGGGGTTGGCGGAGAAGCAGCCAGCTTGGGGCCATGGACCCTCTCCCACCTCCACCCCAAAGCAGGGATCTTCTTGCCCAGCTGATGGGCGCCTGGCAGGACAGGCCAGGCTCAGGCCCTGTGGTGCCAGGATTGCTCCTGCCAAGATGCCTGTTGCCTGGGGACAAAAAGAGGGAGAGGGCTTCCCTGGTGGCGCAGTGGTTGAGAGTCCGCCTGCCGATGCTGCCGATGCAGGGGACGCGGGTTCATGCCCCGGTCCGGGAAGATCCCACATGCCGCGGAGCGGCTGGGCCCGTGAGCCATGGCCGCTGAGCCTGCGCGTCCGGAGCCTGTGCTCCGCGACGGGAGAGGCCACAACAGTGAGAGGCCCGCATACCGCCAAAAAAAAAAAAAAAAAAAAAAGGCCCATTAGGCAATTCAAAAGGAATTATGTCTAGAAATTTGAAAGCCAGCAGCCAGCCTGAGGAGGAAGAGCACTTAAGGAAACATTCTGGGACATTCTGCTCCCACCCGGGACTGCTGGCTGTGGTGGTAATTGACGGTGATGGGACACAGCAGTGTTTTATGAGAGCCCAGGAGTAGGGAGCCCAAGAAGGCTATACATTAGTCATGTCTGAAAATCCTTCTCGCTGATACTGTGTGCCAGAAGAGCTAGCCACCGCCACTTGCCCAGATGAGGGACTTAATTGATCCAGGGAAAGGAGCCTTCAGCCAGCATTGTTCTACTTACTCAATGGCAATGACTTTTTCCAGGGAGGAAAACCCACATAAAACTGTTGGAAGTAGAATTCTGGATCCAGTCAGGCCCTGATGTGTTATTAACCCATTATGCACAATTACATGGTATCCATTTGGTCTCCAATTTGAGAGAAGAAGCTTAATGCCCTCCCCCCGCAAACTAAAATCCTAGAGAAACTCAGGAGAACAAAGGGAAATCTCCCTGCATCTTCCCTTTCACCCTCTGGCCTCCTCTCCAGTCCCCACATGCTTGAATAGAGACACTGGTCGGTTACTCTGGACATCAGTCATCCCATGCTTAGACCTGGGCTAAGTGCCAGAGAGACGTACAAACACTGCTCCTGTCCTGAGTGTCCCCAGCTTGAGGGGAAGGACAAACACACAGGAAGGGAAAGAGCATAATTAGATGCTGGACTGAATGATACAGACGAGCAGTTCGCAAATTCGAGTATGCATCAGAGCCCCCTGGAGAAGGCTGGGCCCTACTCCCAGGGAGTCAGGTTCAGCGGGTCTGGGCTGGGGCCCAGATGTTACGTACTGACAAGTTCTTAGGTTATGCTGGCACTGCTGGTCCAGAAACCACACTCTGAGAACCAGCGAAACAGACCACTTTACACCTTGCTCCCTACACCTTAGTGTCCAGCTGAAGCACGTGGGGAGCTCTTGAAAATGTAAATTCTGAGTCCGTAGGTCTAGCGTAAGGCCCAGAATCTGCACTACTAACAAGCTTCTAGGTGACGCCAATGCTGCTGGCCTGTGGACCACATCCAGTGGCAAAGGTGCTCTGTCTAGACCATCACGGAAAATGGGAGAACAAGGAGATGAGTTTGGGTTGATCTTGGCAGGGAAGGGTTAATGGTATTTGCTGGGACTTGAAGGAGGGACAGGATTTAAATAAATGAGGGCAAGAGGGCATTCTGGGAGAGAATGCCAGAGTAGAAGCAGGGAGGTGGGAGTGAGAATAACCAGGGTAGATAAGTGGCCCCTGGCCACTGTCACGTGCTGGCATCAGTGACAGATGGAGGCTTGGGGCTCCGCAAGAAGGCGCCTCGCTCCATTCACCCTCCACCCCACCCTCCACATCCAAGAGGCTGTTCCTATTGCAATAAGTCTACCAGCAGCTGGTCTTCATAATGGAAATGATTATTGTTCTGCAGGCCCCACTGACAGCTCCCAGTCCTGCCAGCTTGGCCAACTTGGATGCCTGTCACCTGGCTTGTAATGGCTTGTTGTTTGGCAGCCTGAAGGAACTCCCACTTTTCTTTTCCGTTCTCGAGCCAGAGGAGGCTCTGTCCTCCAAGAGCTGAGTGTCTCAAAGGCACAGCGGGTGGTTAGGAACTTCTCAGCAGGCAGCGGGAGCAAACCAGCCTGTTTTTGTAGGGAGCTTACTCCTGGGTCCCTCTCCTGATTCAGTCAAGGTCATGACCAAATAAGGAAATAAGAGCCCTCTCTTTCCTCCCCTCCCTTGTTCTAACAAAATGTTCACCCTGTTCCCACAGAGCTGCATTTTGTGGGTGCAGGAACACGAAGGCATACGTGTAGAAAGTTTGGAAATGGAGCTAATGTTTACTGGGTAGTCTTTTAATTTTCCCATGGCTGCCGTAACCAAGTACCACAAACTGGATGGCTTATAAGAAATTTTTTCTCTTACCGTTCTGGACACTAAGAGTCTGAAATCCAGATGTCGGCAGGGCCATCCTCCCTCCAAAGCCTCCTGGGGCGGATCCTTCCTTGCCTCTTCCGGTTCTGGTAGCTGCAGGAGATCCTTGACTTGTGGCGGCATCACTCCCATCTCCGTCTCCGTCTTCACACGACCCTCTCCTCTGTGTCTGTCTGTATCCAAATTTCCTTCTTACAAGGACACCAGTTGTACTGGATTAAGGGCCCACCCCTCTCCAATACGACCTCATCTTAACTAATTACATTGTAAAACCCCAAATGGGGTCATATTCTGAGGTGCCAGTGCTCAAGACTTCAACGTATCTTGGGGGCGGGGGGGACACAATTCAGCCCATAACAAGAAGCCCCTGTTACAAAGCCATATGAAAACATAAAGTCTTTGCAGAATTTGACCTTGTCTTTTAGAGAGCTTCCGTCCTCTAAATTAAACTAGAACTATAAGCTGTTTTAAATGAAAACAACTATAAATCAGGCCCTTTCTCAAGAACAATGTTGAAACAAGAGGTCAAACACCTGTCCACCCCATACCTAATAGCCAGGGATGAATCTGCAAGATCTAAACAGCAAGTCCACTGGCAGACTAGGATCACGAATTCATCTATCCATTCAACATATTTGAGGCCCTTCTGTGTGCCAGGCACTGTTCTAGGTGCTGATGATACAGCAGTCAACGAAACAGACAAAAACCTCTGCCCTGGTACAGCTTACCTGCCGGGGGGCGAGAAGACAAGCAGACCAAATCAATAAAAATGCGGTATGGGTTGAGAGGGGAAAATAAGTGAAATGAGGATTGGGATTTGCATTTTAAGCGGGGTGGTCAGGGGAGGTGACAAGCAAGCAAAGGCCTGCAGGACACGAGGCTCTGGCCTTGGGGCGAGGGGTGCAGACAGGATACAGCAAGTACAAAGTTCCTCAACAGAAGATTTTGTGAGAACTCTGCTTCTTACTCTGTGATGAGCCACTGCATGCTTTCAAACACTCACATGACAAGTGTTTACTTAACTGAAGAACCAGAGACCCACCAGGATGAGAGCCTTTGAGGCACTGAGTAGTTATAGTCATTGAGGAAGGTCCCAATTTTACCTGGGCATAAAGTTACTGGGTTAGAATCAAAACGGGTTAATGTCCTCTGGGCCATAAAATTTGGGGTTATCATTTCTACCAGGCTAAAATCATTTGCATCTCCTCTGGACAAAAGTCTTCAAGTTAGGGCTTCCCTGGTGGCGCAGTGGTTGAGAGTCCGCCTGCCGATGCAGGGGACGCGGGTTCGTGCCCCGGTCCGGGAGGATCCCACATGCCGCGGAGCGGCTGGGCCCGTGAGCCATGGCTGTTGAGCTTGCGCGTCTGGAGCCTGTGCTCCGCAACGGGAGAGGCCACGACAGTGAGAGGCCCGCGTACCGCAAACAAAACAAAACAAAACAAAACTTCAAGTTATGTGTAATCTCACAGGGTCCAGGCCCTAATCAAGAGTAAATAGGAAATAAAAGAAAGACGCAACCCTGGAGAATTTAAACAGATCGTGGGTAGGTCTGTTAGGCTGTGCTGAGTATGATACTGAAAGGCTATGCAATCCTCCTTTTGCCTTCTTCATAAATGTTGGACCCTTTTTCTTAACATAAGACACAAATTTACATATTGGCAGCTGTGGCTTTCAATTTTCCAAATGCAGTGTGCTATTAATATTAATCTGCTTTTCACCATCTTCTGTGTCTGTTTTCAGTCAGGCAGGAAAATTAACAACAAGCAATTCTAGAATTACAATAATGCTCCATTATAAAAACTAAGTATATTTTAACACTCTTTTGATGCTCACCTTTATGGATACTAAAACATTTTATGAGCGATTTAAATTTTGTATCAGGACCAAAGAAATATACACATATCTGCTTTGAGTTGAAGCCAGCAACAAAAAAACTAATTGACACTAACTGAACTGTGGTTTTGAATTTTATATGGATTTGGGGCATAACTTTGGGCAAGTTACTGAATTTCTTAGCCTCGGCTTCCTCCTCTGAAAAATAAAACCTTCGTCACTTCACTGTTGTACATGTGGTTGTGCTGACAGACACAGAGCTGGGATTACGCTGCTGTGCTCATTTTCACTCTGTTAAATGCATATTCACAGGTCATAACTTCTGCTTTTTGGGCTTTATTGTAGGTTTCTTCTTTTTATCATGTCTTTTGCTACATGGATGTGTCCTTTCATCTTGTGATTGTAAAAATTAAAATTCAGGTTTTTTCATCTTACCAATTGCTTTTTTTTTCCCCAAGGGAAAAAAAAGTTTTACTCGTATTTCTCATCCTTCTTTCCTTTTGTAAAGAATGAAATGGTGTTTTCTGAAGTACCCTTAGCATTAGATATGAAATTCAACAAATCTCAATCTCTCTCAATCTCCTCTCTGTCTCTCTCTAAATGCCATTTTTAACTGGAATCCCTTTCCCATAATTTAGTGTCCCATTTTTGAGAAATATAGAAAACAACACAACGTGCATTTATCTAGAAGCTGTTAAAATTACACACTTAGCTCATGTACCAACTGTTCTGTTAGCTCTTCACTAGGTTCTTGGAAAGTTACACCATATGTTTGTCAATAATTAGTTTTTTAAAATAACAACCTGTTCACCCAAACACATTAAATAAATATGCCATAAGAAGTGAAAGTTCCACATCACGGCTTCAGGCAGAGATGCACCTCCCGTTTACTCCACACAAGTTTCTTGTCAGAGAACATCACATGAGCCAAATTGGAATCATGCTACTTATTTGGATGGAAGCAGAAGAGGCAGCAGTTTTTAGGACTCTTGCATCTGTGTTGTGTGTGTGCTACTAGGTGTTTTGAAACACTCTCATGTTTAGCCTTTAATTTGCCCAAAAGTGCTTTTCTGTGTTATAACTTCATTAAGTGCATTTTGCATGCCAGAAGACCATGAGACCCGAAAAGCTTGAAAAAGTTGAGAATGGTACAGAAACTCTGAATATACTTAAAACCCACTGAATTGTACACTCTGTATCTCAATAAAACTGATGGTACAGAAAAAATAATGAGTAAAGGAAGCATTCATGCCATTACAGTTTATGTAACTGTTGTAATTATGTAATTCCAAATTATTACTTATATAAACTTGTCTTTATCAGTCAATTGATATATATATATTTTAATTTTTATTGGAGTATAGTTGATTTACAATGTTGTGTTCATTTCAAGTGTACAGCAAAGTGAATCATTTATACATATACTTATATCCACTAATTTTTAGATACCTTTCCCATATAGGCCATTACAGAGTAGAGTTCCTTGTGCTATACAGTAGGTCCTTATTAGTTATCTATTTTATATGTAGTAGTGTGTATATGTCAATCCCAATCTCCTAATTTATCCCTCCCTCCCCTTACACCCTGGTAATCATAAGTTTGTTTTTACATCTGTAACTCTATTTCCGTTTTGTAAATAAGTTCATTTGTACCCTTTTTCAAGATTCCACATATCAGCGATTTCATATATTTGTCTTTCTCTGTCTGACTTACTTCACTCAGTGTGACAATCTCTAGGTCCATCCATGTTGCTGCAAATGGCATTATTTCGTGATATATTTTTCTATCTGCAAAAAGTATTTGGGTATCTTGGGCTAAAATGAATGTAAAATGTTTTCATTTTCTGGCTTTTCACTCAGCAGAAGCATTTTCAAGGATAAATTAAAGTTGTTAAGCAAGATAGGGGTTTAATTATTTGAAGCTTAGAGTCAGATGTTTAAGGGGGATTAGACTTGGCAGAGATGGAGATATTGAGATGTGTTGCCGTATGCTGAATTGATCTGTGCTGAGTGGCAGGGCTGAAATATATTCTGCCCATCGAGAAAGACGAAGACCTGCAAAACAGCGGAAGGCTAAGACTATATAGTGTTGTGGGGGGAAGGGGTAGAGAGGCCAGTGAAAGGCAGAAAAACCAGAAAAAATCTAGAAAAGGGCAAACAGATAATGATTAAAAGCTGACTTGGAAATTTCATTTGCTCATCCAGCAGCTGGGCTGTGGTTGGTTATCATAAAGGAAGTCCACATGCTTCATTCAGTTCCAGATTTCAGACAAAAAAAAAAAAAAAAAAAAAAAGCTCTGCGCTTAAGAGTTAAAAGTTATTTTCTAAGCTCAAAAGTAATTTATATCCATTTATTCTCTCTTACCTTACTTTGTAAAGGACAAACCTTAAAACAAACCACAATTTTCTGCCTTGTTTGTAGAGAGAAAAAAACTGGAAAACAATATAGTTTGGGCACTTTTCTAGTAGAAAAAGAGCTCAACAAATACTGAAATGTGGGAAATACAAACAACAGCAAACATAAAATAACGTCTTTTTTAAAAGGTACATAGCAGGACTTCCCTGGTGGTCCAGTGGTTAAGACTTCCCCTTCCAATGCAGGGGTTGCGGGTTTGATCCCTGGACGGGGAGCTCAGATCCCACATGCCTCGCCGCCAAAAATCCAAAACAGAAAACAGAAGCAATACTGTAACAAATTCAATAAAGACTTTAAAAATGGTCCACATCAAAAAAATCTTTAAAAATTTTTTTTAAAAAGGCAGATAGCAAAGGTATTAGTCAATCAGAAATTTAGAATCTGAATGTGTAATGTCGGAAGTTTTGAAGAAAATACATGAGGAAAATATATTATTCTTTAGTTATTTCCGGTAACTTGAGAAAAGTAAGTGTCTGGGTTCCAAATCAGCAACTGCTGATTCTGAACTTGAGTGACTTTTTTCTGATAAAGGATGAAGAAACGTTGAATAATAAAACCCTACAAAACCAAATTAAATTTTTAATAAGCTTTTTTTCATATTACATCTGATCCCAGTCAAGAGTAAAGAAAAGAGAACATAAGTCAAGAGAAAATAAAGTTATCAAAGCATTTTTTAAGTATTTGATTTTCAGGATAGACTGGCTTTAAACCTTCCCAAGGTCTACGGACTTTGCTTTTTATTTTATTTTTTTAATAAGTTGTAAAATAAGTTTTTAAAAGAAGTTATCTTAAGAGGAATTTTTCTACATTTTAAGGCAACTTTATAAATTCTTTCAAAGACATTTCCAACATAAGATAAGTCATATTGGAAAATGTGAATCATTCCAGAAATAGAGATTTTAGTTTCCTTTCAAACTTCATTTCCTTTTAATATTCATTCACCTGCAGCCCAAATTCTTCATGTATTTTGCCAGATATTATTTATGAACTACAAACGAGGCAATTACGTCCTCTGCTTTATGAGATCACTAAACTCAAACAAAACAAAACAGAACAAAACACCCTTTTAAGGGTGATGATGGTGATTGCATCTGAGAAGGTCACAGTAGTTACGCTGAGCCCTCCTCTGGAGACACTGGGCAAACATACTCTTTTCTCCTGATTAGGGCAATTTCCACCCCAGAACAGTTTTTTTCCACAGCAATAATAAACTAGTTTGGGAGATCCCCAGATACAGGCTCTGAATCTTTGAAAGCCAAACCTCAACAATAAAAACACACACACAAAAATGTAGGTGAGACATGGTGTCTCTGGCTCGTTTTCCCTTCAAATCCTTCCCAGCTCTCGAAAGCTTCATCATAGCCTAATCGAGCGTTGCAGCACCCAAATAAAATAGGTTTTTTAAAAGCCTTCTATTTACTAAGTGCTTTTTGTCAGTTTCTCACCTCTCTAATCACCCCCATTCCACTCACAATTTATTATATAGAGTGTGAACAGTTCTTGGCTTATGTGAGTATTCAGTAAATGCTGATGATGGGATTATTAGTGTCATTATCCAGAGACAAAAAACGATGCTTGATATTTAAATCTTAACTACCTTACCAACGATTACTAGAGAAAATCAAGTGTAAGTTGAATTCTTTCCAATTGCTCTCATGCAAGACATGTGTTTATTTTTAAGCCCAAATGTTATGTCTCTCTAGCCTAGCTATATAAAATAGCTTTGCTCTCAAAGTGAATACCATGGGGAGAAAATGGGCAGGGGACTATTGTAGATTAAAAGAACACAAAGAGACTTAACAACAAAATGCAGTGTAACTTGATTGACTCCAGACCCAGAAATAAAAATCTACACAAGACATTTTGGAAACAATTGGGGAATTCGAATATGGGCTGGGTATGGATGATATTATAGAATTATTAGTTTTATTAGGTATTATAACGGTATTGTGGCTATAAAGAAGGCTGTCTCTATTCTTAGAAAATGCAGGCTGAAATATTTAGGAGTAAAGTATTGTGATGTCTGCGCAACTCATTTTCAAGTGGCTCAGTAAAAAGTTATCTATTTAAGTATAGAGAAAAAGCAAATGTGGCACAATGTTAACAACTGGTGAACCTCAGTGAAAAGTTTACAAGTGTTTATTGTACTATACTTCCAATTTTCTGTAGAGGTAAGATTTTTTTAATAAAAAGTTGGGAATAAAAAATAGCAAAATAAATAGTTTTACTGAAGAAAATACCACACATTTCTTTAAATATTTTACTGTAATAATATACAATTATACATTCTTTTTACTTATTTACACTTCATAAAAGCATGCCCACTCAACATAGTTACTCAATTTGAAATTAACTACCTTAAGTACATCATTTAACTTTCAGTGCTGATGCATGAATCTCTTTATCTTAAATATAAATCAAAATAGCTTAACACCAGCTTTAAATTAAAGACAATGAGATGCCAGGTGGATCATGAGTTAGTATTTCAACTAAGTTAAAATTTTCAATAATTTCTTTTTTGCTTTTCTTTTTTGTCTAGAATAGTCTGTTTTAAGCTCAAAACAGCATCTTGAAATCCAGGATTTAAGTCTAATACTTTCTTGAAATCTTCCAAAGCATCATCAAAGTATCCTGTACCAGAACCCAAAAAAAATAGAAAAGAAAAAACACTGAGTATTTCTATATATTATTCATAGCAAAGTTTGGATACATATACTTTTGCTTTTATATTTACAAGCTTTCAACCACTCCTACTAAAGGAGTATTTTCCTCTTGATAATGATGTAGGGATGTTTGAATCACAGTAACTTTGTGTACCCTTACAGATTAATACACTTAAAATTAGTTATGGGTTTACGTACTGGGATTTAACAGGTACATAGCCTAAATCATCACAAAATTTCAACAAAATCGTATCACCTATTTTATATAATTACAGTAAAATGAAGAAACAGGAAATTAATATTCTTTTTAACACTTTAATGAGAAACGATCCTAACAGTCCCTTTAGTCCAAGAATCTAAAACCCCTTCACTTTATATTGTCTTGTATGCCTTCAAAGATTTTAACTCAGAAGAGTGTCCCAGGGGATCAGAAGCATTACCCTCATTTCGCAGCTGGGGATGCAGAGGCACGAAGTAATGGGATCACTCTCACTCCTGTGCCCAGGTCCAATTCCCACCCCAGTGCCCCGCTGTGGTCTGTAACACCTACTGAAAGCCTAAAATAAATTCAGGTAGGCTTCCTTTGCTCCAGGCTCTAAACCTAAATTTCACATCACTTTCACACTGGATGATTGCTACATTAGCTTTACAACATTTGAGAGCTCTGAATTCACAGAATACAGTCAAAGACAAAAGGGGGGAAAAAGATTCTTACCCAGCCTATATAATATCAACCCTCTGTTGTAATATGGAACTTCAAAATTGGGTTGGACTTCTATGGCAGATGTGTAGTCATCCATGGCTTCATAAAAATCCACCCTGAAGTACTTGATTTGCCCCCTGTTGTTATATGCAGTAGCCAAATCCTCAGGGCTGCATTTGCTTTAAACAAAAAGTTCACATTAAAAACACAGTGTTGCCAAATTCCTCTTGCTTCCCCTTTCATTCTCTTTTGGGTGTTGTCAAACTCATAGCCTATAACATGCAGTATCTACACTGAAAAACCAAGCGGAAGAAACAAAGTGCAAGGAAATAAAGCAGTGGAGTCAATTTTTGTTTAATCCTGGTTTCTACATTTGCAAGGTTATATAGCACTGCAATGTCAATCTGAAAAGCACATTCATTTTACCGTGTGTTCAAAGCCCCTGTTCATTGTCAACTTGTTTTGTTGAATATAATATGAAAATGTTTATTTTCTAAAGCACATGCCAGTGAGGCAAAGAAGACAGCTCAGAATTGAATGAAGCAAGGAGGGAAAGCCAGCCCAAAGTTCAAGTGTGCTACGGACATGTCATAAAGTGAATCAGTTTTATCCTCAAATTTTTAAATGATCTCAAAACACTGAGATTTTCACTCATTTGCCACCAGTAAAGAAACAGAGGTTAACTCTAAGTGAAAAATCAACATGCTGATCCCTAGGGAGTGCTCTCTGGGGACAGAATCGCCCTCCCTCCAGCCTCAGCAGGTATCCTTTCCAAGGCCAGACTGGCTTCCTGCTAGTGGGACATCATGGCTCTGGTCCACACTGGGGGTCCTGTGTGCAGAAACGGCACTGCATCTGAGGCCTCCAGAGGTGGTCCACGGAGCTTTGAGTGAGCAGCCTCCTGTGAGTGGTTAGACATCCAGGCAGCTCTGACCAGCCACCAGCTCAACAGGACACACACACACACACACACACACACACACACACACACACACGCACGCCAGCCTCTGCTGGACAAATCTTCTACACAGAGAATATCAGTGGACTCTGCTCCGTGTCAGAGATGATTCTGTTTTCCTTTCTTTTTTTCAAAGAGGATTCTCCAATTTGAACCAAACAGGGAAGATGCAGGCTGAACTCAGCTGTCATTCTTTGTTATACTCCACAGTTCAAAGTCTAGTTCTCAGAAAATATTTGTGACCGCAGTCAGTGTTATTAAAAGTTACTTCTCTTAACATCTTGATCCTTGACATCTCAGACAGGGACTGTAATTACTGCTGTTAGGAGCGGTACTCACAGCCTAGGGGTCTCCTTCAAGTTTAAGTTTCCCAACAATGGAAAGGAATCACTGCAACTTTAGAAAATGTCTGTTTCTGTGAGCTAGGACTGAGAGAGACTGGGTACATGGACACTTCTAGATGCCGCCAGCACCACCGTTAAATCCTAGTGAACAAGAAGGGACACTCCGTTTATCTCTCTCTCTGTTATGATATAGCTGGACTGCTGCCCAGTAAAGAGTATTAAGAAAAATGCAGCCTCAGGACTCGGTAAGGCTTTAGTCATTAAATTTCTAAGCTTCAAAACTTTGTTATAAGTGTCTTATTATCAGAGGATCATCAAATGTTTGATTTAGAATCAGATCTCATTACAACAAATTCTAAAAGCCTACTCTCCCTATGGAAATCGTTTCATATTTTAAAGACATGGGCTAACAGTTAAAGCCGAATTTTTTTAATACTGAGAATTTTGTAATGATAGTGTTTACTTGGATGGAATATAATCAAGTCACCTAATCCAAAAGTAGATTTTTTTTTTCTTTGCACTTGCTAACTTTAGCAAAGAAAAAAAAATTTGGAAATTACATTTATGGCTAAGGCTGCACTTTTGGACATTAAAAGAAAACGTTATAAACCATTCAGAGTGGCAGGCATACAAAGACTGTGAATACTGTTTCAAAATGATTCACTGACCCATTGTTTTAAAAATAAACGAACCCTAAAAGATATATTTAAGGAAGAAAGTTGAAATGACAGAATTCAGTTTAACCATGAGTTCCTAGAAGAATTTCAGAACTATAAGGAAATTAGAAGGCTCATGCAGGCATGCTGAACAAGCTTCTGCTAAACCTCCACAGATTTTCTTTCCTATGCTGGTAAGGGGCAGAAATTACATTGGCCACACAACAAATTTGTGCTCTCAGGCTGAGATGAAAAAAGGAGGAGGAGTAACAAGACTAGAGGCATCGATGCCTGTTGCTGATGAATCCTTTTTGAAACCTACTAGATAAGTCTAAAAAATATAACAAACTAGTGAATTTAACAAACAAGAAGCAGACTCACAGATATAGAGAACAAACTAGTGGTTACCAGTGGGGAAGGGGGAAGGGACAATACAGGGGTGGGGGATTAAGAGGTACAAAATATTAGGTATAAAATAAGCTACAAGGGGGCTTCCCTGGTGGCACAGTGGTTGAGAGTCTGCCTGCCGATGATGCAGGGGACACGGGTTCGTGCCCCCGTCTGGTAGG
This sequence comes from Leucopleurus acutus, assembly GCF_964270905.1. NCBI lineage: Eukaryota > Metazoa > Chordata > Mammalia > Artiodactyla > Delphinidae > Leucopleurus > Leucopleurus acutus. The sequence continues at coordinate 42,084,420 of NC_139154.1, forward strand.
ATCCCACATGCCGCGGAGCAGCTGGGCCCGTGAGCCATGGCCGCTGAGCCTGGGCGTCCGGAGCCTGTGCTCCACAACGGGAGAGGCCACAACAGTGAGAGGCCCGCGTACCGAGAAAAAAAAAAAAAAAAAAAGCTACAAGGATATATTGTACAACACAGGGTATATAACCAATATTTTATAATAGCTATAAATGGAGTATAACCTTTAAAAATTGTGAATCACTGTATTGTACACCTGTAACATGTAATATTGTAGAGCAACTATACTTCAATAAAAAATTAAAAAATAAAAAAAATTTAACCTACTAGATAAGTCTATGCTTAGAGCTTGAAACAAGAATAGAAAACTACATTTTCTATGATTACTAACTTTGGGGGGGGTGGGTACCATCTTATTGCTTGTCCCAAAACTTCTATTAACTATTAGTCTGGTGTATGACTGAAATAGGAAAGCCACTAAATGTTTCTGATTTAATTCCATGTGAGTTTAACAAACAGGAGAAGAATCATAAGCCTCATACAAATAAGACTAGCTGGTATCCTGTCAAGAAAAATCAGATCCTTGAGGGGAGAGGAGGGTGATAGCGCAGACAACTCAGAACTGGAAAAAAACCTGCTCATCCAGCTGCCCTTTCTTTTTTCATCCTGGACCACTCAACACCATCAACAAGAACAACAAAGGCAAAACATGGAGTACAACACATGCTACACACTCAAGAATAAATCCAAGATGCTTTGAGAGAGTAGGTATTAGCAGGTGAGGTTGAGACAAGCTGGGACCTGGGACCCTTTGCTGCAGCGCTTGCACCTGGACAAACATCTCCTTGAGCAACAAAATACAAAGAAACTATACGGGACTAAAAAGTTGGTGCAAATTATGGACAAGATACAAGACCAAAACCAAAACAAACGCCAACTGCCATTTCTGAAGAGCTGGGAGCAAAAACAAGGTGTCGGGAGCAAAAGCAGGGTACCGCGCATGGCCCCTGCACTCAACGCCCCCAAAGGGGTGGGCAGACCGCCTAAGCCACCCCTCCGGCCAGCCGGACCCCGGACACACCCCCTCCCCTCACCCCTTATAAGGAACCAGCTAGCCCCTCCTCGGGGAGCAAGGGAATCTGTTACTTGTGTTTGCTCCCTCCCGCTGCAGCAGGGGCCCCAAGAAAGCCTTGCCGGAATTTCTTGTCTAGTCTCATCGGTTTCTATTGATTGGGGAAGGCCAAGAACCCTTGTCAGTATCAAGGTTGCTAACATCACAAAAAAAAAGACATTACATGTTCTCTGACAGAAGGACACAACACCACCTACAATAGTGTTCTCACCATAATTCTGGATCTGAATTGGATCAAACCTCAAGATTTAACTACCAACTCACAAGAAATGTAGGAGACAGAGGACCATATTAAATGACATCAGGGGGTTGAATTCAGCAAATCCAAAATACGGGAAACTCTCAGGACACATGACCCGGTTTCCTCACCGAATAAACTGCAAGGCAAAAAAATGAACGGGAGCCTTAAAGGCTAAAAGACTTGACGTGCAGCCCGACTTTAACCAACTTCTAAAAACCAACCAAACAAGCAAACAAAAGAAAACAACCTTTATTGATCAACCAGGAAAATTCCAACACTTGACATTAGCAATTATGTGCTAACGATATTGTGGTTACACCTTTTTAAATCCTTAATATCTAGAAATGCACTCTGAAACATCAATGGATGAATAATATGATGCCCTGGATGAACTGATAATGCTTAAGCCCTGTGATGGTTACCTGGAGGTTCATTATACCATTTCCATATATTTAAATTTTTCACAGTGAAAAACAAAACACCTGCTGTGATGTCGTGGAGTTGCGGTACTGTGTGCTAGCGTGGCCCCCACGGCACCTCGCCCTCACCAGGTCTCGCTCTAAGACTCTGGATCAGAGTAACATAGAATGGGGACACTCGAGGTGAAAGGCAGCCGGCGCCCCGGTGTCCGGACACCTTCATGGGTGTCCCAGAGGAACGCGCCGAGGGCTGCGCTCTAGGATGCTCCCTCACTGCCTTTCTGGAAAGACAAACGTCTGTCCGCTGCGCCGGTGAGCTCGGGTACCCGAAAACCAGACTAGACGGACCCGGCCGCCCACCTTGCAGAGGTCCCGCTGTGCCCACTTCTCGCGATACTTACCTCCCGGACGCCTCTCCCTCGGCGGCCGCACAGGCGTACTGGCGAACGTAAGCGGAGTACAGCGCTTCGGCCTCCGCGTACTCGCCCTTCTGGAAATGAGCTTGGGCAAGCGCTAGGGTCGCGAGCTTTTCTTGCCCTTGCTGCCCTTCCATAGCGGTCGGAGGCCTAGCTTTCCCTGTAGAACTGGGGTTGATTTCTGAGCGATTAGAGGCGGCACGACAAAGCTACTTCCGCACCCCGGAGTTTAACTTGACGGCAAAAACCTGGGCTCTAGAAAAGGAATTTTGTGCCTTCCGCGGACCCGTCGTCTCGCGGGATTAATGACGCTGCTGGTGGCGAGCGCAGGTGCTTCAGGAAAGCTTGGGCAGACAGACCCCTGTGAAGTGCAGTTCTCTTGTTACTGCTGGTCTCGCCTACCTGTCTCCAGAAAAGCAGTAGATCGATAGTCCCAAACTGGTTTCCAAGTCCGTGGTTACATGTTGCAAGGAGTTTGCCCTTTGTTACAGTGAATGGTGGGGGCAGGGGGGCGGTGCCAGAAGCGGAAAAGATGTAGGTTTGTTTTATGAATGGCTAAAGGACCCACGGATTTGTTGTAGCACTTTTCCGGTTCCTGCGTCCACCTGCTAGAGGTTGTTCTAAGTAGGCTGTGGTTACACTGAGACATTTTATGTCGAAATCCCATGAGCTTAGTTGTCACATGGACCTGAGTCCAGTTTCAAACACTACCATTTATTAACTCCAAGGCTCTAGACTGCAAACTTCTCAACCTTTTTGAACTTCTAGAATAGTGTAAGGATTAATTGAATAGTATTTTGTGTTAATAGTCTGGGATCGAGGATGTCAGTTTGCATTGCCAGGCCCTTTATGCCAAAGGGAAACCCATGTAGTAATGTATTAAACACAATATGTTTAATCCAAGTAAAAATTACGTAAAATGAACAGTCCTGAGAGAACAATTCCATTTAACATAGCATTAAAAAGAATAAAATACTTAGGAATTAACCAAGGAGATGAAAGACTTGGTTAGATGAAAACTACAAAACATTGATGAAAGAAAGCCATAAATAGACAAACCATGTTCGTACTAAAGCAATCTACAGATTCAATGGAATCCCTATCAAAATCCCAATGATGTTTTTACAGAAATATAAAACTCCATCCTAGAAATCATAAGAAATTTCAAGGGATTCCAAATAGCCAAAACTATCTTGAAAAATAACAAAGCTGGAGGACTTACACATCCTGATTTCAAAACTTACTAAAGCACAGTAATCAAAAGAGTGTGGTATTGGCATAAAGACAGTCTTTTCCATAAATGGTGGTGGGAAAACTGGATATCCACATGCAAAAGAACGAAGTGGGACCTAAATAGCATATTAGAAAATTCACTCAAAATGGACTAAAGACCTAAACGTAAGAGCTAAAGATTAAAAATTCTTAGAAGAAAACATAAAGCAAAAGCTTCATGACATTGGATTTGGCAATGATTTCTTGGCTATGACACCAAAAAGACAGGCAACAAAAGAAAAAATAAACTGGACTTTATGAAAAGTAAAACCTTTTGTGCATTAAAAGACTATCAACAAAGTAAATAACCCAGAGAGTAAGAGAAAATATCTGCAAATCATGTATCTGATACGGGTGTGAAATGCAAAGATGGAGGTTCTGTGGAGCAGGTTTGGGCTGGTGTGTCCATCTACTCACAGGACGAAGGGATCTGACATGGCGTCTCCATCACACTTGGGAAGCTCTGGTCTACAGGACACTGGAGGGCCCTGCCCCGTGACTGAGCTGCTGGGCCCAGGCTCAGTTGCTGTCCCTCTCCGACTCTCTTGCCCGGCTTCCACACAGTCCACCTGCACTCGGTGCTTTGCCTGCAGGGTGGCATCATCAAGACTTCCCTCAGCCAGCTCAGCCAGCAATACAACTATAAGATGATCTGCTGAAAGCATCATGCTTGCCTTTAACCCCACACCGTCATCTGCCTCAAGAAGTGTGGCCACCACAACAGCCTGTGCCCTGAGAAGAAAGTCAAATAAGACTCCTCCACGAGGTCCTCCTTCCTCTGCAGGGCAGCCCCCTGCCTGAGTCCCATGGCTAGGGGCCTTAGTAAGGTTTCCCTGTCACTGACTGGGATAGTAAAAATAAATAATAAATAAAATTTAAAAATACGTGTATACACACACATACACTATACATATATATTTCCAGAATATATACAGAACTTCTAAAACTCAACTTTTCCAGAGTGGGTGTACTACTCTGCCTTTCCCCCAGCAATGTATGAGGGTTTCAATTACTCCATATCTTCACCAACATTTGTCAGTTTCAATTCTAGCTATTACAGTGGGTATGTAGAGGTTTCTCATTTTTCTCTAAATTCCTCTATATTTTACTAACTAGAAATTTAAACTGTGCCAAATAAGAAATGAGTAAATAAAATAGAAACTCTAATGTCTACTTTTTCTTTTAATTTTTGAGAAATCTCTGAAAAACAAAGAGCTCTTATTATGAAAAAAACTTACAGAACAGCAATTTCTTCAGTTTCACCTCTTTTTTTTTTTTCTGGCCACACAGCAGGGCTTGCGGGATTTTAGTTCCCCTACCAGGGATTGAACCTGCACCCTTGACAGTGAAAGCATGGAGTCCTAACCACAGGACCACAAGGGAATTCCCAATTCACCTCATTTTTTTCTTCTCCTAAATTCAACTGAAATATAAATTAATGCCTTTTATTTTTAAAAAGGTTATTAAGACTATTTTTACTTTCTCATCTATACTCTTTATGTACTTTTGAAATTTTCTCACATGAACATATGTTAGTTTTATACTCAAAAACCAGTAAGTGGGACTTCCCTGGTGGCACAGTGGTTAAGAATCCACCTGCCAATGCAGGGGACACGGGTTCCAGCCCTGGTCCACGAAGATCCCACATGCTGCGGAGCAACTAAGCCCGTGCGCCACAACTACTGAGCTGCGCTGTAGAGCCTGTGAGCCACAACTACTGAGCCCACGTACCACAACTACTGAAGCCCGCACGCCTAGATCCCGTGCTCCACAACAAGAGAAGCCCCCGCAATGAGAAGCCCATGCACCGCAACGACGAGTAGCCCCCGCTCGCTGCAACTAGAGAAAGCCCGCGTGCAGCAACGAAGGCCCAATGCAGCCAATAAATAAATAAATAAATTTATTATTTTTTTTAAAAACAATGTTAATTTCTTTTAAAAAATGAACTGAGAAAATGATAAGAGTAGGCAGTAGGGGGCAACGTAATATTGCGATTTTCATTTTAGAAACTCCGTAGCAATATTTTGGAGCTATAACATCATCAAATTAGGTATTCTTGATTTTCCATTAAAAATCTGGGAACAATGTTTCCCCATTTCTAAATGTGAACTCTGTATGATCTCTAAGGAGTAATTCACTGCAACCTCCAGTCATCAGACATTTGCCTAGTATCTTTAATAAATTGTTGTTGTTTTCCTGTAGGTAGCAAAAGTGATATTGTACAACTACTGTATCTCCTGTCCCTATCTCCCCTTATCCACTCTGGAGCCCAATACCCTTCGACCCAACCCCCATCAAAATACTTACATCAAAACAAGACAAATACCATGTTAGCATGAGTTATAGATAAAGAAAACAGGATAAATACAATTTTTACCTCAACATTTATTATTTTTATGTTTTTTCACTAATGCCACATAAAACCTAAGATCTCAGCTCTTAGAATACAAAAAGATAATTTCAAAGTGTATGTTAGCAAAAACATGTATGTAATATATATATAATACATATATAAAATAAAATTAGCATTTGTGCATGACAGCAGGTCAACAATGCTATGCTGCTTGTTAGCACACTGTTTATTTGTATGGCTTTATCAATCAGTTCGATCATCTCAATAGTTCGGCCTACCATGCTACTTTGAAACTTAACATAATTCAGGCCAAATTTTACGATAAAGAAAAGCATTACTTAAAGGGAGTCAGCTCATGTTTATTACAAGAAGAGAACAACCTTTATTATAATGTCTTCAATATACTGCCTCATTCTGTCTATCCGAATTCTCTCCAAGTATTTGTTGTATATAGACAATTTTGCTTCTCACTGCCCCTTTAATCAGGGGAGAATTTGTTGGTGTCGTTATCCTGAAATTTCCTTCATGTTGAATAAAACCAATTTTCAAGCAGGACAAAGGTCTGTCCCCAAGACATTACGGCAGATCCCTAAAACATTCACAGATATAAATCCCAAATAGTCATAAGCTTTTACAGTAGTTGGAAAGATATGTCTGTGTGTGTACATATATATATATATACACACACACACACACACACACACACACATATATATGTGTATATGCATGTGGATATATGTATGTGTATAAGTATATATACATACATACATATACATATGTGATAATCTAGGTCTACAAGGTATGAGAGGTTGTTTTTAGAGATTTTGGTTTCTTGATTAAACTGAACAAGAAGTAGTGACAACAACTCGGGATCTATCTGAAATAATTAGTTGGAGGAAAAATTCTAGCGCTCAGGTAGCAAGGAATTAGTGGCAAATGAGAAGGCTCCAGAAGAGAGTTCCCATAAGATATGTTAGGAAAAGTCTGAGGAGTCAACAGCTGATTTTGGAATTGAAGCAAATGGGAGTGTAATCAATAAGTAACAGTAAGGGCTAGAGAATGACAATCTAACTTTGAGTTCTCAGCTGATTTCTGGGATGAGAAAGGGAAAGAAGAGATATTCAGGCATTAGATCATGGACCAAGAATCACAACTCTCAACATGCAGTCCTGCTGGAATTCCTAAACCTACATCCCTGAAAACCTCTCTCTCATTGATGAAGCAGAGAATAGTTTCATTCCTGAAAAGAGAAAGTCTTGTGGGAAGATGTAATTAAGTTCAACAGGAGATATATTCCCTAGGGCTGAGATCTTAGTTAGGATGTTGTTTTCTGATTTGGGGGAATACTGCATTCTGTTACAGACAAAAACAAATGAGATAGATGAAATCCACTGTCTTAAACTTAGATAAGTTAGAAACTTATGAGACATGTTAGACAAAGTAAATAGAGCATATATGTGTGACTATACCTAATATTGACAAGGCACTAAAAATACAAAAGGCAACCAAGGCACTAAATATTCACGGCACACTAGATATGCATAAGACTTAGCAAGTGCTCAGTATGCGGGAGGTCTTAATTCAATTACCCACTGATGACTCTTATTCTGGTCTGTCCTCTGCCCAGGAAATACAACTGAATCCACAACTGCTCAGCAGGCTCACTGACACCTACAGCTATGACCAGGTAAAACTGCCTTTTCTATTGAGCAAATGTGCCTCACTGGCCTCGGGCACACTCCATTCGATCGGGTCCCCCGGCTCAAATCTCAGCTCTGGTCCTCTTCCTAGCCACACTATCAGGGGGAAGGCGATGAGGCAGAGTAAGAGTCAGGGCATAAGAACAGATTACAACTCAGGAATCAGGAACTGTGCTCTCTCTACCTGACTGGCATCCTATACTAATAGTGTTAATCTATCCCATCACTTTCTCCTTGTTCTTCACTGTATATTTCAAGTTGATTCAATAAACCATGTGATTTGAGCTTGTAACCCTTTCTGTTCCGTGACCTCTGGAATGGCTTGCTTGGTAGTGTATTTGGAGGCTACCGTTATATCAAGGCAACTTCCCACAAGGCACGTGAACACAGAGACTTCGAAAATTTCTGGTCTTCTCATTTTATTTAGTGACAGGAGCCTGCTATCTATTATGAGCTCATTTAAGCTCTAAACTTCTTCTCATAGCTCACTATTCTCCATCTGCATCAGGCTTAACTTGGCTCTAAAGGACCAGAAACATATCACATTGAGAGAGTTAACTAACCTAAGTATTGAAGCTGCAATAACAACCTTGCATATTTCTCTTTGTTGCCTCTGCTAAATATCAACCAAACTTCAGCAAATAATCTTGACGGAATAGTGCTTAAGTCTGGCCTGAAACCATAAAATGAGAGGAAGTAAGATCGTGAGAAATGGAGAATATTATTAGCTATATAAAATAGGTAAGAAATTACCCATTACTGATTACAATTTTTTTTTAATTAATGACAGTAAGTCAAAACAGATGCATATTGAGAATCACTCCCCACAACCCAAGAGTTGTTTAAAGAAACGATCCAGCTTGCTGACAATGTTTCAAGTAAAACTACAGCTACAAACTAGATGTTTTTGTATAAATGTATATTATTATAAATTCAGCTAAGTGTTTGGCACAATAATATGAAGAGTAAAGTACCAAATGTCATCTCTTAGATGAAACTAAAAGGGTAGATTAAAAAGGACAAGCTATGTAAAAATTAAGCTATTAGAAACAATTCAAATTGTAAAAATCTGTGTCTTAAAATGCCTTCTCTTCACTTCTGAAAATAAAATAGAGAAGACTTTCAATGCTTATTTAATTAAACACAGCTAGAGACAGTGCTCATTTTGGTATTACAACTGTTTAACCTCCGTCTAATACAGGTTATGTCAGTTCCCTAAATTCAACTTTGCCCCATTCCCATGTTTCCCCCATCCCTCCCTGCTAGTAACCGTGACACTGTGAGAAAAGTTTTCTTATTTGGAATATTTCCATAGTATCATATAACCAATCACAAGATAGATAAATAGATAGATAGATAGATAGATAGATAAATAAGACAGGCAGATAATATGGTCCATTGCCATACATTTATATGACAATCAGCATCATTATTTCATGGTTGTATTTTTACACAAAATTTTATATATGTATATATTATGTATTTTATATATAGAATTTTTTATAAAAATACAACTGAAATAATGATGCTTATTTACATAAATTCAACATTGTTATATAAACACTCCTATTATATATGCAGTTTGTCATTTCTTCATCCCACTGCACTATGGCATAAGGGACAGAAGTTATAGTTACTTATTTCCTGAGCCAGGACACAGTGCTTGCACACATTGCATGTCCAGAATTGATATTCAGTGACCGGGTTTCCTGTGGCAACACATGTCGGCAGCTTCCCTTCCCCTCTGTAAAATAAGAGGGGACAATTATACTTTGAAACTTCTAATTCCTCAAAACTTCATTACACTACAAAAACTGAAGAATGAAAAGCATTTCAAGATAAGTTTCAAATAAAAAACTTTCCTTACAATGAGAAAATCAAGTATTAATACACTTATAAGAGTAAATTAAATAGGGTATAATGTTAAGGTAGATTACTTCAAAATTTAGTGCTTTAATTATTATATTACACTATTTAGATATAAAAATCCAAGCTTCTAGTAAGGTGTTATAGAATGACATCTACTAGTTACATTTAGCCTACCCTTCAAGAAGGCTGTCCAATTCAGTTTTTCTGTTATCTTTTGGAGTATTTTTGGTGAAGATTTCTAGAGCAAGATTTTCATATTGCTGTTTCTGTTCCGAACTGAGGGTCTCTAAAGACTCAAGTTTAATAAAAGCTTTTGAACAAGTGCCAAAAGCCCTACTGGCACACGCACAGAGTGCTAACAGAGAGTAGATCTCAACGGCAGGGATAATGTCTTCATAGTCTCTCAGGTGAAGAGCTAGGAAAGAGAAGACAATTTGGATTTTTTAAAGCAATCATGATATCTTGAACGTGCATGGGAAAAAATCTACGTTAAGCTGTTTCAGTTTAACCTACATGAACTTTAGCAAGCTTAAAGAAAACAATGGTAGGTGCCCAGAGAACAAGTAGGAGGAAGGAGGCTCCATGATCTCCACATTCTGTAACTCCAGCTAACAGCTCAGGGCCTATAAAAATAACCATCATCGAATGATGCACATGGCTGTGCCACTTAGAAATATATACACAGACCAAAAATAATTGGTGTCAAAACACCCATCTTTTGTTGCATATAAATATGTTAGAATTTCTGTGGATTCTCAAGATATCATGTTTCTTTTTGTTAAAAAAGCAAAGCATGAAATCATATGTTTTCTCTTTGTGTGTCTTTGAACAGATTATTGCTTTTGTTTGTCTTACTGAAACAATAGAACTTTGAGAAAAAAAGAAGTGAAAATGAGACTGTAAGTTGTCAGTTCAGACAATTTATTTTGCCAACTACCATACCTTATTTTCAATTTTTCTATGCTGGAGATATAATCTCTTTCTTAAAAATGCACTGAACAATTAATATCAGATTGGTAACCAAATTGTATCTTTTTATTCTCTAGACCTTGCAATCTTAAAAATATCTTGTTATAGTATGATATTGGAAATTTCACAAAACAATTTAAAACAATATAATCATGTATTTTACAACTAGATTCCTATAAACTGGTGCTGGGGTCAAGTGTTTCCAACAAAGTTCAGTGGAAGAAATTTACAAAAAGGAAATTCATTGAGTTACAATAAAACATACCCTCTAATTTCACAGGTTCACAGGCAATAATTTACAGAGTACACATTGTTTCAGATCATTTTATCACTGAACGACAACCGTATCAAAGCATATGGATATCTTCACCCAGTAGGTAAAGAATCTCAAGTTAAAAGTCCACCTGATCTTGTAATATAGTAAGTCTAGATACTGTGCATAAATTATAAAAAATACAACTATTTTAAACAGTGCATAACTTATATCACATATTAATCAGTTAAAATTCAATGAAGGTAAGTTATAAACATACAAAAATAAAAATGATTCCTATGTATAGCTGATAATCAATTAGAAAAAAAAGGTACATTCCCCAGTGCTAACAATGACAAAAACAGGAATCAGCTACAAAAGAAATGTACAGAACATACAATAAAACTACAGAACTTTAGAGAGAAACACAGATATACAAAACGTTTTTAAAAATTGATGTTTCTGGATGAGAAAACTCAATATTATAAATATATCAATGATCCCAATATTAATACATTAAATTAATGCAATTCTAATTCAAAATCCACTAGGACTTCACTGAAACTCTTCCCACCTTCAAAAAGATTCTAAAGTTAATCTGAACGAACAAATGCAAGCAAATACCCAAAATGTTTTTCATAAAAGAAGAGGAATGAAGGATAACAGAAATTCCAGATATTAAAATGTAAAAGTAAGGTAAATAAGAGGAAGTACAGACACAGAGGTCCATGTCTAGAAAATAACAGCCTAGGAAGAGATTAACAAAATGTGTGAATTTAGTTTCATAAAGGTAGAATTTCAAATCCGTGAGGGATGAATAAGTTTTTAATAAATGGTTTTGGAATAACTAAGAAGTTAAAATAAAATACAATATTTAATAACCTTGAAGTGAAGGACTTCCTGAGCATGACCCCTATCAAGACTGATTGATAGGACTATGTAAAAAGCCACTGTCAATATCATCATCATGACTACCACTTCTCGAGGGCTCACAATATCCAGGCACTATAATAAGTAAATTTTCTTTTCATAAATTTCTCACTTAATCCTCAAAACAACCCTATGAAGAAGATCCTATTATCCCTACTTTTCACAAAAAGAAACTGAAGCTTAGAGAGGTTAAGTAATTGTAACTTATAAATGCCAGGGAAAATCAACAGATATGACAGAGGGTTGCTATATATAATTTCTAAAGAGCTCTTACAAAAATAATGAATAAAGAAAAAGAAAAGTCATCACTATAGAATTCCAGAAACATTCAAATACAAGAATTTCTCTAAGAAGGTTTCTTTTAAAGATGATGCCATTGTACTATAGATTGATGATGTATTGGGGTATGATGTGCGCTGGTGATGGCTATTTCACAGTGGCCCAACCAATGTGACCCAGGGTGGGTGGTGACAGTGCCGGCAATGCTGTCATGGCCCATCTGAAAGCACTGTAACGATTTAGTCATTCATATGCTTTGGTTTATAACATAATTCTCATAACTATGCTCTTTTGGAGTTAACCTATCTAAACTTGAAGATATTGTTAATCCAGAAATGAAGATCCTGATACTACATGTAAATAACCTTCTATAAATTATAGTACATAAATATGATGGCACATTATATAGGTATTAAAAATGACAACATAGATCTACATTTATCAAGGTAGAAAGATAACTGCAATATACTGTTGAGGGTAAAAATCAAACTCAGGAGCAACATACATTGTGTGATATTATTTTAAATAAAACTGTATACAATTTTATAGGCTTGGAAAAAATGTCTAAAGGGAGGTTCACCCAAATGTTAGCAATGATTATCTCTGAATTATAAGATTATTTTACCTTTTTTGTATTTTTTTCTGTTTTGGTTGAAATTGTTATGTAAGTATCAATTTTATAAAAAACATTTAACGTACAGTTAAATGCTATAGAAATCTATCTACTAATATCGAAATATTTTACAACATATCATTATGTTTTTTTAAAAGTACACAAAAGTATGGTTTGTTATACTCTCAATATTTTAAAAAAAATTATTTCTTAATATATATACTTATTTTTATTTAAATATATATTTTATATAATTATTATACATAATGTAATACAGATTACAGATATTAAATATGTAAATATTTATAGTTTACATTTTATATATATATATATACACACACACACACACACACACACAAGGATATGAACTGGGCTATTAAGTGTTTCAGTGATAGTGAATGCTATAAATGTTCTTTTTGCTTATCTCAAACTTCTGGTTTTTCTGTGAACCGTATATATTGCTTTCCAAAAGGGAATGTGAAAAACAGATCATAAACAGCAAATCTCAAATATATGAAAATAAATCCACAGAAAAAAAGTGTTATTGAAATCAATATAAGGGCACCTTGAAGGAGCTAGCCCTTCATCTACAATTTATGATGTTTTAGACATGTTATATACATTAGGTAATATGCCCACCTGTCTTCAATGCATTGTCAACATAGCCCTCGTAGAGCTGCCTCTGCGCCAGTATGAAGAAGTGGTAAGCCTCAGCCCCTCTCCAAGCATTATCTGTGAAACGACTAGTTGTAGACAGAACTTCTTCTTCCAGCAAACCAGCCAAAGCAGAAGTGGCCTACAAGTAAAGCAGACCCACTTTTTCTGTCAGCACAACCCTAACAATGGTCCTTCCAATAGAGATGATTTCTGAAACTGGTATATCAATACATTAAAATAGCTCAGTTAGCAGATTTTATCATTATAAAACTGTCACTACAGACTTAATGTCTCCATTATAATTCACATTTTGTTAAATTGATATGATCAAATTTTTTCTTCAGTTTTATTGGGGTATAATTGACAAATCAAATTGTAAGATATTTAAAGTGTACTTTGTGGTGATCTGTATACGGGTACATTGTGAAAGAACTCTCCTCCCCATAGTAACATCAAATTTTTAAATAGAATTGATTAAACTTTATGTTAATGTAAGGCTTATCTGCACATTAAAATAATATATATATTCTAGGAAAGTTTTTAAAACTCACTGATTAGAAAGGATTTACCAAGTAAGGAATTTAAGCAAAGATTACAGATTAGTAAAAAAATATAATTTTCAATATTTCCAAGTTGAAATGTCTAAATGTGAGCAGTAATTCCAAATCAGTCATTCCTTTTCCTCATATCATTTAAGAAAATAAATGCAAACAAGTAAATTAAATGGCCTGTCCATAAAGAGAAGTTTGATAGTTCTTTTTTCCTTAAACACTTCAGATGACTTAATGTTACTTAATGTTCTACCTTACCTCTGAGCTCTTTCCTTTAACTTTTCCTCGCTGGGCATTTTTCATTTGCTCATGGTACTGCTCTATAAGTAAAGCTGATAGTACATAGAGCTTCTTAACACGTAAAGGTTTAGTTCTTTTCTTTGCCTCTTCATCTGCAATCTTTAAACATTTAAAGAATTGGGGGAAAATATTTCTCAATCTATACTTGTACAAATATTATCATTTCTGAAATACGATTCTCTAAAAACAGGAGGAAAGTCAGTAGGGTGGAATATAAATACCACCCATTTTCTTTTCCATAGTACTGATAAGTACTTAGTTCTTTCCTTAGTATTTAGCCATTAGAGTTATAACTCAAAACAATTTAAGAAAATAACAGATGCTGATAAATAATTAAATCAAAATGAAGAAAGCTTTCATAGAGTGGCTAGTATTTTATATAACAAAGAGATTTTTAAAATAATGTTCCAAGTACCCAGAGATAAGATGGCTTTAACATGGTACATCCTTCAGAAATTTAAATTTTTTAAATGATTCGGAAGGAAATTTTTCCTTTGTCATTAAATCAAATGGGAAAAGTATAGACTAGAATGTAAAATTTGCATACATTAATACTGTTACTAGTCACGTTCCCTCCAAATGCATACTATGAAAAGTGTAACGTCGAGATTGGGATTGACATATATACACTAATATGTATAAAATAGATAACTAATAAGAACCTGCTGTATAAAAAAAAAGTGATATATAATAAAATCTTTCTTAAATAAAAAAAAAAGTGTAATGTCTTTAAAACTTGCACATTTAAAAGGACTTAAAGTTTTGTTATCATCAGGATTTAAATTCCAGTTAAGGGATTTTGTACTTTATGGTCCCTGAAAATTCTATAATTCCCTGTTAACTTCGGTATTAAGTAAATATAAAACTGCTTAAGCATCAATAAGGTGCTAAAAGTAATAAACAGCCTTTTTAGTAAAATGTAATAATACTAAGATAACACATAGTTATAGCAGTAATAAATGAGAGAGATTTTGCTATAACAAATATTTGTTTCCAAAAAACGGAAAATGTATCCTTGAGTTATAAGAAAACATTGGTAACTAGAACAAGCCAAATACTCACCAAGATTATTACATTACCTTAAACATCAGCTTAGCAGCATCATAAAAGTAACTGGCTTTCCGATAGAGTTCTATGGCATCAAGAATTTTATTCTTTTCCAATAAATGAGATGCATACCTCGCTAACAGGGAACCAATTTCTTTCATATTATGACTTTTAGCCAATTCAACAGCTTTGTTCCACTGGGGAAAAAATATATATAGCATACAATTACCCAAGCATTTATAGTCAGATATGTCTTAAAATACATACAATAAAGCTTTAAGTTTATAATAATAAATAACACTATATCAAAATAAAAAACTGGTATATGTTTTTAAAAATCACTTAAAATCAGAGCAATTATAAATTTTGGGAGTCAAACATGTCAAAATAATCAAATGATCTGAGACTGATTTGCTTAAGAAGTACATCTGAAAAAGAAAGCGTCAAAGTTTATAATCACATTAATCTTATAATTCTAATTTTGCACAAACTATGAGCAAGAAAAAGATACATTTGTTTACAGAAAAAAAATACACAATTTCAGTTAAGAAAATGTCCTATCAGATTTAACATTTAAAAGTTATTTTTATAAAGCAAATGGAGCTTTATAAAATACTTCAGGAAAATACTTAAAAGAATACATTGATAGTCAACAATTTCAACAATTCTGCATTTTAATTTTAGTTAAATTCCAGCTCTTAAAAGTATCAAATATGTGTTTTCTATAAGGGGAAAGGAAAATAGATTTGCCAAAATAAATACTGATAAAGTAACTCAATTCCTTCCTCTTGCAATGACCATTAACTGGTCCTTCTTTGGAAACAAAACCCAAGCCTAATAAAATGCAGAAAATTATGAAATTACTTCCAGACAAAAACTTGCCAGACTAAAAGCACAGGGTTTGTTCAGGTTCCCATACTGAGTTAGTTATGAGCGGGTCTCCCTTAATGGTAGCATTTCAAGAGGTAAATGCAAATTCCAACATTTTCTCAGTCCTCAACTAAGTAAGAGACTATCTGGCTCCCTTCACAAAATCCATCTCAAGCTCTCCAACCCTTACAGGCAACAGTCTTTAAAACATCACTATGGTGACTTTAATTTTCAGTTCCTTACTCGGTTGAGATGTACACAGGTATCCACTGCTGCCTTTGGTTGATTACATTTCAAAAACGCAGTCACTGCTTGTTCACACATTCCAGCTCTCACAAACATTTGTGCTACTTCCTGTGGATAAAATAATACTATCGATCTCATAGAACAAGGAAATCACTTATATTTTAACTTATAAAACTCCATAGGGACATAAGAATATTAAATTTTCTGGTGGCTACAGTAATTTTTCTTTTAAATGGACGTAGGGGCAGGGGCTACAAACCAGAAGAGATGCTAAAACATCACTTTTTATAAAATCTGGGCTTCACTGGCTCACAGCACAGATCTTATTTTCAACCAGGTTCTGAAGATACTGCACTCTTACCTTCTCTCAGTGCAGTAGCTAGCTTACAGAAATACCAAGCTCCAAAACAAACCCCACGCTAGCAAGTAAAAAAAACCCTTTAAGGCAATTGATGTTATACTCAATGTTGATCATTAATTAGAGGTTTAAGGGAAACCTGACACTCAGAGGGCTCTCAAATCCCTCTATAAAGCAATGCCCCAGACAAGTTGGCCATTCATCAGTTCAGGAAGCTGGACCAAAAACAGAGGAGGAGAACCACAACAACCACTGATCACACCCCTTGGGCTGTACTTCCCATCTTCAGAATATCACTTTTTTTTCTTTCTTAATATCTAATTGGTCAGCGTTTTCTCTCCCCATCCCTACTCCTAAAATATTTTGGGATATATCATAAAAGTACAATTTTGTACCCAACTATCTTTTTCAAAGTAATGCTTATATTTTCCTGATTATAAAGTAATACATTCTTAAGGTAAAAAAAATTAGAAAATATGAAAAAATAAAGGCACACATAATCTTATTCCCATAAGAAACCTCTCTCTCTATTCTGGTGTAATTTCCTAATATCTGTATCCTGTGAATATATATGTATATGTGTGTTTGTGAATATATCATAATCATATTATATATAGTTTTGTATCCTGTGTTCCTCACTTAAATATTTTGTACATTTTCCCATATTATTAAAAAATCCTCCAAAACTTGATTTAAAATTTGCAGTACTACTGAAATTTTTAAATTATTTTAAATATTTAATTATTATAGCTATAATTACTTAGTACTTAATCAGTAATATTACTGCTCTGGATACCGTACAGCAACATTTTTTTCTGCATCATCAGACACACCTAACAGATGACAGTATAATGTCAGATACACAGTCCTAATCCCAGGGTTGTAAGTAATTTCAGTTTTCCTACTCAAATGAACATATAAGATTGAGAATAAGGGTGTGTAAAAATGCCATTATTACAGGGATAATTGCTCTAATTCACAATAGAGAAAAGAACTGAATTAACAGAATTCTATACTCATCTATTAAGTAACCGACAAAATTTTGTAGCAGAATCCACAACTGATATACGTCCAGACCCTGCAGTTGAGAGCTACTACCTCTCCAGGTCTTGTACAACTCAGTGATTTACCTTTCTGATAAAACAAATAAAATACAAGCTCACTTACATTATTCAACAATTAATTTAAAGAGCCTTAAAAAGAAAACTTAGAACAAAGTTATAGAGAACTCTGCTTTTAGTTTCTTTTTTTCAACATTAAATCCTTTATTATTAATATAACCTAATAAAAGTCAAGCCATCTTGACTTTTATTGCTAATATAACCTAATAAAGGTTTATTGTGAACCTAATAAAAGTTTAAGCTATCTTAAACTTTTCTTATAGCAAATTTCAAACATACATACGCACACACTACTCCCCAGATCATTTTGAAGCGAATCTCTGACATGTCATTTCATCTGTAAATATTTCACGTGTTCAGCTAATTTTTTAAAGCAAGTTTACAAAACTGACAAGCCTACACAAGACTGTGATCATGTTAAAATAGTAGGAATATGACTGATTTCTTCGTCTCCAGTTTCAAGCATTCTGTAATACTGGTAAATTGTTTTAATAACTAAAGCATCATTCCATGCCTAAGAAACTGTAAAGTTTTAGTTAATTTTTAATTTTCTATATTGCAGTGGACATTTCCAGACTACGACATAAACACCTTATAAAGTAACCTAACAACTCCAAAAACTGAAATTTATAATACCTACTGGAAGCAACTTGTGGTTTTCTGGAAGTGAATTGGCAAGATTCTCCAATCCCTCATAATCCTCTAACATATAATAACACTCAGCTAAGCGTTCCTGGTTCCGGCCTTGTACATAATATTGTACAGCATTCAACCTATGGAAAGAAAAAAAAACCTTTTAAAACTAATGTGAATCTCCTCATAAATAAGCACTTTTACTAAAAATGTTCTTTCATTAGAATGCCAGCACTAGTATTATTCCAATCATCTTTAGTTACAGCATGTCTTTGAAGCATATAAATTGAACAAAAAGCAAAACTAAACTAAAGACTGCATAGCATATTTTAGTTACAACATTCTTTGAATGTTCTTAAGAAATATGTTTTAATCTGATATACAGTTGTATTTCCAAACACTGACATAAATAAATAAGCATACTGATCAAAATAACTTAAGAATAAAAGTCAATGATTTCTGAAAATAATCTATAATAACAAAAGAAAATATAAACTGTGGCCTCAAACAGTAGAAAGCTACCTGGAACTACAGTATAAGTCTTCTGGGTTTTGAAACTCCAAATTCTTACAGTGCTTACCTGACAGCTTGAAGGATCTCTTGCTCCTCAATGTGAATCCAGAGCTATGTGAATTTGGGGATCTGGAAGGATGGTCTTCATTTCCCTAGCATTATTTCATAGGGAAGTACTCAGGCAGTTACAATTTTAAGTGCCAAATGAACGGATGAGGGGGTCCAGATAGGTTACCTACCACTTTTGCCGATCAGCAAAGTAGTCTCCGATGGCATTGTGGGCTTGTTCAAGGAGACTGTCATCCGCACCACCAGATCCAGTTTTCAGGAGTTGGAGTACTCGAAACCAATCTCCCAACTTCAGCCGGAGGCCAATAGCCAGATCTCTACAAAAATTGACATTCATTCATTCATTCACCAAGTATGTATCAAGCGCCTACTATGTGCTAGGTTCAGTTCTAGGGCACTGAGAATACACAACAATGAAGAGACAGATGAGGTAACTCCAAACATTTCAGAAATTTAGCCTCACCAGGTAAGAGGCAATGGAGAGAACCTGCAAAAGGAAAGAGGAAACAATTTCCTGCCTCTTATTATCCTAGACTTTCAATTTACTTGGCAAAATAATGACTTAAATAATAATCACTTCTTTTCATCAATTTCTTAAGACATAATCAGACTTATTTCATGTTTACATGTTTGGTTTTATATTTCTTTTCAGCGCTTGAGTTGTATTAGCAACCTCCTGAAAGTACAAATAATAAAAATTAGATATAATGTTCACAGCTGAAATGAAGTTCATACAGTATTTTATATAAATAAAAATTAAATATAAAGAATAAAACTCAATCCTTAAATACCTTTGATTTTTATTTCATGCTCCTTGACAAGTGAAAATTAAATAATGGCCTAAACCAAAAAAGAGAACCCAAATAATGAGTGGTATAATAAATGATAAGCCTCCAGTCTCTGCCGTCATATGAATTTTTTTCCTACCAAGTAAAAAAAGTCTCCCATGGCCAGTCATTAATATTACATAAAAACAGAGAAGTTGCCCCAAATTACAAAGCATAAATTAATGAAGGTCATGTAGACTATCTAGGTTGTAATCCAAACAAATTATTTTCTGAAAGAGATGGTATGATACATTTAGTCTATTTTACAATCCTCATTTGTGGAAAAAAAAAAAAAATCACAAATTCTGGAATGAGTCCGGATGCCTGCACCTTTATCACTTACCTTCTGTCCATATCAAGATACATCCTTTCAGCCTCTTCGAACCTGCCGAAGTAGGCAGCCACTTCCGCCTGCTTCATGGACTCACTCTGCAGGTTACCCAGGCGCTTCACAAACTTAATGCCTTGGTAATCTTTGCAACGCACAAACGCTTGCTCTGCAGTGTGCAAATCCAGTTTCTGAAGAGCTGCTTCAGCCAGTAGGCGCCTTTATTAAAAAGAGAAACAGAAAAGCCAATGGCAAATTAAGGATAAACAAGTCTTGAATCAGAATTCAATTATTACACCTACTGTTTCTAGTGAAACATGGTGGAAAGTGATTATTTTAACACATTTATACGTTTCATATAATATTATGCTTATGTTGAATACTTCCGAATCTAAAATAAATTTCTATATTTTAAATCTAAAAAGAATAAGAACAGAAGCCTATTCCCATCAGGAGCCTCGTATGAGAGCAGGGGACGACAGAGTTGAGACTTTACACCTGAAAACTTGAGAGGTTTTATTTATTTATTTTTAAATACCAAAGTCGGGGGTGTGGATTATCCTCTATGAACTGAGATGCATCCTCAATTCCAACCTTCTCAATCAGTGCTCGGCTATCTCTCAGGGACCGAATCTCAAAGTTAATGATATAATCCTTGTCTGGATATTCTGGATTCTAAAAGTAAAGATGAAAAGAAAGAAATTCAAATAGTTGCCTTTAGAGTATGTTTTTTTTTTTTTGCGATACGCGGGCTTCTCACTGTTGTGGCCTCTCCCGTTGCAGAGCACAGGCTCCAGACGCGCAGGCTCAGCGGCCATGGCTCACGGGCCCAGCCGCTCCGCGGCATGTGGGATCTTCCCGGACCGGGGCACGAACCCGCATCCCCTGCATCAGCAGGCAGACTCTCAACCACTGCGCCACCAGGGAAGCCCTGTATTTTTTTTTTTTTTACAGTAAAAACAGCAAACAAATAAACAACCGTATCATATTATCAGCAAAACTTGGAAAAAGAGAAGTTGCCATGTGTGGGTCTTCTGAATTATCTGGAAAACACCCACAGTCCACAAGTGAAGTCCCTCCTGAGGCAATCAGGGAAAAGGGGACAGTCGTCAAAGGGGTCCCTTACAATCAGGCAGCCTTGTCTCCCTCGGCTCAAAATGTCTTTCCCCAGGAGCTACTCTCTTCCCGTCCCAAGTGCTGCCAGCCTCCACTGGAGCAGAAAACACCATGTGCAGGGCCTCTACCCCTCACTCCTTAGTCTACTCTTTTTTTCTATTATTGAAAAAAAAAATTATAAATAGCAGTTGCTCTGAGGGTGGGTATGGACAGATTTACTGGGAAGAGGCATGAGGGAACTTTCTAGCATGATAGTAATGTTCTGTATCTTGACAGGGGTTTGAATTGCACAACCGTATGCATTTGTCATAACTCACTGACTGGTACACTTAAGATCTGTGCATTTCATTGTATGCAAATTTTATTTCAAGTGAAAGAAAACTATAAGCAAATACTGAACTTGAATTAGTGAACTTTAATGATATGCATGCTAAAGTATATATGTACTAACTCTGAAATATATTAAAAAACAGGACTGATTAATGGGCAGATAGACAGATGGACAGAAATATGACACAGCAAGTATAGTAAAATGCTAAATAGAATTTAAGTGCTGCCCACAGGCTGTTGGGCAGCAGACAAATTTTTTTTTTAAAAAAAGAAAAAGGGCTGGTTTTCATCACTACTTTCCTTTTATAATTTAGCAGCCTGACAAAGAAAAAAAAAATTTAAAGGCCAGTCTTGCAGCAAAGAACTAGCTAACAGCCAGAGAAATAAAACAGTTATAACGAACTCACCAATATTCTACATATTCTAAGTAACGAAAAAGTGAAGCATACAAGAAAATTAGAGCCCCCGTGTGTAAAAGAGTAATGGCTCCCATGGACCAGAGTTCTCTGAAAAGGTTAACTGAGCCACACATACCCTTTCCCCACCCTGCAACTGAACCCCTGTATCTATAAACTGAAAAGTTCTTAGGGAACTACCGTGCAAAGTAGGATGGAAAGAGCATGAGGTTTGGACTCAAACAGTCCTTAGCTCAAATCCTAATTCCATCCCTTGCTGGTTATGTGACAGCTCTTTCTAGAACCTGCCCTACCCCACTCCCTACCCACCTAGGAAGCCAGGGCCATCTTCCCCAAATATAAACCTAATCATATCATTCTCCTGCATTACTCTGCCACCGACTCCAGGATCAAGTCTAAACTCCACAGCAAGGCATACGAGGTCACTTATGACCTGGGCCCCCTACCCCATTACCTCTCCCCAGACTCATTTCTGCCAGCACTACAGTTACACGCACCAGCTTTGAAGCCAGAAAGCTTGGAGTCAAACCATGCTTTTGCCTACTGCTAACCGGGTATCACTGGCAAATCAGCTTATTTCTCCAAGCCTCAGATTCTTCCTCTGAAAAAATAGAATAGTAATCAAACTTACTTCCTAGCATTGGGAGGATTAAGTGCGATAACACGTATCAAACACTGAGCACAATGCCTAGCCGTGTTAGTCACATTATTCACAGTCTCAGAACTGACCCAATGCTCTCTTGCTTCAGACCTCTGAAGAGATACACCTACTGACTGAACCACAGCACCCCTGCGCCTCTTCCAGTCGCTGAAGTTCTTCTCTATCTCCCCAACTCCTCTACTTGAAGTCAGGAACTGTCTTACTGGCTCTCAATAAATATTTGCTGAGTCAGTGAACAGATGAACTTTGGGTAAATCATTTTCAGCCACTAAGAGCCTTCCTCACCTAAAAATGAGGTCTGCGTAATATCTACCAGGTACAGGGGTAATCACAAACAAACATCTCATACAAAGGAACTTTAGAGAACTGTTAATTCCCATCCTTTTCCTTCTGCACTCCTTCTTCTCTAGGCCTCCAAGAAATTTCTCATGTTATTTCTTTTTCCTATTTTATTGAAATATAATTGGCATGTAACATTGTATTAGTTTTAGGTGTACAACACTCATGTTGTTTCTTAAAACTGTATGCTTGAAGGAATCCACAGTTCAGCTAAATATTTCCTGGGTCAACAAGACCTCAGAGGGAACTAAGGTATGACAATATTCTTTTCTTTACGGCTTTGCATGTAGTAAGTCAGACAGATAACAAAATTGTCACACAGAACCTGGTTTTCCCTCACAGTTTAACAATGCCTGCCACTAAACCGGGCAACAGTACTGTAGTTATTCTTTTTTTTTTTTTAACATCTTTATTGGAGTATAATTGCTTTACAATGGTATGTTAGTTTCTGCTTTATAACAAAGTGAATCAGTTATACATATACATATGTTCCCATATCTCTTCCCTCTTGCGTCTCCCTCCCTCCCACCCTCCCTATCCCCTCACCCAAGGTGGTCACAAAGCACCGAGCTGATCTCCCTGTGCTATGCGGTTGCTTCCCACTAGCTAGCTACCTTACGTTTGGTAGTGTATATATGTCCATGCCACTCTCTCACTTTGTCACAGCTTACCCTTCCCCCTCCCCATATCCTCAATCTAGTAGGTCTGTGTCTTTATTCCCGTCTTACCCCTAAGTTCTTCATGACATTTTCTTTTTTCTTAGATTCCATATATATGTGTTAGCATATAGTATTTGTCTTTCTCTTTCTGACTTTCTTTATCCTAGTATTAGATACGCATAAAATGTGTATCAAGAATTTTAAAGTACATCTAACCAGTTTAAATATGTGTTTTAAAAAAGTCTTCATAAAAGTCAATATAATCATCAGAGCAACACATCACAGGCATTTTTAAGCATTCCAGAATTTAAGGCAATCAGCAACAATGAGCCTTTCTTGAAAAAAATTATAACGATGAAATCCAGCCAACTAAAAGATTAATCAAAATTAAGAACTCAGGTACAGAGAAAATGTAGAAAAAGACTGGTAATAGCTTCCATTTAAATATAAGACTACATATGTGGAAAATTAGGGTTACAAAACAAAATGTTAATGTTCTAAATCTTGACAACATAAAAATAACAACGTTCCTAACAAAAAGAAGAGAGAAAGAGGGAGAAAATGTAAAAACACCGTCTTTTAGAGTGACAATCAATACTATTAAAAATTAAGATGTAGTTTAAAAGCAATAACCTCTTAGTTCTTCAGTTTTTTTCTTAACCCAGAAAAACTGTATCATTTGTGGTGAAAAAAAATTAATGTTCTACAATTCCTTCAGATTCACTGTCACATTACTGAATTAAAATTAAACACTAAACAAGTAGATTGTACAGTGATATCATTTTTATAAAATTACTTCTGTTTATTTATCTAATCTATCAAATCTATCTTTCCACATACTGGTTACAGCTATACAGAATAATGTTCTGATGTTTATCTAATGTTAATCATTAAGAGACCTAGATTGTAACAGAACTTCAGACCTTCCTTTTTGACTTTGACTGCTGATAGCTTTTAAGCCTCACCCTTCCCCCTTCCCCTTCTGCCTCACATCTGGACAAGATGATAAGAAAGCATAAGTGTTCCATCCTTTGGTGATGCAGGAGTTTCAAACCACACATATCTCTACCTACCCATGGGAACCCTCACCCTAGGCCCACCCTCTAACTGCCCAAAAAACCCAAGCCAGTCTCCTTTCCCTGCTCTCAAACCAATTTTGGAGCAGCTTGGGAAGCCTATCCTTTCTCCCCTAAAAACTCATTAAGTTTGTAAGACCGTTTTCCATCCTTTTGGTGTATCTGTGGTGTCATCACTCTTTACACACAAATGAAATTTGGGGTGGGGGCCATTCCTGCTGCGGCAGGGTGGTCATGACAGAAAACAACTGGTTCCCAATAAAAGAGCTGCAATTTACATGTCAAACCAAAATATGAAAACATGTTACAAAATGCAACTAACTTCTGGAAATTTAAAATCCACTATTCCAATTCCAAAACACATATGTAGTACATAGAAAAATAAATATTTTGGATAAAAGGAAGGTAAACTTTCAATACATTCTTAGAGTAAAATATTTTCAAAGAACATTCAATGAAGGCCAAAATAGGGATTCAAAAATTATCTGGAATTCTTTATCTGGAATTAGAATTATTTTATAAAACCTGAAAAATAAAATAGGAGAACAGTGGACCTCCAAATAAAAAAGTTACTCAAATATCCTAGAACAAGCGAAAGACTAAAGAAAATTATCAAATGTTTCTTTAGTATCTCTGTTATTAATATAAAAATAATGAAAACAACCATTTATGAGCTCTTGATCATAGCACTGTGCTGTTTTTCACTCATTATCTTATAAAATAACAATCCGGTAAGACAGGTACTATTACTATCCACATTTTATAGAGGTAAAAACAGGCTCATAAACAGGAAGGGAAAAATGAAACTTTAAAAGATGAAGGAACCTGTCTAAAGGTTGTATAAGTGACAGGGCAGGGCTGGAACTCCTCACTGCATACTCCTAACCAGGACACTACACTGCCTGGTGCAAAAATGAGTCCCAGTCAAGCCAGCAACAGAAATATAATTGTTTTTTAATAAGAATTACCTTTAATATCTCATCCAAAAGAACAGATTTAATTTCTAAATCCTCAAAATTACAAATATATCCAGAAGTCTGAATGGGTTCCTTTAAAGACAAAAACAAATGTTATGTTTAACTGTACAAAAGTTTCCTTCTTTACCATATCACGATTTTAACTTTTATTATCAAAATTTTCAAAACAACAAAAAAGGAGAGAGAATGTCATTAACACCCATACACACATCATCTAAATAATTATTCACATTTTAGAAATATGCTTCAGTCAATTTTTTGGCTAAGGTATTTTAAAGTAAAGTAAATTTAGATATGACATTTCACCCCTAACTATTTCATATCTCTAAAACATAAGGATGTTCTCTTACGTGGCCACATTACTATTATCACACCTTAACATAATCAGTATTAATTCCCTAATAGGATCCAGTATCAGTTCAAATTTTCTGAATTAATCCAAAAATGGTTTATACAGTTTGATAATTCTTATTCATGCCATGCAACATTAAATTTAATTCTTAATGAACTGACAAACACTATATTTGTATCTAAGCACATATATCAAAGTCCCATACCATACTGAAAAGTATGTCCTCTGTAACATTAGCCAGAGGGCATCCTTGATAGATTCATTTCCTATATAAGAAGATTTAATTTGCCAACATGGAAACACATGAGCCTGCTATATGTCTGTTTCTTGTCCTAGCGTTATACAGGCTTGTAGAAATAAAGTATGGTAAATGCATATTATAATGTAAAGTAGTTGTCCTAAATCCCTAGTAAAAGAAATACACTCCCAATATACTTAATACCTCCAAGAACACTGTAAAAAGAACAGGATAACGTTGTCTGATAATGAACATAACTCCAGAATGCAATTTTTTAAAATATGTGTGTGATGTCATAGTGAAATAGAAAGTAACCTAAATCCAAATGAAATAACATATCAAATTTATAACTCTGAAAGTTAGTGCTTCATATATAATAGAAACTACAAAAATTATTATCATGGTAAGACACAAAAAAGATGAAAATAAGAAGTAAATATTGAATCATATTTAGTTTGCATTTAATATGTCTAAGTTAAATAATGAGGCTCTTGTAGGCACATTATATGTGTTTATTGGGTTTTTAAATGTATATTTTCTTTAAAAAGTAGAAACTGATTAAAATTATATGAGAAAATTTTATAAAATCCCTAAATTTCCTCAAAAAAATTATATTACATATAGGCAAACAGTATGCTTTTATGAACCGAAAAAATCAGAATAAAATTTAATTCACAAAAAAAGCACATGTAACAAAATATTTCTTATAAATTATAGGGGCCTTTCATATACTTTATTTTGGTACTACATGTAAACTAAGTGTACCCTTATAAAAAGGTTAATCACTAGAAAATTTTTTATTTTTAGCTAGATAATTTAACAAAGCAAGAGGGTCAAAAGATAAAGTCATAAAAGATGATCTGTGGATAAAAAATAATACCAAAAACAAAGAGAAAAGGAGAAATAGAAGGATAAGGAGAGAAATCGGGCAGCACCAAGATGGCACAGGGAGACCCTGAGCTCAATTCCTCCCACAAACACACCAAAACTACACCTACATATAGAACAGCTCTCTGTGAGGATGACCTGAAGACTAGCAGAATGGCTCTTCTACAACCAAGGCTGCAGAAAGATAAAACACACTGAGTCTGGTAGGAGGGGAGGGGAAGTGATCTAGCCGAGACCCACACCCCTAGCTGGCAACCTAGAGACGGAAGGGCTTATCACAAGCATGGGGATCTTCCCTAAGGAGCAAGGGGTTCACACCCCACACTGAGCACCCCAGCCCTGGGGTCCAGCACTGGGAAGACAAGCTCCCTTGGCTGATTTTTAAAACCAGTGGGGCTTACCAGAGGGCTGTAAGAAACTGAGACTCTGCTCTTAAAGGGTGCAAGCACAGTCTTGCTTGCAGAGGCAGCAGATTGAAAAGTGCCTGGAACCCTGACCTGCCTGCCAAGACTGCACCAGCACAGTCTCCCAGCCTGCACTGGGCTGCAGCTCTAGCACCCCCCACAGAGGTGGCAACCACCACTGCACCATGGGAGAAGATGCAGCATGCGCTGGGCCCTGGCTGTAGCTCTTCCGGCTCCAGCCCCACCTTCTGCCAAGACAGCAGCCCCAGAAAGCCCCAGGAGAAGCCCCCACCTGTGCTGGGTTCTATAACAAAAGACAAGGAAGGGCATTATATAATGATAAAAGGGTCAATCCAAGAAGAGGATATAACATTCATAAACATATATGCACCTAACATAGGATCACCTAAATATATAAAGCAAGTATTAACAGACATAAAGGGAGAAATTGACAGTAATACAATAATATTAGGGAACTTTATTCCCTACTTACATCAATGGAAAGATCATCCAGACAGAAAATCAATTAGAAAACAGTGGCCTTAAATGACATATTAGACCAAATGGACTTAAAAGCTATCTACAGGACACAAACACAGCAGAATATACATTCTTTTCAAGTGCTCATGGAACATTCTCCAGGACAGATCACATGCCAGGCCATAAAACAAATCTCAAGAAATTTTAAAAGACTGAAAAGATATCAAGCATCTTTTCTGACCACAACAGTATAAAACTAGAAATCAATTATAGTAAGAAAACTGGAAATAAAACAAACACATGGAAACTAAACAACATCTAAACTAAACTAAAAAAATCAATGGGTCAACAAAGAAATCAAAGAATCAGTACCTTCAGAGGGTCACTGGAGATGAAAATGATCAAGCAGGGAATATCAACATTAAATACTCACTTCCCAATTCTCAAGGAAAATATGCTTTATCAATGAATTAGAATTTTGCACACAAATGGCACCCTTTTCTCACACATAATCTGAAGAAAGGTCTACAATTTAAGGAAAGGTATGAAACTAGAATTCATAATAACACTCAAACGTATAAAAATGTATTCGGTATTAACCATCAAACAACAGTTTATCTCCCTAATAATAACACAGAATACTATGTCCTAAAGGAGTTCTAGTAAGTTCAGTTTTGAAGAGTATGACCTCACATGCTAGAGGAGTGACTAGCAGAGTAACTAACCAAACAGGGACCACAGGCAGGGTCCTCATGAATGAAAAGAACAGCACACCATGGTTTGTAAAGAAATCCAGTCAATGGTAATGTTATACGAAATTCACCTGCCTCTAAATCTAACAGAAATTGAAGTACTTGCCAAGCCAGACAACAAACTCCAAAAATAAATAAATAAAAGGTTGTTCTTTTAAAACTACTTAAGAAACACTTTCCACCAGGCAAAGATTTCCCTTGGTGCTAGACTGACCATGTGTGACCGTTATGCCAGGCATAATCCTCTCACTTCTCCAGGCATATGATTTTGGAATTAATACAAGTAGGGACAAGGATGGAAAAAAGGACCCTAACACTCAAAACGTATTTTACTTCCATCCTCAAGTTTATCCCATGGTTACCTGTCAAATTACCTGTCAAAACACTTGTTTTGTACCAAGGGTCAAATTTTCTTTGAACCCTTGAAAGAAGTCCATGCTTATATAGGTCAAATGCAGCAGCCCTGAATGCCCTTCCTTTGAGCCATTACTCAGGGCCTGAAAATTACAAAGATCCTTAAGACTCCTAAAAGCTTTAACAAAGCCTTTGAGAACAATTTACATCTGGTCATTGACCAACCCAACGATCCTGAGTAGGGCTCAAACGGGGAAATGTAAAAATAATTTAGGGTATTAAAGATGTTTAGTTTACCACTAAATAATTACAGAAGATCTTCAGTAGCTCAGGGGACCCAGCATGTAATTTCTTCCCAAGAAGGAAACTACACGTCCAAACAAACATCGATTAATGACATAAAGCACTTATCAAGTCATCTCTTATTATTTCCACTAGTGGAGTATAACAGGAGTATTGAAAATTCCAAATTGAAAATCCACTGATAATTCGAAAATTGTTTAAAAGATTTATCTTCTTAATGATGCTTTGATTAGGCTACCACTCAAATTATTTTGAATTCCCAAACACAACTGCTAACAGTTGATACACAGCAGACTGACAGGAAAATTCTGAGCCTAAAAATTAGCTGATGTGAGCCACAAGTAGAAAATAAAAATATAACTTTAAAATCAGTGAGAAAGCAGCTTTCTGACACCCCAGAGAGAGCAGATTATTAATCACAGTCCACATTTGCCTGCTCGTAAGATTATCAGGATGATAAAGAACATGGATTACTAGGTGACAAAGTTCATGTAAATATACACAAGACAAAGGTAAGCACAGAAGAAGCACAGAACAGGCAAAAGAGAATGAAAGGGCGAGGCAATTCCAAAACCACATTTTTTTGGCTGGTGGTTTTAAGCAATTTTGGTAATAAGACTACTTTATTTGTTTTAAACTTTGACAAGGAAAGAAATAAAGACTATATAGTTAGTGAGCATGGTTCCATCTTTTAAAAAGAATAGATAAATGCTTAGAAAGTGCCTTTCAGTGAAAGTGGAGAATACTTAAAGGATAAATATTAATCCCACTTAAGACCAAATATTTTTAAATTCCACAGAAATGTTTCTATTTATTTTCAGAATTCATGCAGCCAACACCAACAAACTTCTTGAAGAAACAAAGGGGAAATGTCCAGGTTTTGGTATTTGGCTCATTATTTATGTACTGTTAATGCTTATTTCTTGTTTTTACCTCAGGATCCAAGTTTCTGAAAACATACATTCTTGTCTTCTCCATCATTGCAAACAAATCAGGATTATCTTTGGCCCACTTCATATCCCAGACATCTTTTCGCTCCAATTTTAACAACTCGCCAATAACTTGCTGTCCTGTGCTGTCTGTTACCCGAGCATCCAAGTCAAAGAAGGTCAGAACTCCTGAGATGTCTATGACAGCAAGACGACTACAAATAATGAAATTGGACAAGGGGAAAAGAAACTGTAAAAGTCCTATCTGCGTTCATGAATATAATTACTTATCACCATTCTTCAAAATAAGTTCATCAGAACCCGGGAATGAGGTAGAAATGGCTTTAAATAAATAACTGGTTTTAAACTAACATTTATAAATTTGATAGAAGACATCAATGCTTTCCATTTTGTCTTCCATAGAAGACAAAATGCTTTCCATTTTGCTTCCTTGTGAAAAAAGTATCCAAAGGATTAAAGCAACTGGTATGCAAATAATTTTTTTAAATTACACTAGAGTTTCTATATTTTGCCCAATGAGAGAAAACATCTAGACACAGTATAGTAAATATAATATTTAAATACAAATATACTATAGTAAAACCACACTGAACTGTAAGACAAGTTTAAAACAAACACAAGTCTTTGCATTTATTACATAAATACAACAATCCCAATGGATGACTTCTAAGTCTAACATGTACGTGAGGAAAGTTTTCAGACTTACCTGGAGTTGCAATTCAAGGATAACTGGTAGGCTCGACAATCAAGGGAGTATTTTTGAATCAAACCAACATTAGGAAGACTGTATCTCTGAATGGTGCCAGATTCACGACTCTACAGAAAGTATTTTTGATTACTAAAGCATATTTACCATAATAATATTGAATCACAACTACAGGTCTCTCTATATGTTCATACATTTGTTTCAAAACCAAAGTGATGGTGTCATAGTGAATTCTCAGTTCTGATCCTGATCGTGTTCTGAGTACAAATTTACCTCATAATTTAATTAAAACCTTTTTAAAGTGGCTGAAGGTGATCTAATTTTTTTCATGTAATATTCAAGAGAGAAGTCAGAAACCTAGCTCTTTAATAATACATAAAGTCTTACATCACAAGGAAGCTGTATCTAGGGTTATTTACAGTTGTCTAGGTTAACATTCGGGGTACATTAAAGGCTAAAATATAAAGCACTTATTGAACTAAATTTCATATACGTGAAAAATCAATATAAGATCACCACAGGAAACAGTTGTTACTGAAAGTCTATGTTTTTATCCTATAGCCATCTATGTGATACCAGTTTGGGGCAAAGGGAGATGATCAGAAAGCAGTGATACAATGAGTATTAGTTTAAATGTGCTTAAAAATAAAACAGAATATAAGTTTCTATGCAACTCTGTGCAAGCCTTAAGGCTGACAGATCAACAGTTAGAGCAACAGACAGGAGAGAGCTGTGATTTTCAAACCCTGCTGTGCCTCCGGCCACAGCCACGGGGAAAAAAGCAGAAGGCTGCACTCAGCCCATCACTCCCTGTCCCCTTTCTAATGGCAGCAGCTCTGCCCTCCCAGCATGCTTCTCCACAGAGGCCTATCAGAAAGGCTGGGGAGGGCAAGAGAGTGGTGAGGAGGGCAGATATTTTTTAATGTACAAAAAGGAGGTATAGGCTTTAAAAGATGATACTGAAGTACACAATAAGATTTTGTTTTTGAAAAAGTGGGTCCTGTGGCTTTAAAAGTTTGAAAAAGGCAAGGTTCTAAAAGCTGTTTATATTTCAACAGTGGAAAGTTTTAAACGCAGAAGATACCTTTTCCATTAAAATTTCTGGCTGATATTAAAACTATTTGAGTATAGAGGTAGACTCTCATTTAGGAATTAAGTCAATTTTTGTGACTGATCTGACTTGCATGTTTTTTTTTATTTTTCCTGCAAATGTCAGAAACACAACTAACACAACCAAAAACCTGCTGTATAACAAAGAATCTAAAAAGAAAACCTGACCTGACTGTAAGACAAACTGCCTTAAAACATATACCAAATTTATTTGGTGAGGAAAAATGAATACTATGTTCTTAAGATTTTTTCCCCCATAAACTTAGCTAATGTCTAAAGAATGTAACTAGAACTGGAAATATACACACGCAAGGATCTATTTACATAATTCGAAGTTAATGACTCTACCAGCATTACTATATTAAACACTTATTTCTAAAATTAATATTTTCAAATGTCAGAGCTCAAGAAAAGGCACAACAACATTGATACATTGATTTTATTTGAAAAATTCAGCAAAATTTTGCCACAGGCTTCTTTACTTTACTGGCTACCAAGCACACTGCCTCTTCATTCTAATTCTTATGGAAGCAGCTGAGCCGAAGCACTTTCTCCAATATGAAAAAGCAGGCCACACAGAGGAGGAAGCTTTCCAAGACCTGCTACCACCATCCATCTGCTCCACATCTGCCAACCTTTATAGGGCTCGTCCAACCCAGCCTCGAACTCTCCCCAGCTGGCCATGATTCTACCGCTTTCACAAAGTTATTTTTGGCAAATGATTAACAGTTTGTGAGGCAATCTTTAAAACTTTCTCATTTCTTTTGTTGGACCTAGTAAAACTTGAGGTGCCCGCAAGATGATATTCAAATCCAAAACATGTTGCTTTATTCTATTTTTAACAAGTCAAACGATTATTATTCATAGAATAAGTTTTTCTTTTAACAACTTACCACAATCAATGTCTTATCAGATGCAGTTATGGCACAAATTGGATCCCTTGTGCCCTGAAATAAATCAGCATTACTCTTTAACAAATATTCATTGACTGGCTAATCTGGCACAAGGTAGTATACAGTTCACTAAGAAGAATACCGTAACTCTATATTTATTAACTTAACCAACATTTACTTACTGAGCACCTACTATATGCCAGACATTGAACTAAGCACTGGAGATACTCGGATAAAATCTTTGCCCTCGGGGATTACTCAGAAGTCTACTGGGAAAGGCAGCGGAACCAACACCTAATGACAGTACAGTATGATCACAGTAGAGGTAAACCACAGGAGTTATAAGTGCGCAGAGGGAAGAGCATAAACTTATACCAAAATGGGAAGAGAGACAAAAACTTGAGCTTAGCTGTAGAAGATGAACATTCAGCAAAAGGACCAGCGCGTGCCAAAATAAAGAAGGGGGCAAATGGCATGGCACTGCTACAACCTGGATGGATTATTTTTTTAAGCCAGTCTCAAAAGATGACATGCTATTACATGCTGTATGACTCCATTCGTAAAACATTCTCAGAGTGACAAAACTATAGAGATGGAAACAGATGAGTGATTGCCAGAGGACAAGGATGGGGGTGGAGAGTGGGTGTGAAAATGAAGAAGTAGCACGAGGCAATTCCTTTATGGTGATGAAGTTACATAAAACTACATGTAAAAACTAGTGAAAACTGAATAGGAATTGGGTCGTAGTCTAGTTCACAGCATCATTACCAATGTCAATTCCCTGACTTTGATATTACACTATAGTTATGTAAGATGTCACCATTGAGGGAAGCTGGGTAAAGAGGCTCTATGTGCTATTTTTGCAACTTCCTGTGGGCCTATGATCATGTCAAAATAAACTTTTTTTCCAAATCAAAAGAAGAAAAAACAAATCTAGAAAAATTTGAATTAGAATAGAAATTTTTAAAAGAATTACTAGAATAAAATGCTATTCGTTGGAAACAAATTATTTTCAGGTCTCAAAATAAAATTACAGTATTTACAAATCTATGGATATTAACTTTTGCTGGCAATAATAAAATCACTTACTTGAATGGCTTTACTATAATCAAGTACACCATCCGCTGATCCAGAAGGAGTATCATCAACATGATAAATTCTGAAAAAAAAAATTTTAATTTCAGTGATAGTATAAGTAAGGTTCATACTATTTCATGATCTCTAGAACAATTAAAGGATTGGATGACACCAATGAATACTGCTATTTATTACTGTCCTGATTATTTTAAAGAGTTCTTGACACAGCTCAATCTTACAAAGGCAGAAACTACCTACCATGTGTTTACTAGTTATGCAAGGGCTGTGCTCCTGAGAGCTATGCCAAAAATACATTTGGACACTGAATCATATATTTCCAGTGAATTTCGGTAAAAGCCCCAAGAGATATCTTCCCTTACTCCCCCAATGAACATCTGTCAGGAACAACTTCTAAAGCATCAAGTTTCTCTGTTGTTTCTCCATAATTTCCCTTCTAACGATATGCTTAATAAAGGTAAAACGTAAGTGCATTTGGGAAGCTCTAATTAATGGAATTCTTGTTCTGAAGTAAAGAACCCTCCCCTATGCCTATTGTGTTATGAAGATGCACCACTTCTGGTGTACCATCTCTCGGATACCTTTACTGTAACACTTATTCACACCACAGTATTGCTGCTAGTTTCCTTGTCTCTCCCACTAGACGGTGATTTTCCTAGAGGCAAAGACTACATCTCCAGTGCCTGCCACACGTTGTCAGGCGCTCTATAATGTCTGCTGAAGAAAACATTGAAACGAACGGAGGTGAACAGAGAAGACACATCATTGAGTAGCTATGAGGCCCTGGGCAAGTTATTTAACTTCTCTGAGCCTCAATTTCTTCATTTGTAAAAGAAGGCTAACAATTCCCCCTTTGCAGGATTTTTGAGAGGCATAAATAAAACGATGCTGGTAAAGCACACGTGCACAGAGCCTGATACATAAAAGGAGGTCAAGACATTGCAGCTGCAATATAATCACAGGAAAATTAAGCCATTTTCCATCTTTAAAATATCATGAAAGTTTATCATTGTTAAATTAAAGTCATATTTGTACTTTCACCAATATAATAAGGAGATCAAATGTTAAAGAAATTTTAAAGAAATGTATTAAAAACAGAAAGGTATACTAATTTAGAGGTACCATGTTTCTGCTTTCTAATACATTTTTATTAAGTACATACATATTTCTACTTAGTTATCACAAAATATAAGTCAAAGGTTAGAATAGGAGGTCTCTCAAGAGATCATCTGACCCAAATCCCTTTCTTAAAACAAGTAGGGTACTACAAGAAAGGCCAATCTGAGGAAAGTGGCTCAGAGCCAGATAAACCTGGCATTGTGTCCCATCTCCTCTTATCAGCTGGGAACCTCGGCAAATAATTTACGCTGTGTGTCTCAGTTTCCTCTCTGTGAAATAGGAATAATACGAGTACTGACTAGACTTCCCAGTGTCTGGCACACAAGAAGTAGTACTCCATCGATGCTGGTTCCTATCAGCATCACCAACAGTATTTTACAGATGACAAGACTGAAGTTCAGAGAGAACTGGCCCAAAGTCATTAAAACTAGGAAGTATACCCCAGACAGAAATATAAGGAAATGATGCCTTCTTTATTTAAACAGAAGCCAGAATCTCTTTAGCTGGTTCACAGAGCACAGTCACTCCATGGAGAGGCTAGACTATTCTGCTCCAACCTTGTCCTAAGATCCACCTTCTCCCCACAGACTGCAGGTCTCTTGTTACTAGTGCTAGTAACAAAGAGGCCAAAGGTTCTTCCCACTGGGTCTTTCAGAACTACAGAATACAAGATATAGTATTTTTCCACTTCTTTTTTTTCCTGCTTCCACATGAATTCAGGTATCCACAATACTTTTACTGGGGTTATATCACCTACCTTAGTACACGAGTGAGTCTTAAAGGGAAGGGAAGATTGCATTAAGATCTCAAGTATGTGTGAAGGAAAATGATTCGAAAAAAGCAACCTGAGATTTCTGACATGACTTCCCGCTGCCCACCACCACCAACACAGGCCTGTGCCCTCATTAACAATCATTAGGTTAAAATTACTCAACCAAATGCTTTGCTTAAAGCCTTAGGATAACAACAAAAGGGCAGCAAACATGGAATATCACTAACAGAGATAATATAGCTTACAAAACACAGTAAATGCACTGCTATACTTATTAGAAAGAATCCCTCCATCCTGGCTCCTAATTTCTCCACATGGTAGAGTCATCTTTACCCCCAGTTATCAGAAATAGTTCCAACCCCAAAACCCCTGGAATCCAGGGCAAGAGGAAGAAGGCAAGTGACCGATTCTCCCCACCTAGAGACCTCCTCCATATCTGTGTCTACGGACCTGCCTCTCCTGTGATGATTATGATACTAGAATCACCCCACCGTCTGGAAAGACCTCTACCTCTAACCCATAGGAATGAAGTTTTGGTTAGACAATCGTATGTCAGTGTAGCATTATAACTCTAATACGGCGAGAGTAGATAAGTGAGAATAGCCATCCCTTATAAAAACACAGGTTTCCAGTCTTTAACGCTAAAGGCTTTTCTTTTGTTACACCATGCTACCTCTCTTTTATTTTGATATATTTAAACACATAAATCTGAAAGATATTCAAATTAATGGAAAATTATTTCTAGTAATCAAAACAATTTACAGTTCTCAAGCATGACAATTTGTAAATAGCTATGTCCGATTTAAATGTGATATGGTTGAGCTACTAAAAAATGTTCATCAAAAGATATACCTTTCTCTCCCTTCTTTTCGAGACCGGGTGATCTGATTAATTTCCAATGCTGTGAGCTTCTTTGCCACACGATACTGCCAGGTATAAAATGCTTCTTTTGAAGCTGCTATCACATGGGTTTTGGTCATTGTAACAAACAATGGTACTATTAAAAAGAACATTAAGGCAATTAGGTTACAATTAGAATCACAAAATGTGCTGCAAAAGACTTCAGTGATCACTGAGTCCAACCTCGCATCTTATAGACAATATACCCTAAAAACAGTCTGAGAACTCAGAAGAGTCAAAAGTTTGTAGGACCATACAGAAATATCAACTCAAAATGAATCAGACATAAGTATAGAACTCTTAGAAGAAAACTTATGTGTAAATCTATGGGACATTGGGTTAGGCAATGATTTCTTAAATATGACAACAAAACCACAAGCAAGAAAAGGAAAAGTAGGGCTTCCCTGGTGGCGCAGTGGTTGAGAGTCCGCCTGCTAATGCAGGGGACACGGGTTCATGCCCTGGTCCGAGAAGATCCCACATGCTGCGGAGCGGCTGGGCCTGTGGGCCATGGCTGCTGAGCCTGTGCGTCCAGAGCCTGTGCTCCGCAATGGGAGAGGCCACAACAGTGAGAGGCCCATGTACCACAAAAAAAAAAAAAAAAAAAGAAAAGAAAAGAAAAAGTAGATAAACTGGACTTCATCAAAATTAAAAATGTTTGTGCTTCAAAGGACACCAGCAAAAAAGTGAAAAAACAATCCACAAATGGAAGAAAATATTTGAAAATCATATACATGATAGGGAATTACATCTAGAATGTACAAAGAACGCTTGTAACTCAATAATAAAAAGACAAATAGCACAATTTAAAATTGGGCAAAGCATCTGAGCAGACATTTTTCCAATGAAGATATACAAATGGCTATTAAGCAAGTGAAAAGATGCTCAACATTATTAGCCACCAGGCAAATCAAAATCACAATGAGATAACATTTCACACCTACTAGCATGTCTAGAATCAAGAAGTCAGACAATAATGAGTATTTGCAAAAAATGTGGAGAAATGGTAGGAATGTAAGTGGTGCATCCACTTTGAAAAATAGCTCGGTAGTTCTTCAAAATGTTAAATATATCAGTAGAATTACCACATGCCCTAGCAATTCCACGCCTAGGTATATATCCAAGAGAAATGAGAATATATGTCTACACAGAAGCTCATACACAGGGGTCTCCCTGGAGGCGCAGTGGTTGGGAGTCTGCCTGCTGATGCAGGGGACACGGGTTCATGCCCCGGTCCGGGAAGATCCCACATGCCGCAGAGCAGCTAGGCCCGTGAGCCATGGCCGCTGAGCCTGCACGTGTGCTCCGCAACCGGAGAGGCAGCGGCAGTGAGAGGCCCGCGTACAGCAAAAACAAACAAACAAACAAAAAAACTCATACACAAATATTAATAACAGCATTCATAACAGTCAAAAAAATAGAAACAGCCCAAATGTCCAAATGGATAAATAAAATCCCACTCCTTCCTCCCATCCCCACTACCATTACTGCTTGCTTCAGGCCTTTATCCTTCCCTCTGATCTCATATGTGTTATATTTCCTCATTAATTTAGTAAATGAAATTCTCCAAATTTAGGAATATAGTCTCTTAAACATTTAGGAATATAGTCTCTTAAACATTTTTTTCATCTGTTCCATTTCTTAGAGAATACTTAATTAAATTCCTACTGTGTACCCTTTGATGAAGTAGTCTCATCAAATCCATCTTCCAGATACAGAGGATTAAAGATGTAAAATAACTTGCCCAAGGTCACAAACAAACAATACAAAATTAAACACACACATTCACAAAAATATAGAAAAACAAAAAACTTTCATAAAAGATCATTTTAGTAGCTAATTCCTAAATTCACAATTAAAATGGTACAAAACATATTGCTCTATTCAAAACTACTGTACAAAGTAATCATTAATACAGTCAGAATAAAGGAACAGTGTTAATAACAGCTACCATTTATGGAGTTCTTGCCACAGCCCAAATAAAGGATATTTAGGGCAGTAAGAGACTTAGGAACTAAACAAAGAATTAGAAACCAGATTGATGGTACAGTGTTAACTGAACAGATTAACAAGTCGAGATTCAAACGCAAGAATTTTTATATGCTAAATAAATAACTCAGTATAGTTGAATCATATTAAAAAGTTGTTTTTAATTACAGTTGTCAAGATTTCTCTATTCAAAATGTGTCCCACTACCAAACTCTAGAGGGAGTGAGAAGCCTTCCTGTAGGGAACAGCTGGTTGGAAGGCAGTCCTGAGAATGGTGGCAAAGCCCGATTCAGGGGCAGCCCTGAGTGGGACAAATGAGCAGGCCAGGCCTAGGCTTTGCTGAGCTTTTGCTGATCCCATCTGCACTAAATCGTAAGACATTTGCTAAATGTTCAGTAAATTCTACCACAGGTAGTCTGATGCCGGTAACTATTATGCCTTTAGTATGATGTGAAGTAAGTTCACAAACCTTAACTGCTTTCTAATAAAATAGTTTTTCCTAAGCATATAAAAGCATTTTTCTAACCAATGTTTAGCTACAATTATAAATTATACTCATGTTTCCTTTTTTTTGATACGTCCTAAATAATCACAAGTTTATTATCAGCCTAATTAATTCAAAATTAAAAAGTGGTTCATAGCAAGTCAGACTTCTTGGATTTATATCACAGGCACTTGCTAACTCCGTGGCCTTAGATAAATTACGTATTCTCTCTGAACCTCTGTTTGCTTACTGTAAATTGAAGATAATAATAATATTACCAACCTTATAGAGCTACTTTAAGGATTAAGAGAGAGAACAACTATAAACCATAGTACAGTGCCTGGCATAGAATAAATGCTTAATAATAATAATTTTAAATGCCAATATTTATTGAATTTTAAAAAATACATGTCAGGCATTTTTATATAATTATATAGTTATGATATGTAATATTAATATATAATTAATGTATTACATACATAACTCACACCTACCTTTTAAGGCAGGCACTATTATTACCCCCATTTAGCAGATGAAGAAACGGAAGGATGGAATGGTTAAATAACTCACTGAAGTTGCACAGCTAGAAAGCGGTGGAAGCTGGGACACAAACACAGTCAATCTGGTTCCAGAATCTGTGCTCTTAACCACTATGGCAGACTGCTTCTCATTAAGGGTTAATAACTGTTAGGTGAGGTTGCTATTATTTTTTGCTTTTTATAATAAAACAATATATAAATTCACTAGTCAATACAAAAAACAAATACAATATATATGAAACATGTTCTTTTGAATCAGCATGGCAGTAATTTTGGCAAATTCATATGGGCAGATAATCCTATCCAAATAAATTATGCTAGATCATCATTTATTATCTATCCCATCCAGGTGGTTTAGTTCTTAGTTTGCTAGAACTAAGCCTCTAGGAAAAAGTTAGAAGACCAAATTTTAACAGACTGAATATTTTAGGAAAAAAATATAACCAGGAAAAAAGCAGTCCGTGTCCTTCTCAACTATTCAGTATCCAGAAAGAAAAAATTTGAAATATCTAGAAAGATCATTGGGAAAAAATTGTAAAGAAAGTAATTATGCTTCCATTAATTGAAATTTGTAACACTAATAGGTAATAGTTACTAGCTAAGCAAGGATGTAAAATAATTTAGGACAATCTAGGAATTCACATATAAGTAAAACCTGCTTGTAATATTTTAATGCTGAGGCCTGAAATAAATGTCTACATCTGTAATGTTCCCCCACTCTTCTACCTATTTCTCAGCCCTTTAAGGAGCTGCTAAACTGAAATTGCACTGAACTGTTTTCATCAAATCACCTCTCTCTGGCCTATATAGAAGACTCAGTGCAAATGCAACCGGCCACCATTAGAAAGCTCCTACGTGCTCCCCACAAGATGGCTGCAGCACAGGCACCTGGTACTTTTCAGGCACTTTTCATGCCTTCATTCCTCTGCAAATGCTGTTTCCTCTCCTTGTAAGTGTTACCTGAAGAAATACTTATCCTTCAGAACTCAGCTCAAATGAAACCTTCTCTAAGTAGAAAAAATGTCCCTGACATCCTTATGCACCGATATCTACTTATCTAGCACCTAGCACCAAAACCTAGCACACAGCAGGGGAGCAAATGTCATTGTTCAATAGACTAACTATATTTTAATTATCTGTTTAGACATGCTACAGGAAACGTCAGAGTTAATTTCTTATCACTCCCA
Source organism: Leucopleurus acutus (assembly GCF_964270905.1). Classification (NCBI taxonomy): domain Eukaryota; kingdom Metazoa; phylum Chordata; class Mammalia; order Artiodactyla; family Delphinidae; genus Leucopleurus; species Leucopleurus acutus. The sequence continues at coordinate 42,125,456 of NC_139154.1, forward strand.
GTACCCAGTACAGTACCTGAAACAGTATATACTCATTGATGGTTTGCTAAATAAATAGATTTTATTTTAAATATTTTCATACATTCAATAAACATTTGTTATGGGGCAAGCACAGCGTTAGGCAGTGGGGATACAGAAATGAATAAACATGGTTAGATCTTTAAGAAGCTCAAAATCTTGGAGGGAAGGTAGATAAGAAAATCAATAATCACAGTGCAGAGTAAGGACTTTGGATAGAAGCACACCAAAGGTATACTGAGGGCTAAAAGGAAGAGGCCCCAAAAATGGTACCTAACTCTTACACGTACAGTACAACAGAGCCTCATGAACTAAACTTCTGTAATAATACATAATGTTCTTTTTAAAAGTTTCTCTAGAGATTTTCAGGAAGAGCAGATGACAAATCACATTTCCTAGAACAATATCAGTTATACACTTTTTTTGCTTTAGCCTCCAGTCCTCATGAAAATTTGGCATAGAAACTTAAAAAAGGAATTTCACAGGATATGTGTGAAGCAAAAATGTTGAAGTTTTGGCTGAGTTTACTGCAGACCAGTGAAAGAACTGTTTGTTAAAATTTCAGCCAGTGAGACCGCAAAAAGAAAAGTTTCAAGACTCAAAAATACAAATAATCATGCCCTCAAGCATTTGCCATTGTATGAAGGTAAAGGATTTACATCTGGCTTTATTAAAACATAGACTGCATGTGCTTAAAATACTTTGAGGCTAACCCTATCATCATTATGATATTACGTTAAAACTTTTGGTATTAAAAGAAAAAGCATATAATCTGAAGACTGACAGAATTCATCCCTTAGATTTAAGACTATTCTATTTCCAATAAAAAGAAGATATTCATGTGATAAGTATAATAATTTTAAGCTAAGGAATATTAACATTAACAAAGAACACTAACATTTATGTACATATATAAATATATTGCGAGAAACATAAACATACCTAACACTGAACATAAGATAAGAAGTTGAAAAGTTTCAATGTTTAAAAGTGAGTTACCAAGACCCTAAACATACAGTTTAAAATCTTTGAGGCCAGTAAGTATTCTTCACATTTGCTTGTATCACCCAAATACCTTAGCAAAATAATTAGAAGGCACACTTTAACATTTAATTGTTAAGGCTGAATGTGAAATCTAAAAACAAAAAAGACTAGTCCTCAGATTCAGAAGATAATTCAATGGGTTTTCAATTTTTGAAACCTACTATTTTTTCTAACACCATATCCAATAAACTAATATACACTTTAAAAGAAAATCATTATTTTGGAAGTTATAGTGAAATTGGCAACAAAATATTTGGTAACAATTTTTGACAAAATACTAAGAATAAGATTTGGAATTTTTTATGGTTACTTTCATAGCTACTGGATAGAGGGAAGGGTAAATCTAAAGAAACAAATGTCTTCTGAAAACAAAAAAGTCAGGAATTTTTTTAAGTTGTCCCTATTAATAAACTAATTTCATCAGAAAAATCTGGACAGGGCAAACTCACTTTAACAAGCAGCTAAAGTGTTTTTTATGGAAGAGAGGTACTTGGCAGTTTATTAATAATAAAAGTGGTTTCATGGCAGAATTCTTTCTATAATCCTCAGTGTATTACATACTAATCATTACACTGGATACCAATTCTCATACAATTATATTTCCCATTTAAAGCAAATGATGGCAGTACAGCAGTCGTGAGATTCTTGTGAATTTTAGACAGAGTGAACTTAAAAGTTATTGTATGAAGCAGGATCCTTCTGAGAGTGAAATGGGGCATTACTAATAATTTTACCATGACAACAGGCATAGACTGGTACTGAACCTGAACCTGGCAAACTAGGAAGTATGTTCATCCTTGTTTTAGAGAATACCGTTCTAATTAATAATAATACCATTGTTACATTTTAAAATTAGTTTACAAATAAGACTTGATTAAAAAGGGAGTAAATATTAACATTTCCTTACCAAGATCAATGTATTTGGGATCCAGAGGTGTGCCAATAGAATTACAAAGAACTAGCACAAACTGTGAACAAATAAAACAGAAAGTATCAAAACTCCTGCTTATGTATTGTAAAAGAAATAATGCTTAACATACCATGCTTATCTCTTTTTCAAGTATCACTAACATGGAAAGAATTGATAAAATTAAATACGAAGAACAGCAAAGATAATCTACAGCACAAAAGTAAAGGAATATGCACTAAAATTAAACTAAGGCTGATTTCTCAATATAGTGGAACACTGGTTTTTAAGAGACCATTTAAGAAACACATGTACACTGGCTACTTTTCATTTTTATACTTCTAAAATTCCTGGTCAGCTATAACCTCAAAACTCATTTTTATCCTATAACCAGCTATGTAAGAACTAACAATTTGTTACCGTTGCACCAAATGTTTCCATCTCGTTCTCCTCCTTTGAAGCAATATATAAATGACATGAGAAATTCAGAAAAATTCAGTTAATTCAGAAAAAAACATAACCCAACCCAATGAAAATAACTTAAAATGCCCAGTGGTTAACACATACACAATTATCAATGATTAATATTAGGAAAAATAATCGAACATAATGCACACTTTACATCAGATTATTCTAATGGTAATTTCAATTTTTTTGCTGTTAGTCACCTTCTCTATATCTAGTACTAAGAATAATATTTTACATAGATGTTTTCTTGATTAGAATAATAATTTATAATAAACCAATTCTCAACGTACTATTTACACAGACTTCTTTTCTCAGTATCTCAAGTAAAACTTGTTTAATTTCATAAACGTAAACTAAATGATAAAAAAATACAGTAAAATATCATAATTTACTCTTCCACTACTTAAAACAAGCTTATTTACTGCCACAAAATATAAATGTTTTACATACTTATTATTCACATGCTCATAGCTTAAAGAATCAAATGAGACATCTTACTAAAAACAGAAGTCCCCCAACTTCCCATTTCTTGCTCCCTAGAGTAATTACTTTCAGCTCCTGTAATTCATTCTTTTGCTATTTACCTCCACAAATGTAAGTAACATATTTACAATGCTACTTCTTGTTCTATTTTGTTTCAATTCAGGACATCATATAACCATTACTTTCACCCCTCCTTCCCAGCCTCCCATTACACAGGAGCACACTCCCATCACTTCATCTTTCCACTACAGTCTTGTTAAATCAGAATTTAAGTTTTAAAATGTTATTATAGTTCAATTTTTAAACAATTTTAATTTTTTTAAAAATCTAGTGAATACATCATTTTGACTCTAAATGCTATTCAGTGAAGCTGAGGCAAGTATAACATGATTTTCAAGTTTTCCTTTCAAGCATGTTTTAAAGCTTCCCCTGGCGTGGATAATTGCCTTTATTTTTTTCTCTTTGCTTAGTTTTCTCTGTGTTTATTACTAACTCAAGTCCCCAGTTGTCTCTCAGTTATCTATGTGTCCCCTCAGGAGGTCAACCACATTAACTATTCTACTAATTTCATCTTGAATTTCTTTTGGAGCCACCTGGGCTGCTCTCATTTGATGACTCACTCCCTAGGCGTGTGCACAACTGCCAGCTGGTACCACTCCACGCCACTGTTGTCAGGTTACCTGGTTTCTTCCTCTTTCTTAGTTTATTCTTCGTTTTGGTAAACCATATCCCAAAGTAACCTCCTAAGTTAAGAAAGCTCAGAAGGTAAATTTTTGGTGATCTCATACATCTAAAAATGTCTTTATTCTACCCTCATATTTAATGAGTAGTTTTGCTTAAGGTATGGAATTCAAGGTGGGAAATCATTTTCCCTCAGAATTCTGAAAGCAATTCTCCAAAGTATTGAGGTTGACAAGTCAAATGCCATTATGATACCTGATCCCATGAAATCTGTTCTGGAACCAAGTGGGAAATGAAGACTGCGGTAACATTAATCTAACTGCCCTGTTTTCAGCAAGAGTTCCACCACCGTTCCCTGTGCTTGGTGCCCTTCAGTGCAGGGACTCTGTATCCTCTCTGGAGGGTAAACCAGTCTCCCTCGTGGTTAGAAGGGCAGCTGCCCACAGGCTCAGTAGTGGGAGGGGATCTAGAAATCTGCTCCTTTATATGACCCTTTTTCTTTTTCCCAAAGTATTCTCCTGCCTGCATAATCTCTGGTACTTCCAAATCCCTTTTCTGTTCAATTCTTTCTCCTACCAGGTACCACCACCAAGTCCCGTGTTTCTGGGATTCTGTGATGTAAACTCGTTGCTTCTTTCCTTTCTCCACTGATGGCTGAGGGTTCCATCTTCTTGGGTCTGCTAAGGTAATTACCACTAACCTCCCTACTCTCTAAACTCCAAAATTATGTTGCTTTTTCCTCTCCCTTTCTGATCCCTATGGGCTTATAGCTTTTTAAAAAATACCTTTCCTGTTGTTTCAGTCAGTTCCAGGAGAGAACAGAGCCAAATGTGGCTGTTCAATGGCCACCTTAAACTAAAAATTCTATACTTTTTAACGGGATGAAATAATTTATAACACAGCCAAAGACATTGGTAGTCCTTTCTTGAAAAATTTGCATACTTCTGCAAATATTTAAATTGTTAGCAGACTTTTTTAAAGGGCATTATTTATTTATTGTATGTTATGAGACACTGTCTTTTAAAGTAATATAAGTCCACATAAAAGTACATTTCTGAATGTCAAAGCTACCCAAATTGTTATAAATGGCCATTGTTACATAATTTCTTGAGCATTTGTACTAGACATCTGGTTATTCATTTCTACTTATGGAATTTTAAATTGGAAAAGAATTGTGGTATTTTAAATATATTTCAGAGACAAAAAGCTTCAGTACAGGTCAATATAAACTGCCAATGGATTAACTAATTGGAGAAAAAAATCAGGGGACACAGAACCAATGGAGTCATATAACTTTCCAAACAGAGGTCTAGACAGACATGGCCAATAGACCCAATACTTTGCTGTACCTGCCAGTACAGAGGCCATGCTTGAGAAGACAGAGAACTATAGCCCAATTCTGCCAAGTAGTTAACCCTTCTAAGTTTTAAGATATCAAGGAACACCTACCTGAGGATGATTTTCATCAGCTTTTGTAGCCAAAATGCAGAAATCTCCACAAGTAGTAATAGAAATGAGACTCTTCACATACTTAACATATTTCTCGTTGTTTTTTGTATCCCAAAATATAACACAGTACTCTGGACGATCAGGTCTGGTATAAGCATAAACTACAGTGTTTGAGCAATAACCCCACTAGGAAGAAAGGAAGAAGGAAAGGGAGGGAACAGAAGGAGGGAGGGAAGAGAGAGACAGGAAGGAAGGAAGCAAGGAAGGAAGGAAGGGAGGGAGGGAGGAAGTAAGTTAGGAAGGAAGGAAGGGAGAAAGAAAGAAAGAAAGAAAGGAAGGAAGGAAGGAAGGAAGGAAGAGAGAGAGAAAGAAAGAGAGAAAGAAAAAGCAAGCAATTAACATTGGGAAAGTCACATTATTATATTTTTCCCCTAGAAATACTGCAGATACGTGGTTTATCGGTGCTGACAAAATAAATTCTTTAGAAATGGAAGAGAGAAGGACTGAATATTCAGCTTAATCTCTTTTCTCACTAAAATAACAAATCTAAAAGTAATAAAGACAGTTAAAAAAATGTACCACAAAAATAAATTTGGTTTAACTTTCCTTATTTTAGTTTGTAAGATTTAAGCTTCAGTGGTGAAAATTTCAGATTTTTCAATAGTCAATAACAGTTGCTTGGGGGACAACAGCAAGAGAGATCCCTGCCAAAGTTCAATTCTGAGTCCTGAAGCCAAAATTCAGAAATAGCGGCTTTGCCTTTTTTCTCCCATCCACGTTTTTTTATATTTGTTTTTATCAGAGTAACATATGCACATAGTTTATAGTCAAATAATTCTACATGGCTTATTTAACACAAAAACAAAATGCAGGAGCCCCCTGCCTAATTCCTCCTTGGGGTAGCCATTTACAACTATTTTAGCTGTAACTGTTTTGGTATTGATTTCCATATCACATGTGGATTGATTACAGAACTTAGAGCTTTCCCTCTCCCAACAAATTTATACGTAATTTTGAATAAATCAATATTCAGCGTCTACATTATTAACACTGTGTTTACTCTTCTTTTTTGCGGGGGGGAGGGGCCGTGCTGTGGGGCATGTGAGATCCCAGTTCCCCGACCAGGGATCGAACCCATGCCCTGCCACAGTGGAAGCAGAGTCCCAACCACTGGACCACCAGGGAAGTCTCCAGTGTTTACTATTCAAAGTAATATGGTGATTGCTTTCTAAAATAAACTTTTTAACCCTAAAATAATTTTAGATTTATACAAAAGTTGCAAAACTAATACAGTGTACCCTAACCCTTTACTCATTTTCCCCTGTTGTTAACATCTTACATTACCACAGTACATTTGTCACAACTAAGAAACCAACACTGATACATTACTATTAACAGAACTCCAAACTCAATTTGGACTTCATTCGCTTTTCCCTAATGTCCTTTTTCTAATCCAGAATCCCCTTGGGAACACATTATTATATTTAGTCGTCATGTCTCCTTAGGCTCCTCTGGGCTATGATGGTTTCTCAGTCTCTCCAGGTTTTTGATGATATTGACAGTGTTGAGGAGTCCTGGTCAGGTAGTATGTAGAATGTGCCTCAATTCATGTTAGTCTGATGGTTTTCTCAGGCTTAGACTGGGGTTACCAGTTTTTAGGAAGATCACCCCACAGGTGAAGACCTCTTCTCATCACATCACATCAGGGGGTAGTGATAGCCATGTGACGTCACTGATGATGCTAACCTCGATCGCCTGGACAAGGTGGTGTTCTCCAGGTTTCTCCACTGTAAAGTCACTTTCTTTTTTCCCCCTTTTTTTCCATACTCCACTCTTTGGAAGTAAGTCACTAAATGCAGCCCACACTCAAGTTGGGGGAACGAGGTAGGGGACTTTGCTCCACCTGCTGGCAGGGTGGTGTCTAGTAAATTAGAATACTTCTGTAAGGAAGATTTGTTTCTTCTCCCCCATTTGTTTATTTAAACAATTTATTGATATCAGTTTGTACTCATGGACATTTGTTGTATAATTTGGGTTACAATCCAATGTTACATCATTTATTTTGTTGCTCCAATTGTTCCAGCCTTGGCCACCGTGAGCTCTTTCAGGCTGGCTCCCTTGTCCCTTTGGCGTACCCCATCCTTTTGTTTTTTGAGCACTTCCTTACTTTCTGGCACTATAAGATGCTCCAGGCTTATCTTGCATTTTCCCTGCCCTAGACCTAGAATCAGTCATTTCTCCAAGGTGCTTGACCTTTAAAAATTAGATATATAAGTCTTCTCACAACAACTATCCTTAGTAGTTTACCAGCTCAGTCTCATACTTCACAGCTTGTTATGGGTCAAATGTTAAATTTAAGGTAAAATATTGATTAGTCATTACGCTGCTTAGTCTCATTTTCCCCTTCTGATCCATTCTCCGCCATTCTCTGGCCTGCTCCGTGCCCTGGAGGCTGACTTCTATGAAATCCATTACCAGGACTACCTTGCCTTCTGCTTTCCAGTTGGGCTTGGCCAACAGAAGGCACCAGCAGGTGGTGAGATGGGCTGAATTATTTACTCCCCAAGGCTGTCTCTGCCCAGCCAGCTAGCAGTGGCTGTGCCCCTATGGAGTAGACCCTCTTGTGTAGCCACAGAGCTGGTGGGTTCCAGGAATAATACTTCCTTCTCTTGCTCACTGTTGCTAGTCTCTGGGTGCTTGCTTTGTCATCCCTTTCCGGTCCCCTTAACTCTGCTCATCCCTCTGTAATAAACCCTTCATCAGTCTCTCTTCAATTACTCCTTTGTGCCATCTGTTTCCTGCTGAGACCCTGACACTGTTGGAGTAATTTTACTAATTAAATATAGTATTCCAGGAACATTTACCAGTTCTAAGGCCTTCACACTGAAAAAAGCCTCCTTTCAACTGGTTTATAAAACAATGTGGCTATGAATATATGCAAAAAACACACATTATACTTTCAGCTATAACAAAATTATATCATAAAAAACATTTTTTTTACATTTGCTCTTAATACTCACCTTATAATCGGGTCGAATATTTGCAAAATATATAAAAGAATCAACAGCTAGTGCAATTTTCAGTCCACCTCCTTCCCAAGATAGTGCAGACATCTGCTTTCCAGGAATCTTCAAAGTACCCAGATGCTGAAAAAAGTAATTATATTTAACCTAAAGTATCACAATTAAATAAAATACCACCAATCACTTCACAGAGATCAAAAGTGGTACAAAAATTATTTTATGAAAGGTTGCTACAAACTTCAAATCATTTCCCTTCCAATTTTTATAAGGTAAAGCAAACATATGAGAGGAGAAATTTACAAACTATAGCCAAAGAATTCAGTATCGAATTTCATCAAATCTAAGATGCCAGAGATTTAAATACGCATCTTTATTTTTATGTACAACTTAGGAAAGAAAAACACACTGCTAGCTAAAAATAGGACAACTTTGATTTTAAGATGCATCCCAATTTAGAGTTGTAAAGAATTGTGCTTCTTAGAATCAATGAAATATTGGAGTAATAAACTCAATCCTTAAAGTCTTTCCTCTCGTTCAGGCCCCATCCCACCCCCAACAGCCAACCAGATGCCAAACGTTTTGCTTTCACTCCTTTCTATCCTCCACTACAACTGCCTTCTTTCTTGACTGAACTATGGTGACAGCCTCCTAACTGCAATTTTTCCCTTTTGTCTCTTTTCTCATTCCTGCCCTTCCAATTCAATCTCCACTCTACTGCCATGATTATCATTCTAGAAGACATATCTAATCATGTCCTACTCTGCTTTTAAAAAATGTTTAATAATTTTTAAAAATCAATAGCTCCCCACCAGTACATTCTCTAGAATAGTATACAGTGACTTTCCCCACTTGCCCAAAACTCTGTGGCTCAACACCTTACGAGTTAGCTGGAATTACTGTGTTCTCCTCATGAGGGAATTACTGTGCCTCCATTCCTTTGGCCCATATAATATCTCTTCTGCCTGAAATCCTCCTTTCCTTTTCCCCAAGGCTCCCTCATCCTACTACTCCTTGTCCTGCAGGAGTATTCCTATTCATCCATCAAGAAACAACTTAAATATTACTTCCTGCCTTCTTCCCTTCCTCCACGGTTCCAGAGAATTTAGACAATGAGCTACTTGAGAGCGCTAACTTTATCATATTCACATTTATTACCCTATCCCTTAATAGATTCCTTGGTAAACAAGTACTCAAAAAAATATCAAGTAAATAAATGTATCATGCCTTCAAGTGAATTTCTTCATATACTAACAGTATATTTAATGGCTAAATTAGCAAATGAATAAATGAATACAAAGACTTTTTTAATGTGGACAAAGAAAGAAAACATTTTTTTTAAGAAAACATTTTTAATCTATGTTTATTTGACAAAACAGTATAATCCCAAGAATTTTAATAAATTATACTGGTATCCCTCGTTCTTAAGCAGATATGCTCTAAAATCAAATTTAATATATTAAACTCCACTTTGCCAGGGAAACCAATGGGGAAAAAAAAAAGTTGTAACCTAGGAGGGTCCACTCTATCTGTCCTGCTGCCTGTACGAAACCAGAAAGAAAAAGCAGGGTCTCACAACATCACTCTTGGTACTGACAACCCATACTAGGAGGAGAATAAGGCCATCTTCTAACTCTGAGAAACACGCCAGGCGATGGCAGCAGCGGGGAAAGAACACTGTAGACATGTCCCCAGAGTTACCTCCTTTGATTTTTACAACATTGCCATGAGATGTTACCTTTATTTCAGGAAATACGTTAACCGAGTCTCAGAGGTTAAATAACTTCTCTAAGTGAAACCACACTGTAGAAACGGAATTCAAAGCCAAAGCCAGGTCAACCAGACTACAAACCCCACGCTCTGTCATCCCCTCCCATGGCTAAGACCACACTGAGAAAACTTGAAGACCCCAGCCCTCAGAACCAAAAGTAAATTCTTCCCTGAGGTTTCCTTAAGTTTCAATCTTTAGTTAATTTCTTCCCAAGTTCTTTCTAATAACATAGATCCAAAAATAAATACCCCATATATTCACTCATTCAAAAAATACTATGACTAAATATCCTGAGGACCTATGCTAGATACCTTTGATTACAACTATACCAAAAACCACTTACAGTTTTCAATTTAACACATAACAGTTGATTTGCAAGATAAAGCAAATAGGCCTTTGAATGCATGTTTTTATACTTGGAGAAGACTGAACTAACAAAAATAAGCTGATAAGATAATATAATGATAAATAAGCCAATGGCGACAAACAAAAATAACGAATAAAGAACATGAATTTAAAAGAAAGCTATAAACATTGAGATAACTAGAATTCAAATTTTTAATTATTTAGGAATCTTGAGAACTATACTTTTGTTTTTTCTTAGCTTTTACATCTACCAGAAATATTATTAGTTGACAAAGTACAGAGACTACATACTCTCCAGAGCACATTCTGCTGGGTAACTTTCAGCATCAGCTGACACCATTACTTACCCTAACAGAATTTATTAAAATATATTAAAAAGTATTAACATAGTGAAACTGGTATAGGTTTTTGTGTAGCCAAAAATAAATATTATTGAAGTCTAAGGTGAATTTATAAAAACCAACAGGATACTCAAAAGAGACTGAATATAGTCTAAAGTAAGAAAATAAAATAGGTAAAAATTATTAAGCTTAGTTACTAATAAGTTCTCATTTTCTAAATTTTTAAAATGCACAACATGTTAATTCTCCTATTTTATATTTTCCACTGCTGCTTCAAGAAAATTCTCTTCAAAAATTAAATTTATTAATAATACTATTGAGAAGGATACCATATGTTATTTATGAAAAAATGTTTATATTTTAATGTAGCATCACCTAAGATGAATTATAAAGAGATTTTCTTAAAATAATCTATTATTCTACAACAAATTGAAACAATTAGAAGTTTGGGAAAAGGACAGATAGCACATTTAATTTATCATATTAAAACCCCCCCAGATTAATCTGAAACAGCTAAATTACACTAAAAACAACTCAAAAATCAGCTGTAAAGAGATGCATATTCAGATCACAGAGAAAATACTCTCAATAACTACTCCCTAATGATTTCTTATATGAAACATCTGGTTTTCTAAATGTAAAGATTATAAAATAAATTCCACGATAAAATGAAGGCTTATAATATAAGGATATTATTCAAAGACATACACCTGATAGTTCATCATTTTTACTTAAAATGTCTGTTTTAAAAAATGTGACAAGTTTATACCCCCTTCCTCCATTCTTCTTTCCCCTACCTTATTCACTGCATATTTAAATGGAAAGAAAGAAAGACAAAACCTTGAATACATTTACCTCACCAAATGGAGTGTAAAATTGCACAGTGTTTACATCTTTGTCCTGGGTGATGGCCTTCTGGGAGCCTGCCACAGCTAACACGCTGCCAGTGTGGTTCCACTGGATACTTACTACATACATGCCACTATCAATTAAAACAGGATCTAGTCAACAAAAAGAAAGCAACTGTGGTAAAATATTTAGTCTAGAGAACTTTATAATCTTAAGAATAATTTTAAAATATTTTTTTAATTCTCCACATTAAAGAAAGAAAAATTACATACTTTGGTCATTCTCATGTCTCATTATTTGGCATCTGCCATTGTCAAAACAAATCGCAAGGCAGGGGCAGTGTGGCTCCACATAGCCTTCTGTGCCATGGTACCAGTGAATTCCAGCGATACTGACTGCTCCAGTGACATTCACCAAACAATTCAGTTTCATTTTCATCTAAATAAAATCAGTTAGTTAGTATTGTATATTTTAAAACAGGGATTAGTATGAGCAGAGTATTATGGAAAGACACTGAAAATAGGATTTAAAAATCTGGTTTTGAATACAAGCTCCATCACTTACTGCTTTACCAACCATGGACAAATCACCTGAGTTTCAGTTTTCCCCATTTGTAAAATGAGGATTTCAAAAAAGCTCATAGAGTTTTTATGAGACTCAAATGATCAAAGGTATACAAAATTACTCTGAAAATAGCAAAGTGTCATGTAAAAGTTGGTTACTATCACTTCCACCAACGAATGGGTTCATGTGACGTCTTAACCCTCACTAAAAATAAAACTGGCCCATAAGTAAGATCAGAGATCTATCATAGCTAGATCTCACAAAGCTAGAGTTTTTCTTGAGATTCTGCTACCTAAGCCTATTCTATTTTGCCTTCTTTCCAGGACCTGATTTTTGTCCCTTACTGTTTAAATCTTCCATCCTTTTTATGATCTAGTACCTTGCTACAAAAATATCTTTGGTATCTCATGTCACCTTTGACTTCAGGTATTTGAAGACACAAAGATCAAACTGCACATCATCCTACCCATCATCCCTCAGCTTCAATACACTGAAGCCTTGTATTGAAAAGCCTTGTCCTTCCCAGCTACCAGGAAATCAGAACTAAGAGCATTAATTTACCTTGAAGCAACCCAGAAGGTTTTTTTTAATAAAATGAATTTTTAGACAACTGGAAAAAAAACCCTGAATTGAAGACTTTCTTGATTACGCAAACTATCATAATAAATGAATGTGTATACATATATGAATGATATATAAAATAATCATACAAAGTTGTGTAAATAAAAGTAAGGAATATATGTACTTACTATAAAATTCCCTTGATTATCATAAATGTGTATTTCTCCATTTGCCATTCCAAAAAGTAAGATTTTACTATCTGCAGACCATGCTACATGACATAACTGTATACCCTTCAGGTCTTTTCCCCAAATGCGATTCCCTAAAACAAACATAAAACATAATTATTTCCTTAAAAGTTCAAGGTCATGATTCTCTAACAACTGTTCTAGAAATCTCTGTTTCCCTAAAGAGCTCTCACATTCTTCACAGTATTCATGCATTTGTTCAATTTATTCAGTCATTAAATATTTACTGAGCACCTACTATGTGCCAAACACACACTAAGCATTTGAAATAGCAGCTGTTTCCAACTTTCTCCCTTCTCTTCTAAATTCTCACTCAGGACCTCACTCCCAAATAGCAGATGAATTCATCTTTTACTTTGGAAAGAAAATAAAAGCTTTCAAAAAAGAAATCCCCCATTCCCACTTTCAAACATTCAGAACATAACTGAACCCACACTTATCCTTTCTGCTTTGCCCCCTAATACAAAGGAAGAGGTATGTCCCCAACCAGACACCAATCTAAAGCTAATCCCTCTACCTATTCTCTGATCTAATCCCTTCTGAGCTTTGCAAAGATCTCCCTCTACTGATTATTCACATTTTCTCTCTCTCTCTGTATTTTTTTGGTTTTGGTTTTGGTTTTTTTTTTTGGCCTCGCAGCACGGCTTGTGGGATCTTAGTTCCCCGACCAGGGATTGAATCCAGGCCTGGCAGTGAAAGCACCCGGTCCTAACCACTGGACCGCCAGGGAATTCCCCTTCTCTTTCTCTTTAAACTCTTCTCTCCAGACCCTTTCTTATAAGCATTTAAACATACTCAGGTCTATTCCTCTTCAAAACTACCACCTCAGATAAAAACAAACAAACAAAAAACTCTTCCTTCAACCTTAAGTTCCCTTCTAACTACCGCCCTATTTCTACCATTCCTTTCCCAGCCAAACTTCTTGAAAGAGTTATCCACACTGTAATCTTTGCTCCCTCACCTCGCACTCAACCCTCAACCCAACACAGTCTGGCTTCTGCCCCATAACTCCACTGTGGGGAAGGTGAAACTGCCCTCGTGGAGATCACTGATGGCCTCTTGATAAATCCAATGGATGCTTTTTTCTTTTTCTTTCCTTTTTTTTTAAGTACTTAAATTATTTTATTTCATGTTTTTACTTTTTTATTGGAGTCTAATCGCTTTACAATGTTGTGTTAGTTTCTGCTGTAGAACAAAGTAAATCAGCTATATGTGTACATATGTCCCCTCTCTCTTGAGCCTCCCTCCCACCCCCTCCCTGTCTTTTTTATTGTTTTGACCACCTCTTCCTTCCTTCTTGGTTTCTATGACATCTCCAAGACTTCTACTTTTCAGTATCCTTTATGGAATTCTCTTCTCCTATCCATCCATTATATGTGCTAGTTCTCACTCTACAGATGGCCCCTGGGTTTTTCATCTATTCCAATGGTTTAAATTACCATCCCTATGCTGGTGATTCCCAAAATTATGCCTTCAATCCAGCTATTTCTAAGCTGCAGGCGTATATATCTAACTGTGGTCTAGACATATGTACTTGGATGTCCTATGGGATGACAAAATCAACATGTTGAAAACTGAAATCTCCCCTCAAAACCAGTCTTTTCCCACATCCCTTATTTCAATGAAAGGTACCACCATCCATCCAGTGGCAAAGCTAAGAACCTGGATATCACTCTAGACACTTCCATCCTCTCATCCCCAACCCAATCAATAACAAGGTCCTATCTGTTCTACTACCTAAGTATCTCTAGAATATGTCTACTTACTTCCATCTTCTTTGTCATCACCCTGGTTCAGGCTACCATCCACCACGATCTATCACCTGAATTACCATAGTAATTTCCTAACTGGTACACCTGCCCCCATCTTTCTTACCTTTCTCCTTTCTTCATATTGCAAACATAGAGATGTTCCTAAAGAACAAATCTGACCACATTCTTAAAACCTTTCATTGGACAAAAAACAAAACCAAAAAAAACCTTTCATTGGCTTCCCAATGCTCTTAGAGTTAAGTCCAAACTCCTTGTATAACTTATAATCTGCATGATCTGCCTTCTGCTAATCTTTCTAATTTCATCACATACAGCTCTTCTTCCTTTAGCATTATACTATACTGATTCTCAAAATTGTTTCAATATCCCAAAATGTGGCTAAGTTCAACTCCTCTGGACCTCCTCAAATGCTATCTCTTAGGCCTAGGACATTCTACACACCAACCTTCTTTGTGGCTAATGCCTCAGCACAGATATCATTTCCTTTACGATGCCTTCCCTGGTCCCTCTAAGTCTAGGTTACATAATTCTTCTACATGTTGCTGTCTTTTCCCTGTCTTAGTACCTATCACAACGCATTGTAATTGCTTGGTTACTTATCCATCTCTCCCGATCTAGATCTGGAATATTTTTTTGTTGTATCTAGTGCCTAGAACTACAGCTGCCACTTTGCAGACTCTCAGAAACAGAATTTTTTCATACCAAAAAAAAATTTTTTAATAAATTATTTCTTTAATAGAGAGAACTTCACACTAAAACAAAGGTACAGACTCTCAGAAGGCCCAGTGTTATCTACGAACTAGAATTTTAAAGACATAGGTTTGAAGGCTACAAAACACAACAAACAATGACATGCTCAGTTCTATTAAAAAAAGACTAGATCATTTCACAATATGAAATGAAATAATATTTCATTTCACAATAAAAATACTGAATCATTATGTTGTACACCTGAAACTAATGTTATATGTCAATTTTATCTCAATTTTTAAAAAGTGATAGATCTCTATATACTTTTTTTTTTTTTTTTGCTGTACACGGGCCTCTCACTGTTGTGGCCTCTCCCGTTGTGGAGCACAGGCTCCGGACGTGCAGGCTCAGCGGCCATGGCTCACAGGCCCAGCCGGTCCGCGGCATGTGGGATCTTCCTGGACCGGGACACGAACTCGTGTCTCGAACCCGTGTCCCCTGCATCGGCAGGCGGACTCTCAACCACTGCACCACCAGGGAAGCCCTCTATATACTTTTTGAAACTAAAATCTACATATCTACAATACAGTCTAACAAGTGTAAAGATAAATCATATAATTAGGTAGACATATTTAAAATAACTCTGAGAAATTAATTCACTTTTTTCCAGTCCTACTGTAGAAAAAAAAATTTTAACAGATTTTTTACTTGAATATACTTAAAAATAAGTAATTCTTAAATGTCATCAAATTGTGCAGTAACTATTTTCTCTTTTGATGTTTATTTTTCTGTCAGAATGCTAACATATGATAATTAATTTAAACCTCTAAAGATTAAAAATGTCAGCTAAATCTTGATCTTAGCTCTGGGTGCAAAAATGCATTACCATCCACTGAACCAACTATCACAGCCCCATCCTCGTATACAATGCAGATCTTCTGTCCATCAGCATTCCAGCTCATGCTTCGAACCACTGATTTATTTCTATTGTTGATCATCTCCTCATACCAAGAGCCTGTTTTCACAAAGAAAAACAAATGACAAGTCAAAACTTTCACATCTAATAAATGGTACTTCAGAGTTGAAACATTCCATAAAATACACTGTGGGATAAATAACTGCAAAGCTTTCTACAACCTGAGACATTTAACTATGAAATCTTCAAATCCAACAGAACAAGATGAAAAAAAAACTTGGGCCTTGACTAATAATTGCTTCAAAGATTATCACAGAAAACACAATAAATGCCCATCTTTTTTTTTCTCTCTCTCTCTTTCTTGCTTTCTTTCTTTCTTCCTTCTTTTCTGTCAATTAAAAAACAAAACTTCATTTGCTTCTGAAGGCCGAAACAATTGATTTTTCTCAAAGTCTGACTTTTCCCACTTGAGTACACCTCAGATAATAACCAAGGAAAGAACAAAATAACCACAATTACTTCATTAGTATGCACAAACTCTCCAATGATTAATTATAGGCATATTAAATATAAGCATATTATGTAAAAGCTCTAAAACTGCTTGAAAAAATTTTTAAACCGTTCATATCACATTAGTGATATCACATCACTAATGCTGAGTGACAAAAACGTTCTTGTACATGGGGTTGGAGTGAGATGTGACTTGTCTCAAGGTGTAACCAAATGTGAGGCAAATCACAGGGCTATTCTGTTTTATTTTTGTTTTTTGAAAGGCTTTACTACATTCTGGTACAGGGAATTCTGGTCTGAAGCCAAGCAAGTAATCATGTAACATGGAATAACTAGTCAGAGCAGGGTATTATCCATCAAGACTGAGGCTCAGAGAAGACCTACTTTGGAAAAAGACAAAGTTTAACCTCATATATTTTCACATTCTACTCACTACACACATATACACAGACATAAACTTTAAAAATAAATGAGTTTGTGTACTACAGCATGTTTTAATTAAGAATTTTTAAAAGGTATACATCATAAATGTTTTTAAAACAAAACACATAAACTAAGGTACACTGTTCTTTTAGAGATGATGGCTACAGGCCCCAAGAGAACATGTTTTAGGAGTTAGTTTTCTGGTAATAGTGATGCACCTAAATTAATCCCTCTCTTGTTCTCTCTTGTGGGCAAAAGACACAAATTGTGAGCCAGTAGTCAGAGCCGAGATAAAATCTATCTCCAAGAAGGAAAAGGAAGTTAACTGACTCATTAAAGGAATTAATTATTGCCTTTGACACCTTCATAAATGTGTTTTTATCTGCTGAACTAACGCCAGCCACTGACCACAGAGAAACTAATCTTACTGGAAACCTGAAAAAAAGAGCTCTCTCAAGCAGAAACGATTCTGCCAAGAGCCTAAGTTCAGTTTGAAGATAACCAACAGTCACATAATTCACTTTCTTAACGCAAGGTCACCGTTCAAAAGAAGAAAGGTTAAAGGGAGAAGTAGGAAGCCATAAACCCAGAAATATCACCCCTGTGAACTCCTACTGCCAGTTAAAAAGGGTCTATTTCAAAGATGTTATTGCCCCATTCAAATACTGTAATCCAGACTCCAATTTGGGAAAGATTAAATAAGCTCTCCTAAGATACCTTTATATAACATCCAAACAATGATAAGACCATTTTGATCACTGGTAGTCAACTTCTGATATTGTTCATTCCATGTTACAACTTGAACAGAACCTAAAAAATTATAAGACAATTTAGAAACTAAAAAAGAGCTACAATTAATTTCAAATTTATATTTTTATAATAAACACCAAGAGCATGTTAAAATCAATACTGTTCCTGGGCAACAAACAGCAATTAAGAGTCTTTAATATTACTCAGAAATGTTCATAGGATGCAGTTACTATTATCACTCATTTCTACAATAATGCATAATACTAATTTTCATGTTTATTCCTATTTCATGCCAGCTAAGGTACCAATTATGATCAGCTGCAAGAGCTGCCATATATCTGAGGACCGAAACAAATGTAAGTAAGATTTACCCAATTTGCCTGACTCCCCAAGATTATTATGCCCAAAGGACATCATACTAAGTACTTGTTTTGGGGGGGGAGGTGGTATTTGTTTGTCATTAATATGTCCCCTAATCTCTCCCCCTGCACCACACCTTGTTTTCCATTCTAGTAGTAACACACTCTTGAGCAGCTCTTAAACCTCTGGGTTATAGGAACAAATGTGTTTTTTTTAGTTTTTTTAATCCTTAAATACTTTATTGTATATTTCCTAAGAACAAGGACATTCTCTTTCAAAACTATTTTACAAATTAGAAATTTTAACACTGATACAATATTATCTCCAACCCACAGTCCACATTTAAGTTTTATCAATTGTCCAAATAATGTCCTTTATAGATACTTGTTTTTCTCATTTCAAGATCCAGTCTAGGATCATCTAGTACATTCAGTTGTCATGTCTCTTTAGTCTACTTTTATCTGGGACTATAAAACAGACTCTAAAAAAGGATTATATCCTATCCATAGACAGATAACAGTATTTTTAATTTTTAAAATTACAGCTACTTTTTTTCATAACTATTGAAGATGTTACTTAATCATGTAAAAGTTGTTGAATGATTCTAGGCTGTGTTAATTATGGCTAAATAGAAATGATTACTTTAAATATTACCATCATTTAAAATGATGACATTTTTGCATTAAGTAGATGGTTTCTAAATACCTAAAGATAATACTATTCAAATATGATTTAAAAATTTACATGACTCACCACTATGACCTTCAAGAGTCTGATTCATAGAAAGGTTACTAGGGGCTGCAAGACCCCTCAATTTTGCATCATCTAGAACAAAAACAAAAACAAAAAATACTATGGAAAATATATAAAAGTGATAGATTATAAGATTTTGATATTTCTTGCTTTTTTTGAAAGGAGTTCCTATTCCTGGACAATATTAGAAAGTTTTTTTTTTTTTTTTCGGTACACGGGCCTCTCACTGCTGTGGCCTGTCCCGTTGCGGAGCACAGGCTCCTGACGCGCAGGCTCAGCCAGGGCTCACAGGCCCAACCGCTCCGCGGCATGTGGGATCTTCCCGGACCGGGGCACGAACCCGTGTCCCCTGCATTGGCAGGCGGACTCTCAACCACTGCGCCACCAGAGAAGCCCCTAGAAAGATTTTTTTTTAAAGCATGCTTTATCCTGATCTGTTTTTCTCAACATGGACAATAACACCTACCCCCTTGCAAAGATGTTATTCTGGCAAAATAAAGCAAAATGTATAAAAGAACACTGCTTATTCAGTATACTGAATATATTAGTAATTATTATTGCTACTTATTTCTTGCCAAAAGATAACAAATAGAAGTATTTATGACATATAGATTGAGAATTCTAAAGCATAAGAGGGATCAAAACGCAAAGACTTTGGGGCTTCCCTGGTGGTGCAGTGGTTGAGAGTCCACCTGCCGATGCAGGGGACACGGGTTCGTGCCCCAGTCCAGGAAGATCCCACGTGCCGCAGAGCGGCCGGGCCCGTGAGCCATGGCCGCTGAGCCTGTGCGTCCGGAGCCTGGAAACTAGTTTTTACTAGATTTTGCAGAATCTTATATTCATTCATTCGTTCATTCATTCAACAAATATTTATTGAATGTCTACACTCTTCTATGCACTGTGGAAGACTCTGAAAATAAATGATGAACAAAAGCCCTCTGCCCTCAGAGAGCTTGTAGTCTACTAAGGGGACAGATATTAAATACACACACACCCACAAAAATATATATGCATATATATAAAATTATAAACTGGGGAAGTAAAGGCATAATAGGAGACAGTAACAGAAGGGGATTAATTTAGACTGAAGGGAGAACCAGGGAAGGATTTCTGAAGAAACGATATCTAAACTGAGACTGAAGGAGAAACTGGGAAAAGCCAAGCCAGGTAGGGGAGAAAGTATTCCAGGCTAGGAAACAGCAAGTGCAAAGGCCCCTGGGTAGAAGTATAGAGCCTTTGGCAAACTGAAAGAAGGCCTATGTGGTTGAATTAGTGGAGAATGGCATAAGATAAGGCAGAAGTGATAGGCACAGAAAAAATGATAAAGTCTTTGCAGGAAGTGATAAAAATTTTAGATTTTATCCAAAGTGCAATGTAAGCCTTTAAAGACTGTTTTTTATTTGAAGTGACTTATTCTCCTTGATTACTAATCATACTATAGAGAAGAATACAATAATATGAAATGTCATCTCAGTAAATGAATCTTCACTTAGAAAATCTGATTGTTACATGTAAAATATAACATTTAAAACATTCATTTAAAAATACAAATTAATGAAAATCTGAAGAATTTGTGAGAGTGGGAATTATAAAAGTTGATGCTGAAGAAATTCTCCTTTCAGATAACATGTATCTTAAAAAATTATGAAAAATATTCTTTATTCTGAAAACAATCTCAGGGAAAAAAAAATACCTGAGTTCCTCTAAAACCATTAGTTCTAATTATCCAGTTACTGTCTTGGTAACATTAACAATAATACACATATATAACATCACAATCATCTGTCAAACAATTAGGATAGAATAAATGTTGTTGACATACATGTTAGGTTGAACATTATTTTTTTAACAGAGGGTTCTTTCACTCATTGACTCTTTTAAAGATTGTACTACACACTTAAGCCTTATTCTACTCTTCTAAAAAAATTTGATACTAACATTCTTCTTAACTTATAGCACTGAAAATCCATTCTAATGCCTATAGTCATAGTCACTGTAACCAAGTAAAATTAGTGATATGTGATTCCAAGGGTTTGCAGGACCTAACATATCTGAAAGTGTGAGGAAGTAGTTCCATCTTTCCATTTGTTCATATGGTCTGAATTCACAATTCTGCATGGCGGGTATGTTTTCTCTTTGTTAAACCACAAAGTACAGGACTCTTGACAAAATATATTCTGACAGATGACAATAAGTTTTTGAAATTCTACTTGACATGGTGAACAAACGGCATCCACATCTGAACACTGTCTTTTGCTGGCAGCAACTCCAGAACCTGATCGTGCAGAAAATATCTGCAAAACCTACCTGAAAGTTCTGATGTCCAAAAAAAAAAGTCAAAAGTTTTCAATGAGGTGGAGTAAAGCCACCAAGATCCCAAGACTCTACTGAGTTACATTAAACTCCCCATGGCCAATAAACAAACCAAACTGGCATGGTATGTGCTTCTAAAAGCACATACCGATAACCCTTGGAATTAAAAGGCATGATGAAAGGAGGCACCAAAAAAAGAAGGCATTGGAAACCCATGAAGAGGGATTTCAGAATGAAATCAGTAATTCCAACCATCCAAAGTATCCCCCAGAAGCTCAAAAAGTCCAAAGGATTTAAAAAGATTAAACTGGGGGCTTCCCTGGTGGCGCAGTGGTTGCGAGTCCGCCTGCCGATGCAGGGGACACGGGTTCGTGCCCCGGTCCGGGAAGATCCCACATGCCGCGGAGCGGCTGGGCCCGTGAGCCGTGGCCGCTGAGCCTGCGCGTCCGGAGCCTGTGCTCCGCAACGGGAGAGGCCACAGCAGTGAGAGGCCCGCGTATCGCAAAAAAAAAAAAAAAAAAGATTAAACTGTCATAAAGTGACTGAGAATGAGAGATACAACAAAGGAGAACAGAAGACCCTGCTCAGAACACCAGTAACCAAGCACACTAAATCTCTGAGCACCTTTATCTTAGGAAAACCCGGCTGACGTTCATAAATATGTTTTTACATTTTGCATTCATAAAACTTGTTAGCTTTTATTTGCATCCATAAAAGTTGTTAGCAGCCCAACTCCAAGAGAAATTCCTGTTATGTGTTGCATAGTAAGTTTGACAAGCAGGATCAATATATATGGAAGACATTCTGGTAACACTTGAAGAGAGGGTGGGGTTCTGAGAAGGAGCTGCTATGGGTTCTCCAGACTCCCTGGCAGGATCACCTGACTGCCTTGCTTCTCTGCGTGATGGGCTACAAGTGACTATGTGCACATCCATGGGTACAGCTATGGACACCTGACCTGGTATTTCTGGAGCTTGGGTTTTCAGCACATTCTTTAGGTACGGAGTTGGTGTGGATTATGGACATCTCTAGAACAAAGTCAAGAAGCTTTGCGCATCCATCTCGCTACATGGGCACGTCAGAAGGCCGAGGCACTCCCACTGCCTGCAGTTCCTGAAGGACTATGCAGGTGGCTACAGTTGGCTTGTATGGTCTTGGAACACTTTTTCTCTGACCCGAATGTTTGCTTTAGGGTGATACCTCCTCTAATGAAGATGAGTAGACTGCACCCTCTGCAACAGTGGCAGGAAGAGCAAGAGATGCCATCTCTAGTCAGGGCCATTGCCCTCAAACCCCACCACAAGCAACTCTGGCCCAAGCTGGCAGCCCTTTAGAGACTTTTAGCAGGGAAATAACATAATCTGGTTCCTTTTTTTTTTTTTTTAAGATCACAATAGCTGGAGTGTGAAGAATAGACTAGAAAGAGGCAAGAAACAATGAAGGGAGGGAGGCTGATTCTCACAGCAGTCTAGGTGAGAGCTGATAGTGGCTGGGACTAGAGAGGTAGCACAGGACAAAGGAAAAGGATGGATTCAGATACTCTTTGGAGATAGAAGCATAGGGTTGTTGATGAAGGTGATGTTAAGTGAGAAGAAGGGGGCTTCTAGCTTGAGCAAATGGGTGAAATTTAAGATATTTACTGAAATGGAGAGAAATGAAAGAAGATATATGGGAGAAGGTCAAGAGTTCAGTTTTAAACAAAGTAAGTATGAGATGCCTGTGAAAGATTCTTGCGGAGATGTCCAAGTCTGAAAAATCAGAACTGGGCTACAGATATATATTTAGGAATCGTCACCCCATAGATGGCATTTAAAGCTAAGGGAATGAAAGAACAAGTCTAAAGAGAAAGTAAAACGAAGACAGCCCAGAACCAAGTTCTCAGGAATTCGTACAGTTAGAGGAGAATCTAGTAAAGAGACTGAGAACTTACCAGAAAGGAAAGGAGGGGAAAGCCATATGTATAAATATAACAATAATTTAAAACATTTCTATTCTCCTTTTGTCTTGAAAAATAATGGTTCAAGACAGAAGGAAAGGTCAAATGCTGATAAGAACCCAAAAAAGCTGTCCATGAGATTTGGAAAATGAAAGTCACTGGTGAGGGAGAAAAAAGAGGGAGAAAGCAGACTGATACTCCAAGAATAGAGAGAGGATAAAAAAGTGATGAGGTCCCTGAGAAGGTGAGAGGAGGTGGGCTCCAGCAAAACCTGTGGAAGTTGGCCTGTGAGAGAAGAAGGATACTGCCTCCCCATCTTAACCTGATGTAAGAAGCTGGGGCAAATGCTGATTCTAGTTCCTTTCCGTCTAAGGCAAGGGAGTGAAAACTGGGAATGCCACCATTGGCATTCAAATGTACTCGGCATATGCAGTATCTGGTGATTGTTACTGGAGGGATCTGTTGCATCACAACTATTATTATTAAATACAATAGACTGACCTTTTAAGAATCATCCAACAATATTTCTCATATTTATCTCTTTCAACATGACTTACTACACTCATTAAATACCAAAACAAATAATTTACTCCATATTCCAAGGCTCTCAAGAAACTATTTTCCATCTTGCTCACTAATTGCAAAGAATATTCTAACCACAGTTCATCAAAAATGCAGAACAGGGACTTCCCTGGTGGCGCGGTGGATAAGACTATGTGTTCCCAGTGCACGGGGCCAGGGTTCGATCCCTGGTCAGGGAACTAGATCCCACATGCATGCCGCAACAAAGAGTTTGCGTGCCACAACTAAGGAGACCGCATGCTGCAACTAAGGACCCAGCGAGCCACAACTAAGAAGCCCGCCTGCTGCGACTAAGACCTGGTGCAACCAAATAAATAAATAAATACCAATTTAAAAAGCACATATATATATTTTTTAAGTGCAGAACAGGAAATGAAGTAATTTTTTTCTTGAAAAGCCTTCAATATTAAACATAATGCATTTCTTAACGTAACTAAAACTTCCCACATATTTTAAGGCAAAAAAATATGCATATGTACATATACTTACATACATTTGAGAAATCTAACAGAGACAAAAATTTTCTTTCAACACAGTTAAGAAAACTAAAGTGTTGAGAGATTAAATTACTAAACATCAGAAGCCAAACTCTGATTGGTACATAAGTATCTACCTTCCAAATTTGCCTTTTATTTCATATAGTTAATCTAGCACATCAAAACAATTATTCTCTCTTTGCTTAGACTGCCATGAGCCCTCCACATAGTGGGTAAAAATGAGGCTTTGAAAGTGAAACAAACTAAGTTTTGATGGAAGAAATGTTCACATATTGAGGTATGGGGAAGTCATTCTGGCTTACATATTATTTAGCTTAAACTTTATGCTAATTAGAACAGTCTGTTTTTTAGCCTATCACACATATCTTGTATATGTGCTTTAACCATTAAAGAAAAGTGTGCATTGTCCAGAAGTAAAGAATGTCCATTCTGGAGACAGATATCAATGCCTCCCTTCCTGGGACCTCAATGCTTATACTCCTTCGATGATAAGGCTCCCTTCCCAGGTGCCAAAGCCATACTGACTTGCTGTGTAGGAAGCAAATATATTCCTTGAAGGAGTGTACCCCTGTCGTGTTTGATGTTCTTTGCTCTGACAAGAGATAAAACCATGCTGAAAACCATCTTCTTTGGAATAGTTCCTCAGAGTTGTCTGAGAGCCTGCCTCCCCAGCTATAGTCCTCAGTTTGGCTCAAATAAAATTCTTTTCTATTCCTATTACTTCAAATCTTAGCTGTGTCACTTATTTCCTGTGTGACCTTGGGCAAGTTATTAACTGATCAACACCTAGTTTTCTCATCTGGAATATCTACCTCCAAGATTATTGTGAAGTCAAATTAGATAGTGAAGGTTAAACACCCCAGACATAGAAAGTGCTCAATAAATATTTATAACTACCACTTCAAAGCTGTAGAGCAGTGTTACTCAAAGTGCGGTCTGAGATTTAGCAACACCAGCATCACTAGAAATGCAAATTCTCAGACCGAATTCCAGATCTACTCTGGGGCTTGGGTCCCGAAATCTGTTTCAACAAACTCTTCAGATGATTCTTATGCCTGATAAAGCTTGAGAAGCAATGCTGTAAGGAATCCAAAATGTAATTTAGTTCAACCCTTCATTTTACAAAAGACTGAACTAAAACCCAGATATACTCAGCAACCTGCTGAAAGACATTCAGAAGTCTTATGGCAGAGCTGAGGTTCCAACTCCAATCTCCTTATCTAAATCTCCAATTTAGACTGGAAATTGTCTAGCTCTCCGACCTAGAGCAATACTAGATAATAAAGAAATGTGAAACTGTTTGCTATGATTCCAGAGAACTAGAAAAAGAGAAATCAAGCTGTAAAACACAAGAGACTTATTACTAAAAATGGTTTTTTTAATCCCATTTTCTGTTCTTGGGAACTAGGTGCATAATTATTAACACATCTGAAAAGTGGAAAGGACAACATAGGCCTGTAAATAATCTACCAAAACGTGAGACTTTTGTGACCTTACTGAAATGCTGATTCACATCATTTTTATTTTATTTTATTTATTTTAGACTCCTATTTATATAGCACAACCAATACACATAGCATAAAACAACATAATGACTTAGTTTTCATTCTTCATTCATTTTCATTTGCCATCAATAATTTCAGCAAAAGCCATCTGATGTTTACATTCAATATTTTCTGAACTTTGTTACAAAAATACTCTAGAAGAACACCCCAAAATGTTTGGGGTTTTGTTCTTTTTCCTTTTGAAAGAATTAGAATTGCATACTGACAAATACCATGGGCAAATCTCTCTGACCAAATGATTTTCCATCAAGTTCAAACATTTGGGCTTGCATTCATTTACCTGTCTGTGTCTCTAACTTCAAAACCTTCAGTAATCCATCTTCACCACCACATGCTATGAATCCTTGGTCCTTGTTCCAAGATATACATTTCAGCTTCACATTATTGGGAATGGCAATCTGAAAAGCAACCACACCCACTCTCACAGCTTTTCACCAAGGGGTTGGGAATGAGTCTACAGGACACGAAGCCTGAAGAAGAAAAACCGCCAGCCTTGCAGAAATGTGAGCCGTTATGAAAATGAGCATAGTCCCCTGAACTGCCCTGGGCCCATTTGGGAAAGAAAGAAAGGACTGCCCACAAAGACAAGGGCAGTGACTGCAAAGGAACCCAATGGGGAGTGACCTGATGGATTTTTAAAAGGGGGGAGGGGGACTTCCCTGGTGATCCAGTGGTTAAGACTCCCCACTCCCAATTCAGGGGACCTGAGTTCAATCCCTGGACAAGGAACTAGATCCCACATGCCACACTAAAGATCCCGCATGCCGCAACCAAAAGATCCCGCAGGCATCAATTAAGATCCCGCGTGCTGCAACCGAGACCCTGTGCAGCCAAATAAATATTTTTTAAAAAAATAAATAAAAGGGGGTAGGGATAACGGAAGTATAAATCTATTATCATCAATTCATATTCCCTTTCTGCATACACTTTGGCTACCTTTTTATTACTTTTCTCCTGCCCAGAGGCCTGTGATGATCCAAAGAGTTTAAATCACCTGGATAAGCAACAGGTGAAGGAAGAAAGATAGGGCAGCACGAAGTGATCAGCCCTGCAGGCCCCCCAAAAGGACCTAACCAGGGGCAAGAATGGGAAAGAATCATGCGAGAGGGCTGCTGTCTCCGCCAAGGATTATTTGGGTCTTGGAGACCATCAGGCGGAGGTTCGAGGCTGGACCATGCAGGAAGGTGGGCGGAGGGACGTCGAAGCCGGGATCACCACTCATGGCCCTTCCGGCAGGATGCGGGAATCGCCCGCAGGTCGAGAGACCAGAGGAGGAGCGACGGCTCCGGGAAACCCGGGAAACTCACTTTCTTGCTCAAGTAAAAGAACATTCTGGGAACCCCGAGAGGACGACGCCAGCAGATAAAGCCCGACACAGGAAACTTCTTCTAAGCCGCCAATCGCTAGTACCCGCGGCTCTTGGAAGCTCCGGTCGCCCTGGCAACCGCCGCCGCTGGGTCGCATCCGGGGCGCCGAGGGACACTTCCGGCGTCGTCCTCGTCTCGCCGGGCGTCGTACGCCTGCGCGGACGTCGCGGGGCTGGTAGACCCGGTGTCGTGGGTAGGACCTGGTCGCTCTGCTCCTGGGCTCTTCTGACCAGCGCCCTGGCTCGTAGCCTCAGCTGCCCTACGACTGGGCGGGCTTCGAGGACCGGCCACACCTCGGGTGGTCGCGGCGGAACTCGACTGAGGTGTCAGTACCAAGTCAGTAAGGGCGCCCATTAAAATGAGGTCGTAAAGATGAGGTGTTCTGTAAGCCCCGAAGTCCCAATATTGTGAAAGGAAAAAGTTATTTACTGTATTTGGTAGACTGGCGCCGTTGGTCAAATGAAGGTACAAACGTGCATTTTCAGAGCGTGCAAACCTTCCTTTGGGGATGGGAGAGCCCCCTGGAGCAATTTGGGGGTAGGAGATTTTGTTAATTCTGTTTGTTTTAGTACTTTTTAACAACTTGTTTAAGCTGTTACTGCAGCCCAAGGGTCCTTATAAAAAGAATAAGTGTGTACACTTGAAACTAACACAACATTGTAAATTACCTACACTTCAATTTTTTTTTAATTTTTAAAAAGAAAAAAATATGTGTGAGCTGTGGGCTGTTACAGCAATAATTGCCATTGGGGCATAGCCTCCCATTTTTAAGTACTTGAGGTGTTTAGTATTTTCTTGCCTGTGGTGCACTGTATTCTTTTTCTACCTTATTTCCTTCTTCAGTTCTCCTTGTCCTTTCTGAATGCTTGGAGAGTTACACACCACCACAATTTTAGACATAGCGCAGAAACTCCTATGAAATTATTCAGTCTCATCTGTTTTTTTAATTTGTCTCTGGTTTTACCTTTTACCATATTTGCGGCTACGCCTGTTGATTTGTATAATCTAGTGTGTACTTTATGCAACGGTAGCTGATTTCCCCACCTAGAGTCTTTCCCCATCTCAGGCAAATAACGTTCAAATCCTTTGACCCAAGTCTCTTGCCTCACCCAGCATACTCAAAAATTGACAATGGTACTAGCCTTTCCTATTAAATCTAAACCCAAGCTAAAATCAGATCTTCCTTCGGTCTTAAAATGTTTTTTCTTTGGTGCCCCCACTTTAAGCAAGCCAGTATGCTTTTTTTAATCCCACTATTCCTGTGTGCTTCCAAGGTGATTTTATATATCCTATGATGTTCCTGCTTCCTTGGCCAACTGCGCCTAGCCAAACGCACACATCAGGTCTCCCTGAGAAATCCTTCCCAAACTTAAGCCCGATCCCATTCAGATAATTTGTTTGTTTTCAAATGAATGTGTATCTTTTTCAGCACCAACTACATCCCTAAGATATGTTTGTTGGCACCGGATCACGGGCTCCCTATACTGGACTCAAGAAAAAAATCAATTATCTAAGCCAGGGGATTCCAGTCAACTGGTTAAGCTTAAGACATGATTAGCTCAAGCTATTGATGGTCACACTCTTGAAAATTTGTCTCTCTTTAAATACCTTTCCCTAGTTCTTGCACATGAGCTCTCATTTATTCCTCCTATAACACCATTTCTTTGTGATATATTAATATAACTAATTTGTGCTCAAATAAGTTTGGAAAATAATACTTGTTGTATGTCAGGTGCTTTCAAAAATGTTGAGCAATAACAATAAATGTTTCATATAATATTTACTGCCTTTGATGTGTTCATTTTTCATGTCTTCCCTTTACAGTTTATATTTTAGATTTTTTACTGTTTCTGGGTTTGCATCTGTAGGTTATATTTTCTTTTCAAGTGCATATATTAATGTACCCTCATCATTATTTTATCTGAATTTATGTAATTTTGTTTTATTCCCTCTCCCACAACAATCGTGATTAAAGCCTTTCTGTTTAACCTGAGCTTAAATTTTTAATTTTAAGAGCACGAGATTAAATTATAGGAGGAGTCACAGTATTGTGTCCTTTGACAAGAAACTGTTTCATTCAAAATAATTGTAATTCAGCTTAATTTAAGAAAATATGTTAATAGGCAAAGTTGATACAAGAGTTACCAAAAAAAAGCATGAAAATAATATATAAAGATATTGACATTTTTATTATACTAAACACAACATAAACCAAGAAAAGAATGAGTAGTATACAATTTAAAGAACTATTTTTTCTAAGTTATAAGCATAAAAGCTGAAAAAAATTTATCAAATATGTAAGTGAAAAAAAAGAGTTAGTCTTATCATTAACATTTTAAAAGACATTAGGTTTTGTTACTTATTATACCAGTATTTATAAATATATAATTTTATTGACTGGATCCTAGAGTAAAACAGCAAAGTAAATTTAGGGTTTTTTGTCCTTGGTAAAAAGTTTAACACTTCATTCACAACTAGTTGTGTGTTTCTTTCTAACATCAGAATGAATTAAAAATGACATATAACAGTTCACTTAATCTGTATTAACTATATTTAGGTATGTGTATTACAATTTCCTGATCACAGCTTCAACAATACTCTGGCAAAAATGAGAAAAAAACAAAAAGTGATAAAGATATAGTTCTAAATTGTAGTCATCTCAATTTAATTATATGAACTTTTTATGTGTAAATACCCTGTACAATTTACACTCTAAAGTAACAGGACTGGTTTACACTATAAATACTATCAAGAAAACATCAAAAGTTCGCATTTTAAGCCTGGTTATCTTACTAATATAAACATTTAAAAATTAAATGGCTCAATTAGTAAAGAAAGAAAGAAATTATGAAACTTTTCACTCTGTTTCCTACCATTTCACAGTAATAGCTTAGAGACACTAAAATTTGCTCTTAACAAGGGACATTTATTTCCTTAGAAAAATGATACAGATTCTCCAGAAGATCCTCATACTACTTATCCAGTAACATTAAAGCATTGGTAATGGCAGATTACTAGCAGGAACACTGGAGTATGCCAAAGTATTAAATACACCAAATGCTTCATATTTCCAGGTAAAAAAATTGAGGAATTTAACGATGTATTTGTCCATATTCATTTGCTTGCAACTTCTCCAAAATGTCATCAAGTGGCTAAGTTGTTAAGGCTAACACCGTATATTTTTAGACATTAGAAAATGCAAACACACTTTCAAACACTTCAATACAAGATTATATATATATATATATATATTTAAGTTCTATTTTGAACAAAAAGAGTGAAATTGTTTTCTCACCAAAAATCTTATCTATCTAAAACTCAGATATTCTGTTCTTTAGCGAGCATGATATAAAGCAGTGGTCTTCAAACATTTTTCGTTCATATGTCCCCTAAAATAATTTTGACAAATAAGTGAATCTTGTGCATATTTAGATTACATGAAAATTTTCATTATAAGTTTTAGTTGCAAATATGCAATTTCTGCTATATTATAAATATTGATGCTTTAAAACAAAATTTAAATCAGTCTTTTAAATGTATCCCATGTAATATTAATACTGTACTGAATTGTTACTACTGTTGTTCTTCTAAAATAAAATATTTCCTTGAATTTGTATTTCCTTTCTACTTCCTCCACAATTTTATTCTATTTTGAATCTTGGAAATCTGTTCTTTATCACTCTATTATACTTCTCTGATGTAAACTTTATACAAACAACAAGCACATACACATTTATATTGAAATTACCTTTGAATTAATTTTCTTTGACCATAAGGTGCTAAATTTTTTTAATCGTCTCAGTTGAGCTACCATTACAACTATTATGGGGACACAATTGATCCAAACAACGAGTAAGTCACAATTTTGACATAAAATCATTAAAAATAAAAGGTGAATTGTAATTAGAAAGGTATCTCCTAATGGGATGAATTGGGGGAGATGTGTTTATGAAGCTTAATTTAAAAGCTCTCTGGAGAGTTTACCTTTCCAAGATACTCACCTTAGTAAAGTTCAGGGTAAGTAAGAGGTATGCCTTTCTTGTATAAATATAGGAGAATGGTGACACTGAAGTGAGAGATGGGAAAAAAGAATGCCAACTGACCCCAAGTTGTATTGTAGGCAGATCGATTTAAGGAAGTGAAGGATTTGGAAATTGATTCCTTTAAAATTTTCTGTGTCCCCACATACCCCTGGAAAGTCTCTGCATACCCCTAGGGTATCCCTATCACAGTCTGAATACCATGCCTCTAAGATCCCTAGGAAAGGTGTTGTTAACTTGAACTACGCTAAGAAAAAGTACTTTTCCTGAATTACTCCTTTGGCTAAAAAACTGATTTTGAAAGTTTCTGAGGTAGTACCGTGTTACATTTTGAAATCTGCTTTTTGACCACTTGGCTAGACAAAGCACACAGCTATGTGTCGTCTGAACTATCACACTCCATTAATCAGCTGACTTGTTTTGTACATGTGCAGATTCTGAATAAGAAAATCATATTAAGGAATCAGGATAATAGCACTGTCAAATAGAGCGCAATTAGGAGCTTATATTGCTATGGAAAAGCACTAGAAAAATAAATAGTTACACAGCTCTTACATGTAAATAAGAATGGGTGTAACGGTCTTAAAACATTTTAAAAGAACTCTAAAGTAAACAAATTAAAGCTGTGTATTACTGTGGCTCATCTTAAAACTTAATGAATAAGGCACTTATCCTGTGGAATGTCCTAAAATGTCAGCTCAATTGTAGTACCTAAGCTGGCTTCAAGCAGAAGCAGAAAACCTTCCAGAAAGGATATGCTTGGTGTTCAGTCTCTGCAGATATGAGCTGACCTTATCCTGGAATGCCAGTGTGGCTTCACATGCACAAGCATCTTCTGTGGAGATGAGTCTTCGTGCTTCTGCAATGGCTGAAGACAATGACAATACACAAAATGTTATAGCTAATTAGAAATCATAGCAAATCACGAAATCTGTGATTCAATACTTCCTTATATATATATATATATATATATTTTTTTTTTTTTTTTGCGGTATGCGGGCCTCTCACTGTTGTGGCCTCTCCGCTCCGGAGGCGCAGGCTCAGCGGCCATGTCTCACGGGCCCAGCCGCTCCGCGGCATGTGGGATCCTCCCAGACCGGGGCACGAACCCATGTCCCCTGCATCGGCAGGCGGACTCTCAACCACTGCGCCACCAGGGAAGCCCAATACTTCCATTTTTAATTCTTACCTAAATGCATTTTCTAGGAGATAAAAGAATATAAGAGCACATGGAAAGAGGAGAAAGTACTGTGGACTTTGTCACCAAAGAAACTGAGTTAGAGATGTTGAGGAAAAGTTTACAATTGTCAAAGCTGGGTGATGGTTATATGAGAGTTCATTCTATTGTTCTCTATACTTTTGTAATTGTCTGAAATTTTCCATGATATAAAGTAAATATTTAAGTTAATGCAGGGAGAAGCCAAGAATGCAGAGATAAGACAATCCTTTGTGATACTGTGTACTCATTACGAAATGAAAATGTTCACTATGGAGAACAGTGTGAGGTTCCTTTAAAAACCAAAAATAGACCTACCATATGATCCTGCAATCCCACTTCTGGGCAAATATCTGGAGAAAACCCTAATCTGAAAAGACACATGCACCCCAATGTTCATAGCAGCACTATTCACAATAGCCAAGACATAGAAACAACCTAAATTTCCATCAACAGATGAATGGATAAAGAAGATGTGGTACATATATACAATGGAATACTATTCAGCCATAAAAAGAATGAAATAATGCCATTTGCAGCAACATGGATGGACCTACAGATTGTCGTACTAAGTAAAGTAAGTCAGACAGAGAAAGACAAATATCATATATCACTTACATGTAGAATCTAAAAAAGTGATACAAATGAACTTATGTACAAAACAGAAATAGACTCACAGACATAGAAAACAGACTTATGGTTACCAAAGGGGATTGGGGGAAGGCGGAAGATAAATTAGGAGTTTGGGATTAAGATATATCCCTACTATATATAAAATAGTTAAACAACAAGGACCTACTGTATAGTACAGGGAACTATACTCAGTATCTTGTAATAACCTATAATGTAAGAGAATCTGAAAAGTTTTATATATATATATATATAATATATATGTATATATTACTGAATCACTTTGCTGTATACGTGACATTAACACAACATTGTAAATTAACTATACTTCAATTTTAAAAAATGAAAATGAGGAAAACAGTCCTCTATTTGTGTGGCCAAAACACTTCAAGGTTTAAAACTAGATAATTCCTGAATTCCTATACAGACTATTATTCTACTGAATGGTTTGAACTGAGAATTCTAGTTCTTACCCATAAATACTTTGGAACTAAAAATTCAGGTTTGTATTGACATTTAAGCAAAGAACGTGGGAGAATGATAATTCTAACTCCAATTGCTTCTGTAATTCAGTGAGGCGGCTATTCCTACTCAATATCATAGCCCCTAAAGTTGCCTAACAGAAATAAGAGTAACTTCCAGATCTGAAGACTGATGAATAATCTTCCAACTGAGTAGTAGTACTGCTTGGGGAAAAGAGTAGTCCTTTGCTCTTGCATTTTCTCCCACATTCTATCCGTAAAATGTTACACAAAAATCCGAACGAACTTTTTGGTCAACCCAATACAAAGATAAGATACAGGGCTGGAGGACCATAAATTCACTTGATTAATCTATCTAGCTGTCTAAATCCTATTGAAACTTTTAGGGACAGCCAGCTCAAATCCCCATCTCCATCAGTAAATTAATAGTAAGCCAAAAAGTACCTACTGAATATCAAGTACATGCCCATCATCCCTGTACAGAGTATAAAATTGGTACCTATGATACGTTTCCAGTATATCTTGCCTGATAGCCTATAAGCTCTGTGAGGGTAGGGGCTCAGTGTAATATTCTCATTAAAACACCCCATAGAAAACTGGAAAACTGCGATGTTGCACAATTGAAAGTTGAGAGATGGATCCATTCACACTAGCAGCAAAAAGAATAAAATATTTAGGAATAAATTTAACAAAAGTAGTGCAAGACTTGTACAGTGCAAACCACAAAACATTAATCTGTCTCCAGTTCCTTCCTCGGGACCTAACAGAGTACTAGATATAGAACAGAAGTTCCATGAATGCTTGCTGAACAAATAAGTGAATGGCTAAAGAAATGAGGTCAGAGCCTAAGCCATTATAAACCATTCTGGAATCCTCACCTTCCAGGAGAAGAAAAAATTCCCAAGACTGATTTTTCTGAAGATTAAACACTTAAGGTAGGAAGACAGCAGCCAGAAATACTCAAATGGTGAAAGCAAGCCGCTCCTTATTAACCCTCCCCCTCCCCAAGAAACTGAGCCACACTTTACTTCAAATGAAGAAGCATCTGCTGAGTGACTGTCACGTGTTACGGTAGATGCTAAGAGTACAGACAAAATCTACTACCCGTGGTGGTTGGGGTCTACAGGAGCGTAAAACCACAAGTCCAAAACTTGCATTTTCTTCCCCAAATCTGCTTCACTCTCAGTCCCCTTAGTAAAGATACCCCATCCTTCCAGCTGCTCAAGTGGAATAGGAAAGCCATCCTACTCCGCCCCCATCCTATCCCCACATCCAGTTTATCACCAAGCCCTGTTCATCCTACCTTCAAAACATGTCTGGAATCAGTCGACTTCTATCACCTTGTCACCATCCTAGCCCAACTGCAATAGCCCCCGAACTGGTCTTCTTCTGCTCTTCATCCTCTTCAATCCGCTGTTCACACGGCAGCTAGAGTGACTTTTTTTTTTTTTTTTTTTTTTGCGGTACGCGGGCCTCTCACTGTTGTGGCCTCTCCCGCTGCGGAGCACAGGCTCCGGACGCGCAGGCTCAGCGGCCATGGCTCACGGGCCCAGCCGCTCCGCGGCACGTGGGATCTTCCCGGACCGGGGTACGAACCCGTGTCCCCTGCATCGACAGGCGGACTCTCAACCACTGCGCCACCAGGGAAGCCCTAGAGTGACTTTTAAAAATATAAACAGCATGGTGCTGCTCCACTGCTAAAAACCCTCCATGACTTCCCATTTCTCATAGAATTTCCCATGCCCCAGAGCAGCAGCATGGTTTGACCCCGCCTAACTCTCCAAACTGCCTTACCCCACACTTATCCCTGGCTGGTCATGCTTCCGTCAGACGGGTGGCCTTTCACCTCCTCTCCCCACTAAAGCCACCACTCAGGACCTGGCGTTGCTCTCCCTCCTTCCGCCAGCACTCCAGTCTCAACCTACCTCAGAGAGACCCTCCCTACCTGAAATAGGGTCCCCAACCCCCATTCTGTTCTCTTCCATCACTGCTCTTAATTTATAAATGTGTTATGTACTCGTCTTTTCCCCCTAGACTGTTACCAAAGACCATACTTGTTTTGTTCGTGATTGTATACCTAGTGCCTAGAACATAGCAGATGCTATATTTATTGATTGGATGAAGGAATGACTGAAGGAACACACAAGTAACCACAACACAAGGCATCCAGTGCTGAAAAAGAGGACACAGTTCAATGGAAGAATAAGGGGAATTCTGGTAGAGGGGGTAAAAACTGAACTAGTCCTGGAAATTAAACAAACAGACATTATTTTGTAACATTTGATTCACAAAAAGTAATTTATCGGACACTGATGTAAGTTATGATGCATAATAAAGACAGATGCCTCATAATGCATAAAAACGAATGCACGATAAACCCACTGCACAACTTAAGAATTAAAACATAACGAATGCTGTTGCAGAGACGTCATTTAAGAAGTGGAAATATAAATACAATCTAGGAGAAGATATTTGCAACACATAAAAACAACAACGAATTTATATCCAGACATGTGAAGAGTTGTTATGATAAGTAAGAAAAATATAAATAACCCAATAGAAAAATAAAGGCATAAATAGATAAGATCTTATTTTCCAGATAAGAGATTGAAGTGACAAATAAATATAAGAAGAGAAGCTTAGCCTCTTTAGTAACCAGGAAGTGGGGAAAAGAAAGACTACAGGGAGATACTTCTTTACATCTACCAGACTGACAAAAGTTTAATCCAACAAAACCAAACGTTGGCAAGGATGTGGTTCTTGGATTTTGACAAGCAGAAGAGGCAAGGGAAGCAGATTACAGTAAAGGATGGAGATAGGTGAGTACAGGGCATGCTCCAGGAATATCAAAGAGTCCATGTGGCTGGATCACAGGTCTTGGAGAGAAGGAGTGAATCTGGGGCCAAATGTAGTGACAAGATGAAAAAGAGTGGTTACCAGGTGTAGGGAGAGTGGAATGGGGAGTTTTTGTTTAATGGGTACAGAGCTTTAGTTTGGGATGATAAAAAAAGTTCTGGAGATGGACAGTGGGATAGTTGCACAACAATGTGAATGTACTTAACACCACTGGACTACACTTAAAATGGTTAACATGCTAGATTTTATGTCATGTATATTTTACTGTAATTAAAGAAAAACCTGGACTTAGGGAGAGACTTTAATTAGGAAAAAAAAATGGAATCAGACCATGGAGGGAAGGATGCCTGGTGGAAAGGTAGAATTATTTCATTCTGAAGACATTTGGGAACCACTGGAGAATTCTGACCCAGGAGCAAGACTCAGAAGCGTGCTTCAGACTTGGAGACAGGAAAGCTCACTCCTAAGACTGTCCTAGCACATGAATTAGGCTTAAAGGGACAGTCTTTACCTGAACATGTCTTCTTGTCTTCATTCAAGGTGTAGCCAGTATAACAATCGCAGTGGTAAGACGCGGCCCCGTCATTCACACAGATGTGCTGGCACCCATGAGAGCCCAGTTCACACTGGTTACGAACTGACCAGGAATGGGTCAGGAAAGAGAATATTCACAAATTACAACTGGAAACTAAACACAGACTTCTGGGAGAAAGACGCTTTGGTTCGGTGCCAACAAGTGCAGCAAATGAATCCTACAGTCATCAGCAACGCGTCTCCCATGTTTCAGAAGGAGAGAGCCTCTTTTCCCGTTCCCTATCCCACACCCCTTTCCTTGTTATCTCTTGCAGCTATCTTGTTGCCTTCTCTTTTTTTGCTATCTGCAGTCCTGGGGCTACACTGAGTCTTGATTCTATCCCAGAACTTATCTCCAGCCTTTCCTGATGACCATGAATACCTCCAACCTCTCCAGCTATACACAGATCATCTTCACCATCACCAAAAATAAATTATTAGGGACCTACCTGCACATGGAGTTACATTTGATGCTGCACAAAAACTATGTTGACCAAGGGCCTGCCCTTGATGCTTAAAGTGGGACAGAAAACACTGGCCTGCACACACACACGCACACACACACACACACACACACACACACGCAGAGAAAAAATAATAACAATGATGATGATGATGATGGTGATGGTGTGTATGACTGGATAGGGAAGTATTTGTGTCTGTCACAAGTAAATACATTACAAGGAACAAGGGCTTCCTGGGATACATAGGTTCTTCCTCGGCCATTGCAGAAGCCAAACTACTTTATTTGTTCTCCTCTAACTCTCCTCTTAAGTGTCATTTTATGCTCACAAACCTTCCATGGCTCACTATTGCCTATAAAACAGCTGTTCATGAAGCGTAAGGCCCTCGGTAATCTATCCATAGTGTCTTTCCAACTTTCACACTGATATTCCCCTTCACTACTACAATTCAGATGTTTCCAGCAAAATGCCTACTAGCAGAACATTTTGTTTTCCCCTCAGCCCAGCTTAGCAGCGACTCTGGCGATAACAAGTGGATATGCCTGCAGCCCCTGGCCCGTGATCTGAGGCTCCACATTTAATTTACAGGCCTTGCCACTGCCCAGCAAGGGGAAGGCAGGCCATTAGAGGGGATCTGACCCAGTTTTAGAATGGCATCCATTATTGCTGTAAAATATATAAATACCAACTTCTCACCATCTCGTCTTTTTCTTCTATCTCCTTTTGCTGTCCTGTGCTTTGCACCATGAGACGTGTAGCTTAGTGTTTGAGAGCATATGTAACCACCAGAGCAAGTGCCTGGGTTCAGATCCTGGCTCTGCTACTCACTAGGCAAGTGACCATAGGCAAGTTACTTTGTCTGTGCCTCAGTTTCCTTGTAAAGTTGCTGTGAGTAAAGTTGCTGTGAGCAGTAAATGTGTGACTGTGCCTAAAATGCCTAGAACCGTGCATGGTACCCAGTAGGCACTGAAGAATGTTGGCAAACCGTTATCTGGAAGTGTTGCCTGGAGTAGTCTGCCTTAACTGAAAATCTCCTTTGATTTCTTTCTTTAATAAAATGGTCCATTTTATGCCATAATATCTGTTAGTTTACATGTAAATGTGTTTTTGTTTCCTTTTCCCAGGTCTTCAGATTAAAGGTCCTGCTTAAAGTACCAAGAGGGATACTTGTAACGGTTTGAGAAGTGCAGCCTTGAGTCCTTTCCATCCAACTGACTTAGTCCCACCCCCTGAACAAACCAGTGCAAGCCACTCGCCTTGCCCTTGCCCTCTCCACTCCTCCATCTAAGCCTTATCCGCCCTCCTGCCGAGGCCCACCTCCAGTCCCAGCCCTCTGTGTCCATCCCAGACCTCCTGCCTCCCAGCCCCTCCCGCCCTTAGTCACTGTCAGTCCCTCTCCCTGGCTAAGAGTCCCTGCTTTCTTAAGGTGCTGTTTCTCCTTGCACCCAGCCTGTATGTAGCTCAGAGGCAGAAGCTGACGCTTCCTTACATCCCCACAGTGCTTAGCAGAGTCCTGGGAACAAAATAGGTGCTCAGAACTCTTTTATTGATCTCATTTTTTTAAAAAAAAGGGGAATTAGTGATATGCCACTTCCTTTAATCTCTCTTGAAAAGGTCACACATTACATCTCAAGGTAGAGGAAAGCATACATAAAATCTAAAATAAATATTGAATATGCCAAAATTAAACACCACCCTGAGAGCTAGGAATTTCTCTTAGGAGTGGTTTTACATTACAAATGCCACTCTGTTCTGCCAGTGAGTTTAAATCAAATTAATGAGGATTAGCAGTTCTGGCACGGGCTTCCTCGCCAAGTTATAAGTCTCACATTCACCCAAGACTGATCATCTAGAAACTGGCAGGGAAGGACTTGCTTCAAACTTACTGGAAGATCTGTGTGGGTCTAATTCAGTCATTTACAAAGCCTCCTTTACTAAAACGATCTGGCTTTAAGATTAACGCTACAGAAAAGTTCCAGGCCAAGTTTTAACTGGAAAAAGATCAGTTCAGCCTATCACACCAAATACTTACTGTCCAGCTGACTTCCTCTAAAGTTTCCTATTTGCTTTACAGAGCTATAAAATTTTCCTGGATTAGGACCGTACATTCAATTAGCTTTTCTTATATCCCCCACTCCCTACCCATTACCCAGTAATTTTCTGAAGTGAGCTATGTTTGGAAAACCTAGTGAGCTCACTGCCTCCTGAGCAATGTTTACCTTGGTCTGAAAAGCATGGTAGAATGTCTGAAGCCCGATTCCTTACATTACCTTTAAGAATCTCTCTCTTGGTGAAATGCAAGTTAGTTTCACTGCAGTAGAAAGAGCCCCGGATGAAAGAATTTACTGAGTGGACCTTACCTGAACACGTTCTTTTATCTTCATTCAGAGTGTAGCCCTCGTAGCATTCACAGTGATAAGACCCAGCTGTGTCATTCACACAAATGTGCTGACAGTCGTGTGTGCCCAAAGCACACTGATCTTGAGCTGCCCAACAAAAGTCCAGAAGAAAAGATGTTAAACGTGGAAAAGTCTTTTATCAGCCATATATAGAAATCTTCTTATTTGCAGCTAGCGATGCAGAGAGGAAAACTTATTAGAAACCCCTCAAAGCCATCAGTAATATCTGTTCTCACTAGGAATTAGCTGAATAAAACAAACTCCTACACACACAATACTTATGCTTCTATTTTTCCCCACCCCTTTTCAGAATCATCTATACTGAGCATTTTTTTTTTTGCGGTACGCGGGCCTCTCACTGTTGTGGCCTCTCCCGTTGCGGAGCAGAGGCTCCGGACGCGCAGGCTCAGCGGCCATGGCTCACGGGCCCAGCCGCTCCGCGGCACGTGGGATCTTCCCGGACCGGGGCACGGACCCGTGTCCCCTGCATCGGCAGGCGGACTCTCAACCACTGCGCCACCAGGGAAGCCCTATACTGAGCTCTTATAATCGAAGTATCTCATGAATACTTTCTAAAGCGTTCCTTTTAGATTTGTTGTATTTATGCTGAATCAGAGGGATTCTAACAGCTGTGGGACGAATTATACTAGAATCAGAAAGACATAGAATTAGAGTTTGAAGAAACTGTGGCTCGACCCTCTCCTGTAATAAATGAGGAAACTGAGTCCAAAGGAGACCAAATGACTCAGAACAGCATCAGAACTCAAGACCCAAATTGCTACTCAATGTATTTTTCTCTGTACTGACATGATATTTTTAAACTTTTTTTTTTTTATCTTTGAGCTTTTTGTTTTGAAATCACTTCAGGCTTATGAAAAAGTTTCAAAAATAGTGAAAAAAATCCAGTACTTCACCCCGTTTCCCCAAATGTTAACATCCTATATAAGCACAGTGTAATTACCAAAACCAGGAAACTAATACTGATACAATGCCATTAACTAACCTACAGACCTTATTCAAATTTTGCCAATGGTTCCACCACTAATGTCCTTTTTCTGGTCCAGGATCCAATCCAGGACCACACATTGCATTAAGTTGTCACATCTCCTTAGTTTCCGCCAATCTGGGACATTTCTTTAGTCTGTCTTTGCCTTTCATGACTGTGACACTTTTGAAAATTACTGAAAAATTAGTTTGTAGAATGTCTCTCAATTTGGGTTTGTCTGAGGTTGCCTCATGATTCTGAATTTTTAGCAAGAATACCACAGAATTGCTATTGTGCCCTCAGAACATCATGTCAGGAGATGCATGACGTCACTGTGTGTTATTGCTGGTGATGTTAACTCTGATGTCTTGGTTGAAGTGGTGTCTGCCAGGTTTCTCCACTATGGAATGACTGCTTTTCTTTCTGTAAGCAGTAAGTTCCTTGTGGGCTGTTATTTGATTTTCACATACTAAATTGTCTTTAGATTCTGGAAAGGACTCTTAGGGCTGGGTACAGAGAAGGAAATAACACACTCACACATGTGGGTCACGAGACACACATGCTGCCATTTGTAACTTTTCTAATAAGAAAGGGGAAAAGCCCA
The DNA here is from genome assembly GCF_964270905.1 of Leucopleurus acutus. Classification (NCBI taxonomy): domain Eukaryota; kingdom Metazoa; phylum Chordata; class Mammalia; order Artiodactyla; family Delphinidae; genus Leucopleurus; species Leucopleurus acutus. The sequence continues at coordinate 42,166,909 of NC_139154.1, forward strand.
AGATGGCAAGAGAGGAAAAGAGACCGAGCTCCCCGTCGATGTGACCCCCGCCAAACACTGACTAGGGAGATAGGTAAACAGGGAGGCAACAGTAAAGCCTCTGCCCCCACTTACCCGAACACGTTTTCCTGTCTTCATTTAAGGTATAACCTTCATAGCACTCACAATGATAAGAGCCATTTCTGTCGTTCACACAGATGTGTTCACAGCCGTGAGTGTTAAGAGCACACTTATTAATAACTATCAAAAGATGATCAGGACAAATGTCAACACATGGAAAACATGGCAAATAAATAACTACGGGCCACACCACACACACACACACACACACACACACACACACACACACACACACAGTGCTAATGAAATGGGACAGCTTGGCATGAGAGGAAGCCTGCTGGACTGGGTGGGAATCCACTTCGTCTTGACTCTTTCACTAACAGACCCCATGACATGGGTAGGTAAGTCTTCTCCCTTCTTGTGGAGGTCTCAATTTCATTTTCTATAAAATGAGCAGGTTGAATTAAATGATCTCTAAGTTTTCTTCCTCTCAAAAGCTTTTTTCCAGGATTTAACAAATTGGACCTAATTCCCACTCTTCATTGATTGTACATGAGTATTCATAGAGCAGATGAGTGAGAACCTCCCTAGATTTTCTTCCACTTCTAGATTCCATGAATCTTCTATGGTCACAGACAGGTAAGAGGAGCTTGTATTTAATGAAATAAAACCCAGGAAAAAGAAATCCAAAACCTCAAAAGGACGAAGAGTTTTGGCCCATTCCTCACTAGCCCTTTTCCCTACTAGCCCTTCTCTCTAAACCTAGTAATAAGTACTATAATAGGTACTTATACTATTACATTACTTATAGTATTACATACTGTTTTAGGTATTACCTCACTTTTCTCCTCATGTTCCTTTTCAAGAAAAGTCATTGATAACAGTAAATCCCCCACAGGGCAGTTAGGAGAAAAGCATAATGCCAGTCCAAAGCCTGGGGTGAGTCCCCAGATAAGTTTCCATCAGCCACCACCCCTTAAGCAGCCTCACCTGAACACGTCTTCTTATCGGCATTCAAGGAATATCCTTGGCTGCACTCACAGTGGTGCCTGCCTTCCCCGTCACTGACACACACATGCTGGCACTGGTGTGTGCCCAGCGCGCATGGGTCCAGAGCTGTGCAAAGGAAATTTACAACAGTCAGCGTCGACAGGTAAGAAGCATTTCAGATATTTCCTCCTGTGTCAAAACAACATCACTCTCCAGGTTCCTCTCTGATTCTATCTTTAGTTCACTCTAAAAATTGGCTACTTGTTTCCTGCCCCTGGTTTATTATAAATACCACTCTCAAAAAAGAAAGGGAATTTTGAATTTGGAGCTGAAGCCAAACACTTTACATGAATCAGGCAATTCGATATTTTATTCAATGTATCCACCTAGCCAGAAAAAAAGACTTTTGCTTCCCAACAGAAAGAAGGGAACAGTAATGTACTTCCTGAAGTTCTATGAGCTAGTGGTCCCACTGCCACCAGAACCCAGTTTCCAACGGTTCTATAGTTTGTGTCTAAACAGAATTCACACCCAGGCTTTCCTCTAGGCCTGGAACCCACTCACTCTTGGGCAGCAATACATGTTTGAAATTGCAAATGGTGGAGGGCAACGTAGGTAACTGCCTTCCGAATATACAGCATGGGTTCCTAAGCCCAAATGTATGCGCATGCGACTCTCATATCTGCCAGGAGAATAAACTTACATGCTATATACAAACCAGTAAAAAGAAAAGGAAGAAAACAACAAATTAGATTACATTAGCTAAACTGCATCCTCATCTTTTTGCTCCTGGAGCCATTTTTAACCTCAGATTTTTTTCCCCCAGTGACATGTTTTGATAAAAGAATCAATGAATTTAGTCATTTCTGAGAAACCAAGGAGGCCTGTTGCAGGAGGCTGGCACCCCTGTGGCAGGTCACCCAGCCTCCACTATTTTGGCAACAGGACAGGTTAATATTTTCCCAAGAAGGGCCTTCTCATGGAATAATCTTTCCAGCTCGTTGACTACAACAGCTACCTCTCAGTCTTTTTTCCATAGAGAGGATATTTTCCCCCCAGAACAAGCAGATCTTTCGTACCAGAATGAAAAGATGACCACTCACCACTTGTTACTTTATGTCCTTCAAGCCCAACCCCAGGTGCTATCTTTGAGACCCAGCCTTGCCATAGACCAGCATCTTTATGGAAAAGTTCTCACCCACAAACACAGGGGGGTTTTCTGGGAGAAAGAAAGCTATTTTCTTTTGGGAAACCAATGAATGCTGAGTCAATGCCACCGAAGCCAAGGACAGCTTGTGAAGACCCAGTGTCCTAGGGCAGGAAAGATAAAGGGTCCCTGGCCAGGTCTGGTTGAGATGAGGCCAGACTTTGCTCCAGACCGAGACTTCGTCTCTCATTTCCTGACAAATTGTTGATTGCTGAGTTTCACATTCATTTATAAATAAAGTCTCCTTGAAATTTACAATTGTAATTATTGGTTCACTTGTTTGTCTCATCCCCAGCCGCAGACTGTTGCTTGATGGTAGGGAGCGACTACCCTATCTTTGTATCATCAGTGATCAATAAACACATGTTGAAAAAACAAATGTGACATAGATTATATAGCAAAAGGTATCTACATTTTAAAATTCACCTGAACTAGAAATTTGTCCACACCTGCTTAGGTAATTCCACAGAGGGCTTTGAAAGATTATCTCCAAATGATAAAAAATAAAGCATGACTATAGAAAGAAAGAAACAAAGGAAGACAGAAATTTTTAAAAGAAAAACAAAAATAAATTTAAAAGTAAAAATTAAAAAGTTTGAGTCCCACAGATTCATAATCCTGGTCAGTGACCACAGATAAACCCGAGCCTTGAATGGATTCATATTCATGGGTTTGGCGGATTCGTGCTAAAGATTCTAATTAACTCAGCATGTTTGGATTTAAGCTCCATCCTAAAGGAAGAAAGGAGAAGAACAGTAACAGAATAATTAAAAAATTAAAATAAGAAATACCCTGCTTCTTGCTATCTCACAAGTGAGCTGAAATCCTAACCTTCCTGGTCCCTAAGCCTCTCCCTCCACAGGGAATCATCAGACACCGAGCTGAATCTGAAAACTGGAGGATTCACCAAGTGTACACACTGACTGACAGTTACACTGGAATATAAGCCGTCTGATCTTTCCAGAGACAGACACAGTCCCCGTCTTCTGCCCCAAAACAAGCAGAGTTCTGTTAAATCTAGAGATGGAAAAACTAAAGAAAATATCTGGAAAAAATGTGGTGGGCAGAGGGGAGAAGAGAGGTGTCTGGAGATTTTTTTATTTGTATTTTTTTCTGACCCCATCAGGGAATAGCAGGATCATGTACCCTGGATATTTCCAGAATTTCACATTTCTAATGCAAACACGAAGATTTTTATGAGCAAACCAAGTTATATATAAGGCAGCTCTATATTCCTACACCAACAAAGTATGTTTAAGTTGCTAAAAAAAAAAAAAAAAAAGAGGGCTTCCCTGGTGGCGCAGTGGTTGGGAGTCCACCTGCCGATGCAGGGGACGTGGGTTCGTGCCCCTGTCCGAGAGGATCCCTTATGCCGTGGAGCAGCTGGGCCCATGGGCCATGGCCGCTGGACCTGCGCGTCCAAGGCCTGTGCTCCGCGACGGGAGAGGCCGCAGCAGTGAGAGGCCCGCATACCGCAAAAAAAAAAAAAAAAAAGAAATACACACATATGAAAAAGTATTGCTTATATTTAAGTTTTCCATAAATTTCCACCATAAAAGAATAAATCTCTTTTTTTTTGGATACACAATGTCTGACTATATAACATCTTTTCTAGTTGGAAGCAAAGACTTACCACAAAAGGTTTCCTGGAATCTAGAGGAAAGTTTCTCAATGACCCCATAGGTCTCCACATAGAAAACGTGCTCGTCCAGGGGCTCACTGGCCATCATCCTGAGGGACTCCATGTCTGCCCGGTCCACGCCCACGGCGTACAGCTCAATACCGGATGCCTGGGCCCGAGCCGCCACTTCATTCACCTGATCCTGGGGCCGCCCATCTGTCACAATGATGGCCACCTTAGGGATGTTGGAAGCGGGTCCCCGAGCTCCTGCCTCCACTGTGAAAGCTTCGTCCATCGCTGTCTGGATGGCCAGGCCCGACATGGTCCCTGTGGACAAGGGTGTGATTCGCGCCACGGCCTGTTTCAGGGACTGCTTATCCGAGTGGGTCTGGAGATGGAACTCGATCTTCACGGTGCTGGCGTAGTTCACCACTGCCACCCGCGTGTCTGCCGGCCCGATGTCCAGAGTGTCAATTACCCGTGAGACAAAGGTTTTTACTTTGGTGAACTCCAGAGGCCGTACACTACGAGAACTATCAATGATAAACACCAAGTCCAAGGGCATGCTCTTGCAAACACCTGCAAAGAAGGGTGTGAGAAACAGACAAGACTAAGCGATGGGCAGACCTAACAGTCAAAAATGGGGCAGTTCTGGGACTTCCTTGACAGTCCAGTGGTTAGGACTCCACGCTTCCACTGCACGGGGCGAGGGTTGATCCCTAGTCCGGGAACTAAGATCCCACATGCTCGTGCTGCCAAGCCAACACAAACAAACAAACAAAAAAAACGAGAAAGAAACGGGGTCAGTTCTCCCACCCAGAGAGCTCTGGCCAGCATCCCTTGATCCCAAATACCCCACTTTCTGCTGTCTTCCCCAAGACCACCCTCCCTTTGGATGTTGACAGCACTGAGGCCTTCAGGATTCCCTAGTGAGAATTCACATAGAGGTGTGACATTTCCCCAAATATCTCCCCTACAGGCTGGCTGAGTCTTGAAATTTCACTGGGAACCGTATCCTTCTGCTTAAAGTTTTGTTCAAAGGTTCCTCTAGACTCCCAGGAATGAATGGATTCCAGACCTCTCTTGGGCTTCTTGGCCATCAGAGGCAATGGGACAGTGACACTGAATCGTGTGAAAGGTGAACTCAGGGCACCCTCACTGCACCCTCCCCTGCCTGCCCAGGCCTCAGAGCCCCTCGGGCAATGGCAGAGTGTGAGGTAAGGCACACTGGTGCTCTCGTGCTGGCCTCCTTCTTTTACTCCACTTCCAAGGCGGTGAAAACTGCTCCAGAGTAGCCCTAAATTCTCCCTCCATCTGGTCATTCACTCACGTTTAGTGAACTTTGAGGTCCAACTAGCCCTGAGTTACAGTTTGAAAGTGGAAAGAAGGATAACAACTTAATCTGGTCCCTGTTGATTTCCATCTTTGTCAGCATGTCTTGTTTCAAGAAGCAGAGATTTTGACCTAGTATCTGTCCTACTGCCCCCACCAAAGTGTCTTAGTCACCTCTCTTTCATTTTTCATTCACCAAATATATATTTTTGAGAGCCTACCATGTATTAAGCCATGGGGCTACAAAAGCAAATAAGCCAGATTCCCTGCCCTCAAGAAACTTGCATCGTTCCCACACAAAAGTACCCGGCGCATTGCAGCAACACAATACATTTTTGTTTTCAGCACATCCTTCTTATCCTTTTTTCTTCTAATCTCGTTCTATACTCCTCCCTCTCCTAGCCACCCAAATCAAATCCAAAAGTCAGGACTAGCTAAGAAAGAAGCCATTCCTCTTCTTTCAACACACACACACACACACACACACACACACACACACACACACGCACGCACATGCACACACACACCAAGCCCTGAATGGAAATGAGATCCTTGGGCATGAAGTGTCATTCAGGGTTCTTTTCTTTCCTAATAGGGGGCTGGAAATTGATGCAACTCTAAGAAGGCAATTTACTCAGTGTGTAGGGGGAAAAGGTGTAGGTATTTATTCATTCAAAATAAATTCCTAGGCTAAGCAGTTGATGACAGAAAAAGCCCAGTCTGGAGCAGGAATTATGCCTCTGTATAGTTTTCTTTCAAAAACTGAAAAGTATCCTCTTGGTTTTAGCCTGATTCCTAGAGGTATTAACTAAAACAATAAATAATATCCTACTTTCAATAACACTGAGGGATCACAGGATTCCAACACAACAACCCTGTGAAGTTAGAGATGCAGAGGTTGTTTTTATACCCATTTTACAGGCGAGAAAACTGAGTCTCAGGAAGCTGTAAGACCTAGAAAGTGGTAGAAAATAGCGGTAGATTGCACTCCAGGTTTCCTGACTCCCACCCCAAAGGGACCTTTCATTTCATGGTTGCCTCTCTCTGAAGGAACATTTTCTACTACCAAAATTAACATTACCTCATGTACCTAGTAAACATCCTGCTTGGTGACTTTGAGCCACCAGCCTGAAATACGCTGTGCGTCATTATTTAGCTAGGTCAAAAGGAATTAATTCTTTAAAAAAAAAAAAAACCCTCCAGAATTTCATTTCGTCCCTAATTACCATGCATCGAAAGCAAAGAAGAAGAAAATCCTTCCAGGAGTTGGATCTGGATGTTTTTGCATAATTTGAGTAAAGGGAAAACTACATGTGATACAAACCCATATCTGACAATGCTGTCACTAACACCCAAGTGGTGTCCTTACTAATATCCAGGCTATGTTCTTGTAAGTAAACATGCAGGATTCCTTGCTTCTTCACTTGATTTTTCACATGGAATCATCTATGGGAGGTCACAGGGGTGTGGTGGGCAGGAATAATGCCCCCCAAAGATGTCCATGTCCTAATCCCCAGAACCTGTAATTATGTTAATTTACATGGTAAAGGAGACTTTGCATGTGTGATTAAGTTAAAGGCTTGAGATTGAGGATGTTGTCCTGGATTATTCTGGTGGGTCCAATGTAACTACAACAGCTCCCAGAGTGGAAGAGAGAGGCAGAAGAGGAGATCTGAGAGATGACATGTGAGGACTCATCCTGCCTTTGGCGGCTTTGAAAATGGAGGGGAAAGGCCACGAGCCAAGGAATGAGGGCGGCCTCTACAAGCTGAAAAAGGCAAAGAAACGGATTCTCCTCTAAGGTCTTTCCAAAAGGAACATGTCCCTGCTGACACCTTAATTTTAGCCCAGTGAGACTAGTGTCAGACTTCTGAGCCGCAGAACTCTTAGATAATAAATGTGTGTTGTTTTAAGCCACTAAGTTCATGGTAATTTATTACAGCAGGAATAGAAAATACAGGGGGCTTGACTCAGATGGCCGGACATTCTGTGAGCATCTGCTTACTTCCTGATTCAGACCCCCTCATCATTAATTGTTTTTGAATCTCACTCCCCTTTACTAGATAACAGCACTTTGATTCTCAGAAACCAAGAAAATGAGAATCTGAATTTCCTAAAATGTTTCCTTACTCACAATAACTGTCCATTTCTGATAGCTCTGCTAGAAATAAAAGCCCATAGCAAAGCTTAGCAGCTTCTGGGTGCAAAAAGAAGTGAATTTGAAAAAGGGTGGAACGTTGTGTTTATTAAAGAATTATCATTCAATATTGGTTTGGGTTTCAGGTAATAAAGGACCAGTACTGCATAGGAGGAACATTGACCACCCCACGCAGAATCCCTCCTCTCCCTCCCAGATGCTTCCCCAAGGGAGGTGGATCAGGACGAGAGGTAAAATTAACTTCTGGGAGAAAGGCTTCTCCCCTACCCCCATTCCTGGCCTGGAGCAACCAACTGATTACTAACTGAATTGAACGGTGGTGAACCCTGGCACTCCGTGTCTCAATGACAATGCTCTAGCCATATCAAATCCAGCCCACTGGAGCTGATGCAGGAAAGAATCCTTTGTGCTCTTCCTCAACATTATCCAGAAAGGTGCAGGAGGGGTAGACAACACAAATCAACCTGGGCCATGAAGCATCACTGGCCAGATGAGACTGGACATCCAGAAAATGGTTTGATGTAGCCTCTCTTTAAAGCAGGACTTTAACAAGTCTGATACTGGACTTTTTGGTAATGAAGATAAAATCTTATGTAAACCATATTGAGAGCTTGGTAGCTTGAAGCAGTGGAAAGTTCCATGCTTGGGTTATCTGAGCCCTGAGTTTTATTCTGGGCTCTGACACTGATTTGCTGGGTCCCCTCCCCTTGACGAGCCTCAGTTTCCCTATATGTGCTGTCAGGGGCTGTGTCAGATGATCTTCCCTCTCTGCTGCTCTAGGAGTTTTGCTCAACCAGAGAACTAAAAGCAGAATCTCAGGAAAGGTTTACTGAGCTGAACCAGAGGTGGGTCTAGGACAGAGAGCTGAGAGGCGCCTGGTGTTCCCACGGCTGCCCCATCCTCCCTGCCCAAATCTCAGGGGGCAGTTGCTGGAGTTTCACCTTCAGGAGACCCAAAGTCTAGCCCTGACTATGAGTGACCTTGGGCATCTCTCTCTTCCCTTCTCTGGACCTCAGTATCCCCACAAGATTCATTGGGGAGGGGATCTTTCTCCTGCACCACAGTCTGGCTCCGGCTGGGATGGAGGGAATACCTGGTGGATGACGGAGGCTCTTCCTCCTCATTCAACGCCTGATGCCCCTGCCCACCCAACATCCTGCCCGGCCCCGGCCGGGGATCTCCCTCCTTCCTGGAGGGTGTCCCTCCCTGAGGCCCTCTCAGGTCCCTCTCGGCCTGGGGTCCCTCTCCTGTCCCCGCCCAGGCCGTGTACCTGCGCCGCGGGCCCCGCCGTGCTGGCCGGCCCCAGAATAGGGCGTGCCGGTGGGGGCGGCCGGAGCGGGACGGCGTCCGGGGCTGCCCCCTGGTCCGCGGGTCCCCAACCTCAGGAAGCCGGGGCGGTCCAGGGGGCCGGGGACGGCAGTGGGTGGCAGCAGAAGCAGCTGCCAGAGCAGCAGGAGCAGTCCCGGCAGATGTCGCAGCATCGTGGGCTTGGCGCTGCTGCCCGTGTCCGTCGGGGGTCGTCGCTCCCTCGCTGGCTGGGTCAGTCGTGGGCCCGTGCGCCGCTCCCGGGCGGCCAATTTAAAGGTCCCGCGGCCGTGGGCCCCGCCCCGCAGCCTTCGGTCCCGCCCCTCGGCCGTAGGCCCCGCCCAGCGAACCCGTCCGGGGCCGCGCGCCGCCTGCTCAGTGCATTCCCGCGGCTGGCGTGGAATGTCTGGGGCCTCTCGGTCGGCGGCGCGGTGCCCGACTCCGGCCCGCCGCCGCCGCCCCTCCCGCCCCTGCCCTGCGCCGGCCCGGTCTCGTCTGGGTGGTCTCGGCCCGGTGCCTCCCGGCCGGGCTCTGCCTCCCTCCAAACTTCTGCCTCGCTGTACACCCGGGGCCTGGTCGACCCCACTCGTCTGGCCAGGGCCCCACGCTCCCGGTTCAGGAGGCCCGAGCTCTGCCGTCCAGCTCCGTTCAGGTTTGCCTGCCTCAAGGTTTCACCTCCATCCTCACACTACATTCCTTTCCCCTACCAAGTAACCCAGGTTTTTCTGTGGGCTCTCTGTAAAAAAAATTAAAACTAAAAAAGGCTCATAGATTCTACCAGCATGAATAGACATGCTTTCATCGCAGCTTCAAAAATCCATAAACATTTGAACTTACATTACCAGGACTAGAAAGTCAAACATACATTCCCCAGAGAGCCCCCTGTGAGTTGGAAGGACAGCCTGTACCACAGGCTTCGAAGGCTCTCCCTTTATCCCACTTCCTCCCCAGAAGAGTGATGGTGGCAGCACAGGACTGGAGGCTGCCCAGGGGACCCTCCAGGAACTCACAGTCTACTGGCAGAGAAAGATGCATAAATGATGTACCTGTCTAAGGGAACAAAACACACTGAATTCAAGGAGAGACTGGCTCTGCCTGAGGAAACCAGTAAGGCTTCTGAAGTAGCCTTTAAAAGCTACACTCCACACAGTAACCTTAAAATCACTTCTCTTCTTAAACCTTGCAACTTCACTTCCAGTAAAATCCGAGCTCCTTTTCATGGCCACCTCGTCTACTGAACTGACCACATCTGGAACTGTGCTCTGCTCTCCCTGCGTCAACCACACTACCCTTCCCTCTGTCCTGGAGGACACCAAGCTTGTTCCTACCTTGTGGCCTTGGCACCTGGTTGTCCCACTTCCCATCTGCCATCTTCTCCCCCCACCCTAACACACCCGTCTCCCTCTCATCACCTCAGAGCAGTGGTTCTCAAACAATTTCTCATCTCATCAAACCTCACAGAATCTACACACTCCATCAGTATCCACGGGAGCAGCTTATTAGGACATTGAGAGTCATAAGGAGGGAAAACATCTCTCAGCTCCCAGTGAGAAGTCACCAATTTCAAAGAATCTTAGAAGAAGCTAGAATGTTATCATAATGGGAAAGGGACACTAAGAAGATTGAAAGAAGTTATGCCAAGGCGAGAAGGGCTTGCCAAACACAATGTCTGCCAGCTCTATGGACATATGTCATTTGTCAGTCATCATACTCTTTGGATGATTCTCAAAGCCTTTGAACACTCTTACTAAACTTGAGGATTCCAACTTTATGAGTCAGCACCTCCCCAAGTAGAATCCAGCAACTTGCTTCCCAGCATCTCTTGCAGCTATATATGCAAGGGACCCAGACTTCACTGAACAGATGAGCTCAGCCATTCTGTTTCAGCAGCTAGTGGTGAAAAGAAGCAAGCACTCTGTAGACTTCATTCTGACAAGGGTGGGGAGACAGCTAGCTTTCAAAGCAGCCATGGAGAGGGTAGAGCTGGATTCAGTGCCTGGGGAAAGCAGGGTGAGCTCTGTTGTCTGTGCCCAGCAGCAGTAGCTGTAGATGTCCCCTAGAACTGACCTGCAATATCATCTGGGAGTGTTTCATGACTGTGTGATCATGATTCTATTAAGTCTTTGAGAATAAGCAGAAAATGTGGGAATTAAGTTTAAACTTTATGTTCTAATGTCTGTGCAGTTTTTAATGCCAGCTTCCTTGCTATGTGAGAGTTGGTTAAGGCCATGTTGGCTGCTCTGGAAAAGAAGAGGACTACTTTTGAAACTTAGGTAGCACATTTGTATCATTGCCAATAAGTTCTGAAGAGGTCTTTTAATGACCTACTGCTATTAATTAACATTTAGAACTCAAGATGTATTTCTATTCAAAACAATTGAATTAATATTTGAAAAGAGCAACTCACATTAATTTTAATTCCTTTAATAAAAGATAGGCATTGATTTTTGTTGTTTCTTTTTTTGTTGTTTTGTTTTGTTTTTTTGCGGTACGCGGGCCTCTCACCGTTGTGGCCTCTCCCGTTGCAGAGCACAGGCTCCAGACGCGCAGGCTCGGCGGCCATGGCTCACGGGCCCAGCCGCTCCGCGGCATGTGGGATCTTCCCGGATCGGGGCACGAACCCGCGTCCCCTGCATCGGCAGGCGGACTCTCAACCACTGCGCCACCAGGGAAGCCCTACTGTTTCATTTTATAGATATAAGCATGAGTATTAAGTTTCATTACTTAATAAAAAAAAAGTCAACCAATTCATTAGTCATCAATGTAATGTCTTCCTCTTCAGAGCAGTCTTTCCTGAGGCCATATCTTAGTTTTTTCAAGCTTATTTTTACCACTATCTACTATAACAACTACATTTTATATCATGAATTCAGGTGCTACATAAATATACGATAGGGATGTATACAACAGAAGTAGTAATTTCCTGAAACAAGTTACCCTTACCACATGTGACATACTCTAATGTCTTCTGTTTTATTCATGTCCATTCGGTTCTATTTCATTTTTTAAAAAAAATCTGGTCATCAACATCTAAATAGAGTTCATGATTCACTGTTTCTGAGTCAGCAGTTTGAAAACTGTTTTAAATATTCTTTCCTAGTGTCTCTTCCTTTCCAATCTATTACAGTATCCTGTGTTTCTTTTATATATTTTTTAAAAATATTAAATGTATTTATTTCTATACCCCACTAGACTGAAGGCTCTGGGAGCGCAGAGCTGACGCCTGTGTTGTCCGCTGCTGAATTCCTGTAAATTCTCCCTCACTGTGTTCAGGTTCATGGTCTATGGTGGGACCAGGACTTCAGGAAATGAAAGCTCATAGAACAGGGCTGATATTTAGCTGTGCCTTGGCAGGACAGTAAACAGGCATGACAGATTGTTTGTAGAAGAAATTAATTGGCATTACTTTTCCAAGAGTCAAATGATGCTGAGGAAATGGCTTTTCTCAGATTCACTCCACTGCCTGACAAGAGCCGGCTCTGTGCTGGGCATGGGCCCCGCAGACAGGCCCTTCCTCTGGCCTCCTCTAGCGGGGGGAGTTGGTGCTCCTCTACCACAGGCTCTTTCTCTGAAGAAATGCAGGGGGAGACGCAACATGAAGCATAATGGTCTGTTTCAGCACATTCGCATGTAGGCACATGTAGAAATCAAGACCATTTCGGTTTTGATAAAGAGGTCTAAACTGTTTCGGCTAGTGAATAAATTATGGGTAACTCTTTAAAAATTCGTCAATACTGCTATGTTGTTTGTACAATTCTAAAAGACTGTTTCTTTATCATTCAGCTCTAGCTAGGTTATGCTCTGATAACTAATGACTCCAAAATCTCGGGGTCTTATAGCAACAAAGATTTAGTTCTTGCTCTGTTATGTGTCTTTCATATGGCTACATCTTCATCCTGGCACACAGACTTAAGGGGCAGCCTCAACCTGGAATATGCTGGTCTTGTGACAAAGGGAAGAAATGAGAGATGGCAGAACCAGATGACAGATCTTGACGTTTTTGCAAGGAAGTGGCTTCTGTTAATTCCACTCACATGTTACCCCAAGTTAATGAACCCCAAACCAAAACCCCATCACGTGGGCAAGCCTGATGCCAGCGGGTGGGGAATATAAGCCTTTTACAAGAGGTATGCCAAACTGCTAAAAGCCATAATGCGATCTAGCACGATGTCTTTATACATCTTTTATAATGCGATGGATGGGTACCCCCTGGGGTTTCCTCTCTTGGTTCAGTAAGAACTTTTGGGTTTTTTTATCCAGATCAGTCTCTCACCAAGAGGCCCCTGGCTTGGTCTGATCTAACCACTTTCTAACAGCTTTTCGGCTCCAGAGTGAGGGAGCCTCCATGGGTTGGTCTCCATGTTCTTGCTGCTTGATGACTGGTCAGTAAGGGAGCTGCACCAGCTCCCCCGCCCAAGCCAGTTGGCAAATCAACTGAAAGCCTTGTCATCCCTCCCAGGAGCCAAGCCCTCTCCTTCTGGTCATGTGCTGCTGCCCAGCTTCAAAGGCTCCCAGGACACAGGCAAGGCTGTGGTGTCGGTTGGACTCCGAGAGGTATTTTCTCCATATTCTGGACTTACTGATTTATGACAAAAATGCCCAGTTGTGCTATTTAGAGAAATTCTCAGGTTCAGTCCTCTCTGACTCTACTGGAAACCTAGAGAAGTAGGCCTGTTGAACACACAACCTAACCCATGCATAAGAATCACTGGGGAGACTTTTAAAGGCAGAGTCCTGGGTCCCCACCCCAGATATTCTGATTCAGATGGTTTGGGAATCAGCCAGGAATCTGCATTTAACAACCTCTGGAGGCAACTGCCACACTGAGGGAGTCTGCAACATGGTGGTCCTAAAGATCTTGGCAACAAGCCTGGACGGAGACCCACTGCAGGGGCAGGGGCAAGAAAATAGCCACCCAGCATGGAGGGTGCATGGTGGGACCGCGTTCCCACACCAAATGGGCCTTGCCGAGGGACCAGCTCTGTGGTCACGAGACATCTTGGACCAGGGAGTGACTGCCCTCTCCTCCTTCTCTCCACACTTCTCAAGAGCAGTCACTAATGACTTGGATCACCAAATGCAAAGGCCCCTTGGGACAGTTCAGACAGTTCCACTTTGGCCAATGCTCCAGTTTCAGCCCCTTCCTGCCGGGCTGGGGTATGACCCCGATTCTGTACCAAGTGTCTATTTCCTTCGCCACTTCCTTTTCTGCCTTCCACATTCTATACAGGCTGGAAATCCACAGGCTTTTTTCTAGGTACTTTTAAAAAATTATAATAGGTGGTTTTCCTTGTTGTAAAAGTAATATAACACTGTATAGAATCTAGGAAATGTAGGTAAGCAAAAATAAGAAAAAAAATATCCATGACACTACCACCCCAAAGATACACTATGGGGTATTATCTCTTTTTCTCTGCTTATATATTCATCTATTTTATTTAAAATGAGATCATACTGTATATTGTGGTCTTGTAACTTGCTTTCTGTACTTAATGCATTGCGAACAATGTTCCATTACAATTATTCTTCTAAGACAACATTTTTAATGGCTATACTGTATTCCATCCTATATTCCATTTATTTAACCAATTCTCCATTGTGGGACATTTAGTTTCTACTTGTTTTTAAATTATAAACGGTGCTTCAATGAATCTCCTTTTATGAACTGTTGTGAATTACTACTGTTCCTTCCCTAGAATAAATTGCTGGAAGTGGAAAGTCTGAATGACCAGGGCTTCTTTGGTTCTTTGTGTACCATCTCTGTCAGGAATTTCATCTGATGCGGTTTCAGCTACCACTCCTCTGCTGGTAATTACAAAATCTGGGTCTCTTGTCCCAATCCTGCTCCTGGACAGGAGACCTCCATTAATAACCCTGCCGGTTGTACTCTCTATTCACAGGTCACAAAAGCACTCCAAGCTCAAGCACTTCCAAGGGTGAACTCAACCTCTCCCTCTTTAATGAACTCCCTCTCCTTTATTCTCATTTCTGCCAGTGGTACCGGTATTCCTCCCAGCCACACAGGCATGAAGTCGGTGTCCTCTTCCCTCTCTCGAGCCCTTTATATTAAATAACTTACCAATGGGAATTCCCTGGCGGTCCAGTGGTTAGGACTCCATGCTTTCACTGCCGAAGGCCTGGGTTCAATCCCTGGTCAAGGAGCTAAGATCCCACAAGCTGTTTAGCGCGGCTAAAAAATTTTAATAAATAAATAAAGTTACCAAGTCTTCTACCCACATCTTCACCTGTTCAGATCTGTCCAATTCTCAAGGCTTATCCCTAATCACCTAACTGTAGGAAGTATATTCTTATCTTTCCAGCCAGACATGAGCCCCAAAGGAGAGGAAGGGGAAGACAAGAAGAAATATTTGAAGAAATAATGGCTGAAAACATTTCTAAACCTGATGAAACCTACAAATCCACAGATCCAAGGTCAATGAACCCCAGCCACAAGAAACACACAAACACAGAACATAAAAAATGTACATAATGTAAAAACTGTACAAATCAAAATGTACAATCAAGGAACATCATAAAAAACTGCTTGAAACCAGTGATAGAGAAAAACTTTTAATCACCTGGAAGAAAAAAACAAAAACAATTCCATACAGAAGAACAAAATTAAGCAAGACAGCAAATTTCTCAATGTAAACAATGTGTGCAGAAAAACAGTGCAGCAACATCTTTAAAGTACTGAATGAAGAAAAACCTGACAACCTAGAATACCATATCCTGGGAAAATATCTTTTGAAAACAAAGGTAAATTAAAGACAGTTTCAGACATGCAAAAGCCAAAAGAATCCAGTAACAGCAGAACCACACTGCAAAAAAATGTTAAAACACGTCCTCTGCCTTAAAAAGCTAAAAATAGAATTACCATATGACCCAGCAATCCTACTGGGCATGTACCCAGAGAAAACCATAATTCAAAAAGACACATGCACCCCAATGTTCATTGCAGCACTATTTACAATAGCCAGGTCACGGAAGCAAACTAAATGCCCATCGACAGACGAATGGATAAAGAAGATGTGGCACATATATACAATGGAATATTACTCAGTCATAAAAAGGAATGAAATTGGGTCATTTGTAGAGACGTGGATGGATCTAGAGACTGTCATACAGAGTGAAGTAAGTCAGAAAGAGAAAAACAAATATCGTATATTAACGCATATATGTAGAACCTAGAAAAATGGTACAGATGAACCAGTGTGCAGGGCAGAAATTGACACAGATGTAGAGAACAAACATATGGACACCAAGGGGGGAAAGTGGCGGTGGTGGTGGTGATGTGATGAATTGGGAGATTGGGATTGACATGTATACACTGATATGCATAAAATGGATGACTAATAAGAACCTGCTGTAAAAAAAATAAAATTCAAAAAACCCCCAAAAAACAGTCCTCTGGCTGAAGAATGTTAACAGATGGAAATGTGGATCTACAAAAGGAATGAAAGCACCAGAAATCGTAGCTAAATGGGTATATATGTAGGTTTTTATAAATTTATTTTTTATTATTGGCTACATTGGGTCTTTGCTGATGTGTGTGGCTCTCTCCAGTTGTGGTGAGCAGGAGCCACTCCTCCTTGCGGTGCGTGGGCCTCTCTTTGCGGCGGCCTCTCCCGTTGCGGAGCTCGGGCTCTAGGTGCGCGGGCTTCAGTAGTTGTGGCACGCAGGCTCAGTAGTTGTGGCTCATGGGATCTAGAGCGCAGGCACAGTAGTTGTGGCGCATGGGCTTAGTTGCTCCACGGCATGTGGGATCTTCCCAGACGGACACGAGCCCGTGTCCCCTGCATTGGCAGGTGGATTCTTAACCACTGCGCCACCAGGGAAGCCCTAGGTTTTTAAATTATTTTTCTCTTTAAAAGATAATTAACTGTTTAACCAAAAATAAGAGTCACAGAAGGTCAGAGGAAGAAGGAATCTTGGCAGCCACTTGTTTGCAGAGTTATTTACTAATATCATTCAACTGATGGGAGGGCCAGGAATATAAATCAGGTTTCCTAATGCCTTGTCCAGATTTTCAGCTACCTAACTGAATGATGACAGATACAAAGCTCCTTTCCAACAGACCAGAAAACAGTTACTCTTTTTCTGGCTTCCAGGTCAAATACTTTTCTTCTTCCTTTTCAGACCTTCCTCTAGCCATTCTCGCTCACACGCCCCCTCATGATAATATTTGCATAGGGCTTTATAGCTGCCAACCCTCCCACGTCTGCTCCCTCACTTGAGCCTAAGAACAACTCCAAGAAGTCTGTAGGCCAGGAATTTGCATCTTCTGGATTTTACAGATGAAGAAACTGAAGCTCAGACCCCAGTGGAATTTCCCAAGATGAGGGAATATCTTGGTGAAATTAGGAATTGAATTTCAATCTTCTGTCTCCAGATCTTGTGCTCATCCCACCAGTGCCATTCTGCCTCCCTCATGTGCCCGAATTTCATGTTATTTGGCAACATTCACCTTGCTCTTAATTTCTCATACTTGAAGTCATGACTTTTCTAGAAAAACAAAGCAACCTCAGAAAAGCAAAGGCACAACTTTTTCTTTCAGTCAACTCTTGAGCTTATTTATAACATATGCCTTCTCTGAAAGCAAAAGGAGACCTGAAAATGGCACACATAGCATTTGCCTACAAGGAACACTGGAACAAACGGACTTAGAACTAAGTTCCACAATGACTGAACAAATTAGCCTGGAAAACAGAGCGACTAGTACATCATCAAACAGAAGGAACAAAATGCATAGTTTAACAATGGAAAGTCTCTTGGTTTCATATTGTAAGACCCTTTAAATGTAGGTGTGCTGTACCCCACATTTAGATAACCCAACTTATACTGAAAATAATCTATTAGCAGTGAAAATTTTGTGGCGATTAATTGTTACATTCAGTAAACATTTACTACTCCCAACCCCCCGCCCCCGGTTTGCATAGGTCATTGAACTAAATGCTGTGGATGGAAAAAAAAGAGGCCCTTATTTCCAAGTTGTCCACTAACAGGGACACAGATACAATATAACATGAGCTATAATGGAAGTAGGTGCTGGAGAGGAAAGGAAGCAGCCCAATTCACCAAATCATTCTCCAAAGCCAATTCATTGAAAGTCCATTTGTCAAATGATCAGAGGAGAGAATGACCAATGTACAGAATTTACCACTTAGTAAAATCTTCTTTTAAGTAGTATTTTTAAAATATTTCAGTATATAAAAATGTATTCTTCTGAGTACTTACTACAAGTCTGCACTTGTGCTAAACACTGTACACACTGGCTTCATCTTAGGAAGTTATTGTATGAATTAAAGCTCACAGAAGTTAAGTAACTTGGCCACACTTACATGGTAAATCAGTGGCAAAACGGGTTTAAAACCAAGTTTATCTGAATCCATCATGTGATTTCTCAGCAACTCCCTATACAGTCTGTCTTACAGCAGCTACTGATTTTCGGTTATGTACTAGGCACTGTACTAGGGTAGGTACATGAATTACAGCATTTATTTACAACTCTGTGAGTTATGAGTCCTTTTCCAGATGAGAGACTCCAAGAAGCTGTATAATTCATTTCAGGACTCTCATCTGTTTGAAACCCATAGCTTCCTGTCCACTAAAAGACAGTCATCAGGGACTTCCCTGGTGCCGCAGTGGTTAAAAATCCACCTGCCAATGCAGGGGACACGGGTTCCAGCCCTGGTACGGGAAGATCCCACATGCCGTGGAGCAACTAAACCCGTTCATCACAGCTCCTGAGCCTGCGCTCTAGAGCCCGCGAGCCACAACCACTGAGCCTGCACACCTAGAGCCCGTGCTCCGCAACGAGAAGCCACTGCGATGAGAAGCCCGCACACCGCAACGAAGGGTAGCCCCCGCTCACAGAAACTAGAGAAAGCCCGTGCACAGCAACGAAGACCCAACACAAAAATGAATAAATAAAGACAGTCATCATAATGACCTGCAATGGCCAATTCAAAACCTCTCTGCACTGTCTCCCATCATTCCCCACTCTCCTCCCTCTCCACTCACCAAGCTACTTTTTGAACATACCTGGGTGCTCCTGCAGGTCCCTTGGCCTGGGATATTCTTCCTTCCTCATTCTCCAGGTCTTACTCACATGTCACCTTCAAAGTGTGGCCTTTCCTGACACCGTTTAAAACTGCACTCTCCCCCCACCCCACCTTTCCTTGTTTCTTTTTTTTTTCTCCATAGCTCTATCACTAACTTACTATACAGGTTATTTTAAATCATCTGCTTCTCCCCACTAAAGTAAGACCAGGGGAATTTTTTTTTTTTTACATTTTGCCCATCCCTACATTTCTTGAACCTGGAACAAAGTACATGCTCAAAACTTATTGAATTGCATTAAACTTTTGCTCAAGATTAAATAGAAGTGAGAATTGGGTATTGAACCCAATAGAGGATGCCAGAGAGAATGTATATTCTGGTGAGCTCAATTTTGGGAACAAGGGCCTCATGGGACCCTTGAGCTGACAGATCTCAGAAACACTTGGAACTTTACAGAGCTTTTGCAGCTACACAGTGTTAAGTAAAAGTTGAGAAAGTGAAGCAAGATAGCCAAAACCACAATACAGAGTGGCATGGACAAGTGTAAATGTGGGTGAAGATAGCTAGAGAAGGAAACTGAGTAATTAAAAAGATAGGCAAACCTCAATACAATATTTTGAAGGCCAAGAGAAGAGTGACTTTGAAGGTTAGGTAGTTGGTAACACTGAATGATTAAAAAAAAATGAAGTTAGAAAGGATAACAGAACTTTGTGATTTAGGAGGGCATCAGCATCTCACGAGACATTTTTGTGGGAATGCGAAGAGAGTATCAAACTTATGAGTCAGAATGGTGAAATGTATGAGCTACTCATGGTGAAGTTGCTTATTTTAAAAAACAGGACTAAGCATTTATCTTTCAGTGTTACCTCTATCTGAATTTCAGAATCAAATATACTAAGTAACCTAGTTTTTCTCTAGCACTAGCAGAAGGAAAAAAATGAACTTTTAAAGGCAAACAGTTTGGGTATATTTACTGGGATATTTAACTGTTACGTGACAACAGATTTCCCTCTGATGGAAAATGATCCCTTAACTATAACAACATTTTCCCCTTCCTTGGTGGAAATAATTGGGATTAATATATTATGACTGTTCTCCAGTTAAAAAGTGTAAGGCCTGTGTCCTTTCCCAGAAGACAAACCTGCTTCGAATGAAGTAGTGATCAGAAGCTGTGATGGTCCACACATCCACTCCAGGGACAGGAACAGGCCCAGTGGGGTCCACCGAGCTTGGCTATGCTATTCTCAAAGTATTAAAAAACCCTGGCAGTCTGAGTTTATTGTAATAGAAAATGTTGGGTTTCACCTATCAAAAAAGCATAACAGATTTAAAAAAAAAAACAATAAATATTTCAGAGATTTATTAAAGCATCTTATCACAAAGATGGAAACACATACAAAATTAGAAACATGCAACCATCATCTTCCACAGTCAAGTTAAAATGTTATATATTTTTCCTGTTTTCAGAGCTGAAAATCTCAGATCTTATACCGAACTCGCTCACCCTGAATATTTCATTCATTCTTCCTGGAAGTATCCAGGGCAGCAAATAACCAAAATGCAAACTATTATATAAAGAAAGTGCAGTTAAAAAAGAATATGTGTAGAGAATGCCCGCTTCCCACCCACCCCCCAATCAAAGGCAAACAATGGCACTTTGCTCTTGCTTAACCTAGATTGTCTTCAAAAACTATTAAAATGTAATACACTTAACAACAAAAAAATCTGACTTTTAATAGCTATCCAAAAAGCTTGTTAGTGTTTAAACAAAGGAAAATGTACTTTATATCCAACAAGTTTGAAGAGCCCTGTGTTGCAGCATTTTG
This sequence comes from Leucopleurus acutus, assembly GCF_964270905.1. Taxonomy (NCBI): domain Eukaryota; kingdom Metazoa; phylum Chordata; class Mammalia; order Artiodactyla; family Delphinidae; genus Leucopleurus; species Leucopleurus acutus. The sequence continues at coordinate 42,187,470 of NC_139154.1, forward strand.
TAAAATAAACAAGACAAAAAGCTGGTATAGGGTTTATTGACAAAGGCAGAATTTCTTCAGGCAGGTATGTAAGGAGGTGGTGGTTCCTTCTCAGGCATCTTCACTGCCATTTCATAGGTTGGCAAAACATACTGAAGAAGGACAAAAAATTATATTAGACTTAATTCTCCTTTAAAATTCTATCTGAATAATTCAGCTTTCAGAATTAATACCTTTAATAGGGGTATATAAACCTACGGAAGAGCTGAAGAAACCATTAGCTAAGTACACTTCACCCTTGAGTACACCTGACCCTTGAGCAATGTGGGCATTAGGGGCACCGACACTCTGCACAGTTGAAAATCCACATATAACTTATAGATGGCCCTCCGTATCTGCAGTGCCACATCTGCAGATTCAATGCAGACTGTATAGTACTGTAGTATTTACTACTGAAAAACATCTACATATTAGTGGATCCTCGCAGTTCAAACCCATGTTGTCTGAGGGTCAATTATAGCTCCTGAGAGTAGAGATGACTAATAACCTGGAGCTTTTACACACAGGTGAGATGTCTGATCCAAGATCACTAGAGATGGGTGATGGAAGGACGGAAGGCAGACAAAATTTTGCTTCTGAACTGACCCTGAGGCCACAAGGACGCCTTGACAGGCGGTATGTGCCGCCACCCTCCCCTCGCTCCACTGTGACTGATAAAGCAGCAGTGCCAAGTACACCTCAGGAACTTAGGATCTCGGTGAAGGGTCTCGCTGAACCATGCTAAAGGAACGCTCCACTATGAGGCTGTATTTCATCAGAATCTGTAGGCAAAGGATCAAGTACTTGTGTCTTCTGCTCTAAGGTAAAGGGCACATCTGTGTAGAAGAGTGGCATTTTTAATCTAAGTGACTCCAATGTGACAGGCTGGCCCTACATGGGTCACATATACTCTACATGCTGGAAACCTGGGAAAACAGTACAGCAGCAACTAGAGGGCCTGAGAGGTAGGCCTCCCAACAGACTCACGGAATCCACTGCATTCATCTCCCCACAGGAAAATCAGCTTCCCCTCTGGATCATGTTTTCGGAAAGCAACACAAGCTTCAGCTGATGGGACCCTATCCTTAGAAGTTCCAGAAGCCAAGAGCCTGGCTCGCCCACACTGCGGTTCCCTGTCTGATCTCCCCCTCAAAATGTAACACTTGGAGACCGATTACGAATCAAACCTATTGGCCAAACAGAATGAGATGAGCAGTGCAGGGTGCCTCTAGCCCATGTACCCAGGATTCCAAGTGGGAAAGGCTGAAACTTGTAGATACAAGCTATCCACAAGTTTAGAATTATCCCTAAACCACAGTTATGGCATTGAAGAGAAAGTCAAGATCCAGGGTCTTCTCTTTGGAATAACTGATAAAGGCTAGTGAAGATTTAATACTGTAAAGGATCATTCACCTGTGGAGGTGCTTCAAAGGCAGGGTACACAGCAATCTCTGGCATGTTTCTGTTGTTGATATATTTATAACAGTTCCAAACACAGTTGATTAGATAAGCCTAAAAGAATACAAACAAAATTTACATATGCTCGAAACTCAATAGACCACCTGCTCTAAAATGAAGGTGACTTATAATGTTCTCCCCACTTTTCTCCACGGAGAAGGAAACCGGCATCCACTTGGACCTAGCACAGGCCAGGTGCTTTCCCTACCTGCCCTCACTTAAATGTCACAGGTTTTATTACCACTGTTTACAGAGAAACCAGAGTTTGGGATTCCAATTCAAGTGTGACAACCATTGTGCTGCAGAAGAAATTCTATTTCTGAACCTTTGGAATTTTAACAGATTTTCAATCCAAATCATGAACCACATCCAAAAACACAATGATGTTCCTTAGGAAGAATCCTGGCGCTTCCAACCACTGCCTGGAAACAAGAGGGAGGACGTTCCCTGGAAGCTGTCTCTACCACTACATCAGAATAGGAGAACTGTAAGGAGACACAGCAACAAGAAGGTTTAGATGGACAGTGTCACAGTCCAAATGGCCCCCCAAATATTTAGTGAGCAACTCACCTTAAAAATGATGAACAAGGCAAAGAATACAAGAACAATGAACAGGAGGCAGCTGGAGTCCAAAGCCAGGAGGTCATCTTTATAGGGAAAATCAGGCTGTAAAAAAAAAAGGGGGGGGGTGGGGGATGAATAGGCAGAGCAGAAAGGATTTTTAGAGCAGGGAAACTATTCTGTTATGATATCACAATGGTGAGTACATGTCATTACACACTTGTCCAAATCCCCAGAATGCACAACACCAAAAGTGACCTCTAATGTAAACCACGGACTTTGAGTGATAATGATGTATCAGTGCAGGTGCATCAACTGGAACAAATATCCACTGTGGCTCAGAATATGGACTGTGAGGGAGGCTGGGTGGGCAGGAGGGGGTATATGGGAACTCTGTACTTTCTGTTCAATTTTTCTATGAACCTAAAACTGCTCTAAAACTAAAGTTTATTAATTAAACATATACACACACGCTTATAATTCAGCCATGGCACCTGTATTTTGTGATAACCTAGAAAGCATCTTAAGAATACAAAAGGCACCCAAATCAGAACTGATATTCTAATAAAAATTTATAAACAGAATTTAACTCAAAGTGCTTTTTAAGCCTCAGCATCACTAATGCACGCTACTGATCACTTAAAATATATGTCTGAACACTCAGAATACTCCTAAGAGTCTACACTGAGCTCATTTTACATCTTCCTGGCCTTTGGGAACACACTGTCTCCTGTACATGACCCCAGATTTGTCCCTGGGTCACTAAGTCAGAAGGTGCTGAGATTTACCTAAGTTTCATGGGCCATTCAGTCCTACATGGGGAAAATGATTTTTTAAAAGCCAAGTGTCAGCAATTCCCTGGTGGTCCAATGGTTAGAACTCCGTGCTTCCACTGCGGTAGCCGGGGTTCCATTCCTGGTCAGAGAACTAAGATCCCACAAGCCTCACGGCGTGGCCAAAAAAAAAAGAAAGGCCAATTGTCAGTCTCAATGCTCATCAGAAAGGGGCCAAAAGAAGGCACGTCCCTGGTTATGAAGCCAGGCAAGCTTATACTATTTACTGGACACATAAAATGTTCTGAGAAAGATCAGCTGTATTTTTTTTTTAATTTATTTATTTATTTTTGGCTGTGTTGGGTCTTCATTTCTGTGCGAGGGCTTTCTCTAGTTGTGGCGAGTGGGGGCCACTCTTCACCGCGGTGCGCGGGCCTCTCACTGTCGCGGCTTCTCTTGTTGCGGAGCACAGGCTCCAGACGCGCAGGCTCAGTAGTTGTGGCTCACGGGCCTAGTTGCTCCGCGGCATGTGGGATCTTCCCAGACCAGGGCTCGAACCCGTGTCCCCTGCATTGGCAGGCAGATTCTCAACCACTGTGCCACCAGGGAAGCCCAGATCAGCTGTATTCACTCAAATATTTCTTTAGCATTTACTGTGTGCAAGGCAATGAGCTAGGTTCAGGGAGAAAGGCATTACAAACTAATTTAGGATTTACAAGCTGGCCAACAGAGAAAGCATCTTCCAGTCTGGGATACCAAGTGAATAACAGAACAGAGAAACCACTGGGGTTCTGCCAAAGGAAGAGTAAATTCCTTTTGATGTTCTTCTATAAAGTTCATTTAATCTTTTAAAACTTCTAACTTTTTAATGGAAACATCAACAAAAAGGCCCAAATAATTTTACATTTTCATAAAAAAAGCACACAGAAATCCCAAGGACCAGAAGAAATCGTATCCACACACCAACCCCAAACCCTAGCTACGAAGTGTCTCCTTGGAACAAAAGTGTTCTTTAAGCCTTCATCTATAAATAAGAAAAGGACAAAAACTCAATGGGACCAGCTCCAGGGGGGACGCTATAAATTTTATTCAGAAGCCTTGCAAATTTTCAGCCAAGGACTACGTGATCAGGGAGAACTATGCTCAGGAAGCTGCTGACCAGGCCAGCAGGCCCTGCCCCGGGCCACCTCTCTCCAGCCCCATCACAGGCTGCTCCCACCACGTCTGCCGGGTCACCGCGGTCACCTCTGAGTTCCCTGACTATGCCACGTTCCTTCCTGCATCTCTTTTACCTGGAACTTTCTTCTGTACTTTTCCTATCTCAAGTCCTACTCAGACTCTTGAGTGCAATTCAAAGTTCACTTCCCACCCCAGGTGTGGTATCTGTGTGATACCCACTCACAAAGCAACCGACACTTTTACTTCACTGTTTTTATCACAATTTTAATTCAATAACCGTCAACTTCCCAATTCTTTCACTAGAAAGTAAGTTTTAACTGATGTAGCCCTAGGACTGAGCAGAGTGCCTTGCACACAGGAAGCCATCAACGAATGTTTTTTGAATGAATGAATAATAAATTTGGACTATCTGAAGTGGGTTTCAAGAAAATTCCCCAAAAGACAGCACGTGTTAAATAAACTTCCATTCATCTGGATCCTACACCTCCATCCAGACCTTACTTCAGCCCACAGTGTTCCCTGCCTCTCCATCCCATGTCATTAACTTATGCTCATTTACTGCTGTCATGGGACAGCCCTAGCTTATTATCACAAATGAGATCTTCATGTCTTGACTCCCCAAATACATGCTTTGCTCCTCGAAGAGAAGGCAGTTTTGTTTCTATTTATACCATTCACTAACAGTTTGCCTAGAATAGAGTGAAGGCTATAGAAGGCATCAAATATTTGCTACAGATGCTTGCAAAGACAGAAAGCTACAACTCCAATAAGTGCCAAATACAGTCAACTTTTTTCATATACCCAAAACAAAAGGTGAACGACTCCTGAAGTTCTATGATATCCATCTTTAGGGACTTTTAATATTGGATTGTCCACGTGGTATGGCAAGAAGATATTCTACTTTCATCTTTTTGGTTTCAACATGGTCATTAAGAGTAGTAATGATAATTGCTTTAAAACATTTTAAAAAAGAAACAGGAGAGGTTAAAATAAAAATAGTGCCCAAAAGCTGACTCTGAATTTCAATGAATGAAAAAAAAAGTTTAATTAGCATACACACTTACTAACTGATCCAGATATTCTTTGATTCTTGGCAAGTAAGTGAGAGAACTGATAGCAACCAGGCAGCTGAGAACGAAGTCAAAAAGCCGGTAACAGAAGAACGGAATCAGCCAACCCACTTGATACTGAAGGAAAGAAACAGCAACCACAACATCACATCACGTATATGCAATGACTGGGTACCATTCAGTAAAACTCAGAACTAACACACCATTGTAAAGCAATTATACTCCAACAAAGATGTTAAAAAAAAAAAGAAGATGTGGCACATATATACAATGGAATATTACTCAGCCATAAAAAGAAACGAAATTGAGCTATTTGTAATGAGGTGGATAGACCTAGAGTCTGTCATACAGAGTGAAGTAAGTCAGAAAGAGAAAGTCTAGTACTGTATGCTAAAACATATATATGGAATTTAAGAAAAAAAATGTCTTGAAGAACCTAGGGGTAAGACAGGAATAAAGACAGACCTACTAGAGAATGGACTTGAGGTTATGGGGAGGGGGAAGGGTGAGCTGTGACAAAGCAAGAGAGTGGCATGGACATATGTACACTACCAAATGTAAAATAGATAGCTAGTGGGAAGAAGCCGCATAGCACAGGGAGATCAACTCGGTGCTTTGTGACCACCTAGAGGGGTGGGTTAGGGAGGGTGGGAGGGAGGGAGGGAGACGCAAGAGGTAAGAGATATGGGAACATATGTATATGTATAACTGATTCACTTTGTTATAAAGCAGAAACTAACACACCATTGTAAAGCAATTATACTCCAATAAAGATGTAAAAAACAATACAAAATAATTTTTTAAAAAAATTAAAGAAAATATAAAAAATAAATAAACAGCAAAAAAAAAAAAGTTAAAATCCTAGAATACTTACAGAAATTGCTCCGTATACCAGCATTGAACTGATGATAAACATAAGAACAGAGACGGCAAAAAGAACACAGGCATTATCTAAGAAAACAAAAAGAAGAATCTAATTAAGCTACTTATATAACAAAAAGAATAAAACTCTTTATGACAAAATAATGTTATTAAGTAATGAAGTTTGAGAAATCCGTGCCTTTTTCTTGTTTGTTAAACGGCCACAACTCACTGCCACTTATTTAGGATGGCACATGAAGCAGGTACTCTGCCAGCGACAGATCTCTGCTCAGAGTCTAACTTCTGAAGATGTGAAATAGATAATTATAATTCAGTGTGGCAAGTGCTACAACAGAAGCAGAAACGATTAGTTTTGCCTGTAGAATCAGGGAAAAAATATGAAAGAAATGGTACAAGTTGGGTCTTGTGAGATAAGCAGGGTTTGACTGGAGCAAAAGGCTGGTATTTGCTTAAGAGACAGATGTATTAAACACAGAGTTATACAGATTCCCCCAACTGCCTTAGATAAAATACACAGTCTGAAATTCAAGGTTCTCCCTTAATCCCCCACCCCCATTTCAACACCCAAAATCCCTGCTCCGCATCCCTTCAACCATGGCTTCTCTGCTACATCCTGGTCTATTTTCTTCTTTGTTCCTCAACCCTTCCTCAGATTGCTGCCTTTCTCGACATTAATCCATGTTCACTACATTTTCTCACAAAGCACTCATGTAATCTCAAACAAAACAAAAACAAACCAAAAGAGCCCCCACACTTGACTTGATGAGCTTCTCAGCACAAATCTAAAGCTGATTCTCTGACTCTGGCTAGTTAAGAACCTGAAAGGCACTAATAATGATGAATGATTAGACTAACTGCTGAATGTTCACACTACTGGATAAACGTTATGTATCATCTTGTCACTTGGCAATGCACACAGCTTCAATATCTGGCACTAAACTAAAAATAGCCCTCTTTAAATTTTCCTAGAGGACACAGGATAGCTAAACGTTAAGGACATAAAGAACCTCCCTGCTGCAGCACGCAAAATGGCACTCAAAGGGAAGAATTCAAATATAAACAAACTTGAAAGCAAAATTTATCATTCAAACAATCAGCTTTCAAAAATCTGTTACTGGAAGACTAGGAGTGGATTTTGACTTCTTCAAGTATCGGAATAATTAAAGTGAAGTTCAAGGTCTTTCGCTGGAGCAACAAAAAGCAAAACAGGAGAGATGGGGTGGTGGGCGGGAAACACATTTCATGCCTGGAACAAGGGACACTCCAGTATGTGTGAATCAATAAGGCAAACAAAATATGAGAGGCTAGATGCCAGAGAAGAACCTCAGGTTCCCGCCACCACTACATTCAGCACCTCCTTCGGAGGCCCCAAGTGTCCACCCATCTCCGAAGTGAGTATAAATAAGGATAAATTCATATTTGAAAAACAGCCTGCATATGCTGCAGAAGTATTTCCTATAAACTGAGTGTCACATCCTATTTGGCTGATTAAAAATAACTAATCACAAACCTCATTTCAAAAAATCAGTTATCAGGCCAATGATTAGAAATTAACTTACCTTTGCAATACTGGGTCTGTAGGAAAGTAAAATCTTACCTTCCAAAGAAACACCAACTACCATATGACCAAGAACTATGTATTTTTTTTTATATTTGCTCAATAACAGGGCTTCGGTAGAATATAATCAACAAACATATGATAATGAATAGATCTGATTTTCTCTATAGCAGCGACAACACTCACGCAACATGCAATGAATCTGTGACTTCTTCCTGCAGCTCTAACAAGAGTCAGTTGTACAGACCTACGAGAATCTCAATAACCATAAATCTTTTTCTACACCTCAATTTTAAGAGAAACACACATGACAAGGGAAAACGCTGACATTAGCAGGTTCAGTAAAATTTTACAGCCTAAAGTAAAATTGTATAAATGCCAAAAAACCGTCACTGGAAGCTGAAGTTTTATTTATTGTTCTATTCTGGCTTTTAAATACAAACAGATTACTCAGAAGAAAAAAAATCAAATGCCAGAAAGTATGTTTCTGTATGTTCTTGGTATTTCTGCTATCAATTTGACAACAAAATTAAAGGATTATATATACTGTATTTGGAAATACAATCAGGAAACTCATTAAAAAAAAAAAAAACACTTTAAAAACACAGTATGAACAACTGTTAGTGTTATCATACTACAATGTATAACAGATGGCCAGAAAACTCTACTTGGCCCCTAAAATAGGTTAGCCCTGAGGACAATGAATCATTTGAATTAACAACCAAATTTTTTTTTAAAAACTTCATTAATGGATCAGAGAAGATCATAATGTACAGAAGTACAGAACTTTATGATAAAAGCTAATCTAAAAAGAGCCTACAATATAAATACAACACACATGTGAACTGGGAACGTTTTTTTGAAATGAAATTTTTCTGAAGAAGAAATTGTTCACACTAAAAAGTCTGAAGCATAATTTTCTGTTCAGATATTAAATGTTTAACATAATTTTAATATAAAATTAAACCTGTATGTTAGAGAAAGATAAATAATGAAAAATACTGCTATCAGGGAATAAATAGGTTTAAAAAGGTAATTTCCATGAACATTCATTCCATGAATGTTCTAGGAGTACTCTATTTTTAACACCAATGTCAAATCTTCATCTAAACAATAAAAATATATTAAGAATTGAGGCCCTGGGCAAAAGATACCACCAAATATTCAAATAATTCACATTTTATACTTTACTGTAAGATTTTTGCTCCATGAGCAAATCCATCCTCTACTACAACTTGTCAGCTAACCCTCAAAGGCTCAGTCTTTTTTGTAATTCCTTCTCCCCTCCTCTCTCCACAGCACCCAAATGTATACAATACACATTTCTCAAAAATCTTCTAGCAGTCTATTACATTTTCTGGCTACAAATGCTCAATTATAATTTTTTAAAAACCTACAAAAACATTTTGTGCCTCAGCAAGTATAACAAAAAACATAATTTAATCAATCCTCCTCCAAGTTAACTGTATGTGTGTAATCAGCAGGAGATATTTTCAACTAAAAACATACCAGCCATTCTCTCGGACGAATAGTAATTGCCAATGACTTCATACTGAATGTTGACAGCGGGCATTGAGTTTGGATGTGTTACTTCCACAGTCAGCAAAATTGCCATCAACAGGTTGACCACCTGTGAAAGATAACATTTTACCAATTATACTACTAGCCAGGGAGTGAGCAGTCCTCAGCACAATCTTTAGATGTCTTCCCCTATTTAACACTGTTTTCCCTGAAGTAACAGAGACACAAAAAGGGGACTACCTGTGGGACAAAATACACAATACCATTTTAAGAATACTTTAAAGTTGGGGGCTTCCCTGGTGGCGCAGTGGTTGGGAGTCCGCCTGCCGATGCAGGGGACACGGGTTCGTGCCCCGGTCCGGGAAGATCCCACACGCCCGCGGAGCGGCTGGGCCCGTGAGCCATGGCCGCTGAGCCTGCACGTCCGGAGCCTGTGCTCCGCAATGGGAGAGGCCACAACAGTGAGAGGCCCGCGTAACGCAAAAAAAGAATACTTTAAAGTAAATATTTCATAAAGTGAAAGTACAAACTTAATCATTTCAGAGAAAAGATGTTTGACTGATCCTGTGTCAATATAACAGAATAAGAAGGCACAACAATGAAAAATGAGAGATCATCACAAATTGTTCATTTGAATCACATATTTATTCATATCCCAGTCTCAGAATTTCCAGATTTGAAGAAGTTAATCTATCAGATAAATATAATTTCAATGGGCTAAGTATGTAATGATCCATCAGATAAGCCTAAAGCCCCTCCACAGTTATCTCCTGTCCAGCGACAGGTAACATAAACTCTTGAGCTACACTCAAATGCTTAAAAAGATTCTGACTGTGCCATTTAACTTTCACCTATTGGTCTTAATTCTACAGTTTGAGATAATTTGCTACCCCTTTTAAATAAGTACTCCTCTGACACGTAAGGGCAGCCAACATATGCCTCCAAATATTGTCTTTTCTAGAATAAACGCTCAGGTACTTAAACCAGTTTTCTAACCAGCATATTTTCCAGCTAGCTCACTAGTTCCTCTTTGCTCCCCTCCATACACACATTCCAGTTTGTTCAACATACTATTAAAATGAGAGAAGATCAGCCTGATCACAACACATCTGGATCTCAGTTCCCATATCCTGGGCTAACAAATTTCAATTAACGCAGCCTGAAACGGCACTGGCTGCATAAATCTTTTAAATGTCACATGAGTGACTCCCTAAAACTCCCAGTTGTTTTTCACATTTGATCCTGCTAAGCTACCACCTATATCTACCTGTAGAGTTGGATTCAGAGGCCCAAGCATAAGCGCTTATATATATTTGCAATCAAATGTCATTAACATTCTTGCCTATCAAGATTTTCTCCATCTAGATTCTGACACCCTGCGGATAGACTTACTCTCAGCTGCCTGCGTTTGAAAATATGATCATCATATAATGAGAATCTCCAACTAAGTCATAAGCAAAAGAACAGGGCTGATGACAAAGCCGCCAGACAGAGGCTGTTCTCTTCCCATCAGCCAGCAACCTCTGAATAAAAGTCTTTATCTAGTCCAGAGAAACATCTTGAGACTTTGTCAAACATCTTGCTGAAATCCCATCACTGGTATCTGGTGAATTTTCTTAGTCTACCAGGGTGTAACTCCAATTCAAAAAGGAAATTCTCTAGGCCTCTAGTTGTTAGTGAATTGTACAGTTATCCCAGGAGGCACCACTTCCTTTAAGTGATCAAAACAACACTAATGATTTGAGGATTGGAGTAGGCTTCCCTATCTAGAGTTCACAGAATCTGTCTTCCTTCCCTTTGTGAACATTTGATACTTTCAAGGGATATGGGAGCTTTACCAACAGTGTTTTAAACAATCTCTATTATGTAGCTCTCTCCTGTCCACCCTGAATAACACAGCTTATCAGCTGAAGGCATTTCACATTCTATAAGACATGCAGCCCAAGTTTTATCTTTAAATAAGATAAACAATGTCACAATACCTAATTCAGAATCAATTGATATTTCTGACTATATACTATAAATAAATTCATCTATATTACTTCACTTATTCCTCACAACAATCTTGTGAAGTATATATTACTTACGCCCATTTGCAGATGGGTAAACTAAGGTTCAGCAAAGTGAAATAACTTGTGTTAAGTTCACTGAGCTGAAGAGCTAGGATACAAATCTGGTTCTTTTTTAGGCATCCTTCTTCTTACCACTATAGGATTACTTATAACCATTCCTAAGCAACCCTTGTTTTGAGATCTTTCCAAAATAAACCATTATTTAAGGCTATAAAATGTTTATACTTTACCCTCTAAATAAATATGTTCAGTAACGTGCCTTTTTTCTTGCACTGCTCTAAAGCAAGGTATTTTATCCTTCAATGCTTGAAAGGTCTTACAAGGGACAATCATATTTGCAAGGTGACTCTCCAGTTGAAGGCTGACTTTTTTTTTTTTTGCCCATTTTTATTGCAATGGGTTTTGGACAGTATATGTGGTGTATGAGTATGAGTTAATACAATCACGTGAATTAATTATTGAACAATCAGATATATCTACTAAAACACTGTATATTCTGTGTATGGAAATGAGTTAGAAATCAATTCACCAAACTCTTCTTTGCTAAGCACAATACGGTCATAGTTTAAAAGCTCTGCACTGCACAGAAAAACTTTCATGTCAAGAAAAACATGCAAACTCAATTACTAAGTGAAGGAAATGACACAACAAAAATATTCAGGAGTTTAATTTTCCCTTCTTAAATATTTGTATCACATGTAGGATTTATAAAAATCTCTTTTCTTCTCTTCCATGGGTAAGTCACAGACTCACCCATTATTATCTTCTAGTATTAGTGACACTTCAAATTTCTTTTCACTGTGAGTCATACCCCCGAATATTAAACAAAATAAATATAGGTCTAATCAAAAGGACCAAGAAATGGTAAAATAAATTCAGCACTATTTCATTAAATGCTCAATTTTTCAAATCTTCATTGAATTATCTATATTTCATTAGCACCCCAACTTAACATTTTAAAGTACTAATCTGGAAAACCCATCCTTGTGACCTTAAAAGATACATCACTGAGCACCTATCCTGTGCTCATATGCAGGCCCTATCCTATTTACTTTTGATTACAGTTGATATTTCTACTAAGTTCCACGTAGCGTTTTTCAAAACACACATAAAACTTTATAGTTTTGTAATATAAAATTTCTATGAAGAGAGCAACTATATACAAACAATTCCAGAATATTTATTCCTGATTCATTTTTCCCTTTTACTGCATTCATGAAAGAAAATTAGTAAAAATGTAATTAAAATAATGGTCAACTTCTAAACCTAGTAATATGGAGAGGTATAGAATGCAGCAAATATGTCAACAGCATGGGCAATGGACACACCAATGTAGGAGCAGTACTGTATTTAGTGAGATAAACAATGTGGTTTGTGTTATAAGCCTAGTGCACACTTTATATAAGTAAACATACAGCAGTTGAAGACCAGATGTGTTAGATTTCACTTGTTTCAAAGGAATAGTATCAGATCCTTGGAAGCACTCAGCCTGGGGAGAGTAATTCCTCTTTGCTTCTCATTTCATCGCCACACCCATCCCAGAAGACCCTTGAGGACCGGTTTTGTTTCTGTTTTATTTTTTAATCATTATTCTTTAGTTTTCCCACAGCGTATTTTGCCACAACCTAATATCTGCGAAGACTATAATTAGAACAGTGTTTTAGGGCAACCTGATGGGGTCTCAAGCAAGTCAGAGAGCCGTCATCAGATAGAGACCAAAATGGACTATCTTTAAAAATGTTGTTAAACGTATATATAGTTAAATGTATGTATACAGTTGTTGTTTACCATTACGTGCAGTTACAAATGAGTTATTCCTACTATTTTTGGAGGAGATAATTCATTTAATAAATGTCTAATAAGTACTTCAAATGCTCTAATAAGTTACTATTAAACACACAGTTTATAGAGAAAGGCATACCATCTTCCTCCCTCAAGGAGGACATCTTGCTGTAGGGGGTAAAAATTTTTAAAAAGATAATCATACTAATGTGTAATTAGTACTATTTAGTAAGTACATACAAGAGGTATGCAGTAACTTTTCCAGGTACACAGTGAGGAAACCAGATCCCTCTGGCTGGGAGTCAAGGAAGCTTCATCAAGAAAACAACTGAACTATTAAAAAACTAACTGTATAGGAAAACATAGGAAGAACACTCTTTGACATAAATCACAGCAAGATCTTTTCTGACCCACCTCCTAGAGTAACGGAAATAAAAACAAACAAATGGGACCTAATGAAACTTAGAAGGTTTTGCAGAGCAAAGGAAACTAAAAACAAGATGAAAAGACAACCCTCAGAATGGGAGAAAATATTTGCAAACGAATCAACAGACAAAGGATTAATCTCCAAAATATATAAACAGCTCATGCAGCTCAATATTAAAAAAAAAAAACCCAATCCAAAAAGGAGCAGAAGACCTAAATAGGCATTTCTCCAAAGAAAACATACAGATGGGCAAGAGACACATGAAAAGATGCTCAACATCACTAATTATGAGAGAAATGCAATCAAAACTACAATGAGGTATCACCTCACATTGGTTAGAATGGGCATCATCAGAAAATCTACAAACAATAAATGCTGGAGAGGGTGTGGAGAAAAGGGAACCCTCTTGCACTGTTGGTGGGAATGGAAATTGGTACAGCCACTATGGAGAACAGTATGGAGGTTCCTCAAAAAACTAAAAATAGAATTACCATATGACCCAGCAATCCCACTACTAGCCATATACCCTGAGAAAACTATAATTCAAAACGACACATGCACCCCAATGTTCATTGCAGCACTATTTACAATAGCCAGGTCATGGAAGCAACCTAAACGCCCACTGACAGACAAATGGATAAAGAAGATGTGGTACATATATACAATGGAGTATTACTCAACCATAAAAAGGACTGAAATTGGGTCATTTGTGGAGACAGGGATGAACCTAGAGACTGTCATACAGAGTGAAGTAAGTCAGAAAGAGAAAAACAAATATTATATATTAACACATATATGTGGAATCTAGAAAAATGGCACAGATGAACCAGTCTACAAGGCAGAAATGGAGACACAGGTGTAGAAAACAAATATACGGACACCAAGTGGGGAAAGTGGGGGGTTGGGGGTGGGATGAATCAGGAGATTGGGATTGACATATATACACTAATGTGTATAAAATAGATAACTAATAAGAACATGCTGTATAGCACAGGGAACTCCACTTCACTGTACAGTAGAAACTAACACAACATTGTAAAACAACTATACCCCAATTAAAAAAATAATAAATAACTAACTGGAATTGGCAAAATGGTTGTTAATGGTTGAAGCTGTATGATAAGTAAATGAAAGGTTTTTATACTATTTCATTATTTTTGTGAATTTGAGATTTTTCTCAATAAAGTTTTTAAAAAGTGACTTGGGGGGAGAGCATTTTGGAGAGCATATTCAAAGGCACTGAGGCAAAAAAAAAAAAAGGGTATTTGAGGAAAGATACTAACTTTGAAATATACACAAGCTATCCTTATTTAAAGGAGTCGGGGGAGAGGATTGGAAAGGAACACAGCTTGAGGGAGCCTGTCTTCACTTCTACCTCAGCTACCTACCTTTTAGACTGTTTATGGTGAAGACACTCATGAAAAATTAGCCATATATTAAATCTTTCCAAGACCTAAAATTATAACAAATGCTCAAAATGTCTTCTTGTAGTACACCATTAACCATGAAAGAGGACACCCCTGCAGCAGACTTTTAAGCTCATTTTCAATCGTTCAATAAGCATCTGAACTTATACCACATAAGAAACTGTTGTTTAAAATCACATGGCTTCAAATTTTTCAATAAATGATAGAAAAAACAATTTATGAACGTCAGAGTTTAAACTGGAGCTCATTCTGAAATTTCATATTACTTAAACCAGGTATTAAGCCAGGCATGCTTCTTTCAACTGGCTCTGGCGTCTCTGTGTCCTACTGCACTACTTAATACCATACAATTAATCCTTTACTATACAGTGTGCAATCGCCTAACATGCGACCAGTAGAGGCAGTTCTAGAAGGCAATGACACTATATCAGATACAAAGTCGTTGCTACAGTGTCTGCATCCGGCAGGAGGGAGGACTGAACCCCTAGGTTCCAAACAGCACAGGGCAATCTAAAGAGAATCATATTCTCCCACCTGGAACAGAAGAGGAAGAGTATCCCGACAAGGTACTTGGAGAGGGAAGTGACATTCCAGTTCACCCACCCACTCCCATATTATTTCTCTTAGTAAAGAAGCTTCTGGCAAAAAAATGCACTGTTCAGACAACTCCTCTTCGTTTTGTGTCTTGGTGATCTTGTTTTCTGAATGTTACATGTCTCCCCAACTAGACAGATATTGTGTCTTTGTATTGCCAGGATCCTGAAGCCACACTTTTTAAAGTCACCAATACAATTACAATACTGTAATCCACAAAACCAATGGCCTTTTCCAGTTCTTAACGTAATTTGAATCTGATATTACTGATCACCTTCTCCTTCTCCCTTGACACTGTACCGTTAAGCTTCACTTTTGTATCTTTGCTCCAAAGTTCTTTGCAATACCATCAGTATCTTAATGGCAGATGCCATGGCCAAGACAAGAAACACTTCAGAGCATGTGTGGCAGCTAATAGGAACACAAAAGACGAATAACACGTCTCTGTGATTTACTCTTTTTGTATGTGCACTACAGCCATTTACACTGTAGATAATCAATATATGTCTTAAAACAGATTAACTGATGTAAGCAGCTTATAATATTCTACTAACCAGAGAAATCCATGCAAAGAAAGAACAGCTACAGCATCTTTTTATAAAACTAAAGCACGCAAAAAGGATGCTATGCAAAATGTTTTCACATCAAGTCCTTCCAGTGGGAAACAGATTTACAACTCCCCGTTCCCTATTTTGGGAGAATAAATGCCCTTACTAAAGTTCTTCTCTCTGCATTTTGAGTTTCATGGTTTATAACTCCTAATTTTCCTTGCTATTCCCTTAATTTTTATGAGCTGAGCCCATAGCATCAAAAAAACATCTGCCTTGGAAAGAAATACAGCCAATTACATTCGGATGGTTGAAACTGAGATGGTGCTTATTTTCTTCTTGAGGAGTTAGAAATCCTTTGTTCTGTGAATGGAGGGAAGGATATGAGAAGAAACAGGAAGAGTAAGTTTGCAGGTTGAGTTCCAGGCTGCTGAGCTCTTTCTCAATTAAGTAGGAGGGAAGGTCATCTTCTAGGGATGAGGGAAGCAGGGTTGACTAAGAGGCCTGAGGACCCTAAAGATTTGAATTATTCATTTAGGGAAGGCAGAGCTAAGGACAAACAAAAGAAACTGAAGACCCAGACCCTTAGCAAGATGAAGAAATAAAAAGTTAGAAATACAATGCTGCTGTTGCCCTGATCTGATCAATGTCCAGTTTTACAAATCAGTTAAAATACAAAGGGGGGGGGGCGATCTTCGTGGGGAAATGTGATATAATTATAGCAATGATGTTTCTGAATATAAAAATAATGGAAATATTAAAATAAGCTTAGAAACAACCCAATAAGCCTACACATTCAAGTTTTGTTGTTTTTAATGTGCATTCATGAAGCAAGACTGTAAATAACAACATGGCAATTAGGAATAAAGTAGAGTTCCAATAGTCCTCTGTGGGTGGGGCATGAAACTGTATCTGCCTAACTGAAGATGATTCTCATCTGGTGTTTGCCAAATGGTGATGATTTCGATCAAACCTCTGGGTTGGGAAGAAATGAGAACAGAGAAAGGCAAAAAAAAGATATGCCTGTGATAAAGCTTTTCCTTTTTCGCAGTTCACAGATGTTATCAGAAACTGCAGTATCACTAATGCCACAACCTCCCAAACCAAAAACAAAAACTAAAAAAATCACAAAGTCATTAGCGAACATGACCGAGTCGGCAATATGAGAACTTTGTCAAATCTTCTGTAAAGTCATCATAACCTAAAACTACCTAAACAGAAGCACATATTTACAAGTCACAAATTAGATTCAATGTATATGGATACTGGAGATGGTGGTAAGAAATCACAAAGGTATTACTAGTGAACCACCAATCAATAACACTGTCAACTTGGTTCTGACATAGAATTACATAGATCTTGGCCCCCAGGGAATGCCAGCATATGTGACCAAAACGGAGTAAGCCCTCAACAAAGGTCTCAAAACCGGAATAGGTCTTTTATGAAAAGCGTCTCATGAGCACGGGATGGGGGAGTGAGGGGATCTACTGCATTAGGAAAAGGCAAATCGAGTGTATGTAAATCCTGGCAAATGGTATTACCTCCAAGCGTACTTACAGACTCACAACAGAGGCCTTTCTGCCTACATCACAAACACACTGTAACATCACAAACACACTGTAACAAATAAGGTCCAGGAACCACAGACAACTGCGTTAAAAATGGATATGTCGCCTTCCCTTCAAGCAAGAAGTAATGTTAAAACTAGGCTGCATCTATCAAGGTGCATTCCTAATTGTTTCGCTGGGGAAAAAAAAAAAAAATTCCAGGAAGCACTGGGGGAAGGGAGAGTTCTTTCAGGTCACGGAAGCACACAAAAAGATCCCGAAACCTGGTCATTTCCAGAACTCCCCAAACCAAAACCTAGCACCCTCATCCCGCCCCCCAAGCCCCCCTACTTTTCCCAGTCCCGCTTTCCTCCTCTTACTCTCGCCCAAAAACCATCTCCTTATTCCCACCTACCACCACTCCGATTCCGGGACACAAGTCTGCCCCCTCAAAGTTAGAGGCCCCTAAAAAGGTCCCCCACGCCTTCCCGCCCCACCCCCTCCCAGTGGATCCTCCCTTTCGGACCACCCCCCACTTCCCGCTCCTGGCGCATTCCCCCCAGCGCCGTACCCTCCCGCCTCGCCAGCTCTTACCATGTACCAGGTCCCCAGGATGATCGTCCCGGTGCGGACATGGCAACAGCCGCAGCACCGGGTGCTGTAGAACCGGTCGCTGCGGCTCCGCTTGAAAGTCATGGACACCATTGGGAATCTGGCGGGCCTCGTTCTTGGCCGGGGCCCTGACAAACGCCTTCTGCCCAGCGGTTGAACCCAGATAACTCCGTCACTGTCCAAAATCAAACGACGCGTTTTCTAGCCCGCCCCCGGCCCGGGCCCCAGCCAGACTCTTCGCACCTGCGCACTGAAGACCCAGCGCTGCTCTCGCGCGAGCTCGGTTTACCCTTTTCCTCCACCTTCCCCGCACACAGGCCAATGGAAGAGCGGAAAGCTAGGTGGACCCGGCCCTTGATTGGAAAAACTTGGAGATTGACAAGCTCTCACGCCCAATCAGAACCGCAACTCGCCTTAGCGCTAATGGATCCCTGCCTCTTACTTGAGGGAGATGGGTGGCTTATAGGCCTAGGGTAGTTCGGGGTGAGGGGAGGCGGGTGGTTCAGCATCCCCGAGATGAGAGCGGCAAGGAGAGGCATTTAATGGGAAAAAAAAGAGGGTCGAGATGGAGTACGTGGCAGAAACCGGGAACGAAGGACTTTCCTGAGTGACGTCTGCCACGTACTGCTTCGGAGGCGACACGGGACCACGACTGCGCACGTGAGTTTTGCGCGTAGCTCAATTATGGGGCTGGCCAGGGGCGGTGCCCGAGGGAAAGGGGGCGGGGCTAATTCCTGCTCTGGGGCCTTCCGGGCTAAGGGAATCGGGGATTTACTGGAGGGAGAAAGGGTTAGCTTTCCACTGTCGCTCACTTTGACGCCTCTTTGGTGGGAGCAAAGAAATACCATCCAGCCCTGCCAAAGGCAAGTATGAAGCAAAAGGGTTGACGAAAATGCAAGCAAAGTAAAGCGGAAGAACTGCTTAGCTGCTGAGTGTTTACAGGTAGAGTGATTTTTATAGGGAAAAATTGTGAAACACGATGCAATGGACTAAAAGATTCCCGGGTGTTTTCAATGAAAAACCAGCCATAGTCTGGCTCACCTTTCAGGGTATTCTGAATCTATAGGAGCTCTCCATCTTTCTTTGTGGAGCTAGGTGTGGACAAAGAATGTAACCTGCTATTTCAGTAAACAAAGGCTATTGTGGCCGTGGAGCCAATCAGCCTCTGCAGCCACCACAAGTGGCGCATCCTGAGGGGATTCAGGATGGAGAAAAATAGGTTACTGGCCCTAGATGGTTATGGTGCATATCAAAGGAATAATTTTAATAAGCCCAGACTCTTGCGTCTTCTCATATGTGGAAAAACACTAAATTCATTGACCTGAGATATCTGGTTTTCTTTAATTAACAGTAACCATTTGATGTTCTGACTACCTGGAATTTTTTTTTGAAAAAAACTCCTGTATCTCCTGGCTCCTCTGTTACCTTTTTGGAACAGGCCTTCAGAGCTATCTGAGAGGATGTCTCCTGGGTTTAAACCCTCAGTAAGTACAACAAATAAAACATAATTCTCAACTTACAGCTTGTGTGTATTTTTTTCAGTCAACATCTGTTCAACTCTAAATGTAGGTAACAGATAGCAAGAAGTACTCGTGTCCATTGAACTTCATATTGAATCCCCCTCCTTGGAAAACGCCATTTTGCAGCTATTTGTAAATTCATTTCCCAATCCTGATTTGAACAATGTAAGTGGGTACATTACAATGTGCTTTAAACCAGTTCTAAGATTTTACTGGTCCCGTCGTTAATTAATGAGTAAACAAAATCTTTGACACATGTTCATTTTGTATTTGTATGAGACATGACTTTTACCTTTTTAAGAAAATATATCGTTTCACTCTTTGGAGAGTACTCTTCCTTTTAGGGAACAGAAATGACTTCCCCTTTGCCATTCTTAGCTGAAAACCACAGTGACTTCAGTGTAAAGTTTATTGCATTGGCATGGCTTCAATGAACACTGCCTGAAATTATATATTGATTTGTTGATTATTTATCTCCCCCACTAAAGTATAAATTCTAGAAGAGCAGAGACTCTGTTTATTTCTGCAACACTGAAGGAATTGTCTGTGGACAATTAGCCTGGTTTGGATAATACTCTCAAACTATCTAGGAGGCCGTAGTTAAGCCAAGCTACACTGGAGAATGGAATGGGGTGGTAGTTTAGCTCAGAATGAATTATGATGTTTCTCCACTTGGTAGGGAGACGACTAATAATGCCCACACACACACCAAAAAAAAAGGAAAATTCCATAGCCTTTACTGTGTTCTATGCATGGACCCCATCACTTTATTTTGAATCATTTCATCCTTAAAACAACTCTATAAGGCAGCCACTTTTACATAATTTAACTCCACAGAGAAGTTAAATTACATGTCCAAAGTTAGAAGGCCAGTATGTGTCAGAACTTAGATTAAAACCTACCACACCGGTGGTTTCCAATCTTGTGGCACACTAGAATCACCTAAGGATCTTTAGAAACCACTGCTACCTAGCTACTACCCCCAGACATTATGATTTAATTGTTATGGGGTCAGACCTGGCCATTCAAACTCTCCAGGTGATTTTTTTTTTCCACTGAAGAATTTACTGGGGCTCATTGACCTGTGAATATAAGTCTGAGCTTACAGAGCAATGTGGGGTTTCCTAGCTCACTGAGCGTGTGCTTTCCTACACAGTCATCAGGATGTACAGGACTGGGGGTGATGACCAACACTGGACAGATGTGGACCCCCTTGCCCAGGTGCAGTTGCCTCTCCCTGCTGTCTCTGCCCAACCAGCTATCCCTGGGGCAGAAGACAGCTCTGTGTGCCTCCAGTCATTCTGGAGGCTAACTCTGGGTCTGTCCAGGTATGTCTGTGTGTCCTCTGGGACCTGCCAATTGGTAATAACATCTTCCCTGTTCATACCTTGTTTGCAGTCACCAGCCCTACCTTGGGGTAGCACAAGAATGGACTTGCCTTTCAGAGTGAAGATGACAGAACCAGCTAAAAGTTCTGTTTTTAAATTTTTTTTAAATTGAGGTATAGTTGTTTCACAATGTTGTGTTAGTTTCTACTGTACAGTGAAGTGAATCAGCTATATATATACATATATCCCCTCTTTTTTGGATTTCCTTCCCATTTAGGTCACCACAAAAGCTCTCCTGGGGATTCTAATGACCAGCATTATGTTATTCTGTCTTGATATAAAATGTGGCAGACAAAAATAAATACAATACAATCAAACAAAAATAATAAGATAGAATAGAAAGATAAGATGGGGGAGAGTTACCTGTTTTATCTAGATGAGCCAAAATCAATCCATATTCCAAATTAAGTATATTTAACATGGCATAGCATCAGCTCTTAAGGTCTGCTTTCCCTGTGCTAGGACTCTGTGTAATGGACCATGAGATGGTAGCTAAGTGCCCATCACCAGAGAACATACATACTGTTGATTAAGGGGGAAAAATATGATTATGGAAGTTTTGTCTGAATAATTTTTATCTAATATGCACACCATTTTGGAGGAGAAAATAATTTTAAGGTATTATTAGCAGCTTATCTTTTTCTTTTGGTTATTTCTGGGAGAAAACCATATAGAAACATCCACAATATAAGAAATTAGGGCAAATTTGGAGCTCTTCAAATAGCAAAGTTTAACCTACTTTTCTCTTTTAAATAATGGCTTCAGCTTATTCACATGCCTTTAGCACATTTTTTTTTGGAGTTTTGCAATTTATTGAAACCATACATACATTGTTTGGCTGTAGAATTCTAAAATCATATTTTTTTCCCAAAACGTTTTTATCCCATATCACAGAGTAATGATTTATAGCAAAGGAATACACAAGTCACTCAATTTGCTTCTCAGTGTGTTACACAGAATTATTTGCTCATTTGGTAAACATCACCTCATCTACTTCTTCACCTTCTTCATCGTAATCATCATCTTCAATAGCTTCTCCAGTAAAGTATAACACTGATTTTAGGATTACATGCTCACGTAAAAAGTGACCAGTTTCAAAGTCCGCAGCAAGGATAGCTTCAGCAGCAGCATCCAGGTCTCCACTCTCAGGAACTTCAGGAGGAGCAAAAAAATTAAAGAGTCATTAGAAACTGTGTTGGTCACAGTACGAACGGTTCCACGTCCCTTGTGTTTCTGCTGCTTCTTAATGGTTTTCAAAGTGACATTCTTCCCTTTTTTCCTATCTGTCTGGCACCCTATACAACCCATCATTTCTGGTCCATCAAAAGAAAAAGGATGAGAATCCTCTGGTTCTGACCTCATCCTATATGTCTTTGTCAACGCTTCATTTGTGAATTACTCATTGGGTTCAAAGTGAAATTCTAAGACAAAACTCATAGGCTGACCAGCATCTGAGAACTTCACTTTAATATCTTTCAAGTGCTTCAGAATAGGTTCATCATGTTCCTGAACCATATCGCTGAGCGATTCTTAAAAACGGTCAACCAAAAATCAGGAATTCCCTTGGGGTCTTCTTTTTCTTTATCCTTTTTCTCATCTTCAATCTTGGCCTTTTCTTTTAGCTTCTCTGAAATTTCATCTTCCTCATCTGGTTTCCATTCACGTTCTTCTTCTTTAGGTTCATAAATGGCATTAATGATCTCAAATCTCTTATCAAAAAGAGGCTGATAGAGAACAGCATACTTTTTTTTTTTAACATCTTTATTGGAGTATAATTGCTTTACAATGGTGTGTTAGTTTCTGCTGTATAACAAAGTGAATCAGCTATACATTTACATATATCCCCATATCTCCTCCCTCTTGCGTCTCCCTCCCACCCTCCCTATCCCACCCCTCTAGGGCTTCACAAAGCACTGAGCTGATCTCCCTGTGCTATGCGGCTGCTTCTCACTAGCTAGCTATTTTACATTTGACAGTGTATATATGTCCGTGAGAACAGCATACTTTCTTTCAAGATCATGAACTTCCTCATAGAACTTTGCTTCTATCTGTGCCCATTTAACTTGAAGTTTTTTGAGAGCATTCACACGTCTTTTAACTACCCTAGGCAAACTTTCAATGTATCCTGTTGGTGTTTCTACCAGACCATCAGGTCTTTCTTGAAGGGCTGCAAGAATCTGAGGATTTTGCATCATCTGAACAGTCAGCTGATGCGCTTTGATTTTTGTTTCTTCACCAGTTTCTTCTGCTTCTTCAACATCATCCAAATCTTGACCAAGTTCAGACTGTGCTTTGTTGTCGATGTCTGCCATGTTGTATGAACGCCAAAAATCTCGTCCCTCTTGCGTGGTACCGGGAAGGGTGAGGGCGGCGGGGTGGGGGGGCCAGCCATCTGGTCCCGGCTCTCAGCATCCTGACGGCGAGCGCTCCTTAGTCCCCGACTCTGTCACGGCCTGATTCCTGCAGCTCTCCGGTCCCCGGTAACCATTTTCTCTCCCCGCCCATTTTTTCCCCCTCAGAACAACAGTTCTTTCCTCTGACGTGACTTTAGCACATCTTGATTGATATACCATGTGACGGGGATACGAGAATGAACAAGACAAACAATGTGCCTTCCCCCGTAGTTTTTTACAGTCTGGAGGGGAAAGGATAGAAGATAGTCGTCCATCATGGTCACTATGGTAGACACGCTATCTCCTATCACAGGGTAATAAAGGGTGTTATGGGAGGACGGAACAAGAATACCTAACCTATCAGGATAGGTTTCCCAGGGGAAGTGATACCTAAGCTGATAGTAGAAGGAAACTAGGCTGGGGACAGAGAAAGCCTGAACCAAGTCAGAGGCAATACTATGGAAAAAGTGTAGTGGAGAGAGAGGGAGGACAGAGTAGGGGATGTTTGTGCAGCAGAAATGGTGTCTGCCCTGCCAGGGGCTACATTACCTAGCATCCGTTTTCCAGCATCCCTTCAGTCAAGGTGGCTGACTGAATAGTTATTACCAACGGAATATGAGCAGAAATGACGTGAGTCAAGCAGGACCAGGGCTTTTAAGGAGGGTGGGATAGTTCCCCCCATAATATCTTTGCTATCCTTTTCCCTCTTTCTCCGCTGGCTGAATTCAGAGAACTCTGAGGCCCTGGGGCACGGCAGAGTCACCAGATAGAGCCTGCGCACTTGAATCGCCAAATAAGGGGAAGCCACGAGATGACACTGGATGGTAACACAAATAAGAAGTAAATGTTAATGGGATAAATCAATACTGTTTGGGGGTTTGTTTTTTATAGCAGCTAGCATATCCCAATCTGAAAGAAATTTAGTACAATTAGAGAAATGTGGGGTTGGGAGAGGAATGGGAAGAGAAGGGTAAGAGCTTGGGTCAGACAGGAAAGTTTGAACCAGATCAAGAAGACCTGAAAAGTGTAGGGGAAAGTTGGGAAAGGTTTTGGCATGGACCCAAAAGCCAACTGGGTACACTGTCTAACTCACCTTTCTGGATTATCTGATTCTAAAGTCTCTGTGCTTTTCTTTGTCTTTGGAGCTATTTAAAACTCATAAATTATAGGTAACTGTTAGTTATTTTTATTCAGTAGATATGATTGACAGAGTTGATGACAGAAGGGTTGAGACTGGGAAACAGAAAGAGGAGTCAAAAATGGCTTCTAGAGTTCTGGCTTGAGCAACTGATTAGGTGCATACTAGCTGGGGTCTGGGAGTGGAAGACAAGATGTAACTAGGGAATGGGCATGTTGAATTTGTTATGGTTAAAGGCTCTCCAAGAGTCTTGTCAACATAGCAACAGGATAAGTGGGCTTAAAGCTCAAGAGTGAGATCTGAGCTGGTGATACTTATGGGAGAGCCATTTTGTAAATGTCACAATTGGGAGAAGGTAAAATGAGAAAAGAAAAGGGTCTGTCACAGAACCCTGAAAAACACCAACATTTATGAGATGGACAGTGACAGAGAGAACTTCAGAGGAGAATGAGGTGGAGCTGCTAGAGAATACACAGAAAACAAGAGGAGGTGGTTAATTGGAAGCCAGGAAAGAATTTCTAGCACTAAGAACAATCAACGTATAAAATGCTGTAAGAGGTGAGATGGAGGCTGAAAATGCTCGTTGAAATGAACAAGATCTTGGATATCTAGTTAAGAGCAATTTTAGTGGAGAGGTAAGGACTGAAGCCAAGCTGCAGTTGACTGAAGAGTAAGTAGTTAGTGGAGACAACGAGGAGAGACCACATTCTCAGGACGTTTTGTCAAGGAAGGGGGTAAAGGATGAGAGCTGGAGGGAATTCGAGTCCAGAAAGTTTGTTTTATTTTTCTTTTCCTTTAACATGATGGAAACTTGACTATAGTATATGCTGATGCGAAGGTGCCAGTAGAGAGGGAGAGTTTACAGACAGAAAAGAGAGAGAATACTTTCGAAAGAGTTTAAAGGAAACCTACATCAATGGGAAGACATCCTTGTTAGTGGATTAGAAAACGATATTGTTGAAATGGAAATACTCCCCAAATTGATGTACAGATTCAGTGCCATTCCAATCTAAATCTCACCTGTGTTTTTCTAGAGAACTTGGCAGGCTAATTCTAAAATGTGTATAGAAATGCAAAGGGGGAGGGGTAATTGGGAGATTGGGATTGACATATACATACTACTCTATATAAAATAGATTACCAATAAGGACCTACTCTATAGCACAGGGAACTCTACTCAGTGTTCAATAATGGCCTATATGGGAAAGGAATCTAAAAAAGAGTGGATATAGGTATATGTATAACTGATTCACCTTGCTGTACACCTGAAACTAACACAATATTGTAAATCAACTATACTCCAATAAAAATTATTTTTAAAAAAAAGAAAGAATAAAAATGCAAGGGACTCAGAATAGCCAAAACATTCTTGCAAAAGAGCAGGGTTAGTGGAGTTCCAGTTTTCACATTTTACTACAAAGCTATATAGTCAGAAGGGTGTAGCACTGGTATAAGGCTAGACACGTGGATCAATAGAATAGAATTGCAAGTTCAGAAGTAAACCTTTATATTTATGGTCAACTGATCTTTGATAAAGAAGCCAAGATATTTTATTTATTTATTTTTTTGGCCGCGCCGTGCAGCTTGTGGGGACCCCGACCAGGGATTGAACCTGCACCCTCAGCAGTGAAAGCAAAGAGCAGAGTCCTAACCACTGGACCTCCAGGGAACTCCCAAGAAGCCAAGATATTTCAATGGGTTAAAAGAGTTTTTTGACCAAGTAGTACAGGAACAACTGGACATCTACATGCAAAACTATCAATTTGGACTTCTGCCTCATACCATACACAGAAATGAAATCAAAATTGATAAACTCTGGAGTCTTTTAAAGAGAAAACTGGCAAATTAGAAGACTGCAATGATAAATTGAACCAGTACCCAGCACAAAAGAGAGAAAAAATAAGCATTGATGACATGGAAGGCAGATTAACAAGATATAGGAGCAGATTCCAATTCCTATAAAATGGACTATAAAACAGAGATGATAATAATACTTTTCTGGTGGGTACTGTGAGGATTTCATGAGTTTATTCACATGAAGGCTTTCAACAGGGCCTAGTGTCAGCATTCAATAAATATTAGCTATAATTGATTTGAAATTTATTTGTGTAAGTAGTATGAGGTAGAAAGCTAATGATATTTTTAATATAGACTGTTTAAATTATATTAGCGCCTGGAAAAAGATTTCTTACATCTGTTCTAAACTTCCCGGCAGATTTTTTTTCCTTGTTTTAATATTTCCCTGCAGATTTTTATAATCCCATTTCTACCTCCTCCCTACTCCCACCCCAACTAATATTATTTCATTACATGTTATTTTTTTAACATCTTTATTGGAGTATAATTGCTTTACAATGTTGTGTTAGTTTCTGCTGTATAACAAAATGAATCAGCTGTATGCATACATATATCCCCACATCCCTTGCCTCTTGCATCTCCCTCCCACCCTCCATATCCCACCCCTCTAGGTGGTCACAAAGCACGGAGCTGATCTCCCTGTGCTATACAGCTGCTTCCCACTAGCTATCTATTTTACATTTGGTGGTGTATATGTGACAATGTTACTCTCTCGCTTCGTCCAAGCTTACCCTTCTACCTCCCCATGTCCTCAAGTCCATTCTCTATGTCTGTGTCTTTATTCCTGTCCTGCCACTAGGTTCATCAGAACCATTTGTCTTTTTTAAGATTCCACATATATGTGTTAGCATACGGTGTTTGTTTTTCTCTTTCTGACTTACTTCACTCTGTATGACAGATTCTAGGTCCATCCACCTCACTACAAATAACTCAATTTCATTTCTTTTTAGGGCTGAGTAATATTCCATTGTGTATATATGCCACATCTTCTTTATCCATTCATCTTTCGATAGACACTTAGGTTGCTTCCATATCCTGACTATTATAAATAGTGCTGCAGTGAACATTGTGGTACATGTCTGTTTTTGAATTATGGTTTGCTCAGAATATATGCCCAGTAGTGGGATTGCTGGGTCATATGGTAGTTCTATTTTTAGTATTTTAAGGGACCTCCATACTGTTCTCCATAGTGGCTGTATCAATTTACATTCCCATGAACAGTGCAGGAGGGTTCCCCTTTCTCCACACCAACTCCAGCATTTACTGTTTATAGATATTTTGATGATGGCCATTCTGACTGGTGTGAAGTGATACCTCATTGTAGTTTTGATTTGCATTTCTCTAATGATTAGTGATGTTGAGCATCCTTTCATGTGTTTGTTGGCCATCTGTATATCTTCTTTGGAGAAATGTCTTTTTAGGTCTTCTGACCATTTTTCGATTGGGTTGTTTGTTTTTTTGATGTTGAGCTGCATGAGCTGCTTGTGTATTTTGGAGATTAATCCTTTGTCAGTTGCTTCGTTTGCAAAAATTTTCTCCCATTCTGAGGGTTGTCTTTTTGTCTTGTTTATGGCTTCTTTTGCTGTGCAAAAGCTTTTAAGTTTCATTAGGTCCCATTTGTTTATTTTTGTTTTTATTTCCATTTCTCTAGGAGGTGGGTCAAAAAGGATCTTTCTGTGATTTATGTCATAGAGTGTTCTGCCTATGTTTTCCTCTGAGAGTTTTATAGTGTCTGGCCTTACATTTAGGTCTCTAATCTATTTTGAGTTTATTTTTGTGTATGGTGTTAGGAAGTGTTCTAATTTCATTCTTCTACATGTAGCTGTCCAGTTTCCCCAGAACCACTTATTGAAGAGGCTGTCTTTTCTCCATTGTATATTCTTGCCTCCTTTATCAAAGATAAGGTGACCATATGTGTGTGGGTTTACTTCTGAGCTTTCTCTCCTGTTCCATTGATCTGTATTTCCGTTTTTGTGCCAGTACCATACTATCTTGATTACTGTAGCTTTGTAGTATAGTCTGAAGTCAGGGAGCCTGACTCGAGATTGCTTTGGCTATTCCGGGTCTTCTGTGTTTCCATACAAATTGTGAAATGTATTGTTCTAGTTCTGTGAAAAATGCCATTGGTAGTTTGATAGGGATTGCATTGAATCTGTAGATTGCTTTGGGTAGTATAGTCATTTTCACAATATTGATTCTTCCAATCCAAGAACATGGTATATCTCTCCATCTGTTTGTATCATCTTTAATTTTTTTCATCAGTGTCTTAGTTTTCTGCATATAGATCTTTTGTCTCCTTAGGTAGGTTTATTCCTGGGTATTTTATTCCTTTTGTTGCAATGGTAAATGGGAGTGTTTCCTTAATTTCTCTTTCAGATTTTTCGTCCTTAATGTATAGGAATGCAAAGATTTCTGTGCATTAATTTTGTATCCTGCTACTTTACCAAATTCACTGATTAGCTTTAGTAGTTTTCTGGTAGCATCTTTAGGATTCTCTGTGTATAGTATCACATCATCTGCAAACAGTGACAGTTTTATTTCTTCTTTTCCAATTTGGGTTCCTTTTATTTCTTTTTCTTCTCTGATTGCTGTGGCTTAAACTTCCAAAACTATGTTGAATAATAGTGGTGAGAGTGGGCAACCTTGTCTTGTTCCTGATCTTAGAGGAAATGGTTTCAGTTTTTCAGCATTGAGAACGATGTTGGCTGTGGGTTTGTCATATATGGCCTTTATTATGTTGAGGTAGGTTCTATGCCCACTTACTGGAGAGTTTTTATCATAAATGGGTGTTGAATATTGTTGAAAGCTTTTTCTGCATCTATTGAGATTATCATATGATTTTTATCCTTCAATTTGTTAATATGGTGTATCACATTGATTGGGTTGCATACATCAAAGAATCCTTGCATTCCTGGGATAAACCCCACTTGATCATGGTGTATGATCCTTTTAATGTGCTGTTAGAGTCTGTTTGCTAGTATTTTGTTGAGGATTTTTGCATCTATGTTCATCAGTGATATTGGCCTGTAGTTTTCTTTTTTTGTGACATCTTCATCTGGTTTTGGTATCAGGGTGATGGTGGCCTCGTAGAATGATTTTGGGAGTGTTCCTCCCTCTGCTATATTTTGGAAGAGTATGAGAAGGATAGGTGTTAGCTCTTCTCTAAATGTTTGATAGAATTCGCCTGTGAAACCATCTGGTCCTGGGCTTTTTGTTTGTCAGAAGATTTTTAATCACAGTTGTGATTGGTCTGTTTATATTTTCTGTTTCTTCCTGGTTCAGTCTTGAAGGTTGTGCTTTTCTAAGAATTTGTCCATGTCTTCCAGGTTGTCCATTTTATTGGCATATAGTTGTTTGTAGTGGTCTTTTATAATCCTTTGGGTTTCTGCAGTGTCAGTCATTACTTCTCCTTTTTCATTTCTACTTCTGTTGACTTGAGTCTTCTCCCTTTTTTTCTTGATAGGTCTGGCTAATGGTTTATCAATTTTGTTTATCTTCTCCGAGAGCCAGCTTTTAGTTTTATTGATCTTTGCTATTGTTTCCTTCATTTCTTTTTCATTGATTTCTGATCTGATCTTTATGATTTCTTTCCTTCTGCTAACTTTAGGGTATTTTCTTCTTTCTCTAATTGCTTTAGGTATAAGGTTAGGTTGTTTATTTGAGATTTTTCTTGTTTCTTGAGGTAGGATTGTATTGCTATAAACTTCCCTCTTAGAACTGCTTTTAACTTTTGCTTGTCTGTAAAGGTTTTAATTTCTCCCTCGAATCTGAATGAGATCCTTTCTGGGTAGAGTAATCTTGGTTGTAGGTGTTTCCCTTTCATCCCTTTAAATATGTCCTGCCACTCCCTTCTGGCTTGCAGAGTTTCTGCTGAAAGATCAGCTGTTAACTTTATGGAGATTCCCTTGTATGTTTTTTGTTGCTTTTCCCTTGCTGCTTTTAATATTTTTTGTTTGTATTTAATTTTTGATAGTTTGATTAATATGTGTCTTGGCATGTATCTCCTTGGATTTATCCTGTATGGGACTCTCTGTGCTTCCTGGACTTGACTGACTATTTCCTTTCCCATGTTAGGGAAGTTTTCAACTATAATCTCTTCAAATATTTTCTCAGACCCTTTCTTTTTCTCTTCTTCTTCTGGGACCCCTATAATTCGAATGTTGGTACGTTTAATGTTGTCCCAGAGGTCTCTGAGACTGTCCTAAATTCTTTTATTTTTTGGCGGTACACGGGCCTCTCATTGCTGTGGCCTCTCCCATTGCAGAGCACAGGCTCCAGACGTGCAGGCCCAGCGGCCATGGCTCACAGGCCCAGCCGCTCTGCAGCATGTGGGATCCTCCCGGACCGGGGCACAAACCCACGTCCCCTGCATCAGCAGGCGGACTCTCAACCACTGCACCACCAGGGAAGCCCTGTCCTCAATTCTTTTCATTCTTTTTTCTTTATTCTGCTCTGCAGTAGTTATTTCCACTATTTTATCTTTCAGGTCACTTATCCGTTCTTCTGCCTCAGTTATTCTGCTATTGATTCCTTCTAGAGAATTTTTAATTTCATTTATTGTGTTGTTCATCATTGTTTTTTGTTCTTTAGTTCTTCTAGGTCCTTGTTAAACGTTTCTTGTATTTTCTCCATTCTATTTCCAAGATTTGGGATCATCTTTACTATCATTACTCTGAATTCTTTTTCAGGTAGACTGCCTATTTCCTCTTCATTTGTTTGGTCTGGTGGATTTTTACCTTGCTCCTTCATCTGTTGCATATTTCTCTGTCTTCTCATTTTGTTTAACTTACTGTGTTTGGGGTCTCCTTTTCTCAGGCTGCAGGTTCATCGTTCCCATTGTTTTTGGTGTCTGCCCCCAGTGGGTGATGTTGGTTCAGTGGCTTGTGTAGGCTTCCTGGTGGAGGGGACTGGTGCCTGTGTTCTGTAGGGTGGGACTGGATCTTGTCTTTCTGGTGGGCCACACCACATCTGGTGGTGTGTTTTGGGGTGTCTGTGGACTTACTATGATTTTAGGCAGCCTCTCTGCTAATGCGTGGGGTTGTGTTCCTGTCTTGCTAGTTGTTTGGCATGGGGTGTCCAGCACTGGAGCTTGCTGGCCGTTGGATGGAGCTGGGTCTCAGTGTTCAGCTGGAGATCTCTGGGAGAGCTCTCGCCGATTGATATTACATGGGGCTGGGAGGTCTGTGGTGGTCTGATGTCCTGAACTCGGCTCTCCCACCTTGGAGGCTCATGCCTGACACCAGGCCTGAGCACCAAGACCCTGTCAGCCACATGGCTCAGAAGAAAAAGGAGAAAAAAAGAAAGAAAAAAAAAATTTTAATCAAAAATTTAAAATAAAATAAATTATTAAGATAAAAATTAAATAAAATAAAAAAAGAAGGGAGCAACCAAACCAATAAAAAAATCCACCAGTGATAACAAGTGCTAAAAACTGAACTGAGATAAACATAAAAATCATTACATGTTATTTTAATTTGACCTTTCACACCATAATTTATGGTTAAAATGTGGTCTTCTATATTATACTTCTTTATCAACTTTAACCATAGCATTCTTGAAGGGAATAATTTTTAAAGACTTCTACCAAGGAAAA
This sequence comes from Leucopleurus acutus, assembly GCF_964270905.1. NCBI lineage: Eukaryota > Metazoa > Chordata > Mammalia > Artiodactyla > Delphinidae > Leucopleurus > Leucopleurus acutus. The sequence continues at coordinate 42,219,388 of NC_139154.1, forward strand.
TCTGACTGTCAATAAAAGCATTTAGGGCTTCCCTGGTGGCGCAGTGGTTGAGAGTCCGCCTGCCGATGCAGGGGACACGGGTTCGTGCCCCAATCCGGGAAGATCCCACATGCCGTGGAGCGGCTGGGCCCGTGAGCCATGGCCGCTGAGCCTGCGTGTCCGGAGCCTGTGCTCTGCAACGGGAGAGGCCACAACAGTGAGAGGCCCGCGTACCGCAAAAAAAAAAAAAAAAAAGCATTTAGAGCAGATGAATGAATCTGTAATATGATGTATTCATTACTTCCCAGAAATAAAAGAATTAGTGAAACATCAATTCAAATCCTTACTAGACTCCTCATTAGACTATCTTATCAGTTCTGAGACATCTGGAAAATATAGCTGGAATATTCAAGATAGTCTGTCCACACATCCTCTTCATAAAGCAAACATTGTTTTGGCTGGAAATACTCCGTAATAAAATAGAAACCAGCTGCTTTCCTTTAATATTCTATTGAAATATTTCAAAAAGAACTTCATTTCATTTTCTCAAATCATTCCCATAACCATCGCCTCAAATGTTTTTTTTCTTATAAATTCTTGATGGCATGTGAATCTTTAAAAAGTCCCACTTGGCACATTTTGTGGTTTTGTTGAAATGTTTGCCTTTTAATCACGCAGGATGGAGGCTTCAAAACAGCACAACTACTTTATAGAAATAATTAGTGGTCTGCCCAAAGCCTGCAGTTCCATAGAATTGTTATTCCCTTAATATGTATAGTACTTAAGGAATTTATTATATACCTGAAAGAAGTTTAACGGAGATAAAGAAATTTGGAAATTTGTTTTTGTTTTTTGGCCATGCTGTGCAGCCTGTGGGATCTTAGTTCCCCAACCAGGGGCTGAACCCAGGCCCCGGCAGTGAAAGCACCAAGTCCTAACCACTGGACCGCCAGGGAATTCCCAGAAATCTGGAAATTTGAATTCTGCTTCATAGAGTAGTTTATTAGTAAAAGTCAGTAGAACATTTAAGCTATGTTATAAATTAATTTCTTTTCCCCTCCTCCCCAAAATTGTGCTTTGGAATAAGGAAAAATACGAAAGAAAATGCACTAAGGGCAAACAATAGTGGGAAATAATCTATAACAAACTGAATGATATCTTTGCTATCAAAATGTATCACAGAAATTCAGGGACTTCCCTGATGGTCCAGTGGTTAAGACTCTGCGCTTCCCCTGCAGGGGACACTGGTTCGATCTCTGGTTGGGGAGCTAAGACCCTGCATACCCTGCATGCCTCCCCCCAAAAAAAAGGAAAATCACAGAAATTCATAAGTAAATGTAAAACAATGCCAATCTTCCTGATAATTTTTTATTTTGAAAAATATAGTTATTTTTCATAAAATTATGTTGTCTGTGTTAACATCTAATGGATTTATTATTGTTATTTTTAAATCAATGTATAAATATTTTAATTTTTAAAATAAATTTATTTATTTTTATTTAGTTATTTTTTGCTGCATTGGGTCTTCGTTGCTGCACGCGGGCTTTCTCTAGTTGTGGCAAGCGGGGGCTACTCTTCATTGCAGTGCACGGGCTTCTCATTGAGTTGGCTTCTCACTGCAGTGGCTTCTCTTGTTGTGGAGCACAGGTTCTAGGTGCACAGATTCTAGGTGCATAGGCTCAGTAGTTGTGGTGCCCGGGCTTTGTTACTCTGTGGCATGTGGGATCTTCCCGTACCAGGGCTTGAACCCTTGTCCCCTGCATTGGCAGGCGGATTCTCAACCACTGGGCGACCAGGGAAGTCCCCCTAATGAAGCTTCAATCTCTTTACTCTCATGAAAACAGAAGGCAATCAGGCCTTGAAATATTTCTACCACAATTTAATTATTCACCTCCAGTCCCTCAAGGTATTCCTTGTCTCCTAATATTGGTAATTATCTCCTTTAGCCAAATAAAAATGTGTGATTTTTATTTGTAATTGCTCCAGGTATTAGAAGGAGTAATTGTTAAGCGTTGCCCAAGTACCGTGAAGATGAAAAATGCTATGTAATTATCACCGTGGGAAAATGACTTTCCATGCACTTAGCTGAAATCACTACCTGGGCTTATGGAGTTAAATCTGAACCTTCAGGACTTCTGGGATGAACGCAGTGACGTAGGTTTAGCATCTGTCTGGTTTTTCTCAAGTCATGCAAAAGCATCAAGAAGGATGGCCAAATCAATGAACTTTTGTTCAGCAAAATTGGGAGCAGATCCACAGCCTTCAAAATATGAATCGGAGCTGCTAAGAGCAGCTGAGATCAGACAGAAGCCAGAACGAAGGAGGTGGTGATGCAATGGGAGGCCCAATCAGCAGCAGCATAGTCCAGGAAGCATCAGCAAACATAAGCCTCCGAAGATGAGGGTGTCACCTTGAAGAGAAGGTGTGCGTCTCCTCTTATCCATGGACTTGGGTAGCAGGACTGGAGGTAGGAGTCCTCCCGGAACCTGATTTATTTCAGAGTAGAAGAGGAAGGGGTCTACACAAATAATTAAACAGAGAAGTCATAGGCATTAGTCTGCTAGGGCTGCCGTAACAAAGTACCACAAACTGAGTGGCTTAAACAACAGAAATTTATTGTCTCATGGGTCTGGTGGCCAGAGGTCTGAAGTCGAGGTGTTTGGAGGGCTGGTTCCTTCCGAGGGCTACGAGGGAGAATCTGTTCCGTGCCTCTTGCCTAGTTGCTGGTGATTGCTGGCGATCTTTTGGACACAGGGCAGTGGGCTTCTCAGGAGATACACTTTCCAGCAGAGCACAGAGCAGGCAGACCCAAGGAGGGGACCACTGGCCCTTCCTGGAGACCCAGTTTCTATTGATGCAGCAAAGCTGAACAAACAATTCACACCAAGGTAATAGCAACTAAGTACCCTCACCTCCTTGTTGGCCTTTCAAAAAAAGAGAGCCAGGGTGGGTGCTACTTAACTCCATTGGAATTAAGCTACCATGGTAAAATTTTAGTACAATTTTTAGATAAATCTTCCCCTCTGGAAAGGCATGAGGGGAGGTACTTGGAAAAGCTGTCACTACTTTGGTCCCTTACATGACATAATTGGTTAGAGAAATGGGAAGTGGCAAGTGGCCCCGGTAAGCATGGTGGAGAGCTGGCTGCAATAAGCCTGCTGGACGGCACTTGCGAGGGGCCAGCCGGCCATGACGGAGTGATGCCGCGGAAGATGCCAAGGAAATCTGCACGAATGCTGAACGTGGCTTTCCTGTCATGCTGGTGCCCTCCTTCTTCAGGCGCTTCACCAGGCCCGTCACCAGCCTTCCTACCCTCTGTCATTGGCAACAGACCCAGCCAGTGGCTGCCAGCAGTAGAGAGGAAGGGGAGGGATATGGGCATTGAACAGCCATCCTCCCCGGCCGGCCCAGCCCACTGGGATCTACTCCTCCTCTGAGCTCCCCTGCCTTGACCACCGTGGCCAGGGCTTCCATGACGCACAACTCCAGAGGACGCCACTCACTTGCAGACCCAGGCTGGTTTTGTTCAGTATCTGTGTGTGAGTTTGTCTTACCACCTCGGCTAGACAGCTCCTGGTGGGCCAGGACAGATTTGTAAATCTTTTTATGCACCAAACCACCTAGCGCTAAGCCCAGCCCGATAAATATTTGCTGATGGATGGGCAATCCAGAAAAGGGGTCATTGACCCTGAATCGCAGATAAATGCACGGTTTAGTCTTGTAAGAGCATCTATTTTAGAGCTCTGCAAACCTGATTCTGCCCAGCTTTGGCATCTGGTACAGCTATTAGTCATTCAGAAATGTGACCTTTCCTGACACAGGGTGTCTCCGAGCAGGAGTGTGACTTGACGCACAGCGGCTTTCTGCCCGTGCTAAGGTCAGTTTCCTCTTTCCTAAAAGGGTTCAGTTTTGAGCAGGGATTTCACGAGCCACGGGGAGAGCTGACGCACTCTGCAAAGCTCTGAGTGGGGTTTGGATTAGTCATGGTCGTAACCGCGGTTTATGCAACCTTGGAGCAGGCCCAGGCTCTCATTTCCCCCAGAGGCCCATGGTGCTTCTCCCTGTGATTTTTTTCTCTATTTTTTTGAAGCATGGGACCTCAAAACCATACTTGAATACTTGTCCTCTAATGTAAGAGTTTGAGCAGCTACATGATACCTTATTGGGCCCTTTCAAGCCTGCCCACCTTCCATCGGGCAACGAACACGCAGTAAAAACACTTTCAGACACTTTCACAGCACTGTCTGTGTGCTGGGCTGCCCTGCTGGAATCAATTGTAAGTGGGTGAAAAGCAATGGGAAAAAAACAAACAAAAGCAAAGATGCTGAACTGAGAATTAGAGGGCCGGTGTTTTAGTCAGTAGCTTGTTGCACGGCCTTGAGCCGATTACTCCTCTGTGCTCCATGTTTCCATCTGCACGGTGGAGCACAGAGGAGCGTGCTCCGCCCCTGCCATCCACAGGGCGCCTGTTCTGAGCCATGTGTCCCTCTGGGAATGAGAAGTAGGAGGGTGGGACGGGGCAGGCCAGCACCAAGCCCCCTAGCCCTTCCCTGGTGCCCTTGGCATGCATGACTGGGGGTGGGGATGTCATCTGTGGCCACAGGACAGAGGTGGCTATGTTTTTCCAGGTCAGAGACTGAGTTTGGAATTGTTCTCATGACACAGTCCCCAAGCTCTCTGGTTCCTAAACTAATTATTAAGACCAATAAATTGATTCTTCTTTTCTAAGAATGCCGGTCTCCAAATGCCCAAGGGTGAGAGGGCAGCCTTTAGTGGCTCCAGCTGCCTGGGAGGGCAGCGGGGACCCAGCACCATCCCAGGAGACATGGGCTTGGCTTGGGTTCCGGTTATACCCTCAACTCACAGAGTGACCTTGAGGGAGTTCCTTCCCCTCCTAGGGCCTCAGTTTTCCCATCAGTGCAATGAGGGGGTGGACTGTGGGAACCCCAGGGTTTCTTTTGACTCGGAGGTTTAAGGATCTGTTTGCCTTTCCTTCTCCATCAGGCCTTTTTTCTTCCTTGCTTCTCCATCCTCTCAGTCTTCTAATTCCTTTCCCCATGCTTGCTGGAGATCTTTTTCTGGCTGATCTTGGCTGTTTCACTGATACGGGCCCCAGTTTTCTCAGTGGGCAATGAGAGTTTGACTAAGAGGCTCCAAAGGCTCACCCAGCTCTGATGCTCTGGTCATCCTGGGATCCCATGGTGTAAAGTCCCATCTGGTGCACAGCCGGGGTGGTGCTGGATAATCTGTGCTGGGCCCCTCCATTCACCCATCACAGGAGGACTCATCCCTCAGATGCCCCAGCTGCTACCTCAGCTACTGGTCCAGACTTCTCAGGAGGACTCCATGGACATGTCTTAGACTGAGGCCAACAGGCAGACTCTGTTGTGATTACTTTTTTACCTGTCAGCTTGATTTATAGTCTCCACTTATTCAGTCAAACACTAACCTAGGTGTTGCAGTGAAGACATTTTATAGATGTGATTAAAGTCCATAATCAGTGGACTTTAAGTACGATAGATTATCCTAGATAATCTGGGTGGGCCTGAGTCAATTGCTCGAAAAGCCTCAAATGCAGAGCTGAGGCTTCCTGGGGAAGAAGAAATTCTACCTGTAGACAGTAGCTTCCATCCATGCCCCTGAATTCCACCTGCCCTTCTTAATGACCTTCCGTATAGGTTTCAGTTTTGCCCAGCGGTGGCTTCTCTTGTTGCGGAGCACAGGCTCTAGGTATGCGAGCTTCAGTAGTTGCAGCACGTGAGCTCAGTAGTTGTAGCACTCAGGCCCCAGAGTGCGTGGGCTTCAGTAGTTGTGGCACACAGGCTCAGTAGTTGTGTCTCGTGAGCTCTAGAGTCCAGGCTCAGTAGTTGTGGCGCACGGGCTTAACTGCTCCACGGTATGTGGGATCTTCCCACAGCAGGGATCGAATCCGTGTTCCCTTCATTGGCAGGCGGATTCTTAACCACTGCACCACAAGGGAAGTCCCTGCTGTGACTTTTAATGGTAGAACCTTCTAAATATATCTTGCTGAGAATGGAATATTCTACCACCCTCACTACTCAATTTAACAGCTATTCTTGAATATCTAAAATAAAGGCAAACAGCCAAGCATAACCAAGCATGTGAGGCTCCAGGGAATACAAGGATCCTGGGTCTGTGAGCGAAAACAATCCTGCAGATCAGGAGAATCTATGGAATCAGGGGCTGGAAAGGGATCTTGGGCAATTGAAACTCAAGTACCCAGAGTTCTTTGCCTTTTTGTTTTCAAGATCTGAGCTTTTAAGCATCTCTCTCTTTATCCTACAAACACAAACTTACCAAATACCTGAAGTATAATTTTTAAAAGTAATAAACGATGCAGATTCCATTAATGTTTGTCCCTGTTGGGTGAGCAGGACAGGTCGACCTTTTTTTGTACAGTTTATAAAATGGAGAATATTGTCCTCTGAAGTCCAAGAGAAACACAATGCACCTAGCAGATCCTTCCGTCAGGGGCTGAGGGGCTAGGAGTGGGCTGGGATGGGGAGTGACGGGGTCCCTACGACAACAGTGGATGTCAGTGAAAATTACATAGAAGACAAGCCAAGTTTCCCAGAATCTTCTGCTCTCAGACAATCCCAGGCCATGGGGTTGAGGGCTTGCTGAGCTACAGTGAGCAGAAGACTTTGAAAAGGCTCCTGGCCCTCCCTGGTGTGCAGCCTTGAAGCAGGGCGGGACAGCTAGTGTCAAACCTTCTCAGCCCTCACCTGGAGCATGCCGCTCTTCCTCCTTCACTCGTGCATCCATTTCCTTCTTGCTTCGGGCCAGTGCCGACACGCAGAAGGGACTGGCCGCTTCATAACCGGAGCTTCCGATTGCTCAGCCGGCACCCCGCCCTATATCTGGGGCAGCTGTTGAGGGCTTGTCTGGGCCAGGCAGGTGGGCATCAGCACAGGCTGCCAAGCATGAAGCGCGCCCCAGCTGCTCAGCCGGCCTCTTGCAGGCTGCGATGGGGGCACTGACTCATCTTTCTCCTCCCACAGCTTGCAGCCAGGCAAGGAGAGCTCAGCTCAGAGCAAGGAGGGGCATCAGCCCCTTGGGCCTCCTTTCTGCCTTCAAGGCTGGCAGTGAGCTCCTGCTCTGAACACTTCGCAGCTGGTCTCATCTTTGCCCTCTCGACAAGTCACAGTGACCTCAGCTGGTGGATCTGGGGAGCCGGAGGTTCAGTGTGGTGCAGCTTACCTGGCCTTTTGGGTGTGCTGGGAGATGAGCAGGGGGTGGCGTACAGGGCATACTCGCAATTTAAACGTGTAACTCACTGGGGGTGATATTTCGGAAAAATATTAATGTGCTTTTCCCTTTCTGAGTATGTATATTTTCTAATTTTCCTGAGGCATTCATTTACATGGATGAGATGAAGATTGTTCTAGAAGGAATGCAGAAAGGAAGAAAGCATTAATATTTACTTTTTGACACTCAAGATCTTCATAGCCTTGTTAAAATATTGAAATACAATAACTGTACATATTCAAAGTGTACAATTTGATGAGTTTTGACCTACATATACATCTGTGAAATGGTCATCACAATCAAGGTAGCGAACCGATTCATCACCCCCAAAAGTTTCCTTGCTCTCCCACCAGTTCCCCAGGCAACCACCAATTTTCTTTCTGTCACTATAGATTAATTTGCATTTTCTAGAAATTTATATACATGGAGTCATAGTACTTACACCTGTTTTGTCTGTTTTCTTTCATTCTGCATAATTCTTTTGGCACTCATCCCTGTCGTTGTATGAATCGGTAGGTCATTCTTCTTTACTGCTGAGTAGTATTCCATTGTATGACTATCCCACAATATGTTTATTTACCCCTTGATGAACATTTGATTGTTTCCAGTGTGTGGCTATTATAAAGCTCCCGTGAACGTGTGTGTATAAGTCCTTGTGGGCTATATGCTTGCATTCCTCTTGGGAAAGTTCCTATGAATGGAATGGCTGGGTCGCATCATCAGTCAGTGTATTTTCATCTCTTTAAGAAACTGCCAAGCTGTTTTACGAAGTAGTTGTAATTTTTTCTACTCCTGCCAACAAGGTAGAAGAGGTCCAGTGCTTCACATTCTCACCAAGTCTTACTCTGCTCAGTCTTTATCATTTTGGCTATTCTAGTCCATGCTAATGGGTGCAAAGGGGTATTTAATTATGCTTCCAATTTGCACTACCCTAATGACTAATGACATTCAGAGTAAGATTTGTAGCGAGACATTACTCCAGCTAGCCTGGCTATTGCTTGGGAGGATTTTCTACATTCCTTTATACTGAAGCAAAAGACCACTGGTGGCTAAAACATGGGTGTGGCGTGTGCATAATGACATACATACACGGATATTCATTGCAGCATTCTTTGTAATAGCAGAACAATGAAAAGGCTAAGTGTCCATTAATAGAGGCCTGGTTAAATAGATTATAGTATTAGGTTCTCCAGAGAATTAGAACCATAGGATGTGGGTATATATAGAAAGAGATTTATCTTAAGGAATTGGCTCACATGATGGTGGAGGTTTGGTGAGTCCAAAATCTGATGAAGGAGGCTGGCAAGCTGGAAACTCAGGAAAGTTGCAGTTCAAGTCCAAAGGCCGTCAGGCTGGAAACACAGGAAGGAGTCAATGTTGCAGTTCAAGTTCGAAAGCAGTCTGCTTGTAGATTCTCTCTTGCTCAGGAGAGGTCAGCTTTTTGTTCTTTTCAGGCCTTCAACCAACTGGATGAGGTCCACCCACATTATGGAAGGCAATCTGCTTACGCAAAGTATACCACTTTAAATGTAAATCCCATCCAAAACCACCCTCAGGGAAACATCCAGAATAATGTTTGACCAAATATCAGGTCGCCCCATGGCCCACCCAAGTTGACACATAAAATTAACCATCACAGGTATGAATGGAATACTATGTAGCCATTAAAAAGGAAAGGGAGGGCCTCCCTGGTGGCGCAATGGTTGAGAGTCCACCTGCCGATGCAGGGGATATGGGTTTGTGCCCCGGTCTGGGAAGATCCCCCATGCCGTGGAGCGGCTGGGCCCGTGAGCCATGGCCGCTGAGCCTGTATGTCCGGAGCCTGTGTTCCGCAACGGGAGAGGCTACAACAGTGAGGGGCCCGCGTACCGCAAAAAAAAAAAAAAAAAAAAAAAGGAAAGGTAGCTCTATATGTATTAAAATGAGTATATCTCCAAGATAAATTACTAAGTGAAAAAAGAAAACAGCTGCAGACAGTAAGTAAAATATGCTACTATTATTAAAAAATTTTAAATAATGTGTGTGGTTATGATTGTAGATGCATAGTACATATCTTAAAGGACATACAAGACATTATTATGGGGGAGAAGGCAGTTGCCTCCAAAGAGAGGAACTGAGTGGTTAGGGAATAGGAAAGAAATAGACTAATTTTTAAAATTTCATCTACATCTTTTGTAGTTTTGAAATTTTATGGCATGTACAGAAGCCTTTGCTTTAAAGCCCAGCTCCATAGATCAGAGATGTGTCTCAGCCTTTCCTCCCAGAGGGCTGCAGGCACAGGGGCAGCCACTTTAGAGCAAAAGTGATGACAAGGCGGGATGGGTGGGGATGGAGACCAGAGTATGCTCCGGAGCAGCATGGACAGGATTCAAGAGTACAGCTCACCCGTTTGCTCTGGGGTGGACAGCCCAGGCCAGGGGCTGGGGAAGGCAGGCCTGGAGCTTGGAGCAGGGGGGACAGGACGCTACAAGAGCTGGGATGAGGTTGAGTTGGCCAAGGAGCACAATGGCTCCACCAAGCATTACTTTTCGCTTTGCAGTGAAGTCTGGCCTCTTCACTTCTCGGTCCAAGGATGGGAAAGATGACATAGGTCCCACAGGCCTTTAAACCCACCCAGAGGAAATCTCTTTCTAAACTAGACTCTCCCCGACATTTTGGGTTTGTAAATCTATGTAGAGACCCTCCCTCCTGACAGGGGGCCTGCAGAGGAAATCCCTGAACAGGGTGGACTGGTGAACCCTCTGCTTTATAAGCTCTTTAAGGTTTGGACTCCACAATAATAGGGCTTTGCTCAAAAAACAAACAAACAAAAAAAGCCAGCCTGTGTTGCAACTTGATGGTCAGCATATGGTAGTGGTTAATGGCGTGCTGTCAACGTGCTGTGCGATTCCAAATTCCTCCAGCCCTCTTCCGCTTTCCCATGCTCCTCCCTCCCTATTCCCTTCTCCCATGTTCCCTAATTTCCCCCAAACCCTGGACTGACTTGATTCCCTACTTCCCCATCTCATCTTGACCACCCCACACCCTCCTTTGTCAGATGTTTTCAAAGCAGTGAACAGAACCCCAGTCCCACTGCCACTCACTCAACCAACACCCACCCCCACACACACATTTTAAAGCAGACCTTTAGTTTTTCTGCTGTTTTGTTGGAGTTTCTTCAGGGAGGAGGGGGAAGGGAGTTCCTTTTTTTTTTTTTTTGGCTGCGTTGGGTCTTCGTTGCTGTGCACAGGCTTCTCATTGCATTGGCTTCTCTTGTGGAGCACGGGCTCTAGGTGCATGGGCTTCAGTAATTGTGGCTCGTGGGCTCTAGAGCACAGGCTCATTAGTTGTGGCACATGGGCTTAGTTGCTCCACAGCATGTGGGATCTTCCCAGACCAGGGATCAAGCCCGTGTCCCCTGAATTGGCAGGCAGACTCTTTTTTTTTTTTTTTTTTGCATTACTTAGGCCTCTCACTGCTGCGGCCTCTCCCGTTGCAGAGCACAGGCTCCGGACGCGCAGGCTCAGCGGCCATGGCTCACGGGCCCAGACGCTCTGCGGCATGTGGGATCCTCCTGGACCGGGGCACAAACCCGTGTCCCCTGCATCGGCAGGCGGACTCTCAACCACTGTGCCACCAGGGAAGCCCTAGCAGGCAGATTCTTAACCACTGCACCACCAGGGAAGTCCCGGGAATTCTTTAACAGATTTTTCTTTTCTTCTTTTCCTTTCCCTCTTTCCAGAAGACCAGCATTTCATGGCTCAGGACTCAGTAAAGAACCAACTGCTAAGTCCGACTAAATCAGAAGGAAAAAGTTAAAAACAGAGTTTTCCCACTGGTCTAGCTGTATTTAAAAATGTTTCTCTTTTCTTTGTAACGTGTAATTAAAATTTTGTTTATTTCCTGAACTCTTTTAAGAGGTTTGAGTGCATTTTTGAGAAAAGTACAGCTTGTATCTTCACTATCTTGCATCATGTGTCCAGCGTTGCATTCCACAAGACAAATATAACCAAGGCCTCTTAGAGCTTCCAAGATATGAAACTGCCGGTGGCAGCTCATTCACGTTGCTGTAACCGCCACCCTCATGTGACAGAGCTGTCCCTTGGATGGACAGCCCAGTTCCACACCCCCTGCCAGAGCTTTCACATTTGAGGCAGAAATACAGGGCCTGCTATACATTCTTGTCTGGTGTGTGGTCACATGCCCCGAGTCTCCAAATCAGAAGTTATTTATACCAAATGCTCAAACCAAAAGGATTACTTAAGCCGTGATCCTTGAGTCCTTCTGTCCTCTCATCTCCCACCTCCAGTAGTATGTACCATTGGTCCTATCACCAAAATATGTTTTACAAGCGTCCCTTTCTCTCCATCCCCACTGCCATCACTCTAATCCAAGCTACCATCTCTGTCTCCTAGAATATACAATAGCTTCCTAACTTGTCTCTCTGCTTTCACTCATGGCAGAAAAAATTTACTGAAAAGTCCTCTATTCTTCCCTTCTTTGCTTCATTCCCCTGCCCTGCATTTCATTTTTCAAGCAGATAGACAGACTTCATAATCCCACGGTCCTGGAATCATAGGAAAGCTGTAAAGCAACCTAACGATGTCTGTACTTGTGGGCGCCTGAATCACAGGTGCTTCTTTGCTAGAGGTTCTGGAGGATAGAGAGTGTGTCTGGATCCAGCAGCAGAGCCAGAGGTGAGATTTTCTCAGACTGGGAAGGGAGACAGTTGATTGGCATCTGAGAGCAGTGAGGAGCCCAGCCAAGGCTCCAGGGAACGAGATCACCAGATCAGATAACTTGGCAGCCTGGGGTGCCAAGGGGGACTTGTGGGGCAGAGGCATTGAAGGGACTACCCGGGTCTTGAACAGTCAGGGTACCTGCTGTAACCATGACAACTAGAGGCCCTCGCCCAGTTTTCTGAGCACCTAATAAGGATTCCCTCTTGGTCCTGAAAGGGGAAGAAATCTCAATAATGACCTGTCCGGAAGGAAGCCTTAAGGCAGAATAAGGCAAGATCTGGATGTGAACCAAGATTTGCATCTACTATACACTTACCATGACCAGTCTTCCCAGTTTTCTCTGTCCTGACGGATTTCCTAGGACATGGGACTTTTAATCCTAAAAGGCAGTCTAGGATGAGTTGTTTACCTTGTTCAAAGTTCCTTCTACAAAATGGTAACTTTTTTAAAGATAAAATCATGTTACGTCTCTTATTCAAATCCAGGTTCCTTACCATGGCCTCCAAGCCCTTTGTGAGCTGGATCCCACCTCCTTCCGAAGTTATCTCCAAGTGCGCCTAGACTACTCCTGGCCTCACTCCTTTCCATCAGCCACCCTACCTCTGTTCTGTCTTCGACAACCCAAGTTAATTCTTTTGTTCCTTTTTTTTTTTTTGGCTGCGCCATGCACATACAGGATCATAGTTTCCTGGAATCTCACTTCCCTGACCAGGGATCCAACCCATGCCCCCTGCAGTGGAAGTGCAGAGTCTTAACCTCTGGATCGCCAGGGAAGTCCCAGGCCGAGTTTATTTTTATCTCAGTCTGTGACCTACTGTTCCCACTGCCGGGACCACCTTCACCTCTTCCTCCTTACCCTTTCCAAGGCTGTCTCCTCCTCTCCTGCACATCTCAGCCCAGAGGAACTGTCTCTTGCCATCCCCTTTAAAGTAGTTCCCCCCCCACCCGGTCCCAGTGCCTCTCGCTAAAGCACTGTCTTTAATGTGCTGCTGATCACATGTGGAAATGGTGGGTCTGTGTCTTTGTCTGTTGTCTGTCTCCCCCTTAGCTTGGAAGCCCCAAACTCTGGCTCAGAGCTTTACACAAAGCTGGTGCTTAATGAATAGTTGTCGCCTGGCTGACTGCAATTTTTTGCAATTTTAATTTTTTCACTTCTCTTTTCTTTTTCTTATTTTACTAAACAAGAGCAGTGAATAAGCAGATGTCAGTGTTTTGAGACTAACATGTATTTGGGTGGATCAAATGAAAATCAGTCACTCAGCCTGCTTAGTGTTGGGGTTTATTAGAATAAGCGTTGTTTTCTCCGGCGAACATTGTAGGCTATTTCCCTTTCTTCAGTCCTCCTTGGGGATTTTCTTTCTAATCTCTATGACGTATCTAAAGAAGCCATCAAAGGTAATACAGGAAGGGGAAAAAAACAGAACAATGGGGCACAAAGCAAGATGGTTAAAAACAAATCCAAATGCATCAAAAAGCACAATAAATTTATTTGTTCTTAATTTTCCATTTAAAAGACTGTGGGGCTTCCCTGGTGGCGCAGTGGTTCAGAGTCCGCCTGCTGATGCAGGGGACACGGGTTCGTGCCCCGGTCTGGGAGGATCCCACATGCCGCGGAACGGCTGGGCCCATGAGCCATGGCCGCTGAGCCTGCACGTCTGGAGCCTGTGCTCCACAACGGGAGAGGCCACAACAGTGAGAGGCCTGTGTACCGCAAAAAAAAAAATAAAAGACTGTGATTATCAACTTGGATTAAAAAATTCAGCTATATGCTTTTTACATGGGACCCACCTGGGAATAAGGGTACAAAAAAGTTGAAAATCAAAGAATGGGAAAATAGGTCAGGCAAATAGTAACCAAAGGAAAGTTGACAGCGGCCAAAAATGATTTTCAAACCAAAAACATTAGCAGGGAAAAAGAAGATCATGACATAGCGGCAAAATGTTCAATTTACCAGGAAGATACAGCAGTTCTAAACCCGTATACCACTATTTAAGTAGCCTCAAAATACATATTTAAAAAAATGATAGAATTACAGGGAGAAATGAAGGAACTCGCCATAATGATGAGCAATTTTTACACACTGCCATCAGGTATTGATATGTCAAGCACAAAGAATGTTAGAGATTTGAAAAAGTAATTAACAAGTGTGACTTAATATACTTACTAGTATTTGGGAAACGATTCTCCATTGGTCTCTCATGCTTCTCCAAGTCTTGTGAGTGCAGATTTTGTTCTGCACATCTGTTCAAGGATGGCTGTGTAGTGGACAGCCTTGGAGTACAGAGACAGTGTCTCCCTCCAGAGCAGTTCACTGTCTAGTATAATAAAGGTTAATGTCTCCCTCCAGGACGAGATTTGAGCTGGTTTGCTTGCAGCCCATAATAAAAAATTGGAGCTTCCTAAACTTGTGGTTCCTCAGCTGTGAAACAAACCCACTGCATGTCCAGCATCCACAGGATTGCCTCATATTGCCCTCGAGGGGTAAGAAGAATCGGCGTAAGCATGAAACTCAGGCTGCCTGCTCTGCCCTGACTAATAATGTCTTTGTCTCTGATTCAGGAGTCTCGTGTCTCCTGTCAGCATCCGTGACCCTGTAGCAGGCTAAGTTACTGGACTGCAAGTAAGATAAAATAAATATGAGACCCTTCACAGTTCTTGATATGTGGACCCCTTGCACCCAACCGTGGACAGTACACCATCTTCCTTGAGCAATACACATGGAACGTGGACAATCTACCTAGCACAGTGCCTGCCGCCCGAAAGACAGTCAATGAATGTTAGTTCTCACTTGCCTCTAGCACTACTGTTCCTCTCACTTCCTTAAGCAGTCAGCAGCCAAAGGGAAGAAATGAATTATGTGAACAGAAATCATAGAGTGTTAAAACCGTCTGAGAGATGGAGATAAGTGGGCACACAGGGTAGAACAACCCCTTCTGCGTTGGCCTACATTGTGACTTCATTATTTGATTTGAGGCAAGACCATTCCCAGGAACACAAATATTGGATTTCTTTTTTTTAGGCCGCACCGCGCAGCTGATGGGATCTTTAGTTGCCCAACCAGGGATTGAACCCAGGCCATGGCAGTGAAAGCGCTGAGTCCTAATCACTGGACTGCCAGGGAATTCCCAGATATTGGGTATTTATATTCAATTGCCAAGACACTTTCCCAAGGTCCTATGGAAATTAAATCTATATTAACCATTTTCTTATCACTCAGATCAGCAATAACCTAGCTTATTAAACCATTATGAGCTCATGCTTTTAAGGGCCTTCTGAGAATGTGAATTTCTTTCTTTCTTTCCTTTTTTTTTTTTTTTTCTGACTGTGCCTTGGCTTGCAGGACCTTAGTTCTCCAACCAGGGATCGAACCCAGGCCCTCAGCATTGAGCGCTCAGAGTCCTAACCACTGGACAGCCAGGGAATTCCCAGAAAGGGAATTTCTTCATCCTGCCTCCTCCTAGAGCTACAAATGCTTAACTCATCTTGGATGAGCTTTTTTTTTTTTTTTTTTCTGAAACTGGCTTCTTTTCCTTCTGTAGCAATTTTTGCCACCTACACTCAGATACGGAGGAATTGCACGTGTTAAGTCTCAATCCTATACCTAGAAGCTCACTCTTAACTGACTGGGCAGAATCTCCCGTGTATAACAGTCTAGGTGTCTGCAAGAAAACTCGAGGTCCGACCCCTACTCTGTAGCCATGCTCCAGGGAGGAGGGGTGTCGAATGGTCCAGGCTTTGAATCCATGGCGGGAGGGCTGTTATGCTTCTCTGTTACATGCCTGCTATACTCCTTTCCAAATCATCCCAGCCCCATGTAGTCCAATGTGACTAGGGCTTTGGGGACAGTCGTGATCTTCATCACATTTCCCTTGTGGCCAGTCTCAGCTCGTCACTGTAGCCCCTTAAATAGCATATCGACTGCCAAGACACTGGTGCCTAGGGTAAGTCTTACTGAGGATCTCCTGGCAAAGAGGAGATGTTATTCTGCATGTACTCCGAGACACCTGCTATAAATCTATTCTTCCCCCAAGTTCTTCTCCCCAGAGCAGCTCCTCCTTCCTTCTCTCTCTCCGCCTCCCAAATCTCCTCCTTTTTCCTCTCCAACCAATCTGCTCCAGCGAGCACTCTGTACAATTCCTCCTTCTCTAAACCTGGGGCTGTCTGTGTACTCCACTCAGCAAATCCAAAGTCCAACGAAATAGTCCGTCTACCGTTTCGCCAGACACCACTCCCTTCTATCTGTGTGCGGGATTTGTAACACTAGGACTCACCTAGCTGGACTCCCGCCCTTATCACATTTCCTTATGGAGCCAGGTTCTCCACATCCGTTCTTGTATTCAGTTCTTCTTGCAGATGAAGAGACTGAGAGGCGAGAGCTGAAGTCAGTTGCTGAGGGTTACCCAGGGACAAGCAGTGGAGCCTGGATTTCAGTCAACGCCCCCTGACTCGAGGCCAGATGCTTCTTCCACTTATTAACCTCAGCAAAGGAGACACCTGTGAAGTGAGCTCATTTTCCAACCATTGAAAATCCTAGGGGGATTTCCCTGGCAGTCCAGTGGTTAGGACTCCGCACTTCCACCGCAGGGGGTGAGGGTTCGATCCCTGGTCGGGGAGCTAAGATCTAAGATGTTTCTGTTTTTCTGTTTCCCACTGGTCTTCAGGGAAGGCAAATGAAACTGTCTGGATGCATTTCTTGGATTTGATGCTGTGCAAATTAAATTTGAGGCATGTTTTGTGATACATACTCAGTGAACATCTAGAAAATGTTGACTTGCCTGATCCAAGTCCTGATTGAGCGGACGGAGGGCAGCAGGCAAACCAGTAACTAACACAATGTGATGTGTCCCCAAACACTGCGGGGCACAATCCAGAATTGATTGTGCTGAGGAAAGGAGACCTCGCAGGGGAGGTGACATTAGAGAACTCGGCTGGGTCTAGAATAATTCTGTCAGGTGGAAAGTGAGCAAACTCTCAGCTTCCAGTTTGCAGGTGTCTAAGGTGTAAAGTTCCCTTCGTTGTTCTGGAGCCCCGATTACCCAAGCCTCTGCCACATGTGACCCAAATTTGACCTCAGTGCTATTCTGGTCATGTTTTTGAGGTAGTGACTACGATGGTGATGGTCAAGGCGGTGTCATATCTTCCCAGGGTCCTCAGATCGATCCAGTGGGTTGGTCTCCTAGAAAGCTTACTATGACTTTGCCAAAGCATCCAGTGACTAGAAAAGTCTTAGAATTAGAGGGAAGGTGATCGCTGTGTGCAGACAGGCCCAGGCAGAGGTAGCAGCTTCCAAACCTTCTCAGATAATCAGACTGCAGAGGTCCGGGGGGAGGGGAATCTGAGAAACGCAGTAGATAACATCAACATTGCCCAACAGCTGAGACCCAGTCTTTAGCCTGGGGCTTTTCCTAAACGATTGTAGAGGCCCTGGGGTGTCCAGTGTCTTAGAAAAGCAGTGAGGGCCTCTCTGAGGCTGCCTTCCTGGCAGGAACTCTCAAAGGTTTAACTGCAGAGAATTAGAGGACCGGTCAGAGGTGTGGGCGGAGTTAAGAGAGCCAAAGGGATGTTAAAGCCCCTAGAGCCATACACACTACTATACACAAAATAGATAACAAGGACCTACTGTAGAGCGCAGGGAGCTCTACTCAATATTCTGCAATAACCTAAATGGGAAAAGAACCTGAAAAAGAACAGATATATGTATATGTATAACTGAATCACTTTGTTATGCACCTGAAACTAACACAACATTGTAAATCAACTATACTCCAAAAAAAAAAAAAAAAAAAAGCCCCTAGAACCAGCATAAGAGGAAGCATGAATGGTTCTAGGCTGAAGGGACCAGGGGAGGGAACTGTGTCACCTGCAAAGAGGGTGTGTGTGTGTGTGTATATGTGTGTGTGTGTGTGTGTGTGTGTGTGTGTGTGTGTGTGTGTGTGTGTGTAAGGTGGGGATGAATACCTAGTTCTTTCTCTCCTCCTGCCCTGCTATCTTATGTTAGTACCTCCCAAACGTGAGCAGAAGCGAGGGAGCAGGGGCACATGGGTGATGCAGTCCTATCTGTCAGCCTCCCAGGGGAGATCAGGCAAAGAAGGGGTGGCAAGTGGAATATGTAAAAAATTAATAAACAGAAATCTCAACTAGTAGAGTTGGGAGAACGGAAGGGGGAGCTCTCACATCCTGAGACTGTAGCAGAGCCCAACAGGAAGAAGAAAGATTCCTCCTCTTTCCTGGCAAGGACTCGGCCAATGAAAAGCCATGGATTCTTTGCTTACTAGAGCCCTCCCACCTTCCTTTCCCCTCTATAAAAGCGTTCTCCTTCCCTTGCTGTGCAGGGACTTGCACATGGCTGGCCTGGTTGCAGATCCCGAGTTGCAATTCTCTGCTGACCCTGAATAAACCCATTTTTGCTGACAGTCTATTTCTTTCAGGTCATCAAATATAACCAGCACCACCGATGCAAGAGAATGGGGAGGGTAGGAGGAACAGCCACTGCTGAGTGAGAGAGCTCCTAAACTGGCAGGGGAGAGGCAGACTGCATGATCTCCAAGGGCTGTGCGAGGGTCCTTGCCATCCTTTGAAAAAGGATGAAACATGTCACTCGAAGATCCCACCAGACACCCAAATGGGTCCAGGATGACGCATTTCAGGGAGAGGGTTGGGTGTGGGGGGCTATTTCAACCGTGGTCAGCAGAACCCCCTCCAGCCCTCCAGCAGGTCTATAACCACACACAGCTGCCCTCAGAGCTGTGGCCACCTGAAGTCACACCCTGAGCTCAGGTCCTCTGGCCCCTGACATGTGGCCACAGAGAGACAACTTGTTGCTAAAACGACCAAACAAAGAGAACTCAAACGATCTCTATGTCATGGCTCAAGTCCACTTTACAACAGATGTAAAAGTACGCTACCCTGGACACCAGCCTGGGAAGTGTCCTCAAAACACCCTTGGTTCCCTCAGTGCCTATGTGAGTGTAGTTCTTGGCTTTATGGAAACACTTTCCCCATTTGCCACAGGGTCCCAAATTGATCCACACCACAGCTCAGACTTGCAAAGAAAACAGGTTTTTAAATTTCGTACAGGGTAGATTCAATCTTCCCAATAAGCTACCACCCACGGGATAGAAAGAAAAGCGAAACATCTTCAGTCCATTCCAGAGACTTCGTCTCATGCATAAGTTTAAATGGCTCTTCCAGGTGATGGCACCTGGGCAGCTTATTCTTGGCTTTCCATCCCCTCCTCCTGCCTCCCTGCAGAAGGGCATCTGGGATGCGGATGGGGGTGGGGCTCAGGCTTGTGGCCCCGTAGCAGAGGGATGGGCCCTCCAATCTTCCAGGTGGTTCCGATTCGCCCTGGTCTCCACTGGTTTGCCTCTGTCCTGGCCTGACGTGCCCCCAAGCATTGAATTTAGTGAGATGTGGGCCTGGGGAGGCCCGGAGGTCTGAGGCCAGGAGGGGTCTGGCCTTGTGTGGCCAGGTGTTGCCGACTGTGTTTATTTTGCAAAGACCAGATGAAGCCTGTGCTGGGTGGCCCGTGATGGAGCCCACACCCAGCCTGACGTCAAACCAGGAGTCAGCTGGCCCAGCGGTAGAACTAGGGTCCTCAGAAGCCCCATTGTCACCTAAAAGTAGGGGTGTCTGTGCTGTACCTCCGGGCTCCGTAAATGGACCTCTTTCACCTTATATAATCTACCTCCTGGGCTCCTGGCCCAGGGCATCCGAGAACTGGTGAGCAGGCTGTGAGCCAGGGGAAACCAGCCGCGATCAGGTTGGTCCTGCCAAGCTGCGGCCCTGGAGGGGAGTCCTGGCTCTCGCGAGGAGCGGAAGGTCCCAGGCTACACGAGGGCCTGACTGCTGTCTGGCAGGAGGTCTCCTGCCCCAGAAATGCCCTGCCCCAGTCCCAGCTCCCACTACCAGATCACGTAATACGTAGCTAAAGCTTACACTTAATGCAGCCGCAAAGCTGGATCACATGCACAAAAAAGCTGGGGGAGGGGGTACTGACGGCTGGAAAAAATCATGCAAATGATCGCGCTAACTCTGTTCTTCACGCTTAGGGTTCAGGGCCTCGAAAAGTCTGGATCTGGCCCTGGTAATGAGCTCTCCGTCCCAGAAGCTTAACTCAGAGAAAGAGCATTCTCTTGCTCATTCTGCGACCTTTGTCAGAGGGTGAACGCAGCGCAACTCCTGCTTCTTTGACATTTCCAAGCCCTGCCCTCGGCTGGGCCCTGGGCAGACGCTGAGAAGACACGGTTCCGGGACTTGAGTGTTCACAGCCTCACAGGGGAGACGGACCTATAGGATGAATGATATTTACAAAGAATTTCTAGTTTTGAAATGCCCTCCACATGCCAAGATTTTTACATATATATTCGTCCCGACGACCCTAGGGGTGAGTATATCTCCAAGTTACCGATGGGGAAACACACTCAGAGCAGCGGTCAAGGCCACCCAGCCCAAGATTTGCATCTATGGGTTCAGGGCTGCTCTGCTGCCTTGTGCCACCTTCAGCCATGATGCTTCGGGCATCCTGAGGGTCTCCTCCCAGACATCCAGGACTGCAGGGCAGGCTAAGTCTGTTCAGCTGTCCTCCTCAGGCACAGGCAGATTGGGCTTGGCCCCATGAAGGGAGCCCTGCCTCTTGATTGACATGAGGGTCTCTCAGGGCCTCCACACATCGTGCATTGTGGGAGGAGGGAGTGTGTGCTCGCTGACCTGGGCTCGGGAGCTGGGACTGGCAGAGCCCCACCGTCAGTGAGGGCAGGACTGGCTGCTGCTGCAGCAACACCCAGAGCCTCAGTGGAAAGCGGACGGCTGTGTGTGAGTCAGAAATGGCAGGAAACGGAAGACCCCAACAGAGTTTTAATGAAGGGTCCAGTACAGCCTGTGGGCGGGATCAGGGGGATTCCAATGCCAGATTTAGCACATAAAAATACAGGATGTCCGGTTGAGTTTGATTTTCATCTAAACAGCAAATGATTTTTTTTTAGGATGAATACTTGTATCTCTAATATTGGGGACACACACTAAAAAATTATTTGCTATGTAAGCAGATGGGGTAGGGGGTCTCCCCCAAAAGAGAACTAAGCGTCACTTTCTTGACATAAGAGAAGCCATTTTAGCCTAAGGCGTTTTGTGAGCTAAGCCTGGCCACAATGCTTGTCCTGGAACAGGTCTCAGTAATAATGATCTTAAGAAAACAAAAGGACAAACTTATCAGGTGAGAGAAGTAACCATAGCAAAGATAACACATCAGTTGTAAAGACTCCCAGTCCTAGTTCAATGGTAAAGACTAGCCTGAAGCGCTGTCTTGAGCTGTTTTGCAGAATTTAAATCCCCCCTGGGCGCTCAACCACCAGATCAATAGGACCTAAGGGATAATAATGTCGACCTTTTCTGACCCTCAGGACTTCAATCAACTAAAGCTTGGACTCTGCCCACTGCCCAAGCTCCTTCATGAATATACATGTACTCTTAGTTTAAAACTGCCCCAATTTTGCTGTTTGGGGAAACACTGCTTTGGGAAAGATCTCCGCGTTCTCCTTGCTTTGCTGCCAAGTAATAATAAATCTTTCCTTCTCCCGATCTTTGGCTCAGTTGTGTCTTTTGACTCAACACCCACCAAGAGGCAAACCACAGTTTTCGGGTAATAGTTATTTCTCTGAAATTCAAATCTAATGGGGAATCCTGTTTTTTTTGTTTTGTTTTGTTTTGGGGTTTTTTTTGGCAATACAAAGTTAAGGACATCCAAGGAATAGCTACAGCAGGCAGCTGGGCGGGGAGGGTGATGGGAGAGACGGTGGGAGGGAAATGCCCCCCAGGAACCTGGTGGAGCTGGAGGTCCCCAGGGCCAGAGCTCAGCAAGGCAGGAGGGAATGGGCAGAGGGGGTGGCAAGAGGAGGAGTAATTAAATGTATGACTACCTCCCTCCTCTAGGACCTACAATTACTACTCTCACTGCCTACAGCACCAAGTTCCATGCTTTAGCATTAGGAAGTCTTTCCCCTCTAATCTCCTGAGACACATCCACTGCTCTGAGCAGGCAGTACTCCTGCGTGAACCATCAATTCACTGTGGCTCAATCCAGCCTCAGGGCCTTTGCTTATGCTGTCCCCTTGGGCAGTCTTGGAATTTAGAGTTGGAACAGTCCTCAGAGGAATCTGTTCTCACCCCCTTATGGGCCAGAGAGGAAACATCAGGCTTGGCACGTTGAAAGGACACACGTAAAGTCACTTCTTTTCCAGCCAACCAGCTCTCCTTGGCCTTTAAGGTCCCACCCCCATCTCTGCCAGAGAGCCATCAAGGTTCTGCCGGGCCTGCCCTTAGACAAGTAGCTATGGCTCTCTCCCTTTCATCACAGGCTGTTCTGTCCTACTTGCTGCCTGTCTCTGTGTCCCTTTTCCCTGACCAGAGTATAAAGTTCTTTTTCTAAGCCTTTCCTCAGCACAGTGCTGGGAATGTAAATGAAATGATTTTCTTTTTAAATTATACCCTTTGATTATAGTTCAACAATGTAATCATAGTTATTAAATCATTAAAGATCTGCCTAATTTGGTACTTGTGGTAAATGGGGGAAAAAAACAGGGTTTGGAATCAGATAACCTGGGTTTGTTTACTTTTTTTTTTTTTTGATAAATCTTTGCTGAATCTACTCTGGTGAAAGAAATTCTTATTGCAACTGGCATTGTCACATAGGATGGGGGAATCCCATGTCCTGTCCTGGTAGAATGAGGACCTTTCTGATGGATGTTTAAACTCCTGCTTTCTTCACCACTTCTAGGACGTGACAGCATTTGAACAAGATTAACGTTTCGACATAAAGTTTAATTTTTAAATTAAAACCAAGAGTACCAAACATTGTTTTCATTTATTTTCTTACAAGGATTGTTGATGCAAATGATTTGTGATGATTTTTCCATGGAGAAAGAATTTACTCTGGCTTTTTCTTTTCTTTCTTTTTTTAGATGTGCTGATTTTTTAAAAATTATTTTATCGAAGTTAGTTGACTTACAATGTTGTGTTAATTTTTGCTGTGTAGCAAAGTGATTCACTTATACATATATACACATTCTTTTTCATATTCTTTTCCATTATGGTTTATCACAGGATATTGAATATAGTTCCCTATGCTATACAGTAGGACCTTGTTGTTTATCTGTTCTATCAATATATAGAGTAGTTTGCATCTGCTAATCCTAAACTCCCAATCCATCCCTTCCCCACTGCCCTCCCCTTGGCAGCCACAAGTCCGTTCTCTATGTCTGTTTCTGTTTCATAGATAAGTTCATTTGTGTGTCATATTTTAGATTCCACATGTGATATCATATGATATTTGTCTTTGTCTGACTTACTTCACTTAGTATGATAATCTCTCGGTCCATCCATATTGCCGCAAATGGCCTTATTTCATTCTTTTTTATGGCTGAGTAGTATTCCATTGTATATATGTAATACATCTTCTTTATCCATTCATCTGTTGATGGACATTTAGGTTGTTTCCATGTCTTGGCTATTGTGAATAGTGCTGCTGTGAACATTGGGGTGCATGTATCTTTTTTAATTAGAGTTGTGCCAGATATATGCCCAGGAGTGGGATTGCAGGATCACATGGTAACTTTATTTTTAGTTTTTTGGTTTTTTTGGCCACACTGTGCAGCATGCAAGATCTTAGTTCCCTGACCAGGGATGGAACCTGTGCTCGCTGCAGTAGAAGTGCAGAGTCCTAACCACTGGACCACCAGGGAATTTCCTATCTTTCGTTTTTTGAGGAACTTTCATCCTGTTTTCCATAGTGGCTGCACCAACGTACATTCCCACCAACAGTGCAAGAGGGTTCCCTTTTCTCCACACCCTCTCCAGTATTTGTTATTTGTAGACTTTTTAATGATGGACATTCTGACCGGTGTGAGGTGGTACCTCGTTGTAGTTTTGATTCTTCTAATAATTAGCAATGTTGAGCATCTTTTCATGTGCCTACTGGCCGTCAGTATGTCTTCTTTGGAGAAATGTCTATTAAGATCTTCTGCCCATTTTTATTTATTTTTTTGGCTGCACCATGAGGCTTGCAGAATCTCAGTTCCCCAAACAGGGATTGAACCCAGGCCATGGCAGTGAAAGCCCAGAATCCTAACCACTAGGCCACCGGGGAACTCCCGTCTTCTGCGCATTTTTCGATTGGGTTGTTTTTTGTTGTTGTTGTTGAGTTGTATGAGCTGTTTGTATGTTTTCTTTTGTTTTTTGGCCACAACACACAGCTTGTGGGGTGTTAGTTCCCCGACCAGGGATCGAACCCTTGCCCCTGCCGTGGAAGTGGGGATTCTTAATCACTGGACCGCCAGGGAAGTCCCAGAGCTGTTTGTATAGTTTGGAAATTAAGCCCTTGTAGGTCACATGATTTGCAAATACTTTCTCCCAATCCATAGGTTGTCCTTTTGTTTTGTTTATGGTTTCCTTTGCTGTACAAAAGCTTGTAAGTTTGATTAGGTCCCATTTGTTTATTTTTGCTTTTATTTCTATTGCCTTGGGAGACTGACCTAAGAAAACATTGGTATGACTTATGTCAGAGCATGTTTTGCCTATGTTCTCTTCTAGGAATTTTATGGTGCCGTGTCTTATATTTAAGTCTTTAAGCCATTTTGAGTTTATTTTTGTGTTAGCTTTTGCTTTTCTTAACTTGGGGGTTCCCTGGATGAGTTTCAAGGAGTCTAGGAACTCTTTTAAATAGTGTAGAGAACGCTGTTCTTTGGTGTTCCCAGCAGCCCCCTCGGCCTCTTCCCGCTTCTCATCCTGCATGCCCCTGGGAGCCCTCTCCACGTAGGGTGGCCAGCTGTCACCACACACGTGCAGAGCACCGGCCTGGGGAGGAGTTAAATGCACAGTGTTTATTGACAATATATCCTTACACTTATCAACTATTAATTCATGCTTGCTGATAGAGCAACTTGTATAATATTTTTATTTTCCAGAAACAGTTCCTTTAATTCAAAACAATGTTATGCAATTATCTGTCAGCAAGGATGTGGCTTTTGGTTTTTTGGGTTTTTTTAATTAATTAATTTATTTATTTTTTGGCTGCATTGGGACTTCATTGCTGCATGCGGGCTTTCTCTAGTTGTGACGAGCTGCTCCTTGCGGTGCGCGGGCTTCTCATTTCGGTGGCTTCTCTTCATTGCGGAGCACGGGCTCTAGGCACACGGGCTTCAGTAGTTGTGGCTCACAGGCTCTAGAGCGCAGGTTCAGTAGTTGTGGTGCACGGGCTTAGTTGCTCCGCGGCATGTGGGATCTTTGCGGACCAGGGCTTGAACCCATGTCCCCTGCATTGGCGGGCGGATTCTTAACCACTGCGCCACCAGGGAAGCCCAAGGATGTGTTTTTTATGTATTTTGAATTTCCACATTCCTGAAGAAAAAGCTTTTTAAAAAAATCACAGAGGTCCGGTGCAATATTTCCTATTGCAGCAATCACCCTTTTCCTCAGGAACAAGTGACAATTAAGGTGCAGTGTTGTCATCTATGCTACAAGCTTCCAGAGCTTTTCTCTCCCCTTCCTTCTGTGACCATCCCTGACCCTCACACACATTGCCAGAGCTTTGGTGACACAGTGCAGCACATCCATACACAGTCCTTTATGAGTTAATAACTTTACAGTTTTCCCCAAGAATAATGGTCATATCTGTGGGACTCAAGGGCCATCTCTGGTGATGAAGGAAAGAAGGAAGGGAGTCAGGAAAGAGGGGAAGGAAAGAAAGAAAGGGAGAGAGAAAGAAAGAAAGAGAGGGAGAGGGAGGGAGGGAAGGAAGGAAGGAAGGGGGCTGACAGTGTTGAAAGGCTGCACGAGGCTCCCTTGGCCAGTCCCCAGGGTCCATCTGCTCTGCTCTCGCTGAAATATCCTCCCTCTGCCATTTCCACCTCTTGAGAACCTCACAGTCCTTCAAATACACCTCCTCCTTGTGTGACACTTTCCTTCCTTCTACTGTGATCACTTTCTGTCATCGGCTGGGACCTTTAAGGTGACGGCAGGGCCTAGTCCTGAGCCAGAAGAAAGGATATTGCAAAAGGTAGGCAGAAGGGAAGGGGTATCATGGGACCTGTATCGGGAATGACCGCCAGGGAGAAACAGCATAGAACAGATCTAACCTTGTTACTCATGGTCGGAGCCTTGCTGGTGAGGGAGCAGCTGGGTCCCCCATCTAGCAAAGGCCCTGGTTTGGCCAGTGAGACTCAACATCACTCATCCATCACTCATCCATCCAAAGGAAGGGCATTAAAGGACCCTCTGGATCTGATTTCTCTCTGTATCACATTTTCTAAGGCTTGAACATCAAATACTGAGAATATGAGCATCTCAGTTTTCTTCTTTATACTTTCCTAGATTTTAAAAATGTTTTGCTCTGATCAGAGTGCTTCGCCATGGCGTCCCCATTCTCTTCCCCCATTCCTGCACATTTGGTTCTCCAACGGTGTTTCACTCCCGTCCAGGGTCATTGTCCAACAGAGCCTAGTCTCGGAGCAAGGCTGAAATTCAGCCTGGGCCCCATCGGTCAAGCCCTGCTTCAGAACAGAGGAGGGGTGCCTTTTCATGGTTCATCTGCCCAGATGGGGCTCCTGTTTCTAATTCTCTCAAAGGTACTGTATGTGTTGGCCGAGGCTGGGCTGACATTCCCTGGGGATCGAGTCTAAATGAAGGTACCTCTCTGCCACCATCACCCACCTGGGATGTGCTGCTGGATCCCAGTGGACTCGGCCACGTTTGCCAGGCACCCCTGCCATCGCTAGAGGCACAGCCTTCAGCCCAGGACACGACCATGATTGTGAGCAGGGCCCTCGTGAGGTGCACAGTGGCTCTGCTTTCTCTGAGATCCTCAAAACCACATTATGCCAGGAAAAGTGCTACACATTGTCAGGTGGCTTCAAAGCCCCAGTCACACAGAGCTGTAGTGAAGCCCTGCATTCTATGTTAACTTCACTCTGGGATTAACTTAACTGAGGACGAGGGGGTGCTGGGAGAGGGAATACATCTGAGTGACAGGTGATCTTCACTGCTGACCTTCAATTATCCCACCACTGTGGGGGCTGAGGGGTCCTTACTGAGTCTAGCTTGTCGTGTCTGGGCTGTCTTCTGGAGGATACACTCTGCCTCACATTTTAATGCTTTCTGGAGACTCCCCTGTCCCCCAGGCAGACAGATATCTGGTGGCTGGTCCCACCAGTGACCCAGACAGGCCCACACCTGGCTGCTCCCCGCTTAGGGACAGCCATGCTCCTCCCGCCTCCTCTTGTTACTTTTAGAATCAGAAAGAACAGGTTCGTCCATCTTCTTTCCTTCCTTTCAGGTTAAATGACAGCTACCACACAGTTCAGAAATGCTCAGGGTGGAACCCAGGGGAACAGGTGTGAACAGACACTGGTGGCTTCCTACCCTACAGCGCCCCCTTTCTGTCTTGGTCAGTAGCAGGAGGCCATAAATTCAAGGACCCCTTTCAAGCCTCAAGAGATGAATCTTAATTCGTTGAAAGCAGTGGTCTTGGGGGAATTCCCTGGCTGTCCAGTGCTTAGGCCTCATGCTTCCACTGCCAGGGACCGGGGTTCAATCCCTGGTCAGAAAACTAAGATCTACAAGCCGTGCAGCGCAGCTGAAAAAAGGAAGGAAGGAAGGAAGGAAGGAAGGAAGGAAGGAAGGAAGGAAGGAAGGAAAGAAAGGAAAGAAAGAAAGAAAGAAAGAAAGAAAGAAAGAAAGAAAGAAAGAAAGAAAGAAAGAAAGAAAGGAAGGAAGGAAGGAAGGAAGAAAGGAAGGAAGAAAGGAAGAAAGAAAGAAAGAAAGAAAGAAAGAAAAGAAAGCAGTGGTCTTGGCACCCAGGCACCCAGTCTCTGCTCTGGGCTGGCCATCCTGTTCGGCGTGGCCACCCCAGGAGGGAGTCTCCCCCTGTCCCCAAGCCTGGCCTCTGCTCAGATCCAGGCACATCCTGGGATCCACATAATGTGTGAGGCTCTTCTGTCTCACAGCTTTACCCCCAGCCCCCTTACACCCCTGCCAGGACTGTGTGGAAACTTCAGAGACCTTCCCTCTCTCATCCATCACTGGCCTGCACTGTTTACCACTGGGACACCCGCTCACTTAGGCAGTGACCCTTCAGGCCAGGTGGTGCTGTGCTTTCTGTACAATGTTACCAGTTCAGGAGTATGTGGCAAGGCAGGAAGGCCCCGGGCTCCAGGGCTCTGGTGCACCTCGGGGTCGGCCTAGCGTTCACAGGCCTGTCTGTGATCTCCCCCAGGCTGGGGGGGAAGAAAATCTCTCTTCGGTACTACTCTCAAAGGTACCCCCTGCCGGACACCAGCAAAGCTCTTCCTTGACCTTGGGCATTTGTTAAAGGCACATCAGGCCTGCTTTGTAAAATTCCCTGAGGCTTGGGCTTCCCTGTGGCGCAGTGGTTGAGAGTCCGCCTGCCGATGCAGGGCACACGGGTTCGTGCCCCAGTCCGGGAAGATCCCACGTGCCGCGGAGCGGCTGGGCCCGTGAGCCATGGCCGCTGAGCCTGCGCGTCCGAAGCCTGCGCGTCCGGAGCCTGTGCTCCGCAACGGGAGAGGCCACAACAGTGAGAGGCCCGCGTACCACAAACAAACAAAATTCGCTGAGGCTCGTAACAGGGAGGAGAAAGCACTGGGAGAACACATGTTAGTGTCTCAGGGAATTGTCCCTCTGCCTTTTCCGAGGAAATCTGCCTCTTCCTGTACCAACCTGCCTTAGGTTTGTGCCTAGTGGGAAGGGCTGTCTCTGATCGTAGGGGCACAGGGACCGGGCTGTGAGCGGGAGTGTTGGGATTGGCCAGTGGGTGGGGGCGGAGCTTGCTGACCAGTCCAGCAGTGGGAGGAGGGGCAGGAGGTCACAGTCAGCTACCCGCCAAGGCCAGGGTTTGGCTTTCCGGAGCTCCTGGGACCACCATGTATATATGCGTCTGGCTCTGATGCAGAGAGCTGAGATCCAACAAGTCCAGCGGGGGCCAGACGCAGTGTGCTGGGCCCTGTAGGAGAGATTGACAAGACTCTGGCTCCTTCAGGATCCCGCGGCCTGGTGGGGAGGCAGCCTCAGGCACTGACACGCAGACTGTGGAGAGAGAGGCCTGACCTCGGTGCACCTGAAAAGTTGATTCCTGTTTGGGGGGCGGGGGTGGGGTCTATGGAATCTTAAAAGGCTTCTCAGATGGATGAGGTTGGGCTTAAGGCGACCTTTGTTAGGGAGCTGACAGGAGTCCGAAGGGGACTGGGGTGGGGGGAATGGGGGAATGCATTTTAGACAGAGGTGACCGCTTCTGGGTGGCAGATATAATCAGGCTGAAACATCATTGGTATGTGGGGAGGGGGAGGGCCATGGAAATAAGCCTGTGGCCAAATCACAAAGAGGACTGAATGGGGAAGGGGGGGACGGTTGTGGGGGCGGGGGCGGCAGGGGGTGTATTTAACTTCAGTTTGAATTGTTATCACCCTCACGGTTTAAAGGCCCTTGTCCCCAGGCCCAGCTCTCACCTTTTCCTCCCCTCCAAGTTTTTAGCCAGTTCTTTCAGTATTTACCATCATAGGTCTAAATATTACACATATATTACTCCTTCTTGATTTTCCGATTTTAAATGCCATTCACTGTAAAAGATGATTTCACTCCTTCCCACTATACAGAAACATATTTCCTATCCCTTCAAATATAGTTACACCATAATTCTAGTTAGAAACATATTTTGTGTTTACGTTAGTACTGTATCAGTGATATTCAAGCTGAATTACACAGTGTACCGTGGTAACTTTTCCTTTCTCGCTTATTTTTATGCTTTTCCTGAAATTCATCATTGTCTTTGTTTTGTGTTGTTTAAATTTCTAAGTACTCATCACTAATTAAACTCCAAACTTTGTGTCAAGTATATAAATCTCTGTTCAAGATGTTCAGAAGCCTGTGGTGACCTACCAATTCAGTCTTCCTGGGAAGCCCCTGCTCCCGTCTGTAAAGCTCCCCCAGAAGCCCATGCACAGCCATCACTGGGAGATTCCCGTCACCTCTCTCCTGGGTCAATGTCCCCTGGTCTTCTTCTTTCTTGTTTGACCCCATATTTTGGTGGGGCACATCCCCCAATAGCTTCCTGAGACAAGGTGCATTAGAGGTAAATTTTTTGACACTTGGAGATCTGGAAAACTCTTCATTCTATCCTTGCACTTGATTGTTTGGCTGGATAAGGAATTCTTGATTGAAAAACGTTTTCCTTTAGAATTTTGAAAATATTGCTCCACTGCCTTAAAAAAAGTTGCTATTGAAAAACTGGGAAACATTTTGATCTCTATTTCCTTTGTCTGCAACAGAATTTTTCTTTTAAATCTTTTCTCTTTGTCCCCATTGTTTTGAAATTTCACAATGACCTGCCTTGATGTGGGTATCTTTTCACCTACTTTGTTGCAATGGTCCCTTGCAATATGGAAACTTTCCCCTCAGGTCTGGGAAAGTTTCTTGAAATATTTCATTGATGATTTCCTCTGACAATAGGGTTTTGTTTTGTTTTGTTTTCCTTTTTCCAGTTTTATTGACATACAGCACTATATAAGTTTCAGGTGACTTACATACATCATGAAATGATTACCATAGTAAGTTTAGTGAGCACCCGTCATCTCGTATGGATACAAAATAAAAGAAATAGAAAAAAAATGTTTTTTCCATACAGCAGTGTTAAAAAAATATTTACCATATCATATATTACATCCCTAGTACTAATTTATAACTGGAAATAAGTACCTTTTGACTGCTTCCGTCCAATTCCTCCACCCCACGCCTCACCT
This sequence comes from Leucopleurus acutus, assembly GCF_964270905.1. Taxonomy (NCBI): domain Eukaryota; kingdom Metazoa; phylum Chordata; class Mammalia; order Artiodactyla; family Delphinidae; genus Leucopleurus; species Leucopleurus acutus. Next base: position 42,250,160 of record NC_139154.1, read on the forward strand.
CTGGTAACCACAAATCTGATCTCTTTTTCTGTGAGTTTGTTTGTTTGTTTGTTTTTGAAGTATAACGGACCTCCAACACTATGTTAGTTCCTGGTACACAATATTATGATTCAATATTTCTGTACATTTCAAAATGATCACTTCCATACTAATACCATCTTTGTTTTTGAAGTTTTGAATTTTATTTTATTTTTTTATATATTTATATATTTATTTTTTTATATTTATATATATTTATATATTTATTTTATCTATTTTATACATATCAGAGTATACATGTCAATCCCAATCTCCCAATTCATCACACCACCACCACCACCCCGCCACTTCCCCCCTTGGTGTCCATACGTTTGTTCTCTACATCTGTCTCAATTTGTGCCCTGCAAACCTGTTCATCTGTACCATTTTTCTAGGTTCCACATATATGCATTAATATACGGTATTTGTTTTTCTCTTTCTGACTTACTTCACTCTGTATGACAGTCTCTAGATCCATCCACGTCTCTACAAATGAGGGATTTTGGTTTTTTTTTTACACCCTCTGACTATAGGTGGAAATACCGTTTCTCCCAGAATGTAACCAGGTCTTGTGGTCCTAGAATATCATCAGGGAAGTAAGTACTGGGAGAAAAATAATCAAAGACATCCCGTTAAGTCTGTCTGGAGTAGGAATCAAGGCGTCCACTGACTTTAGAAAGGGAGTTCTGTGGTCCCCTTTCAGTCCTTCCTGAGGTCCTTCATGTCAGCCCGATGCCTGGAAGGTAGGGAGTCCCACCTTGCAAGACTTTCTCTGGGCAGCCCATCTAGGATAACACCTTGTCTTAGTCTCTTCAGGTTGCTATAACAAAATACATAAACTGGCTGGCTTATACACAACATTTATTTCTCACAGGCTGAAAGTCCAAGATCACGATGCCGGTGGGTTCTGGTGGGAGCCTTCTGGTGGGGTTCTGGGGTGCATACTGCTGCCTTCTCCCTATGTCCTCACATGGTAGGAGGAGCCAGAGTGCTCTCTGAGGTCCCTTTTATAAGAGCATTAATCCCATTCATGAGGCCTCCACTCTCATGACTCCAGCACATCCCAAAGACCCCACCTTCTAATACCATCACATTGGGGGTCAGGATTTCAACATATGCATCTGGGGAGAAACACCAATATTTAGACCATAGCACATGCCATCCATCAATCTTTGGCATCTTACTTTGCTTGATTCTATTAACTGCATGGTAGGTGCTCAATATCTGTTGAATTAGGTTAAGTTGGATTATCTGGGCTACAATCTCTCCATCTTTTTTTTTTCTTTATTTTTTGGGCTGCGTCAGGTCTTAGTGGCAGCAGCAGGCTCTCTAGTTGAGGTGCACGAGCTCAGTAGTTGTGACGAGCAGGCTTAGTTGCCCCTTGGCATGTGGGATCTTAGTTCCTTGACCAGGGATCGAACCCACGTTCCCTGCATTGGAAGGCTGATTCTGTATTACTGGTACCACCAGGGAAGTCCCAATTTCTCTATCTTTTTTTTTTTTTTTTTTTTTTTTTTGCGGTACGCGGGCCTCTCACTGTTGTGGCCTCTCCCGTTGCGGAGCACAGGCTCCGGACGCGCAGGCTCAGCGGCCATGGCTCACGGGCCCAGCCGCTCCGTGGCATATGGGATCTTCCCGGACCGGGGCACGAACCCGTGTCTCCTGCATCGGCAAGCGGACTCTCAACCACTGCACCACCAGGGAAGCCCCCAATTTCTCTATCTTTAAAATGAGGGGTTAGACTAGAATTCTTAGGGTCCTACCTACTCTAATGTCCCTGGGTTGTCCCTATGGGAACAAGATAGTATCTGTAAATGTGTTTGTCTGCTTACATTTAATGAATTATTTAGCCCGATGTTTATGGGAGTGTGTGTCCATCACATAAAGCCACAAAGCCTGCACCACCTTCAGCAGTGGGGCAAACCCAGAGAGGCTGGAGCCAGTGAGAAAAATGACCTCCATCTCCAAGAACATGTTACTCCTTCCCCTCCAGACACCCTGGGAGTTGTCCCAGGTTATTCCTGTTCAGAACTCCTTCCCTGCTACCATCTAATCAGTTACCAGGCCTCCTCCATTCTGCTTCTAACGTTTCTCACCCTCCTGCCCCCCTGCCCTCCATCCCTGGTACCTGCTCAGGATGGCTTTCATCACCTCTCACCTGGCCACTAATAACTGCTTCCTAACTCATGTGCCTCCACCTGTGCTGTCCTCCAAAAGAACCTCCCACCAGCTACCAGAGAAATCTAACCACAAGACAGGCTATGCCCTTTCCCTACTAAGAAGTCGCCATGCCCACCACCTCGCACCACAAAGCGGGAGAGGTAAGAGAATTCCATAAATACCCACTCTTTATACAGTAGTATCTTTTTTTTTTTTTTTTTTTTGGCCGCACTGTGCAGCTTGTGGGATCTTGCTTCCCTGACCAGGTATTGAACCCAGGCCACGGCAATGATAGCCCGGAATCCTAACCACTAGGCCACCAGGGAACTCCCATATATATTAGTAGCTTAAGGTTGACGACGCCCATTGCACTGTTGTGCCATCCGCTTCCCATACGGCCCTCTGACCCCAGCAGGAGGAACCCTTTGAAAAGTGAAAACCTGTGACCCAGGGCACTCCAGAAGGCATGTCTGGACGCTAGATCCCTGACCCCAGCCAGTCCTCTTTCTGATGCTGCTTCCCTCCAAAGACTAGGTCTAATTAGTTGCTATGAACCAGTCTCACATGTGAATATATCCACAAGGATAGGACAGAGGCAAACCCCACGGAAAACAGCCTGTGACATCACAAAGCTAAGTGCTGGATGTCACCCTGACAGGGGTGGCCCACCACAGCACTGTAGCTTCTACGGGACTTCCCGTAGTAGAAGTGTCCTTCCATCCTCAACAGGACTCCAGGGGAGACTGGAGTTTCAGCAGCCACTTCAGGAGGTACAGAGTCAGATGCATGATGTCATGCCTCCCCGACTAGTAATCCCAGCAACATGTAAACCCAGTGCAACATGAAATCTGCTGGCTGGTAAGGGCGCCCTCATGTGTTACTATGGGGTAATGTCAACCTGGTCTTCGCAGCGGCAACACGATTCCCCTTGGCATCTCTCGCCTTCCTGCATCTCTCTCCTCCCTGTGTTTCTCTCCTCCCTGCATTTGTCTCTTTCTCGCTTGCCTGTCAGACCACTTCATGTGCTCGGAGAAGAAACACAGGCCGGGCTTCTGAGTGTGACCCCTCTAGCCAGACTGAACGTTTCGTCCCTTTATACTCTACACATATTTACGTAAAAATGATTGAGGATCCCAGTATGTGTATGTGAGTTTTTATTTAATGATTTATACTGTATGAGAAACTAAAACTTAAAATTATTTATTAATTCATTTAAAATAGCAACAACAAACCCATATTAACACGACATTTTAGTGAAAAATAACTAGGCTTTGAAAAGCAAACACAAAAGAGTGAAAAGCATGGCACTGTTTGATACTTTTGCAAATCTCTCGAATGTCTGGCTTAGTAAAAGATAGCCAGATTCCTATATCTGCTTCTGCATTCAGTCTGTAGCCACGTCACGTGTCATGTAGCCTCTGGAAAACTCCACTGTACACTCGTGAGAGAATGAGTGAAAAGGGCAACTAACGTGTTAGTATTTTTACGAAAACAGTTTTGACCTCAGCACCCCCTGAGAGGGTCTTGGGAACTCCGAAGGGGCCCCAGACCACTTTGCGAACTGATGAATTAAGAATATGGTCACATGAGCCACAGGCCTGGGTATGGATCCGGAATCTAAAAGAAAATTTATGGCTTTTTTTTTTTTTTTTTTTGCGGTACGCGGGCCTCTCACTGTTGTGGCCTCTCCCGTTGCAGAGCACACGCTCCGGATGCGCAGGCTCAGCGGCCATGGCTCACGGGCCCAGCCGCTCCGCGGCATGTGGGATCTTCCCGGACCGGGGCACGAACCCGCGTCCCCTGCATCGGCAGGCAGACTCTCAACCACTGCGCCACCAGGGAAGCCCCTACAGCTATTTTTGACGTTCAGGTTCCCTTTGCTTTGCTATCTGAATAACCTAGGTTGCACTGAGAGGGGCGAGGTTCGTCATGCTCCTGTGATGTTCTGGGTTCTCTGCTTTCTGCTTCCCTGGGCTGCCTAGTCAAGGCCTTGAACCCTAAACCTCATCAGGATTTAATCACTCTTTTCACATAATGGCCTGCAATGCCCTACCCCTCAGAGAATCTCTAGTGATGGGGATTTCAGACACGCGCAAGAGCCACCAAAGGGGACTTTTTAGGGCAGGAGATTTGGGGCGTGTTCACAGCAGTCTTTGCCCCCTGGGGCTGGCCCCATGACAGTGTCAACTGAGATTTCTGGGGAGGAGGTGGTCTGTAGTGATACGCAGGGCCTTGGCACGGGGGCTCTGGAGCATGGCTGGTGTGGTTCTGAGACAAACGCTTACTAGCTGGGTGACCTTCGGAAGGTCTCTTTGTCTTTCTCCACTTTGGTTTCTTCATCTACGAAACAGGACTCTTTTTACCCACCTCCCTGGTTGTGGTAAGACCTACAGATAACGTATGCAAAGCACTGCAGTGTTGGCCAGGAAATCAGTAGCCGTGGAGCCCCAGCCATATCATTTCCTAATTGCTTTCAGGAGGACTCGACCTTCAAAACGTTTCTAGTCTCTGAGCGCTTCTCACGTCTGTCCTGTTATCGCCCTTGCCCCAGCCATCATCATCTTTTGTCTGGATTAATGCAGGAGCCTCTTAACCCATCTCTCTGCTTCCACTCCAGCCCTCAACCGTGATCTACTGTCCACGTAGTGACCAGAATGAATTTCTCAGTCAGATTATGTGATGGCTCTGCTTAAAACCCTCTAATGGCTTCCCCTCTCACTCAGAACCAAACTCAAGTCTTACAGGGGCCTTCTAGGCTCTACAGAGTCTGCCTTGTCCCCTCCCTGACCTCACCGCCTACCTCTCACCACTGTATGTCTCAGCCACACTGGTCGCTTCCTGTTTCTTCAACATGCCAGACATCCCCTGACCTCAGGACATTTGCACTCACTTCCCTCTGCCTGGAATCTCTCCCCCAAATATCACATGATTTTTTCCTCATTTCCTTCAGACCTTTGCTCTACAGTCCCCTTTCGGAGAGGCTTCCTCTGGACACCCTATTTAACATGACACCCCATCCATCAGTCCCTGGCACCTCACTTGGCTTGATTTTGCTCACCGCATGGTAGGTGCTTAATGTTTGTTGAATTGGGTTGAATTGGATTATCTGGGCTATCACTTCTCCATCTTTAGTTTTACTTTATTTTTTATTTCTTAGCCACGCCACATGGCGTGTGGGATCCTAGTTTCCCCACCAGGGATTGAACCCGTGCCCCCTGCCCTGGAAGTGTGAAATCCTAAACACTGGACCGCCAGGGAATTCCCCACTTCTCCATCTTTAAAATGAGAGGGTTGGACTAGAATTCTCAGGGTCCTACTAACTCTAACATCCCATTCTTTTGTTTATATCCCTGTGTTGGAAAATGACTTGTGAGTGAGAACCAAATTGTATCTATAAATACGTTTTTCTGGTTACATTTAATGAATTATTTAACACGGTGAGTAACAGGCCTGTTACAGTCTCCTGATTCAGCAGACATCACAGGAACAGAACCCCTGCCCATCTCAGTGCAGGGTAAGTTCTGCACAGGGAACCTGAACTCCAGTATAAACATCACAATTTTTTTTTGGGGGGGGGGTTCTAGATCCGTTCCCAGGCCTGTGGCTCACATGACCATATTCTTAATTCAGCAGTTCTCGAAGTGGTCTGGGCCCTCTTGGGGTTTTCAAGACCTTTTCAGGGAGCCCCAAGGTCAAAACAGAGGACGTGGCAACAGCCCAGTTCCTTTCCTGGACTCCTGGCTCTTCTCTTCCATTGGAGCAGCCAGAGTGACCTGTATCCAGTGCCACCTGACCTCCTCCCTTCCAGGTGCTTCCCAGGGCTTTCCCAGCATTTCTACAGACATACTCTCAGGGCAGGTGGACAGAATGGTGTCCTCATACCTGGGGGCACATCCTGAAGCAGCCCATCACAGCTCAAATGCAATGGAAGTCTCCTGTTTCTGCTTTAAATGCATGGGGATTTTGCATTATTGGTTCCATAAGATAACCATTTTTAAACAGATAAATTTATGTATTTAATTATGTGACTCTCAAGCAAACTCAAGAAAGGCAAGTCCCATTTATCTTGTGACTTCGGGATTTCCTTGCATATTATCAAATGCCTCCTGAAGCAGGGGTGCCGCCCCTCTTTCGTTTGAGAAAGGCTAATATCCAGGAAAAGTCCTCAGTGGGGCGCTGGCGGGCCTCCCTGCCGCCCTCCCCGCCCCCCCCCCCCCCCCCCCCCCCCCCCGCGCTGGTGACCCTGCCCTGGAGCCTGGGGCCTCGCCCCTCCGACCTTTGCCACATTCTGGCTCGTCTCTCCCCCTGCAAGTCCCCTGTCCCCAGGGATAGGTCCTCCTGGGCCTCTGGTGTCATTCTCTCCCGAATACTCCTCTCCTGCCCCTGCCTCTATTTGTCATCGGTCGCTCCACTGTCCATTCTGTCACTTCGCTCGGGGTTTGCGCCCTTCAGGGAGGGCGCACCGCGTAAAGTAAGCGGATTCTTTCCACCCGTGAAGATCAGGCCTGTGGAGTCGGGAGGTCCGCGGTCGGGGGCGCCGCCGGGCCTGGCGGGGCGGGTGAGGGACAAGTGTCCGGTCGCCCCGTGCCCGCAGTTCCCGCTCGGGCCGCACGGTGGAGCGCGCTGGGCGGGAACGCGTGGCCCGCGCCACCTCTGCACCCCGGACCGCCGGGTGCTCCGCGCTTTCCCGCCTCGCTCTGGGCGCCTCCCTCCGGGAAGGGCCGGCTTGGGCGAGCAGGATACCGGGGGGAGGCAGAGCCTATGGGGTGGGACCCAGCTGGGGACGTGCGGGTTGACCGGGGGCCCTCACATCTTGTTGACGCCTTCTGGAATGCAAACAGTGACAGTTGCCATCGCTGTCCTCCGACGGCCTCCGCATGTCATCTTGGGCCTGAAAGCTGCAGTGAGTGTGCTTTGCCACTTAGCAGCTGTGCGACCCCGAAGGAGAGACTGCACGGGTCTAGGCCTGGGTGGCCTCGTGTGAACAAAGTAGAGATGCGACTGTCTACCAAGAGGACTTAATAGAAGGCCAAGGGTGTTCTGGGTGCCATGTGGGCACACCGTTCCTCCTGTTCTACTCCTGGGGTCTCTGGAACAACAGCCAGAACTCCACGTGGACGCCACCCTCGCCAGAACCCCCATGGGGACCAGGCCCCTGCAAGTGCTCTGTCTTTCCTCCTAGGCCCACAGAGCACTGTGGGCCGGGAGCCAGGCACGCGGGGCGAGGCCAGGCCTCCTGGGCATGGATGGTGCACTGATCATCTGAGTTCCAACAACGTCAGGGGAAGCACAAGGAACGTCCTGCAAACTTTCCAGAGCCTTCCTTGGGACCTCTGAGCACCTGGGTCGTTTCTGACCTGTAACCAGTGTGCTTTGTTGGGGGAGAGCGGGTCACGGAGTGGGGAGGAGGACCTGCCTCTCCCTGTGCGTGTGCCAGTGTGCTCACTACCGCCTGTAAATTTGCAAAAGGGAACTCTCATTTGTTGAGCAGTGTGGGAGGTGTGGGAGGGAGGAAGTGTTAATACTGTTTGAAACCAATTTGGATGTGATTGAATGAGAGGCTTCCTGTTTCCATTTCTCTTTGATAATTGCCTATTAACAACAGGCTGGAGTGACCGGGCGCCCCAGCCAGAGCCTTAGCTGTTGGCAGGTTCCCCTAGCTTTGAACTAGCTCTGTCTGAGCTCAGCCTGGGATGCTGGGGGAGCTCCGGCACCCCTCCTGCGGCGGGCAGGTGACATCTCGGCCCCCTCCTGACCTCCCGTGCTGCCTTCACACATGGCTCCCCCAGCCTGGACTTTGACTTCCTGTCTCCCGCCCTTCCTCGCCCTGCCTCTGCTCAGATGCCTTCTGCTCGTGTTTGTTTCCTGGTTTTCTCCCCATCCCAACCGCAACCCCAGATCTCCCAGAGGGAGGCCCCCAAGTTCTCCATCAGCCAGTCCTGAGGGGCTCCAACCATGCTTCCTGACCTATCCACCCCTCACTTCTCTCAGGGAACCCTGACCACACTGCAGACCTGCCAGCATTCTCTGGAACCTGAGCACTGCTCGGGATTAGCTGTCCTTCCAGCACGTGGCATCGCAGGCCTCCCCACAACCTTCCTTGAAAGTCCCAGCAGCCTTCCTCCTGACTGCCTATGGCACTAACCCACCCACCGCGTGGGGCCACAGCCAGCCAGTCTCTACTTCTGGCCTTCCTGTGTGTTCCCTAACTGGTTCCGTGTGTGGACCTTGGTTCCTCAGCCAGACAGAGAGCTCCTGGAAGGCAGGCCATGGCTCAAGCTGCTCCAACACTCCCACTGAGTGCCTGGCTGGGTGCTGGGCATAGAGGGGCACTCAGAAGACCTTGCCAGGTATAACCTAAGGAGGCTGGGTCAAGGTTGGGGAGGGAGGCATGGACTGAGGCTGCGGGACTGAAGGAGTAGTGGTGGCCCTGAAGTTTTTGTAAATCGCAACAAACACCAATTGCAGGAAGGAAAAGAAAGAGTTCTATATTTAAAAAAAATAATAATAATAACAATAGAGAACTAAATCAAAGAGAATCACTGACAGGTCACTAGCCAGAGTAACACCTCGCTGACCTGGAGCATCTGGAGCCGTTGAAATTCACAAAGGGAGCATCAAGTGTCTCAGAATAGTCAAGATTGATGTCATCAACTCCCGTGCGCTAATGCCCACACGCTTTACCCTGAGTTGAACCCCTCGGTACCCTGCACTTAGGAATCCCTGCTTTTATGGACATTTGTAATAAATGTGGGCATGTGGTTTGTAAATCACAACAGATTAGGAGCACAAGTCAAAGTGTCATTAACCGGCTTTGGGCCGACATTCTGACAGCACGGACAGGTGACAGCTGATGGCCATAGTAAGGGATGAGGCTGCTGACCTATCCAGGGCTATCAGCAGAACTCCAAAAGCCCAGCAGCCCAGGGCCATCCAGCAGGGGCACAGAGACACACCCAGACAGGACGCGCCCTCTAAGCCCGGCATCACTGTGCAGCTCAATATGGAAACGGGTGTTCATAATGATTAAACTTGAGTCACGAAGAAAAGTTAAATGATATTCAAATGACTCGTTTAAAAAAAAAAAAGAAGTTAAGGAAGCACCTTATTCATTTTAAGTTAGTTGTCCTCCAAAACAGATAAAATTTATTTTAGGAAGCTTAAAAGAAGACACCTTTTGCTAACTAGAATACCAAGTGGTAGCTTCCATTTCCAGTTTCCTGAACATTTTGTACACATGCTCTCATTTGGGAGCTGCAAAATTTATCAACACTTTAGAGATGAGGGCAGGTGACTCACTGAGGGTCCCACGGCCTAAGTAAAAGGGCCAGTCTCAATGTCAAGTGTCCTTGACACGTCCACCAGCCTCACTTCCTCAGTCTCTCCAGGATGACTCCGCCCCCTCTTCCCCACCTTCACGGCACCCTGACTGCCCGGCGAGGGCTCCAGATGGATGTTTCTGTCCTGATACTGAAAATGTCCTCTTCCTCAGCTGTTCCCTTCTCTCCTGGTCTGTCACGCCACCACCCCCAGCAGTCCAGGGCCACTGGGCGTGACTTTCACCCACACCGTGTCTTCCCTATTAGCACCCCCCAGCGCTGGGCATCTCACCATTGATATCACTTTGGTTCAAGCACTGGATCTCTTCAGACGGGTTCTTCAGGAAGACGATGGGCTGGACACTTATGCCATCAGCACCTCTAACCCAGAGTTAACCATTTACCGAGAGACAGTGTGGTCTAGTCAGCTGTAGGGTCAAACTTCCTGGGTTCAAATTCCAGCTCTGCTACCTACTGTGTGGGAGAGTTACGTAATCTCTCTGTGCCTTGGTTTCCCCCATCCGTAAAACGCAGATAATAGTGATACTTAACTCACGACGTTATTGTGACTATCAAAAAAGTTAACATGAGCAAAGCGCTTACCATTTTTCCTGACAGGAAGCATTTGACGAACATCATTTGTTATCGCTCACACAAGGCAATTTACATAGATCATCCCCAGAATCTGCCTCACATCCTTTTTGTAGGGTGAGACTGGTTTAAAGAATCTTGGATTGTCATGCCAATCCACTAAGGTAGCGATGAGCTTTCCCATTTTGTAGCTGAGGCTCCTGAAACACAGAGAAGTAAAGTGACTGACTCTAGGACAAGAGTGCCGGGAGGCGGCAGAATTGAAATTTGCACCTGGGTGCTATGGTCTGGATGTTTACGTCCCCCCAGGGTAGGGTATTAGGAAATGGAGTCTCAGGGAAATCATTAGGTCATGAGGACAGAGCCTCGTGACAGGGTTAGTGCCTTGATGAAACCTGTCCCTTCCACCATGTGAGATTACAAATAGAAGGCACTGGCTATGAACCAGAGGTGGGCCGTCACCAGGCAACACATCTGCCAGGGCTGTGGTCTTGGACTTCCCAGCCTCCAGAACTGTGAGAACTAAATGTTAGTTGTTAATAAGCCACTCAATCTCTGGTACTTTTATATGGGATCCCGAGCAGACTAAGACACTGGGTCTACCTGACATTTAACTCATGATCTTTCCACGACGTCATAACTACCTCTCTCAGTAGAAACGTTCGAGAGAAGAACTTCCTTGGGAACATAAGAGAGCAGTCCTCTCACTTCTGAAAACTGGAGTTCCCACTTTCAAATCCTGCTTCGAGAGATTCAACCACCCAGATGTTACATTTTCAGAACCTGAGAAGGAAAGTTTGGGAGGAGGCAGTACTTCCATCTTTCAATAGCAGAGAAGCCCAAGACCATCCTCATTGCCCCTGGGTGTTCTGCTGATCCGTCACTATGTAACCTTGGCCTCAACTCGTAGTGGCTGGAAACAATGCTAATCACTTTATTATTCTCTCTTGCACTTCTCAGGGTTGGCCAGGCTCAGCCAGGTGGTTCTCATCAGGGTCCTCCATGTAGCTGCCGTCAGATGTTGGCTGGGCCTAGAGTCATCTGGAAAGTCTCCTCACTCACATGCATGGTGGTTGATGCTGATGGTTGGCTGGGACCTAGTGGGAGCAGAGGCCGGTGGTTAGTATAGGACCAGAACACCTACACACAGCCTTTCCTTGTGGCCTGGGCTTCCTCACAGCATGGCGGCTGGATCCCAACAGCAGGAGTCCCTAGAAAATAAAGCGGCGGCACATGGCGTTCTTCTGACCTAGCTTCGGAATCACATAAGTGTTACATCTGTGGTGACTTCTACTCGTCAAGGCAGTCACAAAGTCCCACCCAGGTTCAAGGAGAGGGCACAGAGACCACTACTCATGGGAGGAGTGTCAAGAGGAGTACGTAACATAGGATATACCGTGAAGGCCGTCTTTGAAAATTAGTGTGCCACGAGGCAGGCTTTCCTGGAAGAACTTTCCATTTGAAGGAAAAATGTGATGAGTGGCAAATTGAAGCTCTAACAAGGACCCCTCCCTGTAGTCATGTCTGACGAGAGCTCCTTCAGGGAACCAGCCACAAGAGACATGGTTGGCAGCAAGACTTACTGCTCTGCCAAAGCTGTCGTTGAAATAAATAGGATTAGGGCTGCAGTGACTTCACCATCTGGACTGTGCTAATAACATGCAATTTGCAGCCATGCTGTAACCAGCAAGGCTGAGGGGGCATGTGAGTGAGATGGCCTGGTCACCTTCTGTACGAGTCCGTTTGCTGGAAACCCGGCAGGTCCTAGACCTTGTCCCAGAAGACAGGTCTTAAATCCGCCCCTTACCAGCTTCTTTTGTTTCTTTGTTTTTTGGGGGTATTTTTTTGCGGTACGCGGGCCTCTCACTGTTGTGGCCCCTCCCGCTGCAGAGCACAGGATCCAGACGCGCAGGCTCAGCGGCCATGGCTCATGGGCCCAGCCGCTCCGCGGCACGTGGGATCTTCCCGGATCGGGGCACGAACCCGTGTCCCCTGCATCGGCAGGCGGACTCTCAACCACTGCGCCGCCAGGGAAGCCCTACTAGCTTCTTTTTATGAAGACAAATGCTGGAGGTGATTGAGATTTTGAAGTTCCTGAGTCAGCCAGAGCCCCAGGAAATGTCCTCCATCCTCCCCCAGCCCCTTTCTGAGGTCTCAGTCCCAAGCCTGGGAGCTCTGGAAACCCAGTCAAAGCAGTTGAGAGCTTTCCCGCTGGAGAGCACGGGTGCTGGGGCCTGGCTCCCAGGGGACCTTTGTTCAGTCTCCAGGCGTGCTCAGTATCCATCCTCGACCCGCTGCAGCAGGCCCTGCTGAGGGGTGGCTCCTAAGATGTGGAGCACAAGATGGTGGAAAGACCGCTACCCCGGTCAGTCCCACCCCTTTCCCCGTGGCTTGACCCAGCCCGCTGCTGGCTTCCTTCTGGTCTCTCCCCTCCAGCTCCCTGGCCCTGCTGCGGGAAGCATGGCCTCCTAAGCACAGCACCTGTGGCCCTCCCATGCAGACCAACCTGATGTTGTCCCAGGCCCTGCCCCTTCCGGCCTGAGCAGTGAGTGGTAGGGCTGGCCTTCCAGAAGGGCCGCAGGGCAGAGCGTGCCGTCATCGCATCCTTGAGGCTCACACTCCTGTGAGGACTTTCTGCTCATGGGGGCCACGAGTGAGGCTGCAAGTGAGCAGAGGGGCCAAGGAGGCTCCAGTCCCTCGGGTAGGTGGGCTGCTCTACTGGCCTGGGATGTGATGTCACTGCCTCTGGGTTGCCTCTCTTGCCCCTGCAGAAGCTCATCCCACTGTGGGCCTTCCTGATCCCACAGGGGGTTCCCTTAGTGAGTGAATTGCCCCTGATCTCAGCTCCTCACCTGGGAATTCTCAATACAGAGCAGCAATGAAATCCGGAAGTTTCCTGAAGTCCTATAGGTAAATGACACCACCCAGATTATGCAGATCTAGAGAAATGTCAATAACGATCGCCACCGTTTTTTGAGCCCCTACTATGTGCCAAGCATGACACCAGTGCCCTATTCTCAGTATTAACTCCTTGCCGCGACCATTTTACAGATGAGACCACCAAGGCTCAGAGACGTTAAACAGATTCCTCATCGTGTCATACCAGTAAATGTTGGAGTCACGACACGAATCCAGATGTGTATGTTTGCAAAGTCCTCAGGAGAAGCCGTGAAGTATTTCTGACCTATGCTAGGCCTTGGCAGGTAGCGGGTCCATGGAATAACCCAGTCTGGAGCCTCCCGTTTCATCCTCGGTCCCCACCGGAACCAGTGGGTCTGGGCGCGGGGAGGACAGTAAGAGTGGCAGGCAGGCTGGCAGGCTGGCAGTCTGGGGCTGGTCTGGGGATGGGCTTGCCCACCATGGGGTCCAGCTCATGCTGTTGTGGAGGGAAGTCAGGTCTTAGATGCTAAAGTTCCAAAGATAAAGGGATTTCTGAAGATGACTCCACAAGGCTGGGGTGCTGCTCCCTGTTTTGACAGCTTAGCCATTACCCAGGGGAAGGCCCCTCCCCATGACTGCCCCTGAGATGGTTCCTCGTCTTCCCCTTCCCCCACAAGAAGTACTTTCGGTAGAAGGTGCATGGACTTGAGGTTCAAGTCCCTGATAGGCCACTTACTAGCTGTGTGACCCCAGGAAAGTCACTCAACTTCTCTGAGCCTCAGTTTCCTCCTCTGTGACTGTGGATAATAATACCCATCTGGGGGCTTCCCTGGTGGCGCAGTGGTTGAGAGTCCGCCTGCCGATGCAGGGGACACGGGTTCGTGCCCTGGTCCGGGAAGATCCCACATGCCGCGGAGCGGCTGGGCCCGTGAGCCATGGCCGCTGAGCCTGCGCATCCGGAGCCTGTGCTCCACAGAGGGAGAGGCCACAACAGTGAGAGGCCCGCGTACCGCAAAAAAAAAAAAAACCTATCTGCCTGTTGTTGGGAGGATTTGAGATCTTAGTCATGAAGTCCTCAGCCCTCGGCACACGGGAGACATGATGAGCTGGCATTATTGTCCTGGACCCCTGAGAGGGCAGGACACTGAGGACAGGTTGACCAAGTCCCTGGCAGAGTGTGGAGGATCCTGCACAGTCAGCAAAATTTCCAGCGCGAGCTTGGATGGGTCTCTGGACCCCCAGGCTGCCTGGCTCACAGGGCAGGCCTCCCTCAGCCCACTGAGAGCACCTGCCATGGAGGGCGGCGGTTTCCCTGAGGAAATCTGGTTCAGTGAAGAGGAAATAAGAAACGGCTTTGCGCCGGGCCTCAATCAGGAAGGGCCAGAACAGGGATCTGAACCCAAGACTATCAACTACTTTTCCTTGCCCCAGACAGGAGAGAAGAAGGAAAACGCAAGCTGGCCTGATGGGGCCAGACCTGTGTTTGCTGGGAGCCCAACCCAACAGAGCTTTGTGTGAGGACTGGAGAGAGTGCCCTGCCCTCACCCAGGGTGCCTGACAAGGGCTAGGAGCGCTGGACAGGAAAGGCAGGTTTCCTGCTGGCCTTGGGCTCTGGAGAGGCCAGACCAAGAATTTCCGGCAGAACAGGCCCACTTGCTGCTGCTGCCCCCGGCCGGGGCTGCCGCTCGCAGCCCTTAGACGCGAGCACCCAGCCCAGGACTCCCGCCCCACGGTCACAGTCCCCGAGGGGTCAAAACACGGGAAACTTCCTTCTCCCAAAGAGCGGGAGGGAGGAGACGATGGGCCTGTTGGACCCAGGGCTCTCCGACCTCCCGTCCTTCGCAGGCCTTGCTCCACTTCAGCAGCCGGCGCTTCTCCAGGTGGGCCAGGAGTGGGCACAGCCCGTGTCCACTCATGGGGACGAGGGACAGAGTCCTGGAAGCCCCGGTAGAGAGGGACACATGACAGGAGAAGTGGCTGCTGTGGACGACTGGAGGCCTGGCTGGCCCAGAAATGTCCTTCAGAGGCCACGCTGGCATTGGGCCCTGGATGGCTCCCGCCGCACACCCAGCTCCCCCCACGTGGGGCCCAGCAGGGGCTAAAGGCCACGTTCCCACGCCGCTCCCCCTGGAGCTGGGCCAGGCCCCAGGCAGCGCCTTTCCCTGCCGCCCCAGCTCAGAACCCGGAGAGCCTCAGGGTCTGGCCTGGGGGGAAACAGGCGGTTTCAGGTACCTGCTGACGGGGCCCAGGCAATCAATGCCTCTATGTCCTGAGAGGTCCCACGCTCACAGCCGTGGGTCCAGGACAGACTTGCAGTATCTTCCCATCTGGGCAAACCCCTGGGCTCCTGATGGAAATAGAGAGGTGTCCCCCCGACACTGGCAGTGATGAACTGAATCCCAAGTCCTTGAACATGGCTTCTGGTTGTGGGGTGGGGTGTACTTAAACTACCTGAGGACCTGAATTTGTTTATTCATTCAACGGTTGCACTTCTGCTCGAATGTCAGGACGCTGTGGTTGCCTTAGGGCAAGCGGCCATCCACGCAAACCCTGCAGAGCCCCGGGAGCTGACAGTGAGTTCTCTGTCAATGAGAGGACTAAATGGAGTGGTCCTGAGGGGGCCATCCAGCTGGCAGTGCGCAGTCCTTGGTCACTAAGTCCTGGTCTCTGCTAGGAGGAGCCTTAATCCCTGGGGCTGATTAGGAGAAGAGATTGCAAGTAGCCTTAGCCATTCTGGCTGTCATGGAGGCTGTGCCCGTATGGTCATTGACCGGCTGGCATGATCAGACCACAAGTTGCCAGAGGACACTCTCTAGGGCCCCTGCTCCAGGCCCTTAAGTTGTTGCTTGGCTGGAAGAACCTGACAGTCAAAGATGAGCGGCTCTCCGGGCCCCAGTCCTCCCCCCAGGGACCCCTTACCCGCCACGGCCAGGTCAAGGAAGGACTTGCCCTCTGGCCTCCCATCCACCATGACCATGGAAGCACACACAGGAGAGCCTGAGCTCCTTGGAAGTGTCTAGATGAAGCTTTCCAACAGGAAACCCCAGCAAGGCCTCGGCCGGTGGGGTAAGGACGGCTGGTCAAGGCTCTCTGACCAGGTGGGACCAGGCAGAGCCACTTCAAAGAAGAGCTTCCAATGGCCATCATCAAAAAATCTACAAACAGTAAATGCTGGAGAGGGTGTGGAGGAAAGGGAACCTCGTGCACTGCTGGTGGGAATGTAAGTTGATACAGCCACTATGGAGAACAGTAGGGAGGTTCCTTCAAAAACTAAAAATAGAACTACCATACGACCCAGCAATCCCACTACTGGGCATATACCCTGAGAAAGCCATAATTCAAAAAGAGTCATGTACCACAATGTTCACTGCAGCTCTATTTACAATAGCCAGGACATGGAAGCAACCTAAGTGTCCATCGACAGATGAATGGATAGAGAAGATGTGGCACATATATACAATGGAATATTACTCAGCCATAAAAAGAAACAAAATTGAGTTATTTGTAGTGAGGTGGATGGACCTAGAGTCTGTCATACAGAGTGAAGTAAGTCAGAAAGAGAAAAACAAATACTGTATGCTAACACATATATATGGAATCTAAAAAAAAATGGTCATGAAGAACCTAGGGGCAGGACGGGAATAAAGACGCAGACCTACTAGAGAATGGACTTGAGGATATGGGGAAGGGGAAGGGTAAGCTGGGATGAAGTGAGAGAGTGGCATGGACATATATACACTACCAAATGTAAAATAGCTAGCTAGTGGGAAGCAGCCGCATAGCACAGGGAGATCAGCTCAGTGCTTTGTGACCACCTAGAGGGGTGGGATAGGGAGGGTGGGAGGGAGACGCAAGAGGGAGGAGATATGGTGATATATGTATACATATAGCTGATTCACTTTGTTATAAAGCAGAAATTAACACACCATTGTAAAGCAATTATACTCCAATAAAGATGTTAAAAAATTTATAAAAATTAAAAAAACAACAACAAAGAAGAGCTTCCGTGGCCTCCATAGAAACTGGCTGGCGTCCTGGAGACTGGGCATTCTGGCCTCCTGGCATCCGTCCATGCCCTCGCCCTTACCTGCCACAGCTGCCATCCCTCCTCAAGAGGCTCCTGGGAAGCTGAGCTCCTCTCAACCGAGAGGTGGGGCCCCAGCAGCACAAGGTTCACTGGCACGGGAGGGGCAAAGGCCCCCGGAGAGCAGGGCCAGAGGCTCTTCAGGGTGCAGCCGAGGCCGGATGTTCTGGGCCAGCTCAGGGAGGTCCAGAAGCCTGCACAGGGCCTCCGGGGGAGGTGGGCCCCATGGGGACAGAGCCCTGCCCTCTGGGTCCAAGGACCTGTCAGATCCTGGCAAATCATTGAGCTTGTCAGAGCCTAAAAATCAAGTGAGTCAGGGAGATAAGACACGCAATTAGCCAGAAAACTGGGCGCCTCATGAATCGCTTCGTGTCCAGGCAGCAGATTGCCACCTACATCCCATAGGTGGAGAACTCGCAGCTGACTGGTGGGCGTTCTTCCAGAGGTGAGGGGTGAGATCCTGGGACACGACCTTACTGGAAAGAATGGGGCAGGGAACAACCCAGACACCAAGGCGGCCTGAATAGAGGTTCTAGGGCTGCCCCTCATCTGCTGTGTGACCTGGACAACTTCCTTCAGCTCATCCGTAAAATGGGCCTATAATGCCTGTCCTTCTTTGAGGCTCTGGGGAATATCAAGTGAGCCAAGGGAAGCAGACCTGTTGAGTGAATAGCAGGCTGCTGTGTACATATGCATGTGTGAGTACACACACAGACACACACACACACACACACACACACACACACACACACACACACACGGGAGGAACTGTCCCTCCTGCTGTTGGCGTTGTTATTATCTGGGTCCAGCAGTCCATTTCCCTATAACATGCACTGTCAGGGACCATAGTCGCTGTTAGGGACTAAACTGTGTCTCCTAAAATGGGTATGTTGAAGGCCTAACCCCCAGTTCCTCAGAATGTGGCTGTTTTGGGAGATAGGGTCTTTGAAGAGGTGATTAAGGTGAAATGAGGTGGACCCTAATACAATCTGACTGGTGCCCTTATAAGAAAAGGGAAAGGGCTTCCCTGGTGGCGCAGTGGTTGAGAGTCCGCCTGCTGATGCAGGGGACATGGGTTCGTGTCCTGGTCCGGGAAGATCCCACATGCCGCGGAGCGGCTGGGCCTGTGCTCCGCAACGGGAGAGGCCACAACAGTGAGAGGCCCGCGTACCGCAAAAAAAAAAAGAAGAGGAAGAGACACCAGGAAAGGCCATGTAAGGACGCAGTGAGAAGGTGGCCAAAGAGAGAGGCCTCAAGGGAAACCACCCCTCCTGACACCTTGATCTTGAGCTTCCAGCCTCCAGCACTGTGAGAAAATAAATTTTTGTTGTTCAAGTCCCCCAGGCTGTGGTGCTTCGTTACAGCGCCCCCAGGACACTGGTACCAATAACTCACCTCGCTTGTCCTGGAAACTCCTCTCAAAGCCTCCTCACGGGTGGTACTTCCTTGGACCTGGGCCCTGCTAGGCAGGGGCAAGCTCCTCTCCAGCCCTCACATTTGAGGTGGGGTCACCCTCACCGTCTCCTGTAGGACGGCTCCTTCCCAGCCAGACCAACGACCCTCTCAGGGGTCCCTGGCACTTAGACCCCTCTCTGGCCAGCAGCCTGCCAGCTGGGCCTGCACCTGCACAGCGGGGGCCTGGGGCCAGGTGTGGGTGCCTCCAACTGTACCGCTTCTGGACCCTCAGCCCACGTGGCCTTATTCTTTCTTCTGGCTCCTGGCCAGATTGAGAACCCCTTCAGAAAGGCTCAGCAAGTATTCCCTGAGGCTGGCATCTCCAAATTCTTCCAGAAATCCAGCTATGGTTTCCATTCCTCGTCTAGCTGACCAGGGCATTCAGGAGGATCCTGGAGGCAAAGGAGAGGTGGGAACAGATGCAGGATCCAGTGGACAGGTGTGAGGGCCCATCTGCCTGCAGGCCCGGGCCCCCAGGGCCAGGTCTTCATCGGTACATCCTTCAGCCTGAACCAGGCCGTGAGCCTGGCTGGAAGCAGCAATGCCTTCTCGGCATGACCCCTGACCGGCTGACCTCTGATGTTGCAGTCGCTGAGGTGGCCGTTCTGCTAGGAGGGTCCTAGTCTGAGGTCAAGAGCCTCACCACTGCTGGCGAGGAGCAGAGGCCAGGGCTCCGGAGGCTACTCTGGCCATCGAGGGGTCACGACCAGGAGGTCATGAGAGAAGGTGGTCAAGCTGGTGCCCACCACAGTGTCCAGAACTGAATTAACACCAGGCCCTTTGTACCAGACTCAAGGAAGGAAAGGACCTGCGTTCTCTCCTCAGTCCCCGAGGACACTGTCTGCCTTCCCTGCCCTTCCAGGAAAAAGTTCCCGTGTACCGGGAGACCTTCCGGCTCTGCCAGAGCCGCTTTTGATCACCCCGGCTGCGCTGCAGGGAGGCAATGGCGGAGGGGCTGGTCAGTCTAGCCGGGTCTGAGCGAGGGTTTTCATCCCTTGACGGATGGTCGCCCTGATGTGTCCACTCATTCATTTATTCAATCAGAAACTACGAAGCATCTTTCTGACCCAGGCTCTGTGCTAGGCTCTGGCCCAGGGTGGGTGGGAAAGCTGTGGAAAGGCCCCATGGTTTGCACAGGGATTTATGACTAACGTGAGGGATGAGTAGCCCTTTCTCCAGAGGCGGGCGGGCGCCTGACAAGGAAGGAGACACGCACGCTCCCCAATAGAACTCCTCTGAGAAGCTCTCTGTGGCCGGGCTGTTTGTCTTCCAAGCACACTGGGGGCCAGGGCCTAGCCCCACCCTGTGTTATCTTTGTGTTCCCAGGTCCTCCACGTGGGAGTGGTTACTCTAGGCTGTGCTGGGGGGAGTGAAGAGGGTTGGGTGAGCAGAGGTGAGCATTCGATACAATGACCTTACCCTTCTAGCCCATCCCCAGGTGGTCCCCCCAGACAACGAAGGGGCTGGTGTTTCTTGAGCGCTGAACACGCCAGGGGCTGGCAGTGGTGGGACAGAGCTCTCGGCTGACGTCGGCCAAGGTCATCAGGGGCATCGGGACACTTCATCCTCTTGCTCAGGCCCCAGCCCTGGGTTACCCAAAGACCATGTATCTTAACTCTCTGCCTCGTCTGTGCCTACAGCCACGTGGCTGAATATGGCCTCTCACCATCATCCCCAAGTCCTGTGAACTCATCTCAATATATCCCGATCCCTCTTTTCTGCTCCATCTCCATTCCTGCCACAGTCTCACCCACATGGCTCTTAGGGTCTCCCAATCCTCTTGTCCCCTACAATCTAGCCTACCTTCACAGCCAGAGTGATTTTTAGAGTAAATGATATCATTTCACTTCCCTGTGGTTACTGGAATAAAATCTGGATTCCTTACCGTGGCCTGTAGTTCTGTACAAAATAGGGCCCCTCCCGGCCTCTCTCACCATCCCTTCTCTACATCAGCCATCAGCCTATTGTTCAAACTCGGGGAGCAGGACATCGTTCCACCTTACGGAGAGCTCTGCAGCTCCTCCCCTCCTTAGAATATTCTCCCCCCAGATTTCGTCTGTCTCAGTACAAGCACCACCTCCTTAAAGCAGCATTCTCTGACCGCTCCAGGCTCTCTCGCGGCATCATCCTGATTTGTTCTTTTTTTTTTTTTTTTTTTTTTTTTGTGGTACGCGAGCCTCTCACTGTTGTGGTCTCTCCCGTTGCGGAGCATAGGCTCCGAACACGCAGGCTCAGCGGCCATGCGCGGCATGTGGGATCTTCCCGGACCAGGACACGAACCCGCGTCCCCTGCATCGGCAGGCGGACTCAACCACTGCGCCACCAGGGAAGCCCTGATTTGTTCTGTTTATAACACTTACTGTCACTGAAATTATCTGTTTTGAGTATTTTTTTTACTTGTTTTCTCTCCCCCACTAAGATAGAAGCTCCAGGAGGGCAGGAAATTTCTCTATCACTGTCGCTGCCACAGCTCCTGCATCTGGAAAAGTGCCTGGCACACTCGTGGGTATTCAATACATTGCTGTTGAATAAATGAACAAACGGAGACCAGGAAGTGGGAATAAAACCAAAACAGAATCTGACATGGTCCCAGCCCTGGGGGCTCCAATATGGGGGCATGGTGGTGAGAAATGGGCATTTAAAATGCAACGTGATAAGCATTTCTGTAAATGCCAGGACCACTGCTGTGGCGCCCCTGGAAGAGGCACCTACCCAGAGTGTGTGTGAGCATGTGGAGGGCAGGCTTCCTGGGGAAGCCATGTCCAAGTTGAGATTTAACAGATTGTAAGCTGGTGCAGGGGAGGGAGCGGCGCTTGTCTCAGGCAGGGACACCTGAACCTACAGAGAGCCAGAGGGAGAGAGAGCACAGGGAGGGGGTTCTGAAAACAGCACCTGCAGAGCATCTGATGTGCCCAACTGGAGAAGGGCTGTCTTCACTTCCTCCCTGGGCTACTTGCGGGAGGGGATCCAGATCACTCATTTATTCCTTGAACTCTAACCACTGGGCTCTGACAACAGGCCAGGGCCTGGGCTAGGCACTGGGGAGGCAGAAATGAAGGGGCTCAGTCCTCTGTGGGTAAAGAGACAACGCTGAGCTATAATGATAAAGCAAGTCCCAGCCCAAGACCACAGCACTAGGCCCCAGCCCCTGGGTGCAGAAGGTACTGCTGGGTCCTCCTGCCACACATGTGCCTGGGCTTCGAGGCTAAGGCAGGAACACTCCTGCCAGCCCTGCAGGGACTTGTCCCTGAACTGGTGCTGCTGCCTGAGGAGCCTGCATTTCTGCTCCTTCCTGCGCACGCTCGCTCACCACACACTCAGGCACACACATCACCTCTGGTCTGACCTCACACAGGCCCCCACATCTTCACACATTCACTCACTCCATCCTAGTGTGCAGAAACCGCTCACACATCACACTCCCGCCCTCCGGGAGGAAGAAGCTCCTTCGCTACTTGGGAGGACCCAACACACTTATAATATTACAGACAAAAGCAGCACTAGGTAATGTAATCTGAATGATATATATCACACGATGGGGTGATTCAAGCAGGCTTCCTGGAAGAGGAGAATTTGAGCCAGGGCTTGAAGAAAGTTGTGAACTGGTGAAAAAGAAGAGAAAAGAGTTTGTTTTAAAGACACAATTAAGCAAGCTCTTCAGGCTACAAAAAAAAACGATAATATATCGACCCATGGAACTGATAAGTCAGGGTTGGTGTGGCTTCAGACAGTCTTGGATCCAGAGGCTGGAATGATTCCAACAGAGCTCTGTCTCTGTCTCTCTCACTCTCCTTTTTTTTTTTTTTTTTGGCCAAGCCATGTGGCTTGTGGGATCTTAGTTCCCCAACCAGGGATTGAACCCAGGCTCTCAGCAGTGAGAATGCAGAGTCCTAACCACTGGACTGCCAAGGGATTCCCTCTCCCTCTCTCTCTCTCGCTCTCTCTCTATGTATTTCCCAACAGGGTTCTCACCACATGGGAGGCCAGACCTACCTTAGCAATTCAAGTGGACAGAAACTGTCCCTCCCAAGAGCTCTAGCAGAAAAAGGCTTGGAGGACTCTGACTGGTCTCATCTGAGGTCGCATGCCCATTTCTGAAACAATCCTTGTGGTCAGAGATATGGAGGTCTCTGATTGGCTAAGCCTGAGGCATGTTCTTACTTCTCTAGCAGGCCTGCCCCATCCAAACCACATGGAATGAGTTTCCTAAAGGAAAAGAAGGGCTCTGTAATCAGAAATGGGGTATGGGTACTAGAGAGGTAAATTAACAGAGGTCAAATACCCCTTCCTTAAATATCAGCCCCTCCCTTGGTTATAGCACTTACTTTTTTTTTTTAATGCTTCCACGTAATTTATCCAGTTTGTTTATCAGGAGATAATCTTGAGCTGGGTATGGTTATTACCCTTGTTCTACTAATGAACAGAGCACTTTCAGACATTGAACTTGATTTTTCCGTTCTACTATCATAGAATAGGCCAGAGAATCACCTTGGAGTCCGTTGAAATCATCTTCTCTAGAAGCACAAAAGACCTTGGGGCTCTGGGGTAAAACCTCCTCAGAAGAGGGAAGTTGGGGGCGGGACAGGGGGGACTGGCTCTTGACAATGAGGTGTCTTTGGGGCACCCAAGTGGAACAGCCCAAGAGCCAGTTGGGTATATGAGCCTGGAGCCTCTCCCTACAATGACCAGACATCACTGCCATGGTCAGAGCTTCTTTTCCCCGTGTGTTAAAGTAGACAGTCAAGGAGCATCCATTCAGAGCGCAGGGGCTGAAGCCCTGAGCACAGGCAGCATGTGGGGGTGGGGTGAGGGGATTGCTGTACACGAGGAGATCTGCCTGGGTTTGCTCCCTCTGTGCCAGGGAGAGCCAAGGTCAGCCCAGGAACCCCAGCCCAGCTGAAAGGACCTCTAGACCAGAATCTATCACTGACCACTGACCACGTCTCTCCTTAGTGCCTCAGCTATCACCACTAATACTGCAGGGCTGTGTAAGCTGGTCTCCAAGATGGTCCCCAATGATGCCCACCTCCCAGCATTCATGCCACAATGCAGTCCCCTCCCCACTGAAGGTAGGCAAGCTGGTGACACACACTGTTCAG
This sequence comes from Leucopleurus acutus, assembly GCF_964270905.1. NCBI lineage: Eukaryota > Metazoa > Chordata > Mammalia > Artiodactyla > Delphinidae > Leucopleurus > Leucopleurus acutus. Next base: position 42,273,766 of record NC_139154.1, read on the forward strand.
CAGAAGTGATTCCATGACAGTTTCAGCCGAAGTGATTCCATGACAGTTTCAGCCTTAGTCCTTATGAAGAATGGCAGCTTCCGCTTCCTCTTTCTTGGGAGGTTCGCTTTTGAGATCCCTGAGTCACCACGTAAGATGGCTGGCTACATGGCTGAAGGGACCATGTGGAGAGGCCACATGGAGAAGAAAAGAGGCCCAGATGACCCAGCATCTTCGTTCAGCCTCTAGATGACTCCAGCCCCTGCCTTTACCTGAATGGCCCTCATGAGAGACCACCAAGCAAGACCAGCATCTGAACCCAATCAACCAGAGAACCACAAGAGATAATAAAATAGTTGTGCACTTCTCTGGTGGCACAGTGGTTAAGAATCTGGCTGCCAATGCAGGGATATGGGTTTGAGCCCTGGTCCAGGAAGATCCCACATGCCTCTGAACAATTAAGCCCGTGCGCCACAATTACTGAGCCTGCGCTCTAGAGCCCGCGTGCCACAACTACTGAAGCCCACGCGCCTAGAGCCCGTGCTCCGCAACAAGAGAAGCCACCGCAATGAGAAGCCCGCACACCGCAACGAAGAGTAGCCCCTGCTCGCCACAACTAGAGAAAGTCCACACGCAGCAACGAAGACCCAACGCAGCCAAAAATAAATAAATAAATAATTTAAAAAATCTATCTCTCTATATATATAAATAAAATAGTGGTTGTTTTCAAGCCACTGAGTTTTGGAGTGGTTTGTTATGCAGTGATAGACAACAAAAACAATCTCCCTATTGGAGGGATAGGCTGGTATTCCTAAGTCTTGTGCTGCCTTCCTTCCAGCCCCCGAGACCTAACATGGTTAAGTCAGGACCATGTGAATAATCATGTTAATAACCATTCTGAGCAGGCTGGCTAGTTTTTAGGATAAGTACAGGAAGCGGTGCACACATGTTGTCAGATTCTAGGACTGAGGTTCCAAAAGACACACAAAACCCTGTTCCCACAGGGCTAGAGACAAAAGTAGGGGACGGGCTGGCTCCCCGGCTCCATCTCTGAGTGCTGGCCCGGAGAAGCAGATGGCAAGGCTCAGATGCCATTCCGATGCCCTTGCACAGCTCTGAGATTGGAGGCTGTGGTATAGTGGGATAGGATGGGTGAGCCACTTCCCACCCTAGTTCACAGGGAAGTGAGCCATCTGAGCGTAGCTCTGCCATCTTGGTGCCGCCTGGGTCCCCATTATATTCCCCCAGCACACTAGACCCAAACCCTCTGCTGCGATCTCCGTGCTTCATCTGTCCTGGACCAGCTTTTTCCTGATTCCCATCCTTTATAGACCCAAGCATCATCCTGCAACTATAATCCCTTCTCTGCTCTGGAGAATCTTTCCTTCTGTTTTCCCCAGATCTCCAGGATCACGGGGTCATTGTCGTATGTGGCCTGTATTCACTGAAATGTGTCATGTGTGACTCTTGTCCCACTACCAGACCGTGAGCTTCTAAAGAACAGGGACTACGGCTTCATTTTCCCTCTAACACATTCATTAGTGAATTTGTTCGGTCTCTCAGCAATCCACCAGGTGCCGGAGCCTCTGTTCTGTTCTGGGACATAAAGCAAAAGAGTATTGTCCCTGCCCTTGAATCATATTTGATCTATTGTCCAGTTGGACAGTCAGGTGTGGAAACAATTATTGCAATAAAGTATATTACCTGCGATAATATGATGCTGGAATGGAGGTGTGTACACAATGCAGCAGGAACACAGGCGAGTCCCCAAGGCAGCCTTGGGCGAGATAAATTCACCAGGGATTGTTGCATGCCAGGCTTTGTGCTAAGTGCTTCATTTATTTTATGTTTTCATTATTTTGAAGTGCTTAAAAGTGTGAACTATCATTATTTTAGAATAGATAAATATTAGACAAACTACAGAATTCAGAAGGTGCAAATGCCACCCTTTGAGCCTTTCCAGAGGAGCACACCTTTGCCCAGATTTTGTACCTTCCAGATATACTACATTTTATGCAGAAGTCTGAATGTGCACCCACGCACACACACTCACAGTTTTTACGTAAATGATCACACAGTATTCTGCATCTTGGATTGTTTTTTTTTATGTGAAAATCTTGAAACTCATTTCATATCACTGTAGAAATTCCTCATTCTTGGCTAATATCTGCACAGTGTCAGTATTCCATCATATGAAGATATATAATTTGTTTAACCATTTGCCTATCAATGGCTGTTCATCCTTATTCTAACTGTTCACAATTACAAATAATGCTACAGTGAATAACCTTGTGCAGGTATTATTTTGAACAAGTGTCATATATTTCCAGGATAAATTTATAGAAGTGCAATTGTTGGGTCAAGGGTAGCTAAATGTTTAAGAACATTTAGTTCTTAAAAACGTACCACTAAACCCCATAAAGATTTTCCTCTAATCTCCTAATAGAACCCCCTTCCGCCATCGCCTAAGAGCCTAGCGGGCAGAGGAGAGGAGGAAAAAGACAACACTTTCTTTTAAAATGCTTCTCTCTTTCCTTCTTTATCTTTTAAATATAAATGTAAATTTCATATACAAATATGAAATATAAATTTCATGTACAAATGTATATTATATATAAAGTATAAATAAAATTTAATACAATACCATTTAATAATACAAATATGAAATTTATAGATTTACATAAATAACAAATTTAAATATAAAATTCAACAAGGGGGCACGTGGTCTGGGAGCCACTTGCAGCCGCCTTGGGACCGCAGGGCAGAGTCTGACCGAGGAGGAGGACAGGAAACCTGGCCCAGGTTCCCCGGTCAGAGTCCTGGGTGGTGTCTCGTCTGCAGCAAGTTCAGGCTCGTAAGCCAACCTGTGGCATTTTTGTTTATGCCGGTTTGGTTGGGCTTTTCTGTCACTGCCTCCAGAGCAGCCTGCCCGATGGGCGACCCGGATCCAGCGCCGGTGGAGCGGCTTCCCTGGGGGAGAGGATGTTTATGGCCGTGACACCTGGAGGGTCAGGAGGGGCTAAGCAGGCAGGTCAGGAGCAGGGAGGTGCCCAGACAGAGGAAGGGACAGCTGCCTGCAGAGGTGGGGAAGCAGCAGGAAGTCTGAGAGCTGGCGTGGTTCCGAGCGCTGCGGTTTCCCTTGTGAGGATGGGTGGATGCGGGCTGGGACGGGTTGGGCGGTGCGCACCACAGGCCCTTTGTAATTGGTTTGATTCATCTTCATCTTCCGCACGAAGTGACCAGAGTTTCACCTGCAGTGATCACAGGTGTGACTGAAAAATCGGTTTCCTGTGCCCTCTATGCAGCCCCACCCAGGGTTCAGACCTCTGAGACCCACCGCCTGACTCCTCGGCCTGGTGGCCCCAAAAGGCAGCCACCTGTGGAGACCTGGCATCAGACAGCCCCCACAGGGCCACACTGGGGCGTCCATGCTGGCCCCCCGAGGGAGAAGCCTGGCAAGGAGAAAGGCCATGGGCGTGCCAGCCTCTGCCCCGCCGTGGGTGGGTGTGCATGTGTGTGCACACAGGCCGTGTGCACACAGGAAGCCAATTACCCTCTCCCCATCAAGCCCTCAGGAATATTCTCAGTATTTACTATTCCTCCTTATCTCAGGGGGCCCTCCGGAGCCTTTGACCCCATACCCTGGTGAGACAGGAAGGGAAACGACAGGGGCTGGGGGAAGAGGAATTTGCCCTCCTCTGTGTCTCAGGACTCCAGGCATCCAGGGGAGCAGGCTCTGCCACCCCAAATTGCCACTAGCTGGGCCCAAGCCCTGTCGTCATCCCTGCACCTACAGCAGGCCCCCGGTCACTGCCTCCGGTCACTTCCCACCAGCCCATCTTCCACGTCGATCCTCCTGAAATGTCACTCCCCTTCGCATCACTCTGCTGGGCCACCTTCAGATGAAGCCACATTCTCTTCTATGACTCAGAAGGCCCTTGGTCATCCCGGCCTACCTGTCTGCCCTCATTTGTCCCTGTTCCCACCTCATTCTGGGCCCCAGGCACGATGTCCCACAGCCGTTCCCCAAAAGCACCGTGGCTCCTGTATTAGTCCCTACAGATGCTGTAACCAATGACCACAGACTAGTGGCTCCAAACAGCACCGGTTGCTCATCTTCTGGTTCTAGAAGTCAAAAGTCCAAAGATGGGTCTTAGGGGCCAAAATCAAGGTGCCAGCAGGTCTGTGTCCTTCTGGAAGTTCTAGGAAGGAATCCATTTCCTTACCTTTTCCAGCTTCAGAAATGCCACCTGATTCCTTGGTTCGTGACCCCTTCCTCCATCTTCAAAGACAGCAGTGTGGCATCTTCCAATCTCTTTTTTTCTGACCTCTGTTTCTGTGTTGCCTCTTTTCAATCTGACACTCCTGCCTCCCTCTTATAAAGGCCCTCGTGATAGCATTTAGGGCCAACACAGATAATCCAGGCTAATCTCCCATCTCAAGAGTCTTAATTTAATTACATCAGCAAAGTCTCGTATTCACAGGTTCTGGGGATCCGGACGTGGACATCTTTGGCGGCCAATATTCTGCCCGTCACAGATCGCTCGGAGCTCTGGCGCGTTCCAGTCCCTCTGCACTGTGATAGGCAGAATAATGGCCGGCAGAGGGGCTGTACAGTGCTGGGGTTCTGAGGCAGGCCAGGCTCTGCTCACCGAGCTGTGTGCACAGGCCGGGGCTGCCTACTCCCAGAGGGGCACCTTTGTCTAATTCGCACAAAGGCACCATATGGGCCAGGAAATGCCCTGCTTGCAACACCCAGCCCGCAACACCCAGCCCTCCCACCCGTCCCTCCACCCGGCCGCAAGCTACTCGTGCCTCAGGACTCAGCTCAGTCAGGACATTTCCCTAACTCTCCTCTGTTCTCCACCCACACTCCCAGCTAAGTCAGTCACATCCTCTCGGGGCTCCCACTTCATCCTGTACTTTCCCTATCCTAGCACCTACCACAGGACACTGGGAGTGTCTGTCTGTGAATCTACCTGGGCGAGATCGGAGCCAGGGCCAGAGCCATGTCTTCTTCCCCAGGCCCTGCCATCTCTATTCCCAAGGCAGAAGCCCCCTCTGGGGTCTTCCAGCTCCTGCCTTCCTTGTCCCCAACTATGTGCAGCCTCAGGTAGGGCTACAGAGGCCCCTTGAAGGAGGCAGGAAGGAAACAGAGGTGGTCCTCACCTCACCTGGAGGGGGTGGGCGGCGGGCCCCTATGCAAGGAACTGCAGAGCAGACAGAGAGCAAGCTGAGGACCTGCTGCCAGGGGAGCCCAGCCTGTGGCAGGGAAAGCGGAAAGCGTTCAGAGCAGAAAGTCCTTTGCTTTATAAAGGTCCAGGCTTCTTTTCTACTCCACAAACTTCCCCAAATCTGGAGTGTCACGTGGCCACTTGATCCAATTGGGTAAGGGGAAACGGCAGGGGACCACCAGTCGGGGGCAGGAGAGCAGCTGGGAGCCTGTGGCTGTCATTCACAAGACAGTGAGTGCCGAACCAGGAGGTGCGGCTGGCAAGGAGGGAGCTGGCGGCACTGGGTGACGGACGGGAGGAAGACGGGATGAAGGTGAAGGGTGAGTGGACGTCTGTGACCCAGGACATGGGCTTACACACCCATATACAAGGCTACGCACCGCGTCCCCAGCGCGGCCGTCTTAGTTTGGGAAACCCCATAAGCAAAGCCTAAGACAAGGACTTGGGTGCAACTGGTTTGTCTGGACTATGATTCAGGAAAGGGCCAGTTACTGCCCTAGGCGCCTGGGACTCAGTCTTCTCGGCGACCCTCGTCCTGGTGGAGGAGGAGAGTCGGGGGCATCTCTCCACGAGCTCCCTGACCCCCAGTGTTGAGGGTGGCCCCTGAGACCATTAACCACCCTCCACTTCTGGGTGCTGCCTAGTTTTCTGTAGCTTCAGAGAAAACCTTGAAGCCAAACAGCAGAGACCAGCTGCAGCAGCTTAGGAGGGACCTGAGTAATGTGCCCGGAGGTGTCCGCCACATCTGTGCGAAAGCTGGGCAGGTCGGGGTGCCGTGGCCAGGCTCCCAGAGCGTCTGCTCCATCCACACACCTCGATCCCCCTCAGCGCACACCCGCTGCTCCTCTGAAGGGGCAACAGAGCCAGGAGCTCCCTGCTGCCCTACGCCACAGGCCAACCTGGTGTCGGGGAGAAATGTGTCGTCTGGTGTGGTGCAGCACATCTTTGAGTGGACAAGAGGGGCCCAGGACCTGGTGTGGATGGAGAAGTGGGGAGAGTGGGAAGCCTCAGTGGCTCAGACCAGGATACTGAGAAGCCTCTGGGGTGTTGCCTGGACCCCATGGCAGCATGAGGGCTTGGAGAGGGGAGTGGGTGGTGGAGCAGAGAAGTGAGAAGGGCACTGAGTGGGAGGCATCCAAGCAACAAGGAGGGAAGCTGGCTGTGGGGAGAGAAGGCCACCGAGAATTCCCACACCGAGGAGGACGTGCCTGGGGGGCTTGAAGGAGAGGGTTTTGGGTTAAACGGCAGCTTACACACATCTAGTTTCACTTTTCCCCACCATCTCACTAAAACAGTAGAGAGGAAGGATGAAGAAAACAGAAGAGAAGATAACAGCAACGAAACTTGGGAAGCTTACGCAGCTTCCAGAAATGGAAGGTAGGAGAGAAAAGGTTTAAACTGTCAGAGGATTAGTCAAGGAGAGTCAATATTGAACTAACTGAAATTACAGAGAGAAGAGCCTGGGTAAGGTATGAAAATAGACCCATGCCAAGCATACCAGGGGCAAAGATAGAATTCTGCAAGCTTAAGAGGTGGCAGAAAACAGGTCATGTGCCTAGGATGAGGGATCAGAACGGCTTTGATGGTCTCATCAGCAATGCTGGCATGTAAGAAGACAGGAAGGACACCCAAACAGTAGAGGGAAATGCCCTCCAATCTAGAATCCTCCATCTGGCCAAATGACCAATTATGTGTAAGAATAGACACTTTTAAATTTTATTTATTTATTTAGGCGGCACCACGGCTTGCAGGATCTTAGTTCTCTGACCAGGGATTGAACCTGGACGCCAGCAGTGAAAGCGCTGAGTCCTAAACACTGGACCGCCAGGGAATTCCTTAGACCTTTTGTTTTTTTTTTTTGGTCGTGCCGTGCGGCATGTAGGATCTTAGTTTCCCAACCAGAGATCGAACCTGTGCCCCCTGCAGTGGAAGCACAGAGTCTTAACCACTGGACCTCCAGGGAAGTCCCCCTAGACGCTTTTAGATATGTGACATCACAAGAAAACTCCCTCCCAGGCAACCTTTCTCAGGAAACGACCGGAGAGGGTGCTCCCCAAGCTGAGAGTGAACTAAGGGAAGAGAAAGGACACAGGAGCCAGGAGGACCAACCCAGAAAGGAGGAAGGGCCACCACTGGAGGAGGTGCCAGAAGACATGGCTGCAGAGCAGAGAAGGCAGTCAGTCCCCACCGGGGTAGGGAAACTCACCAACCTGAGGACAGAGACCTGGGCGAGCCTGGCCCAGATCTGCTCTGCCCCGGGCTTGCCTCCACCGTGTGCTTGTGAAATGCATGCCCTCCCCTTGTGGCTGGAGGCCACCCCACAGGAGTTTCTGATTTGTCCTGAGAACAGGATATAATGATCTTCAAAGGGTCCACAGCCCTGCCACGTGCCCCACTATGGGGAGCCGTGCCTCCCTTTGCTCCCCCATTGGCTTGTCCAGCTATGTCCCCAGAAAAGGCTTTAGGAGATTGTCCAGGTGCTGAAGCCACACCACGGCCCAGGGACTCTGTCCAGCTCATCTCCTCTAAGTCTTCAGCTAACACTAGAAGCGTTTTAATTAGATGTAAGGCTGGTGTTTGCCCCTCGGGGCTTCAATTCTGGCTCTGTCCCCTCTCCGTCCCCTAATCCTTTCTTTACCCTCTCCACCCTGCTCCAAGCCCAGGAGGCTGACCTCTACAAGTGGCTGATGGGCTCCTTTGTGCACTGGGCCCTCTGGTGTCCGCTTGGGTCCGGACAATGGAAGTACCAGCAGGACATGGAAGGAAGGAGGATAGTAAGGTCAGGCAGTACTGGCTCTGACCCCTTCCTGTCCCATCACAGGAGGTTGTTTTCCCCTCTCTTCAAGACCAGTGCAGGGGTATCTCCTAGGACCACGGCCCTCCCTCTGGGTTCTGCCAACCGCTCCTCCTCTTGGCCCCTCCGGCCTAAGCGTGCAAGCGGCTCCCCACTGCTACCAGCCCTGGGCCCCCCACCATCCTGCCTGAGTTTCCCTTAACTCTGTTCACAACTTGTAAACGGTCCCTTCAACAGTCTCTCCGAGGTTCCTGTTTTGTGCTGTCTATCTCCTGCCAGGGTGCTGACAGATACACACACTAAACAGTATGCTATTTGCAGGGGAAAGTATATGCGTAGAAAATCTAAGGAAAAGGAAGTCAAGTTGGGGGGAGGGAGGAAGGTATGATCAGGGAGTGGCTCCCAAAAGACCTGTAAGTTACAAGTAATACTCAGTTTGACGGGCTCACAAGTGTTCACCTTATGATTATTCTTCAAATTGCTCTGTCTTATACACTCTCCTGAACGTATAAAATATTTCACAATAATGATTGTTTACAAGGGGGACATGGGATGCTTCTGGAGGGCTGGAAATACCCTATTTCTTGACCTGGTAGATTGTTACATAAGTGTTCACTTTATGATAATTTATTATAGTGTATATTTATGTTTTATGTATTTTTCTATGTGTTATATATTTCACAATACAAATTTTTAAGCAAAAGAAGATGGTCTACCACATTGTTTTGTGATGTCATCTATCCTTTCTTGCTCCCAAATTTCAGTAAATTCTGCTACATAGCCTTGTGTTGGTGATCTCAGCCTTGTGTTGGTGGTCCTTTGGGGAATAGAATCCCCCCAGGGCGAGAGGGATTCTGGGCAGGGGTGATGCAGCACAGAAAGAGAGGAAAGGAGAACAGTAGAGACTTCTAGCAAAAGCAGAACCTTGGAGACAGAAGATACCAGAGTAAACTTAACTGTCCCCAAGATACTGGGAGGGAAGACATCTTGGGATCCTCGCCTTATGTGTGATAGGGACTCAAGTCAAGCATTTAAATATTACAGAAAAAGGTAATCCCCTAATTCTGGAGAATATGGAGGTATCCTAAAAACTCAAAGATGGTTTACATGGGAGCAAATAAAACAGTGGTTGTGGACATGTCTTAGGAGTGCCAGGTGGTTTGAAGCCTTAATAACTGTTAGTATTGTCTGGGATTCTTTCTCTGTCCCCTTCTGGGATGAGTTTTACTAAGAGTGGTAGGGTCTTTGCAGGAGGGCAGGTAAACCAGTCAGGGATTCTAGTTGTAAACAATACGATTTACTCCAGCTAGATAACACAGAAAAGTGTTATTAAAAGGTATCATGAGGGGCTTCCCTGGTGGCGCAGTGGTTGAGAGTCCACCTGCCGATGCAGGGGACACGGGTTCGTGCCCCGGTCCGGGAAGATCCCACATGCCATGGAGTGGCTGGGCCCGTGAGCCATGGTCCAGAGCCTGTGCTCCACAGCGGGAGAGCCCACAACAGTGAGAGGCCCGCATACCGCAAAAAAAAAAAAAATAAAAGGTATCATGAGGCTCACAGAGCCTCCAGGAAGCCAAAGAGTCAGACTTGGACGCTTGGAGCCAAGAGCGATACCCAAGCCACGCAACAGGGGCTGCCCAGAGAAGATAAAATGATGCCAGCACACCACAGACAGCCCTGCTCTAGTGACGGCCCCCAAACTGCCACTGCTGCCCTGAGGGGCTGGATGTCCCCACTGCCGTGCTTTCCAGTGGTGGACCCTTACCAGTCCCAGGCAGGGACATGTGAACAGCAGATCCTGGTCACAGTGACTGCCCCTCAGGAGGCACGGAAGCGAGCTCTGGCCTGTACCTTGACTGGGAGGGACTCACATGTGGAAAATTCTCCAGACATAGGAATTGACTGCAAAAGATACAGTAAGGCACATGCCAAATACTTACCGTTGGAAGGGTAGAGCAGGCGATTGGGTGGAGGGAGTTACTTTTGAGTCCAAGACAGCAGGCAGGAAAGCAGGACTGAAGGGAGCTGGCTTCCCAGGGACTCTGGTCCTGGTTGGGCAGGGCAGACGGGGGCTGGGCCCCACCCCCTATCCTCAGGTCCTGCCTGGACCGTGGCTGCAAGACCACCCTAGCTGCTCTCCATGTCTGAAGCCCTGCCACCCTCATTCAACCGGCCACCACTCACCCCCAGGAACCGGGACCGCAACCCTGGTCCTACCATCTTCCGTCTTACTGTGCTGTCCATGACCCACTCCCAGGTCCTGACTGAGGGACCAGAGGCTGAGGACGGTCACATAGGAGCAGCTGATGGAGGCTGGGTTGCAGCTCCCAGGAAGGTTCTCTGTGTGTCGCAGAGCATTTGGGGGTCTGAGGACAAGGTTCCGGAGAGGAGGAGGGCTGGGGGCGAATGCGGACAGAGTTGAGGGAGCACCTGGGGCCTGATCGAGCAGGCGGCAACCCTAAATGACAACGAAAGGGCATCGCTGGGCCAGGATGTGCACAGAGCTTCCAGGAAGTGGGCCCTGCAGCCCCCAACCTCCAAGTCTACCTGTCCTGTGCATCACTGTGCTACTGGACTGGGGGCTTTGGTGCAATGACGGGAGTCAGGGCCCAGAGACAGAGGAGACTTGGTAGGGAGAGAAGCAGGGGAGGGAAGGCGGCCTTCTAGGACGTGGAAGTATTGAAGGACTTCCAGGACGCTCCAGAAAGCCAGGAGAGGTAGGAATCATCTGTGGCCAATTTCCAGCTAAGCCCAATCTGTGTAAGAGAGGACCTTGACGCTGAGGCTCTCAGACCCGCCGGAAATGGCCTTGCTCCCGAGATGCTCCGGGGCTGGGCTTCCCATGGGAAAGGCAGTAACTTGGCCATGGAGTAAGGGGGCCCTGCAGGGTCAGCTCACGTCTCCCTAGTCCTGGGACAACCGGGCATTCCCTTCCCTGTTGCCCCAACTCAGAGCTCAACTCAGAAACCCCAGGGCCGTCGGGAGACCACCACCTCGCCCTCGGGAGACAGGACAGCGTCCCAGCCTCCTCTGCAGGTCTTGGAGGCAGACAGGCTTCCCATCTCCCAGGTTACCCCCGAGTCTGCAAAGGGCCTTTGCGTGACACTTGGTCCACGTGAGGTTAGACGGGGGAGGGAAGAGGTCAGGGTCAGGGTCAGGGACGGGTCAAGGCTGGGGAGGGGTTGCAGGGAGGATGATCCTTTGGAGCTGTTAATTCTTCCTCCTGGTCTCCATGTTCGTGAGGCCCCAGAGCAGGAGAAAACTCCAGACACCCCCTGTCCTCCTCCCAGACCCCCGCACCCCCAGAGGCATCATTCATGGAGGCGGGGATCGGGGGCCGGGGGCCGCGATGGAGACCTGGTGAGCACCAGCCTGGCTGTTGCCAATTAAGACCCAGGAATTCCCTGCCCCTAACTCGAGGCTCAGATCCAAAGACCTTGGCCCTTAGATGTGGGGCTCCAGACCGTAAGTCAGGAGCCCAGCCTCCAGCTAACGAGCTGCCCTGGCTCCGACCAGAGCGGGATTCCGGATCCTGTTTCACTCCGGGGAGCAGCCAGCCCAGAGTGAGGGGCCGGGGAGGCTCTGGACCCCAGAGCACCTGTCCTCACACAGCACCCAGCTTTGCTCAGGAAATCCTGGGGTCAGTATCTGGGGGAACATGAGGAATCACACTTGGTGCCCTGGGCAGCTCCCGCCCCTCCGGGCTCCAAGAGCGGCTCTCAGTGCCCACCGTCTGGCCCCAGAAGAGTTTTAACCTCCAACATCTGGGTTCAGGAGACTCTGAAGAGCAAATGTCTTCACCTCCTTGGATTCCCTTCACACAGTGGGTTTTTTAAATTTTAATTTGAGGTGACCTCTGACCTGAGTTCCTATTCCCATAGATTCCAGATATTTCCTGTGCCCTCAGATAACCTCCCAGGCCAGTCTGCACCTGACCAGAAGCTCCTGCTGAGGGAACACTCCATCTCTAACACGGCCTGAGCTGGGCCGGGAGCCCCTGGCCTCAGGTTCCTTCCCAATACGCCCCTCTCCTCTCCCAAGGGCCAAGGATGCCTGCATGCCCATCCAACATCTCCCCAGGGCTCTGGGCCCAGCTCATCCCAGCTCCCAGGAAGCCAGGGCTACGGGCACCCTTGGTCCTCTGCTCTTGGGATTTCCAATGCCAAGAACAACAACAGAGTATTGGCGGAGCACTTATCTGCGTCAGGTAACCTGGTCGCTCAAGAAGAATTGCTCCTAATTCACCAATGAGAAGCCAGCCCTGGATAAGGAAGGGGACGTCTAGAGCTCACAGCTAGCCATGGCAGACCCAGATCATAAGCAAGGTGCCCTCTCCCAACGAGAGGCGTAAGCCATGGACCCAGATCATAAGCAGGGTGCCCTCTCCCAACGAGAGGCGTAAGCCATGGACGCAGGCTGCTTGGTCTTGGAGCTGCGGGAACAGGGGTGCGTCCACCTGGTTTGTGAGCCTGGGAGGCTGGGGTCCTTTCACCCGGATGTGGCCTGCCCATCTCAGCATGGTGACCAGTGTAGAGAAGCACCAGGAGTCTCAGCAAAAGCCACAGAGGGCAGAGAAGGGACGAGTGGGAGGGGGATGGGAGGAAGTGGGCTCAGACCCTCAGCCTCCACCTCCCACTCTTTCCAAGCAGCCTTTGGACTAAATGGAGGAGTTGCCTCTCTGTGGGTCCGCACTGTGTGCCCAGTACTGTGCTAAGCTAAGCTGTGAGGTGGGGTACGAAAGGGGCGACATCCTGATCCCTGCCTTTGAGGCACTAAGAGACCAGCAGAGGAGCAGGGACGCACATGTGTGAAGTGGCCCCAGGACTGGAGCCAGAACTCGGAGGGTCAGAGTGGGGCAGGGCTGGGCAGGCTCCTTGCAGGTGGGAATTTTCCATCAGCGCCTGGTTACACAGAGGCCTCCCGAAGTCACCCACACGGTCAGGGTCAGGGCCTACAGCCATCACTGCACTGCAGCCACTCCCATCAAGTGCCTGTGGTTCTCCAAAGCCCAGAGCCTGGAAGATCCAGCCAGAGCTCTGGGGTGACCCACTGCCCGCTCCCTCCCCCAGACCAGAGACTAAATGACAGCACAGGGCAAACTCGCTGGCCCCAAACCCCAGCTCCACTGCCAGCCCCAGCCTTCTCACCAGTGTTTCGACCACATGACTCCCCGTGAAAGCCTTCCCCCGCTCCCACCCTGTCCCCGTCATGCCCAGTGACTCACGCTGCCTTCCCCAGCCCAGCTCGCCACAGCTGACATCACCCTCCCCGAACCCTGCCCAGCAAATCCTCATGGGCCTTCTCTCCCCTCTGATCCCTCTTCCTCATCAGAGTCGAGAAGGCCGGAGCTGGAAAGGATCTTAGGGAGTATCTGGGGCAGCCTCACTTCGAGCTGGGGACACAGAGACCCTAAGGAGTGGGTTCCAGTCCATAGGCTGATGCCTTTAGAACTTGGCGTTCTAAGTTCTGAAAGGGACTGATTTAGAGCTCCGTCGGGATGTCAGGGGGACAATCACTGCTCTGTCAGTGACTAAGTTCTTATCCCTAACACCTGCCTTGCGGGCCCCAGAAGCCAGGGCCCAGGCTCCCTGGGGGCCATGGCTGCCTGAGCACTGAAGATCGCCCAGCCCCTTCCCACTGCCCAGGTGGGGAGTGGCCAATCCTTCCTCACAAAGATCAGTCCTTTCAGAGAAAGTCAAGAATAGAAGGGCAGAAGCAGGTAAAATGCTGCCAGCCTCAGGGATCGGGGGTGAGGAGACCCTCCAAGGACCCAGAGGTGGCAAGGAGAGGCAGACAGGAGCCTCTGTTGGCCAGTCCTCGGAAAATGCTTGTGCTTCAGGAGGTAAGAACATCTACGGAGCAGTGGTTTCCAAAGAGGGATTGCTGGTCCAACAGCATTGGCATCGCCTGGGAACTTGTTAGAAATAAATATTTCCAGCCTTCCGGTTCCACCCCAGACACTTTGAGACGCAGCCCAGCAAGCCCTCCAGATGATGTGAACGCCTGCTCAAGTTTGGAAAACACTGCCATAAAGAATAGCCAAAGCGATTAGCAAGTCTGGTACCTGGTCAGCACCTGCCAGACCTGGCCCCAGTGGGACTCACCAAGGGTCCCACGAGCCCGTTCTGCCTGCCCTTGCTGTGATCTCCTCCCGCCAAACCTGGCCGGGCTTCTGCAGGCGGGACGATGCACAGGGGTCTTGAATGAGTCTCGCGACCAGAGGTGTGTCTTGTTGGCCTGGACGGCCCCAAAGGCACAGCTCTCATCCTTTTGCCTCTGTCCATTTACAGTGTTGCCTCTGTCCGTACAAATAGGATTTGACTTCAGTCCTCCTGCCTCACACCCAGCTCACCATTAGCCTTAGAACTCTGTCCTGGACCTCGGTCTACTCAGCTGGGCCCTGTACCATGCCATGCACAGGACTGGTCTCCTCACTGGAGTAACACCTGCTGATACCCGCAGGGCTGGCTGAGGTCTTTTGTGGACAGTCATCCCCAACGGCACTGCAGCCACGCAGGGCCTCCGTGGACAAACGTGTGGGCTGTTAACTGAACAGCTGGATGAAGAAGCCAATGAAAGGATAAAATCCAGCTCACATTCCCCTCACCCATGTCCCCTAGTGCAAGGTGGCATCCACCCAGCTGGGGCACAATGTTTCTAATTTGCATAAATGCATTATATGGGCTAGTGCTGGAGTATCACACCCCCTTCATCAAGGCTCCTCTGTTTCTGAGCTGGATCTTCCCTTGCCTTCCCCACATCCACACTGGCTGGACCTCCCCTGTCTCCTCATGTCTACACCATTGGGGACCCCCCCCTCCCACAGTGGCCATCCCTGTTGGCATCACACCTGCCCTCATTGTCTCCTTTCTCTGGAGCCTCTAGCCTGGATCAATTGTCCCAACTTTTCTATTCACTGCTCAGGCCCACTGACCCTCCTGTCATATTTTAAGATGACATAATAACCAGAGGACAAAACATCTTTGCCCATTGAAGTTTGAGGTCATTTCATTACAACATCTCCTAAGACATTCCGTTCATAGATGTGCTGGGAAGGCCTTCCTTATATGGCCTGCCTGATGTTTCAGCCCTGGTACCTTCTGCACATTAGGAGCCGGGCTCCCTCTGCCCCAGGGCAGCCCTCAGAGACTTGGAAACCATGCTCTACGCTACCTGGATCTTTTCTTCCCCTTTCCACTTTTGGCTTGGTCTCTCCCATCACTGCAAGTCAAGCTCTGCTATGTTGATTCTGCTAATTGATTTTTTCCAGACAATTGGACACACATCAGTAGGCACCTAACTTTTCTATTTTAACCAGTTCGGATTAAGAAACATCTTTCTAGAGCATAAAGTATTCTTCTCCACCTCCTGTAACAGATGAAAGAAGACATCTTGCAGCCTTTTCTTGGGGTCTCTAGATAATAATTACTTTGTGAGCCACTGTAAAAGCATTTACAACAACTCAAGTAATTACATAATCGCTGTGGGAAAAAAAGGAAAATATAGATGAATGAAAAGAAAAAAGAATGGTATCACCTGATATCTTACCAACCAGAGACAATGAGTAATGACTTTTTGTTGTATAACTTTCTGGACTTCTTCCTAAGCAAACACACTTCGCCAGTCTGAGGCATACATTCAGTCACTTTTATTTATTCAATAATTGCTTGAGTTCCATATGCCCATACAAACAGGAAGCCTCATTCCACACCCACTATTCCACACCCACCCCCCAAACAAATCGGGGGCATACTTAGTCCTGCCAGTAATTCTGATTGCAAATGGCAAATGCAGAGAAACTGGAATATCAAGAGGTCCTGATTTCCATGGCTTCCGGCACAGCACTGAGGTGTCTCTATGAAAAATTGTCTTGCAAAGTCTGCTGGGATCATACCTCCCTGGGTCTGCCCCTTGCCAGGTCTGCAGAGGTGTCCAACGTCGGGCTCCAAGGTTATCACTCTCGTAGCTCACATTTCCAAGTTCAGCCATGTTCCCAAGCAGAGGGTGAACAGGCAGAGGCAGCTGAGTCCAGGGGGGCTTCCATCCTCAGCCACACTCCAGGCCCAGGCACGTCAAGACCCCGAGGTTAAGCCAGGTCACCAATTCTGACCCCTCCTTTCTTCCTAGTGTCATTCCCTTGCTGGTAGTGGGCCTCTCCTGCTGGGGCACTTCAGCAGAGGAATTCCAGCTTCAACATGGAAGGGCCCTTTGTCTTCATCCTTTTCTTCCCAGGTTTTCTCAGCCCCAAAAACCTGCTCCTCCATGCGGGCACTTAGATGGTTCCACCTTTGTCAGGCCACCCAGGAAGCTGTTCCAACCTTTCCCCTGGGGAATCAAGGTCCGCTAGCCTAACCTTTGGATAACCAAGAGGGGCCACTCAAGGGACAGTTCCCTGAAGAAAGAAGTCAGTTCTTACCCAGTTGTCTAGGTAAAGAAGGAGCTGAAAGCAACTCGCATTAAAAGAAAGAGGTCTCATCTACTAGGCTACAGGAACCTGCGAATTTGCCATACGCCCATTCTCCAGATGAGGACACTGAGGTCATCCACTGACTACTTAAGAGACTGAAGCGCCAGCCTCCAGCACTGAGATTTCATCAAAAGCAGTTTCCTTGATGCCCTGATACATCAGGGATCCCTGTCTTGCTGGGAAGAACTGAGCACACCCTCTTGCCCCCGGCCCCTGGGGCATCATGGAACCTGGTGCTGACCTGACAGCACTACTTACTGGGCTCCAGGTGAGCCACGGTCACCTCCACGGTCAGCTCAGCTCCTAGGACAGGGAGGACTTTGCTTCCAGGCCAGAGGCAGCCATACTCTGTGAGCTACTGCCTGGGCCAGGGAGGTGTCTCCTTGTCAGCTCAGGAGTGTGGCGGGAGCTGCCCCGGGACGCTCCCTGTAGTCATTGCCTCCTCAGGCAACAACGCCATGCATACAGGGGGTGGGCACTTTGATATGCAGCTGTGTGTCGATGTACTGAGATGATCTGAGATAATTAAATGTTTTTCCCAGGTTGAGAGAAGGGGAGAATGAAGGGGGCCAGAGTGCTTAGGGTGCTGCGGGAGCCCCCGCTGGCCCCCACTTCTTTTTTTTTTTTTTTTTTTTTGCGGTACTCGGGCCTCTCACTGTTGTGGCCTCTCCCGTTGCAGAGCACAGGCTCTGGACGCGCAGGCTCAGCAGCCATGGCCCATGGGCCCAGCCGCTCCGCGGCATGTGGGATCTTCCCGGACTGGGGCACGAACTCGTGTCCCCTGCATCGGCAGGCGGACTCTCAACCACTGCACCACCAGGGAAGCCCTAGCCCCAACTTCTTACCCGTGGCTGGTACAGAATTTTCAAGTTGGAGGGGGAGGAGGAAAGGACTGGAGGCAAAGGACTTGCCTGGAAGCAGCCCCTGCGCAGCAAGTGCACCGTTGTTATCTGAAGTGGTCTGGGAGGAGTGTTTCTCATGTTACACTTCATCTGCCTTCTCGTTTCCCCAGTTCAGTCCTCCCCTGATTCTTCTGCCTTCCTGCCTCCAGCCTCTCCTTCCAATCTATCCCAGCTGGCTGCTTCCTTCATCTTCTCAGAACACCAATTCTATTGGGTGTCAGTGTTCTGCTCCAGAACCTTCAATGGCTCCCACAGTGACGAGGTGAAGTTCAAATCCCTTAGCCTGCATTCAAGGTCTTCTGGGGTTAGGGAGGTCACACAGCCCAGTTTGTCTGGGGCAGTCTAGGTTATACCAGCTGTCCTGGAGTAATGATTAATAACACATCCTCTCATGCAAAAGATGTCCCAGTTTGGACAGTGAGTGATGTGGTCAGCTTGCCTACAGCTCAGTCCCCACCTAATGCTCCAGGCTAACGTCCAACCATCTCGCCTTGAGTCTTCAAGTCAGTGTTTTGGTTTTTTTTTTAGCGGCCATGGCTCATGGGCCCAGCCGCTCCGCGGCATGTGGGATCCTCCCACACCAGGGCACGAACCCATGTCCCCTGCATCGGCAGGTGGACTCTCAACCACTGCGTCACCAGGGAAGCCCCCGAGTCAGTGGTTTTTAACTCTGGCAGCTCATTAGAATCACTTGGGAAGCTTTTAATAAACACTGCCTGTGCTCACCCCAAAAGCAATTTAATTGAAGCAGAATCTCTAGGGGTGGGGCCCAGGCTTTGGTATTTTTTTTTTAAGCCCTCAGGTGACTCTGATGTGTAGTCAGGGTTGAAAACAAATGACCTGAGTAAACAGGTGTCCCGGAACTCTGTCCCCGAGTCCATCTCTGTCCCTGACTTTTCCCTCCCATTGTCTATCACCCATGTAAGCCCCGCCCAAGCGGCCAAGCCCAGCTCCAGCGCCACCGCTTCCTCCTTCACCTTTCCCAGCCCCTGAGCCAGAAGTGCCTCCCCCTCCACCCTTGCCTGCCTGCTCCCTCCACAGCTACCCTGTATTATGCTGTTATCTGGGTCCAGGGTTTGCCTCCTTCATAGTCTATGAGCTCTGTGGGTTGGATCATGACTGATTCATCTCTGGGACCCCAGGGCCTAGACCCAACTTGCAGCAAAGGCCCCCTCCCTTGGCTGAGTGACTGTCAGTGTTGATCCTGAACTTGGGCAGCCCCTCCACCACACGGCTGGGCACCATGCTGCCTCTCCAAGTTAACTTTCTTTTCCTGTGTGTGGTCTCTCATTCATTCATTCATTCTGCTTTGTGACAGATGCTATGTTCCCCATCCCCTCTTCCTGATTCCCTGCGCTACTAGAGAACTCATCTCCATTCCCTGGGCAGCCCAGCAGAATGTCTGGCACATAAATGGCAGACATTGATTAATAATCAATTGATCAATGGATAAACAAAATGTGATATATCATATGGTGGCGTATTACTCAGCAACAAACAGGAATGAAGTACTAACACATGCTACAACATGAATAAATCTTGAAAACGTTGTGCTAAGTGAGACAGCCAGACACTAAAGGTCATAAATTATATATCATTTATTTGAAATGCCCAGAATAGGCAAATTCATAGAAACAGAAAATAGATGAGTGGTTGCCGGAGGCTGGGGTAGGAGGAAATTGGGACCAACTGCTAAGAGGTATGGGGTTTCTTTGGGGGAGGTTAGAAATGCTCTGAAATTGGATAGTGGTGACGGTTGCACAACCTTGTGACTATACTGAAAACCACTGAGTCATACACTTTCAAATGGTGAATTTTATGGCATTTGAATTATATCACAATTAAAAAGAAATACTGCTGATGGATTTTTCCTCCTTTACCCTGTTCTCAAACAGAAGAAGAATCACTTGGAATATTTGCTAAAAGTGCAGGTTCCTAAGCCTCACCTTGAAACTTCAGATGCCGTAGATGAGGGCAGAGCCTAGGAATCTGCATTTGACGGTGGTACCCTAAATGCCACTTCTCTTTGGGTCAGAGCATTTCTGAGCCAACCTCAGAACCTCAGAAGACAAATAAAAATTTTAACCTGTTCTTTCAAGAAAAAAGCTGAAGATTTCAAACACAACCGACACTTTGTTTTTAGTCCGCTCCTTATTAAAAACAGACTGGGACCCGAAGAAACCCCATCAGGGGTAGGTAATGAAATAATCGTGATCATAATAAAAGAACAGAATGGAAAAACTGCCTGGCCTCGAGCAAACCACAAAAAAGTTGTCTTCTGCCGCCAGTGCTCCACTGAGGCATTCAGTCGAAAATATCCCACTAGCCACACGGAGAGCTTAATTTGGGGAAGAATTAAACGTTAGAAAACCACTGCTCACTGCCTCTATACAAATACATGCTTAGAGACACCCACGCCTACACAGCCAAAATTCTAGTTTTTGGTATGTGCTCCACGATTAGGGCTTTCTTTGGAGTTACAAGGAAGCAGAGTTGTAAATCGGTATTAGAATGTGATCAAAAGGAATGTCTGTATGCAATTATTTTGTTTTGAGACCAGCTTTCAGAGGCGCGGGCTTTAAAGCGCTGGCTCGGTCACATGACGTGCTCTCACATACATACACACACGAGACTTTGGTCCCCATGAAAGAGGGACAAAGGCCTGGGTTTTATCGTTGTTGCTTCTTTGTTACAGGATAGAGTCTCACCCCTAATAACTCAAAAAGGACCCTCTTCATATTCCCCGGCTGGTCCTGAACCATCGCAAGAGGAAGTCTTGCTAATAACCTCTTGCCCCGGAAAGTAGCAGTTACTGGAATTTGAGAACAGATATCCCTTGCTTAACAAAAATTCAGTTAACAAAACTCCAAATTGAATAAGGAATAAATGAGAGGAAACAACATTTGTGATGCATGTCTACTGAGTTCCGGGTACTGTGCTGGGTAATCTTACGTGGATTTTCGAATTTCATTCAATGCGTCATCACAACCACCCCACAGTGGAGGTACTATTATCTCCCAGAAGACAGTGAGGAATCTGAGGCTCAGAGTGGTTGTGTAACTTCCTCATGGTCACAAGGTTAGTGAGTGGGATTGTTATATCAAGTAAAAGATCTCAAAGGAACAACACAGAAAAAGCATGGAGGGAATTTGGGTGTCAATGAGTCCATGTTGGTGGCTGGCTTGCTAAGGCTGCTGCCATTGGTCATACATGCACATGGGAAAGCAAAACCCAATAACACCTGAGGCCATCAGCACTTTGCCAAGCCCAGCAAGCCACCATCACCAATGGGCATAAAAGCAACGGGCTGTATTTGGGAAGGAAATTGTTAACACAGACGTGAGCCAGTGATTGCATTACTGGCATCCTAAGTCATAGGCTGTGGTCTGAGACCCTGTCTACCAGTCCAGCCCTCATCTGTATATACCCTTCTCTTCCTCTCTGGGCTCCAGCCACACAGGGTATGGTTGTCCCCTGAGAGTTCCATGTTCCTTTCTGCCTCAGGCCCCTGGCTCCTGCTTTCCCTCTGACCACCTCTCTCATGACCCCAACTTCACTCATTAACTGTGACCAGAGGGAAGCTCACGAGGGCAGGGACTTGGGACGGCTGGCTCCCCACCGTACCCCCAAAGCCTAGAACAGTGCCTGGAGCATAGTCAACACTCAATAAATACCTGTCAAGAGAATGAATGAATAAATTAATGAGTGAATATTTCATACCTCAGCTCACACCTTACTTCCGCAGTTCAGCCCTCTCTGGGTCACATTCCCCCTTGTTAAATGGTCCAATTACTGATCTACTTTTTTCTTTTATACATATATTATTTGTCTAACATCCAGCTCTCCCACAGACTGTAAGTCCATGAAGGCAAGGACTGTACTGGTTCTGCTGCCCATGATACTCTTGGTGACAGTTATATTGTAGGTATTTAATAAACGTGTGATGGACGAATAAATGACTAAGCAAGTCGTAGAGAGGTCAAGTCTTTCTGAGCTGCTATTTTCATCATAAAGTACGCAGGGGAACTGAGGAAAAAAGTGAGTCAGGAATCATCAGAAGAAATCTGATTTTAAAATGGGCAAAGGACCTGAATAGACATTTTTCCAAAGAAAACACACAAATGGCCAACATCACTAACCATCAGGGAAATGCAAATCAAAACTACAATGAAATCTCACTTTAAACATGTCAGGTGGCTGTTACCAAAAAAACAGGAGATGAATGTTGGAGAGGGTATGGAGAAAAGGGAGCCCTGGAACACAGTTGGTGGGAATGTAAATTGGTACAGCCACTATGGAAAACAGTATGGAAGTCCCTCAAAAAATTAGCAGTAGGACTTCTGGGTAAATATCCAAAGGAAATAAAATCAATATCTCAGAATTTCGGGCTTCCCTGGTGGCGCAGTGGTTGAGAGTCCGCCTGCCGATGCTGGGGACACGGGTTCGTGCCCCGGTCTGGGTAGATCCCACGTGCCACGGAACGGCTGCGCCCGTGAGCCATGGCCGCTGAGCCTGCGTGTCCGGAGCCTGTGCTCCACAATGGGAGAGGCCACGGCAGTGAGAGGTCCGCATACCGAAAAAAAAAAAATCTCAGAAAGATATCTGCACTCCTATGTTCATTGCAGCCTTATTTACAATAGCCAAGAAATGGAAACAACCTGAGTATCTGGTGACAGATGAATGGATAAAGAAAATGTGATACACATACACACACGCACACACACACACACACACACACACACACACACAGAGGAATATTATTCAGCCATAAAAAAGAGGAAATCCTTCCATTTGTGAAAACATGAATGAGGCTGGAGGGCATTCTGCTAAGTGACAAGAAGCAAGACAGGGAAAGACAAAACTTATGGCATCACTTATATGTAGAATCAAAAAAAAAAAAGATTGAACTCATAGAACCAGAGAGTAGAATGGTGGTTGCCAGGGGCTGGGGGTGAGGGGGAGATATAGGTCAAAGGTTATAAACTTCCAGTTATAAGATGAAGAATTCTGAGGCTCTAATGCACAGTGTAGTGATTGTAGTTAATAATACACTACTGTATACTTGAAATTGCTAAGAGAATAGATTTTAAGTGTTCTCACTGCAAAAAAGGTAATTATGTGAGGTGATGTGTTAATTAACTTGATTGTGGTAATCATTTCACAATGTGTGTTTATATCAAATCACCATGTTGTACACTTTAAAAATATACAATTTTATTTGTTAATTATACCTTAATAAAACTGGGGGGAAAATCATATTTAAATGGCCAATTATCTTTTCTCCAGAAAAACACAGTCCTGATTTTAGAATGAAAATCAGTGGGGAAATGAAGTTAACTTAAAAGTCTACCACCTTGGGCTTCCCTGGTGGTGCAGTGGTTGAGAGTCCGCCTGCCGATGCAGGGGACACGGGTTCGTGCCCCGGTCTGGGAAGATCCCACATGCCGCGGAGCGGCTGGGCCCGTGAGCCATGTCCGCTGAGCCTGCGCGTCCGGAGGCTGTGCTCCGCGACGGGAGAGGCCACAGCAGTGAGGGGCCCGCGTACAGCAAAAAAAAAAAAAGTCTACCTCCTTGTGGCCATTTTTGATGGAGTACACGTGCTCCATTAAGTGAGGGGAACTTCATGAGATCAATTTGATTTACTGCTCTTGCATTTCCTAAAGCATATGGTGGCGGGCAGAAGATGTGGGTTGTGAAAGTCTGAGGGGATGTATAAAATCTTCTTAGGAGCCAAAGGCCGTTTAGTTTTCATGGCTTAGTTTGCAGGGGCTGCCTGGTAGCTCCTGATGCAAACCTCAGCTGTATGGGGCAGGCTGAAAAGCTGGACATGTGGAGGCCAGAGACTGGGCTGGGACAAACCATCAGTTGACAGATTCCCCGTAGACCACCCTGCTACTTCCTATTTCCTGGCAAGTTTGGTCATCTGTGCCTACGCAGGGACTATCCTGTTGTTGGTGTGCTGATGGGCATGGGAGACCTGGGTCCTCTGTGGCTCCAAATACCACAGAACTCCTGGAAATGGGCAGAAATCACTGGAGCACAGAGTGTGCAGAATCCAGGGTGAAGGGACTGGCCGCTGATGCCCTCTGAGGACCCAGTTATCCAACACAGCTACCTGCTCCTAGGTCCAGACGTCTTATTTCTCACCTCTATTTTAGAGCGGACCAGGGGAGGGGATGTCTTTGGAAACAAGGTAGATTTTTTTTAACCTGTCCTAATAGGCTGGGTGGGTCCTGCTGTATAGCAGGAAGAAAGGCTCATAATAAATCCCCTCACACTCTTTGCGTATGTCAGGTGGTAAAGCACACATTGCATTTACCATTTGAACCCTTTTTAATTTGACAATTGAGTGACATTAAATCTATTCACAGTGTTGTCCAAGCATCATCACTATCCATTTCCAGAACTTTTCATCATCCCAAACCAAAATTCTGTACCCATTAAATAATAACTCCTCAGGAATTCCCTGGCTGCCCAGTGGTTAGGACTCCATGCTTTCACTGCCAAGGGGAGACCCAAGGTCCTGCAAGCTGTAACGTGCAGCCAAAGATTAAAAATTAAATAAAATTTTTAAAAATTTAAAAATCCTCCCCCCCGGTAACCTCTATTCTACTTTCTGTCTTTACAAATTCACCTAGATACCTCATATAAGTGGAATCATACAGTATTTGTCCTTCTGTGTCTGGCTTATTTGACTTAAGCATAAAATTTTCAAATTTCATTCATGTTGTAGCATGTATCCGAATTTCCATCCTTTTTAAGGCTGAATAATATTTCATTATATAGATGAACCACATTTTGTTTATCCATTCATCTGTTGGTGGACATGTGTTTCCACCTTTTGGCTATTGTGAATAATGCTGCTGTGAACATGGGTGTGCAAATATCCCTTTGAGATCTTACTTTCAATTCTTTTGGATATATAAACTGAAGTGGACTTGCTGGCTCCCATGGTAATTCTATTTTCAATTGTTTTTCTTTGTTGAGTATTAAGCAAGGTCATCAGCTGGCTGTGAAGCTGGGAGGGGGTGTGGGAAATGTGAGGAGAGAGAAGATACAAAATAGTCATTTTAGAAAAAGAAAATAAACTTAGGAGAGAAACGTTTTAGGATTACCAGGTTGTGTTGCATGATCATTTGAGGTTTGTGGTCATGAACATAAAATGAAAATTACCTCCAGAAACTGCGTGTATGTTTACATGAATGGTATCTATCATTCTCTCTGTATTATTTAGTAACTTGCTTTTACTACTTCCAATGTGCTCTACACACCGTATTCCAAAGAATCGAGGCACCAGGGTTTATGTAACCATCCCCTCCGTGACAGACAGCTAGGTCAC
This sequence comes from Leucopleurus acutus, assembly GCF_964270905.1. Classification (NCBI taxonomy): domain Eukaryota; kingdom Metazoa; phylum Chordata; class Mammalia; order Artiodactyla; family Delphinidae; genus Leucopleurus; species Leucopleurus acutus. Next base: position 42,298,481 of record NC_139154.1, read on the forward strand.
TGCTAGTTCTTCACTATGATAAGGAAAGCTGCAGGAAGGACCGTTTACCTGCTGCTTCAGGCACACAGCAGTGTACCAGGGATGAACCAAGAAGCAGATTTACTGGGTCATAAGGTAAGTGCCTCTTAAAGTTTAACAGATTCTTCAGTTGCCCTCCAAAGTGATTCTACAAACTTATACTCCCACCAACAAAATATGAGAATACCCCCCATCTTCACCAGCCCTAGATCCATCAACTTTTCTCTTTTATTTGTCTGATAGAATAAAAGGTTTTGTTTTAATTTCCATTTATTTGATTATTGGATATATTACATGTCATAGGTTTCTTGACTGTTTGAATTTCTCCTCTTGTGAATTGTCCTTTCATATCCTTTAACCTATTTCCTTGTGCCTTGTTTACTTTTTCATATTGATTTAAAACCGATACTTACATAATTCTAATATTAATTATGTGTATACTGTACCTGTTGCAAATATTTTTCTTAGTTGGTTGATTGCTTTCCATTTTGTTTATGGTGTCTTTTTATGTGGTTGAATTTATTGATATCTTCTTTATTGGCTTTTGTGTTGAGTGTCTTATTTTACAAGCTTTCACTGTCATAACTCCATGAAAATAATATCTTATATTTTCTTCTAATTCTTTTGTAGTTGTTTTAACTGAACTTTTTATCTTGAGATAATTGTAGATTCACATTCAGTTCAAAGAAATAATACAGAGAGATCTCGTGTACTTTTTTTTTTTAATTTATTTAACTTATTTATTTTTGGCTGCGTTGGGTCTTCATTGCTGTGCGCGGGCTTTCTCTAGTTGCAGTGAGTAGGGGCTACTCTTCTTTGCAGTGCACGGACTTCTCATTGCAGTGGCTTCTCTTGTCGTGGAGCACAGGCTCTAGGCACATGGGCTCAGTAGTTGTGGCACACGGGCTCAGTAGTTGTGGTTTGCGGGCCCTAGAGTGCAGGCTCAGTAGTTGTGGCACACGGGCTTAGTTGCTACACGGCACGTGGGATCTTCCCGGACCAGGGATCAAACCCGTGTCCCCTGCATTGACAGGCGGATTCTTAACCACTGCGCCACCAGGGAAGTCCCCACCCCACTTTGTTTAACCATTCGTCTGTTGAAGGACATCTGGGTTGTTTCCAGTTTGGAGGTATTACAAATAAAGTTGTTCTGAACATTTGTGTACAGATTGTTCAAAAATGCAATTAGTTCGAATGACCGTTGCATGTTTAGTTTTTTTTTTTTTTTTTGCGGTACGCGAGCCTCTCATTATTGTGGCCTCTCCCGTTGCGGAGCACAGGCTCTAGACGCGCAGGCTCAGCGGCCATGGCTCACGGGCCTAGCCGCTCCGTGGCATATGGGATCTTCCCGGACTGGGGCACGAACCCGTGTCCCCTGCATCGTCAGGCAGACTCTCAACCACTGCGCCACCAGGGAAGCCCCGCATGTTTAGTTTTTAAAGAAACTGCCACACTGTGTTCTAACGGCTGTACCATTTTATATTCCCACCCGCAAGGCTTAAGTGATCCAATTTCTTCACATCCTGGTGAGCAGTTGATGTTGTCACTATTTTTCATTGTGACTGTTTTGATAGGTGTGTAGTGATATCTTGTGTGGTTTTAATTGGCGTTCCCCAATTAAACATATAGCTAAGTATGTTGAACATCTTTTCACGTGCTTATATTCTCTTCAGTGAAATGTCTGTTTATGTATTTTGCCCAGTTTTGAATTTCATTGTCTTTTTACTGCTCAGTTTTGAGAGGTCTTTATATATTCTACATACTAGTCCTTTGTGAGATAAGTGTTTTACAAATATTTACTCCCAGTCTTTAGCTTATCAGCTTATCCTTTCATCCCCTTTACTGGATCTTTCACAAAGCAAGAATTCTTAATTTTGGGACTTCCCTGGTTGCGCAGTGGTTAAGAATCCACCTGCCATTGCAGGGGACGTGGGTTCAAGCCCTGGTCTGGGAAGATCCCACATGCGGCAGAGCAACTAAGCCTGTGCACCACGACTACTGAGCTCTGTATTCTAGAGCCGGCGAGCCACAACTGCTGAGCTCGCGTGCTGCAACTACTGAAGCCCGCGCCTAGAGCCCATGCTCCGCAACGAGAGAAGCCACCGCAATGAGAAGCCCGCGCACCGCAACGAAGAGTAGCCCCCACTCGCCACAACTAGAGAAAGCCTGTGAGCAGCAACGGAGACCCGACATAGCCAAAAATAAATAAAATTTAAAAAAAATTCTTAATATTGATGAAGTCCAATTTATCACTTTTTCCTTTTATGGATAATGCTTTTGGTGTCAAGGCTAAGAACTCTGCTTAGCCCAAGATCCCAAAGACTCTTCTCCCATTTTTTTTCCTAAAAGTTTTATAGTTTTATGTCTCACATTTAAGTTTGTGATCCATTTTGAGTTAACTTTTGGATAAGGTGTGGGGACTGGGTCAAGGTTCAATTTTTTGCCTATGTATGTCCAGTTCCTCCAGCACCATTTGTTTCAAAGGCTGTCCTCCTCCACTGGATTGCTGTTACACCTTTGTCAAAATCAGTTGGGCATATTTGTGTAGGTCTGTTTCTGGCTTCTGTGCTCTGTTCCATTAATCCATGTGTCTATCCCTTTGCCAATACCACACAGCCTCAATTACTATAGCAGGATAACGTCTCGAAAATTGGGTAGACTAATTCTCACTTAATTTTTTAAATAAAATTGTTTTAGCTATTCTAGTTCCTTTATGTTTCCACATAAATTTTAGAATAATTTATTTAGATCTATCAAAAATTTTTATTTCACAAGCTTTCTCTATCACAAAACCACAAAAATAATCTCATATTTTTTCTAATTCTTTTGTAGTTTTAAAAAATGTTTTGTGGGACTTCCCTGGTGGCACAGTGGTTAAGCATCTGCCTGCCAATGCAGGGGACACGGGTTCGAGCCCTGGTCCGGGAAGATCCCACATGCCGTGGAGCAGCTAAGCCCGTGAGCCACAACTGCTGAGCCTGCACTCTAGAGCCCGTGAGCCACAACTACTGAGCCCACATGCCACAACTACTGAAGCCCATGTGCCTAGAGCCCGTGCTCCACAACAAGAGAAGCCACCGCAGAAACCTGCGCACCACAACAAAGAGAAGCCCCTGCTCGCCACAACTAGAGAGAGCCCGTGCGCAGCAACGAAGACTCAATGCAACCAAAAATAAATAAATAAAAATAAAATTTTAAAAATATATATTTTGTTCTGTAAGTGATCTAGAGTTTTTATTATGAATGGTGCAAAGTAGGGATCAACCTTGATTTTCATTTTTTGCAGTCATTTCTCCCAACATTTTTTTTTTTGCAGTACGCGGGCCTCTCACTGTTGTGGCCTCTCCCGTTGCGGAGCACAGGCTCCGGACGCGCAGGCTCAGTGGCCATGGCTCACGGGCCCGGCCGCTCCACGGCACGTGGGATCTTCCCGGACTGGGGCACGAACCCGTGTCCCCTGAATCGGCAGGCGGATTCTCAACCACTGCGCCACCAGGGAAGCCCTCTCCCAACATTTTTAATTGAACTTTTTTCATTCATTTGAAATACCAGCTTTATCATACACTAAATTCTTATGTATTCAAGGGTCTGTTTCTGCACTCACTGTTCTATTCTATTTGTCTATTTGTCTATTCCTATGTTGTTTTTAATTCTATAAGTTCATAACATGTTTTGATATCTGGAAGGATAAGTTTCCCTTCACTGTTCTTCCTTTTCAAAATAGTTTTTTCTTATGCATTTTTTCTTCCGTGGGAATAAGAATAATAACACTGTAATTTTAATTAGAAATCTTAGTGAGATGGTTATTGGGGCTGTGCTGAATTTTATAGATAATTCCCACAATAGGTAGCTTCATAATATTGAGATTTCCTTATATACCAATAGTATCTATTGCTCTTTCATGGGTCTTCTTTTATATCCGGTATTATGTTTGTTTGTTTGTTTATTTATTTATTTATTTTTGGCCATGCCACGTGGCTTGCAGGATCTTGGTTCCCAACCAGAGATCGAACCCATGCCCCTTGCGATGGAAGTACAGAGTCCTAACCACGGGACTGCCAGGGATTTCCCCATGGTTTTCTTCTAGTAAGCCTCTCGTTTCTTTTTAGGACAGGTCTTAAATTTTTTCTGAGTTTTAATTTTGTTGTGAAGAGGACCTTTTTCACATATATTTTCAAATTTGTGGCTATTGTATAGAAACAAAGCCTTTTGACGTGGATGTTCCCATAGGATATGTATAGGAACCTTTTTATGAAAGAAGAGGCTTGGAGCTTAGAGAGGGAAGCTTGGGGTCAAATGCAAGTCCTCCGTCCCCTAAGTGCCAGGCACTTCCCAGAAGACTCTGGAATGCAGGGGAGGGACAGCCGCAGGGTCTCCCTTTCACTTGCTGAGTGGGCAGCCAGCAGACAGCAGATCCCAAAAGACAGCACGTAGCCTCCTCTCCACCAACCCCTACTTCCCTCTTTCCCTGTTGCTTTGCAACTTGTCTCTCAGAGGCCAGGCCTGCACTTCTACCTGGATCTGTGACCAAGGCCATGATCATTAAAAGGTTAAAGGGTCATTACTCGATGGGATGGATAATGGGGGCCTGGCAGCTGACTGGCCCCTGAGGACAAGATGAGAGGTTCAAGGTGAGTATGGAGGAACCTGATGGGCAGGGTTAGAACCAAATCCCTGGCTTGGGCAGCAACGGGTCCAGGAAGAAGGAGACCAGCCTGCACATACCAGGGCACAGGATGGCATCCTCTATGGGGAGGCAGGCCTGCAGCAGGAATTGAGGGGGAGGCCTGGCCAGAGGCTTGTGAAGTAGCCACCATGCTCCAAGAGAAGGAGCATCTAAGAGGATACAGGATCAGTATCCTGGGGCCAGTGGAGAGCGGGTCAGTAGAATGCAAAAAGAGAATCCTACAGAGGGAAGGAAGGCTCTGGGCCAGAATCCACCTGCTCTTCCTCCCCTGAAATACTTGGTTTCAGTGGCACCATGCAAATTCAGGGCTTCATTAGGAAGTGAAGAAGCTTATTCAGCTTCTTAGCTATGTCACCATAGTTATTTTCTCATGAAAAATAGGGGTAATAATTCTACAGAGTTTCCTAAATTGTAGAATGCTTATCACTGGAGATTTTAAACGGTATAATAGATTATTTTATGTAGTATGTTGACATACTTTTAAATGATGATGAATTACATGGTGGGGAATTTATTCCTTTTTCTTCCTTCCCCTGCAAATCTTCTGATTATATAAGAAGAAAGTCTCTGATATTTGTACAAGTTGGGATGCTTTGAGTGCAATAACAGTACACTCAAGGGGCTTCCCTGGTGGTGCCATGGTTGAGAATCTGCCTGCTAATGCAGGGGACACGGGTTCGAGCCCTGGTCTGGGAGGATCCCACATGCCGCGGAGCAACTAGGCCCGTGAGCCACAACTACTGAGCCTGCGCGTCTGGAGCCTGTGCTCTGCAACAAGACAGGCCGCGACAGTGAGAGGCCCGCGCACCGCGATGAAGAGTGGCCCCCGCTTGCCACAACTAGAGAAAGCCCTCGTGCAGAAACGAAGACCCAACACAGCAAAAATAAATAAATTAATTAATAAACTCCTACCCCCAACATCTTTAAAAAAAGAAAACACTACACTCAAAAGTGAATAAAAAATGAGGAAAATGTATTAGTTCACATAACTTTTCAGGGGAAGGCACTTTCAAGGAAGTTCAACAGCTCAAAGAAGTCATGAAAGACCCAGGTCCTTTCCATCTTTCCTTGTCCTTTTCATCTTATTGGCTTGGTTCTTAGGCATGTTCCCTCATAGTTACAAAATGGCTGCACCTGCACCAGGATTCATATGCATCTATGACCTTATTTAAAGACATTAAGAGTAGCTTAAATCAGGATTTGTTCATTTAAGATAAACACAAGATAAATTTTACTTAAGTGAAATTCACATAAAATAACCGTCTTAGAGTGAACCATTCAGCAGTTCACAGTATTGTACAGCCATCACCACTATTTAATTGCAGAACTTTTTTACTATGGGAAAAAATATATAACATAAAATTTATCGTCTTAAGCATTCTGGGGTGCACAATACAATAGTAACTATGTATTACTATCTCTAGAACTTTAAAAATTTTTTTGCAAAACTGAAACACTGTACCCAATGAACAACTACCCATTTTCCCCTTTCCCCAGCCCCTGACACCCACCACTCTATTTTCTGTTTCTAAGAGTTTGTTTTAGATACTTCATATAAATGTAAATGAAACTATGCAGTACTTGTCTTTTTGTGACTGCTTATTTCACTTAGCATGATGTCATCCATTGAGGTTCATCCGTATTGTAGCATATGACAAGATTTCCTTCTTTTTTAAGGCTGAATAATATTCCATCGTATGTATACACCACAGCTTTAGCCATTCATCCTTTGGTAAGCATTTCGGTTGCTTCCAGCATTTGTTTCATATAAAAGGGAAGCAAATCTTCCTTAGAAGTTTCCAGCGGACTTCACTCAGGTCACAGGGGCCACAGATGGGCCATAATCCCATGTCCTGGCTGAAGGGAGGCTGGGGAAGGGGGCATAGCATTTCTAGCCTCTTTAGGAGGGGGTAGGCTCTTCCTTCCAGCCAGGAAGAAGGTGTAAGAGTGCTGATAAGAGTGCTGAAGATAACAGTGTAGCCACAGTGAGAGTCTGGAACGTCCCATAAGTGGTTAAAATACCTCCCCAGTCACCTCAGCCTACAGCAGGGAATACAATGATAACGTTGTATTTAATTTTGCATCTATTTATGACAGGTGATAGTGGATGTAAATTTTCCTTTAAAAATAAATGGATTTAAGGGAGTTTTTTAAAGTAAATTACTAAAGAAAAGAATTAAATTAAAAAAATAGTACAGGTACTATAAATCAACTATGCTCCAATAAAAATTAAAAAAAAATAGTACAGGTGTACAGGTGTGCAAAAGGTATGGCAAACATCTTAAAGGTATTAGGAGAATCATCCCAGTTTGGGATACGGGGTAATGGGGAGGTTTAAATGAAAGGACACATTCAAAGGCTCAGCCCAGTGTCTGGAACACAGAAAAGACTCTCTCAATGACTTTAGACAATAGCTGTGGTTCCCTTCAAGTTAAGGTTGCCAGATTCAACAAATAAAATCATAGGATGCCAAGTTAAATCTGAATTTCAGATAAACAATGAGTGATTTTTTTTTTTTTAGTATAAGTATGCCCTGTGCAATATTTGGGACATAATTATACTAAAACAATTACCCTTTGCTTAAGAGAAATTCAAATTTAACGGAGCCACCTGTGTTTAATCTGGCAACCCTACTTTACACATACTTTCCCTGGAATGAGGAAGAGCTGGGACATAGCTTGGAGATGCTGGGACCCTCCACCACCAGGGAGTTGGGCAGAAGCTAATCAGGGAAGGTGGCAGTTCCTTGGGAGGCTGGAGAAGCCCTGCCCAGTAGCCGCCTCCACTCTTCCTCCAACCCTGAGACAGACACCTGGACTCTCCAGACGCCTCCCCACCCCCATCTCCCTCATCCTCCCATCCCCCCCTCGCACCCCGACTTCCCCATCTCACAGTGGCTGTGACGTGGGCGGGGACCAGCAAGTGTTGCTGAGGCAACATATTACAGACAGAAAGGAACTTATGAACACGCAGGAGTCTGCTATGTGACTTTAAAGGCTTACCGCAGGGACCTGGGCCCATAAATACTCAGATGAAGAGGTTTTATGAGCGTTGGGGCTACACCCATCCCTCCCTCCCTCCCCCTCCCCTCCCCTCCCCTCCCCCTCCCCTCCCCTCCCCTCCCCCTCCCCTCCCCCCCTCCCTCCCTCCCCCTCCCCTCCCCTCCCCTCCCCCTCCCCTCCCCTCCCCTCCCCCTCCCCCTCCCTCTCCCCTACTCTCCCTGTCTGCACTGAGCCGGGCCAGGGAACCTCTTCTGTCCGGAGAAGGGCAGGAGCCTGGTCCATGTGCTCTGGAAGCACAGGGGCCTCGGGATGTGTCCCATCCTTTCTCCATCCTTTCTGGCCATGCTGAGCAGGATCCCTACACACACACACACACACACACACACACACACAAAACATGCCTCCTCACCTCAATTTGCTGACTCAGCTCTTTTGGGGCAGCTGTGTGTGTGTGTGTGTGTGGGTGTCCTTCAACCCAAGACTTTCAAGCAATCGTCTACATCTCTGGGTTGACAGGCCAGCTCATTGGTCATTCCCAGAAATATACCCAGCAGCGGGGCAGGGAGGGGTCAACTACAAAAGCCTGGATGCGTGAGTCCAGTGCCTCTGTGTTTCATAGCAAACCCCACTTGAACTCTCCAGATCTCCTGATGCCGTCTGCCAGTTACGGTGAGGGCGAGTGGGATTTAAGTGGGATTCACTCCAGATGGCAGGAGAATATCACAATCTCCAGGGAGAAGAGCCTCAAAACTCCGTGGATGCTCGCGCCTGGCAAATGGCAGCTGTGATTCACACCAAGCCAAGAAGAGAGAGATTCATGAGCCCGGGATGTCTTCTGCGTGTCCCATGGCATTGCTTAGCCCCATTACTCACACCGCAGACCAGGGTGACACAGCCACTGTCTAGTGCTTACTCACACTCTGATTATCCCTTCGGTGACTGGGGTCGGGGTGAGGGCAGGGTGTGTCTTTCCCAGACAGATTGGAACCCCTCTCCAGCAGAGAGGTCCTCTTCTTCCTTTGTGGCTCCGTGGAGACACAGTAAGTGCACAGTGCTAGCTGCCTGCCCTGCTGGGAGCTTCTGTCTGAGCATACCTCGTTCCTGCAAGGGTGCGTGTGCGTGCACAAGTGCACATGCACAAACGTACACACACACCCGTACACGTAGTCCACACATCTGCTGTTAGCAGTCTTATTATTATCGCACACCTTACTCTCTGTGCATCAGGCTCGTACAGGGAGCCCCGGAGCAAACCCAAGCAGTCCTTTATTTCAAGGTCACGTCTACCAGCCCAGGCAGAGGCCCCGCAGGAAAGGAGGTTCTGCTGGGGCACCTCTGCTCCATTTCATTCACCCCCTTGTCCTTGGGGGTGCCTCACAGGACCCTACTCTTGCAGGTCACAGGGAGCAAGCCCCTCCCTCTTGGCCTCTCTCTTCTGTCCCCCCCCCCCCGAAGCCACTAAGGTCCTTCTCCCTTCTCCTTTCTGTCTGGACGCTGACCCTTTGTCCCCCAACTAATGGCTTGTGTTGTCAGCTATTCTGCTCCAACTGTTCTCGCTCGAAATGTGCCCAGAGGGAGGGACTTAACTTCAGATCCCAGATGCAGGTCTCCAAGATAAATGGTCCACTCACCTTGCCCCCGTGGGCCACCTATCCGCGTGCAGCCAGTGTGGAATTATGCTCAGTCGCTCTCTCTTCGTCTTGAGTTCAATGCTCTATTCATTACCCTGGCACTGCTATGTGCCAGGGATACCGGTGTTTGCCAGGCCCAGAACGGGGGATGTGGGCAATGTGGGAAGAAAGAAAAAATCCCATCTCATGACGTGGGGACACGTGGGCACAGTGGCTCCCAGAAGCCTGCCCGGCTCGTCTTGCTGGGTCTCCTGGGTCTGAGTGTGAGTTACTGTTCCAGCTGATGGGGGGTGGGGGCTGCTCTGAGAGCACTTGTGCCCCAGCACTGCGGGGGGAGGAGGGAGGCAGGAGCGCTGTGCTTTGTGGCCGGCATTAGACTGAGAGCTAAAGCCCTTCCCAGCTTACAAAGCCCCCTCACACCCCTGAAAGCACTGTGGCAATTCCAAGCAGCAGGTGGGCCAGGAGCAGAGGGTCCGGAGGAACCAAGAAAGCCCCCTAGGGAGCTGTTCTCCTGAGATGACCCCAGTTCCCACCGTCGAGTCCACGCCCCACGGGGGCGCCAGGGCGGAGATACTCACCGTCTATGAGCACACCTGCTGTGAAGGACGCCCTGGGAGCGCTCTCAGCCACACGGCCAGGGGATGTCATCCTCCTTGCTCCCTCACTTCCTTTGCAACTAAAAGATCCCAGAGTGAAGGCTGATTTCTGGCAATCAACTTGCACTTGGGCTGCACCAGTTACGGGCCACACCCTGTCCCACACACAGGGACAGAAGCAGTCCCTGTCTCAGGAGCACAGGGTTCCAGGGCCCTACCAGCGTGGGAGTGGTCACTGAGACGCGGCTGTGACACACAGCACAAGGCTGACCTGTCTTTCCATCAGGGTAGCTCCGTGGTGTCAGGGCTCAAGACATCTTCTGGGGTCAGGAATTGGGGGATAAAGAAAGAGAGGGTGTGTGTCATGGCCTCCATGGTAGGGACTGCGCCAGCTGCTGGGCGCCCCTCCATCAGCCCAGCCCTAGGTCTGACAGGCTGTTTTATGTTGATAGTTAATGTTTTATAGATATTTCTCCAGCAGCAAGTTAAATCGCATATGCTCGGGCAGACATCCAGGCCCGGGGCAGGCAGGCGGATGGAGCAGCTGGGCCCTGAGGCTCTGGTGGGCAGGCCTTCCTGCTGTAGAGCTCTGTGTCTAATAGGAAACGCAGGCTGGAGGTGGGGCTCAGGGCAGCCTGGGTTGCTTCCTTTATGGTCTCAGAGCCTCGGAGGACTCAGCCTATTTTTTTTTTTTTTTTTTTTGCAGCACGCGGGCCTCTCACTGTTGTGGCCTCTCCTGTTGCGGAGCACAGGCTCCGGATGCACAGACTCAGCGGCCATGGCTCACGGGCCCAGCCGCTCCGCGGCATGTGGGATCTTCCGGGATCGGGGCACGAACCCGTGTCCCCTGCATCGGCAGGCGGACTTTCAACCACTGTGCCACCAGGGAAGCCCCGGACTCAGCCTTTTCTTGGAAGGGGTCTTCACGTGGATTTTAAGTTCTAGGTCTGGGCAAACCCTCTTCTAGGAAATCAACAGTCAGAGCTGATATCAGACTGTGGCTCGTACGACCAGTTGGGCGGGGAGACGGAGAGCCTCCCCCATCAGCTGTGACCGGCTATGGGCTGGAGGAGGCTAACCGCCGAGCAGGCAGTGTGCGGGGAGGTGGCGGGAACTCCAGCCATGGGACCCCATCCTAGGGGACTGGCACGACTGGGCAGGTTATTGCCAGGGGATTGGCCATGGAACGTGGGGCACAAAGCAGGACAGGGCCTCCAAACTCGGCCTGAAGGGAGGGTGCTGCCCCCCTCCTCTGGCCTCTTCTCCCAGCAGGGAGGTCGGGGGGAAGGGGGGTGATCCCACTCTGGTCCTTCAGCCACCAGCACAGCAAGCGTTCGGGGAGGCACTTCAGCTTATGGCCACCCCCTGCCCTGGTTCTGCCTACTCAGCGAGATGCTCAGAGACCTTCAGCACACATTTATTGGCCACTTAACTCGTGCCAGCCTGTGTATTGAGTTCTGGGGTAACAAAATAAAGTACAAGGCCTTCCCTGAAGGACTTCCTGGTTGTGAGAGAACGGGAGCAGCGAATAGATGTGTGACGGTACAGGCGTAACAGAATGCACAGCCGGGCACAGAGGAGAGGCCCCCGGGCTCGGGGTGAGGGTACAGAGCCCAAATGGTGCAAGGGCAGGCTGTGCATCCCACAGGGGCCACCATCCCCGAGCCCAGACTCAGCACGTTGCTCCCAGGCCCTCCTCACTGTCCCCACCCCTTCCTGGGAACTGCGTGCTGGCCAACAGCCGGCCAACAGCCAACAGGAAAAAGAACAGCCTCCCTCTGTGTGCTTTCCCCATAGCGCCTGTGTCTGGTCCAGACGCACACACACCACCCCCTCCCCCAAGGAGCCAGCTGATTGGCTGGCCTGGGGTGACCAAGCCTTTGCACCTCTAGAAACCCCGAGTGACTTAGCTTAGTTAAACAGCTGTGGTAGTGACCAGATTCTTCTGCAACATGACCGACAGTTGCTCACACTGGCCCGATTTTAGGTCACATGTATTCGGTTTGATTGGGTACCTACCATGTGGAGGGTATCCTGCTAGGTGATGCTTACGACTCCCTTTGAAGGTAGGCAGGGTGTTGGGTTATCAGCTAATGCTACGTAACTAACCACCCCAAAACTTAGTGGCTTAAAACAACGGCAACATGTACTTTGCTTGTGAATGTGCAAGGTGAGCAGGGCTCAGCAAGGCATCAGCTGGGACAGCTCCAGGGCTGCGGGCAGCAGTCATCTGAAGCCACTCGCTCACCTGCCTGGCTTCCGGCCCGGGAATACCTGGGAGCTGGGGCTCCTCCTCTCAGCCCAGAGTCATGCCTCCTATCTCTCCAGCATGGCCACTTCTGGGCAGCCAGACTTCTGACATGCAGGCTCAGGGCTCCTGTATCCTGGGTGAGAGAAAGCCAGGCAGACGCTATACCCCCTTTTCAAACCTAGCATCTGGAGTTAACAGCCTCATTCCTGCCTCTATTCACTAGAAACATCTCAGCAAAGCCGGCCCATACTGAAGGGGAAGACAGACTCCACCTGTTGATGGGAAGCATGTCAAAGATGTGTGAACATGACTGTGAATGTGTTTTTAACTCACCACACAAGACAAAGGCTCTTGTCCCATGTTAGAGAGGCCCTAGGATAAGGCGGCTCATCCAGTTCACGAAGTAATCTGGAACCAGGTGAGGATTCTAAGCCACATCCCCTGGCTCCGAGCCCAAGCCCTTCTCTCCACCACCTGGCTCTGCGGCAAAGGGCTCAGAGCACCCTGGAGCATCTGACGAAATCTGTAGACACTCTTCCCAGAAAAAAACAATGCACATACATAAAAAAGCGTGCCTATACATTTGTGGGGTCCCCTCCTGTTTTCCATCCAGCACACAAGAATCTAAACAAGTGGCCACTTCATCCTAACAAGTGAAAAATCAACTCTTCTTAGATTTTTCAGAGCAGTGGGGTCACTGAACAGGCCACCTTCCCCAAAGTTGGAGAGACTAACAAGCAAATCCAGGAATCACTCCAAATGTGGGACCAGGAGCAGAAACCTCCCCTGGGCTGGAAGCAGTGCTGAGTAGGGAAATCGAACTGTAATTGACAAATTGCTAGAGGCTCAGTAGAAAATCTGCAGTGAGACCAGTCATGGGGGCAGGGCCACACTTTTGTGAGATTTACCTCCAAGAGCTCTCCAGTAAATAGCAGAGAAAAATCCCCTCCGGCTTCCGGCAGGAGGAGGGTAAAGGAACCATTCTAAGGGTTCTTCTTGCCCTCAGGGGAAACTGGTTAACCAGAGCCTAACTTGCTGGGGTTTAAATCAGAACCTAACTGATCTGGGGGAAGGGAAACACCCATCTCCAGTCCACTGTAGCCGTCCTGCCCCACTTAAGAGAGGAGAAAAAGACTAAGAAACAGAGTCCAGAGGCCTAGGCTCTCTAAAAACACTGACATCTAGTCACAGGCTATAGAACACTTTCCCGTCCCCACACCTCACTGCCACATCACTAAACACCCATTTACAGCAATACTTTTTGCCCAGTACATCATGCCTGGCTAGCAAGAAAAATTATAAAACATACTAAAGGGCAAAAAAAACCACAATCTGACGAGCCAGAGCCAGAGCGTCAGAACCAGACACAGATGGGATGTTGGAATTTTCAGAGCAGGCATTTAAAACAGCTATGATTAAGATGCTAAGGCTCTAATGGATACAGTAGACAATATTCAAGAACAGATGGGCGATGTAAGCAGAGAAATGGAAATTCTAAGAAAGAACCAAAAGAAATATGCTAGAGATCAAAAGCACTAACAGAAATGAAGAATGCCTTTGATGGGCTTATGAAGAGACTGGACGCGGCTGAGGGAAGAATCTCCGAGCTTGAGTTTATCTCGGGAAACTTGTGGGGTTGCAGAACAGTGTCCAAAAATATAAGGCTGGACGAAACAGTTCTGACCTCAGCCTGCTTCCAGTACAGCCGCCACACCCAGGGCAGCCAGCGCCAGGAGCAGGTTTCTGTCCCTACACCTGTCTGGCAGACTGGAGGCCTCTCCCAGCGCCCAGCCTTGGGGTCTGGGGAAGGCCTTGCTTGTGGTCGTGCCCTGAGGCTTGCTGTGCAAGTGCCGCTGTAGTGCTGTGTCAGCCGAGACCTCCTTCCCATATATACCTCATGGAGGAAAACCAGAAGTCCCTTCCTGCTTCTATGTGGGTGTGTTAGGGGAACCACTGACTGAAACTGCCCGCCCTGGCCAGGCATGATAGTCCCCACCTGCATGAGTTATCTTACAGCAGGAGGTCCTGGTACGAAACACAGAACTGACAAGCTACCACCAACCGGAAGAATTTGAGAAAGGTCAAAAGGAGAGAGGAGGGGCTTCCCTGGTGGTGCAGTGGTTAAGAATCCGCCTGCCAATGCAGGGGGCATGAGTTCGAGCCCTGGTCCTGGAAAATCCTACATGCCGCGGAGCAACTAAGCCCGTGTGCCACAACTACTGAGCCTGCGCTCTAGAGGCCACGAGCCACAACTACTGAGCCCTTGAGCCACAACTACTGAAGCCCGTGCACCTAGAGCCCATGCTCCACAACAAGAGAGGCCACCGCAATGAGAAACCCGCGCAGCGCAACGAAGAGTAGCCCCCGCTCGCCGCAACTAGAGAAAGCCTGCGTGCAGCAACAGAGACCCAACGCAGCCAAAAATAAATAAAACTATTAAAAAAAAAAAAAAGGAGGGAGGAGATGCCAGTCCCTATGTCCTACCAACCTCCTAGAATCCTTCTTGCTAGAATCAATCTTGTCTGAGCCATGCACTTGCCTCCAGGAAGGACCCTGAGCCAGAATGATTAGCCAGAGACAACCCGGAAACTAACTGTATTACCATAAAACCCAAGACTGCGAGCCAGGTGGCAGAGCAGTTCTCCTGGGTCCCCTTGCCCTGCTGCTCTCCACCCAGGCGCCCCCTCCCAATAAAGTCTCTTGCTTTGTCAGTGCGTGTGTCTCCTCAGGGCACGACCACAAGCAAGACCTTCCCCAGACCCCAAGGCTGGGCGCTGGGAGAGGCCTCCAGTCTGCCAGACAAGTGTAAGGACATTTCTCTGAGACTCTCGAGCCCCGAAGGAGTCCCCATTCCTGCAACAGGTGGACTCCAGCGGCCTGGAAGGAGGAAACCAGAACCCAGACTCCCCCCATGGCAGCCCCAGGGCAGCCACACAACAGAACAAGAGTCTTCCTAGGGGAGGTTTCAGGTTCTGCATTGGACATGATGAGGGGTAGCACAGTGGGTCCCCACCCTCCTTTCCTTCTGTTTACACCTGAGGGAGGAACAGGTGCCTCAGACTCTGCAGGAGGGAGGCGGGTTGAAAAGTCCTTTGGGTGATTGGCATAAATGACGCCCACCCATCCCTGAGGTAGAGAGAGCATGTGAGAGGAAGACATAGAGGCTTTATACGTGGAAAAGTGGGGTACACTCCCTGGCACTGACTGATGACCTTCAACAAGCCCCGCTCTGGCAATGTTCCCCTGATCTGTACTTAGAGTTGGAGTGACATGGGACCCACATGTGCAGCATGGGGAAGGGAAGGGCCCACCTAAGCAGACGTGCTGGTCAGATTGACAAGGAGTTTCCTGGGGACCCTTTTAGGCAAGTAGATTTACCCATGGGTTTTCCTTTACCCTTTCATTTATTTTGGGGAGGGGGTGGTGATGAAAAAGAAAGGAAGCTTCGGGTGCAAGAGACATTTGTCTAAAGAACGGGGGGAGCATATGTGACTGAGCAGGACCTATGGGGCCTTCTGGGGACAGACTCCTCCCCCATATCCTCTGCTGCAGCTCCTCTCTGAAGTACCCAGATAATAGTATCTCATGCATATTTCCTGAGTTTTTCAGATGCTAAAAACCACCACCAAATGGAAGAAATTAACTACCTGATGATCATGAGCGTATCCCCCAGACCTACTGGCGACTAAGGATTGATAAGGTTAACCACCCTGTTACCTCACCATCAACCAATCAGAAAGAATTGTGCACTAGCTGATCACACACCATGGGACGCCCCGCTCTCACCTGGCCTTTAAAAAGCCTTCGCTGAAACCCTTCGAGGAGTTCGGGGTTCTTTGAGCGTGAGCCACCCGTTTTTTCTTGCCTGGCCCTGCAATAAACCTTCCCCTGCTCCAAACGCTGACGGTTCAGTTTGTTTGGCCTCACTGTGTCGTGCACACAAACTTGTGTTCGAAAACGCATAGGACCATGGAGGGATGTGACCACATCTGGTCCCCTGCCCACCCCTTGGGCTAGTTTTTGAGGCTGTATGGAGAGAGGGGTTATAGACAAAAACTGAAAATAGTTTTGTTTCCTTTCATTTTCTTGAAATAAAGAGCTTTCTGAGAGCCTGGACATCAGCAGCTTACCACCTTAAGGCCCAGGTGACAAAATGTGACACAGTTTGGAAGGAGAGCAGACCTGGAGGTGTGGCCCATCCCAAGGGGGCCTGAAGGGACCGCTGCCCTGGGTTGGTGGCGCAAGCATTTGATGCTTTGGAACGAGAAGCAGCAAAAGTGGAAGGAGCTGGCGACAAAGGTATCAGTGGGCAGGTAAATGCCCCCAGGCCTGGGGGGAGAGAAAGCTGCAGCGCCCAGCAGGTGTGGCTCGTTCTTGATCAGACCTGAGCGTAGTGGGGTGGGGTGACTCCGCACTGCCCTGCAGCCCTACAGTGGAAGGGGGAGCCACGCTCACGTGGCCTCCTTTGTGCCCACAGGATGGTGCCCACTGGGGTCTTTGACAGAAGTTTAATAGAGGGATATACAGGGAGCAAGTGAAGTTGGGAAGATCGAGGTAGTAACACATCACATTCAGTTGGGAAAGTAACATTGAACTTGGCCTTGAAGGACCAGAAGGGCTGAGACACACAGAAATATAGAGTCAGGTCATTCCAGGAGAAGGAAACACCTGATTTGGGGAAATGAAAACGCACCATTCTGAGCGTGGTCGTGGTAAAGTTCCTACAGGAAGGGTACAGATCTCTGAAAGGTTTTGTAGGGCTTCTCTGCGGTTGCTGTGGTGTCAGGTTGTGGTGCTAGATTACTGTTGGCCTTCTTCTGAGCATAGGAAATGCACCTAAACATTTCCTGGCTGACATGGACATCCTCCAAAGTGTGACTTTATTCCTGGTGTCAGAAATGGGGAAGTTTGTCCTTGGATCCAACGTAGCCCAGAGAGGTTCAAGTCAGCAGAAAGCGAGTCAGCCTCATCCTGGGCTGAGGGGCTATCAAAGGCCCATGGAAGAGAGGCCGGGGCTTGGGAGGGCATGCAACCCTCTGAGGGAGAGTGGGTCCATGTCAGACCGGGTATGGCCTGGGCTGACCCGGGAGCCCTGGGCACAGGTTCGAGCAGCGAGAGCTCACCTGTGCATACCTGTGCACCTGTCTTCAATGTACTGCGTCCCTGGGGTTCTCCCTTGGGGCTCGGAGAGGGCCTGGGAGCCCCAGCCTGACACTGCTACTAAGAAGAGCCCGAGGAAAGCCTACCTCGACTTCCTCATGACACTAAAGAATTGGTGGAGCGCCGAGGCACTGCTGCCAGACAGTCCCACATCAGCACAACATTGCTGGAAGCACCAGAAGCGTAGCTCTGCCTCCCCTCTGCTTTCCAGATCTTTTGTGAGTGCATCTATATGGGGGAACCAGTTCACCCCCAGGACCCTAGCTGCAAAGGAACGGATAAATGTAGTTTTATCTTTCTCACCTCTAGTGAACGGGACAGCACATTAGGAAGGGAAAATGGATGCCGACAGTCCAGCAAGCTGTTGGCATATTTGACAGTTAAATTTCCATTTTACAGATGGTGACACTGGGGCTTAGAGAGGAGAAGCATTTGAATTAGTCACCCTGCTAGCAACCGGCAAAACCAGGACTTAAAGGACGTAAGCCAGTAGAGAGCTGGCAAAGTTTTGAAAACCAG
Source organism: Leucopleurus acutus (assembly GCF_964270905.1). NCBI lineage: Eukaryota > Metazoa > Chordata > Mammalia > Artiodactyla > Delphinidae > Leucopleurus > Leucopleurus acutus. The sequence goes on from NC_139154.1 coordinate 42,316,345, forward strand.
TTCTCCACGTGTCACTCCAACAGGAATGCTGGTTGATATTTCTCTTTCTGGTAATGAATAAAACAGAAGTGAAACGACAAAGACATATATTGGAGCTTCACTCTTTCCTCACTGACACAAGTGCCTTCTTTGCTAAATTGGATATTTCCTTAGTTTCTTATGCTATTCACAAGGTAATAACTACAGACACAACACACATTTTACCTGCATTATTAACATTTTCTCCAGGGCTTTCTTACATCTGGACAACCAACTAAACAATCAATCAAGCCATGATTTATAGTTTTTGCCACTTTCCACGGTGTAAATATTCTCACTGGCTGATTTCAAGCTACCGAAGTGACGTTATGGGAAAAGAGTTGGTAGGAGATGTAAAGCGGGACGCTGGCTGTTATGTAGGATTTCCATCTGCAGACACAATAGCTGTAAATGACCTCAGAGTGTAGACAATAGTAAAATAATTGGGGAATGGTGAGTTTGTTATCTTTGTTTTTCATATGATTTATTCAAGTTTAAGTTAATTATTAACAACGGCCACGTTTATTAACTGGCTTGCAAAATCTCCAAAAATTTCACAATCATTCTCGTGAAGTGTCCAAGCCGGGTACAGCACACACTGATTTAAACCCAGGACCTCTGACACAGAAGCCCACGCTCTGAATCCTACTTGACACAGCTAAACATACCAGAGGTCCACAGGTAGTAAGTAGCAGAGTTGAGATTTGAAACCAGTCTGGCTCCAAAGGCACGTTCTTAACCACTACCACTGGGGTAATTGTCTCCAATATATTCCTTTGGCTCTGGAAAGCCATCCCATTAGCCACTGGTGTGCCTGATGGGGAAGAGGGAGAGAAACAAGGAAGGATGTCTAGCTGAACTGTACCTCTCTGGACCCCAGGCCACGGGAGAGCCGTGGAACTCAGGCACCATCAAGCCCTGTTCTGCCACGGTGGAGAGGCAGAGAAGCCCAGGGCACCACAAAGTCTGCAGTGAGTTGGGACCAGAACCCAGGTCTCCTCCATCATCCCCAGGCTGAGGCACGTCCACAGCCCCTGAGACCTGGGCCCAGTGGGGACTGGGCAACAGGAACCACCACTGCAGACAGGCGTGAACTGGGAAGAAGCTGCATGAGACACACAGAGGAGAGTCAGCCTGAGGCCTGCGGTGTGCCCAGGCCTGTGCCAGGCCCTCTGTGTAGACAGCACGTGGGAGGAGAGCAGCCATGGGCCAAAGGAGGCCCTGCTCATGGTGGCACCATCCAGTTCCACTGCCACTAGCCACGTTTCACAAGTTATATTTAAATTAATTAAAATTAAGTAAAACTTAAAATTCAGTTCCTTAGGTCCAAGAGCCACATTTGGTTAGAGGTTATTGGATTGGATACTCAGATATAGGACATTTCCACTGTCACAGAAAATTCTGGGCTTCCCTGGTGGTGCAGTGGTTAAGAATCTGCCTGTCAATGCAGGGGACATGGGTTCAATCCCTGGCCCGAGAAGATCCTACATGCCGCGGAGCAACTAAGCCCATGTGCCACAACTACTGAGCCTGTGCTCTAGAGCCTGCGAGCCACAACTACCGAGCCCGCGTGCCACAACTACTGAAGCCCACGCGCCTAGAGCCCGTGCTCCGCAACAAGAGAAGCCACTGCAATGAGAAGCCCGTGCACCACAATGAAGAGTAGCCCCCGCTCACCACAACTAGAGAAAGCCCGCACAGCAACGAAGACCCAACGCAGCCATAAATAAATAAATAAAAGAAATTTATTGAAAAAAAGAAAATTCTACTGACAGCACTGACCCTAGAAGGAAGCCAGGTGAAATGAAAAATGCTGGAATTAAGCCAGATGCGGAGGTGTGTTTCTTGGAGGGAGAAGACCTTGAAGGACCAGCTAGCTGGGGAAGGGCCCCACCCAGGGCCCAGGCCTGAGCCCCTCTCTTGGGCTGCCTAACCTGACCGGATGCCTGTCTGCTGCTGCCCACACCCACCCAGGGGCCAGGAATGCGGCTTGTGGGAACCTGCCGGCAGCTGACCAGGAGGCAGCAGTCATGGGAGCAGCTGAGCCTCCTGTGGCCCAGGGGGCTGGGGCCTGCGAGGGCCAACGCCCACCTGCCTGCATCCCAAGCTCTGGCGTCCGGAAGCCCAGCACTGGGAAGACAGCTGATTCTGTGTGCCTTTTGGAAGCCACTCGCCTTGGTCCTAACGAGAGGCCCCAGGAGGGGGCGGGCACTGAGTGTTTGTTTTGCGGCATCTTTGATGCTCCTCAGAGCGTTTGATGTCGGAGGATGTCCCTAGCCAAGCCAGCCATGTGCTGTTTGCTCTGGGGTTTTCCTTTTATTCGTTTATAAACTCATCTTGATTGGTTCAGTAAAGGGCAAAAGAAGGAACCCAGCGGAAAAGGAATGCTATATAATTTATAGGGAAAGGGGAGGTGGGAGGCCATTTGCGGTGGGCCGGGTGCAGCCGAAAGCAGGATGTTCAACCAGGTCACACTTCAGGGCTTCAACGCTCAACACAGCGAGATCTCGTAGAATCCTTACCGATCCGTGTAGACTTCTTGTGGATGAACCTAAAACCCTTATGAGATCTTAATGGAGTCCACGTAGAAGATTCATAGAGTCCTTTTAAGAGCCACATAAAATTCACATAGAATTCACCAGACTGTTTCTAGTAGCCTAAATCCCCACTGCCCCCCCCCCCACCCCGCCACACACACTCCTGTCCTCGCCAAGGGAAAGAGCAGATCCCTACCTTGAGCTGCACTTTCTTTCCTCAGAGAGAGGCCACTTGACAGATCTATCTGTTATGTAAAGGTAGGGGCTGGAGTCCCCCAGTGTCCAGGGTAAGGGGGTAATGTGACCTTTTGTGGCCTGACCAGGGTAGGCCTCTCTTCGGGGCCTTTGACCTGCAAACCTGGTCCCTCGGGAAGAGGGGAATCATTTGCATAAGAATCCCAGGGCTTCCAAAAAAAGAAGGGACCCCAACCCCTGTATGAACACCCATCATGGTGACCTGGGTGCAAATGGCCTCTGGAGTAAGAGCCCCACAATGCAGGTTTGGTTTGTATTTGCGTCAATGTGTTCAGCACCTAGTCCTGTGCCTGCCACCTGGTAGGTCCTCAGTATTTGTTTCATGAATAAATGAATGAAGCTGTGCTGGCAGGAAAGGACTCTAAGGGCCCAGAAGGGTACCCACCAGGAAGACGGGGCAAACATGAGGCCAACTCAAGGCCTGGGCCAGGCACTGGGTCCTAGGGTGGACTGGCTAGAGATCTGGACAAACGAGGCCTCCCTACTGGGCAGGCAGAGGGAGACCTGTCTAGGGTGGGGAAAGCCAAGGAGCGGGGTTCTGCAAGCACCAGGGCAAGGTCTGTCTTGATGGCATCCTGGCGGTAGGTGGCCAGGACCTGAACAGGCCAGTCTCCAGCCTGTCCTGGGCATGTGGGGTGAGACAGAGCCTTGTGGGATCTGGGACAATTTTCTGGTTATTTTAAAATTTCATCTCAGGCAGTATGGCTTGCTTTCATTCTTCAGAGTTGTGGCTCGGCGAGAAGCCCCCCAGATCAGGAGGTTTGTAGAGACGTGCAGAGATAGAAGCCCCCCCAGCAAGCCTGGCTGTGTGGAGCTGGGGTTGCCAGAGAGGAAAGAGATTCTGCCTTTTCCAGGCAGAGAGGGCAAGACTCCTTTACGGGAGCCCTGGGCTCTGAGGAGACCCTCCTGGGAAACAGCAGTACTGACTCTGGACAAAAGGTTGAGGTCTGTGTATGTCTGTCTGTCCATCTGTGCGGGGGCGACGGCACCCCCACTGTTCGCAGCTCTGGCTACACACCTCGGCCAAGCCCCAGCCCTGCACCCTTCCCCGGGCATGGCTGAGGATGGATGAGAGCCTGCATTTGGGAGTAAGTGTTTTCAGTTCTGCAAAAGCAAAGTAGGTCCTGGATATGTGTTTGAAAAAAAAAGAAAGGAGGGAAGAAAATGAAATTTTTTAATAAATAAGATAAAATAAAAAATTAAAAAAATGGGAATTCCCTGGCAGTCCAGTGGTTAGGACTTGGTGCTTTCAGTGCCTGGGCCCAGCTTCCATCCCTGGTTCGGGAGCTAAGATCCTGCAAGCTGAGCAGCGTGGCCAAAAAGTTAAAAAAAAAAAAAAAAGAAAGAAAGAAAGAAAGAAAGAAACAAGGGAGGGAGGAAAGGGACAAAAAAACCTTCAGACCAGGCTGAGGCCTCACTAGCCCAGAGCATGTCTTTTACAGCAAACACCAAACATCCTACTTCTGCCAGCAGTCATATTCATGTGCCTGGAAGGGAGAGCTAGAACTTAAGTGAATGAAGAAACCACGTCCAGGGCGCTCCCAGTGCCTCGCTGCACGTGCACATCCCCTGCCCCATGTGCCAGCATGGTCTTTGGGCAGCAGGAAGCAGGCGGATGGCCTCCTTGGGAGATTTGGTCACCAGATGTAACCTCAGCAGCGGCAGGAGAGGGAACATCAGAGGATAAGGCAGAAGCAAGTGGAACCACATCGTAGGGAGCCTCGAGGGTCAGCTTGAGTTGGGATTTTGTATTTTGGCACCGGGGAGCCTTTGGAAGTTTTTGAGCTGGGGAATGACCCTTACTTAGGACATATGCATTAGGAGGGTTCTGTTTAGGGAAACCAAATGTTCCAGTGCGCCTGGCTCAGTCCTGGTTCTCCTGGACAGTCCTGATTTATGCCCGCCCCCCCCCCCCGTCCACTCCCCGTGACACTCTCAGAAGTATCCTGGTTTTACTTACTGGATATTTTATGATATTAAGGAATTAGTTTTAATTTGTGTGTGTGTGTGTGTGTGTGTGTGTGTGTGTGTGTGTGTGTAATGCGGGCCTCTCACTGTTGTGACCTCTCCCGTTGCAGAGCACAGGCTCCGGACCCACAGGCTCAGCGGCCATGGCTCACGGGCCCAGCCACTCTGCGGCATGCAGGATCCTCCCGGACCGGGGCACGAACCCGTGTCCCCTGCATCGGCAGGCGGACTCTCAACCACTGCGCCACCAGGGAAGCCCCTAGTTTTAATTTTTAAAGATAGGATAAGAGCCTTGTGGTTATGTTTAAAAAAAGAGTTCTTGTCTTTTAGAGATATATACCTCAATATTTATAGATGAATGTTGTCTGAGATTTGCTTCCAAAAAATCGGAGGGGAGGGCTGGTGGGAGGGAATGGGTGGGAGCAGAAAGAAAACTGGCTGAGTTAATCATTGCTGGGGTTGGGTGTGGATACATGGGTGCTCGTTAGCTCGTCTCTATTTTTATATTTGTTTGAAGTTTTCTGATATAAAAAGTTTTTAAAAAGTGTCCCAGATTGAACAGAAATATGGTCACTCTAGTTCACTCATAAGAAGGAATTTTGCCCCCAGGGGACAGTTGGCAGCTTCTCGAGATGTTTTGGGTCATTCTGTCACAGCTGGGGTGGGGTGTGGTTGTCACCTCATGGTACAGGCCAGGGATGCTGCCAGGTGCTCAGGCAGCCCCACAGCAAAGCATTACTCGGCCCAAAGTATCAGTCACGCTGAGGCTGAGGAACCTAGGCGTGTGGAATTTACCTTAAAGCAATTTACCTTAAAGCACTGCTGTATGAACATGAGGAATGTGTATCCGTGTGTGAGTTCACAGTAATTTATGCTCCAGGGATGATTAGTTAACACTGAAAGGAATTCACACTCTGGAAGTGGCTAGCCAGGGCTTCCAATATAGTCATCTACATCTGCTCCCCAGAATTCATTAGTTAGCATAAAAGGTGTTCTAGGGAATTCCCTGGCAGTCCAGTGGTTGGGACTCTGCGCTTCCACTGCTGGGGGCCTGGTCAGGGAAATACGAAACTGCAAGCCACACACAGCACGGCCAAAACAAAAACAAAAACAAAAACAAAAGGTGTTCTAGATAATTTGTTATTGAAGAAATAAGTGATGTTCAAGAAACATGTTTGGAGACTTCCCTGGCGGTCCAGTGGTTAAAACTCCGTGCTTCCAAGGCAGGGGGCACGGGTTCAATCCCTGGTCGAGGAACTAGGATCCCACATGCCACATGGCATGGGCAGAAAGGAAAAAAAAAAGAAAAGAAATGTGTTCGGCTGAAATGATTGTGCAGGCAACTTTGTCTTTGTTTAAAAGAGACAGAAGGATCCAGCAAACCCGTTGCCTCACGCCCGTGGACCAGTGCTCCGGGTCTATTCCCGTGCGGTTCCGGGCTCTCCTCTGGGCCCAGCCATCCCCAATTCTGATAGACGTCTCTGTCTCCTGGTGCAGCTAGAAGGTGGGTTGGTCCTGATGGCAGAACATAGGCTTATTTGGGGGGCACTGAACTTTTCATGCAAGCGCTTGACAAAGAGAGGGGACGCCCCAAGCTTAGTGAGGGGGTCAAATGACTGTTTCGGTGCTTACTTGCTATTAAAAATATGTCCCTGTGGCAGAATCTGGTCTGAAATGTGCTTTTATGTAACATTTGCTCCTTTAGGGCATCGCCTAAAGACTCAAGAGTCCCAGCCTAATCCTTGGGGACAGCAGTGTTCACTTAAGCCCCTGATCACCTGAGATCAGGAGGATAATGGTGGTGGTGTGTGGAGGGGGTAGATTAGAGGGGAGATTAGACCTCTGTCACTTCCTTCAGGAAGTTTCTAACATCTTTCACGTACCTCCTTGGCACCAGCACCATGTATCACACCTCTTCCCACCCCGCCAGGGTCTCACCCATGCTCCCAACACCTACATCTGTGGCTTCAACCACGGCCAGGAAAGGTCTCTGAGCTCAAGGCCTCCGAGGCACAACAGCAAACGTGCACGAGAGCTCCGTGGCCAGAACCTGGCCTCTGGGCCCGGGATCCATCGTGGTGGCCAAGACTGGTTTTCGGCTTCCTTTCATCTGCTTCCAGCTGTAGCCAGGCAGGAACAGCCTGCCTCCCTGTCCTATGAAACCAGGGGCCTGGCTGCTCAGAGCCGCACCCCCTGGGCTCCCTGGTCACAGGTAGTAGCCACGCATTTAGAGGCAGGGCGACAGTCGTGGATGGCTGGAGGGGCTGGGAGGGGCCCCTCAGGAAGCCTTATTCTCAGCCATCAACAGCTCAGGGGAAGTGAGTTTACCAGAGCATATTCTGAGGGCCTGCTTGGCTGGAGAGAGGGGCAGTTGGTTGAGGGCACTGCGTGTTTGAAGGCGGTGGGGGAGGGAGGAAAGGGGTGGGCGTCCATGCCAACACATGGACGCAGGGAGGGTGGCAGAAGGATCCAGAGGGAGCTTTCTAGAGGTGCCATGAAATGAACTGCAGCATTCTGAGGAGGGGCACTGACGCCCTAGCCAGCTCTCAGCACAGGCACGCGCGCGCGCGCGCACACACACACACACACACCACACACACCCCACACACACACCCCACACACACCCCTGAGGTCTCCGGGCTGCATTAGTTGCCCTCATGGCCCTTTCTTTCCCAAGGTCTCAGATCACATGTCACACGGGGATTTTCCTAGCTGCTAATCCCACGGTGTGCTGGCTCCCATGGGGCCCCCAAATGCTCCCCCTGGCCCGGGGGCAGGCTACCCGAGTCCCAGGACTCTCCCTCAAGGTATGCCTCTGAAATAGCAGAGGAGCCCCTGCAGGGGGCAGAGTCCCTCCCTGGAGGTGTGTGCTCCTCTGCCGGGGTCATTCAGCTGGAATCTCTGGTACAATCCCGCTGCCACTGTCTTTGCCTCCTGCTGCACCGTGGGGAGGCTTGGGGTCGGCTGGAGAAGGGGTTCTAGGCCTCTCACGGCTCCCCTTCCCCAAGCCATGCCACGTCAACACAGACTGCCGAAATGCCCCAGCGTGCCTCAAGGCCCTTGTCCCTCCCGCTACGACCCAAGCCCTGCCTGTCTTGGGGTCCTGGGGCCCCCAGATCCCAGCCCACAGTGGTGCTGGGGTTCTGCAGGCCTGTGCACAGCTCTTCCTGTCTCCTCGTCTGTCTGGGGTTCTCTGAGCATACGAACTGGGCTGGGCCTTTTTCATGTCTATCTTTCTCATGGCAGAACCCAGCCCGGAACCCCTCACCCCATTCCCACCCCCGCCCCCATGCTCCAAGGATGTCAGTGAGTGTGGGAAGAATTTCAGCGCCTGACAACTTCAGATTCACATCTTTGATCTAAAAAACCTGGCAGCGCTGGGTAGCGGAGAGAACTCGGGATTCGGGTACCTGGGCTTGAATCCTGGCTTTGTCACTTACACCATGTGACCATGGGCAGTCACTTCACTCCCAGAGCTAGGTGTCCTCATCAGGGAAATGGGGACAGTTGTACCTGACTCACAATGAACCACATGAAGGGTGATTACACAGCATGCCCCAACGGCCCAGCCCAGCACCTTGGCTTCCTCTTGGGAGTTAGCAGAGCCCAGTGATGAGTTGTTTTAGGCCTGGTTCTGGGCACTGGGGTTTCTGTGTTGTTGATACAGTAAAAGCACTTTGTATATAATATTTACATTATATTATATTATATTTGCAAATATTTGCATATTTGTATATCGTAATCCTCACAATGGTCCTTTGAGGAAAGTAGCAGCAGCAGAGCAACAGCTTTTTATAGCCCAGGAAACTGAAGCACAGAGAGACTATGATTCTTGGCCAACGTCACACAGCTGGTAAGTGGCAGAGCTGTGGTTTGAACCAAAGCCTCTTGGCTTTGGGGCCGCCCTCCTAGTCCTGCCACTGAACTGCTCTGAGTTCACCCTAAGAGAGGAAACCGACGAAGGGACGCTCTTTGATGGGATCAAAGATGTTTGCCGAGTTCCTACAAAAGAATTAGTAGAGGTGGTCCCAGCCCCATTGTAGGATGTGGGGTCCTGGGGAGTGGCTCGAGCTTTGCTGAGAGCTGGGGCGGTGGGTGGGTGGGGGGCTGCCCTTCCTCTGTAGCCCGCTCGCCTGCCAGGGTGTTTGAACAATGATTAACTGCAGCAGGCAGGCCAGTGCAGGCCAGGGCGGGCATGGCGGTTTAGCTCACCCCTTGCACAACGGCTGCCGCACCCGCCTGCCCAGCTCGGGGGTGACCCAGGGGGCAGGACCGGGCAGGCTCCCAGAAGCTGGGGAAACGGCCCTGGGAAGGACAAGGGACACCCTGGCTGGACCTGCAGACGTGATCACCACCACATTCCGCCCCTCCCAAGCCCCGAGCTCGTGGAGCCTCTTCTGGGGGCTCCTGTGCACCACGGGAGCAGACTCCAGCCCCAGTGCTCATGGGGTCTGCCTTGATGAAGACGTTCCTCAAACGATGTCACCTGAAACGGCCCTCTTGGCTCCAGCGACAGAGCAGCACACGCCAGATTGGACCAGAGGAGGCAGGAGCTCACCCTGGGCCCTCCACCCTCCAGGCCCGGGATGGCGAGGGAGCCCCGCACACTGCTCCTCTGCACCTCCCTCCCTGCCCCTTGCTAGTCGAAGAACACAGGCGCACACGCGTCCCAGGCCTGGTGCACCCACACACGTGCCAGCCCCCGGGGCCCCTTCCCCGGGAGCACCTTGTTCCCAGAGTGCTGGTGGGAGTGCACTCACACTCAGATTGGCCAAAATCCGCCTGGAGACTCACTGCCACACCCGTACACTAGCACCCCAGCCTCGCCTGAAGCTGGGCCTCCGTTTGTTTGTTGAACGAAGCACTGAAGTCCTTTGTCCTCAATAAACTCTGTGCCCGTTTCAGGTCCAGCTCCACCACTCCAGAGCCTGGAGGAGGTTGGGATGTGTGGGTAGGTGGGTGGGGAGTGGGCAGTGAGAGAGAATTTTCTCTGAAGGTGGGAGGGGGTGGAGGCCGCCTCGGACGAGGTTGCCCCTCTCCCCAGCCCCACTTGGGTTCCTCGATATTCCGGAAAGGCCCCTCAGCAGACCATCCCCCAGGCCCAATGGTGCCCAGGAGTCTGACTGGGCTGCCCGGCCCTTCCTCACAACCCAGGGACATTGTGACCTCAAGGATTTCCAAAAACTTTGCAGCAACACAGGGTGGGCTCCTCCTGACCAACAGGTTGGGTCCTGTTTTGCCCCAGATTCACCTGCCCAGCCTCCGGGACCCCAAGTTCTGGGCTATGTACTCAGGGGTACCATACGCTGTTTATTCCCTCATAGGAGGACCCCCTTTTCAACCTGGACTGGGAAGACCTGGGTCTCACCTTCTCAGGGCCATGCGAGAACCCTGCCCTGACCCCGCCCACCTGCCTCCTTATGGGAAATCTGTGTGTTTATTGAACACCTGCTCTGGTGAAGAGAATAGAATATGCTGACTGCCCTCAGGGCACGTGAACAAATGGCAGAGAACGAATGAGAAGTTCCGTGACGGAGGGCAGTCCGGCTGCTGTGACGATTGACGAGCTGCGATTCCTAAGCTGCACCTTCTGTATACCAGGCCCTGTTCTAAGCAGGTCACAGGTATTTACCTGTTTTCATCACATGAGCTTCACGGCAAGATATGAAGGAGATAAATTCATGACCCTCACTGCAGGATAACGGAAAAACCAAGGTACGGAGAGGTCGAGTAACTTGCCCAGGGACATAAGTAGCAGGACCAGGATTCAAACCCGGGTGCCTGTGTTCTTAGCCACCATGCCACGCTGCCTACAAAGCAAGGTAGATAAGAAAGGGAGGGCCGGGGAAGCTTCCCAGATGGGATGGCGGCAGAGCTAGGCCTGGATTACAGGTGCAACATAAACACACACGCAAACACAATGAAGACAGTAGCACATCAAAAAGCGCCACTCTGAAGTAGGAGTTGGCCAACTTTTCCCGTAAAGGGCCGGATGGTAAATAGTTGAGGCTTTGCAGGTCATGCCTTTCCTGTCACAACTACTCAGCTCAACCCGTGGAGCCCCAGAGCAGTCCCAGGTGGTATATGAACAAATGGGCCTGGCCATATGCCAATAATACTTTATTAACAGACGTTGGATGTCACGTGATCCTCACATGCCACAAAATATTTTTCTTGTACATTTCTCCATCGTTTAAAACGTAGAAAGTGTTTTTAGGTCTCAGACGGCACAGAAGCAGGCCTGGAGGAGTGATAGGGCCACGGGCCACAGTTTGCTGACTCCCGTCCTACAGGCTTGGAGAAGTGAGAGTGTATGGAGGCTTCAGAGAACTAGTTACGCAGATTGACCAGAGCCCAGGAGCCCCAGGAGTGAGAAGCGGGGCTGGCCAAGGTGGGAGCGGGCCTTGAGGACCCAGGGAGGAGGTGTTATCACAGCAGGGTCAGCCCAGCCTCAGGCTCCAGTGTCACCAGGCCCTGGCTGTGAGACTCAGGCGTCTGTTTCTCTGAGCTTCCGCTATAAAATGGGAACCTGGCATTGACCTTGAAAGTCCTGTGAAAGGGGCCACTTAGTGTGAGACGGTGTCTGTTATTCATTCATGTGCTTCATAGGCAGGAACCTGCTCAGGTATGTGTTTCGGCAGCACTGCCCTGGTGGCTGCGTGGAGGACGGTTGGGCATCTGTGTGAACACCTGTTTGCCCTCCAGATCCCTCCTCCACCATCCTCCCCGCTGCCCTGTGCTGAGAAGACCAACCTGTGTGGACAGAGTCATGGGCTCCTCCGCTCTCCTACTGCTTGATGGGCTCAGGCAACGGGGAGCCCGGCAGGAAGTGGGAGAGAGAGGGGAGCGAGGCGAACTCCCCAACTCCTCCCTGCGGGCTGTCTGCAAGCTGGCTGCCTCCCTCAGGGAGAAAGCCACAGCCTGAGGCCTGACTTACATCACCAGTGCTAGGGCTCTCACTACCCTTGCCCACAGCTTTGCCAACTCTTCTCAATTTATCCTGAGTGCAACTTCGCTGATTGATTCAAAGAGAGTAAGACTGGAGAGAGACACCAGTTAGGAGACCATTGCTGCGATTTTGATAAAGGAAGATGCAGCAGCAAAATGGGACAGTGGTGGTGAGGGCAAGGAGACACATTTAGAAGCTAAACAGGCCGAAGGAGGAACATGAGAGAACGGGAAGAAGCTCCAGGATGAGTGGCATTGCTGGCAGGGGTAGCTGGAGGACAGAGGTGCTGAGAGAGGATCCCCAGGGAGAGAGTCAGGGATTTGGAATGGAAACGATGAGTTTGTGGTGGTGCCTGAAGGATATCCAGGTGGCTAAATGCACCGGTGTACCCCACCTTCCTGCAGCCCTGATTCTCTTCCCGACCTTTAGCCATGACCCATTCAGTTCTCCCAGATGAGCCACCACACTGGGAATGACCTGGGAGCCTTGGAGAACAGTCCGTGAATAAATATTTGCTGGACTTTTCCTTCTCTTTCTGATGCAGGGAAAAGGCTCTCAGATGTGTGAACTTAGCTGGGAGGAGTGATGGGAAGATGCTGGGGTGTCCGGGAGAGGTCTAAGGGGACTCCATCCCCAGAGGGGCTGAGGGCTAAATAAAGCCGGAGCAGCCAGCTGACAGGATGCTCTTGCCCACCAGCCAGGGATGCGGAACGCCATGAGGCACCTCCACTGGGGGGATATTTAGTTGAAATCTTCCCTTTAACCACTCATCTTTTGTGGCTTGCGGGAGGCAGGAGGCCAGGTCCAGGCTTTCCTCCAGGGTGGGTCCTTGTGTTAGGACAACACTACATGGGGTGAAGGGGGCGTGGGGATAACTCTATTAGGCCTCTCCAGGGCTTCATCCCCTTCATAGCTGGACTGCCTTCTGATTACATCGTCCTTCCAAAAACAAACACTTGATTGAATATTTCTCAACTGAGTCACTGTTCAGTTTGCCTTCTCCCAGGAAGTCAAACACACTCTGGTTCTGCCTCTCCATCGTGCTGACCACACTCACGCTTTACCCTCTCCTGGGACCGCTTCCAGGCTTCTCTGCTGGCTCTCACCCCCCGAACACCAGGCACTTAGAGTCTTTATCTCACACTCAATGCCTCTGAGGGGGCGGTAGTTTGCACAACGTTTCTCTCCCTTTGCCCACGGTGAATTACCACATTGCCTCCTCCTGAGAGGCGCCCTCAAGCCCCCGCCACCACGGCTTCGAGCCCCAGTCCTTTAATGTCTACTCAAGGCCTGATTCAGCCACACCGCTTCACAGGCAGCCTAGTGAACAGACAGCTGATGCTGTGGGCAACCCAGGTCTGACTGACTGCTGGTCTACGCAGCTCACAGGAACAGCTGGGTGTACTTCAGCCTTGGGAGGCTAAGACAGGGCCCACGGAACAGCCCCTTGCCCCGGCTCACCAGGTGATGCCTTGAAACCTTGAAAATCTCAGGAAGGGCTTTTTCCCCAGAGAGCCTTCCCGGCTCTGCCATCAGGCCAGGGGCCGCTCCTTAGTGTGGCCCAGCAATTGCTCCCGGTCAGTGCGTGGCGCAGGTGTGCCAGTCGGCTAAACACACTGCTCTCCGGATCTTTCTTCTCTGACATCCCAGAGCCTGCTGAGGACTCAGTCTTTTCCAAAAGACCCATTAGGTGATCAGCTAGTGAACCTACACCTTACTGGGCATGAAGGAATTAAACTGTAACTCTAGGGTTCCAGTTGTGAGGGTGGAGGATGGAATGTGACGACGTCCTCTTCCTCCTGGGATTCCCCTGGTGACTTTCTGAGCCTCAAGGCCTCTGTGGCAGCAGCTCAGATGAGCCTGTGGGCATAGAGGAGCCTGTAAGCATCTCTGCTTAGAGAAGCATGACTCCCGGGGCTCGTTCTAACTGTGCACGGGACACTTTCTGAGGTCAGGAGCCCCAGGGGTCATTTGAACAGGAAGTTCTCAGGTCACATCAGATGTTCCATGTCACAAACCCCCTCCGTTTAACCCCTTTTCAGGAAGTAATCTGTCTCCCTGGCAGGGTGGAGGAGGGGCATGGTATTGTAACTGTCACGAGGCCAGCGTCCAGCCGCCGTCAGGGCACCTGGCTGAAGCACGGGCTCTCTGCGCTGGGCACCCAGGCTGGATTCCACAGCAATTTGCACAACAGCACAGCACAGAGAGAAGGGCCTCTCTGGGGACGGGCACCATGGAACCAACCTAAAATCACCAGGGGCTCCAGGGGAAAGCCAAGGAGGCGCTGCCTGGCAACAGAGACGCCAGGACGCTGATGTGAGAGTCAGGAACGCTCCTGTGTTCAGGATGTAGGGGCACTGAGGAGATACAGCCTCACCCGCTTCCCTCTCTCTCTGGGTTCTAAATCCTGCTGTGTCCACAGGCAGCCCCGGACCTGGAGACCCCACCAGACAGACAAAATTCTTTGTCCCGTACCCTGAGAACTCCTCAGTCTAGTCCCACCATCTTCCCATTGCTCAACGCCCTGCTCCCACTTGTGCCGGAAGAGGATCTGTCGGTCAGAGTGAGGGTGGGGAATGAGGGGCCCAGCTGCTTCCCTTCACAGTCTCGGCCCTCCCCTGGAAGCTCCTAGAAACTCCTAGAAGTTTCTAAAGTCACAGACAGATTGTCCTTGGGCTCAAGGACCCAGCTGAGTGAACATTCCCTGGAAGTTCTCCCTGTGAGTGCGGATGGCCTTAGAATCAGAGCAGCTGCTGAGAAAGTAATAAGGAGAAGAAGAGGCCAGGGGAGTACACTGGGTGGGAGAAGGGGGGAGGAGGGAGGAGGGGGAGGGGGAAGAAGGAGGGAGGAGGGGGAGGGGGAAGAAGGAGGGAGGAGGGGGAGGGGGAAGAAGGAGGGAGGAGGGGGAGGGGGAAGAAGGAGGGAGGAGGGGGAGGGGGAAGAAGGAGGGAGGAGGGGGAGGGGGAAGAAGGAGGGAGGAGGGGGAGGGGGAAGAAGGAGGGAGGAGGGGGAGGGGGAAGAAGGAGGGAGGAGGGGGAGGGGGAAGAAGGAGGGAGGAGGGGGAGGGGGAAGAAGGAGGGGGAGGGGGAAGAAGGAGGGAGGAGGGGGAGGGGGAAGAAGGAGGGAGGAGGGGGAGGGGGAAGAAGGAGGGAGGAGGGGGAGGGGGAAGAAGGAGGGAGGAGGGGGAGGGGGAAGAAGGAGGGAGGAGGGGGAGGGGGAAGAAGGAGGGAGGAGGGGGAGGGGGAAGAAGGAGGGAGGAGGGGGAGGGGGAAGAAGGAGGGAGGAGGGGGAGAAGATGCCACCCAGCATCCTGGGTTCTTGCTCCCCGGGAGGCTGGCTCTGTGGGTTTGAGGACCCGGCTACTGAAGACCCCTCCTCCAGGTGGCCGCCCATGGCACAAGGGCAGCTATGCGGAGAGGCAGCAGTGAGAGGGAAGCTCTCTGGACAGGACAAAGGGAGTGTCCAGGAGGCCCAAGAGAAGCCCCTCCCCCCCACAAAAAGGAGGCACTGGGCGGATGGGGGACACACTTATTGACTGCGCTGTCTGAGCTCCCCGCCTGGGGGCACCCACAGAGCTGATTAACCGGCACAGGAAGCGGTCCTCAAGCAGCGAGGGAGTGCTGGGAATCAGGGGTCAGGGGGTGGCCCCTGACTCACTGGAGCCCATGTCATCACAGTTCCACGGGACATCGTGCCCCTTGGGGGTGGCCTGCTCTGACCACTGCCGTGGCTGCTGCAGGGAGCTGCTCCCAGAGAGCCAGTGCCCCCACCAGCCCCACCCAGGGAGGCTGGGGTCCAGGCCAACTTACTTCCCCAGCCTGGACTTTAGTTTCCGATTTTTTCATATCTCTAGACTTTTCCCATGGGGAATTCCTACCCATCCTTGCAGGCCAGGCCGAGGACCCCTCCTTGACAACCCCCCTCCCCCCTCTCCCACCCTCAGCAGGCTTCTCCCTCCTTCCGGCACTGCTGCAGGACTTAGGGTCCAGCGCACAGTTTGCCAAATCCCCTGATGTGTGTTTTCCCAGCAGGATCATGGGGTCCCTAAGGGCAGGGTACGTATCCCAGAGGGGAGCCCAGGCTGGGCCTGATGGACCGATTCCCCAGGTCCAGCCCCTTCTGCTCTACACCCTCTCGCCACTCTCCGAGGCCAGCGCTGGCCCGCCTGTAAGAGCCACCGGAATTCCTGCCTGCAGGCTCAGCCCTGCTCCAGGAATGCGGACAGCAGCCCAGCTTCTTGCAGCCTGCACAGACCCGGGGCCTGGTCTCAGCAACTGACAGCCCAGGGAGCTCTCAACAACTTCGTTCCGCCGGTCACTGGCCTCTGCTCCTCGCCCTTGGAGGCACTAAGTGCTGTCTGTGAGTCAGTAACTGGAAGCAGAGGCGGAGGGTGGTCTCATGTGACAGCTACAGTCACAGAGGGAGGCGCATCGCTTCTGCTTCTCCCGGGGGCGGCTCCTCCCATTGGAAGGAGGCCCCCAGGCACAACATGGGCTCGATGTACCTGCAGCCTAACCAGCATGGGTTTCTAGAGCCCACCCGGAGCAGCGCAAAGAGAACTGGGCTGGGAGCAAGGAGACCTTGGTTCCCCCTCTGCCTGGCAAATCACTTCCCTTCTCTGAACCTCAATTTCAAGGGTGTGGCTGCAAGAGCCCTAAGAATCTTCCCAACTGTGTGACTTCCAGAAGTCCACATCTGAGAAGAAGCGCTGAGGAGCGGGCCGTGCCCTAAAGGAGCCCGTGAGGGGCATGTCCCAGCTGGTACCATCAGCCCCGCTGGCAGAGCGGCCTTGTGGTGACGCAAGGAAGCTTTGAAGCCAGCAGCTGTGGGTTCTGATCCCAGCTCTGTCTCTCACTTGCACACTATGTAACTTTCTGACCTTGTTTTACAGATGGGAGACCGGAGGGTCCCCCAACACACACACGGAGGGAAGAAGGTGCCCACGATCTAGGGCCGGTCCCTGGGCCTGCCGGCTTGCAGCTCTGTGTCCTTCCCCTCTTTTCCCAGAGGATTTGCCCTAAAGGGTGGACGGTTGGAAGAGGGCACGCGTGTTGGGAAGGGTGTTCAACTTGCAAGGGCTGAGATGAAGGAGCCAACTCTCAGAGCCCAGCCAGCAAGACCAGCTCCTCTGCCCAGGAGGGTCTGTGCCTCCGCCCCCGACGCCGCCTGTCTGGAGGTGGGGTGGGGGCCAGATGGGACCACAGGGCACCGGAGGGAAGCCCTGGAGGGGTGGCGGGGCTGCAGCTGGTCCTGTGCCTTTCATCTCCAGACGCCTGGGCCTCCCTCCCCACCTGGTGCCCAGAAGGAGTGCAGGCCTTCCTCTCCTGGAAGCGGCCGCAGCAGGCCTGTCAGCAGGGGGTGGGTGGTCCGAGTGGGGTGCAAAGAGGGTGGCGCTTTCTGCATTCAGGACACCCCTCCCCACCCTCCAGGTCCCTCCGATCCTTTGCAGGGCTGTTTATGACAAGGGCTGGGGTGGCCCGTGGTTGGGGGCAGGACAGGGCGGGCATGGCAGCCCTAGGTGTGTGTGCGCACACGGAGCCTCTCCTCCAGCCCCTGGAGGGTGTGCTTGGGGCCACCGTGTGCCCGCTGGTCACCTCGGAAGGGCTGCGTCTGCTTGAAGAAAGTATCCTCCTTCCTAGTTGCGATCAAGGCCATGTCTCCTCACCAAGCCATGTGCCCAGAGGGCTGGGGCTCCCCGGAGGGGGTGCTGTTTCTAATGTACACAGAGGTGATCTGTGTGCCCCTGAGGCCCTGGGACGGTGCCTGGGAGTCACTCATCCCTGGGCAGAATAGGGGTGGGGAGGAGGGCTCTGAAGGTGCATAACTGGTGGGAACTCAGTTCCCAAGCTGGCATCCCCCAGTGCCAGCACAGCCTTTTTCCAATTCCTGACCCACCCGGTTGTTGACCACTGCCACTTCCAACTGGGAGCCTCAGCTCTGCCAGTGGGCACGGGGACTGGGAGCCCCATGGATGCTTCTGTGCCAGCCCTGGACGGTCTCGAGAAGCCAAGAGAAATGCTGCCCAGTCAGAAGTGCCCTCCCACCCAAGGCAAGTCTTGCCCTGTCAGCACCTCCTTCAAGGGAAGGGTGGGTGGAGGACTGGGGCCCGGGCTCCCCAGTGGCCGCCTTGGTTCTCCAGGCACCAAAGTCCATGGGGCAGTTCAGATATGAAGGCCAGGCTAGGCCAGGCCAAGCCCCAGTGGGCTTGGGGATCAGCCCAGTCTCCCCTTTGGGGTCTCAGACACTCGCTGCCCCTTGCATCCCGGGCAGTGGGGGACAGGGTGGTGGGGGAACGGGGGAGTGACGCTCAGCCTGCATCCTTCCTGCATTCTCACTGATCAACCCCTTAGCCCCACACAGGACTCTCTGGGGAAGTCGTGGGAGACCTGGGACCCGGCCTGTTGCGGCTCTGACACGCTGTGACCTTGACCAGAAGCTTCCATAGAATCAGCACCCACACCATCAGCACCTCGTCTCAGATGATCCCCGGGGGCCCGTGTGCAGGGATCCCATCACTGACTTCTTTTGCCCCTCTTCCCCCAGCACCCCATTCTCCTCCCCCAGGCCCAGGCCCCGGGAGCTGATGAATCAGCAAGTGAATGCGTGGAGTTCAAGGTCCTTCTCCACCTCACTCCCAATCCCCTAATCCCCTCCGGTCCCAGCTCACAGCCTGGGCTGGGGCAGAGCCCAGGTGTTTCTCGTTAAGCGTTTTATTGCAGATTCTCAGGCACCGGCTGAGGAAGGCTGAGGGGTTACCCAAGCCTCCTCCCCCACCCCCAGGCTGCACCGACACAGCAGAGTCAGGTGACCCATGGGCCAGTCCTCTCCACTCCCTCCCTACCCCTCACCCTTGCCGGGAGGTCACCCAAGGCCAAGCTCCAGTCTCCAAGTGCGTTGCTTTCCACCCATCCTTCACACCAGACAGAACATCCTTCTGAGGAACGAACTTAGTCATCCTGTGCCCTGACTTTTAAATCCGCCAAAGTCTGCCTTTTTTATTTTTTAAACGACTGGCTCTGATTTGTAGCACTTGCCAATGTCCACCATCGCCAATTTCAAACCACCAGCGTGAGGTCACTGAACTCGAGCTCCCGCAAGCCAGGAGGAGCCGACTCCGCACACCTCTTCCCTTTACCCCGGCCTAGGGTGCAAGCCCTCCTTTACCAGCCCCTGTTGTCCCTCCTGCCTCATCTCCCACTGCTTTCCCGCCTGCCCCCCTACAGATACCGCCCACTAGATAGGACCTGCGGGTCCCTGAGTGCACCTAGCATGTACCCCAAACACCCCTCTCCTGCTTGGCCTGGCCAGCTCCTTTAATAATACCCCGTTCAGATGTTTCCCCCTCCAGGCTGTTTCTCAGACTCCCCAGGCTGGACTAGGTGCCCTTCATCTGTGTCCCTAGGATACTGCCTTGGACATCTATATTGTTCAATAACGCGGGTCTGTCCGTACCACGAAACTGTGGGCTCTCCAGGAAAAGCCTCAGTGATTGTGTTGAGGGCATGAGATGCATGAAGTTTCATGTTCAGGGCTCCAGGGGGAGAGCCGCCCCAGGGGCCCAAGTCGAGATCTTGGATGTTTCCCGGCAGATCCCAGAGCCACCTTCTTGGCTAGCTTCCTAGGAGAGCTACAGGGCAGGGATTGGGGGAAGGGGGCCATCCCTCAGCTCCTGGATCTGAGATATGCCAGGTGTCACCCCCAGCCCACCCCTAGGGGCACAGAGCTGGCAGGGGCTGGGCAGAAGGGAGCTGTTGTTTGTATCCTTGTGACCGTGGTGTCCTGCAGGGCAGGTTATCATTGTTGACTTTGGCACCAGCACCCAGGCATTTCGGGGGTGGAGGAGCATCTTATCCTGTGCCTGGGAATAGCCTCAGGGCTTGCTGGGGCAGCCCCAGCCTAGAAGAGCCTCCTGCAGTCCCGCCCAGGTGGTTCTGTGTGACCAAAATGGATGAAACAGGAAGCAGCAGTGTTCAAGGGAGTGCCATGTGCTTCCGAGTGAAAAAGACCTGGGTTTACATGTCAGCTTGGCCACTCAGCAGCTGTATGAAGTCATGGCTTGGGACCTCAGTTTCCTCATCTGTAAAATGGGGTAGTCATGCCTGTCTCTCAGGGTTCTCGTCAACATAAGAGTAATGGCCACTATTTATGGAGTGCTTACAAAGTGCCACAGCAAAATTCAGTTTTTGTGATGCGGTTTACCTCACATTATCCTATTTAATCCCCGCACTGCCCTATGAGATAAGAGCTGTTAGCCCCATTTCACGGGCGAGAAAACCGAGGTTCTGAGGGAGTCACGCAGCAAGTAAAGTTGGGGTCAAGCTGCAGAGCCCCTGAATTTAGAGGGTAGGTGTGTGTCAGGCTATTATTAGTAATTATCGCAAATCTTGCTGGCTGGCATGTGTCAGGACATGGAATTTTAAAAAAATCTCTTCTAGGGAACTCCCTGGTGGTCCAGTGGTTAAGACTCCACGCTTGCACTGCAGGGGGCCCGGGTTCGATCCCTGGCCAGGGAACTAAGATCCCGCGAGCCTCGCGGTGTGGCCAAAAAAAAAAAATCTCTTCCAAAGTCTCTGAACCTGAACCTAAAGGTAGGCAGCAGCTTTCCTAGCTTTCAAACGAGGAAAATGAGTCCTAAGGAGGTTCAGGCTTTGGTCCCACATATAGTCCTGGCAGACCCTGGCTGAGCACCGGGTCCAGGCTCCCAGGCTGCCCTCTGTGGGGTGAGCAGCTGCTCCTGGCTCATCGGAGAAACCTGCTCTGTCTGTGGGTGCAGTGAGGACGGGGGCTGGAAAGACGGAGAAGGGCTGACCGTTGGGTCTGGACCGGGCGTGTCTGGGCAGAGAGACCCTCCGCTCCCCACCAGCCCCCTCCTCTGCCCCCCACCGTGGGTCACAGAACTGAGTCGGGGGAGGGGTGACCTTCAGCAAATCTTTCTCCTCTGCAGACCTCTGTTTCCTCATCTGTAGAATGGGAACAATACCAATACCTGCACCACTGTGAGGCCCCAGGAGTTTGTGAGAACGAGAGGAGCTGATGATTGAATACACCCCGTAAACCTTGTAGCGAGGGAAGGAGCCCTGTCTGGGGAAGGGTGTCCTATGAGCCTTGGGTAGCCAACCTCACACTGAACTGTAGCTGAAAAGCACATCTCAGGGACAGCTAAGCTCACCTTGGGAACAGTGATTTTGTGGGCACTTAGGTGCACAGAGCATAACGAGGTCCCTGTGATGGAAGGAAGAGGCTTTGCTTCCTGTCTGCATTCTCAGGCCTGAAAGCCGCTTGTCTGTCACACCAGGAAAGACTTCTTTCATAGTTTCGAGTGGTAGCACATCTGATACGGCAAAACGTCTTAAGAAGAGAAAACAGATACATATTTTATGTGGCCTTGAGAACCTGGTGGTATAGAGAAAAGTGGTTGGTAAAATTCTTCCTCCTTCTGTGGACTATGGCTAGGCAGCCCTCAGCTGGACCTTGGACGAGCCCACGCAGGTTCTGTCGTGGCTCAGAGCCGCCAGGCTGGACCCGTCGGGGAGGCTCAGGCCGCTTCTGCACTGGGGACGCCCGGAGCCCTGTGTGGACCCTCAGGCTGCAGGAATGCCTCCCAGAAGGCTGGATGCTGGGATGGCATCACTGAAGCCCCTGGATCTGGTCCTCACGGGGTCTGGTCAACCTGCTCAGGCAGAATCCTGAAAGGTGGGAGGGATCATCTCACCTGCAGCCACATCCCACCGGGGAACAGGGCAGAGGGAGAGAACCCTAGCAAGAGAATGTCCACCTGGGGCTCCTGACACCTTGTCAGCAGGTGCTGCTGTCACTGGTTTAACCCCAAAGTCTGCCAGTTGCTGAGAGGAAGCAATGATCAAATGCTGTCTGTATGATACCCAGGAGTCCTCAGGACACCCCGTGAGGGCGGTCATGTGATTGGCAGAGGGAGCAACCAGGATCTGAGCACAGGCCACTGGCTCTGGGCTTTTTCTTAACCACTGTGCTAGCCTGCCTTCCCCACGAGCTCTGAAGAGGTGACCACATCTCCTGCTCTCGCACACCACCTTCACTTTGGGGGCTAACGTGGGGGCCAAGAGCCCCCGTCGGGGGAAGCCCTTAGATCTGGGGCTGCTGGAACAGGTGTGCCAAGGGGAGGCCAATGTGGGTCCTGACAGGTTAGGCTCCTGACAGGTCAAGATGCTCCCCTGGCAAGGTCTCTGGGATCCCGACTGCCCACTGAGACCCTGAGGCAACGTGGGGAACACCACACAGGCCAGCTCTGAGGCTCACACAGGGTCTCATGCTTGCTTGCCTCCTGGGTCTGCAGTCTCAGCACTTTGCAGCCTTTGAGGGTGGGAGGTCCCAATCTGGGCTGCCTGTGAGCTTTGTCTGGGTCAAGGAGCAAGTTGGGGCTGAAATCCTGTTGTCCTGCTGTGAGACTCACCCGCCTAGAGGGAACGGTGCCTTTCTCTTAAAGGATAAAGGCACCCGTCCACCAAATGAGCTGGGCCCCAAATGGGGAACATTTTCCGATTCACCAGACACGCTGTGCAGGCTGGGGGTGGGCCTGCCCCTAAGGAGGTAGGGCAGTCAGTCCCACAGACCTGGAGCAGGTGTCCCGTCCTCTGGCCCTGGTCCCCCTCTTCACAAGGGGCCTGTTAACCTCTGCAGGGTCTTGAAATTAACTTCTCACCCTCAGGCAATAGGCACCATGCTTTCTGCATACTAAATCAGGATTTGTACTTAGACAAAGGAAGAGTTCTGACTTATGAATCTAGAAATAAGGAAATCCCTATAGTTGAAGAGCAGTTGGGTTTTTCTAGTTTGGGGTGATTACAAATAAAGTCGCCATGTCGGTACCATGGAACACAATTCAGCGACACAAAGGAGCAGATCCCGATACAAGAGCTCGGATGAAGCTCAGATGGAGTCTTCTAAGTGAAAAAAGCCAGACTCAGAAGGCTCCGTGCTATATGATTCCATTTATAGGACATCTGGAAAAGGCAATGCTACCGGGACAGAAACAGATCCGTGGTTGCTGGGTCTGGGGAGTGGCGTGGGAGGTTCGACTACAAAGGGATGGGAGGGAGTTTTAGGGGAGCTGACACTGTTGTATATCATAATTGTGGTGAGTTACACAACTGTATGTGTTTGTTGAAGAACTGCAGAACGGTAAGAATGAATTACTGATTGTAAATCAACTATACTTCAATTTAAAAAAACAAAAAATACTGGATTTTGATTTTTTTTTTTAAGAAGACGTTTGGGGTAGGAGTTTATTAATTAATTTATTTCTTTTTGCTGTGTTGGGTCTTCGTTTCTGTGTGAGGGCTTTCTCCAGTTGTGTCAAGCGTGGGCCACTCTTCATC
This sequence comes from Leucopleurus acutus, assembly GCF_964270905.1. NCBI lineage: Eukaryota > Metazoa > Chordata > Mammalia > Artiodactyla > Delphinidae > Leucopleurus > Leucopleurus acutus. The sequence continues at coordinate 42,339,426 of NC_139154.1, forward strand.
GCGGTGCGTGAGTCCCCTCACTGTCGCGGCCTCTCTTGTTGCGGAGCACAGGTTCCGGACGCGCAGGCTCAGCAGTTGTGGCTCATGGGCTCAGTTGCTCCGCGGCATGTGGGATCTTCCCAGACCAGGGCTCGAACCTGTGTCCCCTGCATTGGCAGGCAGATTCTCAACCACTGCGCCACCAGGGAAGCCCTGGATTTTGATTTTTTTAATTAAAAAAAAGCATGAATTACTGTACATAAAACAGAACTTAATTTTTTAAAAACAGAAAAAAACTACATTTCCTTTTCAGTCCCTTTCCCATTCATTTTGACCTTAACCTAAATTTGAATATTAGCGAATTTCACTTAGTGGATGTTTCTGAAGCACCTCCTGCGTGCCAAGCCCTCTGCTCTGCACGGAGGTGGGAGTGGGACTCCCGCCCCTCCTCAGCTGTGTTGTCAGCCCGTACCTCCCCTTGCACCTCCCAAAACACGGGATCAGGCCCAGGGCACCCTCATTTCCCTTTGGGGGGACTCTGGATCACTTCTGCCTAATGTGGGTCAATCGATATCTATGTGCTGAAACGCTGGAATTTCTGAGACATTTCCATGGTTTATGGGACCACAATATTTGAAGTGGGAACCTGGGAACCGTCCTCGACACCTCCGTCCTCCCTGTCACCTCACCCCTCTGGTGCCCACACAGTTGGGGAAGATGAGGAGGGGGTGGCATAAACTACCAGGCAGGAGCTCTGGCCCAACTGTGTCTTATCAATATGAATCCAGTGTTACTACATTTGGGGAGGGCAGCTGGCAATGTTTTTTTTTCACTGACCCACGAGTGCCTGGACTATTGTGCAAAAAATCAATCCCCTGGCGAGTCCTGTTGGTGCTGCTTCCTGAATGTTTTCACAGCCCCCGTCCCCAGGGCCCCGCTTGCTCCAGGCCAGGCACTTCTCACAGGGACCCCTGCACAGGCCTCCCAGCAGACCAGTCCCCCATTCCCCTCACGTCGCAGCCAGAGGGATATTTTCAAGACCAAAACTTGACAGGCTGGTCTCGCTCAAAATCATTAGCGCGCAAGAAACCCATGCCAATCGATGAGGAAGAGACAAGGGGCCCGTTAGAAAAATCGGCCAAATAATATGAAGAAGCAGTTCGCCTATGGAAAAAAAATGCAAATGGCAAAAACATATGAAGAGATTCCTAACTTCATTTATAGTTAAATAAATGAAAATCAAAACCACCATGGGATACCACCTCCATCCCCCATCCCAGAGGAGAAAAGAAAATGGAAACATTTGATGATATGTGTGGTGACGTGGGAGGGGGTGGTCTCAGGGCCTCTCCCACACAGGCTGGGTGTAGTGACAGGTGTGGCAAACTGGTGGAACTTTTGGAGGATGATCATAAAGAACGGCCCCTTCCATCCAGAACCCACTGCAAGAGAAGTGCCCGTGGTATATCCTCCCAGCAGTTGCCTGTGTCTGGACCACGTGATACTCTGACGGCTGTCAGGGCAGGTTTCCTCCAGCAAGGTTTATAACAGCAAACACCTGGAAGTAAGATGCCTACCCAGCGGGAAGAGTCGGTACTGTTCATCTGCTGCATCTGTACAACCAAATGCTCTGCAGATGTTAAGAACAATGGGGTAGAGACTTCCCTGGCAGTCCAGGGGTTAGGACTCCACACTCCCAATGCAGGGAGCATGGGTTCGATCCCTGGTCGGGGAACTAAGATCCCACAGGCCAAGCCATGAGGCTCAGCGCCCTCCCTCCCCCAAGAAAAGAGAACAACGGGGTAGGACCGAATGCATGTGCTGAAATGAAACCAGGTCAGAAAAGGGAGCTGCAGTCTCGGCATATAGCACCATCCCTTTGGTGTACCTCTGCGAAAGTGCAGACTTATCCTAACAAGTATATATGCATGGAAAAAATGTCTGGAAGCACACACCAAAAATCTGTTAAGTGAAATTGCCTTTGGAGAGAGAGACAGGTGGGGAGAAGGAGGCTTTAACTTTTCATGGTGTACTTTTCTGTTCTGCTTGGATTTCGAATCGTGTGCACAGAGTATTTTAATGTTTAAAATGTCATCAGGAAAGATCTGGGGCGGTGGGGGATTTGAGGCCAATTTCGGTTTCTTCTTTATACTTTGCTGTATCAAAAAGAATCGAAATCAATGTGTTTAAATGTTGCAAAACAAACAAAAACTTTCACTGCCCTGGGATAAAGTCCACGTTCCTGAACTCACGCTGGGAGGTCCCACGGCGCCAGGGGCAGCTTCCGCCTCCGGTCTCCTGACGCCTGGGTCTCAGCCACGGCCGACCCTGCCCCCGTCCACACCCCAAAGCCCCTTGCTCTCTCTTGCCTCTGGGCCTCTGACCGTGCTGCCCCGTCTGATCGCCCCTAATCTCTGCCTCCTCACCCCTCAGCCTGACGCCAGGTGCCTGCCCATCCTCCCCCGACTGCCAGCCTTGCCTGCCTACCCTGGCCCCAACTCCATCACTCCACAGCTGCCCCTAGGCTGTCACGGCCTCCCCACCGGCCAGCCTGCCTCACTAGCTCGCAAGAGCCTGGAGGTAAGGGCAGGGCCTGGTTCACCGACAGCGTCCAGGGCCCTGCACTGTGCCAGGCACATAGTAGGTTTCGTAACCGTCTGCTGACTAGGCTGACAGATGACTGCCGGAACGGAATGAGGAATGCAGGAGTAGCTGGCACCCCAGGCCCGTCTGTGGAGTGGGATTCCTGGGCCTGGCCCCGGGACGGCGGGCCTGAGAGCCTGCGAGGCAACCTGGAGGGGCAGACAAAGCAACCGCAGCAGCGCAGCCCGCTCGACTCCAAGGTGGCTTTTATTTCCTCCTCTACGGGTGCCAAGTCCCTGAACAAATATTTTCCTGGAGTGGAGGAGCGGCTGAGCTCCCAGCCTTAAGTGCTGGAAACACCGCTGGGTCGGGCAGGTTCCAAGAACCCGAGGAAGAGCGGGGTCTGGCTGCAGCCGGGGGAGGAGGGGGTCATCAGGGCTGCCCTCAGCGGTGCCCACCCTCCCGGCAGGGAAGCAGCCTCCACCCAGCAGCAGCCCTGCAAGGCTTTTGCCCTGGCCTCTGCGCCCGTAAATTCGAATCCTCTGGGATCCGGAAGAAAACATGGGTCAGGCGGGCCTCCCTCATTTTTGCTGAAAAAGCTACAGTGGGTTTAAAGGAACTAATTAGAATCTCAGAAGCCCTTTTATAAGCTGTTTTTCCCGTCCTTTTAACTTCCTTATTGCAGAATAAAACAGAGTACACGCATCTTAAGTGTATAGATTGATGATTTATTTACAGATACATACACCCTTGTAATCACCACCTACAAGAAGCCAGGGAAACTTTCAGAGAAGGGTCCTTCGTGCCCCTGCCTTGTCAATACCACACCCCCAGCAGAAGTACCACAGGCTTCTATCACCAATTAGTTTTGCCTATTCCTGAACTTTATATAAATGGAATCACGCAGTCTGGGCTCTTTCGTGTCTGGCTTCTCGTGCTTAATATATAGCCTGTGATGTCATCTATGCTGGATGCGTAGCAGTCGTTGGTCCTTTTTCATCACTGAGTCGTACTCCATTATAGGGCCGTAGCACGATTTATTTATCTGTTCTCCTGTTGGTGGACACTTGGGTTGTTTCCACGTCTGGGCTGTGATGCGTGAGGCTGCTGTGGACCTTTTCACACACACCTTTCCGCAGACACGTGCTCTCCTTCTGCCTGGAGCATAGCATAGGCATAGGTTTGGCTTTAGTTTCCCAAGTGCTCGTACAATTGGCCCATTTTCCAGCAGCACAGCAGCTTCCCGGTGGCTCCACGTGCCCTTCAACAATCGTCCAATTTTAACGTCAGCCTTTCTGGGGGCGGGTGGTAGTGTCTTGCACCGTTAATAAGCTTCTAACAACCACCTGACTTGCAGAACAGGACAGCAGCACCAGGCGTCCACGAGGAACACCCGAAGGCAGAGGCTCCCATATCTGCAGCGAGCTCCCCCACGCCATGCCTCATGCTTGGCTCATAATAAAGCGTCTACCCTCAAGCAGCACCCGAGGTAACAGGAAGCCAGTGTGGAAACGGACACCTGCGGTGATGGGGCGAGAGGTGCTGAGAGCAGTGACCCAGAAGTTATGCGGGCACAGAGGATGCAGCGCCTCTCCCTGGAGGAGCTTTGAGCTGAGCCTTGAAGTCGAGCAGGCACTGGGGTAGCACAGCCGAGGGCCTGATTTGGGGGCACCCTCACACTCTCACATCTGCACACCATGAGTGGGTGCAAAGCTCGTGTGGGTGCAAAGCTCGCGTGGCTCAAGGATCGGTACCGGGGGTGAGGGGGTGCAGCTGTTAGGGAGGGGGGAGGAAGGCTGAAAGCGAGGCGACGGCTGTGCCTGCGGCCCAGCAGGGCTGGCAGGATCCCAAGCCCCTCTAGGCTCCCTGGGCTGGGCCTCCCCAGCCCCTGTAGCTCCAGGAACCAGGAGCCCCCCTCCTCCCAAGGTCAACTCAGCCTGACTTTCTCTTCTGCCAGGCTCCAGGGACAGGGGGTGGGTGGGGTTGATGGGGAGAGGGGTGGGAGCGTGGCCGCGGGGCACCTCTCCATGCAGGAGTTCCCTGCACCTGTTCAAAACTGCCTTCTCTCCCAGATGCTGTTTTGAGGTCTGCCTACCAGCAGTGTCTAACCTAGGAGGGGTGAGACCAGCCTCCTCGAGGCCCAGCTCTGGGACTACTGTCCCTTCTGCCCCTGTTAGACACCACCCTTGACTGCCAGCTCCGAGGACAACCTCATCACAGGTGCCTTTTCCCTCGGGCTCCGTGTGAAAGTGGAAGAGCAAGGTGACGTCCGGCGAGGTGGAGACATGCCTCGCAGGTCCTGCCAGTTCTACTTCTTAACAAGCTCTCCAGTCCAGCCCCTCCTCCCCAGCCCTCCCCACCTCAGCCCTCCTCTGTTCCCGGGCTTCCGTCCCCACCCAACCCCCATCCCTCCGCAATTCCTAATCTTTCCTGCATCCGCTTTGAGACTCTCCTGCGGCCCTCGGAGAGGTAACTGCCACCTTCTCACCACATTCCAGCCCCCTCTCTTCTCATACCTGCTTTCAATCCACATCCAGCAGGAAACCTCTCGTGTCCTTATTTTTGCTGAAGCTGTGCCTTCTGCCTGGAATGCCTTCTCCCCATTGTCCGAGAGGCTGATTTCAACCTGTCCTTCAAGACTCAGATCAAGTGCCACCTCTGGGAACCGAGGTGCCCTGACTCCCCCTCCGGCCCGCACCGAGCTCTACCACTGAAACCACTCTCTCGGCGTCCGTCTCCCCCTGGACCCCAGCCTCCCCGAGAGCAGGGCTGCGCACCTTTGTTCTATAAGTGAAAACACAGTGCTTACTCTCCAGAGCAAAACCCAAGAGGCAAGCAAGGCAGAAAACGCCGTTTCAAGCAGAAACTGGCTGCAAATAAGAAGGCAACACAATCAGTCTGAGAGAAGATGGCTCATTCGTTTAGAAAATAACTGGAGGGCTTCCCTGGTGGCGCAGTGGTTGGGAGTCCGCCTGCCGATGCAGGGGACACGGGTTCGTGCCCCAGTCCGGGAAGATCCCACGTGCCGCGGAGCGGCTGGGCCCACGAGCCATGGCCGCTGAGCCTGCGCGTCCGGAGCCTGTGCTCCGCAACAGGAGAGGCCACAGCAGTGAGGGCCCGCGTACCGCAAAAAGAAAAATGTAAAAAAAAAAAGAACTTGAAAGAACTCAGTGGAAATGCAGCAGGCCCCCCATCCCCATACAATGTACAAACTGGCATACGCGGACCTGGATACACACACAGGCCACATGGGCGCGATCTAAAGGGGAGGGAATGAAATAGTGCTGAATTGCTCCGTTCTCAGGCATGGGCGGGGGGGGGGGGCGGGAGGGCAGAATCTTGGGAAAGCAGAAAAGAGAGAAGGAGAAGGGGGTCAAGGTCGTGGGAAGTAGGGCAGCAAGCCGACATCTGAGGATAGATGGGCAGAGAGAAATTGCTTGAGGCCAGGACGCTAGAGGAACCCTTCACATTTTCATTTCTTCACTGTTCGTCTCAAACACTCAGGAAAGCCTGTTTTACAGCACCACCCTGTGCTGGCGGTGCCCTGGGATGGGGGTGATGGGGGCAAGCACAGAGCAGTAGGAGTACCAGCAGAGTGAGAGGAGAGTGGTAGGCGGGGCGCGGTTTAGCCCATTTGAATATGAGGAAAGCAAGTGGCCCATGAGGCTGGGGTCTTGGGACTGTGCAGGTCCCACATCGCGGGAACGGCCTCCCCAGTCCTACTGTCACCCAGGGCCACCACTGTGGGCTCCACTGCTCACTGGCATGCAAGCATGGTCAGGGTACTTACCCTTCATACTGCAAGTTTTGCCTGCAAAGCGAGGATAAGTCACACAAGTGTGTCTCCAACGCGGCCGAAGTTTTTCGTAGTGAATGAAATCACCCAGGTGCTGTCTAGCAGCGTCCAGCCCACAGTGAAAGTATTAATATTCAGGCGGCCATTTCTGCAACTGTGCCCTCACCGTCCGGTCCAGGGGCAGGCAGGAAATAGACACAGTGTTTGTTGAATGAATGATCTGAGGACTTCGTCTCTGCCTCTGAACCCTTCAAGCACAACGTGTCGGGGAGAACAGAACTCACTCTGCAAAGCCGCCCTGAACCCGCAGTGCCCAACCCACCAGCAGGTGCAGGGCCCTGGGAGCAACAGTCCCTCCCGCTCTGTGTTCCCAGGACACACTCGGGCTCTGGTGTTAGGGGCTGGCCTGCACCCAGGGCCAGAGAGCAGGTCTGGTGCCAAGGGTCCCAGGTGGGGAGACCTGCCGTGGAGGGGCACCCGAGGGGCTGGGAGGGGGTCAGCAGCCTGGACGAGACTTAAGGGGAGGGTGGCTAGATGCCCTTAGAAAACTCGGGCTCCTGCAGTGCACTGTGTTTTCTCAACCCCCCAAATTTTCATTACAGTTTTCTCCTAACGTGCAGACTTTTTTAGACCTTTAGCACTGAGACCATTTGCTCGTGAGCTTCCAGGAGTTGTATGACAATGAGCAAACAGAATAGGTAGCAAACTTTGAGTCAGCAGGGAGCCTTGTGTCCTTGGGGAAGGGAATGATCTAGAAGGAGAGGCTGGGCAGGACAGAGTAAGGCAGAAAGTAAGACCTAGGAGGAGGTGAGATGAAGGTCTGACACAGGGCTTGGGGGAGGGGGGCAGAGGTGGACACGGATTCCCTTACAGCAAACGGGACTGGCCCCCATCCTGCCACAGCACAGAGCCAGGCTCCCCACAAGAAGGTGACAGGCAAGGACATCACCAGGCCAAGAGGAGATTCAACCACCACCACAGCCCGAATGACAAGTACCGTTTATTAGCTACATGAATGGGCCCAGCCATGGGTTGAGCGCCGTCCCATGGACTGGCAGAGATGAGCACAGTCACAGCCCCTTCTCCACCCGGGAGTCGTGTCCAGTCATACACTCCGGCAGAAAGTCTCTGTATGGAATACAGGGCACAAGTTCCCTTCCCTTCGTTGGGCAGGGCGTCTCTCCGAATCACAGATGGTCCCCTCTCGGAGCGGCCAACAGAGCAGCTGGAACGTTGTCAAATTAACTAAGCAACCACAGGAGTTCCCAGGAGCCCGGGCTGGGGGTCTCTGGTCCCAGCAAAGGTGTCTGAGAGGCAGGCCTTGGCTCCAGGCCTCCATGGGGCACATGGCCTCGGATCAAACTGGACTGGGGCCGACACAGCTTCATCACCATTTAGGAGACTGTCCTTTGAACTTGGCAACATGGAAATCTACATCAGGCCTTGTATATAACCTTGAATGAACCTACCGATCTCCAGAATAATTTCAGCAAAGACAAAAAACAAAAAAACAAACCAGAGGGACTCTGGCCCCAGAATCCCTCCCCACGGGAAAGATGAAGGGCACAGAGCTTTTAGCCAAGTTTCCCAATATCATTGGTGTTTAGCAAAAAGACTGGTCACGGCCACAAGACCAGCGCAGAAAGAAGCAAAGGCAGTAGAGTTCACGTGACTACTTTATATTAAAGTTTATTACATTTGGAAAATCTACTGTACAGGGAAAAACCCATTGGATTAAGCAGAGTTTTGCCAAAAGCAAAAGACTATCAACTCTTTGGAACATTCCTGATTCCAGCCCAGAGTCGGGCCACAGGAGCCAATCAAAGCGAACCTGGTCCCTCGTGGGGCAGCTCAGTGGCAGGTAGGGCCAAGACCCCTCTCATCACCTTCCAGGAGAAAGTGTCCCCCAGAGATGGCATCAAAGGAAGGGCTTGGTCCACTCTCCTCGATCCCCAAGCCTGAGGCTCCAGGATTCAAATCTCACACAGGCTCCCCAGCATCGCAGCCGCTTGGGCCCTGGCCCCGGCCCCGAGTTCATGGACACAGGCACGACTGCTCAAAGAGGTGACCACCCGCGGCAGCCAGGATGGGACAGCCCACCAACAGGGCCGCCCAACAGACATTCCATACCCTGTTGCACACGTGAGGGACAAACTCAACAGACAACACACGAACTAAGCCTACATGTTGGCTTCTGGATTTGGTTCTCCTAGTCCCCAAAAAAAAAAAAAAAAAGTCTTAACTCTGATGCTGTCTCCTGACCATAGATTAGGGAAGCAGGATGGGGGATAACCAAATCAACTTACTTAACTTACCTCCGAAGTAACAAAGTCTACTGGGCTATAAACAAAGAAACTAGAGGAGACATGTGCAAAACAAATTGACACCTAAATTAGACCTCTCCACAAAACAAAGTGAATTCCGACAGAGCCCTGACCTCCTGTCCCCACCACTCAGCGGGACACACCCCCAGCCAGGCCCGCTGGTCTCTACCAGTAAGTGCTACAGACGTGTCAGCCCTCAGCCACAGCATCTTCCAGCCATCCGGGTCCCGAGCAGCGGGGTCCCCTTCTCTCCAGAGTTAGGCCTGGGGACGGGCTGCTCCGGTTTGGAGAAACTGAGTCAGCGTGGTGGGCTGCCAGGTGCCGGCTGTGATGGAAAGGTCGGTCATATGCGAGAAAGCCCTTGTGCCCAAGTCTCCAGGCAGAAGTCAGAGAAGCGGAGATGAGCCCTCTCCCCGGCACGCCCAGGACTCCGCGGGGAGGGGGCCGCCGGCGCGGCTGGGTGCGCCAGGAAGGTGGCGCGGTGGAGGAGGGCAGGGTCTGCAGTTCTTCACAGAAAAGGCAAGTGGGGGCCTAGCGAGTGGCAGGGGGAGGGGAGGGGCACCCCCCCCCCATCAGGCGTAGAACTCCTCCTGTTTGCTGGGCTTCTGGTAGGCCCCGCCATTGGCTTGCTTCGGCTCCTCCAAGGAGTAGCTACCCTCGTCCTTCTTCTTCATCCGGTACAGCATGAAACCCACCAGGCACACAGCAAAGATGAGTCCCACGAGGCCTCCGGCAATGACCCCTGGGGCGGGTGGGGAGGACAGAGGCCAGTTGAGCTCGGCTGCTCCTTGGGCTGAGTGGCGGCCCCGCCAGAGCTAAAGACAGCCCCCCGCCCCCCATCCTACCCACCAGAGAGAAAACTCACCTCCCAGCACTTCCTTCCTGTCCAGGAAGCCCTGCGAGGCCCCCGTGGCCCCGGGATCCCCTGGGGGCACATTCCGCTGGCCAGGTTCCACAGTGGCCCCGGCTGAGTTCTCCGCCGACACGTCAAAGGTGAAGTCCTAGGGGAGGGCAGGTATGGGATCAGGTTTGGGCGACCACAACGAAGGCTGCGTCCAGGTCCGCTCCCAGCTTCCCTGGTCACCTCTGCCATCAGCTCAGACACACCCCGACCCAGGCCCCTCTCACCACATCACACTGGACCCTGCTGGACTGTGGCAAAGGTATCCCATCAAGTGATATAAAGCCCACGTTTTTATGTGAAAATAAATAGGCTCATTTTAGTGCAAACGATGCTATAAGACAAAAAATAAGACCTGGTGGAACTTTCCCACTCGCCGCAGAGGCGTGCGTTTTAGGAAGCCCTCTCTTCGGGGACCCTGAAGGGCTCTCTTGCGCTGGTCTCGTACTTAGTCTGTCCCGCCCTGGGCTCAGCCCTGGGGGTGGGAGAGGATGGGACCTCGGGACACTGCCTTCACTGAGATGATTACGATGTGCTCACAGGGTGTAGGGGGTTGGGTGTGCCGCGTGTCCAGGCCAGTGCCCCCCACCCAGTGCACTGTGCCCCACCAGGCACTAAGGGCCACCCTACCCACTGGCCACCCGGCGTCCCTGGAAATGCAGAGGATGACAGCGGGCCGACACCCACCTGCTCGCCAGAGCCCTCTCCTTCTGGGAGCTGGGTGGGGGCTTCACCCTCAGCAGCCTTCTCGGTGGTAGCAGAAGCCCCATCCTCCACGCTGGGAGCCTGAGGCTCGAGCTGACCGTGACCTGTGGGAGCTGAGGTCTCGTGGTGGTCAGGCTGCACGTCCCTGTGGGGATGGGAGGTGGCAGGCCCCTGGGCCGTGGTAGCTCTGGCTGTCGATGCCCGGTGGGTGGTTGGGTGCAGCGTGGTCCCACGGGGTGGGTGGGTGGCCTCCTTCTCTTGGGCAGTGAGGCCAGGTTCCAGCTCTCCTAGGAGCACCAGCCCCCCCTCCTCAGGCTGCTCTCCAGTCGGCAGGATGGAGGTGGAGGTGACCGTGGTATCCGGGTGGCTGGGCTCTGGAGCCGTGGGCGTGGTCGTCAGGAGCCCCTTGTCCTTCCAGGTGGAGGGGGTCTGCTGTGACACGGTGATATCTGGCAGAGCGCCTGCAGGGCCAGAAGCACAGCGTGTGGGGTGAGGGAGGCCCCTGAACACCAAGGCCAGCCAAGCTCAGGCCATGAGGAAGGCCTGGCTGGGGACCCGAGGCTTTGACTTCCAGGCCAGCACAGCAAACCCTTCCTCCCGTGAGAAGCTGTGTTTCCTGGGGCAGAGCTAGCTAAGGCGAAACTCAACTTTGGAAAATGAACCAGCAAAGCTGCCCTTTTCTGCTGCACGTGCCTGGGGACAGCCCGGTCTCTGGAGCCATCTGGGAAGGGATCTTTCCTGCGACCGCTGAAGCCCGCTCCCTGGGGGGTGGGGGCATCCTTAGGGGCCGAACGCCACATCCCCATACACACACCTCTCTGGCCCCCTCCCTGATCCACCTGCCCTCTCCCCAGCCTCCCAAGTACAGAGGCCTGTGTCTTACGTCCTAGCTCCCGGGCCCCTGCCTAGGCCACTTTTCCCAGGGATGACTGTAGCCCTCTTCTGAGGTCTAGTTCAAGAGCACCTCCTCAGAGAGCCTCCCTGACCACCTCTAGGCTCAAGGATTTCATTCCCCCAGGGAAAGGGGAAATAGGGAAGATAAAGGCACATTTATACCCCACTAGGCTCTGTGCAGCCTAATAGCTCCCAACAGCCTTATGAAGTCAAGGTGTTATTCCTATTGTACAGATGAGGAAATAGAGGCTTGGAGAAATCAAATCACCTTCCAAAGATTGCCCAGAGAGTTAAAAAGGAGAACACGAGCCCAAGTCTGTCTGCAGCAGGCAGCCCCCAGGACCTCATGGAATCCACACCCTTCCCACCTCAACCCACACATGTTTTCTCCTTGCAGCACGGTCCCCATTCTCTTCCCTAGCATCACCCTTCTGGCCCAGCTGGGGGGGCTGTCTGACCGCCACCCCCAGCCCACTCACCTGCGCCCGAGCCAGAGAAGCTGTCGGAGTCATCTCCAGAGCCATCCTGATCCTCGGGGGGCACGTTTACAGCCACAGTTTGCTGGAAAATGAACAGAAAAGGATGTGAGTGGAGGTTTGGCTTGGGCCCTGCTATTGTGGGGTCCCCATCCTAGGTAGCTGGGTAAGTCATGCACCCCCCTGCTCCCCAAATACACACACCACTATACACAGCACAGGAAGGAAGCCCTCGTGTGTGGCTCTGGAACCCTCGGTTCCCCGCCAACACACACACCCCCCCTAGAAGCTCAGTCTGCTCAGGGCGCCCCAGACCTCTCAGAGGAGCAGACAGACAACACCATTGGTAGGAACGGAGACTGTGGCCCCCCTGGGACCAAAGCCCACCCTACACTGAGAATCAGGTCCCGGAGGTCACTGACCAGGGAGCTTCAGGGTCCCAGAGTGGGGCTTTCAAGGGCCCCCCCGGAACAACATCACAACCACCTGGCTCCAGGGAGGCCGCCTCCAGGCATGCTGAGCGCCAGGGTGCGGACACCCAGGGCCCCATGGCAGGGAGGGGCAGGGATGAGCCCAGGGTGAGTTGTCTGTGCTGAGACAGGCCTGGCCACAGTGCTCCTTCCCACATTCAGCCTGTTTTCTCATCCACTGGAAAAACTGGGTCCAGACCCACTTGGGGAAGGAAGGACAGGACATCCATCAGCCTGGGGATAGATGAGGCTGATCCAGAAGGGACCCTGCACTAAGGAGGCAAAGGGTCTGTGAGCCTGGGATGGGCCCCGTGTGCGAAGAGCCACCCCAGGAATGCCGCCTGCCTGGCCGAGCCTAAGAGGTTGCAGGTGCCGGACGGCAAACACATACCCAGGCCCTGAAGCAGGGGCTGTGCCAGCAGGGCCAGGGAGTGGGACCAGGCGGAGGCAGGACACACCACACACAGCAGAGCTGGCCTGCGCGGGGAACCACCCCCACCCCTAACACTGGCTCCAGGACAGCAGATGGGGAAGGGAGGACCCAGCAGCCAGGTGGCAGGAAGAGTAGCCCTAAGTATCCTGCTCAGCAACAAGACTTTGACCCAAATGACCCTGTGCTGCAGTCCCAGCGTCGAGGGCCAGAACAAAGAACGAATGAAGAAGCAGGACAGCATAGCTCAGAGCACATGGGCTCTGCAAGCCCCCCTGACCTCTGCCACTTACTAGCTGAATGGCCCTGAGGACATCATTAAACCTCCTACGACCTCAGTCTTCCCATCTGTAAAATGGGGACGGCAGTAATAGCTACCTCCCAGGACTGTTGCAGAAGTTTAAAGAGGTTATGCATGAAAAGAACCTAATAGAGCCTGGTTCGCAGTAAGGGTCCCACCACCAGTGGTGGCTGCTCTAAGTTGGGGAAGTAAGAGCCACTCAGCCTGAGGAAGAGGATTCTGGGGCCTGTCTAGGAGGAGGCGGGGTGGAGGTTGGTAGGGTTTCAGGAGAAGAGGGGGCAGAAGGGAGCCAGTTTACGGGCAGCTCTGTGCAGGCTTGTCAGAGGGCAGGCCCTGCCCAAGGCTGGGCTCCAGGGAATGGGCCTCCTCAGCCCAAGAGGCCTTGCCAGGTCCTGGCCACGGGCCACGGGGCCTCCCTCTTGAGCGCAGCAGGGCAGGGAGGGACAGACAAGACCTTTGGCCTCCTGAGGCAGAGCTGGATCAGGTGGGGGCTCCCTCCAAGGGCCCAGGTCAGAGGGAAGCTTCAGAAACGTGTAGAAACCGTGAGGCTAGAAATACCACTGAGCTTCCTTTGAAAGTACAAAACCCACACTACACCTCCTCCCCTCTCCACCGGCCCCCCGCCCCCCAAGAGAAAAGTTTTGGCCGCAGCAGGGCCTGTATGAGCTGCCACGGCCCGTCCGCAATGCACAGTCACAGTCCCTGGCCTCCACCTGCGCCTCAGGCCACGTCCTGTCTGTACTGTCCCCAGGTGGCCCTTCAAACACCTGTCCTGCCTCCACGGAGCTTCGGTGGAAGCTGACCCTCGCCTCCCCAAAGCTTACCCCCTCCAGTAACAAAGAACACTGTCCCCCAGGCAGGCGCAGAGTGGGTACCCACACCCTAACATACCCCTGCCCCAGGCCCACAGCAGATGCTCCCAACAGGGCAGCTTGAGGGGGACAAGCATTCAGGGGACACGCCCCACCCACACTCATCAAGACCCCCCTTCACTTCGCCCAACACCCTCACAGCTCTGGAGGAGACCCTAGGCAGCAGTGCTCCAATTCCCGGCCTTGGACAGAAAGCTGGACCTGGATCAGGGGGCCAGGCCCCGTTTCACAGACGGGGGCACTGAGTTCTGCAGAGAACACAATGCACCAGGACCCCGTCCACCTCGGAGGCATCGCCCAAGATGCAGGCAAAACCGGGGAGGCCCAGCCTCTCACCTACACAGAGAGGCCCCAATAGGTTAGCAGTTTCCCAAGAGAAGGGCTTTTCTCAGGACTAGGTAAGACTTTGAATCTGCCCAGTCCCTGAAAACAATTTGTTCCCTCATCTTATCGCAATCTTGTTTATACAACAAGCTCTTAAGCAAACACTTTCTCCCCTGAAACCAGCTCCCAGGCCTCAGGGCAGCCTCTCCCCTTTGGGGCTGGGTCTCCACCAAGGGGATAGGCTGTAGTGATCTCCCAGACCTCCAGCTTGAACCTCCAGTGACAGCCTCAGCCCTCCAGGGAGGAAGTTAGCAGAAACTGCTGAGGTTGAACTTGGCTCACCAGGTGCCAGCTGACTCTGGAGTTTGGGGTGAGACTTCCGGTTTCACCAGCAGGCCTGCTGTGCTAAGAGCCTGTGGTCAGCTGCCTCCAAGGCCCCATACGGGGCTCTCCTCGGCACAGCCTCTGACACTGTTCTGAGACCACACTGGCCACAACTCAGGGATGCCAGGGGTGGGCTGGCCCAGTTTGGAACCCACTTCAAACAGCCTGGGAAGACAAAGGCAAGCCAGCTGTACCTTTAATGGGGCCCTTTAACCTCTGTAAGGCCCAGGAAAATCAGTTTTTTGTACAACAAATCAAAAGCCATGTGAGGGGGTCCAGATGTTCACACCTTTGGTCTGCTCAGGGCAAAGGCCAGGTTGGTCCTTCCCACACACAGCGCAGATCCTGGAAGCCCAGGGCCTGAAAGGCCAAAGCCAAATTGTCCCACATTGTTTTCAGGGACTGGGCAGATTCAAAGTCTTACCTAGTTCTGAGAGAAGCCCTTCTCCTGGGAAACTGCTAACCTGTTGGGGCCTCTCTGTATAGGTGAGAGCCTGGGCCTCCCCGGCTTTGCCGGCATCTTTCGCTCAGGTCGGGGGGCAGACACGTGGAGGCTGGGGGACAAGGAACACGAGAGGAACGGCCAGCCCATCTCATCTCAGCCACACTGGTCTCCAGGCCACACCTGGGGCGGTGTGAGGAGGACACCCCGAGAGAGGACCTGGGCTCAGGGGTCTGGCGGAGCAGGAAAGGGAGTGTGAGAGGAGGGAGGCCTTCTCTGACACTGGAAGCATTTTCCATCCCTTTCCTACCATTATCCTTTGATTTGAGGCAGGCAGGGCTGAGATCAGCATCTCCCAGAGATAAGGGTGAGGGTCTTGCCAGTGATCACCGGGCAGTGAAGTATCTGCAGACGTGCAGGCAGTGTTTGCTCCCTTCACCTGCCATTCCTCTCCCTCCCCTGCCCCGAAGGACCACCTTCCCTGATGGTCCAGCTGTTTTACGGGAAACTTGCCTAAATCTCCTCAATGCACCACAGGCCCCAGGAGCCATGGGATGAGCATGTCATCCGCACCAAGTAAGAGTTCCTGGGCTTCCCTGGTGGTTAAGAATACGCCTGCCAATGCAGGGGACATGGGTTCGAGCCCCGGACTGGGAAGATCCCATATGCCGTGGAGCAACTAAGCCCGTGCACAACTACTGAGTCTGTGCTCTAGAGCCCGCAAACCACAACTACTGAAGCCTGTGCGCCTAGAGCCCGTGCTCTACAACGAGAAGCCACCCACGCACCACAACGAAGGGTGGCCCCCACTCAGCGCAACTCGAGAAAGGCCCACGCACAGCAACGAAGACCCAATGAAGCCCTAAATAAATAAATAAAATAAAATTTTTAAAAAGGCAAACCATTAAAAAAAAAAAAAAAAGAGTTCCTGACCCCTGCCAGCACGGGAGACCAAGATGCCAGCCCAGCTTCAGAGGTGGAGACAGGATGGCATGGACAAGCAGGGTCAGGGCTACCAGGGGCTAAGGGTCTCCATCATCAGGTTGTCAGCCATCCGCAAGAGCATGTCGGTAGTCTGTGGGCAGAGGGCTGGCAGAGAAAGCTTCAAGAAGGCAGCCTCAAGCCCACTCCTGCCATCTCTCACCCCACACTGGCCATAGGAGGGCCACCTCCATCTGAGCAGACCTCTGCCCAGGCTGGCCCAGGGGCCCTGGGGCTGTGTTGCAGCATCCCTCCAAGACACCTTGGGCATGAGCATGAAAGTTCCTTGGGAGGGTCACAAGTCAGGATACCAAGTGGGCATCTCAGAGATGTTCAGGTGAAGGGCTTCTAACTCCGGGCTGACTGAAGAGGTTGCCTGTCTGACCCCTGACCCCAGCACCCCATCAACCCGCAGCCATCAGATCCAAAGACCTCTGGTTTCCAACCCACACCCTGAATCACTGGTGTGTTACCCGCTGCTTGATCTAAGTGATGGATAAACACAAATCCTTTAAAAAACATTACTGAAGGGACTTCCCTAGTGGCGAAGTGGTTAACAGTCCGCGCTTCCAATGCAGGGGGCCCGGGATCGATCTCTGGTCAGGGAACTAGATCCCACATGCATGTCGCAACTAACAGTTCACATGCCACAACTAAGGAGACCACCTGACACGACTAAGACCTGGCACGACCAAATAAATAAATTAAAAAAAAAAAAAGCATTACTGAGGTCACATGCCTAAGTACAATATCACGCAAGGTCCTTCGACAGTAAAGAGGGTAAGAAACGGTCTTCAAAGCTCAGGGGCCGTCATCTAAGGGTTTCGGGGAGAAGAGAGGGTAAGAAACGGTCTCGTCTTGGCCTTGGTGAGCTCCCAGGTATAGCTCCCACTCCAGGACGCTTCTGGAAGGGGGAGCTGCACAGGATGGGGTACAGAGGGTCACCCCACTGGGGACGCTAGGGCCGGCAGATGAAGCTTCCAGCCAGACCCCGGAGAGGTTAGGACAACGCTCAGCCCTGAGTCACAACTTCGGTGACACTGGGGCCTCACTGGTGTGGCAGCCTCCGCAGCAAAGTGGGAAAGGGAGGTTTAGGTATCTGTTGGTTGTAAGGCTTGGGTGTGGCGACAGAAACCCTGGCTGCCGTGGTGGGAGCTCAGTCACTGAATCCACAAGGATAAAGAGCTGCCCCTTGTCACAATGCCCAGGTCACAGCCTTTCCCTGTGAAAGGAGCCAGCCTTGGCGCCCGTGCTGGGGCTGAAGGCAGAGGGTGGAGGGTAGGGGCCCAATTTGTTCCATGAGCCCAGGCTGAGGAGTATAAAGGCAGGCGGGCCACACAATCACACCAGGATAAACACCCCTCGTTCCCATCCCACCAAAATCCCACCCAACAGCAGGCATCCTCGGGAGGCTTAAATGAGATTCATGGTTTTTAAAAATCTTTTTTACCCCCCTCAGTTTCCTGGTCAGATCTACGGATCTAAGGGAAAAGAGCTGATTCCCCCAACCCCACACAACTCTCGGGGGCTGAGGTGTCTGGGCTACAGAACCTCAGCCTTTGTCCCTGACCTGTGTATCAAGATGCCAAACTGGCCAAGGTGACATTCACACCATCACCTGCCTCCAGGCCAGGGGCTCTCTTCTTTGGGGTCCCTAAGCATCACCAGGAGACTGTTGGAGATGAAGTCTTCCAAGCTCCATCCCTGAGGCTGATTCAGTGGGTTTGGGGCAAAGGCCTTGGACTCTGCATGTTGCAAACTCCATATCCTGTAGGTGGTCTGCAGACTGCACGTGGGGAACGACAGTCTGGACAGAAGGCCTCATCCAGAGTGGCCTGGGGGCTGGGGGAGGCAAGACTCCCCCCGCCAGCCCCACTCAGGTCCAGTGCTCAAAGAAGAGGTACCAGGTAGCCCCGAAAACAAGTCCTAGGGCCAAAGTGATCCGAGAAAGTTCTAGAACATTCTCTCTACATTTCTGATACATCCATTCTCTATAGTCAGTACACTGTGGTGCCTGCCCGGTCTGAGGAAGAGGCCTCGCCGCAGAGCTGGGAGAACCCCTCAATTCCCAGTAGTGCTAGAAACAGGAAACAAAGAAAAGCAACACTCGACTGTCCTGAAGCTGAGCTGAGCTTCCATCCTGCCTGCCCGGGGCCGAGCAGGACCTCCTCGATTCTCCGGGCAACTCTCACCCCCTCAGCTGGCCTGATGCAGTGACCAGGCTGAAACCAACGGGAGCCGCGCAGAGCCGCTGATGCCCTCTCTGGGGTGGGGGTGGGGTGGGGGGCACCACCAACGAGGCCAAGGAGCTGAGAGGGGATGGGGAGCTGCAGAGCCTCGGGGCCATCGGCCCGGGGTACCTGCCCGCCTAGGGGTGGCGGGGGAAGAGAATGTTACAAATACCCAGCCCCCTCCCACGGCCCACCAAACGCCCTGGTGCCCGGCAGCAGCGTGGGGGTTGCGACTCTTGCTTTCCCTCCTCGGGGGGATCACTTGCACTCCCTCCCTCAGCCCTTGCTAACACGGCCTAAGCACGGACCTGAGGGGCCAAGCGGGCCAAAGCATCTTGGATCAAGGGTCTCCGGGAAGGGACCAGAGCTAAGGATGCCGGGGGAAGACAGCCCTGACCGGGGGGGGCCACCCCAGGCGGAGGTTCTGCTCTACTGTTCCCTTGCTGGGGGACCTGGGCAGCTCTCTGCCTCTCACTGGACCTGGTTCCCGCCTGGACAACACAAGGGGCTGGCTGAAGAGCCCTAAACCCTCTCAGGGTTCTGACAGGCTAGGCTGGGCCCTGTGGCCCCAATTCCTTACCAGTGAGGCCAGAGTGGCGTGGGGGTGATAAACTGGCCACAGACGGCCATGGCGGGGTAGGTGGGAGGGCAGGACCGCAGCCCAGGGCCCAGGAAGACGCTGGGCTCCCCCTAGCCCGGGAGGTCACGGTGGTGGCAGAGAAATCACTTCCTCTCTGAACGCCGCTTTCCTCACTTGGGAGCTGCCAGGGAGGCCACTGCGGAGGCCCGGATCTCCCGGCTTTGGCCTCAAGACCCTGAAATCTTCCCCCCACCCCCTCTACTTCCAGGAGGGAGGGGCCCCACCGGTGCCTCGGGGCAGCATCAGCATTTCCTGGCCTGACAGGCATGATGATTTATCAGCTCACCAAGAACTAAGTCAGGCTGGGACCTGCAGAGGGGTGATGGGTACAGCTCAAGGCGGGAGGGGCCCAGGAACAGACAGGCAGGGAAGAGGGGGCTTCTTCTGCCCTCACCTTGAGAACGTGCATCGGTGAGGGCACCCGCAGGGCCCCCTGAGGAGGAAGGCCTTTCAGGGGACCTCCTGGGCATGCACCCTTCCCCCCGTACACACACACAACCCCACCTCAGCTGTTCCCACCCTGCCCCTAGGAGACAGACTTCACTGCTCTGGGGGATTCCAGGACAGGGCCAGGGTGCAGGGCGCCATCCACACTTGCTTAAAGACCCTTTGCAGTAGCATTTCCCAGGGCACTGCACGTCAGGGCTTTCACAAGGGAAACCCAAGGTCAAGGTCATGGAGCCCTTCTCCCTTGGAGCACCCCAGGGGTCAGGTTTGTGTTGGAGGAGGAGGGATCCTGGCAGCCAGCTCCAGCCCCGATGCCCAAGCCAGGCCAGAGCTGCCACCAGCACCCCCGTACCCACCCCTCCGGAGAGCTGGCGCCTGCCTCACTGCCCGCGTGCCGAGGCTCGTCTTAGAACAGGCCCAGCTGAGGGCTGGGTGTGAGGCCAGGAGCTGGAAGACCAGTTCCTCTGCTTTTCCCCACCTGCCAGAACCTGGGCCGGGCAGGGTAGGATTCCACTGGGCGTTGAGCAAGGCCTCCTGGCCCGGCCCAGCCAGCCTCTGTGCCCAGCACTGTCCTGGGAGCCAGACAAGCGCTGGCCAGGGTAGAGTGACCAGACCTGGTACTGGAAAACCTGGGCTCTATTTCCAACTTACTGGATGACCTTGAAGAGACCTTGCCTCAGGCTGCCCTTCTGCACGACAGGGGCTTGGCCAAGAGGTCGCAAGGGGGGTCCGAGTCCCGAGTCTGTGGATGGCGACTCAAGGCCCACCCTGGAGGGACAGCCAACCACCAACATGGCACTCAGCAGGGGGAGGACCCTCAGTGGCAAGTGGGGGGAGGGGTACTTGATCACAGTGACTCAGGGTCACCGCTCTCCGCTTCCCAAGGGCATGATGGCCTAGGCAGGATGCTGGAGATGTCCCACATCAAAGTGCCTCTGGAGATGGCAACTGTCAACCCACGGGGACAGAACGAGCAGCCAAAGCCCCCAGAGCCTCTCCCCCACCCCAGCCCTGGCTGTCCCGACGAGACAGCTAAGGCCAGAAGCTCAGGCAGGGTCCCCGAGTCGGACCCCATGAGGGCCCCCGGAGCTGCTCTCTAGCTGATTAATCCCCAAACTCCGCCTGGCTTGGGGGCCTGACACGTCTGGCATATGGGCTTCTAGAGACATCCTCCCCCTGCTCTGGCTAAATAAAGTGTCTTCAAGTTTCAAGGAGGCAGAAACTTGCAGCTTTTGACACACCTGCAGCTGCTGGTCAGGGCGCCAGCTGTGTGTATGTGGAGGGAGGGGGAGAACTTTATCCTCCAAATCTCCCCAGCGGTGTCCGTGCAGTTACAGAGTATCCCTTTTAAGATGAAAATGCCGCTGGGAGGGCTGAGGGGTGCTAGTCACTCACACTAGAGCAGAAACTAGCTCTATGGGGGACGGGTAGTTTTGGAACTGGGGCACTGGGGATGGGTAGGGGCTTTGGAAGACGGGAAAGGATTGCTAAAAGGAGGCTGAAAGATGCCAAGAGCAAATTTTTTAACCTGTGTCACAATGTGGCTGCCAGCCAACCCCATACCCAGGAAAGAACGACGAAATTCCCTTTGCTCCTGCTTAAGCCACCAGGTGTACATGGCTTCTCCTCCCACGTCCAGAAGAATAATGGGCTAGTCTGGGAACCTGCCTCTGGGATAAAGTACGATTCAGACCAAGTAGGCACTGAGGCTGCTGGAGCCCAGGCAAAGACAAAGAAAGGTCAGAGTGTCCTTGAAGGGGTCCAGTGGCAGAGCAGAGCTGGTACTTTCCGGCTTGAGTGATGGAAGGCAGAATTTCCTGTGAAGGCCAGATCTGAATAGGCTGGATTCCCAGATTACTGGTGGGACCCCCGCCAATAAGAAGCAAAGCAGCCTGGGCCCCTTCACTGTCAGGCTGCCCTCCTCCAGTGGCTTCCTGATGGCTAGAAGGTTCACACAGCTTCAAATGCCCGGCACTGAGTCCCCAGGCCCTGGCAGCCCCTGCACACAGTAGTGCTAAGGCAGTTAAAAGGAGGACCGTGGATGCAGCCCCAGTCTTATGAACTCAGAGAAACCCCAGAAAGGGGAAGAAGCCCTAACACCTGCCCAGGACTCAGGACAGTCATGGGGCGAAAGGAAAAACCCAAGGACCTGACCTGGGCTGGGGGGGGGGGGGGGGTGGTCACTTGAACAATAGAAATCTCGGAATTAGGTCTTGGGGGGAAAATAGTAATCACGGCTAATACGTCTTGAGTACTACGTGCCCGGTACTAGTCTAGGCACTTTACCTGAATGAATTCATTTACACCTCATGATAACCTTAGATTCTAGTGCAAACCCATCTTACAGATGAGAAAATTGAGGCAAAGGGGACGAGTCATCTGTCCCAGGGCACATAGCCACTGAAGTGCTTAGAGAGGGGGTCTGGGGCCAGGCAGTCTTGCTCCAGCAGGTATGCAGTTAGCCACCCCATCACAGGGAGGACTGCGGGCTCTCTGACCCTCAGGGAGAAAACAGCCATCATTTCCACTGTAGGCGGCACAAGAGAAAGTGCAGAAGGAAGGAGGACCCAGGGGTGGGGCCCTCCCCCTCCCCCTCCCCCTCCCCTCCCCCTCCCCCTCCCCTCCCCCACTCCCTCCACCCTGCAGCCTAGCCCCGCTCCCACTCCAGGGCACCCCTCAGTCTGCAGTTCTGGGCACAGACCATGGGTCCCCCACAGCCAGGGGGCCCTGCTCAGCTGGCCTGAGACCACCCCCCGCAAGGTGCCCCGGCATCTAGCTTCACCGGGCCTCTTGGCACTGCTTACCAGCCTAGCCCACACCTCGGGGCAGGAGCCGGCCCCTGGCAAAGGCTCAGGCAGAGGCGAGCAAAGCCCGGCCTGACAGGGAAGGCTCATATTTCTGAGAAGGGGCCAAAGCCGTGTTTGTAGGTCCTGCTACATCAGCACCCTGGGGTAAGACCAGCTGGCCATTCACACTGAGTGACGACTACACAGGTCAGGTCAGACTGTGCCCCTCCCCCCAGCCACAGCCACAGGGGGCTCTCCCCAGGGGACTCCCTAAGCAGCGTCAGCCCCAAAGCTCTCCCAGACTTGCTCCTCTGAGCCCAGACAAGGAAGAGGCTCCCAATCACACCATACAGGTTATTTCACAGGATCTTTTCAAAAGCCCTCCGAAGCAGGACGTAAAAAATCCCATTAAACGTGTAAAGAAACTGAAGCTTCAAGGCAGGTGCTGAAACCTGCCCAGGATGCTCCGGGGAGGAAGCGGTGGAGCCTGGTAATGATGTGGGCTGGCCAGACTCCACGCCCTGTGCTCTCCCGGCCTCCACACAGCACCTCTCTCTGCGCCAGCCCCAGGTGGGACTAACCAAGGCAGACCGACCTGCCAGTTCTGGGTCCCACCTCGCCTGCCCAGGCCCAAGGTTTCAGGACCCCAGACGGGGCCCCAAATCCACTCCACAGGCAGGCAGACTCAGACATCCAGGCTCGGGCTGCTGCCACTACCCTGGGAGGAGAGCTGGACCAGGGCATCCACTGGACACCCAGCCCCTAGATGAGGCTCTGGAAGGACGATCTTGTCCCACAGAGGGGTGGAAGGGAGAGGGGGTTAGGCTGGGGGCCTTCTGCTATTCACACAGCTCACAGAACCCAGGTGGCCTCAGCCACTCCTTCAGAGTCACCATGGAGACCTCAGGGCCGACTTCCTGGCCTGAGCCCTCCCCGGACTTTACAACAAGCAGGCATGCCCCAGGGAAACTCTGCACCTATGCTCACCCTCCGACCCCTGTCCCCTGCTCCCCAGTGCCTGTGGGGGGCAGGGAGGAGAGGCAGGGGCAGCACCCGAGGATCTCAGCTCAGCGCCAGCGGGCCCATTCTCCCAGCCCGGCAGGCCCTGGCCAGCCTGGAGGTCGTGCTGCCCAGGCCCTCCCCCCACGGCATCCTGGAGGAGTGTGGGCACCAGGGACAGCAGTATGGCCCCCGGCGGTTTTCTCCGGGAGAAGCTGGAGTGACCTCAGCCTCTACTATAGTCTCAGAGGTTCCTGAAACACCCTGCAAGCCCAAACCTGACCACATGTCCATCCGGGACACTCCCCAGGGATGGGACTCCAGGCCCCGGACAGTGTTGTGGGCAGCAGGGGTGTTGAGGAGCTCCTGGAAAGAAGAGCCCCTGCCACAGGACTGACACAGTCAAGTCCCCAAACAGGTCAGACGCGGCCAGGGCATGAGCCGTGACATGGGAACAGCAGTGCAAGTCCTCAGGTCCTCCTGAGGCCTCCCGGGGCCCAGCACGTGCTAGGAGCTGGGGTGGACAAGCCACCTCGGCCCTCCAGAAGTTCCCCTCCACCTCCCCACGCCCCACCCACCCTGGGCCAGGCCCCAGAACCCCGTCACCTAAGCCTGCTGGGGGCAGAAGGCACCCAACGAGGGCCAGCATGGCCACAGGAAGCGTCAGGCAGCCCAAGCGGGAAAGGTTGTGAATTCAACGCCCCGTGGTGGGACAAGTCCCTGCACTGCTCCGGAGACGAAGGGAGCCCAAGAGGGGTCCCAGAGCGGGACTGGTAGTCTCCGCCACTCCCGCTGCCCCCATCGGGGGCCCTGCCCTAACACAGAAAATGCCCTGCCTTACGGCCTGAGTTCCTGAGGGAGGGGCTCTGGGATGAACCCTTTCTCAGGCTGGATGGCCTTTGGTTGTCACTGCCCCCCTGGCCTGTCTGCGCAGACCGACCCTGCTGTCTGGTCCCAGCAATGGCCACCCTCTCTTACACGCGGCCCCGGACCAGGCGTGGACCCTTCCCCACCTGCTCAGGGCTGTGCGCACGGCAGGCAGCCAGGCTCTGGGCTTTAGATCTGGTCAAGCCAGGTAGGCTTCCCAACCCCCATGCTTGCGGCAGAACTCTCCTGAGGCAGCAGGAGCAGAGGCAGGCCCCACCCAGACGCCACCAGCCCTGTGACACAGCCGCGAGACGTCACCAACATCCAAAGGTGTGACCTCGCCTCTGCCTCTCAGCCGCACTCCCATTTCACACGTGGACTCACTGAGCCCAAGAGAAGCCCGTGCCCAGAGTCACTCAGCGGTAAAAAGGGTCGGGCTGGCAGCCAGGCCCCCGAGCCCTAGTCTTGCCTCACACACAGTGGGCTCAGGGACAAGCTGGTTGGATGAGTCTCAGGGGAGGATCTGTGGGCCTGGCACCATGATTCAGCCGACGAGTGGAGCGATAAGCACGCCTGCCTGCCCCACTGCCACAACCTGCCCGCCGCGGCTTCCGTTCCTGCGGATGAGCGGACCTGGGGCGGGTGGCCAGGAGGCCTGGGCGTGTGCAGAGAACATCACCCGGCCCTCAGCCCCAGCCTGACCTTGCCCAGGGGCCTCCCTACACCTCTGGTTCCCATACTGACCCTAAGTCCACCTCTTCCAACAGCAGCCTGCCGTGACTCCCATCCCACTGACGAGCCCTCAGGCAGGCAGTGCCCCCTCGAGTCCCCGGAGGAATAATGTTGGAGGGTTCTGAGCCCCCGCTAGGTCCCCCCAGTGCCACCTTCACCCTCCCCAGGACAAGGTCTCTTTGCAACCACATGGCTGTTGGAGCTGAAGCAGGTAAGGGGGGCCCCTTGAGTGCACAGGGGAACTGAGACGCAGAGGGGCGCGGACCTGCCCAAGTCACACCACGGAGGATTAAACTGAGACTAGGTGGGACACGGGTCCTGGCCACCCTCGTCTGTAGGAATAACTTCCGCAGACTCTTCTAAAGCCCGGGATAGAGGAAGAGCTGCAGTTAAAAAGGGAGGGAGGGAGGAAGACAGCTTCCTGGTTTCTGAGGAGGAAGTGGCAGACAGGTGGTGACCAGGTTTCCCAAAATGTCAGACTGCAGCCTAACGTGCGGGGAAGCCCAGTGGGGAAATCGACGGGCCAAGCAAAGCCCAGTCACAGCTGCAACCACTGCAGCGTGCGCACGCACACACGGCCTCTCGTGGGGTTGCAACCCTCACGTGAGTCACTGGGCAGAGGAGTTTCTTCCCAGGGCTGAAGGCCAGAGGAAGAGCAGCCTCTCATATAATTAGGCAGCACCACAGAGCCATAAACGCAGGAGAGAGGCCCTCAAACCTTCCCCCTCCTGATCCGACGGCCCCGAGCCCCACGACCGCCCAGTGCCTCCACAGCCTTGAGGCCCTGCCAGAACCCCTGGCTCCCCAAACCCACAACGGCGTGACAGGCAGCAGGACCATTTCCAGAAAAAGCTTAGACCACTCTGGCCCGTGCCACCCCTCCTCTGCACCGCTCCCCCGCAGGGTACCAAGCCCCAGGGAGCTGACCAGGTGCCCCTGCCTTGGACCTGGAAATGCAGGGGACTTTCTAGTGCTGACTCCCCCACCCAATGTCAGCATCCCAAGGACAGGCAGAGGTGGTAACACCACACAGATAAAGCTAGCCCTTCTGGGGGGCAGTGGAGGGGGCTCCCCACATCCACCTGGAGCTGGAAGTTGCGTAGTTGCTGAAGTGACCCCGAGCGCAGGGTCGTGCCTCCGTGGGTGAGGGGATGCCCACACGCCTGCCCTCTCTCCGCACCGCCAGGGCACTCATGGCCGTTCAGAGGGACGTTCCAGGATACACACCCAACCTCTGCCGGAACAGCTGAGAGGGAAATGACACCGCACTGAATCTGTTCCAGGGTGCAGGATCCTGGCGCCAAAAGCCCTCTTTCCACAGACTCCGTTAATCCCCTTCCCTCTCTCTAGACACACTTACGCAGGCCCTCAAGGGGCGGCTTTCAACCCAAGACTCCAAAATTCGTTGTTGAAAAGAAGGAGGAAATCAGGAGATTGTTTGTTCTGTAGAAATCCCAGGGTTCCAGCACTTAATGACAATTCCTCATGGGTCTGCTCTTGAAGCGGCAGCGGCGGGACCTGGCATTGAAGGGGCCGGGAGGTGAGCCCAGCACAGGGGCCACGAGTCCTGGGTTCTGGTCGCCCCACTGGGGCCACGGTGCCCGGCTTCGAGGCTTAAAAAAAGATCTACTAATTCCACAAATGTCTCCCCAGTGTCCATGATGAAAGTCAGTGCAGGCTGGTTGTTGCCCTGGGGACAAGCACAAGGGCAAACCTTGCTGGTTTCAGCCAGTCTCCTATGCTGGGTTTGTGGGGGAGACTTGCCAGTCCTTCAATTTCTTCACGCCACACACATATGCACACACGTACGTACAAATCCTGGTTCTCCCACGTCGGCCCCTTGTAGGGGCTCACCTCTGCAGGCCTCATCCACAAAATGGGTACAATGACATACATGGTAAAGGTTTGGGGTAAATATGAAATAGGGATGCAGGAAAAGCATCGAGCACCCAACAGCAGGCACTCGGTGAAAGGTGATCCTAATTCTATGAACAGCTAACTTTCCTCTGGCGTTTTCATTACCAAACACTTTCACACCTTCATTATGAAATGAATACGCAAATGAAAGAATCAGGACGAGGAGAACAGGTATGATGTTCTCTTTACACAGGACATCAAGACTTGGCTGTGAAGTGACTCGCCTGAGACTACGTGGTACATTAGTGGCGGAGCAGAGACCCAGTACCGGGGGCTCTACCTCACCCAAAGCTGTTTCTGGACAGCCAAACAGTATGGGTGCACTGCCACCCGAATAAAACACAGTGTGAAAAATAGAGACAGGGCCCAAGCTAAGAAAGAGGGCCCTTCGCAGCGGTTGAGAATCCGCCTGCCAATGCAGGGGACACAGGTTCGAGCCCGGGTCCGGGAAGATCCCACATGCCGTGAAGCAACTAAGCCCGTGTGCCACAACTACTGAGCCTGCTCTCTAAAGCCCACGAGCCACAACTACTGAGCCCACATGCCACAACTACTGAAGCCTGCGTGCCTAGAGCCCGTGTTCCGCAACAAGAGAAGCCACTGCAATGAGAAGCCCACACACCGCAATGAAGAGTAGCTACCACTCGCCACAACTAGAGAAAGCCCACGCGCAGCACCAAAGACCCAACGCAGCCAAAAATAAAGAAATTAAATTAATTTAAAAAAAAAAAAGGAATGAGGGCCCTTGCCAACCAGGATTTAGACAGAGTTAGCCTTTCTGGGTCCAGGCTACCCATGACTGACAAGTCATTTACACCTTCAGCCAGGGGGAAGAACTTGGAACACGGGGTCATCGTCAGGTGCTTACTCCAAAGGTCACTGACATCTGTTCCCCTAGGGAGCCCATAAGCACCTCCCTTGACAGCCTCTGTTATTCTAGGTACTATCAGGACACCACAGAGGTCATTGCTCACAGGTGAGACCCTTACTCAGTGCTGAAAACTCTTGTCTTAGAAATAATTCTAACAAATCTGACTAGCTTCTTAGTACTGCTGGAGAAAAGTGCCAGTTAGAACTGAACTGAAAAGCCGCTTGCTATACTCAGGCCCACAAATGTCACTTTTGGCTGCTATCAGACAGGGATGGAAGAGGAAAAAACGCAAACCAGAATCCCAAGTGCACCAACAGAAGGGCACCAGGCCAGGGGCAAAGTGCTCTTCAGAGTTCAATAAACCCGGGAGACAAACGCCATAACCTAACATGGTGACAGCTATGAGGACCCTGGCATCCAGAGATTTAACTATGCTTAGTAGTCTTTCGTTAATAAAGGAAGGGAAATAAATATTTCAGAGTCCCGCCCAAAGTAAGAATATTTTTGAGGGTAATAAGGATTCTTAGCTTTCTGAAAAAACCTGGATACCAAGGATATCTCATTCTCAAGAGACTTCAGAATCCAAAATTCTGCGGCAATAAAAAAGATTCCTCTATAAACTACTCCAAAATTCAAGCTTTTCATTAATTCTTTCCAGGCTCCTCTCCCTCCCTTTCTTATTTCTCTCCCCACGAATCTGGGTTAATGAGGTTTTATTGGAACCCACTATGAGCCACAGGTAGAGACTTAAACCAGCCCCACCCTCCCTGTGGAGCTCAAGCCAGGAGTGACATCACCTCCAGAAGGCTCCGAGCCCAGGCAGAGGAAGTTAATGCCTCCCCCAGCCCCACCCACTCCGCCAGGCCGTCGGGAAATGTCTCTACTAGCCCCCATAATTAAGGGAAAAAGGGATTTTCTGCCTTTCAAGAAAGAGAAGAGAGAAAGAGAGGAAACAGCAAATAACTTTCCAGAACAAGCAATTTTTCTTGCATGGCAGAAACAAAAGACCATGGGAATCTCACACACACACAACCACGCGGAAACCTTTTTAGACAAACCTGTTCTCGTCTCTTGGGAGTGGTTTTGAGCAACCTCCTGCCCTAGCAGCCTTCCCTTGTCCAAAGTCAGGCGCCCAGGATCATACCCTACCTCACTGATCCCCAGGGGATTCTGACCTGCTTCCCACTGGGGCCAAAGTGAACCCTGGGAGAAGCCAGATTTCTGCAACCAGTGGACACCTCCTATTTCAGCAAATCCCACTGCCTTATTTCTTTTAGTAAGAGAGTAGAAGAGGGCTCTGGGAAGGTACTTTGTGCCCCCACTTTGAACCAAATGTGGACAGCCACTATAAAAGGGAGAGGACAGGGCTGGGAAAGAGAAAACAAACTAAACTTAATAAACAAACAATCAAACAAACAAAAACCTAAGTTCTGAGCCAGTGTCTGACCCCAAAGCTTAGTGCTTTCAGGCTTAGCTCAAACACCCCCTCCAGGAAGCCCTCCTACCACCACAGCTCTAATGAGCCTCCCTCCCTTCCTCGTTTCCCCCTTGAAACTCAACTGCCCTGCCTTTCCATAATGTATCACATTTTCTAGGGTAGAAAAAAAAATGCAGCATCTGCTTCTTCCCAGCACACAGAAAAAGTCTGGGAAACGTGGCCCACAGAGAATTTCTAATCCCATCTGCCTCCCCGTGTTAAAAGGTGCTCTGGGATCCCCACTCAGGAATGCCAGCCTCACCTAAGGCAAGCAAAGGAACCACCACCAGCACTCCTGATTCTGGCTGGAAATAGGCGGAGTGCTGCTAAGGCCCCATCTTGTGCCTGGAGAGAGTGGGGCAGCCAGGAAAGGCCAGGTGGGCCAGGAAGGTAAGCCAAACACCTTCACCCTCTTTTCCAGAGTATTAACTGTTGGTTCAAGGTGCAGTCTGAATGCCACAGAAGCCATACTCTTCAAGAGTGAAGGGGAAGCCAGATGCCAACTTCTTGGACCTAAAAGCCAGGCGTGCTGTGGAGACTCAGCTCAGAAATCCTGTCCTTCCCCATGGCTCCCCCAGATAGGGCACCCCACATGAACACTCCGACTCATCAGCAATTCAAGTGGCATTAGGGACCCCTTCCTGGATTCCAAAATGTTTCCAAGCATTAACAGTCACCTGGGAAGCAAGGAGGGCACTTCACAGATCAGCCTGAAAAGCACCTCACCTGAGCCAGACCCTGCAAAACACCGCAAGGCTCTCAATAATTGGGAGCTACTATTATTATGGAGGGACCCGCTTTCAGAGGGTTGGCGTTGCTCAGGGACTTGTCCAGATAATACATTATAAGTGGAGGACCGGAGTACCCACGCCCGGCAGCCGCTCCTTCCCCTCCCACGTGCCTCCTTTTGCCAGAGCTAGGGAAGTCGAGCTGTCCAGATGTGCTGGCCAGAGACTGCCACTTCCGGCACGGGAAGAGCCCCTCGGTCCGCACCTCCCTTCTTCATCCCGGGGGATGGCCGACCCGGCCCGCGGGGAGGACCCCGGGACTCCAGCAATGGATGTGGGGACTGGGGGGGGGGGATGGACATGACCACCCGGCGGCCAGGGCTGACACCTGGCGGCAGCCCAGGTCCCAGCCCATATTAGGGACGGCGCTGCGGGGCGGTTCCCAGGAAAGGGTTACAGGGGCCGAGAACAAAGCGCCCCCTTTGGGGAAGGCGGGCCAGCGGACTGCGGCTGAGGCGGGAGATCACTTTCTGGGGACCCTCGGGATGCTCTTTGTCGGCCAGGTCCCTCTTCAGAGGGGACTCACCCCTCGCCAAAGGTGGATGCTGGAGTCCTACCCAAAGGCCTCCCCCCCAGCCTCGGGCTCCACATTTGTCCCCCTTTTCCTCCAGCTTCACTGGGCGGGCCAAGGGACCCGCCTTCCCTCGGCGCGGCTCCAGCACAAAGCCAGGCCGGGGGAGGGGAAGAGCCATTCGCGGGTCCACTCTCAGGGAAGCTGCCCGCGCGCCGCGGCGGTGCCCAGCGCCGGCTCGCGTCCCTCTCCGGGCAGCACAACTTCAGCAGCCCAGAAGTTGGGTTCTTGGGGGTCTCTAGTATTCCGGGGCCAACTTCCCGGAACCTCCTTCTACCAGCTCGGCCCGGCTCGTCTCGGGCAGCCAACGGACAGCCGAGGACCCCGCCTCCGCCCGCCCGCCCGCCCCAGTCCCCCTCGCAGCCCTGGCTGGGGCTCCTTAGCGAACACGCCCGCCTGCTCCAGCGCCGACACCGCTGCGCCCAAACTTGCCTCCGCCCGAGGGGCCAGGAGCCGAGGCTCGGCGAGTCTGGTTTGAATTAGGGTCCGCGGACGGGGCGTAGTTGCCGCGATCACCGCATCCTCCCGGGTCACAGGCGGGGGAGCCGGCGCCGCGGCGCCCGGGGTGACCGGGTGGGAGCCGGCGACCCCAGGCGCCGCCGCAGGCTGGCGGGCTCCTTCGCCTGTGGAACCGTTTTACCTAATTGAGTGCGGAGCCCCGGCGCAGGTTCTGCTCCGCTGGGCGCCGCGGGCCCCGGGTCTCCGCCCCGAGCGGCGGAACCCGTGCGGCGCCCCCCGACGGCGGAGGTAATTGGGGCGGGAGCCTTGATTTCGGGGCTCCGGGTACCGGGGCCCGCCGGGCTAGCGCGGGAAGAAGGGAAGTCCCCGCTTCCCCTCCCCCTCCACGTGCAGCCGCCGACATCGGCGGCTCTGCCAACCCCGGCTTCCCGCCGCCTCCCAGCCCGGCCCCGGGCCACACTCACCGGGAGGGCCGGCTGCAGGCGCAGCGCCAGCGCGCAGAGCCAGAGCCAGAGCGCCGGGCGCCTCATGCTGCCCGGACCGGCGGCTGGAGCGCGGCGAGCTGCGCAGGTCAGGGCTGCGCTGCGCTGCCCAGACTGCACGGGGCTCCGGGTCGGCTCCGCGGGTTGCGCTGCGCGCAGCTCCTTCGAGCGATGTCCAGCGCGCGGCTGGCTGTCCTAGGCGAGGGCTGCGGGGTCCGCCGGCTGCAGTCCGCTTTCTACGGCTGGATTCCTCCCCACTCAGCTCGGCTCCCGCCTGCACCTCTCCCGCCGAGCTCCGCCTTATAATAAAGCCGCAGGCCCTTAGCCGTTGCAAAAACTAGCCCCCCACCCCCAGCTCTCCAGGTCCTGGGGCCAGCCCCAGTCCCCACCCCCTAAGACCACGCCCCCTGAGTGGCCCGGCCCCTCAAGATTATCCCGCCCCCGGCCTGCGGTGCGTGGGCAGAGCCTCGCCTACCTCCGGAGCCACCTTCCCAGCTGGCTGAGGTTCCGGCGTTGCAGCTCAGCTGCTCCTAGGTTCCCGGGTGGTGGGGGCCGAGCGCACTCCTTTGCGCCCCGGCCCAGGGTATTGAGGCTCTGCCTGGGAGAGTGGCGGGAGGGGCGGCAGTTGGTTGTCGACTGTGGGCGACGGTCTGCAGCGCCCTCTGGGAGTGGACACCGAGCGCCCTCCAGGTGCGTGGGACTCCCAGATCCGGGCAGGAACACTTCGAGGCTGTGCGGGGCCCCGAAGTGATGGGGCCTTAAACGGATGGACCCTTCCCTGGCTGCGGATGGGGCTGTCAGCGCCCCCCCTCCCTCCCCCCAGCACAGGTTCCCACATGCGCTCGCCTTCTGCCAGTATTGGGAACGCGGGGCCTTACTTTAAACAGCTGGACACGCTCAGGAGGGGCTGTTAAAAAATTAAAAAATTTAAGAATCTCCGGCCACCTCCGCCTGCCGAGGCGAGGTGGGGAATTAAGAAAGGACTTTCCGGTGTCTCTGTAGAAAACAGTGCCCTCTCTCTTCATCCTCCGAGCTAAAAGGAAAAATAAACGGCTTTGTGTCCAGGTGATCTCCGGCCTGCAGGTCTGAGAAGCACCACTGAGGTTTCTGCTCCTTCATGATTCCCGCAGAGGCCCCAGACCTCAGTCTTTCCATCACCAATCTGGAACCTCGGTGCAAAAAGACTATGGAAGACCTGCGGGTGTACTGCAAAAGGCCCCGAAAGAAAAGGTAGGGGAGACTTCCCTGGAGGTCCAGTGGTTAAGACTCCATGCTTCCACTGCATGGAAAGAAAAGGAGAAGAACCGGCGGAGCCCTGCCGGCAATCTGGTAGGCGGGAGAGATGGTGCCAAACGACCTTGGACCTGGAGACCAAAGATGGCGTCTTCCCCACCCGCCCTCCCCAGGCAGAGGACAAGGCCCGCCCGGTTGGCCGGAACTAGGAACCAAAAAGCCTCCTGAGGCGTCTTGGCCTCTTGGGCAGTCTCCCGTGTTTCTCTTTAAACGGATTAAACGTTCCCGGGTCCTGGGTTTTGCAAGTAGGGACAGTTGGCTGTGGGCCCCCGGATTCTTCTCCACCCACCCTGCGGGTTTGCGGTGAGCTAAGCAACCTCCTGCGCCCCCCCCATCTTAGCCGCTCCTCCCATCAGGCCACTAAAAAGTGATGCCCCACCCCCACCCCCACACAGCACTCAGCCCTGGTTTTGCCTCTGCTCCTGTATACTTGTTTGACCTCAGGAAGCTCTCCCTTCCGGGGTCTCAGTGTCCCCGGATCTGTCTATGAGGGACGACAGATCCTCATCCGGGTTCTTGAGGCCTGATGCAGGGTCTCTTAGTGCCTTGGTTTCAAGGATCGTCCAACAGCATGGTACCGGGCAGGGCTCCTCCAAGGAGCTAAGGGGGTCCGGGGTAAAATGCCCTTTTGGTAGAAGACCATGAAAAAAAAAAAAAGAAGACCATGTGTGTGTCTGCCAGGGGGTGGCTCATGGTCTGAAGTCAGCTCTCTAGCCCTTTCAACCCAATATGGAGGAAAAGTAGGTACGTTTGAAATCTTGCCTCTCTCTAATGCACAAAATAAAGAAGATTGAGGTCAGGGAGCATTTGATGGAGTCTTTTTATATTATAAAAATGACCAGTTCACTGTTTCTTTCAAACTGAGTAAATTTGCCCCAGATCAATGTATATTTCTCTGGGCAGATTAGGAAGAGGAGGGGACTCAAGGAGGACACTTAAACAGAGAAAGGAAGTAGAGGGTCAGGGCTTGCCTTGACCCAGCTGATTCCTGGCCTGCTTGCTTCTCCTCCCAACCCAAATTCTGCAAGAAAATCTTCCTCCCAGAAGCTCTCTCAGAGTCCCATAGTAGCCAGGACGTGTGCCTCCTCAGATCCCCTACGACCCCTTGGAATGCCACAGGGACGTAAGCCCATATGCACTGCTGTGGCCACCCTGTCTGCACTCTCATCAGCCCCTTCCTTGGGATTCCCCCAGACCTTCATAGATTTGACAACTAAAGGGTTAATGTCTGGCTGAGCAGAGGGCCTGTAGCCTCCCATCTGGAGGCACTAAGTCTAGGCCTCCTCCTGATTTGTGTTCCTAATAGGGGGTATTAAATACTTTTAATATCATCCCTGTTGAGTCACTAACTGCCTTCAGTGTTGCTTCCTTCTCCCATGAGAGAAAAGAAGTTCCTGGAAGGCAGGGCCAGTGTCCCCGCCCCTCATTTCTGTCACTTTTCCCACGTACACACAGGGCTTCCTTCTGGGAGAAAGGCTTGCTGTTGCCACTGGGGTGGCAGCTGGAGGAGAGAGGGTAAGAAGAGGCCGGCAGCTGTGTGTGTGGGCGGGGGGAGGGTGAAACTTGGGCACGGGGGCTGCCCCTTTGTTGCATTAGGTACCTACATTGGCACAAGCATTCTCTGGGCAAGATGACATCTATCAAAACTTAAAATGCACTTATCCATTAACTCAGGAATTCTGCTTCAGTGAATTCACTCTTCATAAGTATTTTCACCAGTGCCCAAAGAGGCATGTCTAAATGTTCACTGATAAAGGAACAGTGAAATAAATGTGGGTATTCCCACACCATGGAATACTATACAACACTTTTTTAAATTAAGAAAATGGTATGGAACATTTTTCAAAACCTATTTTTAGATTAAAAAAGCGATGTAAAGAATGCGTTATATGTAGTATAGCCAACATTTTCTTAAAACAAAAACGTGTGTAAACATAGACTGCATATGTATATAGTAAAAAAGGTCTAGGGAAGGAAAATGGGATGGGGAAAGTGAAGGAGAACTTTAAAATTTTCTCAGTATTATTAAGTGTTTATAATTAGAATATATATACATTACTTATCTAATTTTTTAAATTAGAAGTTATTTACTCAATCAGTGAAGATGCTTTCAACCTCAACTAATAGCTTCCACTCAAGTCGCTTGAATAATAAGACATTTATTGCATGTACCTATACCTGTATTACCCACTCAACAGCCAAAAACTCCACAACACTGGAACTTAAGCCCCTCCTACCCTTCGGCTCTGCCTTCTCCTCTGTGGCTCCACCTTCAAGATGGTGACAGAATGGCAGCGTTACAGCCACGCCCAGGACCAAGGCCACCTTCTCCTAGTGTCTTTCTTAGGAGTAAGGAAATAGTTCCTGAAGTTCACTCCCCACCACACACACACTTCTCTTCCCATCTCACTGACCTGAAGTGTGTCCCGTGCCTTCATGAAGGCAGCACTAGCAAGGGGAGCTTGAATACCAGTGTGGGTGTAGCTTAACCTTCTAGGGGCTTTGATTTGGGGGAGCCAATGCCACATCCACTAAATATTTCAAGTTCTTAAAGAGTATTAGACGCATGTAAGGGCATGCTTCCAGACGATGCGTTTTCAGAGTAACTTCTTGCCATTGTGAAGCATTTTAAAATACCGTTAATCGTTTTACTGTGAACCATTTCAAACATATAATAAAAAATAAGGTTCCCTTATATGTGGAATCTAAAAAAATGGTACAAATGAACTTATTTACAAAACAGAAATAGAGTCACAGATGCAGAAAACAAACTTATGGTTACCAAAGGGGGAGAGGGGTGAGGAGGGATAAACTGGGAGATTGCGATTGACATATACACACTACTATATATGGAATAGATAACTAATAAGGACCTACTGTATAACACAGGGAACTCTACTCAATACTCTGTAATGACCTATATGGGAAAAGTATCTAAAAAAAAGTGGATACGTGTATATGTACAACTGATTCACTTTGCTGTACAGCAGAAACTAACACAACATTGTAAATCAACTATACTACAATAAAAATTTTAAAAAAAGAAAAATAATAATGTTCCTCAGAAAATTAAAAATAGAATTACCATATGATCTAGAAATTCCACTTCCGGATATATACCCAAAAGAATTAAAAGCAGGGACTAGAACAGATATTTGTACACCCACGTTCATGGCAGCATTATTCCCAATAGCCAAAAGGTGGAAGCAACCCAAGTGCCCACTGACAGATGTATGGATAAATAAAAGGTGGTATATAAGTACAATGGAATATTATTCAGCCCTAAAAGGGAAGGAAAATCTGGTACATGCCATAACACTGATGAACCTGGAAGATTTTCTGCTCAGTTAAATAAACCAGTCACAAAAGGACAAATACTGTATGATGCCACTTACGTGAGGTTCCTAGGGTAGCCAGACTCATAGAGACAGAGGAGAGAGTAGTGGTTGCCAGGGGTTGGAGAGAGGGGAGAATGAGGCATTATTGTTGTTGTATTTTGTTTATTTTTCTTGGCCGTACGGTGAGGCATGTAGGATGTTAGTTCCCTGAACAGGGATCAAACCCATGCCCCCTGCGGTGGAAGCACGGAGTCTTAACCACTGGACCGCCAGGGAAGTTCCCATTTTAACCATTTTAAGTGTACAGTTCAGTGGCATTAAGCACATTCACATTGTTGTGCAACCATCACCATCTATCTACAGTATAGATCTTCTTTCATCTTCCCAAAATGAAACTCCATATCTATTAAACAATAATGCCTTGGACTTCCCTGGCGGTCCAGTGGTTAAGACTCTGAGCTTCCCTGGGACGAAGTTAGAGAGTGGCATGGACATATATACACTACCAAATGTAAAATAGATAGCTAGTGGGAAGCAGCCGCATAGCACAGGGAGATCACCTCGGTGCTTTGTGACCACCTAGAGGGGTGGGATAGGGAGGGTGGGAGGGAGATGCAAGAGGGAGGGGGTATGGGGATATATGTATATGTATAACTGATTCACTTTGTTATAAAGTGAGTATAGTTTCTATAGTTAGTTTCTAACACACCATTGTAAAGCAATTATACTAACACACCATTGTAAAGCAATTATACTCCATGGACATGCAGGCAGACAGACACTTATTCAGGACCTCGGCCCAATAGGAGCCAGGCAGTGAGGCCAGGCGAGTTCAGAGGAGGCCCGTGAGATGGTGGGAGCTTCTAATGACAAGTAGGCCTTGTCTCTGCAGAGCAGAAAGGGAAGGGCCCTCCAGGCAGAGGACACAGAGTGAGCAAAGTGGGAGGGGCTGGAAAGTGCCTTGTTTTACTGGAAACCAGATCACTGGGCTTATGCTGGGAAGGTGCAGTGGGCTGGGGTCGTGGAGGGCTGTGAACGCCAACGCTGGGTGGTGGTCCTGCACCCGCATATGGTGGAGAGCCCTCTGATGAGAAGGCAATTTTCCCACATTTCTCCTGGCCTGAGGGGGAGGGTCTGGGCCACCCTCCAGTCCTCTAGATGAGCCCTCTTTGGGGAGGAGACAGGCTAGGAGTGAGAGCTTCAACTTCCTGCCAAAGGGTCTCTTAATTTACCCATCTTGATCCATTCAATAGTTCAGTTATTCATTCATCAAACCCTTCCTTAGAAAATGGGCTTTATTGTTATTTTAAAGTTTGCTGGTCATAATAAATTCAAACAGTGTCAAAGCAAACAACCAAACTTGAAAAGTTCCTTTAGCCCACTCCTCGAGGTAACCACTGTTAAAAGTTTGTTATGAATCCTTCCAGTTTTTTTCCCATGTATACACAGTTGCATGTGTGTGTTAATATTTAGGTTAACTATATATATTGGGCCTATTTCCAAGTCAACATATATAGATCCATCCCATTTTTTAAAAATACAAGTAACCCAAGTATATATTCAGGCTATCAAAAATTCAAACAAATTCAAACGCTACGAGAAGGGTGGGGTTTATTCAGACCTTTTCCTCTGCATTTACACACGTAAATGGTACTTATACAGACATCTGCAACTCGCTTTTTTGACTTAACATGTCTTAGACATGTCGGTATCTATAACCAGGCTCAGTCTTGCGGCGATTCCCTGGTTTGGCTCTATGTTGGTCTTTCACCATCTCCCTTCTGATGGGTGGTGTTGTTAAGACTTTGCTGTCAAAAAATGCTGCCGAATATCCTCACATGGGCTTCTTCATGCAGGGAGTCAACCTTCCTAGGATGGCAGTGGATGGGCGGCATGGAAGGAGACTCTGAGAACTCTGCTGAATTGGTCCCCCTGCGGGCTGGGCTTCCGCATCCCTTCCCAGGGCTGTTAAAATGGCATCGAACACCTGTCCTGACCCAGGTCCTGGCAGAGCTCTTGGCAGTGATACAGTCTTAGGGTCCTATGATGGGGTGATTCAGGGGCCATGGGGGCCCAGAACTGAACAGGGAAGGCTTCCCAAGAGTAGAGTTTTGCCAGGCAGAGCAGCAAGTGGGAAAGTCTGTTCCAGGTGGACAAGGGCTTGCCTGCCAGGCCTGGAAGGGCCAGGGCCATCCGTGCCCTGGTGAGTATCGCTGTCCCCTTAGTGTTCAGGACCACGGAGGGGGGGAGGGGCAGAGGTGGAGCCAAGCTAGGGAGTGTGAAGGTCACCGAGGAAGGTCACAGAGGGGCAGAGACGCTTCATCCCCCTTTCTCCCCCACCCACGCCTTTCACGCCCAAGCACATGGTCAAGCCCGACCCAGGAGAGTGGGAAGGGAAAGAGGCAGGAAACTCCCGTCTGCTAAGAGCCCACAGTGAAGCAGGCCCTGTGTGAAGAGGGGTTTTCTTTTGTCCCCCCTCCCTCCTTCCTTCTTTCCTGCCCTCCTTCTTTTCTTTTGTCTAATTAATAGACTTTTTAAGAGCAGTTTTAGGTTTACAGAAAAATTGAGGAGAGAGTACAGAGAGTTCCCATATACAAGCCCCCCATAGTTTCCCCATTACTAACACCCTGCATTACTGGGCTGGGGGGGTTACATCTGTTACAATTGATGAACCAATATTGATACATTATTATTAACTAAAGTTCACAGTTTACATTAGGATTCATTCTTGGTGGTGTACATTCTATGAGTTCTGACGAATATATACGGTCATGGACCCACCATTATCATATCACACAGGGTAGTTTCACTGCCCTAAAAATCCCCTCTGCCCCACCTATTCATCCCTCCCCACCACACAACCCCTAGTAAACCCTGAGCTTCTTACTGTCTCCATAGATTGAGTTTTTCTAGAATGTCATATTGTTGGAATCACACAGCACATAGCCTTTTTTTTTTTTTTTCATAGCAGCATTATTTACAATAGCCAAGACATGGAAGCAACCTAAATGTCCATCGACAGATGAATGGACAAAGAAGATGTGGTACATCTATACAATGGATATTACTCAAGCCACTGAAAAGCATGAAATAATGCCATTTGCAGCAACATGGATGGACCTAGAGATTATCATACTAAGTGAAGTCGTGATAACGCTCCTACGTGGAATCTTAAAAAGTGATACAAATGAACTTATTTACAAAACAGAAACAGACTCACAGACATAGAAAACAAACTTATGGTTACCAAAGGGGAACAGGGGATAGAGGGATAAATTAGGAATTTGGGATTAACAGACATACATTACTGTATATAAAATGGATAAACAACAAAGGTTTAATGTATAGCACAGGGAACTATATTTAATATCTTGTAATAATCTATCATGGAAAAGAATATGAAAAAGAATAACTGAGTCAGTCTTTGCTGTACACCTGAAACGTTGTAAATCAACTGTACTTCAATTTTTTAAAAATTAAAAATAAAATAAAATTTTAAAAATTTGTGGTAGAACCACAAGGGATTTCTTTGTGAAATAAGGTGATCAGACACTTTATCTGATCTTCCCACTTATTCTATAATAAATGTCATAAATGAACAAAGGGATGGATGAATGAATGATGTCCATCGTGATGGATTTGGCCAATGCTTGGAGAAATGTGCACGTCGAGATTGTTCTTTGGCGGGTAACTCCAAGCCTAGCCCCTTTAGCCACTCACCCACACCCAGATGAAGGCAAATATTCTCTTCCTTGTTGGAAAAGACCAGAACCCACCCCCAAGCCCACCCTAGGACAACTTGTGCACTTACCAGCATCAAATATTCTCATCCTGGCTCCATACATGACCCTGGGTTTCCACATTTTCTACCAAAGGCAGGATTCTCCCCGCACCACCCTGCCCTGCTGCTCTGGCTTGAGAATCTTTGCAGAAGAGACAGAATTGCCCACAAACGGCTTTGTCTTTTCTTCCCAAATCCCAGAATTGTTAGAGATTTGCCCTGGGCTACACTTGTTCGTGAAAGATTAACGAATAAGAGAAATCTCCAAAATTAACACCAAGGCACCCCATTCCGCTTTTCTCATTAGACAGCACACTTTTTTTTAGAAAATAAAGTGAATATAAAGATGAGGGTGGAAAAATTCCTTCTGTTTTCTGTCCCAACCCAACTGGGTCTCATCTGAAAACTCACGCGTCTCCTGGAGATGCCATTGGCCTCCTTTTTAAGTGAATTGATGCTCATACACCTGCAGAGACCTGTGTCTTTGCATTTGCTAAGGGTCTCCTATAGGC
Source organism: Leucopleurus acutus (assembly GCF_964270905.1). Classification (NCBI taxonomy): domain Eukaryota; kingdom Metazoa; phylum Chordata; class Mammalia; order Artiodactyla; family Delphinidae; genus Leucopleurus; species Leucopleurus acutus. The sequence goes on from NC_139154.1 coordinate 42,379,479, forward strand.
CTTGCTCTGTTCTTGCAGTTTTACTGCCTTAATTTGTTTAACCCACAATCATCTTGCAAAAAAGGGACAGTTACCGTCTGTGTTTTACCAATGAGGGCACTGAGCTCACAGCACTTTGGGACTAACTTGCGCACAGTGCTGGGAGGGGCGAGGCCAGGGCTCATGACAGGTAACCGGGCCGAACGTCGCAAACAAGGGAATGCACGAGTGCACGCGTGAAGGCCTGGATGCACACACGGCAGCCGCCGGCTGAGTGCCCGCGCACACCAGGTGCTGAGAATCCACGAAAGGCGCCATGGGCCTTGCATCCCACCTCAAGTCCTGGATGTCACAGCTGCTGCTTCTCCTGGAGCCGCTGGGATGTTGTGAGGTCTGCTGAACTCTGCCTCCACAAAAACCCAGCGCTCACAGGGACATCCTGATGCCATTCAGGCGTCTGAACGCCCTGATCCCCTGGAGCAGCCAGTGCCCGTCGAGCGCATCCACGCTCCAACGTTCCGGAAGGGGAAGCCAAGTTCGGCTGTGAATGATGTGGGCTTTGTCGTGTGGACCTTCGTGGTTTTCTAGCTTACTTTCCACTCAATGAAGGAGCCGGGGCACCGGTGCGTTGCCCCTTGCTCACGGCCGTCTCCGCAGAACCATGGTAGATGTTTAGTGCACAGCTTTTCCCCCCTTTCTGCTTCGTCCGGTGTCACTGGCTCACACAGTGCCGCACGCAGAGGACGTAGCCTTTTCATATTGGCTTCTTTCACCAAGTAACATGCATTTCAGGTTCCTCCCTGTCTTTTCATAACTTGATGGCTCATTTCTCTTTATCTCAATAATATTCCATTGTCTGGATGCATTCATTTGTGTATCCATTCACCTACTGAAGGATATCTTTGTTGCTTCCAAGTTTTGGCAATTATGAGGTCAAGCTGCTATCAACATCTGTGTGCAGTTTTTTGCATGGACATAAATTTTCAGCTCATTTGGGTAAATACTTAGGAGCACCATTGCTGGGTCATGTGGTAAGACTTTATTTTCATAATAACAAATACAGTCACATAATAAAAAAATCATAAAAAAATCGAACAATACTATATATAACATGAAGGTTGCACCTTGGCCCCAGCCCTAATCCTGTGCTTACCTTATTTTACAAATGAGGAAAGCGTGTCCCTGGGATGTAAGTGACTTGTTCTGGAGTCCACACCAGTAAGCTGTGGAACAAACATTGCCCTGCAGGCCGTTGGAAGAGAGTCAAGGGTGCTGGCCTGACTGCAGGTGTGAGGGTGATGGAGGTGGGGGGCTTTGCTTACCCCCTTCCCCTCCCCTTCAGAACCCAGTCATCACAAAGTGAGAGAACCAGGCTATGGGAAGAGGCCTCCGTGTGTGGCTGACAGCTGGCAGCTGGCGTCAACTGCCAGACATGTGAGAGAATTCACTGTCTTATGATTCTAGCCCCCAGCCTTCAGCCTGCCCCAGCTGACACCAAATGCAGCAGACATGCTGCCCTGCTGATTCTGGTCCACTCAGCTTGTGGGAACTTAGTTCCCTGACCAGGGATTGAACCGGGCCTTGGCTGTGAAAGCGTGGAGTCCTAACCACTGGACCACCAGGGAATTCCCCAACTAATCTATGAATTAAAAAAAAGAAGAAGAAGAAGGAGAAGAATTGCTGTCGTTTTAAGCTGCTGGATTTGAGGGTGGTTTATTTCACAGCAAAAATAAAGCAAAATGTATTAGAATATGACAGAATATTGCAGGCTCATCTTGGACACTTCCTACCCTAGACCTGTAATTAGACAATGAGAAATGGCACTTGAAGAGCATAGTCTGAACTTTTTGGGTGAATTGAATTTATAGATTAATTTGAGGGAAAATAACAATTTGCAACATCAAATCTTCTTATCCAGGAATATGCTGTCGCTATTTTCATCCATTCTTCTTTACCATCTTTCAATGAAAATTATTTTCTTCACATTGAAAATTTCTTATTTGCTTTTTGCATGGTTACTTCAGAGCTTTAGGTACTATCATGAATTTTTTAAAAATTTAGCTCTTTTTGGTGGATAGAAAAGCTATAGCTATTACTAGTTGTATATTAATCTCGTATCTGGCCAACTGCTTGAACTCTTAATAGTTCTAAAACTTTTTCAGTTGATTCTCTTGGATTTTTTAGGTAAACCATTCTATCATTTTTTTCCTTTCTAAAACTTATACCTCTTACGCTTTTCTTTCTTTCTTTCTTTCTTATTTTAAATATTTATTTATTTGGCTGTGCCGGGTCTTAGTTGCGGCATGCAGGATCTTTAGTTGCAGCATGTGGAATCTAGTTCCCTGACCAGGGATCAAACCCAGGCCCCCTGCATTGGGAGCACAGAGTCTTAACCACTGGACCACCAGGGAAGTCCCTCTAATGCTTTTCTTAAAGCATTGTCTAGGGCCCCCTGCTTTATGTTGAATAACGGTGGAGATTGTGGACATCCTTATTTGCTTCTGTCTTTAATGGGATTACTTCTAATGTTTCAACATTAAGCTTGCTGTTTGCTTTATTTATTTATAATACAAACACCAAGCCATTTTATTTTATTTTTTAAATTAATTAATTAATTAATTTTTGGCTGCATTGGGTCTTCACTGCTGCATGTGGGCTTTCTCTAGTTGCAGCGAGCAGGGGCTACTCTTCATTGCAGTGCACAGGCTTCTCATTGCGGTGGCGTCTCTTGTTGTGGAGCACAGGCGCTAGGCACACGGGCTTCAGTAGTTGTGGCACATGGGCTCAGTAGTTGTGGCGCACAGGCTTAGTTGCTCCAGGCATTTGGGATCTTCCTGGACCAGGGCTCGAACCTGTGTCCCCTGCATTGGCAGACGGATTCTTAACCACTGTGTCACCAGGGAAGCCCCGCTATTTGCTTTAAATTTTTGATAGATATTACTTTTTAGGTTAAGGAAGTTTCTCAACATTGTTAGCTTGTTATGAGTTTTTATCAGCAATGAGTATTGAGCTAGACACCTGAAACTAACACAACATTGTAAATCAACTATACTTCAATAAAAACTTAAAAGAAATGGGTATTGAAATTTATCAGTTGCTTTTCTTACTGTTTGATATGATTTGTTTTCCCTTATGTATTAATGTACTAAATTACATTAATACAATTTCTAATGTTCAACTATCCTGAATTCCTGTGATAAAATTCTGCGTGGTCATGAAATATGACTGCTGGATGTGATTGGCTTACGTATTACCTAAGAGTTTTGTACCTATACACGTAAATGAAAATAGCCCACGGTTATTGTTTGTGTGCGTACTATCATTCTGTGTTGTTTTCCAGGTTATCACAGCTTTGTAGAATAAGCTGGGAAACTTTCATTATTCTCCATGGTCTGTAAAGTTTATATAAACTAGGAATTACATGCTCCTTGAAGATTTACAGTAGGCTCACCGCCCAGACAGTCTGGGCTTGTGCCTTTATTTTAAGGGTGTATCTTTGTTACCTCCTTTTTTCTTTCTTTCCTTCCTTCTTAAACATTTTTAAGTGTACAGCTCAGTAGTGTTACGTATACTCACATTGTTGTGCAACAGATCTCTAGAACTTTTTCATCTTGCAAAACTAAAATTCTATATTCATTTAACAGCGACTCTCCATTTCCCCCTCACCCCCCCAGTTCCTGGCAACCACTATTCTGTTTCCATGAATTTAACTATTTAAAATTCCTCATTTAAGTGGAATCATACAGCATGTCTTTTTGTGACTAGCTATTTCACTTAGCATAATGTCCTCAAGGTTAATTCATGTTGTAGCTTGTGTCAAAATTTCCTTCTTTATTAAGGCTGAATAATATTCCATTGTATGTATATACCACATTTTTTTATCCATTCATCCATCAATGGACACTTGGATTGTTTCTGCCTTTTGGCTATTGTGAATAATGCTGCTATAAACATGGGTGTGCAAATACCTCTTTGAGATCCTACTTTCTTTTGGATATATACCCAGAAGTGGGATTGCTGGATCATATGGTAATTCTATTTTTAATTTTTTGAGGAACCGCCATACTGTTTTCCATAGCAGCTGCACCATTTTACAGTCCCACCAGCGGTGCACAGGGCTCCAGTTTTTGTACATCCTCACTAACACTTGCTATTTTCTGTTTGATAATAGCCATTCTCATGGGCAAGGGGTAATATCTCATTGTGGTTTTGATTTGCAGTTACCTAATGGTTAGTGATGTTGAGCATTTTTTCATATGCTTGTTGGCCATGTGTATATCATCTTTGGAGAAATGTTTCTTCAGTCCTTTACCCATTTTTTAATAGGGTTGTGTTTTTTCTTCTTGAGTTGTAGTTCTTTATATATATATATATATTTTAAGATTTTTTTTGATGTGCACCATTTTTAAAGTCTTTATTGAATTTGTTACAACATTGTTTCTGTTTTATGCTTTGATTTTTTTGGCCAAGAGGCAGGTGGGATCTTAGCTCCCCGACCAGGGATGGAACCCGCAGCCCCTGCATTGGAAGGCAAAGTCTTAACCACTGGACCGCCAGGGAAGTCCCATGTATCTTGGATATTAACCCCTTATCAGATACATGGCTTGCAAATATTTTCTCCCATCCTGTAGGTTGCTTTTTCACTCTGCTGATTGTTCCCTTTGATGCAGGCATTTTAAAGTTTGATACAGTCCCATTTAACTACTTTTGCTTTTGTTGCATGTACTTATGGCATTACATGCAAGGAATCATTGCCAAATCCAATGTCATGAAGCTTTTCCCATGTTTTCTTCTAGGAGTTTTATAGTTTTAGGTCTTGCATTTAGGTCTTTAATCCATGTTGAGTTAATTTTTGTACATGCTGTAAGGTAAGGTCCAACTTCATTATTTAGCATGAGGATATCATGTTTTCCCAGCACCATTTGTTGAAAAGACTGTTCTTTCCTCTATTGAACGTTCTTGGCACTCGTGTTGAAGATAATTTGGCCATATACGTGAGGGTTTATTTCTGCACTCTCTCTTCTATTCTGTTGGTTTATATGTTTGTCTTTATGCTAGTCCCACACTGTTTCTGTTTGTTTTGTCTTGTTTTGATTTTTTAAGATATAATTGACATATTAGTTTCAGGTGTACAACATAATGATATGGTATTTGTATGTATTGCAAAATGATCACCACAATAATTCTAGTTAACATCCAAACACTGTTTTTTGATTGCTGTAGCTTTATAAAAAGTTTTGATATCAGGACATGTGAGACCTTCCTTCAACTTTGTTCTTTTGACTACCTTAATTTCTTTTATGATTATTGATCTGTTCAAGTTTTCTACTCTTCTTGAATCAATTTTTTTTTATTGAAGTATAGTTGATTTACAATATTGTGTTAGTTAGCAAAGTGATTCAGATATATATATATGTATATATATACACACACATATACACATATACATACATATATATTTCAGATTCTTTCCCATTATAGGTTATTACAAGATACTGTTTCCTGTGCTATACAGTAAATCCTTATTGCTTATCTATTTTATGCATAGTACTTTGTATCTGTTAATCCCATACTCCTAATTTATCCCTCCCCTGCTCCCTTTCCCCTTTGGTAACCATAAGTTTGTTTCCTATGTCTGTTTTGTATCTCAATTCATTTGCATTATTTTTTAGATTCTACATATAAGTGGTATTATATAATATTTGTCTTTCTCTTGAATCAATTCTTGAACTTTATATTGCCCTAGAGAATTATCCATTTCATTTGATTTTTAATTTACAGGTAGACTCTTAATATAAATGGTCTCCTATAATTAAAAAAATAATTTTATATCTGATTACTGTTTGCATCTTCCATCTTTTTTCATAACTCAAATTTGCCAAAAGCATGTCTAATTCATTCTTGTTTTTAACTGACTCTGTTCTTTTATGTGGGGTTTATTATTAATTCCTTCTACTTATTTTTTTTGTAATTATTTTATTTTACTAAATTATTAAATTATCTTCAGACTTTTTTGCTAAGCATTTTCTCTGAATAGGCATTGGCTCGAGTCCCCCAGGTTTTGCATAGCACTCTCACTGTAATTAATTTTGAAGTTAGCCCAAATAGTTTATTCCAGATTAGATTAGGTCTTTTACCTAGGAGTTATTAAAAATGAACAGTATTTCAAAGATTCCTAAGATATATTTCTAGTAATAGATATATTTCTAAGATGTACTTTCAGCCTCCTTTTTAAATTCTATTCAGTGAATCCTACTGCATTCCATTCAATGAATGTGCCCTGTATGATTTCAGAACTGAGCTTCAAAGAAGTAGGGGCAGGGAGGGCTCCCAAACATCCCTCCTCTCCTCTGGGTGATCCACATGCTTTCCTCCCAACCTTTGGTGTAAGATGGTTCCACCAGATGTTGAGACCCCTTGACTTTTCAAGGCTCCTTCTCATGAAAGGCCTGGGTGAGACTGAGGCGAGAGATGGGAGTTGGCAGTTGTAATGGGAATTCTTTAGCTCTGTAACTCACAGAGCTAACTTCACCCTCCCTCCAGTTTCTCCCTACTTCTGATGCTTTGCCCATCATGTAGGTGGATCCTTTCCAGCACTGCACTTGTCACTCCCTGCTCAAGAATTCATGACGATTTCCTATTGTTAACCACAGCATTGCTTCAAGGACCTCATTCTTTGAGGTGCTCATCAAATACAACTGTAAGAAAACATGGTAGCTGATGCCACAGCCTCAGCCCCAATCTCCCAGGCCCTCCTACTCATCCTAGTGTAAGTCTATTCACCTCTCCTTCCCCTTACCAGCCCAAGGCACTGCATCCAGTGCTGTGCTTTTCACCAGTATTTATCTTTGAAATCTTGATTTCCGTCCTGATTTAAAGCTACTGAGATAGAAACTAATTTTTTCTCAGGCTTACTCTCTTTCCAAACAATAAATGGGACATGTTTTCTCAGCATGATCTTACTTGATCATGGAATAGATCCATGGTGGTGTATTCTTCTCCACTGTTTACCATTCTTTCCATAAGCCCTGTCTGGCCGTGACCTAGGTTCTGGATACACAATAAAGACCTGGTCCTGAACTTGAAGGGAATCTCCTACTCAACTGCAGGGGCACCAGCACTGCTCCTAAAATGTCTGCTGAGGTGGGAAAACCACAATCTTCTCAAGCAGCACTTGTCTTGCCTAGGAAGTCAGACGGCCATGTCCATGAGGAGTTATCGGGCAGACTCAGGCTGAATTCTGTGAGTGGTATCAGGAGTTGGGTGAGACCCTCTGGGTTTCTGATTTCTAAATACCTACTTTGAGGAGACTTCAGCTTGTCTTAACATTGTTGTGCACGCAGATGCCAGAAGGATTGATTTAGAAGGCCAACAGGCATTATCTGTCTCAATTAAATGCTTCCCTTGCTATAATAAGCCAAGTTGGCAGAAATTACTGAGGAGTGTTACTGTGGCTTCAAGTCACATCAGTCGGATGGACCCATACAGAACGCTTTTCCTCACTTGGCTATCACTAGAGCTCACCTCTCAAAGCAAGCAGATACCCATAAAATATCCAAGGCGACTCTTCAATCTTACACTCAGCAAAACATCAATATAGGGCTTCCCTGGTGGCGCAGTGGTTGAGAATCTGCCTGCCAATGCAGGGGACACGGGTTTGAGCCCTGGTCCAGGAAGATCCCACATGCCGCGGAGCAACTAAGCCCGTGCACCACAACTACTGAGCCTGTGCTCTAGAGCCCGTGAGCCACAACTACTGAGCCTGCGCTCTAGAGCCTTCAAGCCACAGCTACTGAAGCCCGCGCACCTAGAGACCGTGCTGCGCAACAAGAAAAGCCACCGCAGTGAGAGGCCTGCGCACGGCAATGAAGAGTAGCCCCCGCTCGCTGCAACTAGAGAAAGCCCGCATGCAGCAACGAAGACACAACACAGCCAAAAATTAATAAGTAAAATAAATAAATTAAAAAAAGAAATCAATATATTGGCAGACCACTCTTTTTACTGAAGCATAATCCCAGAACCAAGGGCTCCCAAACTACTCAGTGAAAATGATGCAAGGGATGGCTGTGAGGAATGGCAGAGACCAAAAACCTCAGTGGCTTCTGAGCCTCTAATATGCTTTCCTAGGTGTGTGTGTTTGTGAGAGATTTTCCCACCACATTGCCTTTGATTTCCTCGCGTTGCCTCCATCCTGGCAGCCATACACATCAGGGCAAAGCTACTGTTACCTATATTAGTACCAAGAAAAAAAGACTAACTGTACAAAGAAAAAGAATTAAAATGCTGTAAAGTTCCTTACTCATATCTTCAGTAGTTTTCCTACTTAGTGATTTACCTGCAGCTTGAATCGAGAGCTCATTTGCAGAAACACGAGCTCCAAGCCAAATGTTTTGAGGCTGTATGTAGGCAAATTAAAAACAAAAAACCCCTTTTCAAAAGTTAACTGTAACAGGAGGCACTGAGTACTCACTGCCCCTGCATGTCACACATATTTTCATTTAATCCTCACAATTTTAGGAGGTGGGTATTTCTTCCCTTGCCTACACATGAGGAAATTAAAGCTTAAAAGATGAAAGTGCTTGCCTAACAATGTAAAACTAAAGGAACCTGGGCAGTCTAGTTCCAGAATCCAAACTGAACCATTACATGCTAATGCCCAGAAAAATTTGAATCTTAAGGTAGCCAATTTCTTTCTTAAACTATCAAATAGAGTACAGAGCTATTTCATTTAAGTTCCTGGTAAATATTTAGAAAAGAAAGTTGTATGACTGGAACATAAACAAGAAATTATCTACAGGATGTGGAGGTAATAAAGTTCAACAAATATTCAACTTAATTTTGAGCTTCCCACAGGATCCATCCTGTAGTTGTAAGGTTCTTAGCATCAAAAGTCCTCTCAGATCTGAGGTTCTGTGGGAAGTCAGGATATTATTCCTACTGTGCAGATAGATAACTTAAAGGCCTAAAGGGTTACCACACAGACCACACGCCTCAGGGCCCAACCTAGGCCTAACCCACTCCTTTTCCCTCAGCAGTGCCTTCCAGAGGCCCACTGCAGCCTCTTCCAAGTGGGCACTATTCCTTCTCACCTCTGTCTAGAGATGAATTTACTAAATGTCTGTAGCATCCAAATCCCATCACATATGTTAATCCAGTCCTTTCAAGTCAGATGGGTAAGACAGACACTGAATGCTGCTCCTCAGGGCTTCCTCTGCCTTCCTCCCCTACTCGCCCACCCCCTTCTGAGAAACCACTGTCATTAGGGCAAATATTATAGAACACTACCCAGGTCACTTGAGGAAACTACTTTTTTGAAGTTGATAAGCTAGGGTGGGAGGACATGACATTTATTTCCTTTTTAGGATCCTTAATTTCATCACTGCAAGTGGCACAAGTAAACAACTCCAGAGGGGCTTTCAGTTTGTAACAGAAGGAAACCAGGATAAAATTAAAATGGAGGATAAACAATGTGTATGATGAAAACTCCTTTTCCCATTTAGTTTTATAAGATCACCATTTTGGATTCTACTGAATTATCTGTATAGATTAAAAAAAATTAGCTATAGAAGGGACAGGAAAATGGAAACAGTATTAGCAGCGGTTGAGAATTAGGTTCTAGGTATCTTTTTATATATATTCTCAATTCTTAAAACCATGGATTTAAAAATAGTTCCATCTCATAGTAAAGATGAAGGCTCTGAGGCTAACACACCCAAGTTCACAAGGTTTGTAAACAGTAAGGTTAACTTTAAATCCGTGCCTGAACCCAAACTGTACTTAGTCTCCTGAAGTGCATGTGGAAAGGAAACAAACACGTGTGGGTAAAGATATGTGATTTAATTTGATCCTCAAAAACCATCATTTTATCAGTATCATTTTACCAGTAAGGAAACAGGCTTAAAGTTTCATCATACGAGGTGTGTAATCACGCTATGTAATTAGATTATGAATATTAAAAGACAGAATTAATACCATCAGTGTAATCATCAGTGGCCCTAGACTAGCATCCATGTGATAAAGATATTTTTGTTTTCCTTCAATCAGAGTAAATCTGAATGGTCAATGGAACTGTAATTGAGGTACAGAGGGGTATTTTATCTAGAGAAAAACACAAGACCAGATTTATTTCATACAATGTTATTCACACATTTTTCATTTTCTAATTTATACATAATATACAAAGAAGTGAAGATAACATTATTTCATATGAACCAATAAGAGCCAGGACTTAAGACAAACTGGTCCAGAAACAATCCATATCAAGACACCCAAGAGCAAAGCCTAAGTGGTTCTGCCTAATTAAGTTTATTCTGAAATGTCATTTTCAGATTATACCAAAACTCCACGCCAATTTATTAAAAGGTGGAATTAGAGAGGTGGGCACCAAAAATATCAGACCGCAAAATTTCTAGAAAATACAATAAACCCTAAAATACTGGGAAGATTGGTTGTCAACACTGGGATACATGGGAACATCAGGAACCCAAGACAACTGTTCAGTTTCCCAATGTGCCATTCTCTAGGACTTTCTAAATTTGCAGAAATAATTTGCCTGTGTGAACAGAAGATAAGGATAAAGGAAAACCGGGAATTCAACTGTGCAAATCCAGGAAAGTCACCACCAATCTGCAACAAGGACAACTTTGATCCTGAAACCATGAGCTGATACTGGGAACAAAAGTTCAACACAGGTCCAAGACATTCTGAGGCTGGCAAAACAAAGTGGGGAAGAGTGGCAGAGAGCAGTTCTGTATGGAGGGAAAAAAGCTCTGTTACTGTGCCTGGGACATGCTGATGAACTAGTGTGACTATGAGAAGGGACCGTGACACTGACAAGTGGTTAAATTTTATGGCCTCAACACGAAATGTTGGGTTATTAGTAAACTAGAATAACTCAACATCAAACATGAAAAAGTATGCCTGGCACCCCAAACTTCATGCCGTTATTCTTAGGTTCATGATATGAACAGCTATGTGAAAAAACCTTTATATTCAATATTGTGCTCAGAAGATTGCTTTTCTTCTGCAGACTTCTAATAAAAAAATCCCTTACATGTTCAATTGAAAGAGACAGCATGGTTCATTAGTTTTTAGCTTTAAACATAAGTGGGTCAACATAAAAGTTTTATACAAAATACTGACTTCAACAAAATACAAAGCACTTTCTTTATCTTTCAGAAACTGAATATACAAAGCAAGTTTTTTTTTCCAAAATATTTTCATAGGCAAAGGATTAAAAACGATTTTAATTATACATATATGGTCACAATTTTGCCTTAAAAAGATTGTTGGGAAATGTACATAAGGCCGCTTGTAAATGTACATCATGTTACTGTTATGTCTTATGTCCAGAGAAAAAATGTTATCATACAGATTTGCTATTACTTGGGAGTAGGCTATTCAAAAATACAGTACTCTTCTGTACAAAGAAAAAAGTCACATCACATTTAATAAGATGGAAAAAGCATTGGCCTCCATGGTAACCAAATATCTCAGTCCAATACTTTCTATTATGCACAATACCCTGACTTCTTGAAAGTGATCCAAATCCTAGCATGTCCATATTAACAGAGTCAACAACTATGTTATAAAACAAAATGTTTTTCACAATAATAAAAAGAAAGCTGGTTCATACTTCTGAAACCATATAAAGATAAAAAATTTTTAAAAAATCACTCTTGATTTGGAGAAATAAATTTACATTATACAACACTATATGCCAGGTCAGAGGGCAGGGACATAAATGTACACTAAAATGCAAATGTTTCCCAAAGAGATAAAACAAATTCCATTTACAGCATTAAGGTTTACAAATGTACACCTGTACAACCAAAGAAAACATCATTACTAAATTAGCAAGGCTTTTTATAATAAACATTGAAACAAGATTTGCTTTCAAAGTGTAAACTTACATCTATTACTACACACACACAATGCATATATTTATAGGAAGCAAAAAAAGCTATTTGAATATGTAATCATGCTTAAATGTTGAGCTATCAAATTCACTTTTCAGTGGCCCCTTTTCACCTCTATCTTGTTCCTACTTTCTGAATCTACTATGAAAAAGCAAAATAAATCTCAACACTTTTTCAACATGTCCTTGTAATTCTATAAGCAAAACAATATACAAATCTCCACTCTTTCTCATCGCAAACCAAACTGAAAAGTTAAAATGGAACTTAACTTTTCGTTTAGCGTACTTAACTGGATGGAAGTGTCACCATGATTTTGTTTTTTCTACCTCTTACAACAATTACATATGTAAGTATATACAATACTTCTGTACATTGCCAGAGACATTTTGGGGCAGTATTTGTATTAAAACCACATCTACTGTAAATAATGTAAGTTCATTTCAAATCATTTAATTCTTGTCTTACTTGCCGAGTTTTTATTTGCATGATAGTTTGTGAATTACCAAAATACAACTTAACTTTCTTTTAAAAATATTAATAATATTTATGCAGTTGACTGTTAATCTGTTATAAAAGGCTTCACACAAAGGACAAAAAAAAAAAACCCATAAGGACTATATTTCTATATACATTTCTATAAACCTGTTGTGCTATGGGGTCCGTAGACCTACCAGACTGCAAGCCAGTTTATTAAAAGAATACTGTACTTTTTCCTTTAAAAACTATTTTTGTGACTTTACAAGGTAAAAATTTACAAAATATGTGACAGCATTTTTTGATACAGTTACATCATATACAGGCATTCTGTGCTTTGCCAGCAATCCAATCTGATAGGTCTCCACTCAGGGCTGAATATAATTTATAATTCACCACCCCCCACCCCCAAATATACACAAGAACCTTAAAAATTTACAAATGGATGAATAAAGTCAATAAATAGTTTCACTTTAAAAAAAATTTGAAGATTCATAGTTGAGTTGTGTTTTGATAATTCACAAAAGAAACGTTCCTCTCACATGGTTACATTATCTTCTCTTTTTCCTTTACAGCATTCCATTTGGTGGTCCTCCAATAGGCCCCAGATCTGGGCTATTTTTCAAATAATATTTTTCCAACTTGGCCAGTATATGCTTCCCATATGTGTATTTGCGCAAAGTAGTAATGTGAGGTCGAATCTGAAAAATAAATGATCTGCTTAGGAAATCTAAGTTATTTTAGTTTCTGATTCCTTAAAAAAGTGCCCCCAAATTTGGGTGATTTGGAAGAATAACTGAAATTTTAAAATTCAAATCCAAAGAAAGTTGTTTGCAAAAGCAGTTCTGTTCCACTCAATCTCTCCCAACTTCTACTCTCAAAATTGTTCAGTGAATAAACAAACCACTATTCCTATAAACTACTACACATGCAAACAGTAGAGGGGCTCCAAACATAGCAGAGAAGTATCACTAATGAGCTATTATATTCTAAGGTTTACGAGGGCAAAATTCTATAACTCTAAGCAACTGGACAAAAATTCAATATAAAATGGAGCAAAAGACATGAACAAGCAATCAGACGTGTGATAGCTAATACATTTAACACGTTCAGTATCTCCTTAATTGTTTTAAAAATGCAAATGAGAAGAATCATATCATTATCTTTCCATCCAGACTGGCAAAGATTTTATAAATAATAACTGGTATTGATAAGATAACAGTAAAACAGGCACTCTTCTCAAATACTACATAGATCTACAAACTTGTACAAGATTTCTGGAGAGCTACTTGGCAGAAATCTACTAAAATGTAACATGTTCACATACTCTGTGCCAGCAATTCCACATCTAGGGATTTACCTTACAAAAACACTTAATTATGCAAAGTTGTTTATATAAACACTGCTAAGAAGTTATTAAATAATCAAAATGCCCTAAATATGATATTGATTAAATAATGTAGTTGTTAAAAATAAGACTGAAAAAAATGTTATAGTTATATATTCTTAAGCAGAAATACTAAATTTTTAAAAACACAGAAAATCAAGAGGGCAAAAATACTACCAGTGTTCTTTTTAACAGTAAGTTTTCCTGTGGAAATTAATGATTTCTTAAAGAATCATTTGATTCTAGCAGGACAGAGAGAGAAAACAGCTTAATTGATTAAAAAAAAATCAAACCGATATAAATTTTCTCTTTAAGAAAATTTACTAGGTTAGTGAGAAAATCTAATCAGATTTTAAAATCAATGTTCAGCCAATGTATTATGGCAAATCAAATATACCTAAATAAGACGGTGAAGGGAAAAACAATGCTAACTAACGGTAGGTAAATAGATGAGAAAAGAATGTGATTTTACTGAGTTGATTACCTTAAGAATTTAATAAAGGGGTATTCCATACCTACATCTGCCAACGGTTTCCCACTGATTTTAAATGTTTTTCTGGACTTGAGGATATGGGGAGGGGGAAGGGTGAGCTGTGACAAAGCGAGAGAGAGGCATGGACATATATACACTACCAAACGTAAAATAGATAGCTAGTGGGAAGCAGCCGCATAGCACAGGGAGATCAGCTAGGTGCTTTGTGACCACCTAGAGGGGTGGGATAGGGAGGGTGGGAGGGAGGGAGACGCAAGAGGGAAGAGATATGGGATCATATGTATATGTATAACTGATTCAGTTTGTTATAAAGCAGAAACTAACACACCATTGTAAAGCAATTATACCCCAATAAAGATGTAAAAAAAAAAATTTTTTTTCTGCAGTTGTAACAATTCTGAGGAAATTAAAGCCTAGGGAAGTTAAATGAGTAGCCTGAAGTCACACAAATTGAATCATCTATTTTAAGTGCTACAAACTGTATTACCTTGTGCATGATTATCTTTCTCTGAGCAGGTTCAGCCATATCAATCATCTTCTGAACTACATAGTTGGCATACTGGTCCTTCATCATGGTGTATAAGGCACTGTGAGGACCATCATTCTGGCAGCAAACTTCATCAATCAGTAATGCTCTCTCAGCACGGGAGGCATGAGTAACACACTTTTCTACTACATTGCTAAAAATTTAAAGGACATACACAAAAAGTTATTTTGTTATATTTAATAGAAAAATTTCCTTGGTTTTTGAAAGTACCTGCTCAACACACTGGAAGACAGAAGAGTCAAAATAGGATTCTCTTGTAATTCTCTTACAGTTACTTTCAAAACAGAAATTAATATCATAGAAGAACCCATATTGGATATCTGTAAGTTTAATTACAGGCCTCAAAATTATAATTAAATAATAAATAAAATTGTAATTCAAGGGGGGGGGAGTAGATCATTAATAAGGTCTAAGGCTTTCATGAACATGCACTAAATAAATTAGATTTGCATTTATTTACACATCTTGGGGAGAAATAATTTTCCAAATACAGATTTCAAAAATGGAATATATGAGGGCAAACCAATTTGTCGTGTAAATTCTATAAGAACAAAAGCAACATTCTATTATGTACCTTTTGCCTCTACTAAAAAAGACTATATTCCAATGCTATATTCTATATGCATTTCTGTGCTTACCAATAAAAGCCAGAGAGTTGAAAGACTTGACCCCTGGAATTAGAAAATAACGCAATACCTGGCAAATTTGTGTTGACTCAGGGCTAAGACCTTTCCTCTGATTTCAGAAACAATTTTGCTCTTGTCTTCAGGTCGACCATGTTCCAATACATGCTGAATAACATAATTGCCATACTGATCCTAAGTGCAGATATTAAAAAATTACTTTCCTTAAGAATAATGGTAATTCTTTAAAAAGATATTCATCAATTTTCTAAAAATCCAATAGTACAATCAGGAGAATACCACAGGTTTTGTCTCACTGAGTCTTTCTATAATGTGTTAACAATAAATTATATTTCCTTTTTAAAAAATCAGAATATTTTCAAAAACATATAAACATTTCAAAATATTAGGGAGTTTATACCTGTACCAACTGCTCTGTATGTTGGTGAAGTTCTTCTAAGATAGGTAAGGTCTGTTCTGCAGTGCAGTGCTCTAGGATGCGCTGGATTACTCTGCAGCCATAAGGATGAGTTGAAAGTACAAACACCTTAAAACAATTAGAAGAAATAAATTTCCATTTTGTGACATTTTTGGAAGGACAGGTTTTTGATAACATGCTGAATTAATTTAAAATAGAATGGGGAATTCACATTTATTGATAATATGCCAACTGTCATGTGACAAAGGCTGGGAAGCAGGGTACTGAATTTAGGAGCTAATGGACATCCTTTTTGTTTGTTTTTATACTGATTTTTAAAAAACTTTTTGTTTTATATTGGAGTATAGCCGATTAACAATGTTGTAATACTTTCAGGTACACAGCAAAGCGATTCAGCCATACATATACATGTATCCATTCTCCCCCAAACTCCCCTCCTATCCACGCTGCCACATAACATTAAGCAGAGTTCCCTGCGTTATACAGTAGGTCCTCGTTGGTTATCCATTTGATATACAGCAGTGTGTACATGTCAATCCCACGCTCCCTAACTATCCCTTCCCTCACTGCCGGTAACCATAAGTTCACTAACGGATATTTTGATCAAAAGGAACCTAATCAGAAGATGGAAGGCATGTGATAATGACAAGGAATGGATTGTGCAGTAGGGGTAGTGCATGTTGTAATTAGAAGCTATTAATTATTATGTTATTAATTACTAACTGATATTTATTTTGCCTTTTATTATACAGTCCTAAGTCTTCTTCCCTCCTCTCCCTCTCCCAGAAAATTTGGAAAACACGGTTGGGTTTACAATTCTAACAGTAGTTGTCTTCCTTTACTTCTTAGAGTAATATAAATTAAACTCATATTTCTACATTTTTCAGCTGCAAAAAATGAAGCTATCTATTGACTCACTCTATAAAAGAGGCAGAAATTAATGCACATTCAGTATTTATCTCCTATTTTTGTATGAAAGTACTGGGTATTATCTTTTGATTTATAAAAAACATGTCAATTAACACTCAAATTCTAACTAATTAGAAGCCAAAAATCAATCTTACTTGTCCTTTGAAAGCATCAATGATGAACTGTAGTGACTGTGGTTGAACACATTCAATACATTTTTGTACAACATGGTTTCCATTTTGATCTTTCACACATTTCAGTACATGACCATCTAGCTCCTTTACCATTTCACTCTGCAAAAGAGAAGACATTTAAATTACCTCACCAAACAGCATAGAAGGATTTTACATAAAAGTACTGAGATAGGAACAAAAGTATACTCAAAAATTTGTTTGCAATTTTTTATACGTCAAAGTTTAAAATTCCCACCCCATCCCCCAAAGTGTAATAAGCAGAAGCCACTGAAGGTGAGAATTACTAAAACATTTTACAGGATTATAATGTAAATGATACCTGCTGAAATATAACTTAGTGGTACTCAATTTGCTATATACTACTATCTTCACTGTGTACACCTTCCACTTATCTTTCTCAGCTGACAACTAAGATAATGATTTTAGAATTCTACGTTTTTTTATCCACTTAGCATACCCCTTCCCCTAAATAATAATTATTATTATCATTTTTTGGCTGTGCCGCACAGCATGCGGGATCTTAGTTCCCCAACCAGGGATTGAACCTGTGCCCCCTGCAGTGGAAGCGAGGAGTCCTAACTACTGGACTGCCAGGGAATTCCCCCAAGTAATTATTTTTGATGGCTCCTTGAGTTTATCAAGTGACCGGAAAAGGGTAAGGAGCTGAGTGAGCACTGATGGGCTATGTGATTTTCATGTAATATCTCAATTATGAGAAGAAATTATTGTTGAGCACTTTTACTCTTCTTTTTAATAATCTTATAACAAAGAACTTGATTCAGGGAATTCCTTGGCAGTCGAGGCGTTAGGACTCTGAGCTTCCATTGCTGGGGCCTGTGTTTGATCCCTGGTCGGGGAAATAAGATCCCAGCTTGGTGTGGCCAAAAAACAAAATAAGAACCTGACTCAATATAACTTTCCTTTATCATTTGATACCTTCTTCAGGGACAGATTCTCAGGAGATTTTAGATTTTTGCTCATTTAATGGGCAAAAATGACAACTTTCAATTTTATATTTGATTACTAATAAGGTTAAACTTATTTACAGTAAGGTTTATTTACTAAGTGCATTTTCTTTTAACTAACAATCTTAATATTTTTCTCATAAGTTTGTAAGACTTCATTAAATAAACATCTTAATCCTTAGGGGAAAATATAGGTAGCCACACAATAACCTGCGTGCCTTTTTAGTGCCACAGGAAATAGTATTGTGAAGAAATGGAGTACACCTAGTGTAAACATATTCACTTTTTTTTTTTTGGCTGCGCCGTGCAGCATGCAGGGTTTTAGTTCCCTGACCAGGGATCGAACCCATGTCCTCCGCAGTGGAAGTGCAGAGCCCTAACCACTGGACCACTAGGGAATTCCCGGTATTCATATTTAAAATTTCTCTCACCCAGGGACTTCCCTGGTAGCGCAGAGGTTAAGAATCCACCTGCCAATGCAGGGGACACGGGTTTGATCCCTGGTCCGGGAAGATCCCACATGCCATGGAGCAACTAAGCCTGTGCGCCACAACTACGGAGCCTGCGCTCTAGAGCCCACCAGACACAAATACGGAGCCCGCACGCCACGACTACTGAAGTCCACATGCTCCAGGGCCTGCATGCTGCAACTACCGAAGCCCGCACGCCTAAAGCCCATGCTCGGCAACAAAGGAAGCCACTGCAACGAGAAGCCGCGCACCACAACAAAGAGTAGCACCTGCTTGCTGCAACTAGAGAAAGCCCACGCGCAGGAACGAAGACCCAACACAGCCAAAAAAAATCCCCAAAACTCTCTCACCCAAAAAACTCTCAACTGTATTCTGACATAACTAGAGGAATCCTTGAAGTCAAGATATCTCACAAATGTTAGTTATAAACTAAAAATATGGACTAAATTACAAAATCAAATGTACTTAAGAATCCAAACAGGAGGGAATTCCCTGGTGGTCCAGAGGTTAGGACCCTGCACTCTCACTGCTGAGGGCCTGGGTTCGATCCCTTGTCAAGGAACTAAAATCCCATAAGCCATGCAGAGCCGGGTGGGGGAAGAATCCAAAGAGGAAATGTAATACCATTAATCATCTGAAGCTTACTCCCAATGTTTTATATTTTCAAATATTAAAGACACGTAAAATATCGGGTTTTTTTTAAGAGAAAGAATTGGAAAATTTTACTCAAGCCAAACTTGAGGATTATAACCTGGGAAGGGCATCTCAGAAAGCTCTGAGAACTGTTCCCAAAATATCTTTAAAGTATCTATACCAGTCTGAGAGTTAAGAGCAGAGAAGTTCTAAGTACCAATACAGTCAAACTGTTAATCTAATCTCTCTCCATTATGACACATCTTCAATGACTCTAAAACTCAGGATTTCCTCAAGAGGAACAATGCTATTTTCTCACAGATGTTCACTGCTGTGATTAATGTATATACATAACACATACATATCCATCCATCCATCCATCTATCCATCCATATATATTATTGCCTTTAATTCTGGAATTTATCATATGAATGTAGGTTGAAAGTCAGAGCCAATCTCTTTCCAAACTTACTAATTACCAATACCTTTTAAGAAATAATTATTTTCTTTACTCTTACTACATTTCATTGTAATACATAAACCACTTATATACAGTATCTATGGGAGGTTATGAATTTCACTTTAAAAGTCTGTTTACCTCATGCGCAAACCATGCTTATTAATTAGTGATGCTACAGTTTCTTTAAAAAATCTAGTGGATAAGCAATTTTCCTCATCCCCTACTCTCCTTAATATCCCTGTCTATTTAAAATAATTTAAAAATTTATTTTGATCATTTACAAGAAAATTCCTAGGAGTACATAATTGGAATTGTACTAATCCCTTTTTTACTTAAAATACTTAGACCTTTCCATCCAAGAACATGGTATACTTCCCAATTAATTTATATGTGCTCTCTTTTCTCTTAAAGAACTGTAAATCTTGTTAAGAGGATGTTTGAGGCTACTTTTCCTGTTGAATGAAATTTTTAAAACTTTGTATATACTTTTTTTTTTTTTTTGGGCCACGTTGCGCAGCTTGTTGGATCTTAGTTCCCTGACAAGGAACTGAACCACTCCCTCAGCAGTGAAAGCACGGAGTCCTAACCACTGGACCACCAGGGAATTCCCTGTATATACATTTTTAACTGGCATATAGGAATACAATTGGTTTTAAAATATTTATTCTTATGATAGAAGTTTAAGTGTAATCCAAATAAACACTGGAAATAGTAAAATGTATTCCTGATACTACAGAAAATCAAGTGAGTAGTGGTAGCAGAAACACCTACCATCTAGCACTCTGCTTGACATAGAGTAGGTACTCACTTTCACTTAGAAATGAAAAGATGAAGAAAATGAACAAAGGACAGATCAAAGATGTGTTGTGTAACTTTCAATTAATTACATACTGTTTGAGATACATTTTAAAAAATATTTTAGTCTGTGGAAATATTTAACATTTCACTCCAAGATTACTGTAAGATAAAAATTTAAAAATTGGATAAAATAATACAAAAATTTTGTCTTAACTTACAATTACCTGCTGGTCAGATGAAATAGACTCTAATGCTTTCTGAATAACACGGCAGCCATACATCTGCAATGCTAAGGGTAGAACATGACCACGAATACGAGTAGCCAGGGCTAATTTTTGATCCAAACTCCCAAACTGACAGAAAAAAAAAATTAATAAAAATGACTATAATATTACTTTGTTAAACTTGAATAACCCACTGTTTGCAGTCTATTTAATCTATTTATAAAATATCACATTTGGCAATTATGTAGGGAGAAGGCATTTAGGTAAAAGCGAATTAAGATAGACCCAGAGATGCTTGAAATAATATCACTTTTTAGAGGGTAAGTCATTCTATCTACTATTTCCTTTTTACTAACATATTAACCACCTGTTATTCTTTTAAAGTAAACATCTTCACTCTTCATTTCAAATAAACACCCCCACTGTCTTCTAATAAAATGAATTTCTGAGGCATACATTCAGACCAGATAATTCTCAACTATATTCTGACTGTGGAGAAAATCTGTTAAGTCAAGCTACAACATAGATGTTTAGTTATAAACTAAAAAATTTTCTGAATTACAAAATAAATGACACCTAACAAATCCACATAAAGACTGTACTACTATTCATTAATGGCTTCACATAAGACTTACTCCTAATGCTTTATATTTTCAAATATATTTCAAATATTAATCAGGATTGGTATTAAACTTCTCATTTAATGTAAGACCATACACTTAAAAAATATATACCATAAAATATGACATTTTAACCATTTTTATTTCAGTGGCATTGACTATATTCTCACCATGTGCAATCACCACCACAATCTGATTCCAAATCTCTTCCATTGCCCCAAACAGAAACACTGTACTCTTTAAGCAATAACCCCCTATTCCCCCTCTTACCCCAACCGGTCTACTAGTAAGACTAGGAAACCCTAGTCGACTTTATGTCTCTATGAATTTGCTTATTCTAGGTATTTCACATAAATCGAGCCCTGTAATGTTTGTTCTTTTGTACCTGGCTTATTTCACTTAGTTCCATCCATGTGTAAGCATGTATCAAAGCTTCATTCCTTCTTATGGCTGAACAATATTCTACTGCATGTATATACCACATTCTGTTTATACATTCATCTGCTGGACTGTTTCCACCTTTGGGCTATTATAAACAATGCTGAAATGAACATTGGTGTTTAAGTCCTTGTTTTCAATCCTTTTGGGTATACACCTAGGATGGAATTGCTGGGTTATATGGTAATTTTATGTTTAGTTTTTTGAGGAATTGCCAAACTTTTCCACAGTGGCTGCACCATTTTACATTCCCATCAACAATGTACAAGGGTTCTCATTTCTCCACATCTTCATCAACATTCGTTATTTTCTGTGTTTTAAATTACAGCCATCCCACTAGATGTAAAATAGACTCTCCTTGTGGTTTTGATTTGCATTTCCCTAATGATTAAGGGTGCTGAGCTTCTTTTCATGTGCTTACTGCACATCTGAATATCTCCTACGGGGAAACGTCTATTCAAGCCCTTTGTCCATTTTTTAACTGAGGTGTCTTTCCGTTGTTGAGTTTCAGGAATTCTTCATATATTCTGGATATAAAATCTTTATCAGACATATGATCTGTAAATATTTTCTCCCAAGCTCACATATTTTTATATGAAAATAAACTCACCCAACTTTCAGAGCTTTTCTAAGCATTAAGCATATACAAACATGTATGTGTGCTTACCTCAAAAAATTTCTGTATAACATAGTTGCCAAAAACATCTGTCATTAATTGATAGGCTGCTTGTAGAATTTCATTAAATACCATCTGTCGCTCAGCTGGAGTAGCTCTCTCTAGCTTTTGCTGTATGAATCTATGTGGGAAAAATTTTAATGCCATGACAGTATATTGATAATAAGCTCTGGCAATATCTGAATCTGACTCGAGTATTATACACCCTGATATATATTGGATATGTGTGTGTGTGTGTGTGTGTGTGTGTGTGTGTGTGTGTGTGTGTGTGTGTGTGTGTATACATATCCACATAAATAAAATCATTTCCAGAAATAGTACTAAAACATTTTATTCAATTTAAAATAAAAAGAACAAAAGTTATGGAGCATTTCTTTGTTAACACCTTAATTTAAAATAACTTCTAGTTAGACTGGCAAAAAATCTGGATGTGAAGATGTTTAATGCCTCTTAAGTTAGTTCTGGTTCTATTAGAATCAATGAAAAACTACAAAGATATTACTGGTATTCATTTATTTTTAATAATCATATTATTACTAAATATTTTTAGAACATAATAAAAGAAACCTTTAGAAATAAAATTCATGAGACACAACTTGATTCCTAACTAAGCTAGCCACTGTGGACTTCCTTGGTGGTCCAGTGGTTAAGACTCCGTGCTCCCAATGTAGGGGGCATGGGTTCGATCCCTGGTTGGGGAAGATCCCGCATGCCACGGCCAAAAAAAACGCTAGCCATTGTGAGTGACACAATTTGCTACTCTTAAGGAACTTTAAGAACTTTCAACCATAGGGAGATAAAATCTGTATGCAACTATATAATCAAAAATTACTTTAAAAAATTTTAGATTTACTTTAAAAAGATACCTCAAATTTAATAAATGTGTTAGAATTCTACTACTATTTTCCTTTCTGTGTATTATCTTGAGAACACTAATTTGCATGTACCTCAAGCATTACAGTACACGTGGTCTGTTTAATGTAAACTTTGTTTTAAACATTTTTTTAGACAAAGTATATATCAGGGACACAAGTCCATAAATGTAATTTGGAGCATTATTTTCAAAAGGAAATTTGAAGGAATTAAATGTATTCTGTCAATGTAATAAAGATAATCCAATAAAAGGATAAAACGACATTGCTCTATTTTTATTATAGAAAACTGAAGAACCACAGAAAATAAATTAAAAACCTGTATTTTTATAGTTCATCCTAACAGGAAAGAAAAATCCATATTGGATATTTATTTTTTAAACAATTCTAACTTTTATAAAGGTTAAATCATTCTAGTCAAGAGAAACTTTGGCTCTTTCAAAGCAAAAATTCAATAGAAAGTATCATAAATAATAATCACCTACCTAGAACCATGCTGGTCTTGAGAAAACTCAACTATGTGTCCAATCAAGTCTCTAAGTTGAAGGTTTGGGAAGCGGTTGTTTCTGAAATCTTCCAACAATCTACTTCGGCCAGAAGGCATAATATCAGACCTATTATACCGAAGCCGAGAAGGAGGAAAGAGCTGGCTGCTGGAGCTAAACAGACTGGAAGTGCCTGAAGCACTTCGATATTTTGCTTCTGCTCCAGGTGCTGCAGAGATATATCGACCACTACCATTTGTCAGTCCTCCTACAACAAAGCAGCTGTGGTCAGCAAATATTTTTGACAAAGTCATTCCTCAAATAAAAGTCATTTAAACCAAGAAGTCAGTCAATATAGAAATATTCACCCCACTAATTCCTATATGGTATAACAGAAAATTAAAGTTGAAGGAGAAATCTCACACATTTACTTAATGTGTCTGGCTATAATATGGGGGAAAAAAGAGACTAGAAAACATGAGAAAAATAAACCTGTATTTGTTCCTGGCAGTTTAGTTTAAAAACGTCTGATGTCATACACAAAACCTGTATTCGTTCATGGAAGCTTAGTTTAAAAGATAATTATAACAACTAATGTCATACATACTAGTATCAATACCAGAATACTGAAACCACCAACAAAATTTTCAATTACATTAACAAGCAAGTTACAAACAGCTAGCAAACTCAGATTTTAAGCCACTAAAAGTTTAATTGAAATTTACTCACAGTGTTAACAGAACACCAACTAAATCTGTACTTTTTTGGAATATATAAAAATTCATTAAGTCATATATACTTGTATGTAAAGAAAAATGATTTCTTAGTTAACCCGATTAAATTTCAAACTTAAAAAACCCACAATATCAGATAATAAAGCCAAATTACACACTATTTAAATTTTTTATTTAAAAATTACTCTCCATAAAAATACTACTGTTTTACAGACAAGAAATAGTAGCAGTAAACATATTTATTATTCCTAGAGCTTTAATGTTGACCATTTAAAACAAATGAATAAAAAGCCTTAACTTATATCCCATTCCAAAGAATACTACTAAAGGGCAGTTGATAAAAACAAAAATAAATAGAAGCAGGTAATTGTTCTTATTACATATAACCATTTAAAAGTACTTGACAGTGTCCTTTTAAAAAAGAAAAATGTATAGAAAATTATAAAATGCAGATTTAGTAGTTCAGATAAACAAAACCCACCGCCAGCTTTCACTATTGTATATCACTTCTATTTAGAATAGTGCTGTATGTACAATCCAGGCCACAAAGTATAGATGGTGCCAAGGACACACTGTCAGTGCAAAGTTATAGAGAGGCATTAAGGGCCAAAAAGAGTTACAGGGACAAGGAGCAGTAAAAGAGTTATAATCCTGGAGAGTGAAGCGGGTTAGAATATCCCTCTTTTACTTTCAGTCCCCACTGCCCTAGCTTTATTTTGCTTCATTAAATTTCCCATCATCCAGTATATTATACATATTTATTATTTATTTGAATCCTCAGCCCCATTTCCAATGTAAGTGCCATAGAATTACATTCGCCTACGTGCTAGATACGTGGTACCTAAAACGATGCCTCATACACAGTGAGTACACAAATATTTATACATATTTAATGTAATATCAACTGCCTAAGGTCTGGTTCTGTAATATCTTTCCTGAAAGTGTGTAACTTTAACAAGCTGTTTTATACACCAAAGTCACTGACATCAAATTCTCATGTTCATTGCAGTTCTACATAAACTCGTGCTCATATATGAAAAGTCTAAAAAGTAAAAGAATTCATTTTTTAATACTGTCTCGATCTCTTCACTATTAATCCTTCTAGTCCCCTATTTTTATTTCTGTTTATAGTACCATCAACCGTTCACAACAATAACTGATCATTAGCCCATTCGAGTCTCGATAACAATTCTTTAACCTTTTTGTAGGGTAGGGGTGCTCTGCTTATCATTCCAATCTGTTTTCATAAATAACAATTATATCTTCCCATTCAAAGGTCACTTTGATGATGTCATTTTATACTAAAAACCTACAGCATCCTGCTAGAGTACCTTCTCTATATTCTTCAGCTTACTTTTCAAGTCATTACTCCAAACCTACTTTTCACATGAATTTCCTAATAGTACCCTAATTGTTCACTTCTCTCCTTCTTATTCATTACTATCTCTGTACCACTGCTTATCACTACTTGAAACAAGGCCTAATCCTACCTCCTTATTCTTAATGCACTAAAGGTTTCAACACCAAATTCAAAATACATACTTACCCCAGAAAAGACAATTTTATTTGGTACCTTCCAAGTAGTCCTATCAATATCCAACAGGAATTCCTCCTGTGTCTAGATATTTCTTGATTATATTCTATCAGCTCCTAATATACCAAACTCCTGATGCACTTTGACAACTTAAAATGTCTAATGATGCCAAACTGCCTTGAGTTTTAAAAAATCTTGGAATTTCAGTTCTAGAAGACTAATTAGCACTTTCATTTATAAAGTTGAAAAATTAATTTCACAAAGGCCCAGGATACCTTCGTTTCCTTACAAATTAATTAAATAAGCATTTCAACTCAATTTAAAATATTCATTAAACATTTAAAATTTGGTTTTTTAGGGAATTGCCTGGTGGTCCAGTGGTTAGGACTCCTCACTTTCACTGCTGAGGGCCTGGGTTCAATCCCGGGTCAGGAAACTAAGATCCCTACAAGCCACGTGGGGGGAAAAAAAAACCAAAACTGGTTGTTTTTAAACACTGAAAGCATGTCATCCAAAACTATTTTGGGATTGAGGAATATTTTACAAAATTGGCCTATACGTTTCAAAAATGTTGAGGTCATAAAAGACTGAGAAATAATTCAAGATTAATAAGAGTCATGACAAATAAATGTCATGTGTGAGCCCCCAAATCCATCAATCGCCCTCTCCGCCCCAATGCCCCCCCCCCGCCTTTCTTATAAAGGATTTCAATGAGTCAACTGGCAAAGTGAATAAAGTCGGCTGATTTGATAGTAGTATTGTTAAGTTCCTGACTTTGACAAAAGAATGTCCTTACTTTCAGGACACACACACACACTGATATGTTCATGAGTAAGAGACACTGTGTCTGCAACTTCCTTTCAAAAGTTATCAGGGAAAAAAGATGGGTGTGAAGGGACAGGCAAATGCAGAGAGGGGAAGCGAGGAGAGGGAAACAACAATAAAGCAAATTCAGTTAAATAACATTTGGAGAATTTGGCTAGGTTTTTTTTTTTTTAATTGTTAATGATTTCCTCTTAAGTCTGAAATTATTTCAAAATTAGTTAAAAACAAACATACAAATTGGTCATCTATATTCATACCATTGCTACTGGTCATCTAAAAGATGTGTTCTGCACCAAATGTGTTAAACGGTAAGTCCCTTCAATGTATCACTGACCTCACCCCTATCATTTATCACTGCTTAATCACTAGCTTAATAAGAGTGTATGGGACATGGAGATCTGTACTATAATTTCACAGATGAAGTCACTATAATCCAAAAGTGATGTGACATGCAGCTAGGCAACTAGGAGTCTTAGGCCAGAGCTCATCACACAGTAGTGTGCTGCCCCTTATATGCTATTTACATAGGCATCTATCAAGTTCATTCATGATAACTGAATGAAGGCAAACACCTCACAACTATCCTAGTAGAAATAATATGATTTTATAAGTTTTCATTAATTTCCTTGAGAAGTCCATTGTTTTAGAATCCTTCCCTATTTAATACCAGAAATCAAAAAGATCTTAATACTGTGAAAAACACAGGGGAGAAAAATATAAAACAACTGAAACCACCACAAAATAAATCTCAAAAGTTTTTTCTTTTCATTATTTTCCACCTCCCTGGGATCTGGAATAACAACTCCTGAGCCTATTCTTTTATTTATTTACCTTTTCTATTTTTTTTTTTTGCGGTACGCGGGCCTCTCACCGCTGCGGCCTCTCCCGCTGCGGAGCACAGGCTCCAGACGCACAGGCCCAGCGGCCACAGCTCATGGGCCCAGCCACTCCGCGGCACGCCGGATACCCCCGGACCGGGGCATGAACCCGCATCAGCAGGCGGACCCCCAACCACCGCGCCACCAGGGAAGCCCCTACTTTTTCTACTTTTTAAAAAATAAAGATTCTCAAATCTTTCCCAGTGGATAGTTTCTATTTAAAAACAAAAAAAAGTCTACCTGAAGATTATTCTGATAGAGGTTTGGAGGCTAATAAATTAGAATCAAGATAAATTAAGGTTTCATTTTAGAGCAAGTTTTCAACTACTAATTTCAAATAAAAATGGTAATCCAAGTAGATTCAGGGTCCCGAAAAGGGTACAACTACATATAGGCTACTAGGCAGAGTCCCTTTCAGAAGGCGAGGCTCTGGAAAGCTCAAGAATGATAAGATGATAATGAAAGATGACTAGTTAGTTGGAGTGGGCAAAGAATAAATGATAAAGAATGCATAGTTAGAAAAAGTCTAAAATGAGGATGACCTAATTCCACTTTAAGCTATTACCTTCAGTTAGTTCTAACCCAGAGCCCATACACTTAGTACTTTCAGTTCGCTATTTTTTTTTCTCTGATTACTTTTCAAAAGAAATATATGAAACATTCAGAGTAGACTGTAACAGCCATGTAACTCCTTTCTTCCTTCCAATTTCTGCCTTTTGCAAATGGAACTGTCTAACCTATGCCTGTCCCATGACTGTATTTTGGAGGCAGATAACTTGTTTCCTAGGTTTCATAGACCCAAAGATGGAGAGGAATTTTGCCGCAGGGTGGACCACATTCAGAATCTCACCTGATTTAGAAAATAAGATTTGAGATTTTTGGAATGGTTCAAGACTCTTGGGGATGCTGGAATGGGGTGAATGTATTTTGCATGTGGGCTGAACGTGAATTTGGGGGGACCAGAGTTTACATGGTACTGGGCTGAACTGGGCTTCCCCAAAAGATATGTTCAAGTCTTAACTCCTGGTACTTGTGGATTTGACTTTATTTGGAAATAGGATCTTTGCAAATATAATCAAGTTAAAATGAGGTGTCATGCTGGAGTAGGTTGGGCTCTTATCCAATGACTGGTGTCCTTATAAGAGAAGGAAAATTAGGACAGACACATAAGGAGAATGCCAGGTAACGATGGAGGCGGTGACTGGCGTGCTGTGTCTACAAGCCAAAGAACGTGTTATCAGCAACCATCAGAAGCCAGAAAGAGGCAAGGAAGGATTGTGCCTACAGCCTTCAAGGGGAGTATGGCCCTGTTGACACCTTAATTTGACTTCTAACCTTCAGAACTGTGAGACAATAAATCTGTTTTAAGCCACTTAGTTGTAATTTGTAACAGCAGCCTTAGAACACTAATATATAATGCTATCTTAACAACACTCTGAGACAAGGATATTATCTCCATTTTACTTGTGACACAATAGGCTTAGAGAAGCTAAATCCTTAATAAATCCTTATTCAAGGATGCATAGCTAATAACTAGACTGAGGTTTTTTTTTAACTATTATATCTGAATAATTCCCTTTCGGTTATACTCTGCTACACCTCATGAAGAACATTTAATGCCATATACCATACTTAAATCTGGGATATGCTTGAGGTTACATGGGAGAGTAAACCATGTAAATTTTTTAACTATATATTTGCCATATAAAGACACAAAATTTTTACTCGGGAAAAACCAAGGCTTCAATGAATTAAAAAACCTACATAATTCTAGTTAAAAGTATAATCTTCCACATCATCTTAAAAGACTAATATAAAAAGCAAAAAGCATAAATATGTCAAGTGTGCTATCTTAAATTTGTACATTTTATGACCATCTGTAAGCAAACAATATCAGGTGCAAACCAAAATAAAAATCTGTTGTTTCCATTTCTATTGCTTGTAATTCTTTTCTAAAAGCAACTAAGTAATTAATCTACCTTTTAGCATCTAGTGCTTCAACTTTTTAAAAATATAAAGGTAAGAGAGAGGCCATCTTCACAGAAGATACTTAATATTAATAATCTTCCCTCATTCATCAAAGAGCATTTAAACAGACTGAGTTTTTAACATATGAACTATGTAGTTCAGACTAGTATTATATCTCACTTCTACCTCTACTCACCTTGCCAGTTTCCATTATTCCATCAAAAAAGGCTTGTATGATTTCAAGAACTGTCTGAATCTTACATCTTTATTGAAAACTAAACTACTTCTGTGATTACTGAACATGAGGACACTCTAAAAACCTACCCCTACCCCAAACCAAAGAACACCACACACAGGCAAAAATAAAAACTCACAACCATCATAAAACTTCTCAAAGTGCAGTACTCTACAGAGTATGATCTTAACACACTGATCAGAGAACACACTACCAGTTAAACAATGCTTTAATGTAGAAATCTATATAGGATGTGAAATAATTTTTTTAAACAAGTAGCCAGTGTCCAAAAATAAATTCATTGATAAAACAGAAAGAAACAAAGCCACTTAAATTACTCCAACCATTTTGTTGAGATCTGAATACAGTTGACCCTTGAACAACACGGAGGTTAGGAGCATCGACTCCCACCCCATCAAAGTATACATATAAGTTGTGACTCCCCCAAACTTAACTAGTAGTAGCCAGCCTACTGTTGACCAGAAGCCTTACCAGTAACATACAGTCTATTAACACGTTATATGCTATATATATAATTATAATTTTATGCATTCATGAAATACCTAACTTTTAATTTTTTTTTGATATTTCTATGCAGTCTGCGATTTTTTTCAAGTTGTTGCAAATCTCCGAAAAAATTTCCCAGTTTTCCCCATTTTTTTTGGGGGAAAACAATCCATGTATAAGTGGACCTGGGCCGTTCAAACCTGTGTTGTTCAAGGGTCAACTGTACTGTTAAAGCTGTAGAGAATGGTTTCAGCTTTCTTGTTTCTAATCTAGTAGGGAGAAAAAACACAGAAACAACTCTAATATAATCTAGCCTGTGGTTAATTTGGTACAAAAAGACCAGAAAGGAAAGATAATAATTCTAATGGAGAGAATCACTGTGTTAAATAAAGTGCAATAAGGCAATAGCATTACAATCATTATACTGTAATTACTGGTTTACTCATCTGTATTCACCACAAAAAAATCAAACTTGATGATGGTGGGTAGAATAATGTTTTCTTCAAGTGTCTCTCAAGTCAAGCACAGTCTGGCATATAGGGATCTGACATTGGTTAAATAAATTAAGTGAATTAATTAAGCAAAATAAATTAATTAAATAAAAATTTTCATGAGACCCCAGAATTCTTAAACGGGGGCCAATAAAACTACACATAAAAGATAAACATAAAATAGGGATTAGTTTCAGTATAAATTAAGCTTATTACTATCCTATTTAGAATATCATATAAAGACCCTTATCTGATCAGTTTTAATTTAAAAATTAGCAATAAAATATTATGAGATCCTTGAAGTAAAAAGTATTTAATTTAGATTAAAAGTCAATTGCAGGGGGACTTCCCTAGTGGTGCAGTGATTAAGAATCAATGCAGGGGACACGGGTTCAAGCCCTGGGCCAGGAAGATCCCACATGCCACGGAGCAGCTAAGCCCGTGTGCCATAACTACTGGGCCTGCACTCTAGAGCGTGCGAGCCACAACTGCTGAGCCTGTGTGCTACAACTACTGAAGCCTGTGCGCCTAGAGCCCGTGCTCCACAACAGTGAAGCCACCACAGTAAGAAGCCCGCGCACCACAAGGAAGAGGAGCCCCCGCTCGCCACAACCAGAGAAAGCCCACGCGAAACAATGAAGACCCAAAGGAGCCAAAAAAAAAAGTCAATTGCAGGCAAGTGAAAAATGCCAATATACTGACATTCAAACTCACTTTCCCCACCAACTCACAATAGGCTAAATTATATTTTACCACAATTTTATAAAAAGTTCACAAAAATTCTAAACTTAGGGAATAGGAAAAGATCCTTTATTTATTTAGAGCGACAGTAGACAGAAATAAAAGCATTCTTTGAGAAGCAGTGTGACACCTTGGAATGAACCAGGTAGACCTGGACTCAAAATTTTTGTTCCTTACTAACTTCATGACTGTGTGTGTGTGTGTGTGTGTGTGTGTGTGTGTGTGTGTGTGTGTGTGTGTGTGTGTGTGTGTGTGTGTGTGTGTGTGTGTGTGTGTTGTGAAAGAGGAGTCAAAGTTAATTTCTCCCCATTTGGATATTCAATTGCTCCAGTTCAACTTACTGAAAAGACCATCCTTCCTAAATACACCAGAGTGGCACCAGTGGCCACAAATCAGGTAACTAAACGAGCAGGTCTATTTCTGGATCCTCTATTCCACCAATCTATTTCTCTAACCCTTGTGCCAATACCACAAGTTTAGTAAAACTACCACTGCAGTTTTAATAAGTTTGATATCTGGCCAAGTTATTAAATTCTAAATTTGTTCTTCAAGACTGTCTTGACTACTCTTGGCTCTGTTTTCCCATTCATATTAAATAAATCAGCTTATCAATTTCTTTAAAAAAGCCTGAAAAATTCTTATTGAGATTGTGCTAAATCTATACATCAATTAGAAGACAGTTGGTATCTTTATAATACTGAGTCTTTCAAGCCACAAACATGATATGTCCTTTCATTTATTTGCCTTCTTTAACTTCAGTCAGTGCTTTTATGGTTTACAGTGTAAAGATTTTGCCCTTCCTCCAATGGACTTATTCCTGGTTAAGGAAACAGTCTCATGTAAAAATATTCTAAACATAAGTCAATTTTCAGTATTACCCCATGAGACCTATGCTGCATTCATTTTTAAAGGTTATTTGGCTAAAGCTGTAGATCTCTCATGAAGCACATCTGCCTATATTTTAAGAGTTAGTTTTTTGATCCTATGTTTACTTAATGCACATTATTTAGTGTATAAACAGTGCAATGATGTAAGTTCTTGGTGAATTCTTGATTGTTTTTAAGGCACATGAAGACTTATTTGATATCAGTAAAAAGGAAAGGTAGAGAAACAATTGAGGGAGGAGCTGAAATGCAAATATGAAGGAAAGGTAGAGCCAGTGAATAAAATGTAAAACAACCAAATGATAGTAAATAATGATATACAGAATTATAGTCAACAACATTAAATAAATGCCTCCCATTTGCAAAATACATATCAAGGAAAAAAATATTTAAAAACATATTCAGTAAGAGACCAGACTTCTCTATTTTCTCTCATCCCATAAGCTTTTTTTCAAAAATGCAATGGCACAAGCAGACTTCAGGTCAATAGAAGGAAACAAGGCAGGAAGAAAGAAATCCATTAGGGAGATGATGGGGGACAAGATCAAAGGCTCATATAGATCCAGGAATTATGAGTTACAAAGAAGTGTGAACTGGAGTAACGCCTTCTATAAACTATGAATTGTCCCAAGGTGTCTCTCTTCACCTGAGTGCTACTGGAAATTTCAGTGGGATAATCCTTTTTAAATGAAAAGCTTAGCATCTGGCTGCTGGGTATTTAATGTCCACAGAATCCCCACAATCATGATGACAAGCAAAAACTGTTGCCACAAATTTCCAAATCGTTCACCTCCTCATTCTAGGTATTTTAAACAAGCACTACAAGTGATTCTGGTATGGTAAACCACTGAATCGAATCATCAGGTATTTTTTAGTCTCAAATCTGAGATTACCTTAACTGAATTAGCTGGTAAAAACATTCTCAGTCATTAGAAGCACAAAGTCATAGATAACATTATTAGAGGATAATGGATAAAACATAAGGGCAAAAATTAATCATTGTGACCCCAAACCAGAACTAAGACTAATGAATTTGTACACAGAAATGAAACATAAAATAATAAATTCTTCCACACAAGTAATAATTTTAGAACTTTTCCACAACATATTTCATACTTTTCAACAAATAAATGACTTTTCGATGCACCAATGGGTTGAAGCAGTGATTTCATTTACACCACGAGAACCTGTAAATAATATTCTGTTGAGAGCTGAGTATGTTGTCCTATCTATTCAGTCCTGTTGTCCAACATATATTCAGTCCCTGAGTGGTCTGCCTTATGAGTAACACATATTCTTATTTCATACAGTAGATAAGAGCTTTTCTATAAATCTCAAGAATAACTGAGAAAGGGATCTAGAAGTCTAGTAATCTTATATACACATTTTAAAAACACATAACCATTGTGAGGTTAAATTTGAGAGGCTGAGTAGAATATTGTTATTGATATACTTTGTAAAATTGTTCAATTCATTATAGAATAGCAGAACAGAAAAAGAAAAGATAGTATCAGGAGTCAGAACAGTGTTCTAGCTTCAGTTCTGCCATTTACTGGTTTGGGCAAGTCTCTTGGGCTCATATGACCTATAACTGTCTCATCTTTAATGGGCAGATCACTCAGCCAGTTCATGTTAACAATTAGGATGAAATGAAATAATGAATATGAAAGTGCTTTACAAAACTATCAAATGCTATTCAGTTACAGGGAACTTGCTACTTAAAGGATAATAATACTTTCAATGAAAACTTCAAAATAATTTATATTGTTTTCTGCTTTAAGACCATATATGAAACTCAGAAAAACCGCACATAGCCTTACAACCAATTAAGCCATACTTGTTTTAATTCTCAAACATCTCTTTCTAAGAGAAGCGGATGACCAAATCTGCCAAAGGTCAGCAATTTCAACAGATTAACTACTACTGAACAGGGAAAATGACTCTAACAGTTAATAGTACCATGTCTATGTTTCATATAAAATTTTCTGTGATTAGGAGAGAAGATAGTTTATAAAGTTTTTTAATCTAATGCAAGTTAAAGCACTATGTGACTACTGAATACATGACATTAAGGAATCTTCAAAACTGACAGTCACCTTTGAATTAACTAATTTCACTGAATTCAAAGCTGGAATTAGACTTTTTATCACCCTTTTCTTAAGAAAAAACAAGCCAGTTCAAAAATGAAGAGGTACAAGGGAAGAAGCCATTAGTTTGTCAAACCCTAAGTCAAATAAAAACACAAAATGCTACTTTATACCCAAGAAGTTCCATATCAATCTATTATGAGCATAAAGATTAGAGTAAATAAGAAATCACTAACATATTTTAAACGTTTACTCAAAGAAGAAAAAGAAAGGAAACAAGGAAGGAAAGAACTAGTTAGCTAGCTCCAGGTAGATGAATTAAATAATACTTGAAATATTTAATCTTCTTTTACTGGGAGTAACGTATCTCAAAATAAGAGACTGACTTCTATCATAAAGAGTTAAAAAAACAACTACGGGTAGAAGATTTTTTCCCCCCAACTCTATACATCAGTATAACATGAGAAAATAATTCACTTAATATTCAAGGCTGAACTTGAAGCCCAGAATTTGACATAGTTCTTTGCATTTCAAGATAAAAACCACTAATCTTAAAGTTGTTCTCCTTCCTTGTTCTTTTCCACTTGTTTCTCTCATCAGTATTTTAAGTGCTGCTTTTAACAAGTTGTAGTCAACGTGGGAACCAATCTGAAGGGACTCCAAATGGCCAAAGATAGTAATATTTTAGCATCAAGAAAAGGTATAAAAAGTGTTATCTCCCAGTCTGCAATGGACTGAAACATAACTATCCTAAAATCCATCAATTTACACTATAGGGAACAATGATGATTTAAAAACAAAAACAAAAAAACCCTGCAAGTCACCTTTAGAAGTTGCTAGGGCATCAACTCATTCTCATTCTCAATTCTCATTTCCCAAGGTCAGAAAATAAAGGAAAAGAAATCAAGCATTATCCTGACTCCTATATGAACTATATATTTTAGGGTAACCTCACAATTGATGAAAGTTCTTTTCCATAGAAAAATTCCAGCTAAAAAATGTAAAAGGAATGACAGAGCATCACCATTTTGCAACCTCTGAAGAAATACTTAGGTGATGATCAAAGGCTGCTAAGCTATTAGGTGGATCTGGCAGACAACCTCACAAAGGAAATAACCAGACGTGTCTCCTGATACGGTGCAGCAGAAATACAGAACCAAACAGCAAAGCAAACAAACAACCAGATCAAACCCCTAAATTCCACTTTACAGGAAATTCAGAGAATAGAGGAACATGTTAAATACCACCATGGAGAAGAAACCATCGAGGCCCAGAATGTGGGATATTCAACAGGACAAAGTTTCTTCAACAAATAAATGTGAAGGAAAAAAAAAAGAGGATGGGGAAATGGTTCCATATTAAAAGACATCAAACAAATGACGGACCTTATTTGGACCCTGATGGAAACACAACAACTGTAAAAAGACATTTAAGTCAATTAGGGAAATTAGAGTAATGAGAATTTATAAATTTTAAAAGGTATGATAATGATTTTGTGGCTATAATTGTTTTTAAAAAAGGAATCTCTATCTCTTAGAAATTTCATACTAGAATATGGAAGATAAAATTACTTCTCATGTTTCTGACTTCAATATATTTAAAAAGCAACAAGGTTGCAAATCTTAACAAAAATATTTTAGGTTATAAAAAAATGAACAACCAAAATTCATCAGTTGAAATACTTGTTCTTCAATCACAAAGTGACTACTGGTCATCCTGCTAAAAATACTTATGTTGATCAAATGACAACTATTTTTTAAAAAATGAAACATCTTTGTTGGAAAGCCAGAAGCATACAATGTTGCTATTCACTTTTTCTGTGAATCAAGTAACTAGCATGAGCAAAGGCATAGGTGGTTTTAAAAAAAACAAAAAGTTACCTGTTTCATCCAATATTTTAAGAATATCGATATCCAGGCCTACCAATAACTACAATGGCTATATGTCTTAAAAATCTCATAAGAAAATCAGCTGGAACTAATTAATTACAACCAATTCTAATGAAACTGAGAATTTATCCCTATTTTATGATATTATATTCTTAACATGTGAGCAGAGTAAGATTATTTTTTAAATGGCTATGCAAATTCATTTTCATAGGTATTTTATCAATCAGCAGCCTTGATAACTTGATTCATGAAGAAATCCACTTCGGGGATATACAATTTAAAATATATATTTTTTAGACCAGAGAGCATGTAAGTCTTGCATCGTGTTTCAATGACATGAAAACGAAAGATAGATTATTTCCATGAACACTATACAAAGAGCAAATTTATGAAATCTACTTAATTATTTTCAACTTGGCAGGGTCTATTCCTTGTTAACAAACAGGTTGCTAGTCATAATATGACTAAAGCTAAAAGAAACTGGGGAATCACAAAAGAAAATAATCTACAGACAATTTCAATCAGAGGTGTGTTTAAATACTAGATTAAATAAATACTAGATTTAGAAATACTAGATTTCAAGGTGAAGCTAAACTAAGGAGTTTAGCTTAAACCATGGGTACAAAAGTATCAGGCTACAATGTAGAACTGCTGGCCCACACGATGATTACTTCTCATAACTGACTAGAATTCCTTCTAGAAGCATCTATATGCCTGGGTTCTTTATAGTCAAAAAAAAATCTAGATTGCTATTTGATTAGAGACATCTAAAACGTCATTTATAAACCAATTTCTAAACAAGCCATGTAGAATAATTAATGCCATTTACACAGGCACTAAAGCACAATGTAAGCAGTAACAGTTGACAGAAATCTGATCTGAAACTTATCTATGAAAAAAATGACAGGACGCGACAAATATAATCTTAACAAATAAAACACAAAACTATTACGAAAGGCTATTTTTAGGTTTGCTTTGTTCCAAATTTTGGTGTCAATTTCAAAGTCTCAAAGGCATGTTTTATATGGGAGTTGTAGGAATGGGTCTGAATAGAAATAATAAAAATCAGGAATTGAGTAGCTCCTATGACTAAGAAAAGATAAATGAAGGAAAGTGGTAGGCTAAAAACTGGTAAGTTTACACAAACAGTGCTGCAAAGCAGATCTTAGGACCTCACTCAAATAAATTAATTGGTTGTATACAGTCAATATCCCCCAAAAGAGCAAAGGCCCAGAATTTGGGGTGGAGGACCAGTCTTTAAAAAAGAAATCTAGCCCACTTTGTAATAACATAAATCTAAATGATCATCACTGTAAAATATTCCTTTGTTACATGGACACTCACTATATTACTGAGCTTTAGGAAAAAATAACTATAGCCTTATGATAGGGATGGCGGGGTCAAACATAATCACTAATTTATAATATATCTGCTTACAAAAGCAACATTACTTTTTAAATCACAAGCTGATTTAAATCTTCCTAAGCACATAAGAATCAGCAATAGAATCTCTCAGTTTTAGCTGAAATGACTAGAATTACAAAAATCCAAAATCTAATTTTAATAAAATACTTTCTTTGAAGAGACAGGGATGGATTCATACACAGCCTCTGATATCCAAAAACCCTTCAAAATATACTGTTAACTACATGGCTAAATAATTCCTGGAGTGGGAAAAAGGTAACCACCAATTCAAATAATCTTGGGGTGGGGGCTATTTTAATATACAGATATAAACCAAAGTTCTAAATGTTCCGATTTCAAGGGTACAGCAAGCCTAGAACATTTTTTTTCTTAAACAATGTGTTCAAAAGTAAGAGAACTACATGGACCAAACCCATACATAATAAGATTCTCTAACTCACAAACATACTCAATTCATATACCCTGATATAACCCTGTGGTAAAATGGCCAGGCATTCAAAGGCCAAAGCAAAAACCATCATACTAAACTAAATTATTTAAATTCAATAACTTTGTGACTAATGATTGCTTTTGGTGTGCACAAACTTTTTTTTTGAATTTTATTTTACTTTTTTATACAGCAGGTTCTTATTACTTATCCATTTTATATGGTGTGCACAAACATTTGATCGTGAAATTTCTTTCACTATCACGTATAAATAATTGACTTTTCAGATGATCTAAAACACACACAAATCAAAAGCACAGACGAGAAAAAAAACACACCACTGTATTTCATAAAAGGAACATAAGATACAATAGGGGTCTTTACCTTACTGTACATTAGACCCTCACTTTGAATTTTCACAAAAGTAGAACTTTTTCAAAAGGCTAATATCTATAAGCAAAAGCAATTTGGCATGTTTTATCCAACATTAAATATTTTACACATATTATAAAACACACACACAAACACACTCACATGTATACATACAAATAAAAAGGGTTTTGGTTTTTTTTTTTTACCTAAATGCAAACTGGATGAGGATCCATGTGATGAAAGTGATGGCGGTGGCGTAAGTGAATGTCCTGGAGTTTGGCTTGGCAGAGGCATGCCTATTGGACTTGGAGAGGAGGAAAATCCCAGACTATTGTAAAATGGTTGCCCTATGGGTGCTAGGCTGCTACTAGATCTTTTGTACAAGTCAGAGCTAGTAGATAGAGACTCTCTCCTTGTGGCACTACTACTTGCAGAACTGCCAACTGAAGAAGAAATAAAAAAAACCCTAATTACATACAGTGTTAACTGAATAAAACCTATCCCCAACTCTTGCTGGGAAATAACAGAAGTGATCACAATAATTATTTTTAGAAACATTATAGAGAAGATAATTACTGTGATAACTATACATACTAACTTATTAATCATAAAAGGGTATAAATGCACCCCAAGAAAATAACCAAATATTTAAGAGCAGTCACTCATATGTTCATTATTTCACACATATTTACCATTGACACATATGATTACTGTGCTTTAATACCCTGGTATGATTTATAAACCCTGAAATTGTAAGTTGTCTGCTTTAGGATATGCTAGAGATTAAATTCCAATAAGGTTAAATTTTGGTAGTATCCTAATCTCTGGAACCAAGTTCTTAGACTTCAACCCAATGCCAAGAAAAGATTATACTGATAAACAGAATATTAATACATTTCCCTCACCATTCACATTTGATTTGGCTTCCAGCTTGTGTTCAAACCATAGTCCTTTAAAGTCCATATTGGCCCGAATATTAGTCAGCTGTGAAGTATAGATGGCAGCTAACTCCTCAGTACTTTTCACACTACACATTCTCCCTATCCTTCAGCAACTAAATTACAAAATACATATGGAAAAATCAAACTTTCTCTTAGAAAACTGATAGCTCTCATTACTGTTATCAACCAAAGACATGTGTTCACTTACCCCTCAGGATCTTCCATTCCTTAGATTCTATTTCTGGCCTCATGAGCCCCTTACTCAAGTAAAGACTGATCAGCCTTTCTTTTCTTATATGGTATACAATTATATCACATCCCTTATTGTTCTACATACCAATTTTTTTTTGTTTTTCACTTAATCTCCAATTCAACTATTAACCTTCTAGTTTTTTTTCTTTTGTACTTCATAAAATCATAAAAAAATGGTAGGTTCACATTACCATGTAGCTATGCATGCTCAGAAAAGCAACAAGATCTGGCTGTTAATCAACATATATTTGGATAATCAAATTCTTTACTAAGTGTTTAAAAGAGTTGTCCAAAACTCCCAATTCATAAGTCTCACTTAGAGCCCATATTTTCAAGTATGTTTTTTTACTGTTCCTAAGCCTTTTTAAACTGAAGCCTTTATATCCAAAATAATTTCATAATACATTTCTTAACCTATCAAGTTTTTTAAGGACAAGCTCTATATTCGGACCAATATGGTAATTCTTTTCAAGAGAATTTTAAAGTTTCTATTAGGTTGTGGTTTTCTAATAGCAAGTCAATTATAAATAGATCATAAGGGTACAGATTAAAGAGAAAAATTAAGCAGAGCACATGATGGTAGACCAAGTTAAGCTTATTAATACAGATAGGAAACTTAATTACATTGGTTTTACGAAATTTAAAATTCTATAAAGGAAAAATACCAGGCTCACACTACTGTATTAAGCAAAATATTATATAAACAGTATTCAATCTTTTAAACCAGTGAGTGCAGTTTCTGGAAGACTGATCATGTTTTATTGAAATTCTCACTTTTTAAGATATATTACAGGGAAATACTAGTAACTATATGCATTTTTAATAGCA
Source organism: Leucopleurus acutus (assembly GCF_964270905.1). Taxonomy (NCBI): domain Eukaryota; kingdom Metazoa; phylum Chordata; class Mammalia; order Artiodactyla; family Delphinidae; genus Leucopleurus; species Leucopleurus acutus. The sequence goes on from NC_139154.1 coordinate 42,420,101, forward strand.
AAAAATAAACACTATTGTGAGAATGGTTTTGGCAAAATTGTCAATGGCTATATTAACTATGCTAATTTAAAAGGACACTGTCAAAGTGATTTTTCTAAAACATGGCTACATTTAAAATTCCTATTTATTTCAGAAAACAATTTATATGACAAGGAAAAAGACAACAGCTCTCTAATGAGAGCAGCAGCACTATCATTCCCCTGGCAAATAATCAAAGAAACCATAGTTTTGACACATGCGATATTATTTTCCTCTAAAAAGGAAAAGCCAAGCCGAACATTTAAAAGTAATTCAGAAATAGCTTTACTTTAAACCTAACAAACTGGCTCCTTAAATTTTACTATATGCCTAAATTATCTGCAACAGTATGACTACAAAATATAAAACAAAGTATACCTAAAATATCTAAGCGGCTAGACAGTGGAGTCACTAATCATTTATCAACTGTGGACAAAATGTTAAATTACAAACTTTCAGTTGTAAAAGAACATTCTAATGGGTCATAGAAATGGTGATTTAATTACTTTATTACAATGGCTAAGCTTCCTGGTGAGCTGAGTTATAAACTGGGGTATTTAACACTACTAAGTATTAATAATTTCATCATATGGGTAAAAGAATGTGTATATGTTACTGTGTGTGTACATGAGCACATAAACACATTACATTTTAGATTTCATATACGTATGGAATTGCCATAATGTAAAAAGGCAATGGGGTGGACTTCGAAGAGTACCTAAGTGCAGCACTTGAATGAACGCTCATAAAATGTCCAAGAGGAGGGAGATGACAGGTTATTTATTGGTATTTAGGGGTGGCAACTGTTAATGTCCTCTGAAGCAAGGTAAAACAGAGGTACCCCAAACTGGAAATCAGAATGGAGTAAGCAATGCTCATAAATAAGGGAGGAATGAAGATGATTAGTTTTTGGCAAAGAGGCATCTGCAGGGGACATGTGTAGAGAACAAAATGTTGATGGCTCATCAGTTCCTGAATGCAGGGGGAAGGCTCTTAACAACTAAGAGACAAATGGGAATTTGGAGTTCCTACAAATCTATACCAGACCGAGATTTATCAAGTCTTTTCTCTATTTTTCCTGGATTATTTAGGGTCTACAATCTATAGAAACTAGTTATTTCCACACAAAATTTTTTTTTATAAAGTTATATGTTCTTTTGATTTTCTCCAGCAATCTAGGATTATCTGGGGAAAATACTTGTCAATTGTGTTAGAAACAAAAAAATGAGTCTATGGGGGCACTTGGGCGAGAGATAAAAAGACTAAGCTCCAAGAGGAATGAAAAAAAATCAAACAGGAAAATTAAGACTAAACAGTCTTTATGTTCACTAGACTTTTCCTCAGAAGTTCCCATGCCCATTTCTTTAGGTAATTTTGTATTAGGCAAATATATTTCCCTTTTGTATTTCATTGTAACAAAAAAGCATTCTGCACCTAAAAGTTTATAGTTGTTCTAGACCATCATATTTATAAATATGAATGTTCAAGAAGTTCAGAAGATACTGTCTTAGAAAATTGGCAAACACAGTTAGTAATGACTGGCATGTGTTAGTTTTGCCATTTTTCACACCAGAAAAGAATATAATTTAATGTGGTGGGAAAACAGATGAGAACCAGATTTTAAGACTCAAGGACACAAGAGGAATAAAAAACCTCTTGAGGTGTGAATAAATGGCCCTGCCCCTCATAAAGAAAAGGCTGTCAATTGTACCAAGAGAATGAGAGTAAGCTGTTTTTTCTCTGTTTCCTGAATACTCTGGAAACACCAGAGACTGATAATACAATGTGTGTCAACAGGGTGTCAGTGCAGGCCTCTTCTGATTTCAGCTCTTCCTCAGTTACAAAATCAGTTTGTGTGGGTAAATTATTTATTTTGTGAAGCTATTTAAAATTTGGATTTCTTAAGGATTATATATAAAACTAGGATATGGGAAAAAAAGTCCTTTTAAATGAACTTCTAGTGATAAAGGCTAAGTTGTTTAATATAAAGATAGGCATATTTATCTTAGGGGTTTCTGTTTAGAACATTACATCGTATTTTATTTTTATATATTATACCAAATAGAGATCATTAACAACCATTAGCATTTAATAAGAATAAATCATCTGATGAGCACACAAAAATTATTTTAAAACACCAGAAACTTAAGATGGCAAAAATATTTACTTCCTCGAACATTAATATTATAGAGCAAAGGGAAGAGCTAGTAATTAGCATAATACATATTATCCCAAACAAACCTTACTAAAACAAAAATTACAGTAATATAGTTCTTAAAGCCAGGGGAAAATGTATTATATTTGAGTAAAGCATGGACTGCTTGAAATGAGTTAAGCATTCCTAAATGTTACAGGAGGTGGTTTTTCAGCTACAAAACTAAACCAATAAACCAGTATCTTATTCCTGTCCTTTCTATACCACAAGCTATTACTGTTTATATTAATATTAAAAACAAATACATATACCTCATGTCCACTTAGCAGAGTACACTCATCTTAAAAAGAAACTTACCTGATGAGCCAAATCCACTGAGGGCTGAGCCTATAGCAGCACCCAAAGAGCTACTGCTTCCAAAGCCAAGAGATGTACTTCCAGGTTGGCCAGGTCCGTGAGAAAATAAAGAACTGCTCTGGGAGCTATTAGTCAAAGAAGTGCTCCCATAAAATGAATTCGACTGCAGATTAGTGCTTGGCTGCTGCGGCTGCTGCTGCTGCGGTGGTGGCTGAGTGCCAAGTGGCCGGAAGAGACCATTTGTGCTGCCTGTGAGACTATTTGCAGTTCCTCCAGCTGCTGCTGCTGCTGCTGTAAATTAAATTTCAGACACTTCTTAAAACTACCCAGAAAACCATTTTCTATTTTTGAAACATCTCAAACAACACCAGAAAAATATTATCCCTGAAAATGTCAGTTACACTTACCAGCTTGTGCTGCTGCTGAACTAATTAAAACAGGTGTTGGAGCCATTAATCGAACTGGAGCTCCAAGGCCAGTTCTTGCTCCAGGGCCAACCACTAAGGCACCAGTCTGATCATAATAGGCAGTTGGAGTTAGTACTTGATAGCCTAGATAATATCAAAATAAATGTTTACCAATGAAAACATTATAGAAAACATGTATTTATTTTCCCCCGCATTTGTGTTTTTATCAACACAGCTATTTATACTGTTAATATAAAAACGTTAGTCACCATATAAAAGCAAACACAGCTGAGAAGGTATTACTAAATATATGAAAATGTACTAAAGCACAAGTAAATTTTTTCCCTAAATTTTAACAGAGATGCCTCTCGCTTATGGACAACAAAATGATGAGATATATTCCTTGATATTGAAACCATAGGTAATCAAGGGCTGATGCTTGAAAGTTATTACCATTTAGTCAGTTGTCCCGAGAGGAGAATGGATAGAAAGACTACGGGGAAGTGAGGGAGAATGCTGTACGATTTATTATGCAATTTTAGTAAATTTCTAAACCAAGTGCCTCATTACCAGCATTCCCTTAGATTTTCATTTGTAAGCAGCCCTTTAAAAATTAAATCATGATATAAACAGATAACTCAAAATCATAAGGTTTAACAGTCAATTTGTAAAGGTTCTCAAGCTGCAATCTGAATGAAAATCACATAGGCATTAGTTTTATAACAGCCTTGACCACAAGGCAGGTGACAATTTGCATTATTCAGAACGACAGGTGAGTGAAGTTTATCTCTTCATAGACCTTCTCAATAGGGACTCCTCATCTGAACCACAGAATAGAAAATGACTATTTCGAACAGAAAACTGACTCTTTTGCCAATTCTCTCAAGGATGGTGCATAGTAAGTACCACTCAAGATGCATGGGAGAGAAGTTAACTATATATATATATACCATGGATACTTCAAGGCAATAGGGCTTATTCTCTCCCAGAATGCAGGTTGAGAAAGGCTGTCTTATACAGTAACAGAGACTCAGGCTCAAAAGTCTGAGGACCACTTGCAAAACTGCACTGGCAGCCTTGGATACTTTTAAATTTAAACACTACTTTTCCCACTAAGACCAAAACTTTCACATGCAAAGGCTGTTTTAATTAAATACAGTAATTCTGCTTCGCAATTACCATTTTACTAATACAATGGATATTAATTAGGAGGTCCAGCCAAATGAAGAGAAGCGTCGGGCAAAACCTTGGAGGGAATGTAAAGCTTTCAAGCCCTCTCCTCATGCAGTGAACATGATGAATTTGAGAAGATTATTAGACATCCAACTGTAACTGTCACATAGGATATGCAAGTCTAGAGTTCAGAAGAGCGGTTCAGGCCGGAATTATAAATATGGGAGTGGTCAACATAAGGATGGTATAAGCTAAAAAAGAACAAAATCACCAAGAAAATAAAAGGGCAGGGCTTATGGCCTGAGGGTACTTTACATTAAGAGGTTGGAGAGAGCAGGAACAAGGGAAAGACTAAGAGGAAATAGCCAGTAAAGAAAGAAAATTCAAACAATTTGGTCTCTTGGAGGCCAAAGAAAAAAGAATTTGAACAAAGACTGAGTGATCAACAATGTCAAATGCTACTAAAAGCCATTAAGGGTTGAGAACCTGACCAATGAATTTAGCAACATGGAAGTCATTCTGGTAAGGATAAAAGCCAAACTGTAGTGAATTCAGTAAAGAATGGAAGAACAATAAACAAGTACAGAAATGCTTTTGAGGAGTTTTGCTGTAAAAAAAGGACCAGAGGCGAGCTGCACAAAGGGGGCTGAGAGTAATTTTTTTCTTAACCAGAAAATGTACTTGATTAGCAGAGCATGATATTTAGGTGTTTAAAAATTTTTATTGTTATTGTGAAATAAAACACATTAAAAGTACAAAAAACAGTACATCATAATGACTACAACACAAAAAAGTATAACTACCATCCAAGCCAAGAAACAGAAAATTGCCCAGCATCCCACCTCTCGAAAGTCCCTGCTCTACCAGTCTTCTCTTTCCCTTAGAGTTACACATTCTACTTCCCATAAATGCTTCTCTCTAAACAATCATTTGGTTTGAATTATTCAAAAAATTTTAGGTACGATTCATCCATGTGGTTATACAGAGACCTTCTAGTTTCCATCTTCATTATTGTATAGCACCTCATTGGACAAACACCACAATGAATTTATCCATTCTACACTTACACGGTTGCCAGTTTGGGGCCACTGCTGACAGGACTGCCATAAACATTTTTGTATATGTATGCTGGTGTGTTATATGTACATATTTCTCTAATCTAAGGTATATATCTAGTAGTTGACACCCTGGGCCAAAGGGCATGTGTATTTTCAAACTTTGGCAAATAATGCCAAGCTGCCTTCAAAGTGGTTGTGCAAATTTACATGCTTACCACCTTGGTATTAGAGTTCCCATTGCTCCATGACTTCAGTAATACTTGATAATGTCAGACTTTTAAAAACTGGCCAATCTGAAAGACAGGCAGAAGCGTTCTGTTCTGGTTTTGATTTTCTCTCCCCATAAGGAGGCTGAGCATCTTTTCATATGCTAATTAGGCACTGGGATTTCCTCTGGGGAAACAGCTGTTCAAGTCTCTTTCACCCATTTTCCTATTGGTCTGCCTTTTCTTATTGATTTATAATTCTTTATGTATGCTGAATTCAGGTGTTTCACTGTTTTAATGTATTGCAAATATCTTCTTCCATTCTTAGCCTGACCTGTGATTCTCTTTATGGTGACTTTTGAAGTAATGGGTTCAAATTTATTATTTCCTTTATTTTCATAAAAAAATTTCCCTATATTATCTTCTAATAGCTTTAAAATTCCACTTTTCCACACTTAGGTCTAAAATCCAAATGGAGCTGAGTACTGAACACAGGATAAGGCAGCAGTTCAATTTGTTGCCCAAATCATCAATTTTCTTTATTTCATCTTATTTATAAAACAAGTCACTCATTCCTCCCTACTGCTTTTTGCTGCTTTCTTTGCTATTAATTAGGTGGCCATTTCTTTTGGGAATCTCACTTTTGGGGTCTCTACTTTGTTCCACTGGTCTGTTTGTCCATGCAGTAATTCAACTGCAGCTTTAGAGTAAATCTTACTCTGTAAGTTAGAACAGAGCAAGTCCTCTACTTACTTTTGTTCTTTAAGAATGTTTTGGCTAATCTTGACTCTTTGCATTTTCATTAAATTTTAGTATCAGCTGTCAAAAAGAACCAAAAGAACCCATTGGGATTTTTGATTGGAAATGCACTGAAACTACAGGTTAATATGGGGAGAACTGGCATGTTTAAAATATTGAGTTGCCCAATGGTTTGTTTATTTAGGTCTCCTTTAATGTCTAAACAAAGCTGCTTCCCATAGAAACTGGGCACATTTTTTGTTAGACTTATTCCTAGGTACTTCTGACTACTGTAAATAATAACCTTCAAATTTTTCATTTCAAAACATTATGGTGTTGGGAGTTCCCTTGCAGTCCAGTGGTTAGGACTCAGCGCTTTTACTGCCGTGGGCCTGGGTTCAATCCCTGGTTGGAGAGCTAAGACCCCGCAAGCAGCGCAGCATGTCAGGAAAAAAAAAAAAAGAAAAAGAAAAGGCTGTTGGTTAACAGAAAGATTTTTAACCTGATTTTTATATCCAAAAACCTTAACAAAAACACATTAATTCTAATACTTTATCTGCAGATTCAGTTAATACAATCATTTTTCTGCAAATGACAGTTGTGTTTTTCTATTTACAGAACTTTTTCATTTTACTAGAATTTCTCTCATGTTATATACTGGCTAGGCTCTTTAATATAATGTTGAAGAGAAGTATCGTTAGCAGAAATCCTTGTCTTATTCCCAGTCTTAGATGGAACACTTCCAAGTATTTCCTATAAATAGCAAAGTTTATCATCCTTGGGAAGTGGGGTAGGGTGTTTAATTCCCTCCCGACTCCCCAGCATATTAAAGACGTTATCTTCTGGTTCATAACTGTTAAAGAGGTTTTTTTTTTTAAAGTCAATATATAAATTTATTATGCTTTTCCTGCATCTTTTGAGAAGTTCTTATGATTATTATCTTTTAATATGGCGAATTACACTGTGATTTGCTGATGCTCATCTTGCATTCTTGGGATAAAACCAACTTGTTCATGATATATTATCCTGCTTTACATTGCTACATCTGGTTTGCTAATATTTGAGGATTTCTAAATCCATGTTCATAAGTCTGATGAGCCTACAATTTTCCTTTTCTGCACTGTTTGACGGGTTTTAATATCAAGATAATGCTAGTACCATAAAATGGCATGGGAAGAACACCCTCTTTTTCTGTTCTATGGAATTTTAAAAATTGGAATTGTTGGAATTATTTCTTCCTTGAATGCCTGATATCATTCACCACTGAAGTTGTGCTGGTCTGGAATTTTCTTGGAATATTTTTGATTACTCAATTGATTTAATGGTAATGAACTTTAGATTTTCTATGTATCCTTGAGTGTGTTTGGTTACATTGTTCTAGTTATTTGTCCACTTTGTCTACAATTTCCAATTTCTTAACATGAGATTGGTTCCGAATACCCTCTTATGATTATTTTATTTTTCTGATATTGGTTATTATGTCTTCTCTCTTTACCTTTTTTTTTGATGAACCTCTCAGAGGTTTATCAATTTTATTAGTCTTTTCAAAGACGTAAATTTTGGGATAACCTGACTCTTTTAACTATATGTTTGTCATCTATTTCATCCACATCAGTTTCTATCTTTATTATTTGGCTTCCTTCTACAATTCTTTGGGTTTATTCTCTTCCTTTTATGGTTCCCAGATAGAAACTTATTTTCTAATGTATACATTGAAGCCTATATACTCCTGCCATTTGCAGCAACATGGATGGACCTAGAGATTATCATACTAAGTGAAGTAAGCCACACAGAGAAAGACAACTATCATATGATATTGCTTATATGTGGAATCTAAAAAAAAAAACGATACAAATGAACTTATGCACAAAACAGAAATAGACCCACGGACATAGAAAACAAACTTATGGTTACTAAAAAGGAAGAGGGGGCAGAAATTAGAGAAGTTTCGGATTAACATATACACACTACTATATATAAAATAGATAACCAACAAGGACCTACTGTATAGCACAGGGAACTATACTCGATATTTTATAATAACCTATAAGGAAAAAGAACCTGAAAAATAATATATATATATAAATATAACTGAATCACTCTGTTGTACACATGAAACTAACAACACTGTAAATCAACTATACTTCAATTAAAAAAAAAAAAGCCTATATACCCCTCTTCTATGTTTTGTTTTCAAGTGTAGTCCACAAGTCTAAATATGTAGCATTTTCATAATCATTCAGTTCAAAAGTTTCTAATTTCTATTGTATTATCTTTTTGTTACTTATCTAAAAGACACAAGAGATTAAAAAAGACATGGTCCCCACACTCAGGAATTATACAATTTGTAGCGAAAATAATGTACTATATTCTTAATTCTAAGATGCCACTTATTTTCAGACATGACATTGATCAAATAACTTTCCTTAGGGAGAAATACATAACTCTTCCACTTTAACTTTAACACACTTTATACCTCCAAACATGGTAAAATAATTAAGAAAACAAACCACAAATAGCTAAATGAAATGCAAGGAAGACAAAAGTAGTAAAGAAAGGAGCAAGTTATGTGCCACAAGAATGGCAAAAAGAATGATTATTATTATTTTTCTTTTTTTTGGCTGCGCCACGCGGCCTGTGGGATCTTAGTTCCCTGACCAGGGATCGAACCCACACCCCCTGCGCTGGGAGCGCTGTGTCTTAACCACTGGACTGCCAGGGAAGTCCCAGGAGGAATAAATATTAATGAACAAGCAGTGGGAAAGATTTGGGAAGACTTCATGGAAAGGATCATATTAAACGATGAGAAGGAAAGTTAATCACAAAGTATAAAGCAAGGCTTTAAAAAGGAAAATGTAAAAGTATATATCCCAATTTTGCTTAAAATTTATAAAAGTGTATTCTAAACTAAAAGTATTAGCTAGGGCTAAAGGCATAAAAGGATATTTGTGGAACAGTATGTGGTCTAGTGTGTTAAAGCACAGGACCAGGACAGTACTGATTAGGTTAAAAGGTATCAATAGTTTGGAGCTATATTAATGAAAATGTTAAGAACCAGAATGGTATGAACTAACCTGTATTTTTGAAAGGTAACTGAGGGGAGAATAAAAAGATGAAATAAACAGAAGAGATTGGAGGCAGACAGAGTTAGTGGGAGGATATAGGAGAAGCTGAACAAGAATAGCAGAGATGAAAAGAAGTGAACATGAGAGAATAAACAACAACTGGCAAGTCACTGAATGTGGAGCACAAAAGAAAACCAAGAGTTAAAGATGACTCTGAGAATGAAGCCAAAAATTTCTAGCTCGAGGGGATAGCGGGGTTAATAGTGAAATAGGGTAAACAATAAGATAAGCAAATTTGGGAGAGGTGAGTTCATTTTTGGACATTATCAGTTTAAGGAGTGGCAGGAACATATACACGGTAATATCTTGTACAAATGTAGAAATGTGTTAAGTGTTCAGAAAAGAATCCAAGATGCAGACGTAAACTCACTAGTTTACTGGTATAGGAAAGACAGGTGAAAAGATGAAAGTAGTTAAGACTCTTCCACAGAAAAAATATAAAGTATCTCTGTTTTTCCAATATTGAAACTAAGGTTCAAAGAGGAAAGTAACATGGCCAAGGTCACACAATTAATTGGCAGAGCAATATGGCAGATCTGACTCCAAAGCATCTAGTCACTAAAGCCAGAAAGTCTTTTACATTTAAGTGATATACAGAGGAAAGGGAGACTGACAAAAAGCAATGAGAAAGATGGGAGAGCCAGGAGAGTAAAATATCACACAAATGTAGTGGAGAGGAGCTGCAGAAAGTTGGACATACAACAAAGTTGTGTAATACAACAAAGAATTGAGAAAAGTAAGGATGGAGGAGAGGAAGTCATACTTTGGCACTGAGTTACATTAGAGCTACGTATGAAAAGGAATCGTGGAGGCGGGGCTTAAAAGAAGTGTGGGGTAGAATGTAAATTCTGAAAGGTAGTATAAGAGGGGAACACAAGAGAGATAAAGCTTTTTAGGATGAAGAGGCAGACTAGCATCGTGGTTATGGAAAAGGAGGTGGCAGAGGGAGAAAGACTGAAAATACAAGACTAAAAAACAATGATGGCATATATAATCAAGCAGAAGGATTGAAAGTCTATAATCAATACAGTACAAGGAACAGGGATTTGATGGATGAGAAGTGAAGGACAGAAGGTGGAAAAGCTAAGGACTGCATGAGATTTGAAGAAATAAACAATTTTCTAAGCAAGCTTTTGTATTAGTTTTATATCTTTCAAACATATAAAGATATAACACATAAAACTTTATATCTATGTAACTATTTGAATAAGGGAGAATTATTTCATCATAGTCCTAGGCAGAATAAAGTATAGAAGGTATTAGAGAAAAGTTTTACAGTGAGGGAATCATATGAACAGTCAACAAGTCACTTAGGCACACAAATATTATTTCTAGTAAAGCCCTTTTTGTGAAAATGATTTTTACATTTTACAGTTGTAAAGGGACTAAATGTTGTGGCTTAGAAGGTTAGGTAAAATAATTTGGTTTTTTTTCCTAAATTTAATTGCTTTTAATTTTCTCATCACTCCGAAGACAGTCAATGGTTTTTAGACAAATATCGTGTAAAAAGTGGTTTTCTTTTAGGAGTACCAAGATAGAGTTCACTGATGAACAGAACAAAACAAAAAAAGCAATAAAGAGCTTTCTTATAGAACGGAAAGAAGTGAACATAAAAATAAATTTTGAGAAGACCAAAGCTGATAAAATTAATAGCAAAATACCTTGATGTTTTTAGTAAATAAGAACATGAGGTGAATATGAGGAAGAGGAGCAAAGGCATTTATAAGAAATGGGTAATAGGCCCAGCACCAAAAGTCTAAAACAATAAGCAATAAGTTAAAGGGAGAAGCAAATAAACACAGGTCAGGAGCATTCTCTTAAATCAAAATCCTATTTAGAATCTAGTAAGACAGGACTGTTGTACTCCATGACTCTTCTCCCTTTTCTATTTATAGCTAAAACCCAAGAGGAACCCAGAATGGTCTTAGCAGTGGCTTTCATAAACTCCCAACTCAGTTCTTTTAGCCCTGTTCCATGTCTCTCCACATGCCTACAACTTCTGCTTCACAGTCCATTTCACTAAGGGCTGCTTTTGCCAGGGTCTCTAATCTACAGCAGCTCTGGGAGAGCAGCTTCCATGAAGCAAGTATACAGCTGGGGTAAAAAAGGAAAATAATGAGAATGCCCCCATTCTATTATCATTTGTACTCCAGGGACAGCAATATTAACATCCTTTTTTTCATTCAGTAGGCTAAACAAGATGATAAACTCAGACCTTAGAATTTCAGAGAGAACAGAATGAATGTAATTGATACAGAACTCCTCAAAATAATATACAGAAATATTTAGCAGCATGTAAAAAAAACCCCTCAATCATGTAAGTCAGGATCGTTTCCAATGCATTAAACACATCTCCTATATGATCTGAATAGAAAATTTATCTACAGTACAATTAATGAAAACTGGAACACGTATTTCATTAATCAGTATAGTTGACTCTTAAACAATGCAGGGGTTGGGGCACCAACCCTCTGTGCAACTGAAAATCTGCAAATAACTTTACAGTTAACCCTCCATATCCACTATTTTGCACCCGCAGGATTGAAACAACCACAGATTGTGTAGTACTATAGTACATATTTATTGAAAAAGATCCACATATAAGTGGACCCACGCAGTTCAAACCCATGGTTGTTCAAGGGTTAGCTGTAATCTACAGCTGAAGGAGTAACTACTCATATACCGAAAGTGAAAAAATGGCATGCTTGAAAGTGAGTCTTTAGGAATGAAGAGAAATGAAGGAATAGAATGGGAAGTGATGCATTATCTACGGACATTCAAATGTAGCCTTTAAAAACATAACAAGTGCTAATAGATAACTAATAAGAACCTGCTGTATAAAAATAAAATAAAATAAAATTCAAAAGAACCAAACATAACAAGTGCTGCTTCATTAGCTTAAGAAAAATACCTTGGGCTTCCGTGGTGGCACAGTGGTTGGGAGTCCGCCTGCCGATGCAGGGGACACGGGTTCGTGCCCCGGTCCGGGAGGATCCCACATGCCGCGGAGCGGCTGGGCCCGTGAGCCATGGCCGCTGAGCCTGCGCGTCTGGAGCCTGTGCTCCGCAACGGGAGAGGCCACAACAGTGAGAGGCCCGCGTACCGCAAAAAAAAAAAAAAAAAAAATACCTTCCTTCCATCTTCCACTGTTTAATATTAAAGTACTAATTTTGTATTTAGTTTCACAAATTTACTTCACAAAAAATGTACTTTGTTGGCCTTTTCTAAAAGTTGTACTGTGGTAACAGGCAGAAAACTTTAGTAAATGCTGATGCCATTAGGTTATAAAAACCAACAGGTTAAAATACTATATAAATGTGCTAAACAAGACTGAGCAATGTTCTAAGTGGAAAATGTTAGCTGTACACTTTTCAACATTAATTAATTAAATGACTAACTATCCTTGTAAGGCAGAAATGGCAAATAGGTTTTGTTTGACATACCACCTAATGGTTTTATTTCTTAAAGCACTGCATTAAGAATTCTGGGCTGAGGGCTTCCCTCGTGGCGCAGTGGTTGAGAACCTGCCTGCTAATGGAGGGGACACGGGTTCGAGCCCTGGTCTGGGAGGATCCCACATGCCGCGGAGCAACTAGGCCCGTGAGCCACAACTACTGAGCCTGCGCGTCTGGAGCCTGTGCTCCGCAACAAGAGAGGCCGCGATAGTGAGAGGCCCGCGCACTGCGATGAAGAGTGGCCCCCGTTTGCCACAACTAGAAAAAGCCCTCGCACAGAAACGAAGACCCAACACAGCAAAAATAAATACATTTATAAATAAACTCCTACCCCCAACATCTTAAAAAAAAAAAAAAGAATTCTGGGCTATACTCCACTGGAAAGATGCTTTGATTTACACCATAAACAGACTTAAGAAAAAAAGGTTTTTGAGAATTCTAACACATATTTGCCATCCCTGTCATTGTCTCGCAAACAATACTGATTTCAACTATTGGCACCTGAGTTGTAAATAATGCATTGCAGGGTAGGCAAGATTTAAAGACATTTCTTGATTTTTCTCACTCCTCAGTGTGAGAATCTACATTTAACATTTTAAGTCTACTCAAATTTCCACAATTAACCAACTATATACCTGGCATGCCGGTAGCAAGACCCTGACCAAAAGCCAAAGTTGGATTTGCTGCTGCAAGTGATTCAGCTTGCTGCCCTTGCTGGCCCTGATTGGGAGTAAGAGGGCGCTGACCTGCTCCAGCACGAAGAACCTACAAAGGACAAACAATTTCCTTAAAAACGAAATTATAAAATAACAAATTTATCTCAGACAACTCTGTATATATCACAGATAGCCTTTGGATATTCTTTGAACATATTTACATTCAATGAAATGTCAGTTTACCATAAAAAAATACAAATAACGTAACACCAAAAACATAATCTATTAAGCAACATGGTAGAGGGTCTTCAGGAACAATTATTTCTAGTATTTGTGCTCTTTAACCTACCAAAGTAGTATTAAAATGAGAGACAGATATTTGGGCGGTGAGAAGGGAATGGCAAAATCTTACATGAAGACAAAAGTTTAAATTTTATTATTTTCTAAGACTGAAAACTCTAAATTAAGTATAATTATTCAATTAGTCTGGTACGAGATTGTGGTGCAGAGTGAAAACTTCAAATTGAACCAAGTTTTCAGAATTCAGAAGCTTTAATTAAAGTGAGTAAAAAGCTGCTTTTTACTGTAAAACCTTAGGGTTAAAAAAGGAACAAAAGATTTCATCAAAAAATGTGAAAACTCTTAAGGCTGGTCAAACTGCTTCGTAATACATAGTTGTTGCAGTGAATATATACACAAGCATGATACACATTAATTTCACAAAGGTAAATACTTAAACAATTCAGGACAAGGGGGATTCATCTTAAGTCCATCCGTGTAAGTAAGCATCACGCACAGGTATATGTGATGTTTAGGCAATGTGATATTTTTATCTGCCCAAAGAAGACACAGATTTAAAAAGAATTTATTAAATGGTGCTGTGGTATAATCTACAAGGACTGAGCTAAAGGACAGCTTTAACAGAATATCAATATAGTTTAAAAGAAAATTCAACTGCCAAGTAACACTATACTTGTCATTAAGTTGCTTCTTTGGTATAAATATGATAAATTTGGGGTTTCCCTGGTGGCACAGTGGTTGAGAGTCCACCTGCCGATGCAGGGGACACGGGTTTGTGCCCCGGTCCGGGAAGATTCCACATGCCGCGGAGCGGCTAGGCCTGTGAACCATGGCCGCTGAGCCTGCGCATCCAGAGCCTGTGCTCCGCAACGGGAGAGGCCACAACAGTGAGAGGACCGCGTACCAAAAAAAAAAAAAAAGATAAATTTGACAAACAGAATTCTGGAATTTTTATCAGAATTTTTCTTTTACATTTATTTATAAAAATAGTTCCAGAAAAGTGGCTGAAATTTAAAAAAAACCTTAAAAATAAACATTTTCTGTTTTAAGAAATCTAACCTTTAGTGAAAATATTTCATCTTTCCTCGCTTAAAAACAAAGTACCCAGTAATCTCCTTTTTCTGGTCAGAAATATATTAATATTTAAAATAGCAATTTAAATACCCAGAAGAAAATGAAATGACAATTACTTTGACAGAAACATTATGAGCACACTTTAAGAAGTGATGAAAAGAAAATTTAAAACTGCTAGAGATTTCAAGACAGTTTCAATAATAGAAATGTTGAAGTGGAATACAACCAGATCTTTAAGTTCATATATATGACTACTGGAGAAACAAAACCACATAATCAATATTTGTATGCCAACTATATGATAAGTACTATGCTACATATTGGGGAAAATAAAAAAACACAGATCTTGAATGCAGGGAGCTCATGAAATTTCCAAGACTCTTCAGGTAGTATTTAATGAAGGCGGGCCTATACCTGTTGCTGTCCAGGCTGAGCTTGTGATGCTGCTTGCTGATTTGCTGTGTTGTTTGCCGCAGCTGCAGCCTGCTGCTGAAATAAATTGGCTGGATACACCCCCCACGGAACACCATAATACTGAGGTGGAACCACTGCCGGACCTAAACCCCACATCCCACCCCCCCAAAAAAAATAAAAAAAGTCACTACATTTTATAGATAAATAAGGTTAGTTACCATTAGACCATAAAAAAGGGACAGTGCATAAGACTTAGAGCAGATGTCCTTACAATCCTCTACCCACATACAACTGTCTTCCCTTTTCTCTTTTTCCCAGTTTTACTAGAAAGTCTCACTGAGGTATGGATTATTAAAAAAGAAAGTATTCAGAGGTGACAGCAGTCGTCTTAATGAAAAGATGTGAACTAAACTCAAGAAGACCAATGAACTGACAGGACACTGAACCATCTCTTCAACACCTATTATTGAATGCTAGTTTATGCATTTGATACTGGCAAATAGGAACATTAAACACCATAGAACTGTAAGATTTCCTATACTCAACTCAGCATTTTCTTTAAAAAGGAATTTTTAAAATTGAAAACAAAACATTTTTGGCTTTTAATTCGTAATCTATAACATAAAACTAGGGAAAATGTTGGTATTAAGCTTGCTACAACTGTATTTTAATTGTAAACTGTGAATTTTAAAATATTCTTCATATCTGAAACAGAATTAGTTACAATTCTCACAAAACAATTGAAAATCACGTAAAAACAAATGAAACATCAGTGTCTTTATGGTTAGGAAGATGGAACTAGTAAGTTAAGACAAGAAAGAACTATGAAATATAATCATGGACATAGACATAAAAAAGCAAACCAGGAAAAACAGAATGAATTCTTGCTCTATTCTACTTTATTCAAGATAACATTTCATTTCTGGACAGTAAATAGTATCACACAATAAGCCCTGCCATTAAACTAATGATTACGATGTCATGTTTCCTGACTGATACATGTCCCTAAATTCCACTGATATGATTTTAGTATATCTAATGTGTATACTTTAGAAAGTCAAACTCTTGGTTTCACTTTGTTTTGGAAGAAAATAAAGCCCAGTGTAACTGACTCAATCACTAAAATGAAAAGCTTTGAACAGTTTAAAGGTAAAATATATTTCTAAAGATAGTTTAAGCACAATCTACAATGAAGACTCTTAAAATATAGAAAAGGATTTATGAAGAAAGGATACACTGTCAAAACAAAACAAAAGAATCAGACATCCATCTAGAACCTCTCTGTCCAAAAGTAGCCGGAAGTCATCTGTGGCTAAACAATTAAAAGCTGGAGAGCCTGAATTAAGATGTGCTGTAAGTATGTAATACACACAGGATTTTGAAGACTTAGCATTAAAAATAAATAAAATATCTATTAATAATTTAAAAAATATTGATTACATGATATACTGGGCTAAATCAAACATACTGAAATTAATTTCATCTGTGGTTTACTTTTATAATGTGGTTACTAGAAAAATCTAAGTTACATTATCTGGCTCACGTTCTATTTCTACTGAACAGTGCTGATCTTAGAAAGCCTAAGTAAGTTCAGAACGCCAGGAATCCTTATCTCAAAACTAATGACCTCTTAAAGTTGCTTCCTTCAGTTCCATAGATTAATGATTTTATGTATGTATGATATACTAGCACTTTACATACTAACATCCAGTTAAATAGTACCAGGAAAGCTCACATCTTTATGGAATCACATGCAGATCTATACCAAATCTACTGAATGTGACAGGTTAGTTTCAGTCTGCTAAGATATCAAACAAGAATTTGAAATTAACATTTTTTTCAGGTCTTAAAGTCCTGAGTATAAAAAAAACGCCTATGAAAAGACTAACTGTTCTGCAGTCACAATAATAAATAACTACCAGAAGTGGATTTAAAATTAATTGATCAGTGATAATTCAGTGAACTTATCAGTGACAGCTTAAAGTTATGAAAAGTTAGCCAATCAACAGACTCAACCCAAGGAACACACTTCTATGGTTGACATCTCCCTCTTCCTGCCTTGGTAACCAACATAAATCACGCTTAAGACAAATTCATTCCTGTCTCTGTAACTAACTCAACATAAAACAACCTTCCCCCAAAATCCTATAGAAGATCAGCAAATCACTCTGCTCAGTAAGACTGTGCCTAACCGGTACACAACTCTCCCTTACTTAAATAAGACATAAATACAGTTTGGTTTAAAAAATTTTTTTTCCCAGCTTTACTGCCATACAACTGACATGTGACATTGTGTACTTTTGGTTTTTACTTCAGATTTTGAGTGGTGGTTATCAGGCTTTGACACTTAATAAGTTCTTTCCACCTCAATCCCACCTTTTTGTCCCTCAGCTTGCCTGCACATTTTAACATTGCTAATTTAACTTTACTTTTTAGATACTCAGTCTCTTAAGATCACTGAACCTCTTTACCTTGTACTATCCCTGACCTGGGTATTTATAGCAGCTACCCCCAGTTTATTTTCTGAGAAGTAACTTTATTTGCACTGTCTCTGTGGGTAATGGGATCAGTCACAAGAATAAAGATTTGTGGCTGCTAATGTAAGATTTCTGAGACTATAAAACTAAAATGTACAACAACTATGTACAGGAGGAAACGAGTTATCCGACTTAGGTTTTCTCCTGTAGCCATTACAGTCGAAAAATAAACTAACTCTCTGGAAACTTCAGTTCATTCTGGATAAATGTTTCAGTTTTCTCCTAGAAACTTCAAATTGCCCAAATAGACAAAAATAAAGCTTATCCCCAAATTAAAACTAAATCCATAACAAGCAACAAGTATGAACAGTAAGTTACCTGCTAATGTTGCTGCTGCAGCCAATCCTGCTGCAGTATACGGGTCAGTCCCTGGAGGAGCAGCACTAATAATATATGGATTTGGCACAAATGCAGCTGGAGCAAGGCCTGCTGAGAATACACCAGCTGTATTTTAAAGGGGGAGAAATAATAAATAAAAAAATATGTATGATTTTCTTCATCAGGTTAAAAAAAAAAAACATTTCTTCTGAAATCAGGGTTGGTGGGGGAGGAAAGGGTGTATAATGATTCTAATTCTTATTAACTAAGTGACCTTGGGCATGTAATACAACCTGACTCTGGGGTTCTTTGTTTATGAAACTGGTTTATCACCAGTGATTTTTGTTAGAATTAAATATACATGACTGTATAGTACTAGCATATACACACAATAAATGTTTAGAGCTAGAATTGCTATTGTTCAATAGTGGTTTTTCATTCAATCCTTATTAAGCCATACTGTGAGCTAGGGATTCAACACTGAGAGAGACAGATATGATCTACACCCACAAATCACTCCATCTAGTGAGAAAAACAAACAAGTAAGTTGGCAATTAGAATATAGTGTAAGTGCTATATGAGCACAGAAAGTAGGGCTATCCAAGAAGCTTTTGGTAGGATGGAGTGGGGCTGTAGTGTATAAGATAAAACTGGAGTTATAATCAGAATGAAGACTCATGAAGAGTTTCCTGGGTCATGCTAAGTAGTTTGGACTTTATCCTGAAAATAAAACAATGAAGAGTTTTAAGCAGGAGCGTAAACCCACTTCTGAGTCTAATATATGCCAATATAGATTTGGTTAAGGCTAAGAAAGATTTTAAAATATTCATTTGCGGTACTTATTAAAGAAAGAAGAAAACCGCTGGTATTGAGCAGGAATCAGTATGTAGACCTTTTATCATAAGGTACTAAAAAATTACTTTGAAAATGTACTGCGAGAGTTTCCTCTTCTGGAAACTAACTGTGACAAGTACAAGGTAGGGAAATAATTAAAGAGAATGTGTTTAAAGTTAAAGGAGCTCAAAAAGGTTCAAGTTAAAAGATGATGGTGGGGAGATATGGGCATAAAGCAGGTGGACATAAAACAATTTTTTAAAAAGAATTCAAAAGGTACATTTATCTTAAAATCTAGGTCTTAAAATCAAGATTCAGAAACCTAATTCTAATTATATTATAGTGGCTTTCACATTTTGTGACTGTAACCCACAATGTAAAATACATTTCCCTAGTGTCCATATACACACACATGCCACAAACAAAAATCTCAAAAAGATATTTATCCTTATGAGGTTCCAATGCACTCTATTTTCTATTTAATTTTTCTCTTCATTGATTTCTAAATTACTTAATTTTAAGAAATACTGGCCACAAGCTACAATACTGATTTCAAGCCCAGGCATAGCATGGCCATTTGAAAAATCTGCTTTTAGTAAAAAAAAATAAGAATTAAACAGAGGGTTCAACAAAATCCTTGCACTATTTAAAAAATCATTTGCTCCAAGTTGCATTCTTAGCTATGTCCTAGGTCGAAGGTTTCAAGATTTACTTCTGGTTCCTCTACTGTGATTATCTTTATGACAAGAATAAAGATGTATTGATATCCATGTTCTACTCCTATAACTACAAATTGAAAAGTCAGGGCCTAATTTTATATTCTATATTTTTATGATTAAAAAAGATTGCTTTTAAAAAATGAGATACTATTTAAGTATATAACGTGGAGAGCCAAAGTCCTCGTGTAACCTTTACTGGCAGGTGGTTTATAGTCTTCTAAAACTTTTTTTTTCAATTTTAGACATGATTTTAACATAGCTCTCTCCATATTTATATTACAAAGCAGATAAAAAGCAGGAAGGTTTCAAATATTTGAAAAACAAGGAATTAGTGTTACCTAACGGATATATATTGAACCTTCTGCCAAAAAAAATGAAGAAAACTTAGTTTAAGCTCACGATTCACTTAGAAATATTTGCAACAGATTAGACATCAAACCGTATGCTTGTTTGTGTACATATAAATATGTATATGTTTGCATGTATATATACATGTTTTTGAATCTGTGTTTACATATGCACATATGTATAAATGTATACCCTTCTAAATTTTTATATTTATAAACACACACTCATACATTTGATATTACAGGGTATAACGGTACTTTAATATGCTTTTTTCACTTGCCAATTAACCACAGATCCCTTTCTATGTCAACAGATACCTATCTAATTCATTTTGGGGGGGTGGGGGGTGGGGGTGAGGCGGGGGTGCTGCGTGGCTTGTCGATCTTAGTTCCCCAACCAGGGATGGAACCCTAGCCCTTGGCAGTGAAAGCACGAGTCCTAACCACTAGACCGCCAGGGAATTCCCTAGTTCATTTTTTTTTATAGCTTCATAGTTTTGTATCCCACTACATAGAAGAAACATGATTTAACCAGTCTACTACAGATATATATTTAGATGAGTCACAATTTTTGCTATAAATAGTGCTATTATTCTTTAAGTATAATACAGCATCATCATATCCTCATGAAAATTCACGTAAATGGACAAATATATATAATTTCTTGATCCACATTTCCAGATTACCCTCCAGGAAAGTGGTACCAATTTACATTACTACCATAAGTATATGAGAATACCACTTACACTCCCGCTGAAATAGGATATTATCAAACTTTTTAAAAGTTGTCAACATCAGAAGTAAAATAAAGCATTCAAATTTTTTGGTTTTAATCTATAGTTCTTTGGCTATCAAAGAGAAAAAACACATCAAATCTTTTATACCTTTATTTTTTCTCATTAAAATTTTTAATCCATCAGGAATATGACCCAGTTATCTCCAACTTATTCTCCAAAGATATTCTTTTATAATTAGTTTGTAATGTCAAGGTTAAAATTACCCCACAACTGCACCCCAAACATACACACACCCATTTCAGAGTGTTCTTGTTTACTGATCGACTTGTATATTTCTAGGCCAGTGCCACACCATTTTAATCACTGTGGATAATAATTGTTTTGAAATATGGTTGAGTACGTCCACCTCTCATTTTAGTGTTCTATTAATTTTCCGGTTTCACTTTTCTGAGATAAACATCAAAAGCAAACTTTCAAGTTCAAAACAAAAAAAAAATCCTGTTGGGATTCCAATCAATATATTAAATTCACAACTTAATTTAAGGAGAACTGACCTCTTTACAGTAATGAGTTTCCCCCAAAGGGCATGTGTCCCCATTTATTTAAGCCTTCAGAAAAAGTTTACAGTTTTCTTTACATACACCTTGAACTGATTTAGTTACTCCCTACTCCACCCCACATCCTGATTACTATGTGCTATATTTCAGTGTTCATAAGTTTTCTCTTCTGGTTCATTTCCTCCTAGGTGATAGCTAGTTAATTATGAAACCCACCTATGTCTTTTATTTTTTTTACAAGGTTCTGAAATGGTCTGTTTTCACATCATTTTGTTGTTTCAAGACCTCCGATCTTTGACGACTTAAGTCCTTGATCTCTTAATATTCTAAATAAACATTTTAAAGTTCTTTTCAGAACTTTAAAGTTCTCTTATTTCTACATCTTGGGTGTAAATTCTACTATATGTTATATGACTGCCTTCTGACTGCTCTTTCTTGTTTGCACTGTAATTTCTGTTTTAGATACTATCTTATATGAGATTCTCTTACACTTACTCATCCCAATTGCTAACTACACACCATAAGGTGAAGTCTCCAAACCAAGTCTTTATTAGTGACTTGGGGGTCTAACCCTCCAAGCCCAATCCTGGCACTGTGCAGGCCTTCTGCTTATTTATCCCTCTTGCAGCCCGCTACAGGCCTCATAGATGTATTTCCAGTTTACTCCTATGGATCACCTCTCCATTTCCTATCCTACAGAAATTCCCCAGCCAGCAAAACAACCCCACGTTTTCTTTTCCCTCTCTCTCTCCCTCTTTTGAGTGTGGCTCTATATTTTAAAACATAAAATGTATTGTATCTATACCTCTTTCTGGCCCAGTCCATGGGCCAAGTTCTAGCCTGCTACCTATTTTTGTATGAATTAGCTAAGAATAAACATTCTAAAATGGTTGAAAACAATAATTTGTAAAAATGAAAATTATACAAAATTCATATAACAGTGCCCATAGTAAAGTTTTATAGAACACGGTTGTACTCATTTATGTATTGTCTACGACTGCTTTGTGCTATAACAGCAGGGTTGAGTAGCTGTGACTGAAACCATATGGCTTGCAAAATTTAAATATTTACTATCTGGGACTTTATAGAAAAAGTTTGTCAACCCCATTCTAGAATATGCACTGTCTGTTATGGTAGTTATTACCATATATAGCTACTGAGCATTTAAAATGTGACTAGTCTAAACTGAGATCTGCTCAAAGTGGGAAAATGCATACCTGATTTCAAAGACTTTATATGAAGAAGAGAATTTAACATTTCTTATTAGTGTATATTGATTATACTTGAAATATTTTGGATATAATGGATTAAATAAAATATTATTCAAACTAATTTCACTTACTTCTTTTTACTTTTTAAAATATAGCTACTAAATAATTTTAAATTCTGTGTGGCACATATTATATTTCTCTTGGGACAGTGCTGTTCTAAATGAACTATCAGCCATCTAAGAGATGACTGAGCAAACCTGGATAAAAGGACTATGATCAACTCTCTCTCTCTATCTTTCTATTTAACTATGGAACAAAGATGAAAAGATGGGATCAATTTTGCTAAGTTATGCTTTCTTAGAAATTTCCATTTTATTCAGGTTTTCAGATTTATTTGCATAGTTTCCCAGATGGCTTCACAAAGTTGTTCTAAGTTGTGCCAAATCTTTAAAGATCACGTAAGAAAGAATGTAAATACTCCAAGGCATTAAAAAAAGGAACATTTCTAAATTGTTTTTATGAAGTATATTGATATCAAAACCTAACAAAAAAGGCAAAAATGCACACATACAAACTTAAAGACTAACTTCATTATATGTTGAGTTAAAAAAAAATCCTAAATAAAACATCAGCAAATTAAAAGAGCTCATTAAAATAATTATATACAATTCTTCCAAATCCTAAGAACACAGGAATGCTTCAATTATTAGAAAATATCATTCATAAAATTAATTAATACTAATTAAGAGCTTTCATAGATACCAATTTAAAGATATAATGAAAGACAGGAAGGCATTTACAATGATAGCAAAAGATAAAATACCAAAGAACAAACTTATTGAGAAATATGCAAACTTACATGAGAAAAACTTTAAAGCAATCATAAACAACACAGAAGCAGACTTGAACAAAATTAAAGATACACAATGTCCTGGATAAGAATACTTAATGTCATAAAGATGTTGATCTTCCTAAGTTTAAGATTTTAACCTGATCTGGAAGTAAATAAAAGGATTCTAAAGTTCGTATGAAAAAGCAAATAAGAACCAAAAATTTAAAACTCCCAAAAGGAAGAGCAATAATGGGTATCTTAGCCTGCCACATATAAATCATACCACAAAGCGTCAAGAAATAAAAAGTGTTGTACTGGCCCACGAGTAGACAGGAGTCAGTACGTTTCTAACAATGAGTAAGAAGTACTGAAGGACAGGGATACAGAAGGCTGAAGAAAACTGGAAAAAACAGGTCCAGAGTGCATGCTGCTATTAGAAGTCATCTAGAAATGTGTGGTCATCTTTGATTAAAACCAAAAATAAAATTTTGGACCTGGAAAGACTTCTTGGATTGACGTAGAACAATACACAATTAAGGGAACAGAACCAACTTAGTATATCCCACCCACTGCCCCCAAACATACTGATGCTGAGAGTGTTCACAACTTTTCCAACCAGGAAATAAATCAAGGTCAGCCAAAATCAGGTGTAAAAACGGTTCCACGAACATGATAAAATAACATAAATCTATATACACACATTTACCAATGTCATATACCTGGTTTTGGTATTGTACTATAATTATGTTAAGATGTAGTCATTTAGGGAAAACTGGGTGGGGAACCTCTCTGTACTCTCCTTGCAACCTCATGTGAATCAGTAATTATTTTAAAATAACAACAACAACAAAAAACCCAAGACACAAAAACACATACTAATGCCTGAACTCTACCAGTAACACATATGTAATTGTAATAATTCACATCATAGTAAGGACTATAAAGGTCAAAGACTAAATAGCTTAATGAATTAAGGAAGAAAATATTCAAAGAAATTTTCTTGGGATTCCTATTTCCAACCCATTTTAAAAATAAACATTCTAACTTGATATGAACACCCATAACTACACTTGAATTTCCAAGTGTTTGATGCTCTCGACTTCACACTGAGAAAAAAACTTATGTGCTCCGACTTCCCAGGTGGTCCAGTGGTTAGGACTCTGCCTTCCAGTGCCGGGGGTGTGGGTTCAATCCCTGGTCGGGGAGCTAAGATCCCACATGCTTCATGGCCAAAAAAAACCCCAAAACATAAAACAGAAGCAATATTGTAACTAATTCAAGAAATACTTTAAAAATGGTCCACATAAAAAAAAAATCTTTAAAAACAAACTTATGTGCTGACAATTTTTATCAAGTTATAGATTTTTATTTCACCAAGGACACAAATAAAAGCCAAACTGTTCTTCCCTAATCTTTACTCTTGCCATGTAATCTACTACTGTTTTATCTCAATGAGATGTTTCAAAAGTAATGAAATAACACCATTCAATAAATACGAAAGGAACATTCTAAACACTTTAACACAAGATTTTCTAACAGTGTAATCAAAATGGTAACTTATAAAGACTCACCTATATGTGGCTGCTGAGCTGTGGCTAATGCATATTGCTGCTGTTGAGCTGCAGTTAACTGCTGAACTGTCAGTGCATTAGTCCTCTGAAAGAGCTATTAAGAAAAAAATATTTAATACAAAGATTAGTCTCAGAGCATTTCATTTTTGTTTAGAAAGCTAAGAATAGAATATTACAAAAACATATTTGAATCACTTTTTCAACTACAAGGACATTTTATTCAATAAAACACTGAACGTTCAAGAATACCCCTATTATTTATGTCAATGTCTCATAGCACTTCAGGCTATACTAGTACATAGTCAAGAGGAACTTCTTTAAAGGAGTGGCATGCTTTACCTGCTGCTGGGAGTTGTAGTCGAAAAGGCCTACGGTAGCTCCTGAAGAGTCCATTGGTACCTGATTACCAGGATAGTCAAACTGTAAGGAATCCAGACCAACTTGTTCCATGGCATCTAGATTCTGAGTTTCAGGATTTGAAAATTCTTCAACAAGTGGTTTATTAGCTGTAGGATTAGGAAGAGGCCCCAATCCTTCTGGGGGATTAGTATTGGGGCCCAGGCGCTCAACTACTTCAGTTGGAGAGGCTTGACGACTTCCAGGAGTACGACTATGTAAACAAAACAGAAATGAGTAAAAGTAACAAGTATGTCAAAAGGTGAAATGGGAAAGTAGGAAAATCATGAAAAAACAAATGGTTGTAAAACACAGAGGGCAAATTAGGCACCCTAGGTCACTAACCATTCCACTTTATCAATTTTTTTCTAGCTTCTAGCTTATCAATAATCTAGCTTCCTCTTAAGAGCTGACATGGTTTCATTATTTAAATATCATTAGTGACCACTGTCCCCGATTTGAATAGCATAAAGATATAACTCAATTTTACAGATAAGGAAATTTGCTAATACCAAAATTTAAGCTTAGACTACCCAAAACTTTTGTCTCAAATCAGACAAAGTGAATCGTAGGTATGAACAGCAGACTATCAAGTGACAAATATGGGAAGGCTCAAAACCAAAACCCACCTACCATACTCCCATCCTGTCCACCAGCACATAATTTCCCTAACATCTTGCTTAATATTTCAGAAAAAAAAACTGGCCATAAAGAATCATATGGCCTCCATGACTTAAGGGTGTAAAATATACAATACGACAGAAAAGGGCAGTGAACCAAGACAGAAAGCTGACTCCTGATTCTATCTTTAAGTATTATTTTGAGCAAATCATTTCATCTTCCAGGCCTCAGTTTCCTTGCTGAGACTGAAGAGGTGACCTTGTGGTTCCAAATAACAAGAACAAAAAGACTATTTGTGAAAACCTTCTATGAGCGCTCCAAAAACCATCTTTATCATACCAAATTGTTTCAGCTTAAATCATGAGAATAGAAATGTATAACATATTAATCAAAAATTAAGTATGCACATCAATGAAAAATATAATCCTACACACACAAAAAGCAACTTTCCCCACTGACTAGCCTTCTTAATTTTCTGAAGAAATTTATTCACATTGGACTAAATTTTAAGCACTGACTCTTCTCTTTTTATCAACATCCTTCACAGTCTAAACTTTATTTTCACTTTATTGCTTGACATAATTCTCATTTACAGTCTCTTTCCTTCTACAGAAATATTTTATATAAGATCCTTTCCCTCACAAGAAACAAGTCTGTTCTGGAACCATCAGTTCATAGTATATTCAAATATACGTACATTAAATAAATGGCAATAACTATTTTACCTGGCTTTCAACGTCAGTTGTTACAGCTGTGTAACTGACCCCAACCTTCAGGTGCTTCACATTGGGATAAATTTGCTAACTTGTACAGAACGTTTCACAAAGCAATTGCTTAATTACAAGAATTGTTTTCCAGATATTTAGGCAGACTTACATTTTATTTCAAAATTAACCATTGTCCTTGCAACATCAGAAGAAATTTCAAACTCCTTTCCCCTTTATCCGCACCTAATTTTTCATATGAATAATCCCAAGGCTTGTTTTTCATTCAGAATATAGGGGAAGAAAAAAATAAAACTGAAAGGGTCCTCTTTAAAATCAGCCAATTAAAAAAAAGAAAGAAAGCCTGCTATAGTTCATTCCTTTCAGTTCTACTCCAATAATATATATGTTGATGATGTATCAGTTAATGTACATAATAATGTGTTGCCATAATGACCATATGACCACAGCTATTAGTTTGAAATGGTTTTATATTGTTGAAGACAATATTGTATCTGAAACATTTTATAAGCAATTTTAAATACATACCCCAAACTTACATAGAATAAAATTAGAATGCTATTGAATGTAAAGTTCATATTAATATGAAGAAGTATAGCCTCTCATACAAAACAACTCTA
Organism: Leucopleurus acutus; assembly: GCF_964270905.1. Taxonomy (NCBI): domain Eukaryota; kingdom Metazoa; phylum Chordata; class Mammalia; order Artiodactyla; family Delphinidae; genus Leucopleurus; species Leucopleurus acutus. The sequence goes on from NC_139154.1 coordinate 42,447,262, forward strand.
ATAGCAAAAAGTAGAGGATACAATAGAAAAAAGTCATTATGCTATGAGTGGTGCTATTTTCTTGCTATAGTTAATGGTGTATTAACACTTCAATTATAAATGTATACTCTGCAGGTTTATAGTCAACTCAGTTTTAAATGCGTATCCTTGACTAAAACATAGATTAAGTAATAGCAGAAGCGCAAAATCAGAATTAGGTCCTAAAACAAACTGAATAGCATTAATTTCTTGTCAAAAGAGGTTTACTGGTTTTGGATGCTTTTTTGCATTTAGAACAGATAGAAACGGCACTGTTTTTAAGAAGCATTGTTAGTCTGCTTTTGATAATTAAAGGCAATAAATGTAAACATGTACCTACAACTAACTGATATTCCATGGTTCACAAGATCGCAAAGAAACAGCTTATTTTCAGGTATAGGCCCCAAAGCATCTGACTACTGAGGTATAAAGTATAGGAAATCAGTATGAAGAAACAACTCCCTGTATGAAGAAACAACACCCTAATATTTAGATAAATGTGCACTGTCTAATCCAAGTCCAAAGCTTAGAAGAAAAGAAACAATTATTTGTCATAAAGAGACAATAAAAAATCTGGAACTGAACTTAAATTCTGAACTTAAAACTAATTTTGGAAGTCTCTAATATGTTCCCCCCCTTCCTAATTTCAGCAAGATTAAGTATTAGCACAAACTCAGAGTAAAAGGGGGGATAGGAGATACAATACAGGGATAGAAGAAAGAGGAAACTCTACAGAAAGGTGCTCAAGAGCAAACCCAAGAAGAGTTTGCCAAGAAAAATCACAGATTAAACCTAAAATTCACTAAATTTTAGCAGGGAGAAAACAGTTAAAATTTAGACTACCATATTAGCAGAAAGGTAACGGCAGCTTCTAACATTATTCCTTCAATGGAATGCATTTGTTTTAGAGACTTTTAAAGAATTGTTTTCTTAAAAAAATGGCACATAATCATTAACTAATATTCCTTACAAAAAATTTTAAATCTTCCTCCAGATTAATACAATGTACAAAGGGAAATAAAAAAAACCAAAATTGGAAAAATGTCTACATCAGTCACATCACCTAGTAGCAATAATCCCTAAAGAGATATGCTTTTCTTCTCGAGAAAGTTAAAATCTTACTTAAAATCTTTGCAATCGGCATCCATTCCATTTGGCAAACCTCTGCCATTTATTTTAGAATCATCATCATCTCCTTGTTTAAGATCTCTGTTTTGGTCCTCCTCAAATGGAGAAGCCTTGCCTTTTTGATCTCCTTTCTCAGGTCCATCTGTTTCAGCATCTCTAGTGCCCTGAGGAAAAAGAATCTGTTTGATTCTGAATATTTAATAGAACACAAAAAAAGGCACCATGAGGTGACCTAAAACTATACTATAGTGCATGTAAACAATAAAAACATTGAATCTTATTTTAATTTCATAGTCAACTAATTTACAAAAGGCCAAAAAAATTGAGTACAAACCAGTGATTTATAACAGAAGGGCTAAGGCAACCTTAACTATAGCGGTGCTGGAAAAGCAGTAACACCACAAATGAGATAAAACTTCTACTTAATGCATAGATGATTTTGTTTTTTTATTTTCATATCAAGTACTACCATGAATATGCAATTTTAATCTTACAAATTTTGTTTTTTAATTAATATGGGTTTTTTTGGTAACATGGTTAAGATTAGAAATATTCCCAGTGGTTCTACCACTTCATGTATTTCAAGTGGCCAAGACAAGAAAACAAGAGCACCAATAGCTATGAAGTTTCCTTTAGTTCTAGGAAGGGTCAGAAAAAGAAACTGGCTTAAAGACAACCAAATAACCATCAAGCAATTTAAAAACCTTTCTTTACTCAAAATACTTACAAAAGTTCCCTTCCTAAATCGAGAATCCAATTTATCAGCAGGAGAAGAACTTAATACATATTCTACCATGCTCACACCAAGGCCTCCACTTTCTGATCGCGGAGACAATATTGCATTTACTTCACTGTTTCCATGAAAACCCTGTCCAGATCTTCTCTGTACCATAATAGGCTGGGACATTGAATGGTCTGTTTGGAAGAAAGAACACAATTACAAATTTGTACTTTTAAGCTAACAAAATGTATTTACATGAATTTATATACTAAAGTAAGAAAAATCAGCATATTGTTTTATTTTGAATATTACTGTAATCTTTATAAAAAGATCTTCAGTCTGTTGAGACTCACTGGCCTGGGCACATTTCTTGAGAATACAGATTAAGAAAGCCATTTGCGGGCTTCTCTGGTGGCGCAGTGGTTGAGAGTCCGCCTGCCGCTGCAGGGGACGCGTGTTCGTGCCCCGGGCCGGGAAGATCCCACATGCCTCGGAGCGGCTAGGCCCGTGAGCCATAGCAGCTGAGCTTGCGCGTCCGGAGCCTGTGCTCCACAAGGGGAGAGGCCACAACTGTGAGAGGCCCACGTACCGCAAAAAAAAAAAAAAAAAAGAAAAGAAAGCCATTTGCTAAAAAGCAAGTAAAAGCCTATGTGAAGAACAGTCAAACCCAAAGGTCAATGGAGACAGAAACTAATTTGACATCTCCACTGCCTGTAAGCATCTTATTAAAGAGTTCTAAACAATTCAAAACAAAAAACTTTAGAGATAAAACCTGAAATAAAAGTAACTTCTAAACTGGCAGAGGCCCTCCTCAAGCTCACAGTTACGTACTGGACAGATTCAGAACACACGGCTGTATTGCTATAAGCACAAATGACTAAGTTTAGAAAAACCAGTAATATCACAAAATTTTCTATTCTTTTTTTTTTTTTCGTTACGTGGGCTTCTCACTGCTGTGGCCTCTCCCGTTGTGGAGCACAGGCTCCGGACGCGCAGGCCCAATGGCCATGGCTCCCGGTCCCAGCCGCAGAGGATCCTCCCGGACCGGGGCACAAACCCATGTCTCCTGCATTGGCAGGCGGACTCCCAAGCACTGCGCCACCAGGGAAGCCCAGAATTTTCTATTCTTGGTGTATCACTTAAGATTTTTTAAAAAACACCTTCTAGTCTAAAAGTTTTCCATTTATTTTTTTAAAAAAAATTCATCCATATGGTACGAATACATTTTCTACATATTTCTGTGACAAAAAGAAAAAGCAATACTTAAGATCTGAAAGCAAAGAAGATACAAACATAATAAAACATTTGAGTAAGAGTCACATAGATTTGCAGAAAAAATTTTTAAAAAGGAACCAATAAGCCACTATTTATATCTGGCTCATATGTGAACACGTACCATACTAAATATTAGGCATCATCCTTAAAGGGCTGAACTATCATAGAGGTATACTCACTCATCATTTTATTAACTGCAGTAATTTTAAAATGACTGGTACTTTTGTTAAACCATATTAAAACACTTCCATGTCAGTACCTTTATCCATGAGCGATTAGTCATTATATTTTTCATTCAGTCATGCACGGTTTAAATGTTGATTTACTGTCTCTCCTATGGTGGGCACTGTGCTATGTATGGGGAATCCAAGAACAAACAGTCCCTGACTTCAAAAGAGATTATAGGTGTAACAAGAGGCAATCATAAGAGAGTAAAAGCACTTCAATAAAAATAATCCAGGATACTATAGGGAACAGAAAGAAAGGGCATCTATCAATTCTTCCCAGTCTTAGAGTGAATCCCAAAGGAAGTGATATGAAGAGTAGAGAACAAAAAACAGGTGAAAATGGGGGGTGGAAAGAGCATCTCGGTTTGAACATCCTGGTTTCTCTAAGGCCTAAAAGTGCAGGAGAACACAACGTAATTAACAATTACAAGTAACTCAGTTCAGCTGAGAAGGAAATATGTGTATGATAAAATCTCCTGTAGTCATGGAAAGAATCGTAGAATGAAAATTCTTTTAGGACAAGGAATGTGTTATTCGTATTTGTACATGCTTGGCATTCAATAAATGTCTGTTCAGTAAACAAAATAATCCATTCATTTCTATTTTTCTCATTTCTCCTGGTAAAGACTAATACTTATCTTCAAAATTTTATCTGTACAAGTAAAAAAGTTAAGTTGCAAGAGGGAGTGGTACAAGGAATTAACTAAAATTATAAACTTGATGCTAAAAAGATACATCAGGAATATATAAACAGTTGCTTAAATGTTTTATTGCTGGTACTAGTTGTCCTCCAAATATAACATACCAAAGATATTTCCCTATCATCCATCTTGAAAATATCTCTCATTACCATGTTGTGGTCAAGATGTTTTGCTTTGGAATGCTTTAAAAAATTTTGGTTCTGGTAAATAGAGCAATTAACCATTCAACTTTCAAAATAAACCAAACACGCCTATCAACCAAGTTTTCAAGCACATTATTTTAGCAAAGAAAGTGCCTTTTGTGGGAAAATGTAGCCTAGCCCTTATGAGTGCAATCTATATAGGTTAATACAAATCCAGAAAAAGAAATTCCTTGAGGATGGGGATCATACATCTATCTTCGTATTCTCCAAACCTGGCATATTATATTACATATTGTTTGAAACCAAAGAAAATTCCCAGTATTTTAGTCTAACTTAGTAGTTAGCAAAGTTTTCAATCTTTTTCAGTTTTGACTATAAAACAGTATTAATCACTAAAATTTTCCAGCTTTTCCTAACTTAAAAAAAATTATTTTACCCTTAAAAACAATATTTAAGACTATATAGGACTTAAAAATCTTTTTAATAATTTGGAGAATAAAAAAGTACCTGGTAATTTACACCCAAAATATAAGGTTAAGTTGATAATTATCATCCAGAAATTTGTTTTTATACTACTTTGATCATTTTCTATAGCTTTAGTAAGCTGCATTAAACTTAGTTACAAAGAGAAAACTTATTTGTAAAATACATGTTCAAAGTTCCATGTGTATATCTCAAATTTTACTAGTCAGAAACATTTAAAAATATAATCAGTACTATTTTAAGAATATAACTATGCTCTTTAATTTACCAATAAATACTGTCACCCCTTGTGAGTTATACTCCTTACACCCCAGTTCCTTTTCCCTTAAGAGTTTCTTGGACCTATGTCTCTCTTCACTACTTACGGATATCAAAAACATTCAAAGTCTGCTCCCTTTCTGGGAATTCTACCTTACTAAGGGGGTTTACTTCCTTTGTGGGTGTGGCGGATGTTTAATAAAGCTTGACTGAGCTGCAATTAAATAAATCAGTCACTGTCCATTAATACAATTCAAGCTTAAAAATTCCTATGGTTAATGTGTCCTCTATTTTAACTGAAATTCAGAATTTTATAATCAGTTTAACCTCAAATAAAATCTTATTGTGACAAACATTCCTAATCAATAAGTGGACTGTTAGATATGAATTACTTTACATAAGAAAATGTGCATTGTAAGGATATATGAAATCCTCACAGATATTGCAAAGTTTCTCCAAATACTGTCTGGGGGGCAGGGTTAAAAGAAAATTCAAGTATGCAACAAATTCAGAACTCTCACACATACACCAATAACTTACGAGAAGTTCCCCATGCAGTCTCTCTCCATTCATCATCTCCAAGAAATATGCCTTTTTGTCCATCTTTTGTTGAATCATCAGGTTCCCAAAATTTTTTGGTAGGCAAAAGCTATTTGGAATGGAAAAAAATATTGTATTTAAATTTTATTCTAATTACAAAGAGCTAAAACATAGAGGAAAGTAAACTTACCACCAATAGGCACAAGTTAGTTTTCAATGCTAACGAAAATTCAGATGACCTATTTCTTAATTTGTCCAGTTAACAATCACTCCCCACTAGTGCTTAGATACTGGCTCTAATAATTCTAGACCTGAAAAGTCGATTTCAGACTTTTCTACATTTTTCAAATCGTTTTACTGTCACGTGATATTTTTTATAATTTTTTTCAAAAGACTTACTAAATTTCTTAATACAGTAATACAATAAAAATATCTAAACAAATGATTAAAATTTTTCCTTTACTTCCAAGTATTGCCCTTGGATCACCTACTATCCTACAGCTTCAATGATAGAAAATTTTCATTCTTACTTCACAATGCAATGGAGGTGAACTTCACAATTCTTCCTAGGTCCTCAATACTAACAATCTATTGATCCCAAATCAGGAAGCTATGGGATGGCAGAAGAGACACATAGAAAAGACCCTTAAATACTTTTTGAGGTAACAATGTCAAAGCCCTGTGCCCTATCCTATACTGTTAACATACACAAGCATATAAAAATTGTGTTGATATAAGCATTCAATGATAATTCAAAATGTACATTTGGCCAATTCCTAATGAGACTTTAACGTTCATCCAGGTCTCCCCTCTCTACCTTTCCTGACACTCAGAGAAGGCAAACTGAGGATATGTTTGTTTGAAAAGAACAGACTGGTTTCTAAAACATGCATTTGACATTTACATAAGCATTTGTAAGACACCCATCCCTCTCAGCCCATAATTAGGTCCTCATAATCAAACCTGTATATACTTCTATTACTACACTTATCACACTAAATTACCTGTGTTTGCCTCCTTAAGGGCCTGGTGACCTTATCTTCAGAGAGCTCACAAATATAAACTAACCATAATAAAATGAACTTAGGTGAAACCTGAATTGGGTCTGAGAGATAAGACTGTATGTGTGTTGGGGGTTTAAAGTGTGAATGTAAGGTGGGGAGGACACAAGAAATTATGAACAGAGGCACAACTTGAGAAAATGCAGTTTGTAGAATAGGGTGTGAGATGGAGGAACAGATGTGGAAGCTGATGTTGTTAAAGCTATCTAGACAGACTATGAGGAACCTCAAAGACACGCTAAAGAAATATCAATAGTATATTACATTGAAGCAACAGGGACTCAAGAGAGGATGGCAGAAGAGTGACACTGTGTTTCAGAAAACAATTCAAGTTGTAAGTTCTAAGAATAATGGATATTCTAGACTAGAGGCAAAGAAATCGTTAAGGAGAATTACAACAAAGCCAAGACGACAAGAACTGAAACAACTGGCAGAAAGAACTGAGAAAATAAAATGGGTTTCAGAAACATTCAGGAGAGTCAACAGAATATGAATAAAAATAAGGGGAGGTCTGGGACTCCCCTGGTGGTCCAGCAGCTACAGCTCCAAGATCCCAATGCAAGGGGCCTAGGTTCGATCCCTGGTCAGGGAACTAGATCCCACATGCCGCAACTAAGAGTTTGCATGCCGCAACTAAAAAGTCCTGCACACGGCAATGAAGATCCTGCATGCTGCAACTAAGACCCGACACAGCCAAATAAACAAACAAATAAATAAATATTTTTTAAAAATAAGGGGAGGTTGATAAAAAGAATAAAAGTTTAAAATGTGGGTAATGAGGTAAATGATACTACTGACCAAAACAGAAAGAAAAAAACAGGATAAGCAGCTTTAGAGGGAGGAGGGAAAATTCAATTTGGGCATATATCCCGAGGATCTTTTGCTAAACTAAATACTGTTAATTTTACTGCTATTTTAAGAAAGAAAACTTTTTGCATGTTAGGATCTTCCTGAGCTGCAAATGATTTGTATTATAGACATTTTATTTACTTATTTTTATTATTTTCAAAGATTTTATTTACTTATTTTGGCCACGTTGCATGGCTTGAGGGATCCTAGTTCCATGACCAGGGATCTAACTTGTGCCCCTGTAGCGGAAGGGCGGAGCCTTAACCACTGGACCATCAGGGAATTCCCTAAAGTACAGACATTTAAAACAATAACCTGCTCTAATAAAGATCTCGGTAAAATACAACTTCTGTTACTGCGATTTTTAAAAATCTCACTATAAAAGTTTCATGAAAATATTCAAACAAAATGTATATCTGATAATACAGTACTAAAACACTGCACTTGATATATTTAAATAATTGAACATTTATTCATAGTAAAACCCAAGTTAATCCCTTTGAAGTACTGTATAAATAAGCCATTTCAGGCAGAAGGAAATGGCTCCTGAGCAAATAATGCTTTTATCCCATACTTCATAAAGAAAAATGTTTTAATAGCAAAATAAGGATAACAAATAAGAAATCAGAAATGAAGTTATAACAACTTAGTAGAAGCATTTATTACAGACATAGAAGCGGCTGAAACAAACTAATCTTCTGAGATAAAAGAAATAATAGAATCTTTTTGAGGGGCCTATTCCAGTCTTTTGGGATAAGATTCCATGCAGTACAGTAGTAGTTCACAGATCACTGCTTTGACACCCAAACTGTAAAACTGGGGGCGGGGGGGAGTCTATGTCAAGCACTTACCCAGTGTGCTTACTTTCTGCCAGGCACTGGGCTATGAATGTCTCTTCATTTTGCAAACATTTATAAGTTATCACGGACTGGCAAACAATTTAGTAGTTAATAAAATTAACACTTTTCCTAACAAAGGCCCTTATCACCATTCTAGAAACAGCTGTGACAGTATAGACACTGATTTCAAATATTTTTAGAGAAACTACTGGCTTGTGACCAAGAATTAAGTTAAAATGGACTAAATATAGGGGGAGGCAACAATTCAGGATATCCAGGATAGAACAGTTAAAAAAAAAAAGAAAAGATTAAGTGGTACAAAGGTTGGAATAGCAATAAAAGTAGTGTTTTGCCCCTGGAGACTCTTTTACTATAGTAGAAATGGGAGAGCACACAAACAAGGGCTAAGAGATCTTGGAGATCTGTAAAACATATTATCCAATACTGTTTCAAATTAGTTCCCTAATTCACAAAAGCTCTAAACCAAGGTCAAGCAACTCAGTATTTCTTATCAACCTACTCCTCCATCATTCCAACTCAGAAATGATTGGGTGGACATACAAATTCATCCCTCCATTATCCACCAGTTTATTAGTTCTTTCCTTCAAGAAGCACTTATGGCTTGCCCTTTTCCATCTCCGAAGAAATCAGTCAACACGATGGTATACTACCGCAAAATAATTATTAAAATTCCTGCTAGAATTTATACTATGAGGTGCATTTACACTTCAGATTTTTCTAATACAAATTGTTATGTAAGGGCTTCCCTGGTAGTGCAGTGGTTGAGAGTCCGCCTGCCGATGCAGGGGACACGGGTTCGTGCCCCGGTCCAGGAAGATCCCACGTGCCGCGGAGCGGCTAGGCCCGTGAGCCGTGGCCGCTGGGCCTGTGCGTCCGGAGCCTGTGCTCCGCAACGGGAGAGGCTACAACAGTGAGAGGCCCACGTACCGCAAAAAAAAAAAAAAATTGTTATGTAAAATCACCAAGTCAACCAAATTAATATAATTCTAAGAATTAAAAGAACTTGAAGGCTCTATGTCTACATTATAGTGTTCATATAACATCCAAACTGGGACACTTCTGAGAAAGGGAGTGCTATTAACAATTATGCCACGAAAACACGTATCTGGACAGTCTGGGCAAATTAGGATGTAAGGTGACTCTATTTACAATGGAAGTTCATAAAAGATAGGCAGGCATAGATGCGAATAACCAAGTGTGTAGAACAACAGCCACAAGAGAACTCCAGAATGGTGCTTTTCCAGACTTTAATCTTTTCCGTTGATGAAAGATATCAATACTTAATGTTTTCAAATCATACAACTTCCCCAAATCTTCTACATTCCCAATATCCCTTAATATCAGCAGCAAATATTATTAGATGTCATCACTCCCAATGGGAAGCAGTACTGTAAACAGTCAAGGCACTCAAGAGTTCAAACTGCTGTTCAAGCACTGTTACTTGGTATTGGGCCAGTTAAATAACTGTTCTGAGCCTCAGTTTCTTCATCTGTAAAGTAAGGATAATAATAAAGCTACTGTTATAGAGTTTTCTATGAGGCAATAATGAAATAATATAAGTAAACTACTTAGAACAGCATCTAGCACATGGCAAAGATACATATTACGTATCTTCACTACGAAAAGTATGAATCCTTTAAGATTCTAAAACATGAGTAACATGCTGGCCAGCAACATTTAATTGGCTGATTATTTTAAATGATTATAAGAGTATTCATTACAAAAGTCTTGTCTATAGCTGTTTGCCTTCTTTTTAAATTTGAGTATCCTGGGGGATCATGAAACTACACTACTTACATCAATAAAAAAGTTGCCTAATAAAGTCACATTTTGCGTAAGGAAACAGAATCAGAAGTTAAACTATCCAAGATTACATGTAAGATTACATATATAGCTAGTAAGTGGCAGCATTAGGAGCTGAAACCATAACTGTTTAATTCTAAAGCCCATTTTCTTTACACTTAACTACCACAGAAGATGGTTCTTTCCAATCATAGTCTAACTCATCAATATTTCTAAAAATATTCAGTTATTAGGCCATGACTAGCCATAATGAAAAAAATAAAACAGTTCAAGATGTTATCAGGATATTCAGACTATATAATGTGGGAATTCATTAGAGTGGATAAAGTTTATGATAGAATGTCTAATATAGGGATTTATAGACATTGGCGATAATCAGCTATTTAAAACAGCTGATTTCCATTCCAGTTATCCCTAACAGCTCAGATCAGAGCTAGAGCATTTGGGAGGTATATGTGACTCATACAAAAAGCTATTCTTATTACTACCTTCAAAGAAGTCAGTCTTTCTCACTAGTGCTATAGCACTAGTGATAGATCTGAGAGAAATACATAGCACTAATGACAGATCTGAGAGAAAACAGAAGTCTCCTTACTCTTCTCTCCAGTACATTTTCCACTTCACCATACTACCTGGGATCTTAGTACATAAATTTTCTCTAATGTTTTCTTTAAATAGTACTGTGTCAGAAAAGAAAGGAGGGAGCTTTATCATACTAAGCTATGAAAATACTCCCCCAAAACACATTAACTCAGTGATTTAAATTCTGGGTTCCCTAAAGAATTTCAGGCAGGAGCCTCTTTTTCCATACACACACACACACACACACACACAAAGTTCCTGTTTAATTTTTATATATAAAAATAAAGGAATGTGTCTCTGCAGTATAGTTTTAAAACACCACACTAATGAAGCTGAGTTCAACCGCCTATGGGTTAGCTTTGTTCTTTTTAAGCCATGTGACATAACACAAACTGTTAGGCCTTTTGACAAAAATGTGCTACGGAAAAAATTGGAAAGGATGAGTTTACAAATGGATGAATACAAATCTGTTCCTACTCTGGATGAACAACTAGAAGAAACCGCCCTTCTGATGATGAGTCAGTAAAAGCTATCATGATCTACATAACCCAGTACATTTGAAAATAACCCTGTATGTAATACAGTGCTTTGTACATTATAGATTTACAGCAACTTAAGACATAATAAGTAAAGCTTTATCTTTAAAGAAAAAGTCAAGATAGGGCAATATATAAGAAAAGGATGTCGCATTAAAAAAAATAAACAAGCAATTTTAGAAAACTCAAGAGCCAGAAACTCAAGGCTGCTTTTAGGTTATTAAAATGAATGAATTCTGGGATAAAACAAAAAACCTCACCTGTCAGGAAAGGAGGAGAAGACTGGTGAGAGAGAGACAGGCAAAGAAGGAAATCCCAGAAGGTTCCCTGCTGCCTGCGAGATGAGGAAAGATAGAAAGGCTTGTGGGAGAGAGAACCCAGAGACAGAAATCTCAACAGGTTTCTTAGCTATCTCTTAGAGGTAACAGAATTAGTTGGTAAACTGTTAAGAAAAAAATTTAATTAGTGAATAACAGCTTATTTAAAAATACATTTTTAATAGATGAAGGTCACAGAAGCACTGACCTGCTGCTACCTGCCAAAAAACCAGACAGCCTAACCCTAGCCATTTTTACTCTGCATATCTGACATTCCCATTAAGAAAAGCCTAGATTTAAGCTTGGATCATTTAACATGCTATTAAAACCAGCCTCTCTTCTCCAAAAACCTCAAATACCCCTCCCTCCACCCCCCAAATACCTAAACTCTCTCAACTACTGTTTCTGATCATGACATTTTTTTTTTAAACTGCCAACATGCCTTTGGGTTTATCAAGTACTACTTAAAAAGGGAGGGGAAAAAAAAGAGCCAATTTGTAAATACATACACAGTGTAGATCTGCAAAGTAAAGCGTCGTGGGGTCTAAACAGAATCAAGGTAAGGGTGTGACTTTATCTGGTCTTTAAGAAAATCAAGTTCAAGTTTGTCACAGACTAGGCTGAAGCACTGTTCAAACCTGCTTTTAAGATATGTTATTCTGCTTTCTAAAGACCAAAGAAAACAAGTAACAGGGAAAAAAAACAAAAGCCCTTTTCAACTGCTTCTCTTTATTCACCCATAGTGTAAATAATGCCTAAGCCGCCACTGCACCGCAGTGAAGCTACAAGGTTCTTTTTTAACTAAAAAATTATTCCCTCTCTCAAATTTTCTTAGGGCCCAGAGTTTTACCTTAAGCGCTGGACTAACAAGTTTACTTTGGCAATACTTATGCTTAAGCACCTTAACTCACCCTTAAATCAGTCCTCTGAAAATGACAAACTCTTTGGAAAACGCTGTTCTGAAGAAGGGGAGGGTTAGCTAGCTGCAGGGTGCCCTCTTGTGGCCCAGAAGAGTGACTGGACTCTTTTTCTGCATCTGAAGAGCACAGCATTGGATGGAGTGAGTCTCATGAAGGTCTACCAAAGTAAAATAATCTCCAGGAGCAAGCGGTTAATTACACATCTTAGGTCTGTTCACGGTTATTTTCTATTATCAAAGTCCACACTATGTTAGTACTACAGAACATGACAAAACAAAATGTGACCGCAAGGTTTTCATAATCAATTAAAGTTTTCTAAATATTCATTAGGTATATGGAAAACTAAGTAGTTTTGATGTCTTAAATTATGTAATGGTGAGGTTAAATGGGATGCCCCAATGAAAATCACAGATTAACAGGACTGATAAAAGCCAAAATTTTAGAGTGCCCACTGTGCCCTAGTCATTCAAAGCTAACAATCTACAGAGGAGACTACTATCAAACAAATAAACTGTAACCAGTAATATAATAAAAGTATGTACAAAGATCCATGAGAAGTCAGATGAAGAAGTAATTAATTTTACTGCAGATATCAATGGGACAATAAAGAGTCTTTTTCAGTAGAGTCCTGCAGAGGATTAGAAGTTTATTAAGCAAACAATGAACAAGGAGAAATTTTTGTAAGAAAGAACAGTGAACAATTAAGTGTGGCTAAAGCAAACATAGCATACATATATAAAACAGCAGGACAAAGATCAAGGAAGGCTCTTTTCTGATCAAAGTAATTATGGTCCATTACCAAAATAGAAGACATTATCAGGTCAATCAAATCAACTAGACACAAATAACCTCACTAAAATTACCGCTAAAAGTTAAAAAAAAAAAGCTGAAAATCCCACAACCACAGATTTTAAAAGCCCACATCATTTGGAAGATATAACCACTATTTTCAAGGAGATTTATGGTTAAAAAACAAGTCTCAATGGCTTAAATAATCAAAGTGAGGTATACATTCTTAGTATTCGTAAATATTTACCTCTCCCATTCCCCGAGATTCTAATGCAAGAGCTTGAAAATCATGATTCATTTCATCCACAGATCAAACCTGTTAAATAACAAAAAGAAACATTAGTAGAAAGAAAAATTTGAACAACAGACTGCATCAACTATTTTTATATTACACTGCTGCTATTACTGATGTTACAGCATGAGCTGAGATGGACAAGAATCCATTTCTCTATAAAGACAGGTTTTCCTAAATAGAGCACCACAGCAATCTACACTAAAATTTGTGGGAAACCTGGGGTCAACGGTTCCTGGATTATTCTGTGTGCCAAAAGAAACCCCTACTAGTTTCCTGCGCAAAAGAAAAGAAGTGAGCTCACGTACTAAAATACAGTTACCTTTTTTTTTTTTGGCCATGCTGCGCCGCACGCGGGATCTTAGTTCCCGGACTAGGGATTGGATGCCTGCCCCCTGCCGTGGAAGCGTGGAGTCTTAACCACTGGACCTCCAGGGAAATCCCCAGTTATCTTCTTTTAAAAAAAAAATGTTGTAATTCCTATTACAAAATTATTACTTTGCACTACTTCTTCAAGATTTCTCAAAATTTCTCAGAATTTCATTATTTGTGGGTCTTATAACAATGATAAAAAAAATTTTTAAAGTGGGGATCCAGTTCTACCTCAAAGCAACATATAATCTGCTGTGAGAGTAATTATAATATTCAGAGGTTTCCTTAAGAATAATTCCTTTCCCTACAATAATCAAAACAGCATGGAAATGGCACAAACACATACATCAATGGAACAGAAGAGAGCCCAGAAATAAACCCATGCACTTACGGTCAATTAATCTATATAACAAAGGAGGCAAGAGTATACATGGAAAGAAGACAGTCTCTTCAGCAAGTGGTGCTGGGAAAACTGGACAGCTACATGTATTATAAAACAATGAGATTAGAACATTATCTCATGCCATATTAAAAAAAAAAAGCTCAAAATGGATTAAAGACCTAAATGTAAGACTTGAAATCATAAAACTCTTGGAAGAGAACAGAAGTAGAACACTTCTGACATAAATCGCAGCAATATTTTTTGGATCTGTCTCCTAAGACAAAGTAAAAGCAAAAATAAACAAACGGGACCTAATTAAACTTAAAAGCTTTTGCATAGCAAAAGAAATCATCAATAAACTGAAAAGACAACCAACAGAATGGGAAAAAATAATTGCAAATGATATGACTAACAAGGGGTTAATATCCAAAATAAACAGCCAATACAACTCAATTAAAAAAAAAAAACCCACTCCCAGCCAAAAAAAACACACACCCCAATCAAAAAATGGGCAGAAGACCAGAATAGACATTTTTCCAGAGAAGAAATACAGATGTCTAACAGGCACATGAAAAGATGCTCAACATCACTAATTATTAGAAAAATACAAATCAAAACAACAGAGATATCACCTCACAACTATCAGAATGGCTGTCATCAAAAAAATCTACAAATAATACAGGACTTCCATGGTGGTGCAGTGGTTGGGAATCTGCCTGCCAATGCAGGAGACAAGGGTTCGATCCCTGGTCTAGGAAGATTCCCAAATGCTGCAGAGCAACTAAGCCCGTGCGCCACAGCTCCTTAGCCTGCACTCTAGAGTCTGCGAGCCATAACTACCGAAGCCCGCGTGCCTAGAGCCTGTGCTCCGCAACGGCGGAGCTCTAGGCGGAGCTCTAGGCTCTAGGCAAAGAGAAGCCACCGCAATGAGAAGCCTGCCAACGCAACAAAGAGTAGCTCCCGCTTGACGCAACTAGAGAAAGCCAGCGCGCAGCAACGAAGACCCAACGTCGCAATCAATTAATAAAAACAAGGGCCAGAAATTCCCCTAAACTTGATGAAAGCAAAATCTACGGATTCAAGATGCTCAGTGAGGGGCTTCCCTGGTGGCGCAGTGGTTGAGAGTCCACCTGCCGATGCAGGGGACACGGGTTCGTGCCCCGGTCCGGGAAGATCCCACATGCCGCGGAGCGGCTAGGCCCATGAGCCATGGCCGCTGAGCCTGCGCGTCCGGAGCCTGTGCTCTGCAACGGGAGAGGCCGGAACAGTGAGAGGCCCGCGTACCGCAAAAAAAAGATGCTCAGCGAACCCCAGGCAAGATAAACAGGAAAAACAAAAACGAGACCCCACATCCACGCACATCATAATAAAAGTGCTGAAAATCAAAGAGAAAATCCTGAGAGCAGCGAGAGGAAAAACATTACAAAAAGGGGAAAAATGATGAGTGACCACTGACTTCGCACTAGAAACAATGGGGACCAGAATAAAAAGGACAGACTTTAGAGGGCTGAAAGAAGAAAAACGCTAACCTAGAATTTTTATCTGATGGAAATCTCCTTCAAGAATAAAGGCTAAAAGACATTTTTAGATAAAAGGAAAATAAAATTTGTTAAAACAGACTTCCACCTCAGAAAATCCCTTAAAAAAATTCTTAGGCTAAAGGAAAAGGGTACCAGATGGAAACTCAAATCAGGAAGGAATTAAGAGCACCAGAAATGCTAAGTATGTGCATAAGTACAAAGGACTAGTTTTTCCTCTCAATTTCTTCAAAACACATAAGCCCATGTAAAGCAAAAATTTTATTATGAGTTTGATAACATATGTAGATGAACCAATTTACATGTACGACCAATACCTACTATAAAAAATATCTCTAGCCATACCATCATGACACCTAGTGATTTAAAACAAAACTCCGTTTGAGATCAAAATACTCGTTTATCACACAACATTATACAGTTGGCCCTCTATATCCATGAGTTCCACATTTGCAGGTTTCACCAATCAGGGATCAAAAGTATTAAAAAAAAAAATTCCAGAAAGTTCCAAAAAGCAGGGAATTAAATTCCCTGAGGGCTGGTAATTATTTATCAATACATAGCACTGACATTGTATTTACAACTATTTACAAAGCATTTACATTGTGTTAGGTATTATAAGTAATCTAGAAATGATTTAAAGTATACCCTAGTATGCACACAGGTTATATGCAAATGCTACACCATTTTATACAAGGAACGTGAACATCCTCAGATTTTGGTATTGGGCTGGGGAGGCACCTGGAACCAATACCCTGCAGATACTGAGGAACAACTGTACATCCTTAAATACATATATAGTTTGGAGGGGCCCCCAATTATCTGATTAAGTAAAGGAATCTTAGTCCAAATGTGTCCTACACTTCTCAGTCACGCAATCAGAGTTCTACATCTCACATGACACAATTCATTCTAATGTCTAGTATGGTCTGCTCAAACCATCTTTGATTTCCCTTGTTTCTTTAAAATTTCCTAAATTTGGGCAGCGTCCATTTTATTTTTCTATTTAAATAATTCCTAGGGGCTCCATATTGCCCTAGACTCGATGCCCTTTATATTCTTTTTCTTAAGATGATTTACATTTGTGATTTCACTTTCTTTAAACCTTACATTTTATAGACCTTGTATTTTCTAGATTTCCCATCCCATTACAGCCTCAACTTCTTCCAAGCATCAGCTGCTTCCCAAACCTAATGGCCAATCCTTTGAAAGCTTTGAGACACTGCTGACATGTTATCAGGAATCATGTATTGATATTTTCAATCACCTAAAGAGGTGTTCTAATTTCTTAAGAATGCTTCAAATGTAAATCCTACCAACTTGACAATGCAGCCATACAATTTTGAGTTCATAATTCAATTTATGAACACACACTAAATGATATTAAGCCCTGAAATCTGGGCTCAACATACAAAGATCACACCAATTACAGTCATTAAAAAAAAAAATCTCCCATGTGACATCTTATTTACCCGTATCCTCTGAGGACAGACTGTCCTTATTAAGAATTATTCCACTAGGGCCAAAAACATAAGATTCTTATTATTTAGGATGGAAATAGTTCTAAAATGGATTCATTATTCTGCAATCCTGAAGAAAGAATAATGGACAAATTTTATATCTAAGATAATGTGGTAGAGTACAAAGAGTATGTGATTTTAATTCAGAATATAAGAGTTCGAGTTTTAACTTTTGCCCGTTGTCCAACCTCTAAATCTTACTTATCTGTTGTGAAGATCAAACTAGATAATGTATCCAAAAGTGTTTTGTGAGCAATTAATAAAAAGTGCTAAACAAATAACTAGTTACTATTAAGATCATTACATACTACTCGAGAAAGAACTGATACTTCCTGAGACTCTTGGGGTGCTCAATGTTTTGTGTTTCTTGTATGCTTCTGTTAGTATTTCAGCCTCCTGCCTTGTCAGGTTAAATATCACTTGACTTGAACATACAGTATCCCTTCTGACCTTTCTAATTAGGTTGCTTTTAATTTGTAGTAATCTGTAGCCTCAGATGAGTGTGGTAGACTTTAAGAGTAAACAAGCTCTAAGAAGGAAACTACCTCCAACAAACACAAAAACACATTCTAAAGTTACAATCCTTTCTTAGGAAAGCAATTTGGCATCATATATACAGGTTCGTACATCTTGAGCCCATCTCCCTAACTTTGAAAATCAATCCTAAAAAGAAAACCTAAATACAAAAAAGTTTTATGTACAAAGATGTTTGTAGCAGTGTTGCTTGCAGATCCTGAAATTATAAGCTGCATAACTGCCTCACAATATTTAAGTGATATAACACATCTATAAAGTATAGTGTAGCTATTAAAAATATAATTTTTAGTTTATTACAATAAATCTGTATAATCTATGAATGAAAGAAAGGAGATTTTTATTAGGAAAAAAGTAGACTTAAGAAATCTTCTCAGGCAGTGTCTTATTTAGTTAAACATGCACTTACCATGTGATCAAGCTATGTGCATCCAAGGCATTTACCTAAGAGAAATGAAGACTATGCCCACATAAAGTCCTGTACCTATTTAGAGCATCTTTATAATGGAAATGACAGAAACGCCTCTACACAGATGACTGGATAAACACACTGTTATGCCATACGATGGTGTACTGCTCATTGATAAAAAGGAGCGAACAGTGCCACAACAGGGATGAATCTTCAAATGTGGAATAAAAACCTTCACACAAAAGAATGCGTATTGTGTGATTCCAAAATGAATCAGTAGTATCAAAAAGCAAATCAGTGGTTGCTTGGGGTTGGGAAGCAGAGAGAGGATTACCTGAAAAGAAGTACTTCTGTATATTAATTCTGGGGTTGTTACATTAGTGTATAGATTGATTGGTATTGGTGAACCATATACTTTTTAGTGTATGTAAATTAGACCTCGATAAAGTTGATGTTTTAAAAGATGACTGTATAACATGAACTGAAATTATGATAAAACTAAAGAGATCAAAACAATATGGTATTGGTACAAAGAGAGACAAAGAGAGGGACAGAACAATAAATTCGAGAAACCGAAAAAAAAAAAAGAAATCTTCTCAGGAATAAAAGCATCAGAGCTTTACCAAAGCCCCTTCTTTGCTTACTTCTACATTTTCATCCGTGGTCCAAACAGATAATAAGGTAAAGAAACTCTGGATAAATGCGAGAGGTAGATTCTTAGCTATATGGATCCACATACTTTTGTGGTGAATCATGCCCTAGTGCAGGGGTCAACAAACTTATTCTGTAAAGAGCCAGACAGTATACATTTTAGACTTTACAGGCCATATGGTCCCTCAACTTCTCAACTGTGCATCTGTAGCACAAAAGCAGCCATAGACAATAAGAAAATGAGTGAGCATGAATGTGTCCTAATAAAACTTTATTTATGAACAGTGAAGTCTGAATTCCATATTTTTTCATGTGTCACAAAATATTATTTTTCTTTTAATTTTTTCCCCCAACCATTAAAAATTCTAAAAGTCAATTCTAGAGAGCAGTTCAAACAAAAACAGTTGGTGGGCCAGATCTGGCCTGTAGGCCAAGTTTGCTGACCTCTGCTCTCGTGCATTTACTCTCGACTGTTCCACAAAAAATCAAATGCAGATAATTCACTCTCAAACTCGAGCAGACCCAAAGTTAAGCATCAGGGCTTTGCTTTCAACCTTTTCATTTATACTCTCACCATGTACATTTTTTATTTTAATAATGAACAGGAATTTCATATTACGTTTAATGGAGGTTCTTTTATTATTTTCTTTCAATGACCAGGGTGGGTTATGGCGAAAAGACTTTAAAAACAAGATAGGGGCTTCCCTCGTGGCACAGTGGTTGAGAGTCCGCCTGCTGATGCAGGGGACACGGGTTCGTGCCCCGGTCCGGGAAGATCCCACATCCCACGGAGCGGCTAGGCCCATGAGCCATGGCCGCTGAGCCTGCGCATCCGGAGCCTGTGCTCCGCAACGGGAGAGGCCGCAACAGAGGCCCGCGTACCACACACACACAAAAAAAGACAAAACAAAACTCACAAAGCAAGACTCTAGCTCAGCTTTTCAGTTTAAGGTGTTATTTATTTCAACTATGAGAACGCAAATGGAGGAGAAAGTAGGCAAAACAATGAGATACAAAGAAATAAACACTTTCGATTCCTCTGCAATGACCTTCATATTAACCATAATGAAACTGCAGGGGTGGGGGTCACACATATGCCACTAAGGACTCTTAAAATTTTTGCGCTGGTGTCACCTGATGGCAAGGGAAAAGAATCTGGACATAATTTAACAACTTTCCCCTGCGTGGTTAGACCTAAGGAAGAAAGAGAACAATCTCTTCTTTCAGCAAGCAATGGAGTATCTAGCTATCAGTTATATAATACTGACCTGACTAGTTCCCTTGAAGAAAATGTATCCCAGAATTATAGTATATACTATACTGCTTGGGGGTGTAAAGTCTGTCTTCATTGTTTTTTTTTTTAGTCTGCATTATTAAGCCATGAAGTTTTCCAATATTATTTCCTTAAACAATTAGAATTTGCTAATATAGAAAATACATAATAGAAACTTTTCTATGGACAAGACCATGTGTAATCTTCAGGTAAATTTAAATTAAAAAGTTAATAGTTTTTGGGGCTTCCCTGGTGGCGCAGTGGTTGAGAGTCCGCCTGCTGATGCAGGGGACATGGGTTCGTGCACCAGTCCGGGAATATCCCACATGCCGCGGAGCGGTTGGGCCCGTGAGCCATGGCCACTGAGCCTGCGCGTCCGCAACGGGAGAGGCCACAACAGTGAGAGGCCCGCGTACCGCAAACAAACAAACAAACAAACAAAAGTTAATAGTTTTTGAGGTTATGATGTTTCCTAGCAAAAGAAGAGTGTCTTATTAAGTTCTAAAATTTAACAGTATTAGTTAATTTTTCTGTAGACAACATTACTAATTATGTGAGAAAAACAGATCAAGTACTTCGAATAACAACTTGGTTAAGTTTTGTGGGTTTTCATATTTACTAATGTGTAAGCCAAAAGGTTTACAAATAGTTGGTGTAATGAACCAAGAATATGCGTTATTTTCTTAGGTAACATCTGATCCAATTCCTTACCATATGCCTACCATAAAAAATAGGTTGGGGGGCAAAAACCATTTAAAGCTACAATAAATGGTATTAAAGCACCAGCATATAACACCAATTACATTTTTATAGTTTTATAATTAGTTCTATTTTAAAGCCATAGTAGTAATTAAACTCTGGAGTTAAAGGGGCTAGGAACTGTGTCTTAGCCACCAAAATGCTCAATATATACTGAATGAAAAAAATCATTCTATATTTTATGAAATGTAAATTCAGATCATGAAATCATCTAATATCTGGATAGTGACTGTTTATAAATGCCTTCATATATATGAATACACAATGCTCATTTTATAGAGACATAAACAAGACTTTTCCTCAGACTTTTTGTACAACTGAAAACATTTACCAAACATAAAATGAGTGCAACTTCCCATTGGCGCTACTTCTCCAAACTGGTCCTCTAATACCTAGAGGCTGCTGCTACCTCATGCATCCATTACAAAAACAACAAAATTACATGAAAACTGGGACTTCCCTGGTGGTCCACTGGGTAAGACTCCATGCTCCCAATGCAGGGGGCCTGGGTTCAATCCTTGGTCCAGGAACTAGATCCCTCAAGCGTGCCACAACTGAAGAGTCTGCATGCTGCAACTAAGAAGCCTGTACGTCCCAGCTAAAAGATCCCACATGCAGCAACAAAGACCTGGCGCACCCTAATAAATATTTTTTTAAAAATTACATGAAAACTTAATTGATTCACATAAGTCAATACACACAAAGAGTAACTTAAGCTGCTTATAAAATATTCTTAGTAGTCATACTCTTTGGACTGTTTTTAGTGAACATAATCATTGAGCATTAGTGGTATCCATTGAAAACAGGTACTAAAGTCCTTAAGAATACCTTAGTCTCTTCAGCATAGTAAATCACTTACGCAAATTTTCCAACAAAATTCATTTGTTTAGCAATACCTTTTCTTATCCATATGACAAAGGTAAACGTAAATCCAGGTGTAAGTATTTCTGGCAGACCATTAGCCTTCACAGACTTAATATTAGAAGTCTCTAGGAACCACCATCAACACCTAGTAATCTGTTATTTATCTGGGGGTACAAATTGAATCACACACTTTTCTAGTGGTGTTGGACAAGTCACTCAGGTGGTAACTAAGCCAGGAACCATAAATATTTTTTTGATATTTGCTACTCATTTGTCCATGTACTTCATGGGGGAATTACATACTTGTTTTACCAGCATTAAGAACAGTACTGTATAACTGACTTGACTATATTAAGGAAAAGTCAAATTTTACATTTTGAATAAAACTTGGCCAAAAAAATGTGTTATCAATATACAGACTCCCAGAAACCAGAAATCTTCAAAGACTCTAGCTCAAATCTTCTAACTAAGATTAGAAATTAAGATTGTTTCAGCACCGGCATTAAGACATTAAATAAAAGTTAACCAAATATTTATGTGCAAGAATACTTTAGCTCTTTGAGATCAATCTCAGATACCATATTTCTCAAGGAGATTAAATAGGGTAAATATATACTTACTTAATGCAAATATAAGACAAGGTATTTTTTTTTCCTTAGAATTCTCTCAAAGGCGAATCACCATATATTTGAGTCCTTACAAAGTCTCTTGTATTACAAGGCATTCTCTCAATTGGTTTAGTTTAAGAAATAAAATACTGCTTATGGAAATTCTTTTTTTTCTTTGAAAAACAAAATACTGTTTAGAGAAGATCTACACATTAAAACAACCTCAATCAATGCTAGTTTTTCATGCTTTTACATATCACCTGAGAGAAGTAGGTCAAATAACTTAGATGGAAATGAAGATTATTATTAGATAATGCAAAGTGGCTCTAATGAGTCCAAGATACATGTGAAATGTCCAAGATATATCATGAAGTGAGTCCCCCAAAAGCAGTATTTCTAAATTAATGTTCTTATATGTAATTTAATATGCCATCACCCTAAAAATGGAACAAGCAGACATTATATGCCTCATAACATAATGTAATACAAAACAGTACCACCAATGAAGAATTACTGCCTAAAAAAACCCCCCAGTAAACATCAATCTAATAATAAAGCTGCTAGATCTAAATACTGATTTATCAGAAATATGAGAGAGAGAGAGAGCAAAGTCAATAGATAACACAAGGAAGCAATCGCCCAATCTAGAATACGGAAAAAAGAAAAAATTCACCTCTTTTCACTATCAATGAAATTTTTAAAAGAGGAGGAGAGGGAGGACTATTATATACACTAAAAGACTTAAAAGTCAAATACATTGTATAAACCTTGCTTGACTCCTGATTCTAACAAACCAACTATAAAAAAACTTTTTAGAAAATCAGGGAATTCTAGATATAGAATGGGTATTAGATGATATTAAGGAATTTTGTTAGCTGTGATAATAGCAAGAAGATTGCATTTTTTAATAAGTTCTCATCAGTAAGAGAATTTATGCTTAAACTGGCTACTGTCTGGGATTTGCTTTGAAATATTCAAAAAAGTAAAATATGGGTATAAAGATTTCACACACTGTTGAATATGGATGATAGATCTCCAAGGGTGTACTGTACTATTCTACTTGTGCTTGAAAATTTCCATAAGTTTAACAAAATAACAATATGACAAGCAGCCATGTGAAGCAGGTGGTATTTAAGCCGGGCCCTGAAGGATAGGTACAATTTGGACACTCCCCCACCACACACACGCGCACACACACACACTTTTAAACAAAACATTTATAAACTGCAGCTTGTAAAGTGGGTTACTCTCCAGAAAGTTAACTGACTTATGGTCCAAGCTGTTGTTTAAACCTAACATCACTTATTATTTCAACCATATTTTTGACAAGTAGTATATGAAATTTAAAAAAACAAAACAAAACTGATTTCCAAATGAGCATAAACCTCCTTGCACTAATTTCTATCAGACACCATCCCCCAAAGAGAACAAGAGAATGTACTGAGCACTTGATTTTATGCCAGAGATGATACTAGGAACATTATATTTAATTCTCATTACAATTCAGCAAAGTAGGTATTGTATACCTACTTTACAAATAAGGAAATTGTGGTCAATTTCCCTACCGTAATAGACAAAGCTACTAAAATGGCAGAGGATTCAACACCATCAAGACTTCAAAGGCTCCATGCTCTTTTCTATACCAACCAAGCATAAACCATCACTCTGTTCCCCAACCTTCCTTTTGCTAAACTATTCCAGTCCCCTGGACAGCTCTTTGCCATTTATCTCTTCATGCGCAGATCCTACAAATCCCTTAAAGTTTGGCTCAAATGCCACTTTCTCCATTAAAACCTCCCCCAAGTCATCTTTTTCTCAATTCTCATGGCATTTAATTTGTATTTTTCAATGTATTAATATCATCTTATCCATTAGACTTTAAAACTTCTCTCAATCAGAATTATGATAGAAAAAACATGAACCACAATTTTGCACTTTCTGGTTATGCCAGTGTTCTGTGAAATGTTAACAGTCATGAGGAAGGAGACCAAAAGAAGGATACTAAATACTGTAATAGGGAGAGAGGGAAAATGATAATATTATCAACTATACACCCATTAAAAAGCATGAAATGGATACATTTACGCATACCTGGAAAAAATTCTAGGATACTAAGTGAAAAGGCAAGGTGAAAACAGTGTTTCTATCATTCCACTTTTGTAAAACAGAAAACAATCAGAAAGAGTGACACAACCATTAACAGTGGTCACATCAGGAAAAGGGTATGCATGATTTTTATTTTACATTTTATAGTTCTATACTCTGAATATTTGCCATTTGTTACTTATATTTTTAAAATATTTAAAATATATACATGTTAAAAATCACTATAAACAAGTTAACTTGGAAATCAATAGTCTTATATGGTAGAACTCAAATATACATACACCTATACATAAGAGAGGTTATCATGACTTATCAACAAACATAACAGAAAAACATCTTTTCAATAAATTAAGCATCACTTAAAAATATTCTCTGGAATTCCCTGGCGGTCCAGTGGTTAGGACTCAGTGCTCTCACTGCCATGGGCCCAGGTTCAATCCCACCCCTTATCTGTAAACTTTTAAGGGTTTTTAAGATGATATAAAGGAATTTACACATATACCCAATACCTACTATAGTAACTATCTCTAGCAACACCTTCATGAGACTTTGAGTTTAAAAAAAATCAACATCCAATTTGTAGATCTAAATATTCTATCATCACCTGATTTAAAGGAATTACACTGCGGTCAGCACTTAGTTTTTTAAAATCTAAGTTAGTTCTACCTTACTCTTTGATATATTTCTGCAAAGTGTTTAAAAAAAACAATGGAGCCAACCAAATCATACATTTAAACACAATATATTTGACAGTATGCTATAACAAACATGATTTACGTATTTCTAGCTTTCAAAGTATTTCATAGTATTGTTCTTTGTAAGTATTCTTTGACAAAAAGTTAGGAGAGAAGAGGTGAACTGGTTTAAAAACAATTTACCATTACTCCCTACCACTCAAGACTATCACTGACCCGAATTCAGAAAATCCCAATGGAAGCCAAAATACTCCAGTTTCACACAGCAATGTGAATACATAAAATTAATCACTAGAGGAAGCTAACTCCAAGTCTGGTGCCCTGAAGGTTAATTATCCGGGGTAAAATACACCACATTAAAATCTGAGATGGATCAAAGATGTGCCCTTCTCAGTACACATAGTGAGGATCTGTAAATTGATCCTCAGGAAACTAAACGTGCTAACATTTTGGAAACACTTCATGTACTCCTCAGGGATATTAGCACCTCAATTTTAAGGTCACTGGTTCTCAAATCCTCACAGTACATCAGAATCTAGACAGAAGGTTTGAAAACTACTAACACTAAGATCCCACCTATCTAAGACTTATTTGAATTAGTCTGGGCAGGGAGAAAGGCACAGATTTTTATTAGCATTTTTAAGCTCTCCAGGCAATGCTTCCCTGTGCAGATAGGATTGAAAGCCTTACATACACCATACCACCTACACCTAAGGGATATATTCACAAGCACCCTAATGGTTTTCCAATTAAAAAATTTTGTGTCATTCATCATGGTGTAACAGAAACAGAAACCAGAACCAAAAGATCTAGAATATGGTACCATGTTTGCCTCTAACTAGCTGAATGAACTCAGACCACTTGAACTCTCTGGTTCTGTTTCCCCATTTACAGATGAGAATAACAATGCTTCCTCATAAGGTTATTGTGAAGACTAAAATAGATAATATGTGAAATTGTAATATAAGTCCTTTCTAGAATATTAACTCATCATAATGAGTGAACATATTTTTTTCTGTTTAAGACTCAATATATAATCCTTTGACACAGTAATTTCTCTTCTGGTAATTTAACTTACATAAACAATAACATAAAAGGATGAACTGAATAATGGTATTTGCTGCAGCACTGCCTGCAGTGGTTCAAAAACAGAAAATGAACAACCTAAACTCGACAAAAATGCGTCAGCAAAATAAAAAGCCATACACTAAGTATTACAAGTTATTAAAGTTATATGTACTAATACAATAAAATATCCATGATATTAAATAAAAACACCAAGTTGCCTAAGGTGTGTAACCTGATCCCAGTTTTGTTTAACAAAAGAGGGGCAATGTATATATTTGTGTGGAGTATGAAAAAAATAAACATCTAACTTTGGTAGGAGAGGGGGTACTGTTGGTTTTATCTTTTTATATTTCTGTGTTGTAAGGCTTGTTGATATTAGCAAATGAAAGTTTTTTTAAAAAAGATCCTATATTAATACAGTTTAAACACATTATAATTTAGAAGCTTTATCACAGTCAATAGAGTACAAGCAATCTTGTGCTATTTTCAGTTCAGTTTAGTACTAGGCTGAATGCCCAACTACAGAAGGCTTGTCTAGAATGGCTACCTAGTAATTTTCAATTGTTACACAGTATCAATAGAATCAGTATGGCACCAAGGAGAAATAACTGAAGAAATGTTAATTAGGTTGTAACAGAGGACTAAAGGAAATCATTTGAGTTCATGGTCTGAGACAACTGGAAAAAATAAAAACCACTTTAAGCAGCAGACTTTAGTGCAGTTTTTAAAAGATTTTTTCTTCCGACAAAAATTTTCCAAAGTGTGTTCCTTAATCACCAATGCACAGTGTTCTTTAAAATAAGAGGTTTCTCGTCCAATACATTTAAGATATGCTGCTCCCCAGCACCCACTTGTTCTTTTGCAAGCTGAGTACATGGTCATTCTGGAATTCATTCTCTGTGATAACAGCATAGTAAAGGCTCTGAGAAGTCCCACAATTAAAACTGTTTAACTGGGAATTTCCTGGCAGTCCAGTGGTTATGACTCTGCGCTTACACTGCTGAAGGCCTGGGTTCCATCCCTGGTTGAGGAACTAAGATCCTACAAGCAGCACAGTGCGACATGCATGCATGCATGCATAAATAAATCTGCTTAACTTTAACCCAGTATTATTGTAACTTTCTGTAAGCATGTTAACACAAAGCTGATTATTTTGAGAAGCAGCTATTTCTAGTCATTTCCAAGAAAAAAATGAATGAGTTATCTATTTCAACTTTCTTGAACTTTTGTCTAGGAAAAGTCATAACCTATGATGGTTAAAAGGTTTTAAAATGTTTAGTTCATGATAGGCATAATAGTCTAAGAAAAATATTAGCTGTACAAATCTTTGAATTAAACAAATATGAGGAAATTTTTTAGGTGATGAATATGAATTGTGATTTTTTAAAAAGTTCCTCAAATATTCAAGAACAAGCCTTGAATTGGTGATCTGTTTCCCAATGACTTTAAAGTGATATGACCAAACCAATTTCCTAAAGACATAAAAGTTTAAAAAAAAAAAAATTCTAAGTTGTTGCTTAGAAAACAACCAAAAACCAAACACCTAGACTGCAGTGTCTGAAAAGAGAAAACAAATCTATGTCAGTTTCAGGGAGTACTAAGTTATATGCCATAAAAAGTGTCTGTGGTAGAAATAGTCTTGAGTATAATCTAAATGAAATTTACTCTATATTCATTTAAATAAAAATTTTTGGAAGAAGGCACACCAAGTAACTCATAGGAAATGTACACAATAAAACAAAAACTAATCTTAGGAAAATAACTAAGCAAATACTAAATTACAAAAACAGTAAGAACTTTAACTTCTGAAAGACACAAAGATGGGGGGTGACACAGCACATTACAAAAAATTTTCATTATCCAATTCCTTGGAGACATCCTTATTTCTAACACTAAGCTTTAAAAGAAATTTCTTATATGGGGTATTATAGAGAACACAGAGTTCACATAGAAACAGAGAACACATAGAAAATATGCTCAACAACTCTCTTCACAGATGCAAGGTTTCAGAATCTCATTTTTTTAGAGTCAATCCCTGAAGGAAAGTCATGTGTCTAACTCCTCTAACACAATCCAGGGAAAGCGATTCACAGTAATTATGTTAAGGGTTGCTGGAAAATATAGTCTGAATCTTCCCAAGATGTAATCTTGGATCTCCAAAGTCTTCTTCAGAATTATTCAAATTAAAAAAGGCCCTGGATTTCCCTGGTGGCGCAGTGGTTAAGAATCCGCCTACCAATGCAGAGGACACGGGTTTGATCCCTGGTCTGGGAAGATCCCACATGCCGCGAAGCAACTAAGCCGGTGCACCAAAACTACTGAGCCCACGTGCCACAACTACTGAAGTCCTCGTGCCGAGAGCCCGTGCTCCTCAACAAGAGAAGCCACGACAGTGAGAAGCCCACACACCGCAATGAAGAGTAGCCCCTGCTCACAGCAACTAGAGAAAGCCGGTGCACAGCAACGAAGACCCAACGCAACCAAATAAATAAATACATTAAAAAAAAAAAAGGCCCTTTAATCTAGTGTGCTGCTACCTGTATCTCCAATCAAATCTTTTCAATTCTCCTCCTCACCTCCACTTTAAGCTCTGCCATTCTCCCCATCTGGGTCACTACACATACTAAACCCTCTGGCTAAATGCTACTACTTCACCCATCTCTTGACTAAATTAACTTTTCTAAGTCTTTTTATAGTCAACTTTACCTCTTCTGGAAAGCTTTTCCTGACCCCCTGCAGTGTCTAGGTGAGTCCAGAGCACTTTTGCAACACCACCTCCAGTGGCACTTAGTGTACTGCACTGTGTAAACATGAGTTTAATCATCTTCCTCTCCACTGTAAACATAAGCTTATAGTTACAGTAAAACTATAAGAACAGGGATCACTGTACCACTAACATCTAAGGACAATCTGGCACATGATAGGCCTGCAAACCTCAAAAAATGAATGCAAGTTTCTGGTAGTCTAGCTTGATGAAATGATACAACTTAGAATACCCAGAGTAACAAATGGGCTGAAAGTCAGGTAATACTCCATAAGTATCTTCTCAACCAGACTTACCATAAAAATTAACAATTTATCTTTGGCAAGATCCTTGAATACTCCTATTCTTGCCAGTGTAGGAGCCAAATAATTTAGAGATTAAATGAAGGCACCTTTGGATGAAAAGCAATCAATTATATTTCAACTGCAAGGTGGTCTAAGAAAACATCTGTAGGCAAAACCTGGAGCTATCACCTTCTCTAAACTCCAAATCTTAATTCTGTTTGTGTTAAATTGGTTTCAAATGACTCAGGTTTTGCCACATAAAGTACAACGTTTTGCATTAAATCATGCTAAAAGTGCTAATACTACATGGATGTTAAATAAATGACCTGGTCACCAAAATGGAAGACACAAGTAGCTCCTTCCTGTATACAATTCTTTGTTGGTATGTAACAAAGTCATACCATAGTCCATATTTTTCTCTACCAACAATGTGCCTCATTTGACTGCTTAGCAAAAGACCTGTACTTAGAGTCAGCCTGCCTCTGCCATTTATTTACCTTTTTTTAACGTGAGAATGAATAAAACCATCTTATACATTAGTGAAGACTATCTCCTGCTGATCTCTTTCAGAAACAGTGCCTAAAATCAGAGATTACCACCTTGAGATCTAGAACTTGCTACTCTTGACATAAAATGTCCAGTAAAACTGAAACCACAAAGATTTCTCTAAAACTAGTCTCTCTACAAACTTTTTTTCTGGGGGACTAAAGGAAAAAAAGAAAAAAGTTAAACCCCCCCCCCAAACTATTTTTTATGTATTCTGGCGGTTTTATTTTCCTAGGCAGGTATCGAATACGTGGTTTTGTAATGTCACTTTACAGTCAATTTCACCAAATCCCTTCCAGGAAGCAGATTTTTGGAGATTTTTATGGCCCAAATATACATATCACCCTAGGGAGGTGAAAATGGCTGCCTTCTTTTGCTGTACCATTTGCAGTCAAAGTATTCTGACACCCTAACTACCCCTTCTCCCTTCACACTTCTTCCCCCTTTTTGTATTTGGTAGCTACAGTGAAATTCTGGAATATATATATAAGGTGTACACAATCTAGATGTTTTCTAGTACTCTATAATCTTTTCTCGCTCCATAAGAGAATAAGAAGTGAAAATCTGTGATATGTAAACTGAAAATGGATGGGATTACAGAAGCTATATTTGCAGAGGTGGTATATACTAAAGAAACT
The DNA here is from genome assembly GCF_964270905.1 of Leucopleurus acutus. Lineage (NCBI taxonomy): Eukaryota > Metazoa > Chordata > Mammalia > Artiodactyla > Delphinidae > Leucopleurus > Leucopleurus acutus. Next base: position 42,477,776 of record NC_139154.1, read on the forward strand.
ATCTTTTTGCCAACATGCTTGAATAACCATCCCTTTTAACTTCTTTTTTTTGAATTTTTGAATTTTATTTATTTATTTATACAGCAGGTTCTTATCCCTTTTTAATTCTTTAATGCACTTTAGAAAAATGAGTCAGGCAAGGGCCAAATACAACTTTTCATTTTAAGAAAAATCAATGAGGGACTTCCCTGGTGGTGCAGTGGTTAAGAATCCGCCTGCCAATGCAAGGGACACGGGTTCGATCCCTGGTCTGGGAAGATCCCACATGCCGTGGAGCAACTAAGGCCCTGCGCCACAATTACTGAGCCTGCGCTCTAAAGCCCGTGTGCCACAACTACGTGCCTAGAGCCCGTGCTCCGCAACAAGAGAAGCCACTGCAATGAGAAGCATGTGCACCACAACGAAGAGTAGCCCCCACTCGCTGCAACTAGAGAAAGCCTGTGCACAGCAACGAAGACCCAATGCAGCCAAAAATAAATAAATAAATACGATAAAATAAAATAAATTTAAAAAGTCAATGAAACAAAACCTTCTGCAATTTCAATAAGAATTAAAATGACCCTCTGTGGGAATTCCCTGGCAGTCCAGTGGTTAGGACTGAGCGCTTTCACTGCTGTGGGCCGGGATTCAATCCCTGGTTGGGGAACTAAGACCCCGCACACCTCGCGGCATGGCCAAAAAAAAAAAGACACTTTGGAAGCTGACACTTGTGTTCAATTAGGCAAGCTTTAATTTCTCATTTATAAATAAGCTGGATCTTTTGAGTTACTGAAAGGAAAAGTCACTAGGGAAAAAATATTACTAAGCTTATGTCTCTAAGCATACTGCTACATGAAAATCTGAGAAGAAAAAGCATATGCCATGCACCTACCTATACAATAATTCTATACAATGTATCACTGGAAAAGCATGAAAATAATATTTCTCTGTAAATTCACTTTTCCACTGCAAAAGCAACTTAAAAAATGTCTTCTATCTATATTGCTAAATATAAAAATCACTATTTAAACGTTAGCTTCTAAATGATAGTGTTTGAAGAAACCTTTTTCCCACCACATCAGAATTCAGGAGTGAGAGACATTAGGAGTTAGGCTGATGGTAATCTAAATAGCTCCTTTATTACTGAAAAGCTACACTGGAAAGCATAATCTAAACCTAGAGGAAGAGGGCTTCCTAACACCACACCCCACAATTATCCTAACGCAGTCACAGGTAGCACCGGACAACCATGGTTCTCCTCCAGAAAGGGACAGTGTCTATCCCTGGTGGCCTCCAGAAAAAGCAAAGTGCTTTCTGCAGGGGGCAGGCTCCCAAAGAGAAAGAGGAAAGGGGCTGAGCGTACTTGATCAGTTCCTTCTTACAAACTCATCAAAGGGAAGAGTGAGAAGGTGGGACAATAGGAGCAAGTCAGACTATTTCTATGCTTTCTTAAGAACAGCAAAAAATCTAATATGTCACAAACCAATTTACACTATTATAAGTACAATTATTATCTTAATCACACCTGTCAGTAAAAATGGCCTTAAACTGTGAATGCAAGCTAGACGAAGCCATATGTGGTACAAACATTCAGATATCTAAAATATGTATCCACAAGTCTTAAAAACATGAGAAAATACGGAATATTTTCCTATCTTAGAAACGCAACGAATTCAAAGGTTGTTAAATTAGAAACTACAAAGAACTTGAGTCCAGGAGACAGAACCAACCTCCACTTAAAATTATGAAGATCCTATCAGTATCTATAAAAAGGGGACCATCTGGTCACTGAGAAGATTGGTTTTGGATGTCACACCTGGCCCAAATCTCTGATAATTACTTCTGTAAATAGGATAAGTACCTGCACAAGAAAATAAATTATCTTTCAACACCAGAAATGTTTATAGACAAGTATGGAAGGTTTAAGAAACAAAATCCTCATATTCGTATCTGTGTTAAGACTGCATTATTTGGTTTACATACTTGTAATGCCTAAGAAAAACTGGCCTATTTAAAGTGACAACCTTGTAACACCAACTTTAATACGGCAGTAATTAACTTACTTTTAAAAAAGCTGAAATCTTACTAATATCAAAACATCAAAGAACTTTAGACTCAAATTAAGAAAACCATGTGTTAAAATTAAACAGTTTAAACTGTTTGAAGATGTTTAAGCTTGTTAATCGCAAATCTGACTCGAAGATAAGAGACCTGTGCAAATAACAAAAATGAACTTTACAAAAAACTGAACTTTAGAAGTGAGAGCGTGGCATGGACATATATACACTACCAAATGTGAAATAGCTAGCTAGTGGGAAGCAGCCGCATAGCACAGGGAGATCAGCTCGGTGCTTTGTGACCACCTAGAGGGGAGGGATAGGGAGGGTGGGAGGGAGACGCAAGAGGGAGGAGATATGGCGATATATGTATATGTGTATGTATAGCTGATTCACTTTGTTATACAGCAGAAAGTAACACAACATTGTAAAGCAATTATACTCCAATAAAGATGTTAAAAAAAAAACACCAGGATTCTGAAATATAACTTTAATTTTTTAAAAAATACAGCTTACTTCATACAAAAACCGCCCTCAAGGACACCGAAAGACAATTCTAAAATAACTGAATTTCACCAAAAATTGGACTTTTAAAGACATTCTTGAAATAAGGGAAATGCCAGCAACTATTTAGGACTGTGCAGATAAAGCAAATCATTTTTTAAAAGGATATTAAAAAACTAAGAACAGAAACGTATCCAATTAAAACTATTTATCTTTGTGTTTTTAACCGGATTCCTAGCCAGAAATCCTTAAATCATCCTCCAATGCTCCAGGTCACATGGTGAAGAGTCACCTATTAAACATGAATCCAAGCAGTAAACAAGCTTTTAAAATCCTTAGGTAACACCCTTTATTAAAATTTTCTTGGTATACAATACCTTTACAAGTATTACATTTCTCTCAAGCATTTAAAAGCCTTTATCTAATAAAGCTTTCCTCAAAAAACTTCACCCCAAAAAATCTGTCACCAGTTTTCTTAAGTTAAAATCTCACAAAGTACTAAAATCCAGATTTTAACACGACTGTCTTATTACACCTAATACGTCCGCAATTCCCATCCTACCCAAATGTTTAAATATGTGTTACAATGAAAAACTAAGAAAAATCGGGTTTCCCCTAGCTATGTTCTCAGAAGTAACAGTAACTTTTACACGCGTGTTTGGGCATACAACTTTTAACAATTTGTCTTCCCCAAATTTGGCCCAGTTCAGATACAAAACGACTGCTAAAATGTTTTAAGTCCCTAATCTCTTCTTTGGTTTTAATGTACACATTTCCCTAAGTATCGAAATCTGTTCCGATAACAAAAACACAACATTCCTAACACACCGAACCCAAGTCGCCTTTTCTTTCAAACCCACACCTGTCTACCGGAAGCTTTTCCTGCACACACTCGGGCCCTCGAGAATTCCCACACTTGTTTTCATAAGCCCACGCCTTCCTCTTCGCCCACTTCCAACTCGCACGCTTCTCGGGATCCACCCGGCCTCTCCCCCCCATTCCCGGCCCAAGGGCTGGGCGAGCGGGCGGACAGCTCGGTCTCTAACCCCGAGCGCGCCGAAACCAAAGGAAGAGCCGGGTGGGCCACCCAGCGCCGCGAGGCTGAGGCGCGGCGAGGAAAGGAAGCGGGAAAGCCGAGAGCACCCCCCGCCGGGCCCACACCCCCTTCCGGCACCCCTCCCCCGGCATTGTGCGAGCGGGCCCAAGGCCGCAGCCGTCCCGGGCACCCCGCAGGCCCCATCCACCCTCCCTCCGGCAGGCGGCCCCCGCCAAGGCCGCCACACAAAGCCCGGGGAGCCAACCCCACGGCGCCAGAGCACGGGGAGAGGGTGCAAGCGCGACTGACTTACGGGGCTGCTGCGGCCGCGCTGCCTCAGCCGGGGACACCGACCGTTGGGCACACGGCGGCGTCGCTCTTGGCCGTCCTCCCCTCCTCCGCCTCCGGTGGTGGCAATATCTTCTTTCTCCACCTACCTCCCTCCCCCCCACCCCACCTCCTCCTTCTCCTCCCCCTCCTCCTCCGAACCACCGAAGTACCGAGGGTGAGACACAGAGACTCACAACAACATGGCTGCCACCGCCGCCTCCCCTCCCCTCCCCCCAGGCCACCGGGCGCGCGCAAGGCACTCCGGGAAATAAGGGAGGGGAGCACTCACCGAGGTGCCGCTCCTCTCAGTGGCTTCCGACGCTTCTCCCGCGCTCCGGGCGCCGGCCGGCGGGAGTTCTGCGCGTGCGCACGCCTTCTGCGCTCGCGCGTTTCAGCCTTCCCTCCCGCGTGTGCTCCCCCGCCCTCACCTTTCGGGCTAGCTGCCGGTTCTGCGCTCGGCTGGGGCGCCAGGCGGGAGTTCTCGCCGGGCTCGGGAGCGCGCTTCGGGGTCTGGAGGCGCAGGCGTGGTGTTTCCGAAGTCAGCTTACGTCTCTGTCTTCCCGCGTGGGGCCTAGTCTTCAGAACTCGCTTACCCTCGGCTTCCTGCCCCGTAGCTCATTGTTCTCCCCCAGCTGCCTGTGCGGGTATCAGCGCCCCCGACCTCGGTGTACTCCTCGCACTTCGCTTTCGTGGTGCTGGCACCCACAAGAGCCGGACAGTAATCCAGGCCTTTAGGTTTCACCCTTACCCACTCCCCGAAGCAAGACGGTGGAGACACAACTTGGGTGGAAGAGTGAACCCTTTAAGTGGACTGTCATTCTCCTAGTTTTTACTGCATGGGCAGGTGGAGCCGGCTCAGCAGATTACTGCCCCCCTTCCCCCCCCCCCCCCCCCCGTGCTTGGCCCGGTAAACACAAAGGAAACTCAGGTGGTTCTCCTACGCCCAAGTGTGTTCTGTTCAATGCTAATAGATGTCCCTGTAAAAAAATGTCCTATAATCAAGTAAGCATAGGAGACACTGGGATGTAAATATTTTGCCTGCTTTCTCCTTTCCCGCCGTTGAGCTGATAACAGCAAAAGAGTTTATGTACAGTTGCTTAGTCTGGGTAAAAAGAGGTGAACCCATCAGAGGCCCCCCCTGAGAATTCGGAACTGGGACTAAGAGACCCTAATCTCTCCCTAAGAAGTCTCTTAAACCTGGGATCTCTGGGCTGATTGGTCCTACCGTGTGGATAGGAAACCCATGGAGACGAGTGGAGTTGAGAGAGAAGAGGGGAGTTCTGACGTTTCTCTTTCCCTTTGCTCCTGGACCTTGTTGGCGGCCTCTCGGGTTCTGAAACAAATGCCTCGATTCAGATAATGAAATCTGCTTTTTTGCTTCAGCTAGATAAAGAGAGTTTCTGTCACAACCAAGAGTTCTAACTAAAAGCCATGCGTATACCATAGTTATTATTTATTTAGTGCTTATAGTATGCAAGCACTATAGCTTTTTCGTTGTCCCATTTAATATACTCATAAGCAGGGTGCTTCACTAGCATGTGACCTGTGCAGTCCCACAAAGCCTCAAGCTTTAGAAAGAAGCGTTCCTCAATTTGTTTAATGCTTCGTTGTTGCCATCTAGAAAGTCTTAGTTTTTGGAAAAGAGAGGGCCCTCGTTTTCATTTTGTACTGGGCTCCACAAATTATATACAGCCCGTCCTGTCTATGAGGTATTATTGCTGTTTAACAAAAGGCTTCTTTACTACCAGACTGCTTAGCACCCTTAAAATCAAAATATGCTTTGCAAATATCCAAGTGAGGGACATGGTATGCAACATTTCCCAGACAAATTTGACTGTATAAGACTTTTTTCCATGGTAAATCTGTTAGAGGTTTTGTGCTCTGCAGAACACAGATCAAAGCCCAGCCCTTTAGTGATTTGACTGCCTATCTCCAGCTCCTGATTCCCTGTGCATGGTGAGCAGTTTCTTGCTTCTGTGCCTTCAGTATGCTTTGCAATCTGGCCTTGCTCATTAAGCACCTTATGATTATAATTGGCTTCTCTTGTAGATTTACCTGCAAGGAAAGAACAAGTGCCTCAGCTACTATAAATATCAGGTGTGCTTGATATTTAAGGTGGACATTGTAAATGTCATTGACATTGAGGCCTGACAGCCACTTTAATCACCTGGGAGCTCATTAGAAATGCAGAATCTCGGCCCCACTCCAGACTTAATGAATCAAATCTGCACTTTAACAAGATTCCCAGGCAGTTTCTCTACACAATAATGTTTAGGAAGCATTGGTGATCCAATCACAATAATTCCATCTCACTTAATAGGAACTGTTTCTGGAATGGGTGGGTTATCCATTTTGAGCCAGTGAGACACGAAGATGCCAACTCAGAGCATCTGGGAAGGGGGGAGCAGGATCCAGTCTCTCTCTCCTTCTGGATGTGAAAAAGACAGCAAGAAAGCATGTTGTCTTAGTTCCTGCTGTCAGGCATCTTATGACTACAAGGGAACCTAGACTGTGGCCAAGTAACCTACCCAGATTATTCATTCTCCCCTTCTTGAGTAACAAACAGGTCCAGTGGATATTCCCATGGGACAGAGGAGGCATAAGATGGAATGAGTGCCCTAGACCTTCCAGCAACACAAATTGCATCTTAGGAATGTGTCTATACAGCCTGTTGAGACAAGTGGTTCTCAACCAGAGTTGCATATCAGGATCACCCGGGCAACATTTTAAAGATATCAATTTCCAGGCCCCATCCCAGAGATTTTTATTTAATGGGTGTGGGCGGAAGTCTGGACACTGATGTTTTTAAAAAGCTCCTCAGGGCTTCCCTGGTGGCGCAGTGGTTGAGAGTCCACCTGCCGATGCAGGGGACACGGGTTCATGCCCCGGTCCGGGAAGATCCCACATGCCACGGAGCGGCTAGGCCTGTGAGCCATGCCCACTGGGCCTGTGCGTCCGGAGCCTGTGCTCCACAACGGGAGAGGCCACAGCAGTGAGAGGCCCGCGTACCGCAAAAAAAAAAAAAAAAAAAAAAAAAAAAAAAAAAAAAAAAGCAGCTCCTCAGTGGTTATACTGTGTAGCCATTGAGAACCACCAGCTTAGATAGATCACATCTTACAGCATAATGCCATTTCAGTATTCCCTTTGCAAATGCCCCCTTTCCACTGGGACAGCTCAAGGAACTTCTTGTAAACTCCTTTTATAACTTTGTCTTTTTTTTTTTTTTTTTTTTTGGCGTTACTTCGGCCTCTCACTGTTGTGGCCTCTCCCGTTGTGGAGCGCAGACTCCGGACGCGCAGGTTCAGCAGCCATGGCTCACAGGCCCAGCCGCTTGGCAGCATCTTCCTGGACCGGGGCACGAACCCGTGTCCCCTGCATCGGCAGGTGGACTCTCAACCACTGCACCACCAGGGAAGCCCTAACTTTGTCATTTTTATGAAAATAATTAAAAACTTTATAAAAGCTTCAAGAAATAAAAGCTCATATCATCCCAATTTTAATATCACAGAAATACCACAAATATCCACAGTTGGTGAACACCATTATTAAATAGATAAATACAGATAGAAGGATGGATAGGGAGCTACATAGATAGAGTGTAACAGGAATAGGCTCAATTCGCACAGGCTGTTTTTAAAGTACAGCGTTGAATTTAGTCTTACTTGAATTTAACAAAAGAAGTAAATGAAGGAAATACTCAGATGCATGTTTCTTCACTGCAAGAGAAATTGACTTGTAAAGGGTTTCTCAAAGGTTAAACACAATTATAAAAATCACTAATGGGACAGAGTAACTTTTTCAAACTAAATGCTTCAATATTGGTCAGTACTGAGTTCCCTGCTATGAAAGATAGATCTGCACACTTTCACTTCCTTCTACCTCCTTCCTGTACTTCCTAATTTTTTGCTCATATTATTTTTCACTTTGTCAGGGTTTATAACATTTGCATTCTATTTTAATCCATCATTTCCATATTGATTTGTCTTAATTTCAGTATTTAAATGTATGTTTATTTTTTTAATTGAAGTATAGTTAATTTACAGTATTGTGTTATTTCTGGTGTACAGCAGATTCAGTTATATATATATATACACATTCTTTTCAGATTCTTTTCCATTATAGTATATTTAAAGATACTGAATATAGTTCCCTGTGCTATGCAGTAGAATCTTGTTGTTTATCTATTTTATATATAGTAGCACATATCTGCTAATTCCAAACTCCTAATTTATCCCTCCCCCACATATTTGTTTCCCCTTTGGTAACCCGTAAGTTTGTTTTCTATATCTGTGAGTCTATTTCTGTTTTGTAAATAAGTTCATTTGTATCTTTTTTTAGATTCCACATATAAGTGATATCATATGATATTTGTCTTTGACTTCACTTAGTATGGTAATCTCTAGGTCTATCCATGTTGCTGCAAATGGCATTATTTTATTCTTTTTCATGTTGAGTAATATTCCATTATATATATGTACCACATCTTCTTTATCCATTCCTCTGTTGATGGACATTTAGGTTGCTTCCATGTCCTGGCTATTGTAAATAGTGCTGCTATGAACATTGCAGTGCATATATCTTTTAGAATTAGAGTTTTCTCCAGATATATGCCCAGGAGTGGGATTGCTGGATCATATGGTAACTCTATTCTTAGTTTTTTGAGGAACCTCCATACTCTTCTCCATAGTGGCTGCCCCAGTTTACATTCCCAGCAACAGTGTAGGTGGGTTCCCTTTTCTCCACACCCTCTCCAGTTAAATGTATTTATTGTTCATTGCTTCTTCATTTCTGTCTTCATTTTGATTTGGTTATATGCATTTCGTCATGCATCAGCCTCTACCTGGGTTGCAAACCACCCCCAACTGTCGTTTCCTACATCCCAATTCTGTGGGTTAGTCAGCTGGGCTGCATTCAGTTGGGGGTTTCAGCTGGTCTCTCCTGGGTTCACCTATGCAACTGCAGTCAGCTGGTGGCTTGGTAGGGAGCCTTGGCTCCGGTCAGGTGGTCAGCCAAGGCCCTTTGTAGCGCCTCCAGCAAGCTTGCTCAGGCCTGTTCACATGGTGGTAGAGTGGGAGACTGGAAGATGCAATGTCCCCTGAGGCCTAGGTTCGGACCTCATACAGTGTCCCATCCATTACAAGTCACTGGCCAAAGCAAATCATAAGGCCAGCATGGATTTGACAGAGGAAGACAGACTTTATCTTTTTTTTTTTTTTTTTTTTTTTTTGCGGTACGCGGGCCTCTCACTGCCGTGGCCTCTCCCGTTGCGGAGCACAGGCTGCGGACGCGCAGGCTCAGCAGCCATGGCTCACGGGCCCAGCCGCTCCGCGGCATGTGGGATCTTCCCGGACCGGGGCACGAACCTGTGTCCCCCGCATCGGCAGGCAGACTCTCAACCACTGCGCCACCAGGGAAGCCCCCAGACTTTATCTTTTGATGACAGAAACTTCAAAGTATTTGTGTCCATTTGCAATCTTTCATGATAGCTTCATATTCCCTAAGTTATTTCATGCTTGAAAATGCCTTTCTGTTTTAATTAAACTCAAGCAACAGCTATTCTTGGGTCTTGCTGTTTTTCCCCTCAGGACTTTGTGAACATTGCTTTTAGGGAAAAGACTTATGGAAAACCCGAGGCTGATTTGACTTTAACCTATTTTAAGAATTTTTTCTCTACTTTTGAACTTCAGTGTCTTAACCACAATATGTCTCACTGTCAGTCTCTAACAGATTTGCCTGGTATTAAAATATAACCTTGATATTTGGAAATTAAGTGGTTTTTTTTTATCATTTCAGGGAAATTTTTCTGTTCGTACATTTATATATTCATTTCTTGTTACAAATCCAAAATAAGTTATAATTCATGATTCCTGTACTAGCTCTGAATATTTTTTCTCGACATTTGATAGATTCTTTACTTCAGGGACAATGATTATTCTTATTTGAAACATTTTGTGCAACTACCATTGTAAAGCTAATGTAAAGATACTATTAAAAAGAATTTTTTTTGGCTGCGCTGCACAGCTTGTGGGATCTTAGTTCCCTGACCAGGGATCGAACCCTCATCCCCTGCAGCAGAAGCTGGGAATCTTAACTACTGGACTGCCAGAGAAGTCCCTGGAACTAATTTTTTTGAAGTCATGTTATTAAAGTTTATTATAGCATAAATATTTGCAGAAAATGTGGCTGTTTCTTTTCTTTCTTTTTAAATTCTTTTTCCATGCCTTCATTGTGAATTTTTTCTGCATCTTATTTTTTGTTTAAATGAGTCTCTTTTTAGACAACTTTTTTTTTTTTTTTCAGTATGCGGGCCTCTCACTGTTGTGGCCTCTCCCGTTGTGGAGTACAGGCTCCAGACACGCAGGCTCAGCGGCCATGGCTCACAGGCCCCGCCGCTCCGCGGCATGTGGGATCTTCCCGGACCGGGGCACAAACCCGTGTCCCTTGCATCGGCAGGCGGACTCTCAACCACTGCACCACCAGGGAAGCCCTCTTTTTAGACAACTTTGCTGGCTTTTATTTTTAAAACAGATTTACAGGCCATGCAGTTTGCCTGTTTAACGTGTACGATTCAGTGTGTTTTAGCGTATCCACAGATATGTGCAACCATCAGACAGTCAATTTTAGAATATTTTCATCACTTTAAAAAGAAAACATACCGTAGGCTATCACTCTACTGTCCCTGATACCTCCTAGTTCTAAGCAACAACTAATTCACTTTTTTTCTGTGTAGATAATTTGCCTATTCTGGACATTTTATATAAATGGAATCATATTAGATGTGGGTTTTTGGTGACTGTCTTCTTTCACTTAGCATAATGTTTCAAGGTTCATCTATGGGGTAGCATGTATCAATACTTCATTCCTTTTTATGGCCGAATAATATTCCATTGTACAGATATGCCACATTTTGTTTATCCATTCAACTGATAGACATTTGGGTTGTTTCTACCTTGTGGCTTTTATGAATACACTGCTGTGAACATTTGTGTACAAGTTTTTGTGAGGAGTGTTTTGGTTCTTTGATTATGGTTTCTCTCATAGTGGGTTTGCTGTCTTTTGTGTGTTGTATTCCTTCTCCTCCCACCCCACCCCCTCCCCCCTTGTAGTACATCTGCCTAATGGAAAGGCCCCTTTTATTTTCTTGCTACTCAAGGTCATCCTGGGCAAACCTGGCATGCTTTCTTTTTGCTTTGAGCAACTGCCAGTGAAATCTCTGATAGCGTTCTCACTCATCTGGGACCAATGTGTCTTCCCTTCAAAGCGTTAGTTTGAGTACTGGGTATAGTTTGAAGCCACTTTTCTGTAGGCTGAGGAAACCGTGGTGGGAGAAGGAAAGAGCTCAGTCAGCACTAAGTTGATTTCTTGCTGGATGACCTAGATTCTGGTCACTCAGTAGAGATTCTCTTAAACGTTCTTTGCCAAGGTCCATGACACCCGGTCAAAGGTCTGTTCCATTGCCCTGGGCTTCAGCTTGTTGTGTCAACTAAGAGTGTCCTGCAGGTGGCAAACTATGGTGACATCCACTTTGCCTCCTGGCTTGCCCTATCGTAGCAGCTTGATCTGTTAGCATCCTATCTCACTGCTAAAGTGAAGCAAGAGTCCTGACCAGCCCGTGCAGAGCTGCCATACGCCTCCTTCCCCTTCCAGGACAGAGCCCAATTATTTAAGGAATTGTATATTTGTAGTGGCTTGGTTTATAACAATTTTCCATTTTCAAAATTATGAGGAGAAATTTTTCTTAGATGTTCTTAGTCTGGTGAGTTTCTGTAACATGGAATAATCCCTTGCTCTCAAAGTGAAACATCCAGTCTCGAGTATAGCATTTCTCCAAAGCTTTTATTTCCAATCTCAAAGTGGTTTCTACTGTTTCCTTCTGTGATTTTGGTGGCATTCTAAGAAACACAAGGCTTGGATTCCACTCCCTTGCCCTAAAGCCTGTACAAAATAAAGAACCCCGCTGTTAGCTAAACCTTGACTATCATTGCCCTTCCAAGACAGGCAGTTAAACAACGGGATCTGGATTGTGGTATGTTTTGGGTTTGGGGAACAGGTCTTGGGTAAGCTGTGGTGGCTGTGGGTTTACTTGCTTGTGTTCTCTAAATGTTTGTGCATAAAGCCAGGGCTGCTGTGATCTTATATATTCCATTGCCCCTGAAGGAGAGGCCAAATGAATATTAGAGGGAGAGCCAGAGGGGTTTCCCTGAATATAAACATGCCTGGATAGGGTGGGTTTTCCCAGCTTTTTATGGTTTCTCAGAGGGAAAATCCTGGCCATTTGGGCGTAGTGGAGAGTAACAGCTTCCTTGGCTTGAAATAAGGAAGGTCGGTCCTAGAAACCGGGAGATCTATGACTTTGTCCAATGTCTCTGACCAAGGCAAGGGCCAAACTGGAACAAGAGACTATGCTATCTCAGACACACCGCACTTCCATAATTCCCAGAGTCTGACTTGCATGCCATCGGGGTGCTTTCTGAGACTGTGAGGTGAGTCAAGGAGTCAAACTATGTTCATAAATTAAAAACTAAATCACCATCAGTCCATAATGTCTAGGAAAATCTACTAGTATCTTCTGCTTTATAGACTGCCAGGGATGGAGATTTTGAAAGTAGATTATATTTTCTCATTTTGTCATTAAACTAGAGATGCATTCCCATGAGAAAAAAATATATATAAAAAATATTATTGGAAACTTCCTAGTAGTGCAGCAGGCTCACTGTGAAATTGTGATTTATACTAAGAAATATATATTTGGTTGTAGGCCCCATTCCTGGCACAGAGCTCCTAAAACCCTTGGAATCTTCTATGTGAAAAGAGAAACAAAAGTGTCTTTTGCTATTCATAACAAGTCTCTTTCAACCACACCTGAGTTTACATTAAGAAGGTGACTTTTGGAAAACCTCTAAAGATGGGGACCGGTTGCCAGGGGAACCAATTAATTGGGTAATTAAAGGATTGGAACTTTCAGCCCCACCCCTTGACCTCCAGCAGAGCAAGGAGGGGCTGGAGATTGAGTTCCACCACCAAGTCCAATGATTTAAACAATCATGTCTACAAATGAAACCTCCAAAAACCCTAAACAACTGGAGTTTGGAGAGCTTCCAGGTTGCTAAACATGTGGGGGTGATGGGAGGTTGGCACACGTGGAAACGGCATGGAAACCCTGCACCCCTTTCCTTGTGCCTTGTCCTATGCGTCTCTGCCATCTGGCTGTTCTGAGTGGTATTCCATTATGATAAATTGGTAATCTAGTAAGTAAACTACTTTCCTGACTTCTGTGAGCCTCTCTAGCAAATTATCAAAACCAAGGAGGTCATTGTGGGAACCTGGGAACCTCTGATTTATAGCCAGTAGGTCAGAAGCACAGGGGACAACCCGGACTTGTGATTGGCATCTGCAGTAGGGGAGGGTGGGCAGGTCTTCCGGGACTGGGGTCTGCTCCAGCCCTGGGTAGATAGCATCAGAATTGAATTGAATTACAGGACACCCAGTTAATGTCCACAGAGAACTGGAGAATTGTTTGGTGTGGGAACCCGCCCTCCCCCACCCATGACATATTTGGTGACAAGAGGTGAAGTATGGAGAGTAGCAGAGGGAGAAAAGAGTTTTTCTATTAGTTGGTACATGGAGGAATCAAAGAGATTTTCCTATTCCCTCGCCCTCTGTGTTCATGGTCCCCTGTATGCTGCATGTGTCCAAGGGGCTTTAAGATATCCCTCCCATCGCTGACGCTCACAGAGAGGGCTGATCCCAGAGAGAAAACAGCGTGGCAGGGAAAACAGAACTGCCCTGTTGCACAGTCTTCTCGGATTAACAAGTAGAGCCAACATTCAGCATTTTATAAAGCATGTTAGAGAGAAGCAAATCCTCCTTTGAAATACAGACATAAGTGAAAACTGAGAATCCTTGGCCATGAATAGTAACAAATGGGTTGAAGGAAGAGGTAAACCTCCTAGAGCAAACTACACCCTGTGGGACAATCTTGTCATGGTCCCCACAAAGCTGGACATGGAGGAAACCTGAGGGGAAGAAACTATTCTCTTGGTCACACCAGTTACAGACTTTCACCAGTTTCTAAGTGAGAAGAAACTGGAGCCAAGATCAGAACCTTCTGCCCAGCATTTATAATTCATTGTCTTTGAGAATTTAGAGTAAACCGATTGTGGTTCTCATTCCAGCGCATGTGCTCTTTGTTCTCAACTAATCCTTTTGGTGTCTACACGTAGTCCCACATAAAACCTCGAGATTTTGCTATAGATGATATCAGAGCTGGGAGAATCTTATTGCACTATTCAAGTCAAAAGTCTAGGGCATACATTTGTCAAAACAAGATGAGTAACTGCTCTTTCAGTGCTGCTTTAATGAGATTCTGTCTTAGAGTACCGTATGGTACATGCATCTCGTGATGCACACCTGTAGCGTCACCCTCCACGTGTGCCGTGTGCTAACCTGCATCTGCACCCACATGCCCCCCATCAGTGTCCTATCTTCATTGTGCCCCTTGTGCACCTACATGCCCATCAACACCTTCGCAGGGTCACCATCGTCAGTGGGCTAATATTACTAAGTCCAGGTCCTTGGCATGTCCTGATTTTCGTTTCCTTTTCAGAGAAATACAAGATCCCAGGGTGGAAAGCATTTACTCGTGGTAGCTTCATTCTTCCTCTTTGCTCAGATCAACAGTCTGAGTCATCACCGGAGGCATCTTTGACTTTTATCTTTCTCTAATACCACACATGCAATCTACCTGAAAATCCTGTTGGCTCTGCCTTTGAAATATACTCAGATTCCACCCATTTCTTACTACTTCCACCATAACCGCCGACCACTGTGGTCTAGGCTACCATCATCCCCCAGGTGGATTATTGCAAAGCCTTGTCACCCTACCCCCACCCTTGCCCAGCTCTAGTCTATTCTGCACCCAGCAGCAAGTGTGTCCCTTTTATAACTCAAGTCAGATCATGTCTCTCCTCTGCTCAGAACCCTTTAATAGCTGCCCGTGTCACTTGGAATAAATCCCGAATCTTTACCATGACATTCATGATCTGGCTTCCAGCTATCTCTCAGATCTACTCCTCTTACCCTTACATAAGCCACACTGGATGCTGGGCTGTTCCTAAAACACATCAGACACTCTTGCTTCAGGGTCTTTGTGTGTGTGTGTGTTTTTAAATAAATAAATTTTATTTATTTATTTATATTTTGGCTGTGTTGGGTCTTCATTGCTGCGCGCAGGCTTTCTCTAGTCACTCATGTTCTTTGCAGCCATTTTGTATCCTCTTACTCTGATTGAGTTTTCTTCTTGGCACGTAGCACCGTCTCAAGAATTATTTGTTTATTTACGATCTGTCTTCCCATACCAGGATGTAAGCTCCATGAGGGCGGGGACTTTGTTGTGTTCAATGCCGGACCCCAGCTCCTAGGACAGTGCTTGACCCGGAGAAGGCATGTGAGAAATATGTGTGGAGTGAATGAATGAACTCCTTGTGGGAGGTGTCTACTCACACTTGCATGTCTGGGGAAAAAGCTTTTATAGGGATTTCCTCCAGACCCTCTGAAGAGAAGCAGTCAAGGAGGTCTGGCTCTGCTTTCGTCCTCACCGCAGCTGGCACCTGTCCCGGGAAAGTGAGGCTGAGGTGTGGGAGAGCTGGAAAAGTGAGATGCTTATGCCACTTTTTAGGAGTGCAGGCCCCATGAAATGGAGCCATCTAAACCTGTCTGACAGGAGTAAGGGCGGGATTCTGTCCAGACTTGTCAAAATTCTGCCCAAACTAGAGAATCTCGGGGCCTTCCCAAGTCCTGATTCTGTCCGTGCCAAGTGAGACTTGCAGAGAGGGCACTGTGACAGTCCCAGAGTTCTTGCTAAGGGCCAGGGACCAGGGACTGAGACAGTGAAGGAATGGGGCATCATCCCTATACACAAAGGAGGTAGAAGCTGCAACCTGTTTTGCCATGAAACCAGCAGCTACAGGTAAGCAGAGTCTTACTTTTAGAGTCATCCATTCATTCGGTGAATATTTCCTGCGTATGTGCTATGTGCTAAGCACAATTTTAGGCCTTATAGGACGGAGCTGAAGGTTCTGGGATGTGGACCACGGGGCCATAGGGAGGGACTGAAGTTGGCTCAGGAGAGTGCCCAGATCCCCTTCAAGTCCCAGACCCCCTCCTGTCTCCCCTTGTCGCTGTAGGAGAGGCAGCTGAGGTATCCAGTGCTGCCTTTCCACCTCCAGCAGGGATCAACACTGCCTGGGTCGCCGAGGCTGCTGGTGACCCACGGAGGCATTGGGCAGCCTCTGAAGCTTCCTACCCCTTCTCCTCACCATGAGGGTCCCTCGGCCCCTCCTCCTAACTCCCTAAGGGATGGAGGGTCATCTCCATCACCTGCTGCCCTGTGCTCTGGACCCAGAGCTCCACCTGCTGACGGACTATCCCCTTCAGGAGAGACAGGAGAGGGCCACCTTATAAACCAGTCAGTCATGTTGGGAGTTTAGAATGGAGCCTGACGCCCAGAAGCCAGTCTTGACTCAGGCAGAAGTTTCCCCCTCTGGGTGCCTCAAGACCTGGAGGGCAATGGGAGATCCAGACTCTCCAGCAGGGCATGACGACGCTGAGGTCTTACGGGCTGGCCTCACCCATTCACCCTCAGGCACAGGGGCCTGGGCGCTAGCTCAGGTTCTATAGGACTTTGGGAGTGGCAGGACTTCTGTGATAACTGTCTTTCTCCCTGGCAGCTGGAGGGGGTGTAAACACTTGGGTGGATGTCTGAAACAGCAGGTGAGGCTAAGAACTCACAACGGCTGATGTGATCTGGTTTCCAAAATTTGGCACTCCCTGCCTGGCCCGTGAAACCCATCCTGAGTTCCTGTGATGACCAGCCCAGTGGGGCCGGGGCTGTCCTCACGAGTAGATCAATGGCATTACTTTGGGTCACCTCTGGGGATGCTTTCAGCACTGCTGTTCTCTGACTCAAGAGAAGAGAGCTGTGTCTACTGAGCTTTTATTTATTTATTTATTTTTATTTATTTATTGTTTTTAATTTTTTTTTGGTCGAGCTGTGAGATCTTAGTTCCCCGACCAGGGATCGAACCTGTGCCCCCTGCAGTGTAAGTGTGGAGTCTTCACCACTGGACGGCCAGGGAAGTCCCTCTACCGGGCTTTTAGACTTTTCGGTTTCTCTATAAGAACACTCTGAGCTCTGAGCACAACACTTTGTATTTTTCAGGGCATATTTATACATGGTTCTTCGAGAGAATCCAGACCCACTGGTGGCCTGGCCAGAGGTTGGCGTTTGCAGAGTCTGGGCACTGGGGTTGTGCTTGAACCTCAGTTCTCCAGGCGAGGGAAGCTAGTGAGTGACAGGAAGGGTAAACCACAGACAGCAAAGCATTCCCGAGGGCCTCAAAATACCTGAAGGGAGGTGCTACCGAATGGGCTTCCACCTCAGAAAGAGGGAGGGAGGTGGGAGGTCGAGGAGGATCTCATGATTGTTAAAAATTAGTTTGATTTTTTTTTAATGACCTTATCTGGAGGCCAGAGGTTGCTGAGATATGATCATTTGGGTGAAATAAGCAGGGTTGCTCCAGGGCTGGGGAGGTAAAATACTTCACAAGATCTGGGACATTCCTGCCTGGAGCCCAGCACCTCTGGCACCTCAGGCAGCAGCTTGGGACGCGAAGGAGAGAGAGTGTTCTTGGGAACCATGGCATTTGCATAAGGGGCACTGGTGCTGAGGCAGAGGAGAGTGCCCTCCCTGCAGGATCCTGGGAGGGGACTTGGAGGGGCCGGCAGGAGGGAGAACAGGGGGAAGGTGGTCCACGCTGCCTGTAACTGCCCGACTGGTCTGTGAGCACACATGAGGCACCTCCTGAGAGCTCCTCAAAATGCTTAAGAAGTTTTCAGGGCCCTGGAGCCCAGAGTGGGCAAGTGGGAAGGAGAGTAGGAATCTGACTTATTGAATTTGCTCTAAGCGTGTGGGCTTCAGTAGTTGTGGCTCGCGGGCTCTAGAGCACAGGCTCAGTAGTTGTGGTGCACGGGCTTAGCTGCTCCGCAGCATGTGGGATCTTCCCAGACCTGGGCTCGAATCCGTGTCCCCTGCATCGGCAGGCGGATTCTTAACCACTGTGCCACCAGGGAAGTCCCCCCAAATTGCTGGCTTCTTACCTCAGACACTAGTTTCCCTTTCCTGCTGACAGCATTCTACCCCTCATTTCCCATCTATTTTCTTCTTTCCCAGTCTTTGCTACCCTCTCTCTATTACTTCCCCTGCATAAGACCCCACGGGTGCTGGTGGGGAGAGAACCACGCCACCTCTTCTTTTGGCCTCTGTCTGATAGGCTTTGTAGAGAAGGTGTAGGTGGGAATGGGATCCCTGGGGAATTCTACTCCACTGAGAAGTCTCCGTGACACTTTACCTATTCACAAAGCTTCTTCATTACACGAGATAGCAACTGGTCATCATCGCGCTCCAGTAATGCCCGTTGGGGAGCACTTTCTCATATGCTTCCCCCACTCTGGACACCACCGCCTGGACAACAATTAGCAGCTGAGCCCACGTACCATGCCTACATGCGACTCCAGAGCCCTGCAGACTTGACTAACACGAATTAAGAAGGGTTCTTTAACTAAGACTTTTATTTAATACAAGAAATATTTTTTTGATTATCTGAGACAATTGAAAACAACCAAAATAACTCACACAGTACACCGGCAGTCAATTATACGATGATCACAAATTCTGTAGAGCTGCGCTGTCTGCTGTGGTAGCCACTAGCTACACGGGCCTATTGAAATATTTTAATTAATGAAAATTAAGTAAAATTAAAAATGCAGACCCTCAGTTGCACTAGTCACATTTCACGTGCTCAATAGCCACATGTAGCTAGTGCTGCTGTATTAGTGCAGATAGAGAACATTTCTACCATGGCAGAGAAAATATATTACAATGCTGTTCCACAGTCACCCAATCTCTGAAATTGCTGAAAACCTTATCCAGCTGTGACTAATGAAAACAGTCCTGTCCAGTCCTGTCCATATGTTCCTCATCATTAATTCTGAAGCTTTCTTACCTGTGACCCTCATCCCATGTTTTCTGACCCACAGGGAGAAACTCTTGATATCTTTGCTGATCTGCTCATTACAAAGAATTCTGTCTTTCCATCTGCGATTGCTTGGAGTTTACATTTTAAGTGCAGAATCCTCTTCAGCAAGAACGGCTTTAGGGAGTGAATCCTAGGAGCTTGCATGAAAACCTCTCCTTTCTGGAACTTGGCTGAGTTGTCCTGGGAACATGTGTCCTGCATTTACACAAGTCTGAGTCAGTAAGGTGCCGCCTGCTTGTCCTTTGGTTCAGACGCCCTTGGGCTGCTGTAATCATTAACTCTTGCAGGAGGCTCAGAGCATCTGCTCTCATCAACTAGAGGCAGCTGCTGTTGAAGTCCTGAGTTGGGGAGAAGAAATGGGTGAGAGGGTGGCAGTCAAGAGCTTGGGGGTGGGACACTGGGGAGGGAGGGAAATTGACCTGTAATGCAGTGTCCCTCATCAGCTCTGGCACCTTTGTGTCTCCACAGTTGTGTTGGTCCCCAGGGACAGCCCTGGGGCCAGCTGCATGGTCTGAGCAGCCTGCGGTCTCCTGGTCGTGCTGGGCACTGTGTGCTATACCGCGCTGGGCACCCTGGTTCCTGAGTCCAGGGGCGGAGTGTTCCACATTTACATCTCCCCTACCCATGGCTCCTTGTCTGCCTTTCTTATCACCTACACATTGGCCCTGATAACCTGCCAAAGCTCTCTGAGCTTTGCTTGAGTACGCACGGCCCCAGGCCCTGGTCAGGCCACAACATGTCATGCTGGACTGCCTCCCATCCTGTGCCATTATCATGCTGCTTGGGCTCAACATCCTGTGCTGAGCTGTCCCACCATGCGGAAGCCCTCCTCACCCACTTAGGCTCCAGCCCGGACACTTACCTCACTCCACTCAGGCTGTGACATCCTTTGCAAGCCAGCTGTTCCCCACGTGGCACCCTCCTTAGGCTCCAACCTCACAGGACGGGTCACTCTTTGTCTTAGTTCAGGCTGCTATAACAAAGTGCCTTAGACTAAGTGGCGTATAAACAACAGACATGTATCTCTCACAGTTCCGGAGACTGGACATCTGAGATCAGGGTACTGGCAGGGTTGGTTCTGGTGAGGACCCTCTTCCAGCTTGCAGACTGCTGACTTCTCGCTGTGTCCTCACATGTGGAAGGAGAGTGAGGGAGCTCTCTGGGGACCCTTTTGTTTACAAGGGCACTAATCCCATTCACGAAGGCTTCACCCTTATGACCTAATCACCTCACAAAGGCCCCACCTCCTAATACCATCACATTGGGGGTTGGGATTTCAACATATCAATTTTGGGGGGACACGTTCCGTCCACTGCACTCTTTTACCCAGATGTCCTCCTTACTCTGCTGAGGCTCCAACATCACTGCTTTCCTCCTCTCCCTCCATGCATGCCTGTTTTGCTTCTTGCCACCAAATGTCTTTGGGACTGAATTGACTAGAAGGGAATTGACTAGAAGGGAAAGGGAAAAGAAAGAGAAAAAGAGGAAGGGGGATTGTGTCTTTATTTTTAATATCTAATATGTTTTGGCACATACTGACCACTTTGTGTTCACTTCCCCCGGTGCACAGTCTGTCAAGTTGCCTTTTATTTCAGGAACATTCTTGCATGATTTGTCCAGTTCCATGGTATTGTTTTCCTTCTTTGGGGACTCCAGTTCTGTGCTTGCTGCAGCTCCACTGTCTGTCTTCTCTGTGTATCAATGTCTTTAGGATTTATTTAAAAATGCTTTCTTTTCTATCCTCAAAAGATTTTACTGTATTTTCCACTGTATTTGTACCCTCTCCCCTGTACTCCTCTGCTTTTGTTTTGATTTCTGTGATGTTTCTTTTTTTCTCGTACCTCTTTTCTGAGTTCTGCAAATGTGTAAGATCAAGTTTTCTCTTGTCTTCTCACCATTTCTTCTCTGGGACTACATATTTTTTTAAATTCATTCTTCCTTATTGAGGCTATTTCTTTATTAAGTCTTTGAAAGTAATGGCCAAATGTTTGGTCAAAATTTTCACCTATTTCATGGCAACTTGATTGGTGATCCTTTGTAGCTGGTAAGTCTTGCAGCAATTCCCTGCCTGTTTTTATTTTCCCCTCTTTGAATTAAAGCTGGCTGCCTTTGAATTTCTCTAGTTGACCTATTTGTTGGGGTTTGCTTCAGGGGACAAAGTTTTGCTAATGTTTTTCTCATATTGGTTGTTGCTAGGTTGTTTCACTTCCCCCCAAAGAGGTCTCTATCCTGTCCTCCTAACTATCACAGCTCTTATATTGTATGCAAGGGGTACTGATTTATTACTTCAAGTTGAGCCTTTTACCAAAAGCAAGTTTTCATGCAGGGGTTTCTGGGATCTGTTCCTTCTGGGCTGTTTTGCATTTCATTTCCCTTCTCTACTCCAAGGGGCTTTCACAACATACTACCTTCATAAAGATTATGAAGTAAACTTAGCAGCTTTCGGTAGCATTTATGCATTTTTGAGTTGTGGGTTGTATGTTTCCTAGTTTGACAGAAAAGGAAGTTTCTATTTATTTCCATTATTTATGCTAAAGAAAACTCCTGTTTCCTTTGCTACTACTCACACTACTTCTGACACCAGATGTGAGGGATTTTCCACACCAAGCAATTCTCCAATTTTCAGTAGACACCAACTGGGTTTCCTACAGTTTAATTCTGACACTAACTGCCTGGAGTTAGCACAGACCCCACAGGTTAAGGGCTCAGTTCACGATTGCCCCTCATATCAGATGCCAATTGCAAGTCCCAGGTGGTTTGTCAGCTTCCAATCAGGTGACAGAAACCACACAGCCATTTTATTAGCAGTAGAAAGTTAACATAGAGAATTGTCAAGTCCGTAAAACCACTGAAAGGGCAAAAGGAGAACGGTATATGTGAAATACTAAGAAATACATATACTGGTCTCTGTCCCCAGCTTCTGCTAGTATTTGGTCTTTGACCCCAGTTCCACAAACTTTCTAAACCCCTTGTAATTCCCACGGTGATAAAGGTGCGTGGAGCACCTTCTGTACTAATATTTGTTCTCTGACCCTATTCCTGACACAGAGCTCCTAAAATCCTTGCAATTTCCTGAGTAACGAGGGGGTGATAAGAGTTAGCAGAGCTCCTAAATCCCTTGGAATTTCCTGGGTGATAGGAGCATTTTTGTTCTAATGCAGTGACTCTGGGTGGGCTCCTGGGTGGGAGCTGGTCACCAGAAAAACTAAGCATGATTAGAAGCTTGTAACTCTCAGCCCCAAACCCTGTTCTCCAGGGACGGAATAGGAGCTAGAGATTGAGTGAGTTATCCATCATGCCTATGTGATGAAGCCTCCATAAAAATCCCTAAGGTATGGGCTTCAGGTAGCTCCTGGGTTGGTACAGGGTGGTGCACCCCAGCTCCACAGATACAGAAACTCCTGCACTGGGGACCCTTCCAGACCTTGCCTTATGTACCTCTTCATCTGGCTGTTCATCTGTATCCTTTATTATGTTCTTTATTATAAACTGGCAAGCATAAGTGTTTCCCTGCATTCTGTGAGCTATTCTAGCAAATTATCAAACTCAAGGAGGCGGTTGTGAGAAACCCCAGTTTATAATATTAAACTCTAGCAAATATGTTTCCTGAAGCTGTTGAGATAATATTTTTTCTCCCTTAATGTTTTAATATGTAAGTAAGTTATATTAATAGGTTTTCTGAAATTTAGACATCTTTGGGTTGGTGAGATAAAGCAATTTTATAATGAGAAACTAAAAATAAAATTGTTGGATTCAATTTTCTAATATTATGTTCAGAAATTCTGCATCTATATTCATAAATGGGTTACCTTTTAATTTTTCTTTCTTTTTTTTTTTTGGCCATGGCGTGTGGCATGCAGGATCTTAGTTCCCTGACCAGGGATTGAACCCGCAACCCCTGTAGTGGAAGTGTGGAGCCCTAACCACTGGACAGTCAGGGAATTCTCAACATTTAATTTTTCTTTCTTGATCTGTTCTTGTCTGGTGGTGGTTAAGACTATTCTAACCTCATCAAATGATTTGGGCAATGTTTTCACTTTCTTCTTTTCTCTGATAATTTGCATAATATTAGAATGATCTGTTCTTTGAAATTTGACAGATTGTTTCCTTTTTTTTTTTGCTGTTGTTTTTCTTCTAAACTTTTTAACTTCTTCTTTTTTTTTTTTTTTTTTGCGGTACGCGGGCCTCTCAGCGGTGCGGCCCCTTCGGCCGTGGAGCACAGGCTCCGGATGCGCAGGCCACGTGGCCATGGCTCACGGACTCAGCCACTCCGCGGCATGTGGGATCTTCCCGAACCGGGGCACGAACCCGTGTCCCCTGCATCGGCAGGCGGACTCTCAACCACTGCGCCACCAGGGAAGCCCACTTTTTAACTTCCGATTTAATTTATTTAATGATTTAGCATACAAGTTATCTATTTTTTCCTAACTTTCAGATTTGTCAAAAATGTAGTAGTAATGTTCTCTTACTCTCTTTCCTTAACTTTATTTGTATTTAATTGTTTAAAAAGTCAAAATATTACAGATCTCGGTTCCATTCCTTCCCACTCCTCTTGCTTCTATCCCAGAGAGAATCACTTTCGACTCTCATAGCTATGTCTTCTTTCTTCTAGAATTCAGACTTTCTTTTTCCATATATTTCTGTCTTTTAATTCTTCCATATTTTCTTTACATT
This sequence comes from Leucopleurus acutus, assembly GCF_964270905.1. Classification (NCBI taxonomy): domain Eukaryota; kingdom Metazoa; phylum Chordata; class Mammalia; order Artiodactyla; family Delphinidae; genus Leucopleurus; species Leucopleurus acutus. Next base: position 42,501,451 of record NC_139154.1, read on the forward strand.
CTGTTATAACTTTTTTGCATGATCTATTTAATCCATTTAGATTTTTTTAAATGACATTAATAAGGGAACTAGCTTTTTTTCTCATTGTGTCTAGTGAATTGTACCAGTATAATGTATTGAAAAGTCCTTTCTTCCTCTGAAATCCATTTTCTGCGGGTCCACGGAGCCTGTGCTTCTCATAGCTACTCCCAGCTAATTACTGAGTAAGCTGGGGATACTATGGCAGGCCCTTTCCTGGGAGACAGGGGACTCCTGGGAGGGTGACTGTAGCCTGAGAAGTCCTTGCTCAGCTTTCCTTCTAACTGCACTGAAAACTTCCTCCCAACTTTCCATCCTTCCTTGCCTTTCTCCTTCACTCCAGGTCAGGCATATATCATGGGCTGACACCTCTTCCAGCCTTTCCTGACTTCCTCCCCATTTTCCTTCACTGAGGATTCCCCTGATAAATTTCCTGTACATTTAATCTTGTCTTGGTATCTGTTCCTTGCAGGATCTGTGGTAACACATATGTGCACGTATTGGGACAAGAGTCATGTAGAGATAAGAGAACCTCCAGATATGTTTGGGGATCTGAGGGTGGAGGAACCTTTGCTTACTTCCACGGGGAAGACCCAGGAAAGCACGTCAGGTCATAGAATTCCCCCATTGTACAAGACAACATGATGCAGCATAGAAATGTAGAAATGTTGGCATGACACATTTAGGCAAAATGCCTCAAGATAGCCTCTCTGGTCTTCTGTGGCTCCAGAGTGGCGCTAGAGTATCAAAACATTCCCCATGCTCCTTACACCTGCAGCAATAGCAGGTCAGCTGTTAAGGTAGAGCAGACCCCAACAATGGCCGTGGAGGACCTGGACAAAGTGAATCCTCCCTGTCTATAGAGCCTTTGGCAACCTAGTGGCTCATTTGAAACTTAATAAGTAGCTGTACCTTATAACTCCTGTTTAGCAAGATATGGTATAAACTCTGGATTGGTGACTAATTGTATCTGGCAGCATTCTTAGTTGTAAACAACAGACACTGACTGATTTATGCATAAAAAGGAGTTTATTACTGTGATACTAAGTAATAAAGCAATACTAACATTTATTTAGCGCTTACATTTTGCCAACCATCATGTGAAATTCTTTGCATGTATGAAACTCATTGTAATCCTTACCACAACCTTTATAACAATAATAGTACCTCTGACACTGATACTATGGTTAACCCCACATTTTGGATGGGAACATAGCATAGAGAAGTTAAGGAACTTTCTCAAGGTCACACAGCCAATTGGTAATAAAGCCAGGGTTTAAACCCAGGCAGTTGGACTCCAGAGCTTCTCCATTGCCCATGACACTCTGTAGAACTTGTGATAGGAGTATTGTGTGTGTTAGGCTGGAAGGATATGAAGGCAGGGACAATAGTCTAGATCATAACATATAAATTATGTGGTGAAACCCTGAGGCTTGCCTTGCCCACACAATGATGCTGCCACTGGACACTGTCCCTAGAACTGTCACCACTCACAAACCAAATGGGTTTTCTGCCTCTTCACATCACAATTCTGTGATTCAAAAGGTAAATGCATCTGAGTGGCAGAACCAAGGCCATGTGCCCACACAGAAGCTGGAAGGGAGTCTGAGGAATATTTTTTAGCTTCTATAGTGGGATGTATACAGGTTCTGCTTCATAAGGTGAGGGACTCCTTATATGTAAAAAAAAAAAGTTCAAATGCTGGGCACCCAAAAATAATGACAAATGTCATTATACTAGATATTTTGCCTTTCTTTTCTGTTTTCTGAAAGGAACTTTGTTATCTTGTTTTTCTCCAGCATTGTTTACCAGGTGTTTTGGAGATAATTGAATTCTGCACTTAATATGTGGGTTGCTCAATCATATCTTAAACTTACAGAGAAGAACAGAGATAATTAAGAGATCCTGGACAGCAGACTGTAACAACTGGATATAATCCTTGGTTGTTTCCCTTTGGGAATAAGATAAGTGTATCAGTTAGCTTTTGCTGTGTAACAAATTACCTTAGCATACAGTGGCTTAATATAGTCATCATTAATTAATCAATGATTCTGCAGGTCAGCGATTTGGGCTGGGTCCAGTGGATAGTTCCGTGGGTCTCGGCTGGGCCCATGCAAGCTTCTGTGGCCTTCCTTCAGTTTTGGAGGCCTTCGGTCAATAACTCCCTCACCACATTTCTGGCTGTTGGCTTGAAGAACAGGACAACTGGTTTTGTATCTCTCACCACTCAGCTCATTCACCTACCTCATGCACATGATTGATGTCAGGGTTCCAAGTGGAATAAGAGAGGGTAAGCTTGAACGTGCAAGCACTTTTTAAGTCTCTGCTTGCTTCAAGTTTGCTATTGTCACCTGAGGTGACATGAGACCAAACCCTGGGGTAGTATGGGAGGGGACAGAATGATGAGACCTTGAGAGCTGATAGTTAAATTTGCATGAATTTTGCAAGCTAGTGGTTAAACTGCTTGTAGCTTGAAATTGGCCATGGTGCGAATATTTATACCATAGAAATTGGCAAATGCTACAAACCAGGGCTTTTTTTTTTTCTTCTTCTCTTTTCAGAGAACCAATTTAACAGTATGTCACTAGATCTATATGAGGGCATGGGCACATGGAGAGAAGTTATAGCAGCTGTTCTGGAAACAATCTAATGAATATGGTCTTTTTTATATTTGAGACTCACAGTTTCTAAGCATGACCATTATTAGAATTGTATATATAAAAGATAGGATTGCATGTGTGTCAAGCAGCCTAGAGTTCACATTATAGTGGTCATTTACTTCTTTTAAAGCATCCTTTAATCTTTTCCAGTAACAGACCCTGCTCGAACCAAGCTAAGCCTCTCTCATGACATAGTGCTTTATCCAAAGGACAAGCACATGAACCAAACTAATTCAGTCAGAATTATTCCCCAGGGTTTTTTCAAACTGAAGTTGGGGGAGGAAAGTCCCTCTCCTTTCTCTTACAAATTATGAAGATATGAGCTAAGAGCTACCAGCAGTCGAAATGACATTTTTGTAGGGGACAGCTGGCCTAAGAGAGAAAAAGCTAACAGAGAGAGATTTGCATGACAGAGAGACAGAAAAACAGAGAGTGAAAGAAGGAGAGTTGAGGGAGAGAGGAAAAGATGGATCCATCCCAACCCTTCTTGCTGTTTGGTTGTGTCTAACACAATATATGTATATTTTTGCCTATAGTAGATTGAATTAACAGTTTCTGTCACTTGCAACCAAATAGTCCTGACTAATACATGAACACAGATATCTTGTTGAAGAGGCAGAGAAACTAGGACAAGGAAGGGACCAGTATTGCAGTGCAAAGACAGGATCTGGGTCAGGGTGTCTTGTTCATTCTTGGGAGGTAAATTATACAAAGGAGAACATTGGTAATATCATATGAAGAGTTCCTCTGAGATTTGTAACTCTCCTCTCTACCCACTGTGTCAGTTCAGGGTATGGTTGCAGATAATGAAAATGACTCCAGACAACTGAAGTAGAAAGAGAGTTAACACAGGGAGTTAGGTGATTACAAAATTATTGGAAGGGCAGGAGGGCCAAACTGGACACTGAGCTTCCAGGACTGGCTCCCCTATAACAATGCCACAGAACTGGCCTGCCAAGGAAATCATTGCCCCAGCTGCTGACTTAGGGATATACCACCTCCACTGCAATTCACATAAAAAAATTGGACGCCCTGTACTCTATCTCTTTGCAACTACAAAGTTAGACCAGCCAAGGAGGTTTCTGTTTTTGCAACCACAGAAGAAACAAATACCTCCTTGACCATACTTGCCAGCAGAAACACCAGCAGCCACAGAAGCATGTACTCACTTCCAAATCTCACTCCTTACAGGCAACAACAGTTAACCTTTTCTGAAATTTTCCAAACATACACAAACATATGTGTGTGTGTGAACGTGTGCGTAAAACAAACGGGATCATGCTGAGTATTGGTCTGGTTGCTAACTGATTTAAAGGACCTTTAAAAGGATGCCTTTTCTAGGTGAAGAATGAAAGAATATAACTGGGTTTCTTAAGCAGATCACTCTGAGCCCTAATTTTAACACGGAAACAGACTCCTTGGGAACAAAGATAAAATATTTAGGAACAACATTAAGAATTAAATAAATAATGGAAGAGGCACACAATTTCCTTGAAAGTCACATCAAAATGAAGTATTCTTTTGAAAGTAAAGTTTGGATTTGTATATACACACCTTTTTCATTTAAAAACGAAAAGCTTTTATAAGTTATGAAGGTAAAAATGTACATTATTAATTTTTAAAAAGCAGAATTTTATAGTTTTATCTAAATGCCATTTCAAAACTTACAGAGCAAAGAGCAAATACATTGCTCTTTCAAAAACACAATATAAAGGGCAAAAGTTAAAACGATTTTTATATACCTGCCAAAGTTAGAAACTAAAGAAAACCTTCAAAAATATAGAAAGAAATAAAAATTCCTGAATCTAAGAGTAAATGGCACGTATAGGTTTGATTTCACATAAGAGATAATAAGATCAATATATCACCTAGTCAGTGCCACAGAACCTGACTCTATATAGTTCAGTGCTATAAGACCAAAAAAAAGTCTAGATGATGAGAAGAGAAAAAAGAAAGATAGCCACTTGTCGGAGAAGAGCACCGGCCTCATCCTCACTTCTCACTGGGTGCACGCATGTCCCGGGCCCTCCCACGCGCCTGGGGACTGTGTGAGGGACACACTGTGTGAGGCTGGGGGAAGCTGAGTTACTGCCTTTGTGCGCTGACCCTGCTCCAGGAGCCCATCTCTCTCTTAGATTCATTGATCCTGGCGCCGCTCACGACTGTTAATCATCGCAGCCCAGAGGGAGGCCTCTTGCGAGGGAGACCCAGACAGGGAGAGATTCCACCCCGTCTCTATGGGCAAGCAGTCAGTTGTAAAGTCTGCAACACCCGGCTTCCCGCTCCAGCATGGGAGCGTGCCCCTGGCTAGCCTGCTCTGGGAGTGTGGTGGGGCCATGCTGAGTACGTATGGGGTCAAGAGAGGGAGAGGCTGTGAGGGCAGTTTGGCTCAGACAATGGGGGCCCCTGAGTGAGGCATCCGGGCTTGAGTTAAACTGCAGCGTTGGGGAGGAGAGTGGTGCTTTGGAAGATGAATCTGGCTCCTTGTGCTGTAAGGAATTGAGGGTGAGAGCATCTGCGGAGGGGACCTGGGGTGGTAGCAGTGGGTGCGAGTGTCGTGGAGGGACCTGGGACATACGGCAAGGAGGACTGGCCTGGTCTTCTTGCTTGTGGGTGAGGAGGGGGGGACGGAAGCCAGGACTTGGGGTTTGCCCCTGGGTGACTTGGTGAACGTGTGATGGTTTACGGAAACAGGGAAGGGGGAGGAGGGGCAGGTCTGAAGGAAAAGGAGGTGTTTTACTTTGTTCAGTTTGAAGTGCTGCAGGTGGTTCCTGTGAAGATAGGGGGTTTGTGTATCTGGAGCTCAAAAGCCAAGTCAAGGTTGGAGATGCATATTTAGAAATAAAGGTGGAAATGGAAGCCACGGGAGTGAATAAGAGTGTTGAAGACAGACGTTTTCAACGCCACGGACAAGCTGTTTTAAGGGAATGACCAACCTCATAGGAATCTACCAGGCCTGTTCTAAAAGTACCCCCCACCACTGTTCATCACAGATACACACGTGCACGTTTCCTGCGTTCGGGTCATAGCTCTCACGCCCCTCTCTGAAGTGCATCTCAGAGAGGAGCTCGTAAAGACCTAGCCCCTTAATATGGGGGAGGGGCTCAGGGCTCTGTCCATGCGGGCAACAGGGCACTCAGCGGATAGCCAGCTCCTTGTTGTCTGCGGGCAGTCGCGGCGCCCTGTCCTTAGAGCGGTCCCCTCCCGTAACCTGCCGCACTCGGAGCCCTGGCCCCGGGTCTGGCCTCGGGGATGTCTGAACAAACCGCCAGCGCTGGGAAGGCAGAGTGGCTTCCTTGGCACCATAGCTTCCCTGACCCAGGCCCTGCCTCCGGCCCCCACTTCCCAGGGTCTGGGGTTTGCTTCTGACCCGCTCCGGCGCTGGCTCCTGCCCCCAGCTGCCCCTTGCTGGTATCGAGTGCTATGTAAGAGGGCCACCCTCACCTTGACCTTGCTGTTGTGCCCTGGGAGTCTTTCTGGCGCTCCCTCCCCACTGCTTTACCTGGGTGCTCTCTGCACAGCCTCTCGGCTCCTGCTTTTTGCCAATTGCTCAGCCGCGGAGGCGGCAGAGACCTGGAGGCTTCCCCTGCTGCTTTCCAGCCCGTGGGCTCGTGCAGGGGAGAAGCTGGCAGGACAGTGACCAAACAAGGAGCGAGCGCCTTCCCTCCTTCTGCCTGCCAGTCTGCTTCTGGTGCCACCTACTGGCAGAACATACCAGGGACCCCTGACAAGGGAGGCGTGGAATTTGCAGGGCTCCAGCCCCAGCGGCACGAAGCAGAGGATCCACGTGGGGCTGGAGCGGAGACACCACAGCTTGAGGACTAACCAGCACAGTGCCCTGCTCACTGCATTTCTTCACAAACTCCTGCTCGTCCTCTGGGTCTCAGCTCAGGTGTGGCTTCCTCCTGGCAGCTTCCTCAGGACCCAGCGCCCTCTGTGGTTTCCCACAGAACCTTGCATCCACTTCTGAAGAGCACAAGCCAACTTGCAGGAAAGCGCTCTCTTTATATGTCTGCCCCCTTACTTGGCTGTGAACTTCTGAAGGAGAGAGACTTTGTCTATCATCTTGTAAAATTCTCAGGGATACCACACAGCTCAGGAAGTCCTTAGTGAGCTGCAGTTCCTGAAGTTGTAAGCACTCTGGAAGAAAGCTGGGAAGTAAGTGAGCAGCGATGTTCCTGGTTAAGCCACTTTTTTTTTTTCTGACAATAGTAATGAGTAGCGTTTATCGAACACCTGGGAGAAACCATCCACTTCTCTTCACATTCTGCATGTATCAACTCATTTAATCTTCACACACTTATGAATGAGGGTACAGAGAGTTTTAGCAACTTGCCTAATGTCGCACAGGTAGAAGGTGGTAGACCCCAAATTGGAATCCAGGCAGTCTGAATTCCAGAGCCTGTGCCTTTAGCCACCTTTTGCCCAAGGATAAGGGGAATTAGAAAAATGTGGCCAGGTTATGTGGCTGATGCCAACGATAATAATAATACCACTGATAAAACATGACCTTCATAGTAGATACCTTTGCATTATTGTCTCCCTTTCTGAGGAATTCCCCCTTTCTCTTTTCTTTTGGGGAACCAAGGCTCCCAGATCTCCAAATATATGGTTCTAGAAGAGGGTGCTAAACCTAGTACCCTGCATCCACGGGTGGACACGTGACCCAGGTGGGACTGATGAGAGCCCTCCTTGGCATTTTTCATGTTGGCACAAATAGATGAGGGAAGCACCTCGTGGCAGGTGAAGCTGGGAGATGCTCCAGGCTCGTGGGAGAAGCCAGTCTGCCAGAGAAAGAAGCTGATTTGCAGAGAGAAGCAGGGATGAGAGGAGAGCGCCACCTTTCCCTGTCCTGCTGCTGATACTCTGAACCAGTAAACTCTCCTTTTGCCTCATCTGGTTTATGTCTGGTTTTCTCACACTTGAAACTAAGAGAGCCCTAACTCACAGCGTTTTAAAGTTTATGAAATCCTTTCACAAGTAGTTGGTTCTTACACTAGCCTGAGGAGGCAGGCGGGGTAGTATCATCTCCCCATTTTACACAAGGGAAACTGAGGTTTGGTGCAGCTAAGTGACTTGCCAAGCACCAAGTGAGGGGCGGAGCTGGCTAAGTGGCCAGTGGTTTGCCCTTGGGGCCAGGCTTCTGTCTCCTCTTCCGCCTGTGCTCCCAGGGGGCCCGGTGCAAAGGGTGTCTCGGCCCCGCACCTCCCTCAGCACTAGTGGCCTTTGCCCTTGACCCGGCCTTTGCAGCCCCTCATTCCTCTAGTTTCTTGACATGGGGCCTACGGGGGGTGGGGCCACAGGGTGGGTGACGGCTGACTCCAGGACCCTGTGCTGCCCATGACCTTGGAGCTCACAGGGCCACGTAGGACTGAGAGGTGCCGACACACAGTACAGCATCTGTGAGACCTCCAGCAAACGGAGCACCCGGGGCTGGGGCGCCACTCACCCTGCACCGCGCCCGTCCTCTACTCCTGGACACCTTGACAGCCTGGGAGAAGCTCTTCCTCTCGCCAAACCGGGTTTGGAGTTCTCTCTCTGGTCTGGGCCCTGGCACAGGGAGGGGACTGGGTGGGTGTGAGGGTCTCTTCTGGCTGGGAGCTGGAAAATTGGGGGCACCTCTGGGTTGGGGGCTTGGCCATCCCGCTTGGGGGTGCTGAACGCCAGCACTAGTGACTATTCTGAATCCTGGTTTAGAATCATCTTAACCCTGGCAAGAAGAGCAGTGAGCCTGTGGGTGGAGGGAACTTCCTGTTTACTGCTGGTGTCAGGGCTGGTCTGAGAGTGACATCCTTCTGTAGTTGGCGTGAGCTGTGATGTCCCCCAGCCTCCTCTCAAGCTGACTCACCCCCCGACCCCAACCCCAGTCCCCATCCAGGGTTGGAGGCTGGGCTTCCTGCAGCCCCGGGGAAACAGGTCTGCTCCCCCTTGGTGGCATGGCCTGGAAGCTGTCATTATGCTACCAGCAGCAGCAGTGCCCTACCCTCTCTGTGCAGCCCACCTGAAGCCTTCTCACACCCCCTTTGGTGGTACCCCGTTTCACAAAGAAACTAGGGTTGCCAAACTGAGCAGAAAATAAAATACAACAAAAAAGAGGATGCCTAGTGAAATCTGAATTTCAGATAAGCAACAAATACTTTTCAGTGTAATGTTGTGCAATGCTTTATCTGTGAACTCTAGAAGGAGCTCAAGCCCAGGGAGGTGCTGTGGGCTGCATGGGCCCTGTGCCTGGCCGTGCAGGGTTCCTGCCACTCAGCCATGGGCTCTCTACACCCCATGGTCTGCAAACAGGTCAAGCTTGGTCACTGCTGTAGCACCTGCCCCAGAGTCATGGGTGCTCCCCTCTAGACTGTGAGGATACTGCTGGCAGAGGGGATATGGTCTAACCCCACCTCAAAGGGAGGCAGATACTCTGCAGCAGTGGTTTCAAAACCTCGTCACGGACCAGTAGCATCAGCATCTGTGTCCACTTGACTGTGTCGCGTGGTGCCCAGACATTTGGTCAAATATTATTCTGGGTGTGTCTGTGAGGCTGTTTCTGGATGAGATTAACATTGCAATCCTTAGGCTGAGTAAAGCAGAGTGCCCTCCCCAATGGGGGTGGGCCTCATCTAGTCAGGTGAAGGCCTGAATATAACAAAAAGGTTGACCCTCCTGCAAATAAGGGGGAACTCCTCCTGCCTGACTGCTTTCGAGCTGGGACATCCGTTTGTCCTGCCTTTGGACTCAAACTGAAATATTAGCTCTTCCTGGGTATCAAGCCTGCTGACCTTCAGACTGGAATTACATCATCGCTCTCCTGGGTCTCCAGCCTGCTGGCTGCTGATCTCAGGACTAAGGTCACCTCTAAACCACACATAGATAGCAACTGCTGCACAGTGGTAACATCTAAAGCTTACAGCATTGAGCAGAGTCCTGTTAGGAAAATACTTCAAAAGATAAAGCTGCGTAGTGATACATCTAACCCAAATTAGACTATCTATTATATGTATCCTCAGCCTTCATAATCACGTGACCCAACTCTCTCTCTCTCTCTCTCTCTCTCTATATATATATATATATATATATATATACACACATATGTATATATATTCCATTTAGACCCTCAATAGTATATATATATATAGTATAGTATATATATTCTATATACTATATATATTATTTCTATATATTTCTATATAGTCTATATTCTATATATATAGTATATATATTCCATTTAGACCCCCAATAGTGTGTATACACACACACACACACACACACACACACACACACACACGTATATTCCATTTAGACACTCAACAGATTGGACGATGCCACGTTAGTGAGGGTGACCTCCTTCACTCAGTCTACTGAGATTCAGATGCAGATCTCTTCCAGAAACACCCTCACAGACACACCCAGAAATAATACTTTACCAGCTGTTGGGCATCCCACAGTCCAGCCAAGTTGACACATGAAATTAACCATCACAGGCACCCACGATCATTCTCTACTCCTCTCTACTCCACTCACCCTGTTTCTAAAAGATTCTCTTGCCTGGTCTGAGGCATCTGGTCAGTATTCTTGTTGGTTCTGTCTCACACTGTGGAGCATTTTTGAACAAGTTTCTTCAGCTCTGTGTGCCTCAGTCTCCTCGTCTGTAAGACAAGGAGGTTGAGCCTTACTTCACAGGGAAGTTGTAAGGATTTAGCAAGCTTCTGAGGATTGAGCACGTGAGGTGGGGGAGCTGTTAAAATTCCCTGTTCACCCCCTTCTTGCGGCCACTTACATTGGGCATCATGTGTCACCAGAGGGATGGAAAGACTGGCCGGGTTGCACCAGGCCTGTGCACTGGATAACATGAAGGGCTCTGCAGCGGGCCCCGGCTGCAGCCACAAGCACCTCCTGCCACTTGGGCCATATGGTCCAGTAGGCCCCGTGGTGATGGAAGTATCGGTGGTGGGAAAACATGCCATGTAGAGTTGTGGCTGATCCCAGTGGGAGAATCACAGTGAAGATCCTTGCAGCTCTGGAGCGAGGCCATGCCCTCTGCGCCAGAGAACTAAATGCCTTTTGAGAAACAACTTTTGGTATGTTTCTGGGCCCTGGCACAGACAGGATTTCTGAGCACAGGACATCAAGTGACGATGTGGCTGACACTGCCCATCGTGAACTGAGTCCTATCAGAATCACCAGATCATAAGGTTGAGCAGGCCAGCAGCACTCCACAGTGAGATGGGAGGGGGCATCTCTGAGTGCAAGCAGGACCAGAGGGCAGAGCAAGTGGGTAGCCCAGAAAGACACCCCACAGCTCCCAGCACAGTTGCACCAGTGGCTGTAGGGAGGACCCTAAGTGACCAGCAGAAGGAGGAGAATGAAAAACAAGCTTGCTTTCTGGATAGATTCCCTTGGTTATGTGGGTGTGAGCTGGAAATGGATGGCAGCCACCCTACAGACTCTGAATAACGTAGGTTAGAGCATCACGGGTGTTGATTTTCATTAATTCATTTTCTCATCTATACATTAATTTCATCCATTCGTTCTCTTTCATAAAGCACCTGTGGGTTGGCCCCAGTGCCTCCTGCCTCTTCCGGTAGGACCTGATGCTTTTACTCAGGTCTTCTTTCTAGCACATCTCTAGCACTTACCTTTATGTGGGACCCTTTCCATCAGAGTTTTAAAATGCTTACGTTTCTTTCACTTTAAAAACCCCAAACTTAGACTTTCTTGGAAAAAAAAGACCAAAGAAACAAAACTTCACCCCCTTTCCCTCTATGTCTATTGCCCATCTCTCTTCTCCTCTTTATGGCTGAACTTCTTTTTTTAAGTTTTCTTTAAAAAAATTAATTATTTATTTTGGCTGTGTTGAGTGTTCGTTGCTGCCCGTGGGCTTTCTCTAGTTGAGGTGAGCGGGGGCTACTCTTTGTTGCGGTGCGTGGGCTTCTTATTGTGGTGGCTTCTCTTGTTGCAGAGCACGGGCTCTAGGCACGTGGCCTTCAGTAGTTGTGGCATACGGGCTCAGTAGTTGTGGCTCGTGGGCTCTAGAGCACAGGCTCAGTAGTTGTGGCGCATAGGCTTAGTTGCTCCACGGCTTGTGGGATCTTCCTGGACCAGGGATCGAACCCATGTTCCCTGCATTGGCAGGCGGATTCTTAACTGCTGCACCATGCTGCACGCGGGATCTTACTTCCCCGACCAGGGACTGAACCCGTATCCCCTGCGTTGACAGTGCGGAGTCTTAACCATTGGATGGCCAGGGACGTCCCCAAATAACGTTCTGTATTCCTTGGGTCTATCAGACACACAACAATCAGGATGGTCTTTTAAGAACATAAATCTCCATATTTCATATGCTTTATTTGTCTGCTAGGGTTACCATATCAAAATACCACAGACTGGGGGGCTTAAACAACATAAATTAATTTTTTCACAGTCCTGGAGGCTGCAAGTCCAAGATCAAGGTGTTGGCAGGTTTGGCTCCTAGTGAGGATTTTCTCCTTGACCTGGAGGTGGCTGTCTTCTTGCTGTGCGTCCTCACTTGGCCTTTCCTTGTACAAGCCCATGCTGTCTCCTGGTGTCTCTTCCTCATCTTATATAAGAACACCAATCACGTTGGATTAGGGCCCCACGCATATTACCTCATTTAACCGTAATTACCTACTTAAAGGCCCTATTTCCAAATACAGTCACATTGGGGGGATTAGGGTTTCAGTATATGAATTGGCAGGGGACACAATTCAGTCCAGGATGGACCAAAATCCTTTATATGGTCTTCAAGGTCCTGCATGACCTCCTGGCTCTTGTTTGTTCTCCTGTCTCATGTGATCAACTCTCCCCTGTCTTCTATTTATTTCTCAGTTCCTCAGACATGCAGGCTTCTTCCCTTTCTAGGGCCTAGTACACTGTTTCTTCTGCTTGAAATATTCCTTTTTACCACCCTCCCCCATGCCCTTAGCCTATATAATGCCTACTTATTCCTCAAAAATTAGCTCACATGTCTTACTCAAGGAAGTTTCCCATGACTCCAACACCAGGCCAGGGCCCCCAACTTATATTTCTTCCTCGCATGACTTACTTCTCTTATGACACTTAAGACCATTGTAATTAAATCTTTAACTGTATAATTAACTGTTTAATACCTGTCTCCCTTCCAGGGGATAAAAGTTCCAAAATACTTAGGGACTACATCTGTTTTGTCCAGTGCTGTATCCCCAGCATCTAGCATAATGCACCATACACACTGAGACCTTAAAAACAAATTCTTTAAATAATTAATTCACAAAGGTTGAAGGTAGATTCTTTATTGGATTTTCAGGTGAAGAGAAATGCCAGAAGCATCAATAATTTAAAAACTCTCCCTCAGTGAACCTCTTTCTGGTCAGGAAAGCCAGGGTGATGAGAATTATACCATCGTGGCCTATTTTGGAAATTACACAGAAGACTCTGGCTAAAACCTCAACGTTAGATTTCTAATCTGCCCATGTTGCTCAATCATGCAAGATCATTTTCGAAGACGGTTGAAGCAATTTGTCCCATGTGATTTTGCAATATCCCATGGCTTGCTCTTCCTTCTAACAAGAGGGAGTGACAACGAGTCCTTTCCTTAAATCTGAACTGGCCCCGTGACTTGCTTTGGCCAGTAGAATTTGGCAGAAGTGATGCTACGTGAGTTTTTGGCCCCGCCCACAATAGTCCTTACAGCATCTGCTTCCACGCTCTTGGAATGCTGCCCCAGGACCACCATGCAAAGTGGCTGGGTTAGCCTCTTGGAGGGTGAAAGAGCGAGTGAAGGGGAATCAAGGCAACCCAGTCGACAACCGGCACCAGCCTCTAGACATGCAATCCAGAAGCTCTTTCTGCTCAGCGAACCTTCCAGATGAAATTACCCACATGAGCAAGCCCAGGAGAAGCCAACAGAGGAACCCGCAGAATTGAGAGAATAATAAATCTTTGCTGGGTAGTTTATTACCCAGAAATGGCTGAATGGAATGTCAGTCCTCCTGACTTCCACCTGATAATTCCATTTCTCCTTCTCTAAACAGTCGTGCCCTCCCTCCGGACTCTCTCACCATCACACTAGGTATGAATCATCAGAACACTCCAGAATGTCAATATTTCCAACTATAAATCCAAAAGGGAAAACAGACAAGATAAGTGATTCACACTGGGTTCTATATATGTGGGGTCCATATATGAGTCTGGATGTAGGGCGTTGTCAGGACTATATTCTTGGAAACGGGGCCACAGTCACTCACCTAGGACATGGAACTCCCCAGGCAGAAACAGGAGGCAGAGTCACGGTGCACACTTCATTTGCCCTTGGCTGCAATTTCGAAACTTGAAATGAAACCCAGGATTTTTGTCATATGGAAAGCTCCTTCCCGTGACACAGGTGGACATCCTAGAAACCCTTCCACGTGAACACATCAGCCTGTCCAATTGCAGCACTTGTCACTGCAGCATGGTTTGCATCAGAAAAAACTTGAAATAAACCAAATGCCCAACAACAGGACAACGGGTAAATATTTACACAGTGGAATATTATACAGGTAAAGTGAATGATCAATAGCTATGTCTCAAAAGACATATCATTGAGTGAGAATAGCAAGTTGCTGAAGTTATGTAAAGTATAATACTATTCGTGTAAAAATTTAAAACATGCAAAACTCCACCAACTATTCTTTAGGACACATTCATACGTAGTAAATTTGTAAGTACATCATATCTGAGGGAGGGAGGGTGGGGAACAGGATTGGGGAGGGGTACACAGGAGTTTCATCTGAACAAAAATAATTTGAACTAAACACGGGATATTCAAAGATTGGCAAAGCTGGTGGCAGATATTATTCTCTCTATATTTTTCTTACGTTTGAATCATTATGTGACAAAAAATATAAAGCACCCAGCTCCCAGCCTCACCCCCCCACTTCTTTCTGGTCAGGTACATCTTTCCTACAGTCCAAGGTTTTCAATATTGCTTTGCTGGCAGACCTTCTGCCACTTGGGATAAAGTAAAAACATAAAGGTGTCAATGACCTGCTTAGTTTTATTTTATGACACTAGAACTTTAAGTCACGGAGAGTTTCAGAGGGAAAGGGAAGTCGCCTCCAGGGAGTGCTGTCTTCCCAGCGCGAGCTCAAGAAATGACTGCGGAGGGAGTGAACGATTTTGGCAGTACTTCCTGTTCCGACAGCGCTCTGCCAGGCCTGCTGGCCCCTCATTAGCCACGGCAGGCACCTGCTGGCTTTAAAGACAGACACTGCCTGGTTAGAGAAGCTCACGCAGAGGCCTGCTTCTAGAAGGGAGCAGGTGATCCACTGAGGAGGGACAAGGGGATGAGGGGAAAATTTGGGAAACCCACTTCAAGGAAGGGAGTGGACAACACAGTATTCACAGCCCAAGGGTTCTGGAGTCACTCTTCTGTGTGACCTGGGCAATTAGAAGACCCTCCGCTGGAGGACCCTGGAAATAGCACCGAGTTTTCAGGCTCCTCTGAGCCAGTGTGGTACGTGGCTGCGGTCTCCAGCACAGAGTGTTCACTAGATGCTGGTTTCAACATTTACTGGCAGTGTCACCCTAGGCCCTTTACTTAAACTCTCTAATCTCTGTGTCCTTATCTCTGAGTGGTGGAGCTAGTCATAGTGTAATGCAAACAAAAGTGGGCCGACTCACTTCTAGCTCAGTTCTGGGTTGCCTCTAGAAGATGCATAACTCCAGCTCAAAAAAATCTTGAAAAGAAATGTCAATGTGTATATAAATCCCCCAAAGAGGTGGCAAAAAGGAGCAATAGTGCAAAACACACAAGACAAATTCCCTGAAGATCCTCTTTCCCCAGCAGATTCCCCAGAGCCCTGTCCTCGCGGTAGCTCCTCTCTCAAATCTCTCTTCTCTCAATCTCCTCTCATACCCGCTTCTCTCTGGACCTCTCCTCTGTCCTTCTGGACAAGTTGTTTTCTTCTGGGAGAAGCTCCAGGACCTTTTAAAATGTAAATCAACTTAGCCTTTTGGCTCCTTTCAATTCTCCTCTCCACTAATGATCACAAAGAAGAGTCTGCGGTCCAGTGGGCAAACCCAGAATTGCTCTGGAAAGGGGTGAAGGGGAGGTGGCAGCTGGATAAGACTCTCAGTATCAGACACCTTTTGTCTCCGCCGCAATCACACCTTGCTCAGGCTTTTTGTGAGAATTAGATGAGGTAATGCATGTCAAGAACTTAATAGTAACTAACACATAAGTCCTCAAACGGTTACTTATTAATCCTATTATTATAATCCCTGTCATTGGTATTATTATTTCTAAGGACTTATTTACTTTGCTTGAATTCCAAGAACTTTAGCCAAAAGTTTTAAAAATCCAATTGCAGTCAAGACGCTGTGGAACGTTCTCCATTGGGGATGAGCCGCCACCATCTGCCCTCTCCTACCCGTCACCAGGGACATTGGCTGTAGTTGGTTCATGGAGATGCGAGGGGTCTGCTGGGCCACCCTCTCATGGTTCTGGGGAGCCCACTGAAGGGCTTTGCCTTCCCCTGGTCTCCCCTCGCGTGCTGGCCAGGATGCCAGGGTGCTTTACACCCTCACCATGCTGTATGGACCATCTTGGGCAGCTCAGCATCCATTGGACCTGAGACACCTTGGTGGCAGCACCTCTGCAGAGGGCCTTACCCTGCAGCCATCTGACTGGCCTGGCCGCAGAACCAGCAGGTCTGAAGACCACCCCTGGCTCAGCGTCCTGGCCTTGGGAGTGTCCCTTAAGAAGGGCTTAGGCAAACCCGTGTGCGCTGAGAGGCCGGCTCCCAGGAAGGCAGCCGGGACCTGCAGAAATTATGGGGTTCTGGGGACTAGAACAGGCTGAATACAGGAAAACTTGGTCAGAGAGTAATTTCCAAGAACTGAAGGCTGTTCTGTGACAAGGGAGAGACTCCTGTGTCACCTCAGACCCAGCTTCCAGGAGCCACAAGAGGGCGCTCTCCCTCAGGACAGTCTCAGCATGGGATGCTGTTCCCCCGTCCTGCGTGCACGCGTGTTGCTGGGAGGGGTGGGGCAAGGCGAGGCTGGACGACCCTTCACTTAGGAATGACAGCTAAGAGTTTCCAGGCACTTACCACGTGCCAGGTTCTGTTGTAAACACTTGACACGCGACAGCTCACTTAACTCGCAATAGCCCAGTGACGGAGGCAGTGCTAATGCCCCGATGCATAGATGAGAAACTGAGGCAGAGGGAGACGCTGCCCAGACCACACGATGGTCAGCAGAGGCCGGGGAAAGCTGCAACCTGGCTACAGCACACGTTCCATCAACCCATGGCCACCATCCTTCCTCCAACATAAGGTGAGGACAAGCAGTGCTTCTCGGACTTTATGTTCAAACAAGTCACCTGGAGATCGTGTTGACCCCTGGATTCTGAGTCTGTAGGGGCCTGGGCTGGGTTGGAGCCTGAGATTCTCTGTTTCCAACAAGCTTCCAAGAAATGCTAATGTTACTGGTGGCTGACCACACTTTGAGTAGCAAAAGCCTTGAAGCCCACAGAATCCTTCGCAGCTGTAAGGATCATGTGTGCCCTCAGGCCCTGTGGGCATTCAGGAGAGCTGGAGCCCTGTCTGGACTGTGGTGGGAGGGAAGAGAGCAGGGCAAGGGCCCTGGGGCATCAGGTCTCCAGAGAGTGGGCTCCCCCTCCTCCTAGACGGACACAGAGCCAGCCTTCCCCTCCCCTCCTCTCATAGCCACAGCAGGTGACCTGTTTAGGGCATACCTCTCCCAGGAGGGTGGGCGTGGGAGGTGAGCTGGCCCCAACACACAGACACATAGACACGCAGATACAGAAGACACACAGGCACAGATAGACACAGACACAGACAGACACTCATACATAGATAGACACACACATAGACACACCACAGACACATACAAACACACACACACACAGATACACACAGACACACAGATATAGACACACATATGCAAACAGATACAGACATACACAGACACACACAGACACAGACACAAATAGACACACAGACACAGACACACATATACAGATAGACATAGACACATAGATACAGACACACACCCAACCCCTGCTGGGCCTGGCAGGCCAGCTCTCTCCAGGGACTAGACAGAGTGCACATGGCAACCTCACCTGCAGAAGGCCTTTCTCCAAGGCTCCCACTGACCGGGAGAGGAGGTGACAGACTGGGAAGTGACACCTCTCACAGGTCCTGTTGTTTTCCCAAACCTCCCCCTTCCACTCCATCCTTACTCTGCCTGGATGACCAGAGGGGCCTCCTCATCCAAAGCCTGCTTCT
Source organism: Leucopleurus acutus (assembly GCF_964270905.1). Taxonomy (NCBI): domain Eukaryota; kingdom Metazoa; phylum Chordata; class Mammalia; order Artiodactyla; family Delphinidae; genus Leucopleurus; species Leucopleurus acutus. Next base: position 42,519,410 of record NC_139154.1, read on the forward strand.
CTACTTCCCCTACTTGGGCTGGCTCCCATGTGCAGTTAGCATGGCCTTATGACATGAAACATAACATGCCACCCACACTTTAAAATCTCTAATGGAATAACATATTTACATTAAAAAAAAAAAAAAAACTCAGGGACTTCCCTGGCGGTCCAGTGGTTAAGACTCCATGCTTCCAATGCAGGGGGCATGGGTTCAACCCCTGGTCAGGGTACTATGATCCCACAAGCCACATGGCACGGCCAAAAAAAAAAAAAAAAAAATTCAAAGACTTTTTATTGTCCACAGTATAAACTACTTACTTTCCATACGGAAAGGAGTTAGGTCTGACTGCTGCTTATCCGTAAAAAAGCCTGCTTACCAGGCTGGCCCTTGTCTGGCATCTGGGAACAGAGATTTTGAGTCGGGGGGGTTCCTACACATTAACTGAGAAGAGTGGCTCCCTGTCCCTAAACTGTCTGTAGAAACAGCCAATACGATTCATGTTGAACCCCTGCTTTCCTTCTAGGAGTCTGGAATTTGGGTACGTGCCAGGCAGAGGGTGCCTCTGGGGTCAGCCCTGTATTAGTCAGAGTTCTCTAGAGAAACAGAACCAATAGGATATATTTATGGAGAGGGGGCAAGCGATTCATTTTGAGGAATTGGCTCGTGCAGGTGTGGGGTTGGCACGTTTGAACTCTGTAGGGGAGTCTGGCAGGCTGGAAATTCAGAGTCGAGGTTGAGGCATTTGAGCCCCAATTCTCAGGGCAACAGGCAGGATGTCTACGCTGCAGTCTTTAGGAGGATTCTCCCTTCTTACGGAGATCTCAGTCTTTGTTCTTAAGGTCTTCAACTGTGTGCATGAAGCCCATCGATACTATGGAGAATAATCAGCTTTACTCAAAGTCCACTGATTTATGTGCTCATCTCTTCTAAAAAATACCTTCACCAGCAACATCTAGACTGGTGTTTGACCAAACTGGGCATGGTAGCCTGGCCAAGTTGACATAAAAAGTTAACCGGGCTTCCCTGGTGGCGCAGTGGTTGCGAGTCCGCCTGCCGCTGCAGGGGACACGGGTTCGTGCCCCGGTCCGGGAAGATCCCACATGCCACGGAGCGGCTGGGCCGGTGAGCCATGGCCGCTGAGCCTGCGCGTCTGGAGCCTGTGCTCCGCAGCGGGAGGGGCCGCGACTGTGAGAGGCCCGCGTACCGCAAAAAAAAAAAAAAAAAAAAAAAAAATTAACCATCACAGCTCCCAGTAAAAATCCCCGGCCCTGAGTCTCTAAGGAGCTTCTTTGGTTGGCAGTGTTTTATGCGCGTTGTCATAACTCATTGCTGGGGGAAGTAGGTGTGTCCTGTGTTGTTCCCTGGGAGAGGACTCTGACTGCATACTCTCGAGAACAATTTCCCCTGCACCTGCTGTCCCCTGACTTCGCCTCATGTGCCTTCCCTTTGCTGACCTTGTTTTGCCTCCTGTTGTTCTAATAAATCACAGCTGTGAGTACAGCTACCCACTGAGTCCTGTGAGTCCTCTTAGTGAATCGTCGCCTTGGGGATTCCCGGCCCATCCTCAGATGCTCTTATCTGGGCCTGGCCAGCCTCCTCATCAGTTCCAGCCCCTGCTTCTCTCCACCGTATACCCCACATTCCCGCCATACTGATCTATCTACTACCTGAATATGCTATGCTAGCTCATGCCTCCATACTCTAGAAGGCCCTTCTTTTCCTTTCTTGGTCTGGCTAACTTGTATGCAGCCATCAGGACAGCCTGTTTGGTTATCCATTCCTGTGGAACAAACCAGCCTGAAACATAGTGGCTTAAGATAGCAACAGTGTATTATTTCTTATGATTCTGTGGGTTGACTCAGGCAGTTCTTCTCTTTCCATGGTGTTGGCTGGAATGTTAAGAAGGGTTGGTGCTGGCCACCGGCTTGTAGTTTAGCTGTGGCTATTGGCCAGGGACCCAATTCTTTTCCATTTGGGTTTCTCCACTTGGCTAATTGAGTTTCCATAAAGCATGGCAGCCGGGTTCCAGGAAGAAGCACTCCCAAAGGGCACGCCCCAATATGCAAGTACTTATCAAGCTGTAGCTTGCATCATTCTTGCTGATGTCCCATTGGCTTAAGCTAGTCACATGGTCAAGCTCAGACTCATCATGGGAAGGGACCACACAAGGAGATGAATACTGGGGGTGTGTGGTTTATTGAGGGCCACCAAAGCACCAACATAGCTCTTCCTTCAAGCCTACTCTGGCCCCTCCCCTGTGCCTACCCATTTATAGCACTCACCACACTAGATTGAAATAGTTTGTTATGATTATTGTACTGTATTGCCACTTGTATTTATGGACTGAAGCTGCTCTGAGGACTGGGACTCTGTCAAATTGCTCCCTGGCACAGAGTATGTCTGCGGAATAAATGATTGAATGAGAGCAGCAACTGTCATTACCTCCTTCATATCTGCCTGGTTTAAGCCCTGTCCCTACCTCAGTTTAGACATAGGAAGTTCAACAGCTGTGAGACGCCAACTATGTCAGGTCCTTGAGTGCCTTAAAGCATGGCAGTTAGCCCTATACCGAGGCATACAGGAGGCACCTAACACGTGTTAGTGGAATGAATGGATGAATGAATGCGTGAGTGGATTTCCTAGGCATATCACTGAGATTTCCAAGCTACAAATGCATCAACTTCTTTCTTAAACATACATTGTGACCAAGCTGATCAGAAATCACACAACTCCACTTTCCAGAGATGAAACAGTTCCATGTGAGAATTGTGGAAAAGAGAGATTTTTCAGTGTTCTCCTTTCTGATTGAGGACCCTCATGAAGAACAGTCTTTTTTGCTGAGCCATGTTCCACCATCCTGTGTGGCTGGAGCAGAAGCAGAGGTCCTGGAATGGTGGGGTGAACTGTATCCTTCATAGTCTCCCCACGACTGTGACATCTGCTCCCTAGATTGCCTGGTCCTGAGCAGTGGCTCCTAATAGAGGCTCTGTCTCGTGCTATAAATAGTCACAGAGCCATCTTCAGTGATAACACACTGGAGTGTGGAAACCCATTGTGTATTCAACTCCTCCCTATTGCAAAATTCTGACATCATCAGAGAATAAAAGGAGTGAATCATCCATCCCTGTATAAATACTTTGATTAGATCATTTGCTTTCAAGACTAAAAAAAATGGGAAGAGAAAAAATCTTGGTGTTATTGCCCTCTGGACTGACATAAGGGTGTAACATCTCCCACCCTGCTCAATGCTAACCCTGAGGTAGCTGTGAGAATAACTTATTCCTTTTTTTGTTTTTAATAAAGTTATTTATTTATTTTTGGCTGCGTTGGGTCTTCATTGCTGTGCGTGGGCTTTCTCTAGTTGTGGTGAGTGGAGGCTACTCTTCGTTGTGGTGTGCAGGATTCTCATTTTGGTGGCTTCTCTTGTTGCGGAGCATGGGCTCTAGGTGTGCGGGCTTCAGTAGTTGTGGCACGCAGCCTCGGTAGCTGTGGCTCGCGGGCTCTAGAGCACAGGCTCAGTAGTTGTGGCCCACGGGCTTAGCTGCTCCGTGGCATGTGGGACCTTCCCGGACCAGGGCTCGAACCCTCATTGGCAGGCGGATTCTTAACCACTGCGCCACCAGGGAAGTCTGAGAATAACTTATTCTTACTTAAGACTATGTTTCTCTAGTTTCCATCCTTTGGAATATTTCATCTTTCAGACCTCGGTATAAGTAACTCAAATAAAAGAAAGTTTTGAAAAATAAAATTCAAGAAAAAGGATTTTTTGTTTTATAAAATTATTTTTTCAGTTTATGAAAGGATTAACAATATTATTTTCTACAGGTGAGCCCTCTTGATCTGTAAAAAATGAAATTCATCTAGTCAGGGGCCACAGACTTTTCTGCCTGGCCAAATCCAACCTGTTCTGTTTGTGCCTTTTTTGGACAGCACGGTAGTTGGTTTTTTTTTTTTTTTTTTTTTTTTTTTTTTTGCGGTACACGGGCCTCTCACTGTTGTGGCCTCTCCCGTTGCAGAGCACAGGTTCTGGACGCGCAGGTTCAGCGGCCATGGCTCACGGGCCCACCCGCTCTGCGGCACGTGGGATCTTCCCGGACCGGGGCACGAACCCGCGTCCCCTGCCTTGGCAGGCGGACTCTCAACCACTGCACCACCAGGGAAGCCCAGTAGTTGGTTTTTAAATTCGGAACTTTTATTGCTTAGATAGGGCAGGTTCTCTGGTTCCCCCCAGTTTCCACCACTGCCATATGTCTCACACACAGTTAACTGCAGGACCCCTGTGGACATTTGAGTTTCCAACCCCTGAGTTCTCTCTCTCATTTTACAGATGGGGGAACTGAGACCTGGAAAGGTTGATTTGCCCAAGGCTGTACAGCTAGGAATTGGAAGACCTAAAAAGTAAGTTTCCAGGTTCCGGGTACGAGGCTCTCTCTCTTCTGCTTACTACATCTCCCCATCACTTTCAGGTAGCTTTGGGGAAGTTAACAAATCTGTGTGAAATTTCAGCGTCTGTCACAGAAACAGCAAGCATTGCTGGGGTGGATTTTGTAAGAACACTTATGTAAGGGTGAGTTCTTGTGACCTTCCTCTTTCCTTTCTGCCTTCCCATTCCTCAGGGTGAGACAAACCTCACCCCGCAATGTCTTCAGACAAACTCAGGCGTGGAAAGAGGAACATTTTCCTACTTCTCCCTCTCAACAAATGGCTCTGATTGGAACATTTCTCCACATAATACACGCAGTAAATGTTTCACATGGTGCAAATGGGCACCTCTTCTGGAAAAATCCTACTGCTTACCCAAAGCCTTGCTCAGCCGTGAACACCAGTGTGAAGCTGACTCCATCCTTCATTTACATATTAGTGAGGTCTTCTCCCATGGTGCGGGAGGGACAAGACTTCACTACCTGTTAGTCCTAAGCTTACTTATCTTTTGTGTCTTCACCTTCCCATCCACTCTCCTTTCAATCTACATTTACTGAATTGAATTGAGAGAATTGAGGTTGATATGAGAGTTCCAGAAAACAATCTACACCTCCCATTTTTCTACCAGAATCAGACAAGGACTAGATGTTGATTCCCTTTTCTGGAAAGGAAAATAAGACGAGTGCAAAAAGGCCCAAACAGCCTCACCTGTTCAAGAAAACATCGCCTAGTGCTGGGGTGAGAGCTGGACAGACTAGGGAGGGGGCTGCTGTTTAGGGGGACAGATGAAAAGTCCTAGAGGTGTCTGGCCTGGAAAGCAGTGATGGAAAGTGGACAGGGAGGTCCCAGATGGCCCCAAACCACACTGTTTATCTAAGTGTCTGAGCCTGTCTGAAATCCAGCAGTGAGTTTAGAACAAACAAACGGAAATCCTACCTCTAACCCCCACAGGAAGATTAAGGGGATCCAGGGGGTTCATATAAAGGTGACTCCCCAAAAGGGCGGTGAGGGAGGGAGTTGCCGGGAAGCCACCTGAGCTTGTAGACATCTTAGAGCGGTACTATCCAAGAGAAATACAATGTAACCTACATATGTAATTTAAAATGTTCTAGTTGTCACAGTAGCAAACAGAAAAAGGTAAAATTTATTTGAATTATATATCCAAATATATCTAACATATTAAATCTCATATTTAAAAAAAATTCACTATATCCAAAATATCATGTCAACATGTAATTAATATAAAAATATTTCGTGGACTATATTACATGTTTTTCAATCTAAGCCTTTAAATTCTAGTGTTTATTGTACAGTTACAGCACATCTCAATTCAGATGCTAAATTTTCATCAAAGATGCTCTATCTGTATTTAGATTTCAAAAAATTTCCGGTAAGAAAAAGTAGCTTCATATACTCAAGTTGCTTCAAACATACATAAACATTTCCCAATAACTGAATCGAATATCAGTTTTTATTAATTTTTTATTTAAAAAACTTTTTGGTGGTCCATATCAGTATTTTTTTTTAATAGGTCTTTATTGGAGGATAATTGCTTCACAATACTGTGTTAGTTCCTGTTGTACAACAAAGTGAATCAGCCATAGGCATACATATGTCCCCAAATCCCCTCCTTCTTGAGCCTCCCTCCCATCCTCCCTATCCCACCCCTCTAGGTGGTCACAAACACCAAGCTGATCTCCCCATGCTATGATGCTATTTTACATTTGGTAGTGTATATATGTCGATGCTACTCTCACTTCGCTCCAGCTTCCCCCTCCTATCCCGTGTCCTCAAGTCCATTCTCTAGGTCTATGTCTCTGTTCCTGCCCTGCAACTAGGTTCATCAGTACCATTTTTTTCTTAAGATTGCATATATATGCGTTAGCATACAGTATATGCTTTTCTCTTTCTGAGTCACCTCACTCTGTATGACAGACTCTAGGTCCATCCACCTCACTGCAAATAACTCAATTTCGTTTCTTTTTATGGCTCAGTAATATTCCATTGTATATATGTGCCACATCTTCTCTATCCATTCGCCTGTCGATGGACATTTAGGTTGCTTCCATGTCCCAGCTATTGTAAATAGAGCTGCAATGAACATTGTGGTACATGACTCTTTTTGAATTATGGTTTTCTCAGGGTATATGCCCAGTAGTGGGATTGCTGGGTCATATGGTAGTTCTATTTTTAGTTTTTAAGGAACCTCCATACTGTTCTCCATAGTGGTTGTATCAATCTACATTCCCACCAACAGTGCAGGAGGGTTCTCTTTTCACCACACCCTTTCCAGCATTTATTGTTTCTAGATTTTTTGATAATGGCCATTCTGACCAGTGTGAGGTGATAGCTCATTGCAGTTTTGATTTGCATCTCTCCAATAACTAGAGATGTTGAGCCATCTTTTCATGTGCCTCTTAGCCATCTGTATGTCTTCCTTGGTGAAATGTCTATTTAGGTTTTCTGCCCATTTTTTAAATTGGATTGTTTGTCTTTTTGATATGGAGCTCCATGAGCTGTCTGTATATTTTGGAGATTAATCCTTAGTCCATTGTTTCATTTGCAAATATTCTCTCCCATTCTGAGGGCTGTCTTTTCATCTTGTTTATTTATGGTTTCTTTTGCTGTGCAAAAGCTTTTAAGTTTAATTAAGTCCCATTTGTTTATTTTTCTTTCTACTTCCATTTCTCTAGGAGGTGGGTCAAAAAAGATCTTGCTTGGTTTATGTCAAAGAGTGCTTTTCCTATGTTTTCCTCCAAGAGTTTTATAGTGTCTGGTCTTACATTTAGGTCTTTAATCCATTTGGAGTTTATTTTTGTGTATGGTGTTAGGTAGTGTTCTAATTTCATCCTTTTACACGTAGCTGTCCAGCACCACTTTCCCAGCACCACTTATTGAAGAGACTATCTTTTCTCCACTGTGCGTTCTTGCCTACTTTGTCGTAAATTAGGTGACCATATGTGTGTGGGTTTATCTCTGGGCATTCTATCCTGTACCATTGATCTATATTTCTGTTTTTGTGCCAATACCATACTGTCTTGATTACTGTAGTTTTGTGGTATAGTTTGAAGTCAGGGAGCCTGATTCCTCCAGCTCTGTTTTTCTTTCTCAAGATTGCTTTGGCTATTCGGGGTCTTTTGTGTTTCCATACGAAATGTAAAATTTTTTGTTCTAATTCTGTGAAGAATGCCATCGGTAGTTTGATAGGGATTGCATTGAATCTGTAGATTGCTTTGGGTAGTATAGTCATTTTCACAACATTGATTCTTCCAATCCAAGAAAATGGTATATTTCTCCATCTGTTTATGTCATCTTTGATTTTTTTCAACAGTGTTTTATAGTTTTCTGAGTGTCATATCAGTATTAAATCAATGATTTCTCCAGCTTTATTGAGATATAATTGACATATAACATTGTATAAGTTTAAGGTGTACAACAGTGGTGTTGATTTGATACACTTACATATTGCAAAACGATTGCCACTACAGCAATAGCTAACACCTCCATCACATCACATCATTACCATTTCTTTTTTTTTTAATATTTATTTTTATTTGATTGCGCTGGGTCTTAGTTGTGGCTTGCCAGCTCCTTAGTTGTGGCATGCAAACTCTTAGTTGTGGCACACATGTGGGATCTAGTTCCCTGACCTGGGATTGAACCCAAGTTCCCTGCATTGGGAGCTCAGAGTCTTAACCACTGCACCACCAGAGAATTCCCAACCTGTGCTGAGAACATTTAGGAACTACTCTCTTGGCAACTGTCAAGTATATAATATAGTATTATTAACTAAAATCACCATGCTAGACATTAGATCCTTAGAACTTATTCATCTTCTAACTGGAAGTTTATACTCTTTGACCAACATTTCCCTTTTCCTCTACCATGAATATCAGCTTTTAAATTTAAATTTATTAAAATTATATAACATTGAAAATGGTTCTTTAGTGGTATCAGCAGGATTTCACACGTGGCTATCGGTTACTGGATTGGATGGTGCAATTTTAGAGTGCTCAGGAGCTAGGCCCTGTTGCCCACTGCCAATTCCCCTTAGCGTGACCCTGGGCTGGACAGACAGGGAGTCTGATCAGAGGTCAATGCCTACATTCCAAAGTTTAACATTCTAGCTATGGTGATTCTCCTGTGAGCACAGCCTCTCTGTCTTAGGCCTGGGTCAAACTGGGTCACAATCTTGGAACAGGGGAGGGGTGTTTGAATTGCTGTTACTTATAGCTTGAAGACCCCAGAAAGCAGTTTGAAGGCTCAGCTATGTAACTCATGGCTGAATGGGCCCAAACGGACCATATGGGACCACCTCTGTTTTTCCATATGAAATAGTATGGCTAGGCCTAGAAGAGCCTTTCCCTTTTTAAAACTCATCGCATTGAGAAGGAAGGTTGACAATTTTCCTAGAGACCCTAAACTACTTGCTCAAGTTAGAAATAATTTTAAAATGAAATGAGTGTCAGGAATGTCTATGGTATTGCTGGTTTCCAGTAAATGCTTATTGGTAAGTGAATTATTATTACTTCCAGTTATACCAGATTATCCAATAATGGCTTTCTTAACTGGGGGGAAGAAAGCAGATGATTTTTGCAGTTCAAGTTGTTTTACAACTTTCTGTACATTGTAATTAGGTTAAAAGAAAGTCCATTGTTATATAAATTAGTAAGGTTCCACAGCTGTTATCTCTTCTAATCTCTTTTAGAAGTTACTATTTAACTAGGAAGGAATTAATTAATTTTTTAAGTGTATATGAAAAAAGTTCTATGTGTGTATAAATATATACGTGAAGAATTTCTAAAGAAGCTGCTTGTGAAACAAATAGGGGTTTTACATCCTGTGAAACATCTTAAAATAAAAATAGTCATAAAATGCATGCTTTTTGGCTAGATAAGTTTTTATATAATCATATATAGAAAATATATAGAAAATATTTATAAAATATTTAAATATAATTATATATATGTTAAAAAAAACCCTGTAAATATTGCCACAAGATGGCACTAAAATCTAATGAACACTCCAGTCTCTGGCTGGTCTTGTCTCCGAAGAGTTGGGGGGTGATTTACAGGAGATCTGTAGGAGACAGTGGACAAAAAAGGCCAAATAAATAAGGCTGAAGGAAGATTGGAGGTAGATTAACATCTCCCTTTTGTCTGAAGGATAACTTCCCTCTCTCATTAGTGTGGGTATCTGTCATACAATGAATCTATAGGTTACTAAAGTTAACTATTAAAATGATTTGCTCTCCTTGACAAGTCAGTTTTATCCTTGCCCTTTGCCAGTGTATTGTGATGGGAGAGCAGCGGCAGTGAGGAGGCCATTAGGCACATCCCCTAGTTTGGGAGAGTTTATCCCGTGAGTGGTACAGTATTTGAAGTAGCCAGTCTTCAAAGAGCTTGTCAAAGGATCCTGGACATGAAAATGAAGACCATGAAAAGAAGCTGCTGCAGAATACGGATTTTTCTACTTGTTTACTTTGGAATAATTTACCAACTGAATATTTTTAGAAATTACTGCAATATTGAGATTCAAGCTTGGAACACCTCATATAATATGTCTGAGAGTCAGGAAATGAGTGAATTGAATCCCTCTTCCTGATTCTTTGTATTCCAGTTTTAAAAAAAATACATGGTACAAAACTTTAATTGTTTGATACTTTCTTAATATTTGAAGCTTAAGGACATAGCCAAGATTCCCAAGCTATATTAAGATAAAGGAAAGCAGTGTTAACAATACAGCTATAAAAGGTTTTGATTAAAGGAAGAAAAATTTAGATTTTTCTAACAGGCAAACTGAAATTAAAAGAAAAGAAAAAGTTGCTAGATTGGAGCCCTAAACAAATGATCCAAAGAAAAAAGAAAAAAACCCCAAAAAACCCTTACTTTCTCCCATGGGATTCCACTTGGAGAAATTATTTACTTACTGACAGTTCAGTTCCTTAGATCTGAAAAACAAAATCAAAAAAACAAAAACATTAGGCATTGTAGTGGAGATAATCCAATGTGAGGGAAGCAGTTTTGGTCACTTGAATGAGGATGGGCTCTGGGGGTTAGTGGCACTAATGTCGTATTTGACCTGATTATATCTGCGGCATCCATTTGGGGACCTACATCTCAACATATGAATCCTGTGTGAAAACACCATGGCTCAGCTACAGCTGGCTGCCCGGGTTTGGGTGGATGGTTGGTAAAGCAGTCTGGAGTCTGAGGTAAGAGACTTCAGAAAGTTCCAACTGAGTTCCTGAGCATTTAGGTGAATTCTCCACAGTCGTTTACTGATTCTTGCATAGGGTCAGGCATTATGCTAGGGCTTCAAGATGCTGAGATAAGACAGAATCCAGGCCCTCCAACAGCTTCCAGTCAGAAATATGAGGCAATAACCTCATCATGATGTAGTGGGTCTCTCCTTTCTGAAAAACCAGTAAGCATCCCACGGCCTCCAGAATAGATATGGCCCAACCTGAGTAGTTGGTTCCTCCATGACTGGCCTCCATCCTTAGTTTCACCTCTCTCTCTCTCCACCGAGGGCAGCCACACTAAGATATTCCCTGTTCCTAGAACTTGTCCTACTCTTTCCCACATCTCTGCTTTTGTTCAAGCTGTTCCTCCTTCCTGGGAGATCCTCCCTCCCTCCCTCCCCCTTCCCACCTCTTCTGTCCATTGAGATCCATTGGCTTAGGTTCTTCTAGCTCAGACATAGGTGTCATCTCCTGCAGAATTCAAGGAATAGATGAATTAAGTCCTGGTGGGAGCAGAAGACTAGGGATCTAGCACCCCACCACACACTGATTTGCTGTGTCCCAGCCTGCAAGTTTCTCCTCCCACTCCCTGGGGCCGCAGCCTATTCTTGCCCAATGGGGTGTGGGGTGGCTGGATTTTATTGTACTATTTACTCCAGACAGTTCTCTACCTTATGACCAGGATCCTAATTAATCCTGCCAAACCAGGGCTGAGTCTGCCTTTTTCTGCCTGGTAACTTCCTCCAAGTGGACCTGAAGTTCTGCAACCAGCCTCGACCTTCGCTTTTCACTGCCCCCCCTTCCCCCAATCTTCACCTAGGGACGTAGGCTGGGTGCCGAGAAGAGGGTAGGAGGCAGGACTTGTTAGAGCCAGAGGCTGGGCCCAGGCCTACCCAACTTACAGCCACCCTCTCGGAGATCCAAACCCAGGGCTCAGGGCGAGTACCGGGTGGAGGGATGGGGGCGGCGGACTCGACCAAGGGAGGGGCCGCTTCTGAATTAAAAACAAAAAACCCCGACAGCCTTGCTTGGAATCAAACGTGTGTGTGTATATATGTGTGCCTCTGTGTGTGTGCGTGTGCGTGTGTGTGTATTTAAAAACAAAACCACATTAAAGGAGCCGCTCCCTCCCCCACAGGTCCGACCACCCGCTGGGAGTTTGAGAAGCAAGGGGGCAATTTTGAGTGGGAGGGAGTCATCAACGGCCCGCAAAGTGCCGCCTCTCTCGGAACCGCTCGTCCAAGCTCCGCGGGCTCCGGGCAGCTAGCTCCAGCCCTCCCGCTTCGCGCGCACAAGCTGCGGCGAAGACGGGAACCCAAGTGCCGCCCGAGCCCCGCAGGGCCAGCCGCCGCGGCGTTAAGACTCCCCAGTCGCCGCCTCTCCCAGCCCGGCGGTCTGGGCCGTCAATCAAGCTCGCCCGGCCCCGCCCCTGGGCTGCAGCAGACGGCCAATCAGAACCAAGCTCCGCAGCGATGAGCTCAGTCGGCTTGCTTCCCATTGGGCGGCTATATTAAGAAAGTCGCCGAACTCTTTAAATAGTGGGCGCTGGGGCCGCAGCCCGCATCTGCCACCGCAGTCTGGCTGCACTCGTGTGTTCTCTTGTACATTTGCTGAGGCCTAGAGAGACCCGGGAGGGAGCTAGGCCGGGTCCGCTGCTCTAGCTACTTTTTGCGCACAAAGGCGCCGACCCCAGGCCCAGGACGAGGCGAGCGGCCACCGCTCCGGAGCAGCGCGGAGACGCACGGCGCGCCCTATGCCCCGGCGCCCCCACCTACCCCGCCGCGGCAGCCCGAGCACAGCGAGAGAACGCGCCACGCCGGGGCCTGGGTGCAGCTAGCAACCCTTTCCCCCAGCGCGCAGCCCGAGGTGAGCAGTGAGCGGCGAGCGGGACGGCAGCGAGGCGCTCGCGGGCCCCCTCCTGCTGCCCGGGCCCGGCCCGCTCATGGCGGCCATCCGTAAGAAGCTGGTGGTGGTGGGCGACGGCGCGTGCGGCAAGACGTGCCTGCTGATCGTGTTCAGTAAGGACGAGTTCCCCGAGGTGTACGTGCCCACCGTCTTCGAGAACTATGTGGCCGACATCGAGGTGGACGGCAAGCAGGTGGAGCTGGCGCTGTGGGACACGGCGGGCCAGGAGGACTACGACCGCCTGCGGCCACTCTCCTACCCGGACACCGACGTGATCCTCATGTGCTTCTCGGTGGACAGCCCGGATTCGCTGGAGAACATCCCCGAGAAGTGGGTGCCCGAGGTGAAGCACTTCTGCCCTAATGTGCCCATCATCCTGGTGGCCAACAAGAAAGACCTACGCAGCGACGAGCACGTCCGCACAGAGCTGGCGCGCATGAAGCAGGAACCGGTGCGCACGGATGACGGCCGCGCCATGGCCGTGCGCATCCAAGCCTACGACTACCTCGAGTGCTCGGCCAAGACCAAGGAGGGCGTGCGCGAGGTCTTCGAGACGGCCACGCGCGCCGCGCTGCAGAAGCGCTACGGCTCCCAGAACGGCTGCATCAACTGCTGCAAGGTGCTATGAGGGCCGCGCCCGCCCCGCCTTCCCCTGCCGGCGCGCCTCCCCCTCCCGGGCCCAGCCCCCACGAGCCCGGGGAAGGGGAGACCCGCGTGCCCCAAGGACCCCACCGGACTGCCTGGTGTCTGCCTTCAGCCCCGGCCGACGTGGCCCGGCGGCTCAGGCTCTGGCGCCGGGAATCCGCGTGGTAGGCACCGGGCGCCTGCTTTCCAAGTGTCTGTGCGTCCGGCTGTGTTGCACAGGCCTGGCCGCCCCGCTGAGTGCCAAGGGTCCCCTGACCACCCTTTAGGGAAGAGTCAAGCCTCTTCAGAGTGTGTGGCTGTGTGTATGTTCGACTCCCCGCCGCCGGGTTTTCACCCCATGCCCGCCTCTGCCTCCCGGAGACAAGCTTGGCACCGGGGTGCGGCCGCGCCCCATCAGATGTTCGTCCATAACCAGCGAGCGCCTGCTATCCCCTGTCTGTAACATAGACCTCGGGAACTGCGGGAGGGGAGGGCTGGGGAGGATGGGGTGTTATATAAATATAGATATAATTTTATTTTCGGAGGTAGGATGGTGTTATTTAATGGTGGTGGTGGGTGGAGTGACGGGGCGCTGGAACAGCTCCGGCCCAGCCTGGGTCAGGCGTCCATCCCAGCACGAACAAGACTTGGCCATCTTTCCAAACCCTGGGAAGACGTTTGCAGCCGACTTGGGGATGAGAGGACACAGCTTCTAGACTCATGGCTCCTGCGGGCCGGCCCCCCCCCCCCACCCGCGAACCCCCTCACCAGACACAGGCAGGAGGAGGGAAAGTGTGCTGCAGGTCGTTTTTGCCATAAGCGAACTTTGTGCCTGTCCTACAAGTGAAAATCGTTCAGTCCAAGAAACTGATGTTATTTGATTTATTTAAAGGCTAAAACTTGGGTGGTTTTTTTTTGGGGGGGGTGGAAGATTCTTTGCACAATTGTTTCATTGTTTGACATTTAATGCACTTGTCATTTGCATAAGACAGTAGCATTCTGACCACACTTGTACACTGTAACCTCATCTACTTCTGATGTTTTTAAAAAAATGATGACTTTTAAAAAAAAGGAGAAGAAAAAGAAACCACTAATTTTTTTTCTTTTGAAAAAAGTGGCAACACTGTTCTGTTTTGCGATTTTATTTGTGCAGGTATGCGCACTCTTTTGAGAAAGGGCAGTAACAAGTGTTAGAGCCTATCTAAAACCTTTTTTTTTTTTACCCCCACAAGTCAGTCTCTAAAGCTGTGTGAAATTTTCTCTGCATCTCTGTACAGAGAGTAAACCTGCCCCTAGTGTCTCTTTTCTCTCCCTCCCTTCCCCATCCAGTGGTACTTCTACTAAATTGTTGTCTTGTTTTTTATTTTTTAAATAAACTGACAAATGACAAAGTGGTGAGCTTATGATGTTTACATAAAAGTTCTATAAGCTGTGTATACAGTTTTTTTATGTAAAATATTAAAAGACTATGATGATGACATTTATAAAATGGCTCCTGTGGTTTAATAATGTGTAAACATATTCTTGTGAATTTGGGGGCAAGGGCAGAATTCTGCAGTGGAGGTCCCACCAACTCAGTTTCCCTCATAGTGTTTGTAAGAAATGGGGATGAAATCCCTTTGAGGACGTGTGGGGTTGCGTGGCCATGGGGGACCAGGTTCCTCCCGTCCCAGTCCCGGAAGCTACCCCGGCACCCAGTGCCCAAACCTTTGACCTAACATGTACTGTTTGTATGTCTTAAGCACTTGTGTCGAAGTCCATTATGGGGCCTTTGCTGCCTATTCTTTGAAACTTGGAAAGGTGTCATTTGTGCATTTAAAATTTAGATGACTTTTTTGTTGTTGTTGTTAATCACCAGTGTGGGACCAGGCTCTCTGTCCAAAAGACTGGTTCCTGGGTTCCCTTCAGATCCTCATGGGGTTACACAATAACCCCACGATTGTAGGGTCTTATCTCTGGCCTGAGCTCCTGGGTGGAATCTGGGGAGAGCCCAGATCAGAAGCTGATTCTTCTATCGCTGAAGTTTCATCTGAAGGTCTATATGTAGCCTAAAATGCTTTATTCTAAGTGCCAGGAGTGGCCGCATTACAGACAGAACACGAGGCTTTGGGTGACTGTTATTGAAAGTTGGGGCAGGCACACTTTGACGTGGAATCTTGATGAGCTCTAATTTCAGACAGTTAGCCTGCTGCAGTGGGTCCCAGAACCAGACAGGCAGATTTATCTTCAGAGACCGTATTAAAATCCCGCTACAGGTATGATGACTCAAATCTGCCAGCCTCAGCAGCTTCGAGGAAAGGTAGCAGATACTGCCAACCTCTCCCAACTACCAAAGGTGTGGTTTTTGTTTTTGGAATCAACAGTTTCTGGGTTTCTAGCCCTTAGTTGCCTGCTGCCACTGCCCCCCCCCCCCCCGCCCCCGCCTGCTCACCTCCTCCAGGCAGAAGCAGAGAAGGCCCCTTTTGAAGCCCTTTGCTTTAAAACTTGAGGCTTCTGTTTCCCTGTCTTTCCCTAGACTCCCAAGAGCTTTTGTTGAGTGAGGCAAGCCTGGTTGCTGGTGACTTTTCACCCACTTAAAAAACAAAACAAAACAAAACAAAACATTAACAGGGCCTCCTGCACAGCCAGGCTCATTGGCCGACAGAGGGGAATTGTCTGGGCAGCTCCAGGCACAGAGCAAGGAGAGGGTCCACCCAGGTTGGCTTCTCTAAGCCACTGCCTCATCCTTTCCTCAGCTCCTGGCCTCACTCACCTCTAGCCCTCAGCCTACTTTTTCTTCTTTTAAAGGCAAAAATTTCCACAGAAAAACAAAATGTTGATTTGCAAGTTTTACAGCTTGCAAATCCTTTGGTACCAGGGAGTGCAGGACTCTGTGAAGAGCTCAAGCTTGGGCTCAATGCCCAGTACGCAGCTTTGCAACCAGCCAAGAGCCTGGAGTCCCAGCCCCCGAAAGGGCCTTTTCTGGGTTTCCTGCCTGCTCAAATCTGCCTGGTACCTATAGCTGCCTTTTTTTTTTTTTTTAAATTTTAGGAAGACAACAAGCCAGGTGACACATGGCAGCCTGGGTTATGCTTGTTTTAAAATGCATGGCATTTAATAATCCTGCCGGAACACACTCTTCTTGCTGCATTAGATCCAACTGGAAAATATAAAGGCGAATTGCTGTAGGCTGGAAAATCAATTAGGAAAAAAGAGGTAAAACATCTGGTGTTACTCTTAGGATATGAAAATTCATTTTGCACATTTAAAATAAATGTGCTGAGTTCATTTAATTGCCTGTTGAATGGTTTCGTGGAGAATAGTGGGGTGTTTCATTGATCCTGGGCATTTCGTAGCAAGGGGCATTGGCTTGGGTTCTTGTTTAATCTTAATTTGAAATCAATCTGGACTGTATTTCTAGGGTCTTTTTCACATGTGTTTCAGTGTACTTAGAACAGTGGTTTTCAAACTTAAGCATGCATTAGAATCACATGGAGGGCTGGTTAAAACACAGATGGCTGGGCCTAGCTTCCAGAGTCTCTGATCAGTATGTCCGGGGTGGGGACCAAATGATGCTGATGCTGATGCTGCTGGTCTGGGGACCACACTTCGAGAACCACTGGCTTAGGATAAAGAAGAGTTCATGTCATTGCACAGAGGAGGGAGGTCATTTCAGCAGGAAAGTAAATCACATTCCCGAGGCTGAGGGTGTAGTGCCCCGTAGTCCCAACTGCCCTACCTTAAAAAGCACAGCACTTTCAGAGAATTTCCCTCCCAGGATGACCCATGCATAACCCCTATCTTCTCTTCTCCACATTCTTGTGCAACAGGGGGTTTAATGCCCTTCTAGAGATTTCTTTCTGCCATTCCGAATTCAGAACGCAACAGCACTCTGCTCTGCTGAGACAAGGGATACAAAAGCAAACAGGACACAATCCTTGCCCTGGTGGGCCAGGCAGTTCTGGGAATGCATTCACTGAGCATGCTCAAATGGGGGCGTTGGGCCCAGGGCACAACAGGAGCCCAGGGGAAGGTGGGGAGGGTGTCATGGAAGAGGAGGCATTTGACCTAAGTCTTAAAGCAGGAGTGGGCGATGTGCAGATGAAAGATACAGCTTCTTTATATTACTGTGGGGCCTGGCCTCTGGGGAATAAAGCTCTCTTGGGTGAGAACTACCTTCTACTTGTAGCCCTTCTGGTATACATTTCTTCAGTCAAGAAAAATGATGTTACCCAGCCAAGTCAAACAGCCTCTCCCCGGCCCTCCCTGTTCACACACAGGCTGGGAGAGAAGGTTGGTGATGACGGTTTCATTGTTTTCTCTGTGCCTCCCAGGGATGGGGGGCAGACACAAGGGCTAGCTTTGTGATAACTGAGTTCCTGGGAAACATGCAGCCTGGGCTCAAGGAGGCTGTGACACCACAAAGGGACCTCGTACTCCAGCTTGTTGGGGGACAGACCTTAGCCACTCTACCTGGTCCATCTTCTAGCTGGGGGGAGAAAGTGGGTACTCAGGCAGCTCCTTCAACTCTCGGCAGCCCCTTTCCTGGGCTGGGAGGTAAGAGCTGGCTAGAGGACCCCAGTTCATTCCTTCCAAATATTTATGGTTGACTAAAGGACTCTGTGCCTGGCACTGTGCTAGGAGCTTGGGACTCAGTAGACAAATAGGCAGGCATGGTCCCTCCCCTCACAGAGCTTTCAATCTCTATGTGTGTCTGCACAAGTAATAATAATGATGATGATGACAATAGCTAATGTAGGCATCAGGCACTGTTCTAAGCTCTTCATCTGTATTGTTTTATGTGTGTATTAATTATCTATCATTGTCTAACAAATTATCCCCAAACTTAGTGGTTTAGAACATTTATTTCTTCACCATTTCTGTGAGTCAGGAATCCAGAAACCCCTTAGCTGAGTCCTCTGGCTCAGGGTCTCTCCTGAAACTGTAGTCAAGGTGTTGGCTGTGGCTCGATCAATCTCCAGGCTTGACTGGGGAAGGGTCTGCTCCCCAGCCCACTCATATGGTTGCTGGTAAGGTTCAGTTCCTCACTGGCCAAGGCCTTCTTTGAGCTCCTTGCCACGTGGGCCTCTCCGTTGGGCAGTCCAACATGGAAGCTTGCTTCATCACAGCAAACGAGAGAGAAGAGCCAGAGAGAGACAGTGTGGGCAAGGCAGAAGTCAAAATCTTTCCTAACTTAATCTTGGAAGTAACATCCCATTGCTTTTGCTGTATTCTTTTTATTAGAAGCAAGTAACGGGGTCCAGCCCACACTCAATGGGAGGGCATTACCCAAGGGCATTCATGGCAGAAGGTGGGGTCGTTGGAGCCATTTTCGAAGCTGCCTACCACAATCGTCCATGATGACTTTGAGGTCAGTGCTATTATTCTCAATTACTGATGAGGAAACTGAGCCGTAAGAGGTTGGATAACTTGCTCAGGGTCACAAAACTCATATGGATTTGGAAACCCAGGCAGTCTGGCTCCAGCACAACAAACTTACATATGTGGTGGGATGATGATTTGAGAAAAATCACCCTGAATGCAGTGTGGAGGATGGATTGGATGAGAGGGGAAAACCAGAGGTCAAAGATCAGTGAGGGGCTTCCCTGGTGGCGCAGTGGTTGAGAGTCCGCCTGCCGATGCAGGGGACACAGGTTCGCGCCCCGGTCTGGGAAGATCCCACATGCCGCGAAGCGGCTGGGCCCATGAGCCATGGCTGCTGAGCCTGCGCGTCCGGAGCCTGTGCTCCGCAATGGGACAGGCCACAACAGTGAGAGGCCCGCGTACCGCAAAAAAAAAAAAAAAAAAAGACTGGGCTGCATGGAGGGTCCAACAGTCCTCCAATACCGCATGCTCGGAATCAAGCAGGTAAATCACTCTGTTTTGACATGAGCTACGTGTGACACAGCAATGACAAGTAACCAGCTGTTTTTGGCGCAGGGGCTGAGTCCAGGGAAGTTAAGAAAGTGCTCCTGTGAGGCCAGGCTTTGGACGCTGACAACACCAGCTGAGGGAAAGCCTTCTCTGGACCCCACCCCTGCCGAAATCACAAGGTACTCAGGCCCGGAGAGATCTCTGGGGAAGTCCTCCCAGTGATCCTGAGATGAGCAGGCAGTGGAAGCACATTTCTGGGGCTGCAGGCCACCCTCTGCAGGGTCACCTGGGGGACTGGCAGTGCTCAGCGGTTTGTCGATGCCGGGGCTGAGCTTCAAGCATCAGAGGAAGCTGGGCAGTTTTGGCTTCTGGGTTGGGAGCCTGGCACAACTGGCCATGTTTTTCATTTTAGAAACCATGATCCAAAAGCACAATTCTTTTCTTCTCTTTTTCTTTCTTTTCAGGATCTCTTTATATATATATATATATATATATATTAAATTTTTATCGGAGTAGAGTTGCTTTACAATGTTGTGTTAGTTTCTACTGTCCAGCAAAGTGTACCTGCTCTACGTAGACACAGATCCCCTCGTTTTTGGATTTCCTTCCCATTTAGGTCACCACAGAGCATTGTGTAAAGTTCCCTGTGTTCTTCAGCAGCTTCTCATTAGTTATGTATTTTATACATAGTATCAATAGTGTAGGTATGTCAATCCCAATCTCCCAATTCACAAAGCAGTAGTTAGATGCCACAAAGTAGGTGGCAGTGCCTTAATTGTATGTGTGTTGTCAGTCCCAAGGGCCTCTTCCATCCTTGCCAAGGGGAGTTCTAACCTTCTCTCCTTTCATACAACACTGAAAGCACAATTCTAAGGGCTATGCAACTAGGATTTGGGTTTTTATCACTCTGTGTGACCTCTGTCCTTTGGCTGTCATTTGGAGCTATTTTTCTTCTCCCTTCAATCCTGAAAAGGGAAGAAACAAATGTTCCCAGAAGCAAGTTTCTCATCACTTTGTTAATGATTGATTTCATTTGATTCCAGAACTTGTTTAACCTTTGGATAAACAATCGAAACCTTCTGGAGGCACCTAAGAGGAGTGCAGGAATGCATGTGCTATTTAATTCTGGAGAGCTTATAAATGGGACTCTGACAGAATAAAAAGTATTATTTATATGAGTGCTAAAAAAAGTCACTTGTAAAATACACACTTGTCCATAGCGGCCAAATATGGGAAAGTGTGAGATCTGGTCGCATAACCAGGCTGGCTCTGTAAATGGGACGTTCTGTCCATCCATCCTCTTCCTCTTGGTTGAGCAATTTTGTGGCTACAGATTTCCTCCAAGAAAGTCGAACACTGTAGGCCAAATGGAGATCCAGCCTACACGCATAAGAAAACACGAACATAAATGAGCCAGCCCGGGATCTCTGAAGTTGTTCTTATATGTGCCAAGGGAGAATTGTTCAAAGTTTTTACTTCATGGGTAATGGTAGAAATTACAGACTGTATAGTTGGTTACCTGCCAAATCTGAAAGAACAAATCTGAAATGCAGTGAAGGCATAAACAATTCAAAGGGAAAAAGAGTACTAATCGGGCTTAAAATGCCACGAGTTCTCTAGCAGGCTGATAGGATCCAACCTCCGTCCATGACCTAGTCACCAACTAGTAAGCAGTCTCACCAGTTAGCCGAGGGAATTCAGAAGGCCCAGCACTACCATGAGTGGGGTGCAAAAGAGGCCCGACTCTGGGCGAGTGTAACACTCTCATCCTCAGCTGGGTGTGGGAAGAAATCACGGGTGTGGGAAGAAATTGCAGCTCTGGGAGTTTGCCGGAGACCTCAAGAAAAAGGAACAGGGGTGGAGCAGTGCAGATGTGTCCCCCGTTCTGTCACGTCACTTCTCCCCCTGTATTGTTCATCTTTGTCACCTGCAGTAAAGGCAGTGTGTGTGGTGGGAAAATCAAGGCTTACAGGCGGCAGCCCTCACTCTCTCCTTCACTGTCTGGACATTCTTGATCCAATTATTTTTACTCTCCACTGCCTCAGGTTCTTTATTTGTACAATGGAAATAATTCTGAAGATTAAACAAGATCAAACCAAGTACTCAGCACAGACCCAGCTCATTCTAAGTCCTCAATAAATCTTGATTCCCTTCCCTCTGTTGGACTCATCTTAGCACCTTAAGTACAAGTAGAGGTGGAATAAACTTTACTGGATAAATGAGCGTATAGTAATAACCACTCTTTTGTTTGTCAGGGGCTTTTTCAACTATAAGCTCCTCAGGGTATCACATTATACTCATTTTTAAAGCCCTAGCATCCAGCGCGGGGTCTGACACGTGGTAGGTACTTAGTAACTACTAAGTTACTGAATAAAAGCTCGAGTTCAGAGGGTCCTTGATAAACTGGAGATTCTCAGGGTTGCATAGGATGAATTTCGCACTCAGGGAAGAAGTGCGCACTGTGCTGGTCCCAGAGGATGTGGTGGTAGAATCTGAGCCCTCTGAGTGCCAAAGGGAAGGCTATGGGGTCTGGGGAGCAGCAGGCTTTCTTCCTAGGAGCACGGTGCTCATGTGTCCTCAGCAGAGGTTGTACGGGCACTATACCAGTCTGTTGGCCCAGTGACACATAGGGAGGAGCAGGGTGGACAGGGCGCAGAGCCCAGCAGAGCCTGCACACCCTCCCCTTGCTGACGTGGCCACAGAGCGAAGGAGAATCAGCAATTTCTCCAGGCGAAGCAAATACCAGGAAAAATGCTGACAACCTCTAAGTGATGGAGAAACGTATGCTAGAGAGATCCAGCCATGATCTGTGCGTGCAAGACCCAGGGCTCAGCTGTTGCATTTGTAACCCGAGAAAGAGAGTCCCTGCCTGTTATGCAGCTCAGCAAAACCGGCAGACCCCACACCCCACCATGAAAGGGAAAACAAAGAAATGAGGAGACTTGATCATCTGATCACAGCGCCTCTGACAGCAAGAGCCCACGGCTTTATTTCTGTGGGAGTTTTACCAAGCTCACCACAAGTGAGCTGGTACAGTAAGTGCTTTAAGTCTGGGCAGACTGGTTCTCCTGGCACGGAGGTAGGAGCCCAGCTTAATTAGACTGCGGGATTAGACTGGAGCAGAGGCCTTTGTTCAGAGTTAGCTCCGATTTTGTTTGTTTTTTTACTTTCTCATTAAATAAGAACAACAACAAAAATTGTATCGTCAGGGATAGAAGCACAGGAGGAGGGGTACAGCATGGAAATTCCCATTCAAATGTGAATCCCTCCCTGTTCACCCTTCCCATCTTTTGGCTTTTTCAGAAAGCTGACCTTGAACTTGAGTTCCTGGTGATGCCTGACCTTGATGGGATCTGGGTTAGTGTCCTGGGGAGGGCTGGTTGCTGAACGGAGACTTGTTCGTTCCCATCTCACTTTGGCAGGTTTTCTCCAGGTGACTTGGAAATAGATGCTTAAATCGGCTCAGCTGTGCCAACTTCCAGATTCTGAGGAGTCTGGGCCAAATCTGGAGGTTTGTGGCCTGGTGACCCCCAGGCCTGGGGAGGTTGCACTCTGGCAGTCAGTGGTAGAAGACGATGTCAGGGATGGTCACTCGCCTTGTCATTTGTGGAAGCAAGGTCTAATTTCAGAGACTGGGCTGGAGGCAGCCATCGGGATGAGCTGGCTCATGGCGCACCCTCTTCAAACCACACTAAGATTTGTGAGGCCCCTCCTTGGTCAGTAGGCCAAAGGCTGAAACGCCGTCTTGAGTTCAAGGAGGCAGGACTGACACTGGATCTGAACTCGCTTTCTGAAGGGCACTAGACTAGCCCATCTGATGGGAGTAGCCCATCAGACCCTGGCAGTCCAGGAATCAGAGAGCGAGAAACTCAACCAGTTAGGGCTACCAGGAATGGGGTCAGGCCCTGATGAAAAAATTTGAGGGCTCCCTCACAAGGGCAGACAGGATAAAGATCTACATGTGGGATTTGATCCAGCTCACATCTGGACCCCTGATCCCTGCTAATTAGTATGGTCCCCCCATCATAATGGGCCCTGCGACCTGCCTGTGTGCGTGGCTGGTGAAGGGTGCTAAGCTAAGGAGCGGGCTGAGGCAGCAGGCTTGGGGTGAGAGCAGTAGGATGGGCTCCGGGCTCAGGGCTAGGACCCTCGAGAGCTCTTCCGCAAGGAGAGCTGGGCTTCCTCTCTGGGGGAGACCTCCTGCCGCTTCTCAAACACAGCTGCTGTGCCTTCAAGTGATAAACCCCATCTTGATCTAGCTCATGCTTCTGGGCCCAGAGCTGGTGGGAGGAGGAAGGTGGGAAGCCGCACCCTCCCTCCCCTGCTTCCCAAAACGAAGGTCTGGTGCCCACCCCATCGTCCCCTTGTGTCTTTGCCCTTACCCTGGCTTCACCAGCCTTTCACAGCAAAGCTGGCTGGAGAGCGTCAAGACCAGGTGGGGGAAATCACCCAAAGGCCGCCTGGTCCATTCCACACACATGGTTTGTACACCTACTGTGTGCGAGGCCTGGGCGAGCCCCGGGCGAAATTCCCATCTCTAGGAGCTCTCTGTGGTAGTGCTTCCTTCACCATCCGAATATTTCAATAAACGGAATAGAGGGCAGGGCTGCCAAAATTAGAATCCTCTAGTATTTGTGTCTTGGGAATAAATGTGGTATTTAAAGGGTAATTGTCTTTCCATTTCTCGTGGGTAGTGGCTGCTCTGTGCCTCTGGGGCCTAGACAGGTTTGCTCCGTAGGCTTTGCGGTAAATATCACTTCCTTTGGGAAGCCTTCCCTTGACCTCTCAAGACTGGGTGGGATAGCCCACCTACATGCTCTCCAGTGCCTTGCCTTCCCCTTATCCCAACACTTACCATCGTATTCCAGAAGCCACCAGAAGACTGTGAGCCCTGGAGGGCCGAGACCATGCCTAGCATGCTGGCTGGGACACGGACGGTCTGGTGGGTGAACGAGTTGATTGGTCCAGTCTATGTGGGGCTTCAAGGGAAGAACCAACAGGAGACGTTCAAGGGGCAGATTTTGGCTCAAAAGAAAGAAAGATACTATAGCGGTCAGAACATGAGTCAAAGGTCATGAACTCTGCATCACTGAACATGTTCTTGCCGCAGCTGGATGACCCCAGTTCAAAATGTCATAGAGGGAATTCAAGTATCAGATGGCGGAGCTCTCAGGAGGCAAGGCCTGCTGAAGGTGCTCCCAGGTGCTGGAGAAGAACAGGATGAGGGGCGTTAGCTAGGGGTGCTCCTTGCAGAGGTCCCATGAAGAGACAAGCCTGAGTTTTGTTCCCACTAAGTCTTCAAAGCAGGGCTCAGATGTCATCTGCCTTCCCTGACTTCCTCTATCTTCCTCTTCTGCTCAAAACACATTGTTCCTTTCCTACCATTTCTTATCCGTTTTATTTTATTTTATTTTATTTTTATTTATTTTTATTTATTTATTTGGTTGCACTGGGTCTTCACTGCAGCACGTGGGATCTCCGTTGCTGCGTGCGGGATCTTTAGTTGCGGCATGCGGGATCTAGTTCCCTGACCAGGGATCGAACCCGGACCCACTGCATTGGGAGCATGGAGTCTTAGCCACTGGACCACCAGGGAAGTCCCTCTCATTCATTTTCAATAGGATCTCCTAGAGTATGGGGACCGTGTCTTACTTATAATGACTTGTATCCCGGGCATATAGACCTGGGCCTGGCACAGGTGCTGAGTAAACATTTGTTGAATGACGGACTACATGAGGACCTTTCGTGTAAGACAAAGAGCTTATGGCCCTACTGGGGAGGCAAAAATAGCACATGTGCAAAGAATTCAAGGAACAATTTAATATTGAACTGTATGGCTTTCTGTCCCAGCGGTTGGTTCATGAAGGAGATAGCTCAGAGTCCGCTGGCCTGCCAGCCATGTCTGAAAGGTCTGGGGAGGGACGGAAGCAAGATGCTTCTTCTCCTGCTAGAATGTGAACGCCACGCGGGCACGGCCTTTGCTCACTGCTGGGTGCCTGGCACGAAGTATGTGCTCAATAAATATTCACGGATTGGAGGCACTTTAGTTATTATAGTTTAGTTTTCTTAAAGCAGATAGAAATGGTGTTGACGATTAACTTGTCCTCAGACTATGAAGGTGAACTCCAATAGGAAATATGCAGAATCAGAACATCCCTGCAGAAAGCGCTGGCGTCATGGCACATGACCTGTGCAGTCACACAGAGCCAGCGCTCAGAGGAGCCCTGATCTTAGATAATGTGATGCTGTTGCCATCTCGAAATTCTCAATTTTTGAACAGGGAGCCCATGTTTTAATTTTGCATTGGATCCACAAGTTATGTAGCCGATTCTGTCCGCAGAAGGGGATACTGTCGATCCATAGCCTGGGCTGGCGGAAGCAAGGAAGACTCTTTGGCTCTGGGCACTCACCTGGCAAACTGACTTGCCCTGTGGACTCTGGGCAGCTCACAGGGGCTCTGGGCAGCCACTCAGGTGCTGTCTCCTCTTTTCTGCCTGGTCCGAACCTGCAGCTGTTGCTGTTGTTTTGTTCCATCTGCCCTGAAGTGACCTCAGGGAGTGGCAGAGCAGCCACAGCCAGTGACTCACACCTCCTGTCAGTCCATTGTGCTGTCACTGCCATGGGGAGGACTCTCTCCCTACCAGTCGGACCCTTTTATGGTACACTTCATAAACAGTGGCCTCACCAGTAGGGTTCTAACAGGAACTCCCCACCCTACCCTTTCAAGGAATTTGGGGCATTTTGCCTCCTGGGTTGGAGGATATTGAGTGGCACCCCCAGAGTATCATTTTCCAGCTCTTTAGGGGTGAATCCAAGGAATCTTCTAGCTAAGAATGAGTTTACGGGCAACTGGAGCACCATCTCAGGGTGGGGGTGATTTTTCTCTCCCTCCGGTTCAAGGTCTTTGATTCTTGCTGGGCTGGAGCCCTCCTGCAATGCCCAGAGCCCTGCTCATTTCTCTTAGGGACACCACCGAGTTGTCATGGTTATAAGGCACGTGGTGGCAGAGTTTCACAGGATGAGCACCTTCTGTCCCAGGGATCCATACCTGGTGGTCTAGCGGGATGAGCTGGCCTGGTAGAGTCACACTTGATCCTGAGAAAAGCCACCTTCTGTCCCTAGAACACAAGACAGTTAGGGTGGCTGGGCTTTGAAAAGGGGATCCCAAGAGCCATACCCATGCTGCCCAGCCCCTGTTGCCCACTGTCTCCTGCTGCCCTGGGGCAGGGCCCGGGATGGAACCAGCAGGCTCATGACGTCCCTGAAAGGCTGCTTTGGTGAGTTTCCAGATATGCTCTGGTTGTCCAGTGAGCAGTCATGAGTGTGTGTCCCTGGCATTGTTTTATCATGAACTTTTCTGGCTGTAGTCAAGGCTCACTAACAGGACAGGTGCATGCCAGATGTTTAAATTTGCCCCAGAGTACTTCTTAACGTTTGCTACTTAGAAAACAGAAAAATGGGAATTCAAGTTCATGAATAGAAAACAAAGATTGTGAGGGTAGATTTTTACAATTTCAAAGTCAATGCCGTTACTAGAATTAAGATTTTTTTCCCGTAAGTTACTATTGTTTTAAATTTCCTTCTTTTAAAATTAAAAAAAATTATTTATTTATTTGGCTGCTTCGGGTCTTAGTTGAGGCAAACGGGCTTTTCTCTAGCTGCGGCTTGGGGGCTCACTTGCCCCGCGGCATTCGGGATCTTGGTTTCCTGACCAGGGATCCAACCGGAGTCCCCTGCATTGGAAGGTGGATCCTTTGCCACTGGACCACCGGGGAAGTCCCTTAAATTTCTATACACTGCCAGAAGTGGGAGGGAGACCACAGGTTATTCAGTCCAATCCCTTCTTTTTTTTTTTTTTTTTTTTTTTGCTGTACACGGGCCTCTCACTGATGTGACCTCTCCCGTTGCAGAGCACAGGCTCCGGACGCGCAGGCTCGGCGGCCACGGCTCACGGGCCCAGCCGCTCCGCGGCATGTGGGATCTTCCCAGACCGGGGCTCGAACCCGCGTCCCCTGCATCGGCAGCATCGGCAGGCGGACCCTCAACCACTGCGCCACCAGGGAAGCCCCAACCCCTTCATTTTAAAGATGGAAAACTGAGGTCCATGGAGTGTGGGGGGCTGCCCAAGGTCACACAGCTCATTAGGAGCAGAAGTAAGAACCCTGGTCCCCTCCAACCCCCCAGGTCCCTGCTCTTTCTCCAACTTCTTAAGATATTTTAGTTATTAACTAAACATTCACAGTTAAAGATCTGAGCAGTAGCTGGAGCAGGGCATGCTATGTTTTCAGTCCATTGGCAGTATAACCTCAGTGGATTTTATGAGTACAGATGGTTCCTGGCTTACCACACTTCGACTTTGGCTTTTTCGACTTTTACGATGGTGTAAAAGTGATACACATTCAGTAGAAACCATACTTTGAATTCTGATTTTTTTCTGGGCTAGTGATATGCAGTGATACCCTCTTATGATGCTGGGCAGTGGCAGCCACAGCTGTCAGTCAGCCGTGCGCTCATGAGGGTGAACAGCCGACACACTTACAACCACTCTGTACTCAGACCCATCCTGTTTTTCACTTTCAATACAGTATTCAACCAATCAGGTGAGACAGTCAACACTTTGTTATAAAGTAAGCTTTGTGTTAGATGATTTTGCCCAACTGTAGGCTGATGTAAATGGTCTGAGCATGTTTAAGCTGGGCTAGGCTAAGCTATGATATTTGGTAGGTTGATGTATTAAATGCACTTTCTACTTAAAATATTTTCAACTTATGATGGGTTTATCGGGACACAAACCCATGGTAAATGGAGGAAGATCTGTATCGTTCTTTTATTTCATCATTTATCACCAACACTTTCATGAGCAAATGCTTTGTGCCAGGTCTTGGGGTCAGTACTAGGAATACCAAGTAGAATCAGATACGGTTTAAGCTCTCAAAGGCAACTTGTACCAAAAATGTGTGTGTGTGTGTGTGTTCGTGCACGTGGATGCGTGTGCCCCCAGCTAGAAGCCCCGTCCATAGTGTCTTTTACAAGAGATCACTTTGCCTTCCAGTTAGGAAACTGGCTTCGATAGCTCTGGTCCAGTGACTTTGAAAGTCAGAGGAGTTAACATTCCCAGTGTCCCATTAGGTAAAAGTGTCTTTCTCTGTTTTATTTCCAGCCAGAGCTGGAGGAGGATTCACTGGTCTTGAGCATGCTGTCTCATTGGCTGATGGAGACGTCTGTGCCAATGATTAGACACGAACATATGTGAGATCACACACACACACACACACACACACACACACACACACACTCCACGCAGAACGAGCTCTAGAAGCGCAGACTCTTAGTTCTGGATTGTAGGATTCTTCTTTGTCAGATGAGACAATTGAGACCCAGAGTAGTTTAACCACTTGCTTAACTTGCTAATTAGTTAATCCAGATAGCTAGTGGATTCCTTAAACCATTTAAACTTTTAGTTTATTCAGGAACTAGAAAAAGGGAAGGGGTTTCTCTTAGAAGTGACTTCATCTGAAATGTCACTCACTGCTCCTAAGATAACATCTTGGAGAGACATCAAGGCAGCCGTGGTCTCTGCAGTTCCTTCGTAGAACCCCAGGAAGTCACAGCTGTTAGGGAGGATTCCAAGCGACTGGAAGTCACATCAGACTGTCCCAGATGCCAGTTGCCCCCTCCGACAGAGGCCTGAGACACCCCAGCTGGGGCTGGGGCAGGTGCTGGGCAAGCTTCCATCTCCCCCCACTTCCAGCCCATAGAGTCCCTATGGGGAGCTGGTAGGGTGGCGGGAAGGATGAAGGATGTGTTCACAGCACAGGTCCCACCACAAGATGTTTTGGTTTAAGCATGGGATTATTGTTCTCTCTTCAAAGCCCAGTGATAAAAGCCTCTCAGGTATGCCCTGCAGAGGCAGGAGACTTTGCTGCCAGACCTTCTCTCAGTAAGTAAGTTAGCCCATCCACAGTCTCAGAACCCAGGGTTCCTTGAGTGGGAGAGACATCCTAGTCGACTGAGTACAAGTTCCCACTGATGGGTTCCTTCCAGAATATTCTGCTCCTGCTTGCACTCCTCCAGAGACAGGGCATGTGCTCCTTTACAAGAGCACCGTTTCCAGCTTTCACGGGGAAAGGCCACTTTCCTACAGTGTCGATCTGGGGTCTCAGCCCTGCAGCCGGGGGGCTCACCCTGCTCTCTGCTGTCTGCTGCCCTGTGGAGGTTTGAGTCCGGTGTGTATAGTGCTCCAGGTCAGTCATCCACAGGTCAGTGCTTGGCCACCCGTCCTAGACGTGGCTGTGAGACCCTCGCCCTCCTCTGCACAGGGGGCTCCTGAAAGGGTGAGCTCCAGATCTGCTGGAAAACCAAAAGCCAAAAAGTCCAGTCGCAGACTGACCAAATCAGAGATAAATAGGGCTGTGGTCTCCCTGGCCTCAAGGGTTCTCAACAACATGGAACATAGAAGCCGCAGAGCGATTGGGATTTCCTACCTACTGCCTTGCGAACTCTGCCGTAAGTGCATCTTCTCAGTCCGGGAGCTCGGTTAGACGCCCCAGAGCTGCGGCCTCTCCTCTATGCCTCTCTGAATCCTCACTCTCAGCATAAATTCTAGCTGGAGGCAGAGAGCTTTCTGGGTGTTTTAGAAATAGCCAGAGTACGAACCACTATACTGCCTGCTGTCGTCGATTTTATGGGCTCCAGCTTGGGGATTCAAGACTGCAGGCTCACTCTGCACTGTGTTCTGGGCCACTGGTCACAGGAGCCCGTGGTCAAGGGAGCAGTGGAAGTGAGTGGAGATCTGTGTGCTGGGGCAGGAACCCCAGCTCCAGTGTCATGTAAGACTTGATGGTTAACCACCGGCCATTTGGTTGACATCAAGTAAGCGGCGGAGGCCAAGGCTGGGCCAGGTTGCAGCGCATCTGGGGGAACTCTCGGAACAGAGTGTGACCCTGACATCCCAGAGGTGACCCTGGAGGACTGGGCAGTGTTTGCCTGGACTGTTTCTGTTTTTGTTTTTGTTTTTTGCGGTACGCGGGCCTCTCACTGCTGTGACCTCTCCCGTTGTGGAGCACAGGCTCTGGACGCGCAGGCTCAGCGGCCATGGCTTACGGGCCCAGCCGCTCTGCAGCATGTGGGATCTTCCCGGACCGGGGCACGAACCCGTGTCCCCTGCATCGGCAGGTGGACTCTCAACCACTGCGCCACCAGGGAAGCCCTGGACTGTTTCTTAATGAACTCTCCCAGGCACCTTTCACCCACTCAGCAACGTTTATATTCAGCAGGGTAATCCTGGCGAAAATGACTCTTTGATTGCCTGCCTAACTGGACGAGCAAACCCCCTAGGGGTTATTTGAACAAGAGTATAAACGATGTCAAGAATGTGACCTGACCTAGTAAGTACAGGGGAAAATAAGGAAAGCTTCTGTGAGGTCTTTGGGGATTAAGTGGTGGGCGTGAGGGGTGGGTGGATGACTCTGTCCTGTGTCCTGTTTCTTATGCACCAATAGGGGCACCCTCTAGAAGCAGAAAGAACAAAGGGGAGTTCACCTGCTCTGCAGTGGGCTAGGTAGCTGCGCAGGCCTGTGCACTTAGAAAAATGCTGTTTACGCTTCCCATCAACACACAGTAATGACTCTGGGAATTAATGTTCGTGCTTGGGAGAATGTGTGTGTCCGTGTGTGTGTGTGTGTGTGTGTGTGTGTGTCTTCATTTGATGACCTACAAGAATGAGGGGGCTATTTGTCCTGTACGTGGGTGGAGAGACGACCTAGGAGAAACCCCAAATGTAGCCTCGCAAAGCCCAAGGCGGATGTGAATTATCCTGCTGAGCCGCAGCCCGCCTTGAATTATCCTGCTAGGCCAGCAGTGGCATTGGATTACAGTTACACTAAATAATTCAGCCTGGGAGGTAGACTGCTAAGGATCATGGTGTCGCCCAGATTACTTAACTAAAGAAGAAAGTGGAAGAGGCAGATCATCCTAGGGTCAGACCACTTTGTGTCCACTC
This sequence comes from Leucopleurus acutus, assembly GCF_964270905.1. Taxonomy (NCBI): domain Eukaryota; kingdom Metazoa; phylum Chordata; class Mammalia; order Artiodactyla; family Delphinidae; genus Leucopleurus; species Leucopleurus acutus. Next base: position 42,550,441 of record NC_139154.1, read on the forward strand.
AGGGAGATGGCTTGGGTTTCCCTCAAGTAGGGAGGGAGATCCACTCTGTAGAGGTGGAACTCTGGAGTTGCTCTCAGGAAGAGTCATAGATCTGAGCTAGAGCTCTGTTCAGCCCTTGGTCTGTGTGAAGAGGAAAAGCCCATCGAACTCAGCCACTGCCTCATTCAGGGTGAGGACCCTCTTGTGATTGGGAGACACTTTTAGGAGCAACCGCCCTGTCTTGATTCCAGCTACTCTCAGCCCAAGGCTGCCACCTAGGCTGCTGTCACCAGGCCTATTCCCTGAGGAGCAGAGACGTTGGCTACTGTGCCCAATCCCCCTCAGATACCAAGGGACGAGGATGACTATATACTGCTTTATACTGCTTACTCAGAGGCAGTTTATTTGAAACTGATACAGAATTCTTAAAATTAGTAAAGAATTTTATAATTTATAAAATAATTATAATTATACTCCAATAAAGATGTTAAAAAAAAAAGACAGTATGGTACTGGCACAAAAACAGAAATATACATCAATGGTACAGGATAGAAAACCCAGAGATAAACCCATGCATATATGGTCACCTAATTTATAAGAAAGGAGGCAAGAACATGCAATGGAGAAAAGACAGCCTCTTCAATAACTGGTGCTGGGAAAACTGGACAGCTACATGTAAAAGTATGAGATTAGATCACTCCCTAACACCATACACAAAAATAAACTCCAAGTGGATTAAAGACCTAAATGTAAAACTAGACACTATAAAACTCTTAGAGGAAAACATAGGAAAAACACTCTTTGACATAAACCACAGCAAGATCTTTTTTGACCCATCTCCTAGAGTAATGGAAATAAAAACAAAAATAAACAAATGGGACTTAATTAAACTTAAAAGCTTTTGCACAGCAAAGGAAACCATAAACAAGATGAAAAGAAATCCCTCAGATGGGAGAAAATATTTGCAAATGAAACAACAGAAAAAAGATTAATCTCCAAAATATACAAACATCTCATGGAGCTCAATATCAAAAAACAATCCAATTAAAAAATGGGTGGAAGACCTAAATAGACATTTTACCAAAGAAGACATATGGATGGCCACAAGGCACAGGAAAAGATGCTCAACATCACTAATTATTAGAGAAATGCAAACCAAAACTACAACGAGTTATCACCCCACACCAGTCAGAATGGCCATTATCAAAAAAAATCTAGAAACTATAAACGCTGGAAAGGGTGTGGTGAAAAGGGAGCCCTCCTGCACTGTTGGTGGGAATGTAGATTGATACAACCACTATGGAGAACAGTATGGAGGTTCCTTAAAAAACTAAAAATAGAACTACCATATGACCCAGCAATCCAACTACTGGGCATATACCCTGAGAAAGCCATAATTCAAAAAGAGCCACGTACCACAATGTTCACTGCAGCTCTATTTACAATAGCCAGGACGTGGAAGCAACCTAAATGTCCATCCACAGATGAATGGATAAAGAAGATGTGGCACATATATACAATGGAATATTACTCAGCCATAAAAAGAAATGAAATTGAGTTATTTGTAGTGAGGCGGATGGACCTCGAGTCTGTCATATATAGTTAAGTAAGTCAGAAAGAGAAAAACAAATACCATATGCTAACACATATATATGGAATCTAAAAAAAAAAATGGTACTGATGAACCTAGTGGCAGGGCAGGAATAAAGACGTAGACATAGAGAATGGACTTGAGGACACTGGGAGGGGAGGGGGAAGCTGGGGCGAAGTGAGAGTAGCATCGACATACATACACTATCAACTGTAAAATAGTTAGCTAGTGGGAAGCAGCAGCATAGCACAGGGAGATCAGCTTGGTGCTTTGTGACCACCTAGAGGGGTGAGATAGGGAGGGTGGGAGGGAGGCTCAAGAGGGAGGGGATATGGGGATATATGTATGCATATGGCTGATTCACTTTGTTGTACAACAGAGACTAACACAGTATTGTGAAGCAATTATACTCCAATAAAGATCTATTAAAAAAAAAGACAATCTAGAGTGTATGCTCTCTTAGGGCAGGAATTATCATCCTACTTTACAGTACTTTGCATAAGTTGATGTTCAATAAATGTTTCTTGAGTTGAAATAAAAAAAAAAAGAGGGCTTCCCTGGTGGCACAGTGGTTGAGAGTCTGCCTGCCGATGCAGGGGACACGGGTTCGTGCCCTGGTCTGGGAAGATCCCACGTGCCGTGGAGCGGCTGGGCCCGTGAGCCATGGCCGCTGAGCCTGCGCATCCGGAGCCTGTGCTCCGCAATGGGACAGGCCACAACAGTGAGAGGCCCGCATACGGCAAAAAAAAAAAAAAAAAAAAAAAATGTATGTGAAGCAGCAACGAAGACCCAACGCAGCCAAAAATAAATAAATAAATTAAAAAGATAAATAAAATTCCAGGGTCCTGAAATAACCATCATTAGCAAACATTGTGGAAGAGCATTAATGATATCACCATAGAACATTCTAGTTAAAACATGACCTTTTCATTTTTGCTTCAAATCCATTTTATATACTGTTAAAAGTCATTTTATAGGAAACGTTTTACTTTTTAAAATTTTATAATTCTTTTTAGAGCTCTTTGCTCACATGTGAATATGGCATTTGATCTTTGCAGCAGTCTTGGGCGATAGGAAGGACGGTGGCATTTTGTTATTCCCATCTTACAGCTGAGCACATGAAGGCTGAATGCATTTCCAAATTCACGTAGCTGAGAAGGCACTGATCTGCGATTCCATGCCTGATGCCTTTCCACTGCCCCAAGGTGGGGAAGCCGGGCCACCAGAGTGTAAAATTTTCTTTTTGCTCCACCGGATGAGAGGTGGCACTCAATCTGGTCCTCTTAGAAATGCTGTTATAAGGCAGGTCCCGAACAGCTCGGCTGTTACCGGGGAGAGGGTATAATTTGGGGAACTCAGCCTGGGTGGTCTTTATTCTGGAAATCTCACTTGTGATTAACTCTACTATTATCAGACAAGATTACGTGTGGGAACCAGAAGCAGTCGGTTTTGACTCTGTCCCTGGCTCAGAGTCATGCCGTACTCTGTGCTCCTCGGGCTACTCCCCGGATTCCACGTCTGAGGCCACTCACTCTCCCTAAGCTCAGTGTGAAAGCCGCCAAATGAAACTCGGGCATCACGTCCCCATGGTGACCACTGCTCTCCAGGTCCCACGGTGGCCACGCCCCTTCCTCCCCAGGGCAATGCTCCGGCCCCAGTGTGGGCCGACCCTGACACTCAGCTGTTAGTTGCTGCTAGTTAGGATATCCATTTCAGGTGCCGGAGCCGATGGCCTGGGCCGTGACTCCAGGTGGGAATCTCAGTTGCAGCTTTGGTGAATGGCTATTTCACCTCTGATTTTCACCCCAAAGCACCGACTTTTTCTGTTTCAGTTTCTTAATCTATAAAACGGGTGTTTGAGCAGCTGCCATATTACCACACAGCAGCTGTGATATTCTAGGGGGTGACACGGAGGCGCACACGGTGGGCTCCTGCTCTGAGCGCTGCGTTATCTTATTTGTTCTTCAAAACCACCCTCTGGGTAGATATTCTTACCCCCATTTTACGGATGGAGAAACTTTGGCATGGAGAGATTTAGTAACCTGGAGAGAAATCGAAACAGAGCAGCCCCTGACATTTGTAAGCTAGACTCCCATTCACAGCCAGCGGTGTTCTTCTCCTGTTGGACATAAACAATCTCACAGGATACCAGCCTCTCACAGGGCACCCTGAGACCAGGCTAAGATGGACCCAGCAAGACCTCCTTGTAGTTTTGTCTAAGCACAGACAAAAACACCGCTGTGCCACCCACAAAATACCTCTGCCCCTGTGCCCCGAAAGAGTGACAGCAGCTTCTTTACAGCGTGATCCTTGACGTAGCCCTCCTTGTAGAACGATTTACTGAGATACCCAATCATAGACTTGTTCCACTTTCTAACAACATCCAAACTCCCACTTCCTTAGACCCCCCCCCCACACCCCAAGCCGCCCAACAAAATCCAAACCCTGTAATTGGTTCTTTCTAACACTCTCTTACTGGGACACCCCTGGTGTGCGTTCTCTCTTGCTGCAATGAGTAATAAACCCAACTTGTTCAACTACAGGTGTGATCCTGGTGGATTTCCTGGAGGGCGCTGACCCTTGTCCAGGGTCCCGTAGTTGATGAAGGATGAAGACAGGATTTAAACTGAGGAATCAGACTTTTCTGATTCCAGAGCCTGTGCAGTACCATATGGGACTTCTAGTCTAGGAGAGCGGTGAGAACGAGTAATCTCAGCCCGGTCAAGTGCTTCAAGCTCTCAAGGGAAACTCACAATCAGATGGAGGATCAAAGCTCTGGCATCCACTCCTGTGGCCTTGACATCCTGAACTTCCCATATGCACAGGAATCACCCCTGCTTGATGGTTTTCTACATGCTGACTGTTGGAAAGAGGAAACAGTGAACGCAAACACTTCTAACCTGTCATGTGGTCATACCCGTTGGACAGGCCAACAGAAGGGGGACGCCCACGGCCTGCAGAGTGAATGCCCCACCCACCTCCAAGGCCAACCTCGTGGTGCCTGACACATGGAGGCTGCCATGTGCTCTGCTGGTGAGGACAGCCAAAACCCCTTCCCAGTATTGTCCTTTGTTCCTGACGATGCCTACAGCAGTGTCTTTGATCCCAGCAGGACACTGGCCTGAGATGTAAGGAGATGACTAGCCATCCTCACAGACCCCTAGAGCCCAGCGGTCCATATACTTGATGGCTCTTGACCCAGACTTTGGCATAGCTCCCACCTGAGAGCATCTGGTACCAGTATCAGGGCATCACCCTTGACGCTGCAGCTGCTAAAATAACGACAATTACTGTGGTCCCCATTTACCAGCACCACTTGTAGTACTATGCCAGGACATTTTTTATACTTCTGTGATCCTCATAAAAAACCCTATAAGGTGGATATTATAGGTGGATTTTACAGATGAAGAAGCTGAGACTCAGAAAGTTTGATACTAATCTAAGCTGACAGATCGTAAGTGGCAGGGCCAAGATGTGGCTCGAGATCTGTCTCGCAGCCACTCTACTGCTTCCTCCTCTCTGGTCTCTGAGCAACCGGCTGTCCTACTTGCACCCGGGTGCCTGCACAGATCATTCGAGACCACGGTGGTTGCTGTGCTCCACCCGACCCCCGTTCAGGACAGAAGGACTTCACCCCCGGTTACTGGGACCGCAGCTGGCCGACGGCCTCTTTGGGAATCGCCCTCTGCTGCAGGCAGCTGCCTTGCTGATGGCTGTGCCCCTTCTAGGGCACAGCCCACATCCAGTGACGGATCAGTGGGGGAAGGTAGACAGGCCTGGCTCTGGCCTCAGCTGGGTACAACCGACGGCTACCCCAACTTCAGAGTTCCCTGTGGGGTCAGCTGAGGCCTTGTTGGGACTGCAGTGCAGCCCACCTTCTCCCCCTGCCCAGCCCTGTTTCCTTCCTTCTCACATAGGTGGTCACCCTGAAGGCGCTCCCTGGGAAACTTCCTGCACACTGTTCTCCATCCCAGAGTCCACTTTCTGGGGGGCACCCCCTGTGACAAAGATGTTTTACAAGATTAGCTGGGGGTTTGCAGATTTACCCGCTGGCTTCCGTAAGCACTTTCAGTGTCTATAAGAGGCTGGTGTCCCCAGAAGGAATGACAGGCATTCTTGTGTCCTTGGCGTCAGTCAGCATGGCTTGAATCCTGGGATCCATCTGATGGACTGACCCATTTACAGGACGTTTTCTACCACAAAGTTTTGCTAAACATATTTTTAGTAGGAAAGCCCAGAGTTAGCCTTTTCTTTAAAAAAATAATTTGCGGATTAGAGGGCCTGACAGTCCAAGTTTATTTTTAAGGTAAATGAAGGATATCCTCTTTTATAGTTTAACCCCTAAAGCACAATCAATGATTTACAATGCCTTGACCAGAGCAAACAGTGTGGTAATGAAGATATTATTACCTGGGACTTCCCTGGTGTCGGCCTGCCAATGCAGGGGACACAAGTTCGATACCTGGTCCGGGAAGATCCTACATGCCATGGAGCAACTAAGCCCTTGCGCCACAACTACTGAGCCTGTGCTCTAGAGCCCGCGAGCCACAACTACTGAGCCCGCGTGCCACAGCTACTGAAACCCTTGCACCTAGAGCCCGTACTCCGCAACAAGAGAAGTCACCACAATGAGAAGCCCGCACACCGCAACGAACAGAAGCCCCTGCTCGCCGCAACTAGAGAGAAAAGCCCGCGTGCAGCAATGAAGGCCCAACGCAGCCAAAAAATAAAATAAATAAATTAAATTAAATTAAAAAAAGATATCATTACATGATTTCACAATTGGTTACTTATTTAGTTCTTTCTGCTGGCCTCTGTGCTAGGGGCTAGTCAGGGAGACAGAGATGAAAGTTACTGCATTTGGAGGAGCCTACCATCTAGTAGGAGAGCTGACATCAAACCTGTCATAATGAAAAATACAATGATGATGGTTTTGAGGATCTAGAGTCTCATTTAAAATGTTGAATGAAAAAAAAATTGGACATTGTATTTCCATACTAATTCAATAAAAGTTATGAATAGACAGATAAGAAACTGTCGTCCAGAGCTATTACAAAGAGGAGTATGATTCAGGAGTTTGCTCATCTGTCTCCCTAGCTCCAGGCAAGCCTCGGCTGTAAGCTGACTTTGGGGCTGCCCAGAACCTTTAAGAGAAATCTTCTTCCGCTTGAATTGTGTGTGAAAGTGCTTGATGAGTTTGTCCCCTTCAGGCCACCTGCTGGTGTCTTAAGCATTATTGTCCTAAAATATTGATTGTATATCTTTCCTACTCAAAAATCTCTAATGCCTCTCCTTCCACCCCCATTGCCTCCTGGATATAAAGTTCAACCCCTCTTCTTCCATTATTTCCCCAAGAATGTTCCTCTGTGGTCCAATTGGTCCACTCTCTGGACTCCAAACTCAGGGGACCCTTCAAAGTCTCCTTGCCTTTACTCAGGCCAGTCCCCTCTCCTGGGATGTCCTCTTCACTTCTCTTGACCTGTCCAAATAGCACACATATTTCAGGCCAGCCAGAATTTTATCTCCTCCGTAAAGTCTTCCCCAAACATCCCAACCTGAAGTGAACTGTCACTTCTGAGAGGTCTTGCATTATCCCTTTATGGGACAATGAAACCCCATTGTCCTGTGATAGCCCTTCATTCTGCCCTTGAACTGTCATTTAGATGTGTTCTCTCAGTCTTCCGGGAGTCTACATGTCTCCCCAGAACTAAGCTGGAAGGGTCAGGCTTGGTGTCCCAAGAAGTGTCCCTTCGGGGAGCAGCACTGCCTGTCCTCTGTGCTGTAAATTATAGGGCCAGGCTAGAAACGAGAAGCTTCTCCCTTCATCTCTTCATGAAGATTTGGCACATTTGGCTTCTCCAAATATTGAATAGAAGCGAGCCAGCTACTTTGGAGGAAAGAGATAGCATTTTTCACTGTTGAGAGTAAACTAATCCAACTTCCTTTCCTTTTTAAGGAAAGTAATACATCGAAAGGGAAAAAAGAGACTTATATGACCCTAACTTGGTTCTCTGGGAACAGTGTCCCCTGGCCTCAGTCCCAAAAAGAGGAAAGAAAATGTTTTTCAAAATGCTAGTGGCCCTACGCATTTGAGATCCATTTCAGTTTTTTTTTTAGAAAAGTGAATTGTGATCCATGTGTATGTTTGTGTGTGTGTGTGTGTGTGTGTGTAAGGGTGCCTGCCTGTGTGTGGTATGTGTCCTGATGTATGTGTGTCCAAATATCTGGTCATGATGCCCTTGAACTTTTCTTAAGTTGAAACAGATCCGGAATGGTGTCCCTACAGCTCCAAGGGATGCCCGGGCCCAGCCTTCATGGGACAGGGCGGGAAGCAGACCCACAGTAGAGAAGGACTTACAAGGGACACAGGGTGTCAGCTGCAGCCGAAGCTGTTATTTTTAAAAGGCAGACACAGAAACCCACAGGACTACACCCTGCTCTTTCTGCCTCCCAAGGCCACGGGTGTGTCCTGGCAAAGGGGAGTCCCTGACACACTCTGCCAGGCTCAGCGGCGGGGAGGGCCCTGAACTAAACTACTCCTTGGCCTTTGCTGCTTCAGTAAAAGCAGAAACCACAACACCCCTCCTCCCAGCAGGGTCCAGGGCTTGGGCTCCAGACACTTCTGAAAGGCCTCCTGCCTGCCTGTCTGGGTACCAAGCCCAGACCCTGGACTCGTTCATTCTTCTCTGGGGCTGCTTTGGCCTCTCTGTTAGGTCCCTCACCTTCCCAAGACAGCCAAGAGGAAACTGAAGTGCCCATCGGTTTGAGGCATGTCTGTTGACACTTTCTCTTGAGAACCCTAAACCTGGGGGTGGGAGGAGCATTTCACTCATGCGGGGTAGGAGGCTCCAATAGGGAGTGGTGCCCGACGGCACCCCAGCCCAAGCCGGTCGTGGAAACTTGGACTTAATGCAGGAGAGAGACTTGATGGGGTTCCTAAGGGTTTGGCTCAGACTGAGGAACCCACCAATTCTGCTTCTGTCTCTGCTCCTCCCAGGGCCTGGGAAGATGGGCACGTGGCAGGGGCAGTCAGAGAGGAGGTGGACAGTTATTCTGAGCAAACTCTCCAGGGGCCAAGCCCAGTGTGAGGTGCCCACACATGCACCATCTCATCCAACTGCTGCTGTGATGGCCAAGCAAGGAGCAGGGCAGTCAGGCTCCGGGAGATCAAAGCCCGAGGGAGGCCAGGGATGCCCCTGCTCACCTGTGACCGTGTCCGAGTGGCATCTATGAGGACCTCCATACCCGCCACGACAGCAAAAAAGAAGTTGTGTGTGTATCATACAAGGACAGGCTGTTAGGACGTAGTTTGAGAATGGGACTGGTAGGAAGTGCACTAGGGAATTATCAGCGTGGCCAGTGTCAGGAGGGCTGTTGCTCTGGGGATGGCCCTGAATCTGGGCTTGCTCTGTCCCTGCCCCTTGTTTCTTCGGATTCCCTGTGTCCACCAGGTAGAATAAGTAGAAGGCCTGGCACTCAGGAGAGGGGTCCAGGATACAGATGTGCATTTGGGAAGAAAGAGCCACAGGCTGATATGGCCTGAGTGTAGGTGTCCCCCAAATTTATATGCTGAAGCTCTAACCCCATAGGAGATGGTATTTGGAAGTAGGGCCTTTGGGAGATAACTAGGTTTAGATGAGGCCATGAAGTCAGGGCCCCTGCGGTAGGATTAATGTCCTTATAAGGCGAGGTAGAGACTGGAGCTAGCTTTCTCCCCACCATACGAGGACACAGTGAGAGGGCATCTGCAAGGGAGGAAGAGGGCTCTTTCCAGAATGTGACCATGCTGACATCCAGCCTCCAGAGCTGTGAGGAATAAATGTCTGTTGTTTTAGCCACCCTGTCTATGATATTCTGTTATGGCAGCCAGAGCTAACCTTACACTCTGAGTTCTGGGGAAACTGAGACAATGGTGCAGGCACGAGCTCCCAGCAGTGGGGGGATGGGGGCATGTCGGGGAGGGTGGCTGTGAAGCAGACCGGGCTGGTGATAGGACTTGGAGTGCACCCAGACTCTTGTCTGGCCGTGCCAGCCTGCCCCTCACCCCCCTTCTGCCTGGGCTGGCTGAGACAGGTAACTTCCTCAGACACCTGCTTTGGACGAAGCAGTGACTCCTGGGCCAGACGTGCACTTTAGCTCCCGCTGTGTAATTAAAGGATAAACAGCAATGGGGAGCTGAGCCCGGCACGCAGCTCTCTGTCTGTGGAGATGCTTGGCCATGTCTGGCCACGTAGCGTCTCAGCTGACCTCGGGTACCTCCCCTCCCCTCCCCTCCCCTCCCGAGGGAATTCTCCCTCTCAGAGCTTTACTCCTAGGGCAGCTGAGTAGTAGGGGAGAAATAACTGAGTCTCCTGGGTGGATAGAGCCTTCAGACCTGCGCGCAGGGCCTCCCTCCGGCACTCTCCTGATGAGCCCAGCCTCCCCCGCCCCTCCCTGCCCCCCACCCCGGTCTCCTGCTGAATTTCCTTCTAATGTGAAGGGCCTGGGACCAGGGCCTCCTGACTACGGAGGGTTCGGCCTCACATGGTATCGGACGGAGTACCGACTTGGTCCCCAATGTGAGGTTGTGGAAGGACGCACTTCGGGACAGGGCCATCAGTAAGGAGCCTGGGTGGGCGGAGAGCCCGGGGGGGCGGGTCCTGCGGCCTATCGGGGAGACCACGGCCAGATTTCTGTGCTGAGTCAACATACAGGTTCCTTCCAGCTGGAAAACCCTGTGTTCTGTAAGCTTCCTCTTTTATTTATTTTAATTTTAATTTAATTTTATTCATTTTTTGTAATACAGCAGGTTCTTATTAGTTATCCATTTTATACATATTAGTGTATATATGTCAATCCCAATCTCCCAATTCATCACACCACCACTTTCCCCACTTGGTGTCCACACGTTTGTTCTCTACATCTGTGTCTCTATTTCTGCCCTGCAAACCGGTTCATCTGTACCATTTTTCTAGGCTCCACATATATGTGTTAATATACGATCTTTGTTCTTCTCCTTCTGACTTACTTCACTCTGTCTGACAGTCTCTAGATCCATCCACGTCTCTACAAATGACCCAATTTCATTCCTTTTTATGGCTGAGTAATATTCCATTGTACATATATACCACATCTTCTTTATCCATTCGTCTGTCAATGGGCATTTAGGTTGCTTCCATGACATGGCTGGTGTAAATAGTGCTGCAATGAACGTTGGGGTACGTGTGTCTTTTTGAATTACGGTTTTCTCTGGGTATATGCCCAGTAGTGGGATCGCTGGGTCATATGGTTGAACTTCCTCTTTTAAAGGGCTCAATGGAGCTGATTTCCAGCTCCTCTTATATCTGCATCCTGAAGGTGCTTTCTGTGCTCTAGAAGTCTGAGCAGCTTCTTTAAACCTGCCTTGGACAGTTGACCAGGTGGTGGTGTGGGTCAGCAAGGAGGATTGGGAAGAGGGAGGGGGAGGGTAAGGCAGGGAGATTGTAGACTAGGGTGGTGATATTTAAGAAGGATCTGCCCAAACCCGGAGCTATGGACACCTGGGCAGCCCCAGTTCTGTGCTTTTGAGGTGCTGGTTTGGATACTCCATTTTCTGGTACCTTTTAGGAAATGAAAGACACTTAAGAATTCAGGCATCGGCAAGAGGCAACCTCGCTCCTGTCCCTCTGCCCAGCCCTGCAGCTGGCCTGCCTCCCCACAAACACCCACTTCCTGTCCCCTGTTTGGCTCCTGCCCAGGAGCACAGCCAGAGGGAAGTGTCCAGCCCTGGACATGCTTCCAGGTGAGGGAGGAGGAGCTTCATCAGATCTGACAGCCTGCTCCTCCGAGATGCCCAGGGAGTGTTGACAGATTTGGCTGCATTTGAAACTGCTTGGTGCAGCCTTTTACCAGTCAGGTGAGGTGTCCCAGCAGGTCTAGCCACACTAGCGCCCACCCTGTGTGTTGTACAGCCAGGGGGGACCGAGGCCAGGAGAGGCAAACGGTCCTGCCTGGGTCCTAAGCTTCCTGGGCAGGATGCAGGGCTTGTTCCTGCTGAGGCTAGGTGGTTGTGCTCTGATGGACCCTCCCCTGCCTGATGCCTGGGTCCTGGCTCGTAGATGGTCATCCTCATGTCCATTCCTTCTTGAGTGTGGGTTGTGGGTGCCCCGTGATGTGGAGGCTCAGGTAGCCTGCAAAACACTGAAATGTGAAAGGGGCAGCGCAGTTGGGGGATGGAGCCCCAGGCAGCCTCGGGAAGTGGGCTCATCCCCTGCTGTGTCACGCAGATCTTCTAAGGTGCATCTTCTCCCCCACCGCGCCCGTTTGCTTGGTGAAGGGGTTGAGTGGATGCCCGAGGGCCTGACACGGGCTGCAGGGCTGCTGTTTGCTCTCTGTATCGCTTTCTTTCAATCTCTCTCTCCCTCTCCCTCCCTGCCCTTCTCCCCACCTCCCTCCCCCACCTCTTGTCAACTAGGACTCCCAAGCCACAGTCTGAACAAACAAGGAGGACCCTAGCCCTTTTTACTATTACTTTCTCTGAGGAAAAATCTTCTAAGCCAAAGGGAAACCCAATTTCTGTGCCCTTTCGTCTTTTTAAAAAAATTACTCCTTAATCTATCTATTAAAAAACAACCTCAGGCAGAATCCTAAATAAATGAGCTTTAAGCAAGGAAGCTATTGATGTGATTCATTCTCCCTCGGGGCAGATATGCAATTTATCTTTCAGCAAAGTGCACAGTGACTTAACCTAAGAACAATGGCCATCAGTCCCATCTGTCTCCGTGAGAAAGAAGCAGAATTCCCCATCAGCACCAGGGGCTCTGGCCCCATTAGGGACTTCTCTGGAGGTGCCCCCCTAATGGTGACACTCAACTGAAATGGGCTCAGAGAACGCAGAGCCTCGGGCAGGGGAAGGATGCATGTGGACCCCCGGGGCTGAGAGCTGGGCAAGGGGTCACCTCTCCTTTCTAAGGGGGGACCTGTCCACCTCAGGAGCCTGTGCTGATTGGCTCAACCTCTTCCTCTTCCTCTCTTGCACCCTGGAGTCTCCTTCTAGGTTGCTGCAAGGAGAAGGGTGCCCCCTGGCACGGGGCGTTCACTCCCCTGGTTTTCTGTGCCCTCAGTGCAGTTGTGGGGCTGCTCTGAAGGAGTAGGGGGATAGGGGTCGGGGTAGAGGGGTAATATTCCTGTGGTTGGCACTACGTTGGCACCTAGGCACTTGGCGCTGTAGCAGCTGCTACCCTGCTCCACAGTCACTGAATCATGGGCTGGAACAGGGCCAGGGACATGGAATTGAATCCATTCTTCTTTTTCTTTCCAGAGGAGATAACTGTCATTCCTCTTTCTCAGTTCAACTTGGGGACAAGGCTGCTTCCTGCCCTGGACTTGTCTGAATTGTCACAGCCCCAGCCCCTCACCTGGTTTGCCAGACCTATGAGCTCAGGCTCTCCCTGCCAGCATCACCCACGGCACCCTGCTTTCTGGAAACCCAGCATCCTGGGACCTGTGGGTGCTGCCGTGGTAGCGTTACAGGCTAAATTATGAGTAAACCTTCCAGGAGCCATGGAACCTCATGGAAACAGAAGCACTTAGCAATTTAAAGCATTCTTAAATCATTTAAAGCATCAGAGAAAAATAGGACCTCACATTTGGAAGAGATTATTAAAGGAATATATCTTCTTCCAGCACAGCGGCCTCTTCTTCCTCATCCATCTTCTTCCTTTCTTCCTCATCGGCTGCCTCTGAAAGGAAGCTTGTCCTCGTGGTAGACAAGCTTCTCCTTTCCTCTGGGAGCTGTGGGATCCCACACTTTGTAGCACCCTTGCAGTTTGGAAGGGCCGAGGACAAGGAACGTGTGTTCCACTTCTAAGTAGAGGCCCTGAAAAGTCATTTTCTCTGATGTCCCTCTTCCCTCTCAGCATTGGTGCAGCCATGTGTGTGTTGAGATGGCAGGGCCACAGATCAAAGCTACCTGGGTCATGAAGACACGGCATGGAGGACAGTGCCCTGGAGAAAGGCCAGAGCTCCAGCAGCCTTTATGTGAGCTAGAGGTAAACTTGTTGAGATTTGGAAGCCATTGGTTACCACAGTATAACATAGCCTGTCCTGGCTGTGATATTGTGATTTATAATAAGAAATAGATATATATTTGGTCTTCCTCACCATTCCTGGCCCCTCTGCGCTCCTAAGTCCCTTGGAATTTCATAAATGCAGAAAGCTGAAAAGGTGGCTTTTGTTATGTTATTGAGGCAACTTTTGGACCCCCATCTAAGAATGGGGGCTGGTTGCCTGGAGAACCAATCAGGGGATTAAAGGGCTGGAACTTTCTGTCCCATCCCCCAACCTTGGGGGAGGGGTAAGGGACTTGAGATTGTGTTCAGTAACCAATGGCCAATGACGTAATCAGTCATGTCTATGTAATGAAGCCTCCATAAAAACCCAAAAGGACAGGGTTCAGAGAGCTTCTGGCTTGTTGAATATGTGGAGATTCGGGAAGAGTGGTACGCTCGGAGGGGGCAGGGAAGCTCCACGCCCCTTCCCACATACCTTGCCCTACACGTTTCTGCCACCTGGCTGTTCCTGAATTATATAATTTTGTAATAAACCAGTAATTTAGTAAGTAAAATGTTTTTCTGAGTTCTGTGAGCAGCTCTAGCAAATTAATCGAACCCAAAGGGGGCAGTTATTGAAACCTCTGGTCTATAGCCAGTTGGTCAGAAGTACAGGTTTGGGTTTCATCTGGTGTCTGAAGTTGGGGGGAGGGGATGCATAATCTCGTGGGACTGAGCCCTTAACCTGTGGAATCTGATGCTATCTACAGGTAGCTAGTGTCAGAATTGAGTTGAATTGTAGGACAAACAGCTGGTGTTTTGAGCATTGCCTGGTGGTGGTGGAGTGGGGAGCCTCCCGCCATTGAAATTGCTACTGGAACCCCAAATACTGGCTAATATACCCAGCATGTGTTCCAAACTTATAGGAATGGGAATTCACCATGATTGAGGTTTTGGGGTTCATTGCTGAGCAGCTGTCAGAAAGTTCATTTTCCCCTTGAAGTGAAACCTGCTTCTCAAAACTCCCTTATTTCCCAACCCAAGGAGGTGAAATTCATCCCTAGAACTCTCCTATCTCTCTGTATTGTGGTTCTCAAACTTTAACATGCATTTGAATCTCTTGGGGGGCTTGTTAAAACACAGTTGGCTAGGCTCCATCCACAGTTTCTGATTCAGTAGGCTTGGGACCAGGCCTGGGGGTTTGCATTTTTTAAAAAAATTAATTAATTAATTTATTTATTTTGGACTGTGTTGGGTCTTCGTTGCTGCGCACGGGCTTTCTCTAGTTGCGGCGAGCGGGGGCTACTCTTCCTTGTGGTGTGCACAGGCTTCTCATTGTGGTGACTTCTCTCGTTGCAGAGCATGGGCTCTAGAGCACAGGCTCAATAGCTGTGGCTCGTGGGCTCTAGAGCGTGGGCTCGGTAGTTGTGGCGCGCGGGCTTAGTTGCTCCGCGGCATGTGGGATCTTCCCGGACCAGGGCTCGAACCCATGTCCCCTGCATTGGCAGGCGGACTCTTAACCACTGTGCCACCAGGGAAGTCCCAGGAGTTTGCATTTTTAATACGTTCCCAGGGGATGCTGCTGCTGGTGGTCTGGGGACCACACTTTGAGAACAACTGCTCTGTAACTTCTGTTAGAGCTCCACGCCCCAGGAGCCGACTAGCCTTGCCGGTCATGGCTGCAGAGGTACTCCCGCTCTGCTCAGCCCCACAGAACAGAATCCTGTGCTTTGACCCCCACGCTGAGCTGGGAACGTTCTGCCCCAAACCCACTCCCCCATGGGCTGTAGGCCTCCCTGTGCAGGGCCCACAGTGTATTTTTTTGTTTTAGTATTTATTTATTTTTGGCTGCGTTGGGTCTTAGCTGTGGCACGCGGGCTCTTCATTGTGGCACACGGGCTTCTCTCTAGTTGTGGTGTGTGGGCTCCAGAGCACATGGGCTTAGCTGCCCCGTGGCATGTGGGATCTCAGTTCCCCGACCAGGGATTGAACCCGCGTCCCTGCATTTAAAGGCAGATTCATAACCGCTGGACCACCAGGGAAGCCCCAGAGCTCACAATGTATTCATCTCTGTGGCCCTCAGCCTGACACCGGGAGGATCACAGCAGTAAGTAGGCACTCAGTAAATGCTTACTGAGTGGATAGAATACGGTGTCCTCACCTCTGAAATCTCACTAACCTTCAGCCTCTTGGTTTGGAGATCCCCGTGGAACTCACACTACCTACCTTGAGGGCGTCAGGGCTGATGCCAGCTTACAGGTGCGTTGGACAGGAGATGGTGAACAGGGGGTGTGCATCAAGCTGTCCTTCAGTAGATGAATGGATACATAAACTGGTACATCCAGACAATGGACTATTATTCAATGCTAGAGAGAAATGGAATATCAAACCATGAAAAGACATGGAGAAAAATTAAGTGCATATTACCAAACGAAAGCAGCCAATCTGAAAAGACTACACACTGTATGACTCCAATTCTATGACATTTTGGAAAAGGCAAAACCATAGAGCTAGTAAAAGGGTCCCAGGGGTTGGCAGGGGTGATGTAAACTGGAGCACAGAGGACGTTTAGGGCAGTGAAAATACTGTGTACGATACTACAAGGTGGATGCATGTCAATTTACATCTGTCAAACTCCACAGAATATACAACACAAGAGTGAGCCCTGATGTCAACTATGGACTTTGGGCTATAATAATGTCATCGATTGTGACAAATGCCCCACTCCGGTGGGGGACGTCAATGGCCGGGGAGGATGTGCCTGTGTGGGGCAGGGGATACATGAGAACTCTGCACCTTCCTCTCAGTTTTGCTGTGAATCTAAAGCTTCTCTAAAAAGTCTTATCAGAAACCCCCAAAAGCCCCCCAAACAGGCGTGTGCCTATCTTCTCTCCAGGAGGGCTCGAAGCCAGCAGTCCGATGAGGAGTGTCCTATTCCTGTGAAGACCCAACTTGGCCAGCCTGCTCCTGCCGCCGGATCTGCGAATGACTCCCCAGTGCTCTCATGGGCCAATTCTGACTTCTGGGAAGGACTGTGTGGTCTTGATTTTTGCAAACACAGACAGGCTAACTCATGCTTGGCGGTATTGCAGATGGCATGCGCTGCAGCTTCCTGGGGGGGCCTGCTGAGCCAGGCCCTCAGCTTTTCTGCCCGGAATCGATGAGCTGCTTCTTAAGGCACCATTGCTGATCATGTGCCTGGCTGGGGCTCCTGGAAAGGAGGCCCCCAGAGCCATGGACTGTGATTCCATTCCTGCTGGGCGCCAGCTCTGAGAGCGCGGGAGGGCCATCTCCAGGCAGGACTGCACCAGGAGCGGCCTGTTAATACGAGGACCTCCGATCCTTAGGACAGGAAGGTTCAAGGCTGGCTTTGGGGTGTCCGTCTCTGTTCCCAGGAGAGGGCTGACCCTACTGGAAGTCTGTGATGCCTTAACCCAGCTCCGTAGCTCTGGAAACCAGGCCCACTGTGGAGGGGTCCTTCCAAATTCCAAGTGCTTACTCATGACTCGTAGAGAAATAGGCAGCCTCACCCTGAGGCTCTTCTTGGGTCAGACTGCTGTCTAGGGCTCTCCGGCTGGGTCTTCACAGTGGTCAGTGGCCAGAGTTGACCCCAGGCTCTATATGCTAAGCTCCAGCCTCGTCCAGAGTCACACACCTTTCCCGTCCTCCAACTACTCCTTCTTCTTCTTTTTAAAAATTTTATGATCAAAGTACTTAACCATACATACAGAAAGTTGAGAGGACAGTTTATACCCACCACCTAGATATAACAATTATTAACATTTTGCAACATTTGCTTCACATACATTTTTTTTTTTTTTTTTTTTTTTTGCAGTACGTGGGCCTCTCACTGTTGTGGCCTCTCCTGTTGTGGAGCACGGGCTCCGGACGCGCAGGCTCAGCGGCCATGGCTCACGGGCCCAGCTGCTCCGCGGCATGTGGGATCTTCCCAGACCGGGGCACGAACCCGTGTCCCCTGCATCGGCAGGCGGACTCTCAACCACTGCGCCACCAGGGAAGCCCACGTCACATACATTTTTGCTTAAGTATTTTAAAGCAGACTACTGACATGCATTTTACCCCTAAATATTTCATTCTGCGTCTCTAAAAAAAAAAAAAAAAAGAGTTGTTACATAGTAGTATCATTGTCACATCCATCAAAGTTAACAATTCCTTCATTTGTCTAATACCCTGTCCCATTCAAACTTCTGCAATGCTAGCAAAACTGTCTTTTGTGGTTGGTTTACTCAAATCAGAATTCAAGCCAGATCCATGCTTTGCATTAGGTCATTATATCTCTTAAGTCTCTTTTAAACTAAGTCTATACCATCCTTCCCATGGTATGGACAGTTTGAAGAAACCAGGTCAGCTGTGCAGGTCAAACCCAGTCTCATGACCTGCAGATTCCCAGGCAGAGCTGGAGAGGGAGAGGCTCTGCTCCTTTCTTCCTGGACCTGGGAGCCCCCAGCAGACAGCACACTGAAGAGGTACAGGGTCCCTTGTGGCCCTGAGGTGTTTCTGCTTTGAGGCCCAGATCCTCAGAGAAGCTCTCCCTCCTTGGGGAGCCACTGTGACATGCAAAAGGGGCCAGGGAAGATGGCTCAGACCGAGAATGAAGCTTTGAGACATTCGTAGTCACACCAGATCCCTCTGGGAGGGAAGAGTCACACTGAGTTCTCTGGGAAGGACCTTTGAAGATGAAGGTCAATGACTCAAAGCTTGTCAAAGCCAGGCACTCTGGTACCTCCGATCCCTCTGGGAGAAGGGGCCTGGCCGGGCCTGGCAGCCTCCCTTCCCGCCCACACACAGTCCCGTTTGACGGATGCTTGGCCCTGCCCTTTGGCTCCCAAAGGGCCCCTACCCAGGGCAGCTTCTCTTCTGTCTCCAGTTGTGTAGCAGCTGTCGTCATCCACCCACAGTTGCTGTGGCAGCAGCTGTGACATTGTCCAGACCGCTTCCTCCCTGCGCGTAGGGCTACAGCTCCCCTTACCCCCTGCTCCCTGCCCCAGCCTTCCCCAGCTCTCCCTGCGCCTTCCAGGCTGGTGCCTCTGTGCGTGCTCACTGCGAACAAACAGAGCTTCCCAAATCAGTCTGGCAGTTCACACCCGCTCACGGTGAGAGGCCGGACAGCACTCAGGAGGAACTTGTCAAGCAATGGTAAAAAAGAGGAGGCAACATTTTCCTCTATAGATGAGAAAAATTACTTTAAAAGTTGATAACCCCCGGCGTTGCCAAGGGTGTGGGGAAGCCACCGCTTGCTGTCTCAGTGGAGTATAAATTGGTCAGCCTTTTGGAAAATAAATTGGCAACACCTATCAACATTAAAAATGTACATGTTGGACTTCCCTGGTGGCGCAGTGGTTAAGAATCCGCCTGCCAATGCAGGGGACACGGGTTCCATCCCTGGTCCGGGAAGATCCCATATGTCGCGGAGCAGCTAAGCCCGCGCACCACAACTACTGAGTCTGTGCTCTAGAGCCCGCGAGCCACAACTACTGAGCCCACATGCCTCGAGCCCACGCTCCTCAACGAGAAGCCACCGCAATGAGAAGTCCGCGCACCACAACGAAGAGTAGCTCCCACTCACCACAACTAGAGAAAGCCCGCATGCAGCAACGAAGACCCAACGCAGCCAAAAATAAATAAATAAAATAAATAAATTTAAAAATGTACATGTCTTTTCATCTGTTCTTTCATTCAACAAATATTTACTGAGTCCCGCTATGTGCCAGATACTATTGTAGTTGAGTGTTGGGGGCACAGAAGTGAATCAGACAGCTAAGACATCTGCTCCCATGAAGCTTATATTTTAGTGAGAAAAGCAGACAATAAATGAGTAAGTCTATACTATAATTTATAGTAAATGCTATCAGTAAAAATAAATCCAGTATGGAGATCAGGTGTAGGGTGAGTTGTGGCTCCTTCAGTCCTTTCGCATAGGAATTCCACTTCTAGGAAACGCTCAGAAATGCTTACACACGTGCATGAAGACACGCACAAATGTTCATAAGAGCAAAACGTGTAGACGCCTAGATGCCTAAAAATAGAGGGGCTGGTCGATGAATTGTCCATCCACACAAATGGATAATCGGCAGCCCTTGAAAGAAGGAAGCGGCTCCACATGGCTGAAGATTATTGAGCAAAACCAGGATGTCTTAGAATAATATATACGGTAGGACCCGTATTAGTAGAATGATACTTACATATATCTGCAAATGCAGAGGAAAAAGTGCTTCAAATAATTCACGGTGCTTTCTGGTATAAGAAAGGTAAGTAATTGTAAGGGGGTAATTGTAAAATGGGACTTGCACTTTTTACGCAAAATACTCCTGTATTGTTTGAATTCTTTGACAAACAATACCACCAGCATATATTTATCCATGGGTTAAGTAAAAAGCAAAGCAGAATGTCAGAAGTAGACGCTCCACATGGCAGCAGAGATGCCTTTCCTCAGGATGCTGAGATCCTGATGAAGAAAGTTAAACGGCTCCTCACTTTGTCAAATTGACTCTGACCTGCAGCTTTTCGTCCTGAGGGACAAAGTGAAGGGAAATGAGTGTCTGCTCCCTAAATCCAAAACTCTCAACAGCCTCTGTAGCCCCAAATTGCAGAGTTAAGAGGGTAGGGAAAGGAGGTGAAGGACCTGCTTTTACTGAACAGGGTGCTGGGCCAGGAGTTCAGCTGTGTCCACGGGGAAAATGCTCTTCCCGCCATTTGGAGATGAGGAAACTGAGGTTCAGAAAGTAGCTCACCCAGGGTCACGGGCTGCTGAGTGAGAGTCAGGGTTTGAAACTACATCTGTTGAGCTCCAGAGTTCGTGCCCTTGTCTGGTGTAGATGGGCAACAACACTTCCCCTCCAGGGGGACCCAGCAGTGGGCGGGTCCCTCTTCTGCTCTCCAGCCAAGCTGGGTGTTGACCCATCCCTAAGCCCAGGGCCTAAGGAGGCCATCATCTTCTGGGCCCCTAAGTCCTGGCTCCTGGGAAATTGGGGACCCATGGTAGCTTCAATCTGCAACCATGACCATAATCAGAGTTGAGAAATGATAGTGAAAGTACTAATGATAATAATAACCAATACAGAACATAGAGTGAAAATAGTGGTGGGCATTGTTCTAAGCATTCTGCAAACATTGATCCATCTAATCCTTTACTATTTTAGCTAGTATCACCCCCCTTTTACAGATGAGAAACCTGAAGCACAAAGCATTTAATAACTGGCCCAAAGTCACACAGCTAGAAAAGGACAGAGCCAGGATCCAAATTCCTGTAATCTACAGAGCCTGTGCTCTTGACTGCTGTTACACTGACTCCCCCAAAGCTAGTCAACACGTGCAGTCCTTACTGTGCTGGGTATTGTTATAGGTACTTTAAATATATCCACGTATTAATTGTTCTGAGACAATTGTAAGTGGTAGGTACTATGAGTAGCTTCATTTTTATGGATGAGGAAACTAAGCACAGAGAAGTTAAGTCACTTGCCCAAGGTCACACAGCATGTACATGTAAAAGGTGGAATTTGAGCCCACATCTTCTGACTCTAGTGTTTGTACTCTATAACATTGCACTATATTGACAGATAGGCCCTGAGACCCTAATGCCCTCAACATACATTTCCTATTTCTAGAGAGGAGTCCTGAGAGTTCCCTAGGGGCATTTTGGCATTCACTGGAGGAAGAACAACTGGTAATTCCTGATCTCTGTGTTCTGTGGTTGAGGAGCTAGTTGACTCACTGTGCTGGGATGCACAGACTAATCCCTTTACAGTCCAGCTGATGCCCGCAGTGACACGCCATCATGCTGCAGGAACAGGGAGGGGCTGCAGCTCCAGGATTGGAGGAGGGTGGAGGATGGGGAAGGGGTTGTTCAGGGGACAGACTGCACAGACCCCTTCTCTATCCCTCACTTCCATTCTGTTTCTAATTCATTAGGATGAAAAGACAAAAGCAATTCCCAGGGCATGTAGTAGAAGCGTCTGTCCAGCTGTACTCATGTCCTGGCAAAAGGAACAGACCAAGCCTGCGGCCTCACCGTACCTCACCTGCGGTACTCCCACTGAGAGACAGAACAGGCCCAGGGCACCAAGCACTGCTCTAGGGTCACCGGAAGCTCAAGGAAGGCTCACGCAGTGGGTGCCTGGCTCAGAAGCAGGCTGCTGCCAGGCAGCTTTGTGCATTTCGTGGCTTCATTGGAAGCTCATCAAGCTCTTGGCACAAACACTTCCCTCCTCCAGAGACAGGAGCTCACACTTCAGGAAGCATCAAACTGCTCTGAAATGTGATATCGGCGTCTGTCAGTTTCTGCACAGGGAATGCTGTTTTCTACAGCGGGACTATCTGTGTTGGCCTTCAGGAACTGTATGGGCTTCCAGATCCCCCACTCCCGGGAGCAAGGTTTGGGTGGTAGATGGGGTAGAAGAGGGGAGGGCAAGGTGGAGGAGAGGTGGTGGAGAGCTCACAGGAGCAGCTACCTCTCTGCGCTCCATTTGTGGGGTGGCGGGAAGAGGGAGGGTTCTGGGGACATTCCTTAGCCAGGCAGCAGGCACAGCTGTGAATGACAGCAGCTGCAGAGCCCAGAATGGGTCTGAGCATGGCCTCTCCCTCCCCAGTCCTGGCAGACAACCTCCTGTTCCCCGGCCACATTGCTGCCTCTGGCTGGCAGCACAGGGCACTCAGCCTTCCCCCTGCAGTGAGGTTTGAGCAGGTGCAGTGGGGAGGGTGTCTTAGGAGGTGAAGGACGATGGGAACAAAAATGCAGAGGTGGCATTGTGCCTGGTGTTTACAGGACTGAGGGGAGGACACGTTCATTGTTTGGATGCATTTGTAATTTAAAGCCTAAATCTTTCCTAAAGAAGGTGCTGCTGGAATAGGGTGCGTGCTGAGCAAACATTGAACCATTTTGAGCAGGGTAAGAACAAGATCAGGAGGCAAGTCTGCCTGTGGGTAGAGGGAAGCGGGATGGAACACGCACACACTGGAGGCTGCCCAGTGGTCCAGGTAGGAGGCCACTGTGGACCGGACAAGGAAGGGGGTGGTGGGAATAGAGAGAGGGGAGCACTGCAGGATTCAGGGCTTGGGCAGAGCGCGTAGGATTTGGGGTGTGCTGTTCCCCTCTGTCCTTAGCCCCAGTACAACAATATGCTTAAGGCTGTCCCCTCCCCTTTTAGGAGCTCAGTGGACCCCCAAAGTTCTTGAAAAAACTGACAAAGTTTATCCGACAAGAAGCTTAGCGGAAATGTCTCTTAGGAAAGGTGAGGATTCTTCCTGCCGATGCTGTAAAGATCAGGGATGACGGAGCACCCATCTGAGTGACTCATTCCTGGGTGATGATGGGGGGGGTGGTCCTTGCCCTCAGCCACTGCTCCTGGTGTCCCAAGACTCCCACAGCAGTCCTTTATCAGGCCAGCAGCCATGGCAGCTCATGGATTTAAGCCCGTTTGGTGTACTTTTATCCAATGGGGTTATTTTCCTAATTATGTTCAAATTGTCCCATTCTTAGCTGGTGGGAGCTTATTCAAGTTAGCTTTTGAATCCTTCTGACACGATCTCAGTAGATCATGGCTTTGATATGGCAAGAAGCTTTAGGCTCTCATACATTTCCCTCCTCAGACCTGGAATCAGCCATTTCTCCAAATGGCCTTGGTTCCTTTTAGTGGGAAACGGGTATTGAGAGATCACAATCTAGGTATATTTGTATCCCTCGTTTATTGGACAAACAGTTGTATAGTATAAACCCAGATCTACACCTAGATTTTCCCCGTAACCTCATAGGGACAGATCATTCAGCAGCAGTCAATGGAGATAGCCCTCATTCCTTGTTACAGCTGCATAATAACCCACTTAGTAGATGGACATTTAACTAGTCCTTTACTGATGAATATCTGAGTTGGTTCCAGCTTTTCAGTATTATAAATTGTCCTACAATGGATAGATTTGTGCGTATATCTTTTTTGTATCTTTGCCAATGTATCTTTAGGATAGATCCCTAAAAGTGGGATTTCTGACAAAGGATAAATGCACATGTAATTTTCCTGGACACTGCCCTTTGTGGGGTTGTAACATTTTTCATTCCTAGTATCTCAGGGTTGTTAACAGTTTGTATCTCTCTTACTATGAATAAAGTTGAGTAGTTTTTAAAGTATATATATGTGTATATATATATATATATATATATATATGAGCCATTTGTCCATTTAAAAATTGGATCGTCCTTATCTCCTTTAGTTTTAGAAGCTCTTTATTTATTAGGATATTAACCTTTGTCTTTTATATAAGTTGCAAATATTTTTCCTAGTTTTGCATTGGTCTTTTTACTTTGTTTATGGTGTTTTTCGTCACTCAGAACTTTTTGTTTGGCAGAAACAGAATCACAGACATAGAGAACAGGCTGGTGGTTGCCAAGGGGGAGGGGGTTGGGGGAGGGATGGAGTGGGAATTTGGGGTTCGCAGATGTAAGCTTTTATATACAGAATGGATAAACAACAAGGTCCTACTGTATAGCACAGAGAAACTACATTCAATATCCTATGACAAACCATAATGGAAAAGAATATAAAAAAATTGATATAACTGAATCACTTTGCTGTACAGCAGTAATTAACACAACATTGTAAATCAACTACACTTCAGTAAAAAAAAGTTTTTGTCTTATTTTGTTTTTTGTAAATATCATGACTTCATAACCTAGGTTGCAACGATGGGCTTCAAGGAATCTGAATCCACTGTCATTTGTGCAAATTTCAGAGTATAAAAACACATACGCATTTCCCTGGGAAAACATTGTTTCTTTCATTAGCACCCCATCATTTAAGAGCTTACTTTTAGATTCTCAAAACCTAGGAGTCCTTGCTCTTAAGCTTTGACAAGTGCCCCGCCTCAGCCATCTCAGACCTCAGTTTCTCCACTGAACAGCGAGGGGGGTGGGCAAAGGACCGTTTCGGGCCTTTCTCCAAAGCTTGGGCATGCCAGGCTCCCCTGCAACAGCTCCCAAACCTGACTCCTGGCCTTTTGGTGAGAGGTGCCACTCTCACTTGCGAAATTCAGGGTCCATCCTCCCCAGTCATCCCCCAGGAGACCTAGGGATCGGATGAGTTGCCTTTCTATTGGGAAAGGTCTCCCTGGGTTAGCCACGAGTGTTGCCAGAAGTTCAAGGTGAATGAGGTGCCTAAGAAACGAAGTAATACCCAAATTACTGCCCCAGAATGAAGAGGATTTGGCACTCAGGAATATAATAGCCAGCGGGGGTTAATGAATAATTAGACATTAATTCTTTGTGAATGGAAACGAATTAAACTTCACTTCAGTGGAGAAGGAACCAGGCTGCCTGTGGGATGCACTGTCCTTACCTCCAGAGGCTTAATCTTCTCACCTGGGGGTGGGGTGGGGGATGACTAATTACGATTTTTTTTTTTGTCTCTTCAATGTAGCAAAAGCCCCCAAATCTGAAATCCCCTCTGAAAAGAACAATCCACAAATCTTCAAATTGTTCCTCTGTTTACATTTCATTTAGGGCCCTGTTGGTGGATGTCTGGGGGAAGCAGGTCTGGTATCCCAGGAATCACAATGACCACCCACAGAGAAGGGATCAGACCCGTTTAGACGTTGGCCATCACTGAGAGTCTCCAACCCAGATAGGTCACTTGTCTTTCCCTGCAGAGCACACAGAGACGGCAGTCCTGTGACAAGCAGCCCTTCTCTGGACCCTAGGCCTCTAACGTGGAGCTTCTTGTGGGCTGAGGCTGCCCTGGGCAGAGCTGGCCACTTAGCTTGGCTTCTCAGCTTTCACAGAGGAGTAGGTCAGGAGTTAGAGAGGAAACTGGGCCGATCGGCCAGCAGCCAGCCTGGGGCAGGGCACGGAGCGACCACTAGCAAAGTGTGGTGAATGAATGTGGGGGTGTGTGTGCAGAAGCCATGATGAGCGCCCCACAACTGCACAGCCAAGCAGGGCGGTGGAAAATGTGACCCGGTGCTTCCCTCCAGCACGCAGAAAGTGCCAGAGAGGTTCTGTTTCTGCAACCCTTGCATTTTCCAGAGTGACCCCCATATCCCCTGACGCCCGCAAATCCATGAAAACAAACCAATTTTAATCCCCCACCTCTCACCACCCCACAAGGCCATTCCAGAAAGGGGCAGCAAGCTGACATGAGAGCCCAGGGCCCTGAAAGATGCTGGTCCAGCCTCCTGCCCCCCAGCCCTGAGCTCTGTCTGGCAGGTACCTCCCTGTTTCCCTTTTCCTAAACTTCATGGCACCCAAATATTCAAAGTCAACCAGGAACCCCTGCCAGCAGGAGCTGTTTGCTGGGCAGCGGGGGCCCGATGGACCTGGGTGCAATTGCTCTTACTGGGCTCTTTCGGAAACACTTGTGCTGCCATGGCCGTCATCTGTCCAATGAGGGTGTTTTGGGGGCTCTCTGAGCACCCGCCATTGTCTCTCCACCTTTTGTGTGTCTAGGCCACCTCTTGCCAGGCCCTGCTTGGGCTCAGAAGGGCTCTCTTGAGCAGGGTCCACTTTCTAGTGCCCTCAGAGTTTCTTATGCTCTTGGCTGTCCTCGGTGCAGGGGTCACGGAAGTGAAGGCCCAAGAGTGGGTTTGTGCTGCAGGTGGGGGAGGGGCAAGGTGAGCACTGGGTCTCTGGACCTAGGACACCTGCCCTTACACTGGATGGGCCTCTGGCCAGTGGTGCGACCTTGGCTGGTCACAGGAGAGGGGCTGAGAAGCCAAGCCCACCACCCCCTCCTCTGAGCAAGGCATGGTCTGCCTGCCCAGGACAGTTCCCTCCATTGAATTCCCTGAGCATGGCTGCCTCACCTGTAAAACGGGGGTAATAATTCCTTCCCCACTGAGTTTTGGTGGGAGTGGATATAAGAGGTAATTACAGGAAACCTACCGCAGAGCGATTTGCTGATGTCAGTGAGGATAATCCTAGTTGTCCGGGTCCTAGTCATGGCCTTCATTTGGGGTCTAATTCTTCCTCCCTGTGGAAGATGGGGACTGTCCTCTGTGACAATAAGGTTCTCACACCCAGGCCATTGGCGGGAGGGAGGTTGGTGGGTAAGTACACGGCTGAGCCTGCTCCCCTAGCTCTGAGATGATACCAGTGCTCTGGCCCAGCCTACTCCCCCCATCCTCACCATAATGGTGAAGGGAGGGTATGCCCTGGGGAAAGTAGGTGAAACCCGGAATATTAGGCCTCTACTGATTATGAGCTATAGAATCTCAGGCAAGTTGACTTCTCTGAGCCTCAGTTTCCTATAAAATGGAGGTAATAATTGTACCCACCTCATAGGGCTGTTGTGAGGATTAAATGAGTAGGTTCTGACACTCACGTAGAGTCTAATAAAAGTTACCAGACTTAATTCACTGAATATTGAGTGTGCACCTACAATGCACAAGATGCTGTTTCATTACTTTTTTGTCTATGTAATTGGAAAAAGAACCTAATACAGCTATTTTGTTTTTACTTTTTCCTTTTCTTACGGTAGCAGAACCTAAAGAAATAGAGAAACATACTATGTTCATGGATTGAGAAACCCAGCATAGTACGGATATCATTTCTCCCTCAATTGATCTATAGGTTAAATGCAGTTTCTATCAAATTTCTAGCAAAATTTCCTGTAGACTTAGACAAGTTTATTCTAAAATTTATATGGAAATGCACAAGATCTTGAATAGCTAAAATAATCTTGAAAAAGAGGAATAATGTAGGAGCAATCACTCTACTCAATATTAAGCCTTACTATATAGCTACAGTAAGCAAGACGGTATGGTATTGGCAGGGGATAGACCCAGAAATCAATAGAGAACCCAGATATAGACCCACACATATATACCCTGTTGCTATCTGACAAAGGTGCAAAAGTAACTGAATGGATGAAGGATAGCCTTTTCAACAAATGGTGCAGGAGTGATTGGATATCCATCAGCAAAAGAATGAACCTCAACTTAAAACTCACACCTTATACAAAAATTAACTCAAAATGGATTGTGAGCTTAAATGTAATATGTAAAACTGTAAGATTTTTAGACAAAAATAGGAGAGATCTTTGTGATCTAGGGCTAGGCAAAGAGTTCTTAGACTTGGCAGCAAAAGCATCATCCTTAAGAGAAAAACTGATAACGTGAACCTCATCAAAATTAAAAAGTTTGCTCTACGAAAGATCCATTAAGATGGTGAAAAGGCAAACTACAAACTGGGAGAAAATATTTGTAAACTATATATCCAACAAAAGACTAGTATTTAGACTATATAAGAGCTCCTAAAATTCAACAGTAAAAAAACCCCACAAAAAATCCAATTAGAAAATGGGTAAAAGACGTGAAGAGGCATTTCAGAGAAGAGGGTATAGAGGTGGAAAATAAGTAAATGAGATGTTCATCATCATTGGGAAATGCAAATTAAAACACAATGAGATTTCCCTACATGCCTACCGGAATGGCTAAAATGACAAAGAGTGACGTCATGGTCGCACAGCTAAAGAGGCGTCTCTGGGTGTCCAGCTAGAGCTGTTCTGAAGTCAAGACTGGGAGGATTCAGTCTGGAGAGTGGACTTGGCCCTGTCCAGAAGAGCCCCCCCCGTGGCCCTGGCCACCCACTGCGGCGTCCAGCAGCCCCACCACCTGCAGTGTGGAGCCGGCCAGGGTCCAGCTGCCCTCGATCCAGCTAGAAGCCAGGCTCCCTGGTCTGCCTCTTTGGACAACTCAGGACAAGCTGTTTCCAAAATCAGTTTATTATAGAATTCCCAGCCTGGTAACTTAGTCAAAGATTCCATGGGAGTGACTGCTTTCCTTTTGGTCGTCTCAATTTCCTTTTATGCTACAGTAGTTCTCCCTTTTATCTGCACAGATAGTAGTGAACCCTATATACACTCTTGGGTATATTTCCTATACACTCATACCTATGGTAAAGTTTAATTTATAAATTAGGCACAGTAAGAGATTAAGAACAATGATACTAAAATAGAACAATTATAACAGCAATAATAATGAGTGATGTGAATGTGTTCTCTCTCTCTCAAAATGTCTTATTGTACAAATTTAATGCCTTTTCCATCTTAACTAAGCACTTATCACACACTGTGGCTGTAACTTTTGCAGTTTGAGGTGTGACAGCAAACCTAGAACGAATTTCTTTTTCTTTCTTCACAGTTTCACAGAGAGAAGATTTGTTCTTACCATAGATATTAGCACCCTCAGCATATGATTTTTTTTCTTTCTTTCTTGAGAACATCCCCTTTCACTTAAAGGAAGCACTTATGGCTTCTCTTTGGCATATTCGAATTGCCAGCATCACTACTCTTATGCTTTGGGGCCATTATTAAGTCAAATAAGGGTTGCTTAAACAGCAGCACTGTGTTACCTTGACAGTTGATCTGATAACCAACAGGGCTGCTAAGTGATTAACTGGCAGGATAAGCTAGGCAAAGGGATGATTCACGTCCCTGGCCAGACGGACTGGGACTGTGAGAGATTTCATCACTCTACTCAGAATGGCGCGCAATTTAAAACTTAAGAATTGTTTATTTTTGGAATTTTCCATTTAATATTTTTGGACTATGGTTGACTACGGGTAACTGAAACTATGGAAAGTGAAACTGTGGATAAGAGGGGACTACTGTATTTATGAAAGAAATCATACAATTTTAAATAGTGAGATTAAAGTTTTAAAATAATTAATCTTTTACACTATTTTCAATTCAGTAAAATGATAGCAGTTACCATTCATATGCTTGTCTGTGTGCCAGGTCCTGTGCTAAGAACTTTATATTTATCACCTGAGTTCTTACAACCACTTTGTGAGTAGGTAGATTGTTCTCTTTTTTCAAATGAGTAAACAGGTTCAGAGAGGTTAAGTAACTTGCCTGAGGTCACACAGCTAGTAAGTGGCAGGATCAAGAAATATCCAGCTATACCTCATTCCAAAGCCTCCACTGCATGCTGCCTACCAGAAAGCAGGATAAATGCCAGTGTCACAGCTATTAACTCAGGATGAGCTTACTGCTGGAACAGGCAACCCCGCATGTCAGTGGTAAACACGTTATGCCATTGGTCAGAATGTAGTTGCATAGACCACGCCTAATTGCAAAGGAGGGTGGGAAATGTGGTCCTACTATGCACCCAGGACACAGGAATTGGTTAACACATAACAATGTGTCACCCAAATTCACCTCTAGGGATATTTTTCTTTTCACCTGAACTCAAGCCCAAAGTCGATGTCAGGATGGTCCGATAGGGTGCAAATCAGCCAGTCTTTGCACAATGCCATGAACAGATAAGCCACTTCTTGTTCCTGGTAGAGCCAGGGCAAGGCACCATGTTCCCTGCAGACACTTAGAGAATAGATTCTCAGTCCCCTTTGTCCTGCATCCTTTCTTGTCCTAACACAGGGAAGCTTTGCTGGCCATGCTGGAGTGGAGGCTGGATGGGGAGAAAGAGGCCCG
Organism: Leucopleurus acutus; assembly: GCF_964270905.1. NCBI lineage: Eukaryota > Metazoa > Chordata > Mammalia > Artiodactyla > Delphinidae > Leucopleurus > Leucopleurus acutus. Next base: position 42,580,452 of record NC_139154.1, read on the forward strand.
GGTGCTGTGCTCATGCAGGCTGAACAGGAGCCATGGCCCTCTTACCACCCTGTCCGCCTCTGAGCTCCTTGCTCGACTTAGCCAGGCAACACGTGTGAGTAGCTTGGACCAGGTGGGCATTGGCACCAACCGCACCCTTTGTGCCCACCCTGCCAGCCAAGAGCACATACAAGTACACCTAAGCGAAGGCCTCCAGCAGCCCAGGCGGAGGGTATTGATACATGTGTTCTTTGATGCTGCCTCCCCTGCCTCGGCCTATTGGACCTGCCAAGTCAGCCTATTTTGTAGAGAACTCAACTCTCAGAGACATCAGGAATTTGCACTAATTCAATTAAGCAATTAGCCTATCAAGCGGCAGGAAATGCTTTGACCATACCCTCTGTTGAAGGGAGCAGGACTGCAGAGCTTCTGTTAAAAGGCGGTTAGGAGCTCGCCCACGATCATGCCGGTCTCCCTGCAAGGTTATATGCCAGAAACAGTGACCTGTCTGAAGGTGATCTGGTTCATACATTTTATTGGATGTGCTGTAAGGCAGAGCTGGAAACCAGGAAACCAAGCTCGAGGGCTGGCTCAGTCATGGACTTTTTGTGACTCTGGACAAATCCTTTTTGAGCTCTGGGCCTCAGTTTCCTCACCTGTAAAATGGGAATAAGTAATGTCTGGTCTTCCCACCTTGCAAGGTGGGGTAATTTGGCAGAGCTGGGGAATGTGGGATTCTAAAAGGCAGCCAGCATATACAGATAGAAGGCTCAAGGTCACGATTATCCTTGTGGCAGACTGTTGGATGGATGACCCGACAGCTGTCCCCATCCTTTTTCCCATTCAGCTCTCAAGGCTAACAAGGCAGCACCTCATTTTCTTAGCCTCTGGGTGGGGCAGCTAGGGGTGGCCATGTGAGGCAATTCTGGCCAGTGAACATAAGGGGAGTGTGTTGGAGGCTCCTGGAAGGGCTTCAGCTCTCCTGATTAAAAGCAACAACAGCAGATGGGGCTGACCTGACTCTTCTTCCTTCCTGCTTCTTTCTACCTTGAATTCTGAAGAGATGCCAGAAGACCATGAAGAGACTTATGGCCTACCCTAATCAAGTATGGCTGCACTTTAATTGCATCTGCAAAGATCCTATTCTAAGTAAGGCCACATTCTGAGGGTCCTGGTAGAGATGAGTTTTGGAGGGTGCTATTTAACGCACTACAATCCTTCATTCTCAAAATCGAATCCATCAGCAAATTCTATTCGCCTTACCTCCTAAATGCGTTCTGGACCTGGCCACTTCTCACTAGAGGGATTCAACCACCCTACTCCCAAGTCCCATCATCCCTTACCTGCCTCTACAACAGGATCCTCATGGGCCCTACTGCACTCAGCAACTCTCTCAGGCTGGGAAGGTAGCTGGGGGGCCTCAGCCCGGACTCAGTGCAAGTACATGCTTTTTTTTTTTTTACTAGAGTTTATTTATTTATTTATTTATTTATTTATTTATTTATTTATTTATTTATTTATTTATACTTACTGACTTACTTACTTTTGGGTCTTCATTGCTGCATGTGGGCTTTCTCTAGTTTTGGCGAGCAGGGGCTACTCTCTGTTGCGGTGCGTGGGCTTCTCTTGTTGTGGAACACGGGCTCTAGGCACGTGGGGTTTGGTAGTTGCAGCACGCAGGCTCAGTAGTTGTGGCTCACAGGCTCTAGAGCGCAGGATCTGTAGTTGTGGCGCACGGGCTTAGTTGCTCCGGGGCATGTTGGATCTTCCCGGACCAGGGTTCGAACCCGTGTCCCCTACATTGGCAGGTGGATTCTTGAAGTTCTAGAGGCTGTGATGCTCTCTGCTCCCCCGCACCCCCAGGCCATGTGACTCCTGTGGCCGTATCATGAGTGCCAACAGTAGCACTGGGAGCGCTGGAGCTGGAATCTCACTGGGCTGGATCCCCTGCACAGCTCTGTCGGAAAGGCCAGGGCTGTGCAGGTGTCCCAGATGCGTGCACACCAGGCCGCCTTGTGGAAGTGGACTCGCATATGGGTTGTGCAGGAGAGGTAGTGTGGGAAGGTGTCCTCAGGTTTCCTCTGCCTGGAGGCCCAACATGCCCTCCATGGGGGTCCCCAGATGGAGGCCTCTCCTTGTTGAAATTGACCAGGTTTCTGGGGTCCCTGGAGTTGGTTCTGTGTCCTGCTGGTGGCAGAGGTCCTGGAAATGATGGTGGGGCAAAGATTTGAAGCGGCCAAGAGTGCTAACCAGCTACAGGTGATTCAGAAGTGAGGACCAGCTGGTAAGTGCAAGGAGCGGCTTTGCAGCCCGGCGGCCTGGTTGGTGCATGGGCTGATTTAGGTCAGCAAGTGGTGATTAAGCACCTGCTATCTGCCTGGCACTGTGGGTTTGCGGGTTGGTGGAGGTGAGGCAGGGAACTGCCAGTGTGTCCCTGCAGAGGAATGAGGAGGCATCCGTGGTGAGGCAGGAGGATTTGAACCTGATGCAGGCAAAGTTTCAGACAGCAAGAGTGCATCCACACTCATCCCATAACAGGCCGCAGCAGCCCCCAGATCACGGGCGCCCAGCTGAATGTACTGGATAGGGAACAGGCCCTTCTCCTCCGCTGCTAAGGTTGTTCTTGCCTGGAGGCTGAGGACTGTCACAAATGAGGGTGGGGGTCCTTCTAACCTGGGGGGTCTGTGATTCTAAAAGTAGACGAATAACCTCAAACTCTCTGGGTCTCTGCTTTCCCAAACTTTCCCTCATCTTCCTTGGATAAGGGGCTCCTGCAGGGATCTGGGGCTCCTTCTTGGAAAGCTGAAAATAATATTAAGCAGTTTCTATTTTAGATGGAAACACTTTCCTAAGGGATCTTTCACAATTTTCAATTTGATGTCTATTTAAGGAGGCATCAGACAGCCCCCGCAGACATAGCTTGGAGGACGAGGCCGCTCTCCACCCACACCACCCCCAGCCCAGCTGGTTGGAATGTTCTGAGAAGCTGCACTGGCTTCTCGGAGGTACATCCTGGCGAGATCTAACACGACAGGCCAACATCCTCAGCCAGGCCATCCTGCCCTCCTTCTCACTGCCTGTGCTCGGGCTCGGTTAGAAGCCGCAGAAAGGGTTGGGCACCCCTGCAGGGGCCCCCAGGAGGACTACATCCTCCGGGTTGTGTTGACGTGGGACGCTGATCCAGGTCATCTGGCTGCAGATCCCTCAAACTTTTCTTTGCACCACACGCTCCTTGGGAATGAGTAAGCGAATGAGAGGGAAAAGTAAGAACATCCTACAAACTTACTTTGTTAAATCTTTACCTACTTCCATCGCCAGACTCAACTTTGAAATTCCAGAAAGCAAAGAAGAGATATCACATTTCAAGTCATTCCCACAGTGACTCATTTCAGAATTGGGGTTTAGTCCTTTTTAAAAACAGAGTCAATACCATCTTTCATGAAAACAGCCTTTCCCTCCCCTTCAGTTGCTCGGGCAGAACCAGAGAAGTAAGCCAACCAGCAGCTCCCATTATGGGCCTGGCGGGGACACAGGGCGGAGCTCTCCAGATGGTAAATGATGACATACCAATCCCTCATTGCGAGTGGGGGGAGCCTCTGTCTGGCTGTGTCCCTGGCAGACCCTAGCATGTTGGGCCATCTAAGCAGATGCCTGACCCCCTTTGTTGATTGCTATAGCTAACTAAGTATGCTGTCTTGGCAAAAGGGTCCCCAGGTGTGATCTCAGATGTGAGCAGGCCCCAGGGGAGAAGGAGCTGTCCTCATTCTTTGGCCATTGAGTTGGGCTGGCCAATGAGTTGGGTTGAGTTTGGACTTGGCAGGAGAGAAAGTGGAGGAAGAGAATGGAGGGAGACAAGTGTCCCTGGAGTGAGTGGGCACAGAGTCAGAGCCGCCTTTCTCCCCCAGCCTCACCTTCATGCACTCTAAGACCCGGGGAGCCTTCCGTGGAGGGGCTGCCGAGCCCTAGAAGAAAGCCCTTCCATTTCCAGAGCTATAGGATGCGCCTTAGCCACGTGACTGCCACCATCTGTCAGTCCAGAGGCAGAGGTTGGTGCCAGGTCCTAGGCCAGGGGCCCAGCTGCAGACAGGGCATCTGGTGAAAGTTTGCTGATCGGCGGATGGGAACAGGCTTCCTCTTCCTCGTCTGAGCCCTGGGCTCTGAGGCCCCCTGGCACCACAGGTCACAGCTCTGGACTCTCCCTGTGCTTGGAGGGCTCTTATCTGTGAATCACCACTTGGCCAAGAGCCACTTCCGCCCTTCCCCCTAGTCCCACTCCTGCCATGGTGGCCACTCACTTGCCTTTGTTTTCTTCCTTTTTTCCTCCTGCCAGAACCTTTCTGAGTATCACTAGGATGGAGACACTCCTGCCCTTTCTGCTCCCCACCCCTTCTGCCAATTTCCTTTTTAGGTGATACATTTATTCCTTGATGAGCTCCCTGAGGACCTGGCCAGGACCCTGCCAAGGCTTTTCTCTGCCTCCACCCCTCAGGCGCTCTCCTGGGGGGACCAGGACCTGATGTCCTCCCCAGGGACCTGCAGCATCAGGCTCCACCAGGGCTGGAGCCTATCTAGTTCCATCCCACCCAAGACAGAAGCCCAGGCCCATGTCTTTCTCCCCAGAGCCCAGAACAAAGTCCCATGTCGCTGTCCGTAGCAGCTGCACTAATAAGAAGATGCCCCTGCGAGAGCTGGCAGGTGCCTCCCTAGGTGGCCGTCCTGGGAAATCTGAGTGGCAGTGGCTTGAAAGGTCAAAGTCACGTCTTTCTGTAGTGAGGAGAGATCAGGTTTCAAAGCGTTCCTAAAGGGAGGAGTTAAACCTGCCTTGATTTTGCTGACACCAGTCCTTTTATTCTGGGCCAGTGCTGTCCTGGCCGCTTTGCAGAGCCCCTTCCCCAGATGCAGAGAAAGCCTTGTTTTTCTTACCATAAGGGAGTTTTAAACCCTGAATGAGAGGCTCTTCCTATCCCACGGGGAAGGGGCAAGGCTTGATGAGACAGCATTTGGACAAAGCCCACCCCATCGCTGCCCCATGGCAAGCAGTCAGCAACCCCAGTGGTGATGCTGTGACCAACTCCTGTTTACAGAGGAGGCCAAGTCTGATTTCCCCTCTGCCAGTGGAATAACTCTGATCCCAATCTCACCTCCCAGAGCCAGGAGTTGGCTGTTCACTCCACTTTGAGATGCTGTTCGCCCTCCTGCCAAGGGGCCCCTAGTCTCTGGGATAGATCAGATGAGCATGAGATGTCCTTGAGGAACCAGCCAACAGAGCAAGGTCAAAACTTCAGTACAGGTAATAAGAGGACAAGGTATATGGCAAGAGGGTGGCCTTTGGTGTAAGAGAGAGACCTGAGTTCCAGCTCTGACACCTAAGTAGCTGTGTGACCTTGGGCCTGGAGCCGTCTCCCTTGGGAAGCCTGTCTCTGCAGGGACAGAGCGATTCCCACAGACTGAGGGGGTTCGGCCAGGGCCAAGCACTCTCTCCTCCTGGCAGCTGTCCTGCCTTTGCGCTGCCCATGACTCAGGCTGCTTCTGGTTTCAGCCCCCCTCACTGACGGCGAGCGGTGCAGAGGAGAAAGTGCACGCAGGGCATCTGAGGGTGGTGGCGGAGAATGGCAGAAACAGGGGCCACAGCTCCCTCGGCTGTTAAGGAATCTGACTGAGTCACTTCTTTGCTCAGAAGCATGTCGTGGCTTCTCCAGGATCAAGTTCAGGCTCCTCAGCCTGGAATTGAAGACTTTTCATGATCTGGCCAAGAGCTGCTACCAGATTCCTGGACCGCTGGATGCTGACCCAGCTCTCCGAGGCCTGGCTCTATGGCCGAGATGACAGCCTGTGTATCCGCACCTCCATCACCCAGGTGGCCCGGCTACAGTCTCTCAGCCCATGAAGCCAGAGGAGCTGACCTGACACGCCCTCCCCAGGCTCCTCCTTTGCTCCCATCCCGCCCTGCGCCTCCCTGAGCCCACCCGCTCTGGCCTGCCCACTTCCCTCCTGGCCCAGAATCTCCTCAACGGCAGTGCCTTTTCGCCTCCTTTTAACTGCCCGGGGTTAGCACACAGTGGTTTCTCAATCAATATTCATTTTGCTATGAGTTGGGTTGAACTGATTTAAAGACGCTCCTCCCCAGACTGACAACGATTCCTTCTCCTTCTTGAGGGTTTACGCTGCCCCTGTGTTGGGGGCTTTTCTGCTGCTCACTTATTCTTGCCCTCTGATGTGACCTTGCGTCTGCTCACTAAATCCTCTCTTCTGCGGGCACTTTCGGCAGGCTACCCTGCACAGCTGGACAGGCTGTGCACTGCACAATTCCAGGTGGCAACATTCATTGAGACCACGATGTGAGTGGCACCCTCCGGAGGTGTGCAAGGTGGTGGCCCTGTCCCAGATGCCTCTGTCTCTGAATGCCAGGCCTGGCTCAGGGAGTTGAGACTCTGTATCTCGAGGCACGGCCAGGACTTCCTCCTGGGGCGTCAGAATCTCCCTGAAGATGCAGCCAGCGTCCCCCCACCCCCGAGCAGTGTCCTCATTCTGTTCCCCTCTCTAATCACAGAACTAGATGGGTCCCGAACCTGGTCACCCACCAGCTGCCCGTGTGCCATGCCTTCTGCCTTAGTAAGGTAACACACAATGTATGGTCCTGACTGGGGCACTTTTAGAGGGAAAAGTAGCCCTAAGGTATCGTTCTATAAGGACAACAGGCATGAATGGTGACTGTTTCTGGCAAACCGAGATTCCAACCCAGGCCTTCCTGACACCACAACCCGTGATATTTCTACTACTCAGCTGAGAGGAAATACAACCCAGGATTGATCATTTTGGTGGACAGAAGGGAAAGGCAGGCCTCTCCAGGGAGGTGTACCGCTGGACCCCGTGAGGGGACTGGTGCTTTTGCTTTCTGTGTCCCCCACCTTGCTTCCATCCTAACTTCTGTGAGCTGGGCCACTTGGGGCCGGGAGAGCTGACTCAAAGCCCTTCAGCTGGAGGTCAAGGGCTAGGGAATTAGTCCTGGTCTCGTGTAAGTGGAGCAAGCCACCTCCCTGACCCGGCCTTGGGTCACCCCTTTTGCAAAATTCCTGCCCTACCTGCCACATGGGAGCCTTGAGAAGCTTCTGGTTGATGACGTGAGGGAGAGGTTTTGTGCCCTGCAGGGCGTGGTCTCTGCTTCTGCCTGGTGCCTGTGCTGTGTCTCTTCCAGTGTCTGCTGCAGGGACAAAAGGATGCAGGGACACTTCCAAGCTCTCCACCAACACGCTCATCAAATATTACTTGTTGGGGACTTACCCCTGAACACATCTTTCTAGGGGGTTAAAAAAAGGGAGGGCTATGACATTCCTTCCTTGAAGCATTTTGGATGCAATGGAATAATACAGGGGCTGGGATCTATCCAACAGCAAGAATGCAAGTAACTGAGAAACTTCAGTGAGTGAGGAGGAAGCCGGCGTGGAGATGGTTGTGAAGCAGTCAGAAGGGGAGGGAGGCAAAGACATCCGCTGTGCGTCTCCAGGGAGGAATCGCATGGTGGCTGTGGCCTTGGCAATGGCAGTGCAGGCCACGATGGAGCTTCCACTCCTCCTGGGAGACACGCTACCAGCCCCTGGCTACCTGGACCCCATGATCTATGTGTACCTGAAGTGGAGCCAGAAAAAGCAGGCAGTGCAGTAGCTCTTTTAGAAGGAGCCTGCCTCGTCCAGGGCTGGCATCAGGCCCGAGTAAGGGGACAGCACAGGCTCCCAGAGGGACCAGGGCACGGGGAGGGCTGAGGTCAGCAATACAGGTTCAGTTTCTGATCATTTTAGCCACAAGGGGAGGAGGCTGGTGCTTCTTTATCTGAGGCAATTGTCTTCATTCTAAACCAGCCCCCAGGGAGTCTCACGGCTGGGACAGGAAGGCTAGTGGACACGGGAGGGCTCGGGGTGGACAGTGGATGGCTGGCTGACCCCTCCCCAGGAAGGAGCAGCCCCAGATCCGAGCGGTAGCGGGAGAGCTGTTGCATTCCCAGGAGGCCCAGGAGGTCACTTGCAGATCTGGAAGGGGCAAAGGATGGATCCCAGGAACGGAAATATAGGAAATGTGGCCAGAGTTAGCAGAGCGCTCCAGCTGGAGTCACTTGTTAGTCCAGCCACTTGGGGACTTTCCACAGGACAAAGCGGACATTCTCCATATAGGACACGAGGGTCAGGGGGCCTTAGGACGAGGAGAACATTCTGTTTCCCTGCTGTCCTGCAGCCTCTCTGTGCGACCTCGGGTGGGCCAGTGGTGCCAGCTCCTGGACACCGCCTTCCTCGGTGGGGAGTGAGCGCCAGGGCTGAGGACTTGGCAGGAGCAAAAGCTCTTAGCAGATGCGCCCCCCAGGCAGTTGGTCACGTGGGCACTGGGACTTTTTGGTCTGTTTAATTGAAGGTGTTCTGACCTATCAGACTCTGGCTCTCTCAGTAATCCCGCTTCATGATTTACACCTCAGGCCAAATTCGCCTGGGCCAGACAGCCACAGGCTGAGGGAAGCTATCGAGCATCAGCTCTCGTCTCAGAGGAAGTGTGGTGGGAACCAGATGCAGGAAGCCTCCGCAGGGCGCATCTGGGCGCTGCATCACCCAGCAGATCTGAATCCAAATACTCTGCTTGGGGACTCAGGCCAGGAAAAGGCCCCTGGGAGCCCAGTGAGAGGGCACAGCTAGTGAATGGCAGACCTGGAGTTTGGGTCCAGATCGGCCTGCTCCAGAGCCCATTCTCTTTCCCTGGGAGAAGTATTATGGGAGATTCTTAGAGGCTGACCTTCGTCACTGAGGACGCCACTGTCCCTCAAGCCCATAGCCAGGACAGTTATGTTATTTGCTCAGAGAAAGTGTAGGGGTTTTAAAAGGATTCCATTTCATGATAAGACAGGACGATGCAATTGATAATATATGTTTTCAGAGCCAGGAAAACCCCTCTGTTTCCTGTGACCTTGGGCCCCTCACTTAACCTTTCTGAATTAAGTTTCCTCACTTGGTAAAAATCAATATTATCTACCTCCTATAGTTGCCTTGAGAATCACATGAGGTGTGTTTATTAAATGATTGGAATAGACTCTGGTACATGGTAAGTTTTCAAAAAAGTTAGCTTATTCTAAAAATACCTCCCCCCTCCCCGATTATTGGGGATAATTATAGCTTGACTGATATCTACGTGTGTATGTGTATCTCTCTCCACACATTTAAACCATATCAGCATCTTGTGAGTGACTCAGCCCTTCTGTCTGCTAAAGAGAATAAGCCCCTGACCCATTTCCTGTGGTTGTTTTGAAGGATGACTAATAAACGTGCTCATAAAAACCTCTGCTAACTATCAAATCCGACATAATTCAGGGAGAGTAGGAGTTCTTCAAGGTTGCACGTGCAGCTGGGGACAGAGAAAATGCGAGATCTTAAAGTTGAGTGTGTGTATGTGTTTTATTTCAAAACTTTACAGAAAAAAAGAACCGGGACATATGAGCCTGACTTCTGATCTTTACTGAAGCCCCTCCCTGGAAAGTTAGAATTCGCATATACACATTAGAGTGTCAAGAATTAGCATATACACATTAGAGTGTCAAGAATTAGCATATACACATTAGAGTGTCAAGAATTAGCATACACACATTAGAGTATCAAGAATTAATAGGGCTGGAGCTCATCTGGATCCTCTTTGGGAACCCAGACATTGAGGCAGGAAACCAGGGGTCCTGTTTAGACCCCTCAGCACCCTAGGGAACATGGCGAAGGGTCTTTGGGATCGATGGTCAGGCTCCTGGGACTTTGGTGTGAAATCTTTTAATGACCAGAAGCCTTTCCCACACCCTGGGGAGGTGCAGAGTTGCAGATGGATCGGGAACTCACCCCTTGTAAGGAGGGCATCCCAGGACACATGCCTTTTGAGGATAGAGGCTCCAGGCCCGTGAGGGTAGGTCTGCACAGCCCGCCCCCTGCCCAGCCTCCCGTCAATCTGGGAAGCTACTGCAATTGGAAAACAAAGCCCAGGCCAGTTTGCAGCCTGATTTTTTTTCACTTCATAATATTTTATATCCTCATTTCCCTGCGTCACTGATAAAATGATAGCATGTTTGCGTGCTTATTACATGGCATCCACACTTCCAAGTACTTTTCATGAATTAGGTGGCTTAAACCTAACAATTACTCTACAGGTGCCATATCGGTTCTGTTTTCTAGCTAAGGAAACTGAGAAATGGGGAGATTGAAGAACGCAGGCACACGTCACACAGCACTGGGACCTGACCCCTCCCTGGAGCTGCTGCTTGACAATGGTAAGCATGGCAGGTGCTGTTCTGAGGGATTAATTGACTCAGTCCTCCTAACAGCCCTGTGAAGTGGGTACTAGTGTTACCATCCCATTGCATCCATGCAGAAACCAAGGCTCAAAAGGGTCTAGTATTTGCCTATAGCCACTCAGCCTAGAGGTGTCAGCTAGAACGTCTATGCTTAAGCACGGCGCCCGGCTCCCTGGTGGTGGTGGGAGGATGCTGACCTTTGTTCTGTTAGGCCCCCTCTCCCCAGCCTCTCATATGTAGGATTTCATGGCATCGACCTAAGATCGGCTCAACCACCCTCTGCTGTTGGGCATCTGGGCTGTCCGTGCTGTCCGTGGGAGACAGTCACCTCCTGCCTTGTGTGCCTTCTGAGAATGAGCCTTACAGACTTCTGTGGTAGAGGCTGGCAGAAAGCTGGGAAGTGTCGGTACGCTGAAAAGACAAACGTCTCACCAGTTATTAAAGGATAGTCTATCCTTGGGCAACCTCTTAAGATCCCTGGAAAGGAGGAGACCTTCAGGACAGCCAAGCCCCCTCGTAGCTCTCCTGGGATGGCCTAGGCAGTGGTCCAAGCAGCATTTAGGTTTCTGCCACCATCCTATAAAACAAGACCAGTAGACTTCCGACGTCTCCACCAGACCCCTGCAGCCCCCATTTAAGGACTCAGATTGTGCCTCTAGCCTTGCCTGGGAGATACCAGGAACTGGGCAGGTCAAACTGAGCCCAGACTTTTCCAAGGTCACATTGCTGCCTGAAGCTCAGGACTAATTCTTACCCTAGGTGACGTATCTGAGGTCAAGGTGAGATGGGAAACATCCTGGGTTCTGTCCTGACTCCGCTAGTTCATCTCTGGGGCTTGACTCCTTCTCTATAAAATGAGGGGGCTGTTAAAATATATCCAGATCTGACCGCATTCTCTAACATTTCCCAAAGTGTGTTCCATGGAACAAGGCATTACTCGAACCAAAAGGTCCGTAGTCAGATAAGTTTAAGAAACGCTACATATACTGGTCCACTCTTGGAGACCCAAAACTCATATCAGCACATGCTCTGAGAAGTTTCCCTAAAGGCACCTAAACCTGACTTAACCCAGCATCTCCCATATTTACTTAACCATGGAGCATTTTTTATAAACGTAACATCTATTAAGCCTTCTGCAGAGGGTATGTACAGCGGTTCCCTTGGTGAATTTCACTTCCTCTGGCACCAGACCTGTGCTGTGTTCCACTGTGGGCACAGAAGTGAAGGGGACAGCCCTCCCTCCAGCAGTGTGGTCCCAGTGGGGGCATGAGGCACCCACAACCTGGCCTTAAAAGCCAGAAGGGAGTTCGGGGAGGGAGACTTGGACGTTTCCATCCAGGCATCAGGGAAGGCTTCCTAGAGGAGGTGGCCTGGGAGGTAAGCCTCGATGGCCTGGTGGAGCTGGTGAGGGGCAGGGCTGGATGAAGATACGGTTGTCTTGGTCTGACAGTCTGAGTGGTGTGGGGAAGGGGGGCAAGGCCCCACATCTCCTCTGTGATGCTGAGCACCCCAACTCCAAGCCTGAACCTGCAAACTCCACTCAACAGAGCAAAGCCAGTTCCAGTTAAGTGAGCTCAGCTTCCTCAGCGGACAAGGGAACAGCCATCTTCTGTGACTTGATTCACTCCATGAGCTCACGGAAGCGTTCCTTCTAACCACATGCAGTTTTATTCTTTGGAAGAATCCCCTTTACGGTCCAGTGATACTTTAGTGCTTTTGAAGAAACGGAACCCATCCCACCCATGAATCTAGCTCGGACAGAGGAAGAAGTTAAGGGACTGATATTTCAGGTGTATGGGACTTTCGTTCATTCATCCTTTTAGTTTTTCAATCATTTTCTGAACACCTATTCTGTTATTCATTCATTCTCTTATTTTTTTCAATCAACAAACTTTTACTGAGCACCTCCTCTCTTCCAGATGTTATGCTAGGTGCTAGGGACCCAGAGGGGCATCAAACGTGTCCTTCCCCTCAAACAAACCAAAACTGTGGGCCTCAGAAGGGCATTGTTCTTGTAACATAACCACGAAGCTTCCATGCGTTGTAAATAGAACACTGGTGAGAAGCTGCTGTGTCATGGTGTGAACACCCACAACTGCAATCTAGTGTGTTACGCGTCCAGGCACTGACAAGTGCACAAGCATCCCGGGAGTGCCTGGGAGAGGCCTCCAGGGCAGGCCAGGCCCGAGGACAGTCCAGGCAGAGGGAACGGCCTTCATGGAGGCACAGACGCCAGCACGTGGAGAGCCAGAAGTTGAGGTTGGAAGCTATACGGGCCCCGGTCATGAAGGGCCTCTTTAGGCCATGTTAAGGAGTCTGAGCTTTATCTTGAGGGTTTTTAGCTGCCCAGAGGGGACTTGATAAAATGTGTTTTCAAGAAGCTCTCTCCGGGGGCTTCCCTGGTGGCGCAGTGGTTGAGAGTCCGCCTGCCGATGGAGGAGACGCGGGTTCGTGCCCGCGTCTGGGAGGATCCCACATGCCGCGGAGCGGCTGGGCCCGTGAGCCATGGCCGCTGAGCCTGCGCGTCCGGAGCTTGTGCTCCGCAACGGGAAGGGACACAGCAGTGGGAGGCCCGCGTACCGCAAAAAAAAAAAAAAAAAAAAAAAAGAAGCTCTCTCCGGTTGTGGGTGGAGTGTAGGAGCCGGCGGGACCGTAGTTGCCGGAATGAGATGCTCCTACCTGGCCTGGGCCCGGGGGTAGACCAGACCCCGGGTTTGGGGGGACCTCTGAGACAGGTCAGGGACCGGCTGTGCTGTGGAAATGTTGGGGGCCCCCAGCCCCCAACGCACACTGCCCTTGACCCAGCTAGAACGGGCCAGGCAGTGCGGATAGCAAGGGAGGCATCTCCGGGGTCAAGTCTCTGCGAGAAAGTAGGCAGTTTCTGCTCCGGGACAAGCCCTTCACAGTATCCAGGCAATTAATTATTTCTTATCTCACCAAGTGAGGAGCCACGTGGAAATCACTCCCATCCTTCTGTTCAAATTTTATGTTGCTGTTTATTCTGAACAGGAAAAGAGCAGAAAACAGAACTGTTTTCAGAATGGCTCCCAGCTGGAGGTATTTTTCTCCCTTTTATTTCTGAGGGATGGGATCAGGGAGGGAGGGGGAAGGGGGCCCTTTCTCTGGGGCAGTTGAGGCAGGAGCAGGCACCCCTCAGGGTATGTGCTCTGGGCAGGGACCCCCTGCACCCACCAGAGGGGATTCTGAGAGTCTGGGAGAGCCGGAGCCCCAGAATCTGCCTCAGCCCCAGCTCTGGACAGTCCTTCTCAGGGTCATTCCCTTTGTGGAGGGAGGTTTACCACGGCCCTGAGGGGGGACCTTGAAGCAGTTCAGGCCTGCTGAGTCCTGGAGGGGCTGGAATGAGAGAAAGGAGGGGGCACAGGCCCACCTGGCTGGTTGCCCGGTGTCCTGAAGTGAACACTGAGCTGGGAGCAGGGGCCCCAGGCCCTGGCCCCAGCTCTGCCTACTTGTGTGATGCTGGCTTCAGTTTCCTCATCTGTAAAATGGGTCTTCCACCATCAACAACTAGGAAAATGTATAACACAGCTCCCCGACTCCCACACCCCCCAATAAAGCACATAATAATATCTTCCAAGAGCACCTGGGCTAGGGGTCCAGGTTAGATACTGCGAGGTGGCATACTTGTCTGGGGCAGGGTCCTCTGTGTTATGATCTTGCTACAACTCACGTCTCCCCAGAAACTGCAGGGAAACAGCCCACAAGGAGCCTGACATCCTCAGAGTTTCAGAGGAGGGTCCCTGGAGCCTTGGAAGCTGGGGTGGGGCTGACAGGCCCTGGAGGGTAGGAAGTGGAGACACACTCAGGACTGTCTGGCGTTGCGTGGGCTGGGGGACCATCTCTGCTGTGTCCCCCCTGCTTGTCCTTGGGCCGACTCATCTCTCTGAGCTCCAGTTTCTTCCTTTGTACAGTGGGGATAATGACGCTGGCCCATGTGACTGGGGGGAGAAATAAGTGAGAAGACAGAGGGCTCACGCTGACAGCGCTCACTGCCATTCCCCTGGTGCTTAGTTGGCCTCCAGTAACGTGTGTTGAATGAATAATGCAAGTGAAGTACCTAGTACAGTGCCTAGCACAGAACCGAAAACAAGGGTAGCTGCTGCTGGAGGTACGCCCCACCCCTCACGAGCCTCCACCGCCTTGTGGTCCTTCCAATTCAGGCTTCGTCACAGAGGGACACTGGTGCCCGAGGTACCACACCCTGTTCTCTGCAGGCTGCCAGGAGCCTCCATTGTTTGCCTCACCAGGCGCTGAGCCGTGTTGTGAAAGCTCAGTCTCCCCAGAGGAAGAAGGACACCTGGGTCCCAGCTGGGGTCACCCACCTCTACCCTGCCCTGCGTTGTATTGTGCTCCTGCCCGGGGTGGGGCTGCACAGCGCGGCCCAGCTTCCCGTTGCTGGTCTGGCCTCATCCACCCTCCCTTTCCTGTTGGATGTGAGGCTGCATAAATCTCACATATATTATGTGAGGTTTGGGACAGGAGTTCCCCTCCTGCATCTGTTCCCTTCACACCCACACCATCTCCCCTAAAGTCCAATCGATGTTTTAGGATTGTCCTGGGCCCGTCCTCGGTCTCTGGCTGGCCACTCTGGGATTTGAGTAGAAGGCTCAGATGTCTACCACCTGCTTTTGAAAGAGTGCTTGACCCACGCCGTTAGCAGCTCTCTGCACTGGAGAGGACAGCTCTTCCCGTGGCCTGTGGCCCTCCTGACTTGAGCAAGGTGCCACCCCTCACCTGGGACCTCTCTCTTTCTACCACTCTCCCCAGGTGTCTGCACCTGTGTCCAGGGTGCTAGAGGGACCCCATTTCCCCAGACCCCTCACTCAGCATCCCCACTGCCCTACACTCACCGCCTAATCCCCTAGGAAACCATCAATGACGCCCGTGCGCCCAGGGGACGGCCCACACCTTCATCTGTAGCACATCCTGACCGAGAGCTTACTACGCCTCCCGTGGATGAGGAAAGGCCAGATGGCCTGCGGGTTGTTGGGGGCGGGTGTGCCCTGGTCTAAGGCTCTTACCCCGGGGTGCAGTGTCAGGACAGGCTGGAGTCCACCTGGGAGCAAGTCCCCTGACCCAGGGCGAGGCCTGTCCTGGCTGTGTCTCTTCTCAGCACCCGCTGCGGCTCATTCTGCTGAGCTCACCCCCTAGGGCAAATGCACAAGGTGTGTGGGGCTGTGAACCCGGTGGGAGGAGGCTGTGACAGAAGCACCTTTATGGAGCACCTGCTGTGTACAGGAGTGTAACACCAGATGTGCCTGCTCCCTGTGTCTCACCGTTCCGTGAGGAGAGGGAGGTAGCTGGAGCTGTGTCAGAGCCACAGAGGGAGCCCTGGGGGACAGCGGCAGGGGGTCTGACTCTAGCACGGGCACCGGAAGCCCTCACAGAGGAGCTGGCCTTGAACACTGCATTGACTTTCGACAGGCAAACACGAGGAAGGGCATTTCAGGTGGAGGGGACAGCATTGGTGAAGGCCAGAGATCAGAAGGGGTGACCGTGCTGGGGGGTGTGCAGAACCTGGGCTCTCATGACAGGGGTTTGTAGGTGAGGAGTTTAGAAAATGGGGTGACCAGTTGTCCTGGTTTCTGGGACTGAGACACCTCCCAGGACACAGCACTTTCAGTGCTAAAGCCAGGAAAGTCCTGGGGAAACTGGGATGAGTTGGTCATTGTACTGGGAAAGTTAAATTGAGTTCTAATAGATACAGGCTTTGAATATACAGGTCCGGAGTTTGGGGTTCTGTCTTCTAAGCCATGAGGAGTTCCAGAAGGATTGTGGGTTTTTTTGGTAAGGGGAAGGGAAGAAAGCGTCTTCTATGAGCTAAGCCTACCTGATCCCCACTGATGGGAACTTTTATCTCCATTTTGCAAATGAAGAAACTGAGGGTCAGAGAAGTTAGGTTACTTGCCCCAGGTCACACAGCAGATGAGCAGCTGGTGATTCCACAGCTCGTATTCTGAGCCACTGAGCCATCTGCTCAGGGTGAGGCTCTGGTAGGCCGGGGGGTAGGTATTGTGACTCAAAAGCTGAGGCTGCCTGGGGTCTCTCTGAGGATGGGACCTCAGGGGCTCCTGGAATATGGGCCTGCGCTGACTCTTGGTTCCCTGTCTGTGGCATAGAAAGCCATCAAACAGCACAAGCGCTGGCTTGGCTTCTAGCTCTGTGTCCCCGTCGTCCATCCTGGGGTCAGCGAACAGTGTTGAATGGATGATGGGACCTGTGTTGGACCCACTGCGACCGACGGGGCCCCGAGGGGCTAACCATCCAGCAGCCCCTCTCAGTGGTGAGGAATAGCACTGCATGCAGGCCCCGGGGTCCAGGAGACCCCCCTGGGCTGGGGGAGGCTCTCCCTTGCTGAGCAGGGAGCACATCCACTGCTCCAGGGATCAGCAAGAATAGACCCAGGTCCAGCTCTCCCCTGACCAAGACCAAGCTGCTCGGGACATGACAGCTACTCCTCCCAGACAGCCAGGCATAGAAGGGTTAATGGGCCACCCCCAAGGAGCCCTCACCTGGACCCAGCCACAGGCGGGCAAGGGAGGAGCAGGCGATAGGAGGAAGGCCAGCTGGTGCACGGGCAGCAAGCACGTCTGGCTAGAGGATACAAGTGTTGGGACAGGTGGCTGGAGCTTGATGACAGGAGTCTGGCAAGGGGCAGCCTGGTCCTGAGTGCCCGGATCTGGGGCAGGAAGCCAGGCACGTTGATGTTCCAGGTGTGTTATAAGGTGGCAGAGGGTGATCTGCACGGCACCGGGCCCTTGGCACACATAGCTGGCTTTTGGGCCATCCTGTTCAGCACGCCCTTGGCTGTGGAGTTATAGGTGGGAGCCAGCCGGCTGAGGAGGGCATCCCAAAGTAAGGCTGCAGTAGCGATGCTTTCCTGCACAGAGCAGCAACGATGGGCACTAGGGCTGGAGCTGGGGGGTGGTGGGAAGCTCTGTGTGGGGTGCTCTGCAGGGAGAGCCCCACGTCGGCCCCCAGGAGAGAAATGTCTGCACAGGCTGCCCGGGCCTCAGCAGGAGGGCTCTTGGCGGCTGTGTGGAAGGCGTATCTCAGATACCTCAGCCTTTGTTAGAAAGCCAAGGCAGGACCATTTCCAAAGAAGAAGAGGGGCAGGTGGGGTCTTTGACTCTTCTCCGTCCTTAGCAAGCACTCGATCTGCTAAGAATCAGGGATGGGTGCCACCGAGAGAGTGACCCCAACAGACCTTTCTGTGCAGCTCTGGGGTCTAGAAGGACTGATTCCGGTCAGGAACAACAAGACCTCTTTCCTGGGCATGAGGCTGGGCTGGCGGGTCCCCTCTGAGCCTCTCAAGAGATCCCTGGGAGAGGAGGATGGGGAGTTATTGCTTCACGGTTGCAATTTCTGTCTGCGTGATGACCACGTTTGAGAAATAGACACTGGTGATGGTTATGCAACACTGTAAATGTAATTACGGCCGCTGAATTGCCTGTTTATGGTTAAAATGGCAATTTTATGTCATATGTATATATTTCTCCACAATAAAAAAAAAAAAGGGGGCTTCCCTGGTGGCGCAGTGGTTGGGAGTCTGCCTGCTGATGCAGGGGACGTGGGTTTGTGCCCCGGTCCGGGAGGATCCCGCGTGCCGCGGGGCGGCTGGGCCTGTGAGCCGTGGCCGCTGAGCCTGCGCGTCCGGAGCCTGTGCTCGGGGGAGGTCACAGCAGTGAGAGGCCCGCGTATCACAGAAAAAAAAAAAAAAGTAAAAACTGCCAAGGTCATGAAAAATAAGGAAAGACAGAAAACTGTCACAGATGGAAGGAGAGTGAGGAAACGTGACAATCAAATGCATCATGGTAGCCGAGATTAGACCCTGGAACAGGAAAAAAGGACAATTCATGTCCACTAAGGAAAAACTGGTGAAATTCGAGTAAAGTTTGTAGTTTAGTTAATAATGTTGTCCCAGAGTTGGTTTCTTAGTTCTGAGAAATGTTCCACAGTTATGTAAGATGTGAACATTAGAGGAAGCTGGGTGATGGGTATATGGGAACTCTCTGTACTGTCTTTGTAACTTGTCTCTAAATCTAAAATTATTCCAAAATAAGAAGTTAAAAAAAAAAGGAAGATCAAAAGCAGGACCCGGACTATGAAAGAGAGCTGGGCTCTGCCCAGGAAAGGGCAGGGCGTAGACACTGCTGCAGGGCCAGTTGGCAGTCGAGGCCGCTGGTCCGGCTGCACCCCTCACCCGCGTGCTACCCACACTTATCGTGCAGCTTGTTTGTTCTCCTACACAAACAGCCTGTCCCAGGCCCCTTCCCCTTCTGGGCATCTTGGTTTCCATCTCTCCGACGGCTCCACTCATAGCCTCTGTCTGCTAACACAGTGGGCCTGGGCACTGGGCCCTCAGTGTCCGGAGACGTGCTTTCCCAGCACACAGTGGTCACGCAGCCTACACTGGCCACACGCCCTGAGGGCCGGCTGCCAGCAGAGGTCTTGAGAGCCAGACTCCTGTTCCCAGCCACTCATCGGAGGAAAAAGGCTTAGGACGGGGAGGAGAAAGACCGGAAACTGACATTTAGTGAGCACCTACTGCATGCCAGGCACAGCACCAGACCCTTCACAGGTGGTTCTCCTTGATCTCCCTACAATATAAGTAGGGAGATAAGCATGGTTATCTCCATTTTACAGATTGGGAGATTAAGACTGAGAGAGGTCAACTCATCTTCTATATGTGTCAGAACCAGGGATTAAACCCATGTATCTGTTGGACTCCAGATTCTGTCTTCTTTCCTCCACACCCAGGCAGGAGAGGCGGTAGGACCCATCTAGCTCCCCAGGCTGGGGGCAATGTCCAGTCTGCCGGACATTCTGAACTTCTAGGAGTGTCAGACAGGACAGAGGGCATACTTGGTGATGTCATTCTCTGGAAGGGGTCAGGGCATTTGTTTGCAAGGTCAAAGTCTCTGTGGACAGAGGGCAGGGCTGGGGGGAGGAGTCTTAGTGAGTCATGTAGCTGGGGGGCTGCTTGGAACTGGGGAGGCCCCAGCCCCCAGGGTACTGGCAGGACCTAAAGTAGAGCCCAGGCCCTCTCGGAAGACACCCACCTCTGCCCCAGCCCCGAGCTCCCACACTCCATGATGGGACTCCAGAGGGACCACACACATCCCAGAAGAGACCCTGGATGCAGACACTTCCTCTGTCCCCCTGTGGATCCGGCCATCCTTCCAGGCCTTGCTTCCATCTCCCCACGCCACCTACCCCTCTGTAGACACTCCCTGTGCGTGGCCTCGGGATTGCTCCCACCTCTGGGAACTTTCCTCACTGTTAGTGCCACAGCCACAGTCCCAGGGGTGGTCTCCTTGGGGTGACTGCTCTCGCCAGCACCATGAGCCCCCAGAAAGCCTGGGTGGCCATCATATCCTTTGGGCGTCAGCCCTTAACAGAGTGCAGGGCCAGGGCCAAGCTTGGGGCACCCTGGGCATAGACAGATGAATCACATGTGGGAGGTTCCAGCTGGAGTCCAGCCCAGCCCGCATGCTACTGCTCGTAACTGAGCCTCGTTCTGGAAAGGTAGGTCCCAAAGTTCAAGGCTCGGGTCCAAGCCCAGGCCTGTCTCGCTGCTCTGGGCACAGCTTTGACTCTGAGTTCCACTCCCCCAGCCAAAGAGGAGGATGAGCCTAGAACGTTCTGTGATTTCAGCCTGTGGGGTTGGCTGTGATTATGCAGAAAAGACCAGTGTGTTTCCCGTAAAACAGTGAGTGATCTAGAAAGCAGTGACCACCCCACCACATTTATTCTTAGAAATCCTAGAAAGCTGTTGACTAGCTCATTCTTGGAAATGGAACTCTGGCAGGAGACCAGGGGAGTCCGCTAGTGACACCCCCCCAGGTCCCTGCCCTGAGCCGAGAGCAGTCTGTGGGCAGCATTGACAAACACACCTGTGTCATACGCTCTCCTCCTCTTTCAAGTAATTTTATACAGCAGTCCCCTGGCTGGAGCCTCCCTAGAGGTGAAGGGGATCATGGTTTAAAGCCCCTAACCCTTAGTTCCTTGTCTTTGGCCTTGGGGAAGCGTGAGCTACCCTTACGTATTCAAAGGAAGTGTTTATGGGGGGAAAGGGGGCCTGGGGACGAGAGAATCAGACACTGGGCCCTCTTGGGAGCTCCAGGTGGCAAAATTGAGTGTACAAATAACTCTATAGCAATACGTGTGAAAAGAGCCCAGGAAGGGGACAAAGGGTTACATGGTACAGAGAGAGAAATTTGGCACAGCTAAGCAGAACGGGCAGGCTTCCTGGAAGAAGGGGCATTTGACTGAGACTTGAAGGACTAATTTTTTGTTTTTAATCTTGAGTATTGAAAGGGAAGCAAGGCTGAGTGAAGTCCCTGATGAAAGGGGCCTCTGAGGTGAAGTGGGTTAGGCCTGTACAGTGTCAAGCAGACCTGGTCTGGATCCCACTCCTGACGATGGACCATGTGACTGGGAGGTCCCTTCCTCCCTGGACATATTTCCTCACCGGAAGAGAAGGACAATTGCAAAGATACCTTGAAATAACCCTCGAGAAAGGGATGCCCAAACCCGTGGGCGCTGCTTCCATCCAGCTCCCTTGAGTTCGATTGTGGTGGTGGGCACACATGCTCCAGGCTGGCTCCAGGCAGGTGCAGACAGCCCTGTGCCACTGGTTTGAAGGGAATTATTAGACATCAAATGAACATTCCTTCGGAAGAGATAAATAGCGTCACCCTGTCAGAGCCATGGCCCCTTCATCAGGGCAGGTGACCAGGACTGCCCATCGTGAACACAGCCAACAGCCCAGGCCCTGGAAGTTTCCATGTCCCAGCCCCCCTCCAGAGAGAAAGGAGGCCTGCACACACCCGTATCTGAAGGGGCTTGCACTGAGGTTCCTGACAAAAGAGTCTTTCCTGTGTCACAGCTGGAGGCCACCCCAGCCAGTAAGTCCACCAGGAGGAATAAATCACGTTCAATAAAGGGACGCCTGTTTACACATCTTCTCCTCAGAGTTGATTGCTCAGTCAAAGCCCTTCGCACATCCAAGTGGCCCAGGGCCGGGCTCCGAGGGTGAGGTGTAGCTTCGGGAACACAGAAGCCTCTGCTGCCCCTGGGAACTGAGCCAAAACCTTTCCTTCAATCCACAAGTGGCTTCGGAACCAGGAGAACAGACAGGAGCCTATTGGGTTATTTCCCTGCAGGCCAGGGTCTTTGTCCTGACACACTGGGCTGCAGATGGACAGCTCAGCACGTGGGCATTGGGAGCGGTGATGAGAGAATTCTGACTGGATACAGCTCACCCTCCTCAGGATGACTAAGCTGTAGCCTGGGGCTGGGGAATTGGAGCTTGGGGTGGAGGATTTCACAGTGGCTCTTCCGTGGGTGGTGACGGGGCTCTACAGAGAACATCTACCTTGACTCCCCTGTCTGAGTGAGGAAACTGAGGCCCAGGGAGAGGTCAGGCTTGCTGAGTTTCTCCTGGGAGTTAGTGATGTCTCAGGCCAGGGCTCCATCCACAAGGCTCAAGCCAAGCCCGCCTCTGCCTGTGGGTGTGAGCCAGAGACAGGAGATCGGATCGAGGTGGGAGAATGTGGGAGCTCAGCTGAGGAGAGGGGACCCCACAGGGGCCAGGAGGGGGATGGAGGGGCCTGGGGCCTGAGCAGAGAGCTGCTTAGAAAACCTCAGAACTGGATTAGTTAATGGTGGCCTGGGGTTAAGGAGGAGGTAAGACAAGAGGGAAGTGGGTGTGACTATAAAAGGCAACACGAGGGATCCTCGTGGTTTGGGAAACATTCTGTAACCTGACTGCTTCAGTGTCAGTATCTCAGTATCCTGGTTGTGATATCGCACTACAGTTTTGCAAGATGTTATCATTGGGAGACACAGGGTAAAGAGTACACAGGACCTCTCTGTATTATATCTTACAATTGCATGCGAATCTACAATTATCTGTAAGCCAAAAGTATAATTAAAAAAAAAAGAAAACCTCTGAGCTGGGTATGCAAAGGGGTCTGAGAGATGGAGGGGGCATCCTGGACGTGGATGGCTGAGTCAAGTGGAAATGGCCTGTGCCCAGTTCACCCCGGGGCACTGCACCTGCCCTCGGGACGGTGGGTCCTGGGTGCTTGGCCTGGCACGGTCTGTGAGCGCAGCGACTTCTGGGTCCAATGGAAGGAGCATCAGAAGGCAAGGAGCAGAGCTTTGGGGCAGCCAGGAGAGGGCGCTCCAGGACGAAGGGTAAGGAAGCCACGCAAGACCCTTGATGACTGATGAGTCGGGGTGCTGAGGGCCAGTTGGGAGGAATGGTGTCTGCTCTACGGCCCAGTGTGGCAAAGCACTGTCATCGCAGCCCTGCCGAGTACAGGAGGACTCTGGCATATCTCTAAACCAAACCAACAGCTATTTACATTTCCGCAGGAAGAATTTAGATTAGATGCCGGGCAGGTTTGGATGCAGGAAATGCCATCAAAGCCACGTGGGTGTTTAATGAGACTTGGGGCTGCGCTACCTGCAGCCCAGTCAAGAGCATATGGACTTTCCCGGCTGTGTCTTCAGTTCAACCCAGCTGAGCACCACAGGGTAGCAGGTGCTGGAGGAGATGCACATACACCAACTTCCCTTCCTGGGCAAGGAGCTGGTGACACAGAAGGCAGAAAGATGACGCAGATGAGAATGAGGCTGGCAAGTGGATTGACAGTGACTGGAGCTCTGTTCAATGGCACAAGATCCGTGATTTGCAAATGCCTGTTCCTAAGTGCCCTAGGAAGAGCCCCGTCACTGAGCTTCCCTTCTGCCCCTCCAACCCAGCTTTTCTGGGCCTCCAAGTTTGCCTGAGATGCCCTCCCACATCTCCAGACCTCAGCCCGGATCCCTCATCAGCCCCCCACTGTGAGTAGCACTCAGAACCCTGAGCACTTCCTTGGTGCAGATGCTCTGTGGCCCTGGGCGCACAGACATACACCAGACACAGTCCACCCCTTGAGGGGCTCCAGTTGGGTGGGAGAGACAGATACATAATTAAATAAGGGTATCAAAGAGGGTGGGGTAGGTGAGCCCCCCAGATGGCAACTTTACCTCTAGGTCAGTGACAGGGACATATTCCAGCCCAGGCAGGGAAGCCCAGCTTATTCTCCAAGTGAAGAACTATTCTCGGAGTGTGCCAAGGATGCCTGCCTCTGACTCTGGGCTGCTGGAGGAGCCCTTTTGTCCACTGGGCCAGGGACACTGACAGGGCTGATTGTCCTTGTACCCAGAGCCTGCCCACACTCTGAAGCCAGGTCTGCAGAATTGCCATCAGCCCTGTTGGGTCTTCCTTGTGTTTGATGCCCAGGTGGGTCCAATGGGGGCAAGGCAGACAGGAGGTGGAGGTGGAGAGCCCCCCCCCCCCCACATGCTGCCCCACATGGCTCCTGGCCAAGCTGGTGCCCTGTGGACTCATCTCACAAAATTAGAGATGATGAGAGAGTGGGTGGTGGGAGTGTGACATGGGGAAGTTATTCTTGAAGGAGAAGGAGATGTGACCCAAGCTTCCCCTAGCTGGGGATTTAGACGGATCAGGGAAAGCTACTGTAGAGGAAAGCAGGGCTGGGTACACAGGCCACAGTGGGTACCTCGCATGATCTACAGGACAAGCCAGGAGAGTCCCATTCAGCTATCTTGATTGTCTCCCGGGCTGCCTCGCTACCATGGAGGTGGCATTATCTCCAATTCACAGATGATGGAAGCAAGGCCAGAGAAGAGAAACGACCACCCTGGGCTCAGAGCCAGTAGCCGGAAGAAATCAGCTTCTCAGCTATACTACACCCAGGCCAGCTCCTGTAGGCTGGAAAGGAGAGAGCTCCCTGGAGAAGACACGGAAAGATGCCTGGGATGAAGACAAGGGTCTGATTGTGCAAAAGCTCAAAAGTCAGGTCTAAGGGTTGCCACAGTGATGTTGGCTACATGCACCACATTTCACATGTAAAGGCCTGCTTTTCCGGGAAGGCTCTGTTTTGCTACTGGTTTTGGCTTTGCTTCTGGAGGGAACTTGCGGGAGCAACTGGTACAGGGCACCGGCCCAGGCCCGGACTCCACTCTGAGCTCCAGCACTGCTTACCTGGGGGGCCGTGAGCAGATCACTTAAACTCTCTGATCCTCAGTTTCTTCACTGTAGCGAGATCTAATAATACACTGCCAGCTGCTGCGAGGATTAGAGGTGCTGTATGCAAAGTGCGGGACATACGATCATGCACAGTAATGAGGAGCCACTGATGTGATGTCAGCAGCTGGCTGCGGCCACCTCCTCTTCAGTGATCCCTGCTTCAACCACCCAATCACCTCCAAGGAGACTTCAAGCCTTGCTAATGCAGCGGGGTGGAGGTGAATCTCCTAGGGATCTGAGACAGGACCCTATGGTCTGGGAGGGGCACTGAACACAAGGAAATCAAGGGGCTTCCCTGATCTTGCGTCCCACATGTCTCACACAGCATCCGAGAGGAGCCGCCGATGTAGACAGCTGGTCCTGCCGTGTTCCCGCTCAGAGGAGCTATTAGCTGTGTCATGCATCCATTTGTAATGAAACGGAAGTGTTTTGATTTCTCTGGGAAGCCGGATTTTCTCCCAAATCCTTGCTGCTTTCATCCTTGGACATGAAACAGCCCATTATAATCCCATATGGAGGGGCAGCGGTTATAAGGCGCCCATGAAATCTGATCACCACCGCAGCTCTCAGGCGGCAGCTTTGATCGCTGGGAGGGAGCAAGTCTTCCCCAGCTTGGTGCTAGCCCCCTGCATTATTGACGAGCCATGTTTCGGCGGCAGACCCATTCGGGGAGACATTCAGATTGCAGGCTGGAGTGTCAGCTGCTTCCCTCCCTCCTTGGTGACGAAGCTTTGTAATCCAGCAGAGCCGCTAAAAATAGGCACCTGACAGAGTTGTGTGTGCAGCTCACCCCACCCTTGCTGCAGACTAGTTGGAGGGCAGCAGACATGGAACAAGAAAAGAAGGCGAAACCACCGCTTTCCACTTCTCTCAGTTGCTGCCCCTCTGATCCAAAGGTCTGAGGAATGAACAGCTGCTCAGGGAGCACCCACAGGAAAGCCACATCTGAGGCCTCAGCTGACTTCGGGCAGGGCTGTGGCCAGACTATGTTCTCCTACCCCTCTGAGAAGGACACGGATACCCATGCTTTGGGACCACTGGGGCAAGGCAAAGTTTGGGACTTAATTATCTCTGAGAATTTGCTGGAAATGCTAAGGGGGTTGGCAGGCTCACTGTACCCATCCTCTCTTACTCTGGATAACCTAGTCAAACCCTCTTTCAGGAATTGAAAAACCCTTATTTGAATAGCTACAATGTGCCAGGCACTGAAGATAAAATAGTGAGGAAGGACAGATGGGGCTCCCATCTGTGACAGACGGCCTTCGAGGTGGGCCCCAGTGACCCCTCCTCCTGGGATTCATGTACTTGCATTGCCCCTTCCCACACTGATTAGAACTGACCAGTGTAATCAATAGAATATTGTGGAAAGGAAGGAGAGGGATGTCTGAAGTGAGGTCGTCGTAGCTTCTGCCTTGCCCTCTTGGATCACTTGTTCTCTGAGGAAAGCCAGCTGCCATGTTGGGAGGACATTCAAGTAGCCCTATGGCGAGGCCCAGCAGTCATCATGGAAATGGATCTTCTAGCCCGAGTCAAGCCTTCAGATGCTTGCAGCCCTGGCTGACATGTTGACTACAACCCCCCGAGAGAACTTGACCCAGAATCACCCAGCTAAGGTGCCCTCAAATGTCTGACCAACAGAAACTGTGAGATAATAAACAATTGCTGTTTTAACCTACTAAGTTTGGGGGAAATTTGTTGCATAACTATTGATACTAATGTACTGGTCTTCAGCGACTATCACAGGCTGGGGGAGAACTAGATATTGGTCAAATAATTACACCAATAGCTCTAAAACGGAAACTATGAAAGTTGCTATAAATGGCTCTGTTAGGGGGAATGGACCTAGTCAGAGAGGTCAGGGAAGGCTTCCGGAGGGGAATGATGACTGATCTGAGGGTGAAGTGTATGTCCAGGTAAAGCAGGGGAAGAGGGTGGGGAGTGCTCCAGGTAGAGAAGCAGCTTGAGGCAAGGCCCTGGGTTCGAGTGAGCCAGAGGCACGAACACATAGTAAGGAGGCCCAGGGGGTGAAATACAGTGAGCTGGGGAGGCACACAGGTGGGCCTGCAAAGGCAGAGGGGCTCTACCCCTGGGGGATTTGCTACTCAGCCTTAGTGCAAAGTGGGAGCCCCCAGAGTATCTTAAACAAATGAGTAATGTGCTCAGATCTGATTTTTGGAAGGGTCTTTTAGTTCTGTGGAGCCTGGTTGGGAGATTTTAGTGTAGGTAGGGCTGTGGCAGGAGCCCAGGAGAGGGATGGGTGCCTGGAACTAGGTGGTAATAATGGACGTGGAGGGATGGACAGATTGAGAGACATTAATGACGCTGAATGGTAGGTACCTGGTGATGAAATGGCCATGGCAGTGGGCAGTGAACAGAAGAGAGGCGCCTAGGCAGAGTTCTAGGTCACACAACCTTGGATCGCCTGGGGATTGAACTGGTCTGAGAGATCCAGGAAAGTGCACTTAGTGCATCCTGGGGGCTTTGTGGTCTGATGTGTTGTCCAGGACGTGCCTGCCAAGCAGTGTCTTGAGGGCATGGGTCCACCCACCCCCTGCCTCTGGGCGTGGCCCTGTCCTATCAGAGCTCACTGTTTAGTGGAGCTGATGACACCTTCACAGGAAACAATGAGGTCCTAGCAGGTTGGTCTGGTTCCTTCCAAAGGGCAGATCTGTCAGGACAAGGTCTAGAGCAACAGCCCCTGTGGAATCCTGAAAGCTTAAAGGGGATCCAGGAGGTAGAAACTATTTTCATAACCACACGGAGATAGTATTTGCCTTTTTAACTCTCATTCTTTCGTATGATAAATAGGAGTGTTCCAGAATCCACGTGGTGCATCATTTTGCAGGGGGTTGAATGCAGAAGAAGATACGACCAATATCTTCTATTGAGCCAGACATTAAAGAGATTGGCAGAACTGTCAAACAATGCCACCCTTCTCACTATTTTTGTTTTCAAAAATAGTTATTTTTTCATAAAAATATAACACATAGTAGGCTTATTATAGTTGGTTTTAAGTAAATTCATACATAATTTTAAAATTTCTCAGCTTTAATTTCTAATATGGTCAATATTGATAGCTATAAGCCACCTAAACAGAAACTCTTAGGGATCCTCAATAAATTTTAAGAGTGAAAATAGGGGTCCAGAGATCAAAACGTTTGAGAACTGCTGATCTGGGACAAGGAGGCCTCTCGGTTCCTGGGATCCTCTTTAGGCTCCCCTTTCATCGGCAGCTGAGACATTAACAAGATGCTATAGGGTAGAGCAGTGATGTTGGAAAAACATACTTTAGGCACAAATGGTGCCCTGAACCATTTGCCTGGGCTGTAACATGTCCCAAAGCGTCACTTCTTGTATGCAGGCTGAGAATGTCCTGCATAAGGCAAACGTTAGGAGGACCCATTCCCCTAGACACTAAAGGTGTACCTCAGAGCAACTCTTTTCTAAATGCTGGCTTGTCTTCTTTCACTGGGGGAGTTTCTGGTCACCTTCCCTCTGGCCCGTTATACTCACCTATTAATTAGAATATAGACATTGATCTTTCTAAAAACACTAGAAAGATAATTTGGTCCAGTTCCCTCCTGATTAAAAGTCCTTTAGCTGTTCTAAATCAACTTGAGGAATTAAATCCCAAATCTTATTAAATCATGCAATGTCCTTTGTGGTCTGGTCTCTCCCAGCATCAAGACTTTGCAGCCTCTTCACGAGGCTACTGGAAGATTCATGAAGTCCCAGGGGCTCTCTTGCTTATAAGACTTTGTCTACGTGGTATCCACTCTGTAACCCACTTGTGCCTGAAATGCCTATTCCTTCCTTTCTTCCTCTGGTCCTGCAGGATTCAACCTAGAAGCATCTCATCTGGGGAGCCCCACTGACCCCTCCCCCCGAGGCCACTAGAACGTTGTGCTCCCTGCTGTATCTTCAGCTCCAGGGCTGATATCTTGCCTGTGCAAATCAGAATATGTTGGTCCCTTACAGGCAGAGTCTATTCTGATTGGTCAGTTTCTCGTTCTGATTGCTTGGAGCCTGTGCCATACTAGTTGTTAAATTTTTTTTTTAATTTATTTCAGCTGCATCGGGTCTTAGTTGTGGCGTGCGGGATCTTTGTTGAGGCATGCGGGATCTTTCACTGCAGTGCGAGGGCTCTTCGTTGTGGTGCATGGGCTTTTCCCTAGTTGTGGCGTGTGGGTTTTCTCTTCTCTAGTTGTGGCGCGCAGGCTCCAGGGCGTGTGGGCTCTGGAGTTTGCGGCACACAGGCTCTCTAGTTGAGGTGCGTAAGCTCAGTAGTTGTGGCACGCGGGCTTAGTTGCCCTGCGGCACGTGGGATCTTAGTTCCCTGACCAGGAATCAAATCCACGTCCCCTGCATTGCAATGCAGATTCTTTACCACTGGACCACCAGGGAAGTCCCTGTTAAATATTTTTAAGACCACCCCTTCCAAAGGCCTTGAAAGAAAACACTCAGTAGATATTTGTTGAATGAATAAATGAACAGAGCCTCCAGGGCTCCAAAATCATGAAATGAGTTGGCTTAAGAACCCAGCACTCTGGGCCCCCAATCGCAGAGCTGGTGGTTCAGGCCCTTCTCTTTAACCATCTGGCTGGCTTTTGAAACATCCTGCATTGCCCTGAGCACCTGGTCTAAGCACCTCAGTCCATTGATAGTTTTCTCTGAACTACACAGTAGCGAATAATCAAAGCTTGAACTCTTTTAACAGACAATCTCTTCCTAACAGGCTGGCTCTTCACACACCTGCACCATTAGAAGCAAGGAAAACCCCTGCCCTACAAGGAAACGCAGCCTATGGTTTTTTGGTTGGGTCAGTAACATCCTTGGTCCAGAGGGATTATTACTGACGCCTCACCCTTTGCAATTATACTTTAATAGCTCACATTACATGTTAAGCTCCTAACTGAATGAATTACAAAGTGCTCCAATTACATGAAACAATTATGCACTGAAGTCAATATCTTTCCATAAATTGCTGGGAAGAATTGTATTCTAAATCCAATCTAATCATTGCCCCCATGTTGGAACACTCAATAAAGCCCCAGTGGCTTTGGGTCAAGACACTCTCATCATCCATTAAACTTAAGAGTCACCCCTGACCCAGAGTAGAGTATAAAATCGTCATTTGGGTGTGAGTGGGCCATCTGTAGGATAAGCAGGGGTTGCCCACGTACAGAGCAAGTCCAGACTCCTTCCCTGGCCATTAAGATCTTTTCTGCAAGATCTTTTCTGCTCTCCCCTCCAGCCTCTCCTAACCAAATCCACTCACCCTAGAGACTAAGGTCAAGCCCATCTGCTCCAGGAAGCCTGCCATCCTGGGCATGACAGTGTGCTGGGACGGGGTGTGCCTGTATGAACGCTTCCTCAGTGTGTCAAGAGGCCCATTGTAGGCTTGGTCACCAGTTAAATAAATAAACGAACAAAGAAATTAAACTGATAGGGTTACGAGCAGAAATACCAAACTTGACACCAAATGTTACTTGTTCACTTGGTTATGGCTGGTGGGTGACAGATGCATTTCAGCCTCATTTTTTCATTCGTTCGACAAATGTAAATTTACTTAGTACCTGTTAATGAGCTAGGTTCTGTGTGGTGCAGGGCCCAGCGCATCACACACACACACACACCATTTTCCTTGGAAAATGCAGCTTCACAGGAATTATCACAGCAGTAAAAATTCTCTGACAAGGAACAGAAGAGAATCCTAATTCTGCCCAGCTCTCCACGGACAGCTAAGATAGGCCCAGAATAAGCGATTTCCCGGAGGGCTAAACTTTGGGCCAGGAGTGAAAATGGAGCTCTGGAGATGGCCCAAAGGACAGGCTTCTGGTCCCTCCCCTGGCCTCTCTCTGCTCACTACACCTTGGTTGGACTGCCAGGCTGTCAGGCTGGCCAGACGGACAATGCCCCAGGATAGCAGGCATGTCCTGCTGGCACCTGAAATCCAGCCTGGGAGCCACTGGCCAGGGCTCATCACAAGAAGACCTTCCAGCTCAGCCAGCTCATCTGCAGCTGTTTTTTTTTTTTTTTAAAAAAAAGCCAAGGAGGGCTTCCCTGGTGGCGCAGTGGTTGGGAGTCCGCCTGCCGATGCAGGGGACGCGGGTTCGTGCCCCGGTCCGGGAGGATCCCACATGCCGCGGAGCGGCTGGGCCCGTGAGCCGTGGCCGCTGAGCCCGCGCGTCCGGAGCCTGTGCTCCGCAACGGGAGAGGCCACAACAATGAGAGGCCCGCGTACCACAAAAAAAAAAAAAAAATTTATAAAAAATTTAAAAAACCCAAGGAAAGCAGAGTCTTGGATGATCGATGGGCTGTGTGTGTCTTTCTCTCGCTCCCGCGAATTTTTCAGTCGGAAAGAGGAGGCTTATCTCTGATTTTTAATTGATTTTAATGTGGCTCAGCCAGGCTAGATGAGATCGCATCTCCTCTGTGGCCTTCGATGAATGGCGTGAGGAGCTGCCTGAATGTTAATAAGGGGATCCGAGAAGCCAGAGGAGGTAACGAGGCCGTTGTGTGCATCGCGAGACTTCCTCAGCGGCTGGGCTGTCGGAGCTGACCTGCCAGGATGGACCCACCTACAGATTTCAGGGGTGGTGTGGATATGGGGTGGGGGCAGTTTGATCTCTAGACGATGCAGAGGAACAGAAACGTGCAGTTGTTATTCGTTACCGCCTGGAGAGATTCTCGCTCCATCCATTGCAAGGTTTGGGACTCCAGCTAGCTCGCCTCTCAAAACACGCACTCGGTCTCCTCCTGCCAGTTCCCCATGCTTCACTTGCCTCCGAAAAGCCTTCTTGGTACCTTTGCAGTTTATATCTGTAACAGAGGCAATACCTTCTCTTCTCACTTCCTGTTTGTCCCTCCTCACCACCCCCTCTTCCCCCAAACCTTGCTGGGCTCTGCCTCTCTGCATGAGCTTAGACCAATTGCCAAGCTCCTCTGGTCCTCAGCTTTCTCCTCTCAAATAGGGATAACAGCATCAAGCATGGGGCATTATCTGAGGAGGCAGAGAAGATACTGCAGGTAAAGCACCCAGCACTGTGCTCAGAGCAGTAAATAATCAGTTGTTATTTCTTTTCTACCCAACCTCCCTCTCTACCAAGCCAACTGGATCCAGAGATGGGAGCAAAATAATTGGAAACGGAAGGAGGGGCTAACATGTGGTTCGGTGGGGATGGACTCAACCCCCCTTGCAACCACACTATACGATAGTTAACTGATGGAGACCCAACCCATTCTCTTGGCTGGAAAGAGATAACAGGCACCTTGGAGGAGAGGGTCTCAGCATGGCTGCTAGAGAAGAAACAGCCAGAGAGGTTTTAAAAAAACAGTGCTATGCCACATGCCCCAGAGTCTGACTCAGGTGTTGACAGAGGTTTGGAATATTGCGGAAGGTGAGTTTAAAATGGTGCAGGCAGAGGCGGGGAAGATCTTATCCCACAAAGCAGGGGCACCTTCTAAGAGCTCAGCTACTTGTTCTACCTGGTGGTCCTCTGCAGGCCTCTTCCTGTGGTCACTACAGTTGTTCTAGGGGAAATCCAGTGCTCCAGCAGCGGTCCCCATAAGCCCAGGTGGCAGGTGGGTGGGTGGAGGAGGGAGGCGCCTGTCTCTTCATGTCCCTTAGTCCCCAAATCCTTCCCATCTTTCAACGAGGAGACCTGAGACAGTCCCGTATTCAGTACATGCTTACAGTTGTCTCGCACCAACTCAAACATCCAAGGGCTGATTTCCCAATATGTACAAACTCTGAAACACCCTTTCCCGCTGATACCACAGCCCCCTAATCCTCGTGTATACATACGAATGTGGTCAAAAACAGGTTCACTGAAACATACATATTTACAAACATACGTCAAGAACTGTGAATGGTCTGAGATTTTCTCCTACTTGCAAACTAGCGAGTTGCCTGCCACAGTGTCATGGATGCTGGTAGAAAACACAAGATTCCTGGGTCAGGGGTGAAGGATGGTTTACTTCTAACAGCAATCATAGTTGTCAGAGTATCAGCATTTTGGCGCCAGTTCTCTGAGCTCTAAATTCCACAGGGTGACATGAGGAGACTCAGTGACACCCTGCACACAGGGGGTTGTCATATTGAGGACCTCTGAGCTTAAGACACCAAGCCTTATAGTAAGTGGGAAACCTGTCTGGCTGGGCTTGGGCAGAAGATGCTAATTCTATCTGCTGAGGCTGTTTGCTCTACAACATCCTGAAAAGAGTCCAGAACAAAGGGCATCATCACCTTTTTTGCAAGATGTTCAGAAACGTAAGATCCATGGAGAATTACCTTCTAACACTTATGTCCCCAGATATGCATCCCGACACGCAAGCGTATGAACTCACTTCAACGTGCACAGTGTCACCATCCTACAAACATCCACGAAGCTTTAGGAAATGCTTGGACAGGGTCTGGGGCAGTGCACGGCTTCCTGGTATAAACTGAGAATGCCCAGCTTGAGTCTCCATCTGGAATCCACTCTCCACATTGACCTGACAATGCTCCTTCTAGTACAGTAATTGAGTACTTCCCTCCCTTGCTTAAAACCAGCTACCTGCTGGACACAGCTCCAACTTCGTAGCCTGGCCTGTTGCCTCTGTGGCCTCCTTTCCTGCTTCTCCTCAGCCCAGCAGCATATGCTTTAGCCACAGGAAGCTGTAATGTTCCCCACCTGCCCTGCACCCTCCGGTGCATCCACATGCATTCCCTCTCTCAGCCTGAGATCTCTTGGGTACCAATCACGGGGTTGCAGAGCAAACTGTTCTCTATCCTATGCTCCCTCCACAATCCCTGTTTACGCCCAATGTCTCACTAAGCTCACTGTGCTATAATCATCATTTATTGTTGTCTTGACTTTTTCCCCATTCTAGGCTGTGAGCTGCTCTAAACCAAGGCCTTGTTTTTTTCATCTCTGTTGAGGGATCCCAGGGCCTAGGGCAGGGGACAAGTCTTAAGAAGCGAGATGATTACCGTTAGATCCATTATAGGACTGTAGGCAGAACTGGCTATACCAGTTGCAGGGCTCAATGCAAAATGAAAGTGTGGGGTTCCTTATTCAGAAGTTATTAAGGATTATAAGATGGTAGAGCATTAAACCAAGCATGTAGCCCTTCTGAGTGCAGGGCCCCAGGTGACTGCACAGCTCACACACTCATGAAGCCAGCTCTGAAAACAGCCTCATGAAGAGGTGATAGCATCAGTCACCTTCACATGCCCCAAGGACCCCATGAAGGCAAGTGCCCGGAATAAGGTTACAGGTCAAGGAGCAACCAGCCCCAACAGAGCCTTTGGGGAACCTTGGGTTTACATACAGTGACCTTCCCTCCCCACCTCTCTCCCTCCTTTCTCCTTCCTTCCTTCCTTCCTTCTTTCCTTCCTTCCTCCGCCATCTTCCATCTGTGTGTAGGAGGAGCCTAGCATTGACATTACCTAGTTCTCTTCCCCTAATCCACTTATGAAAATTCTTTGGGCACCTGCTGTGATCCGTGGCTTGGGTATCATGCGATGGGTTCCCCACTCTTGAGGAATCTCCATACACACCCACAGGACAGGATGGAACTTGCATTTTCCAGCCCCTTCCTCACCACCCCACATGTGCATACACACCTGATAAGCCGTGCAGACCCTTCCCTCAGTCCTTCCCCTGTAAGACTTTAAAATACATTACAACTGTGTGTTCATGATAACAGTACGAAGCAGATGTTTAAGTAGAGATGCAAAGAGTCAAGAACGGTATTAAATACAAAATGAGTCTTCTGACTGCACCCAGTCCCACTATCAACTGGAAACCAATCTGACTTCTTCTATTCCACTGCTCTGAATTTTGTTCATTCTGGTGGTTACACCATAGTTCTAAGTATGCTTAGACCTTTATTTCATGGTGTGTTAACTCTGGACAGGATCGATTGACTTCCTGCCACGAAAGGTGATATATTTAGTGTACTTCATCCCCCTCAGCTTTTGCTTCTCTCCTAGTTTTGTTATATTACTTTTAGCTCTTCTATTGGGTATCCTTATGACATTAAGTAATTTGTTTAAACCTGATATGTTCTGTTGCATTGGCTTTGCACATGTCTCCAAGCTGTCCACTCTGTCAGGAGAAGAAGAAAACGGTTTCTGCCCCTCCTCTCAGCCCCCAGCCTCCCAGCCCCACGTTCTGACTTCTGTTACATGATCAACTTCTTCTCCATGATCAACGTTACAACATTTACAAGCTAATCAGTAACTATGGCTTCTGGGCTTTGTTGATAGGTTGATTTCAACATAGATTTACAATACTATGATCACGTAAACATTGTTCAAGCCAGTGCCTTACAGGTGGAATCGTATTCCTTAGTCACAAAACCTAGGCTGCTTGAAGAAGAAAGACACGAAGCCTGGATCAGAGGGGTGCGGGATGCTCTTACCTGACATGTGTCAGTTTCTCAGACACGTCAACCACTGCATTGCAGCTGGCCGCAGACCTTTTTGCACCACGACTCCTTGCTCAGCCTTCCTTTTTCCTGGCCGCCTCTTGTTCTTTTTTCTCATTCAAAAAAGAAACACACTCTTCACTCTTCTTCTTCTTTTCCATAGCCTTACAACCACTGGATTTTTAATCACACTGTTTGTAGAAGTGCCTATATCAGACCATCAGCTTTCTGGGTCCGGTGAGCTCCCCAGCTGAGATTTCCTTTTAGGGCATCACGCTGGGCTAGTTCCACTGTTTCTTCCACACCACGTCTTCCTCTTTTGTAGATTCCTTTTTCATTTTGCTTGTAGCACACCCTCAGACAATCTTTGTCGGAAAGGGTCTTTAGTTGATAATCTATAGTTATA
Organism: Leucopleurus acutus; assembly: GCF_964270905.1. Taxonomy (NCBI): domain Eukaryota; kingdom Metazoa; phylum Chordata; class Mammalia; order Artiodactyla; family Delphinidae; genus Leucopleurus; species Leucopleurus acutus. The sequence goes on from NC_139154.1 coordinate 42,615,681, forward strand.
GGATCAAAGGCTCGAAATCATTTTCCCTCTGAACCCATTGGCCTCTACTGTCTGTGCTGTTGCTACAGATTTTGAGGCTAATTTGATTCCCTTTCTTTGCAGGTGAGCTGCTTTTCACTCTCTGGAAGATAAGATCTTATCATTGACCTTCTCAAATTTCATAAGGATATTCCAGGGTGTTCCGCTTTTCAGACCGAAGACCTGTGTCTTCAACCTAGGTTATTTTCTCCTAACCTCTAAACCTGCACATTTGGTTTTCTCCTTCTGGAATTCTGATATTGAGGGTGGGCCCCTGCCGGACCTTTGATAGAGAGTGGTGCTGACCTCTCCTGAGCCACTCTTAGGTTGTGACTTCCTTGCTCTGGCTTATCCTTCAGTTCAGTATAATCTTCTTCCCCTTCTCCAGAAAGTCAATACAATCTCTTGCCACTGATGAGCTCTTTGCCACGTGGCTGGGGATGTCCATGCTTGTACATTTCTACGGGCATTCCAGTGGATGGGAAAGGGATGGAGTAAGGCTAGGCTTCGTCTACCATCTGGGATGGAAAGCTCCCCCCGGAAGACTTCGGGTCCTTCTGAGCAAGGCTTGAAAGGAGTAGGGGGGGCAGGGAGGGCGCTGGACAGGTTTTCAGAGGCCTGAGGGAAGACTAGCTTTCTGTGCCTGGGGGAGTGGTCACCTACTTCCATGAGGCCTCCCACTCGGCTCAAGAATGTAGACCGTCACTGGGGGTCAGATGCTGAGATGGTAATAGGAAGTAAGGAGGGTCCACAAGAACGGGAGGAAAGAGGGCTGCCTAAGTGGGCTGGCAAAGCCTTGAGCGGGGCAAGTGGGGCCCCAGGCCTTTGTGGGCAGCCTTGGGGTGAGCTGGCTCTGTTTCTGCCTTACCCTCAGGTTTGCAAAACAGAGGGCATCAAGCAGCTAGCTGGCCATTGGCGGAGCATCTTCCTCTCCCCTCCAGACTCAGAGTGTCCCCTGGACCGAGGCTACCTTGCGAGGGTCCACTTGGACGTCGGTTGGTGTATCTGTGTCCATGTGGTTTAGCTGAATTGGTTACATTCCTCTGGACACCTGGCTGGACTCGGGAGCCCAAGGGGGCGGGGGTGTGGAGGGGAGACGAGGAGATCATCTTGAAGTGTGGGACCCTCTGCGAAGGAGACAAGGTGGAGAAGGAACAGCAGTGGAGGGTTCTGGGCAACGAGGGTTGAGGGGAGGTGTGGCAAGACAGTGGAAGAGGCCACCATGTGGGGAAAGGACAGCTTGGGCTTCCCAGGAGCTGCACCTGCTTGTGCCCCCTCCTGTCTCACCACCTGGTACCTTTGTGCCTCAGTTTCCTTGTTTCCCATCCGCTTGCTCCTTATTGAACTTCTTTGAGGTCAATGGGTATCCATCAGTCCCAGTTCAGGTGAGAGGCAGGCGACAGCCTGGGACAGGGGGCTCAGAACTGCCCAGTCGTCCAGAAACGCTGAGTGAGGGGACACGGCAGTCACTGGGCGGGCACTAAGCGGGGGGAGATGGTGAAGGGCCCTGGATCCTGCCTCCAGGGAGCTGGTGGCGAGTGGGGGGCGAAGGAAACCAGCAGTGCACAGGAGACGGTTGACTTCCGTCATGGAAGCACATTGTCCTGAGTGACAGGGTTGCTGGGGCAAGGCGGCCCCAGATACGGTAGTGCCGGTGGCCCCCGGGCTTGGAAGGGAGAGGGGCCCGCTGACCGCTGCGGAAGTCAGGGGACTCAGGCCACAGGGAGGCAAGTCAGAGCTGCTCCCAGCCCAGGCATCTGGGTGAGTGGACGGCGGATGCGCCTGCATTACAGCCCCAGGTCTGAGAGCAGCCCCAGGGCTTGTGGCAGGTGAGGGAGAGCTGGGGCGCCCAGGGACTGCACACGTGCTCCAGTTCGCGGCGTTGAGCCACGTTTGCTTCAGCACAAGCCGGGCTGGAGGCAGGGTGTCACTCGCTCACACCCACTCACCCTTGAAGGAAGGACCTGGGAGCACAGGCAGCAGCTGATTCTCTTGCTTTGGGGCCTGGAGCTCCTCCAGTCCCAGCTCCTTGCTCTGCTGATGTGGGAACTGGAGACCGCTGTCTTCCCTCCACAGAGCACCCGGGGCATCTGGAAAAACCCCAGTTCCCCTCAGGGCTGGTCAAAAGCCTTCTCCTCTGGGACCCAACCTAATCCTCTGGGCAGCCCAGAGTCACACCCTCTCTACCTGCCCAGCTCCCATGAGGCCTGAGCTGAGCCCCGCTGTCCCTGCATGTGTCAGCTCCTAAGTTCTTCCAGGTGGGCCTGGATCCTGTTCATGTGACCTCCAGGGGCTCAGAGGAGGGCTCAGTGGTGCTACTGGGGGAAGAAAGAAGGGATGGCCTTGTCCCCAGGCCCCTCTGGTTCCAGGCCCTGCCCGGGGACCACACCAACCCACACCAGCCCGCAGCCTTTCTTGGGCTGCCCGGCAGCGCCCGCCCCTGGCCTCCGTCACACCCGAGCTGTGCAGCACTTGTTATTTTTAAACTGCAAAATCTAAAAGGTTACAAGGCATCTTGGAGGTTGTTCTAGGGAAAGAGAAATGTCGGACTCTGAGTCTCTGAATTTACAGCAGTGTGGACACTGGAGTGATCTGTCAGCTTGCCCTTGAAGCAGCACTGTACCTGGCATCCTAAAGCCCAGACCCCACAGATGTTTGGCATCTTTCATAAGCTGATACAGCCAGGTGGGCCCTTAGGGACAGTTTTGTAAACTCTAAGCATGGTCCAGAAAGATGAAATGAGAAAAGTGGTTCCAGGGCTCATAGAAGGTCCCAGGGCTTATGTCCAAGCCAGGCCCACAATCTATATGGTGGTTATATCTTATGTGTCAACTTGAAAGTTGTTTTTGGATGAGATTAACATTTAAATAGGTAGACTTTGAGTAAAGCAGATAGCTCTCCATAACGTGGGCCTCATCCAATAATTTGAAGGCCTGAATAGAACAAAAAGACCAGCCCCCCCGAGTAAGAAGGAATTCTGCCAGGATGTCATCTAAGCATTAGTTCTGCTGGATCTCCAGCCTGCTGACACACTGAAGATTTGGATTTGCTAGTCTCCATAACTGTGTGAGACAATTCCTTGTAATAAATCTCTTTATATATGTAGTTACGGACCAGATGTGTCCCCTCCCATCCACACACTGAAGCCCTAACCCCCAGTGCAATGGTATTAGGAGGCGGGGATTGGGGGAGGTAATTAGGTTTAATGAGGTCCTGAGGATGGGGCTCTCACCAGAGTCTGACTATGCTGGCACCCTGATCCTGGGCTTCCAGCCTCAGGAACTGTGAGACACAGATTTCTGTTGTTTAAGCCACCTAGTTGGTGGTATTTTCTCGTGGCATCCCGAGCTAACACAACATTCTGGTTCTGTTTCTCTGGAGAACCCTGATGAACACAATCCCCTGGGTGGGTAGCAGGTGGCAGAACCTGGGGTGACACCCAGGCCTAGGGAGCAGCCTTCTCCTCCTTGGCCCAGCATGGAGTCTGGTGGGGCAACCCCCTTCCTCCCCTACTCCAGCCAAGAGCCCTGTGGGAAAGGGCAGGCCAGGAGAAGCTGCAGTGGTCCTCTAGGATGCCTGTGAGGGAATCGAGGGGGAGGTTAGGAGGGGGTTGGTTGCTCTGTACACTGAACTCGCCCTCGTGGCAGTGTCCCGTGGGCATAACAAGAATAGTATGTTGTGATGTTCATCAAATGCCTTGGCCTCCATTATGTTAACAGTGAGGCAGGTAAGAAAGAAATGATTACCACACACCCATTTGTCAGAGGAGGAAACTGAGGCCCAGAGAGGGGGAAGGGACTCATTCAAGGTCACAGAGCAGAAGATACTGGAGTCAGAATCAGAGCCAGGCCTCTGAGCCCGCACAGAGCAGGCACTCGATACAGGTGCACAGAATAAATGCACAATGGACAAAAGAGCAATAAATAAATGGGCCTCCCAACACAGTGCCTGACCACAGCAGGGTCTCAACAAATATCTAGCGAAATCAGCAACAGAGGCCCGGGGTCTATGATGTCACAGTGTCCTTGTTGGCTTCCTCCATCACACACACACACACACACACACACACACACACACACACACACACACACACACACACGAGCATCTCTCCAGAACACTAACAAAACTTTGAAGCGGTCCTGCTTTGTCATGGTCAAATAGCCCTGCCCTGGGCACCAAGATCCTTACTCTCAAAATGCACACTCCCAGGTCCCCCCAACACTTCACTGCCCTCCCCCCTCTAAGGCCCCTCCCCAGCACACACAGCCCTGGGTAGAAACACCGGGACTCTCCCTCTACCTCCACAGCTGCTCTAGGGAACCTTCTCAACTTCCCACTGCCATTGCAAAAGATGCTGATCTTCGTCAGCTGCATTAATGAGTCACAGCCCAGGAGGCGCCAACCTTCCTAAAAATATCCGAGAACTCTTAGTGCAGAGAGAGGCTGTGAAGGCGTGTGCGTCCTAATGCAGCCACCCGCCCTGTCCCAGCCACCTGGGCCACCCCTCACACCCACCTCTCCCCTACAGTCCCATCCCCACCTGCTCTGAGCCCCCAGACCCTGAATGGGTGGGTGCAGAGCCAGGTACCTCCGAGGGAGCCTTCAGCCCACGTCCCCACACTATAGATGGGGAAACTGAGGCCTAGAGGGGGAAAGGCCAGAGGCGGAGACCTCCTGGTTCCCAGTGAGGGGCTCTGCAGAGTGCTGCCTCTGTGTTGGCAGCCAGCTGGGGGAGGGGAGGAAGGAGACTCATTTGTCTAGAGCTCTGGCTGGGCCGGGCTGGCCCTGGTCCGATGGGACCTCAGCTGCCCACCCTATGATCCAATAAAGAGCTCCTCCAGGCAGAAGCAGTTCACCAGGGACGGTGGGGCAGGGGGAGAGGTTGCCCAGTTTCCCCAGGCCGTGATGGAGCTGTCCTCTAACAGTAGGTTTATGCTTCTCAAGCAGGGAGCCTGGGATTGGCCCCCAAGATGGAGAGCAACGGGGTTTAGATTTAGTTCTGCTTCAGAAAAGGAGTCCGTTCCTTTGAAATTCCTGCACAGGGGGCTCCTTAGTGCTCACCCACCACCCGGTCAGAGAATCCTCCAGGTCTCCCTGGCAGCCCCAGGCTTGTTTCCTCTAGGTGTGGTCCCAGCAGAACCTGGGAGCCTCTTAGAAATGCAGGCTCTCAGGCCCCAGCCCAGACCAGCTGGATCAGGTCCCCAGGGGGGTTTTATGCCCATGGGATTTTGAGAAGCACTGGCCCCGTGGAGGCACTTAGCATCAGGCCACACCCCGCAGTGACACCTGTGATTAGCTGCACATGAACAACACTAATTAGCTGGGAGGGAGGCAGGGAAGACTGGAATAGGAGAGGAGGGATCCCCAGGGTGGCAAATCATGTAAGTGGAAACTGCTACTCGGCCCCTTTGAAGGAACGAAGTTCACGGAATGAGCGAATCTGGGAAAACAAAGGGCGCGAGACTTTGTCTGGTGCAGCCCTCCTCCTGAGGCTGGAGCTCCTTTTCAGTCTCTCCAATGGCTGCTTTCCAGTCCCGGCCTGGGCTCCTCCCATGATGGGGAGCTCACCACCTCTCGGACAGCCATTGCGGGTGGACAGCTATGACTCTGCAGGTCCTCTCACGTGGGGCCCACCTGCCTCCACGGCCCCAGCTGGCCCGCTCTCCAGCCCTTGGTCCCCTCAGGGCTGCTGGTAACCAGGCCTGTCCCTCCTTGATCCTCGACGCCCTGCCACTTTACTCTCTATCTAGTTCCAGAAATAGTCTTTCTATTTGTGTGTGGCGAGGCATTTTATGGATTTCTTTTCACCGAGCATAGAGGTGTGGAAGAGGCAGAACTTGTGTTGCGAGGGTTTGCTGAGTTGGCCTCACTTCACCCCTTCCTCGGGCCATCAGACAAGCGGGCACCAGACAGGCTGGGTTGAGTCAGAGGTCTAGGGAGGTGACGCCTCCAGGGCCTTTCTAAGCTGCAGACACTGGTGCAGGGCGAGGGCACAGGGGCTTGGGATGTCGGTTGTTTGCCGAACATCACCCCTTGCTGCAAGCAGGGCCCACGGGAACCTCAGGGGACTGAAGGAGCACGTCCCAAGGAGCCTGGTGGGGGACAGCAGGTGTGCACAGCACGGGGGACCCAACCCTCTGACCCCTCCCTGCACTCTCCGTGGGGCTGCAGCCCAGGACCTCTGGACACCTCTGACTGCCCACTCCACAGGCTTCCAATTTGCACCTTCTAGGGCTGAACTCGTCTTCCCATCCCCGAGCACTGCGGCCGTGTCTCACCAAGTTGCACCATTGTCGCCCAGGGTCCAAGCTGCAAACTGGGGGTCACTTTCAGTTCTAACCCCCAATTCCCTCCCCCTTTTCTCCTCCGAGCCTCTCAGGGAGTTCTGCGCGCGAATCCTGGGACTCTGGTGGCAGGACTCTGCAGAGGGGAAAACGCTGGTACAAAGCCCCAGGGACATTGTTCTGGTCCCAGCCTGTCACTGACTCACTGAGGGACCTGGAGCAGGTTCTGATCCCTCTCTGAACCTTTGTCCCATCTACACAATGACAACATCTACAGGCGCTCAGAGCTGGGTCACTCTAGACCTGTGGTGACAAATGGAAACCACTAGGCACTTGCGGCTGTTTAAATTAAATTAAAGTTAAATAGAATACAGAATTCAGCTCTTAAGTCACTTGAGCCACATTTCAAACGCTCAACCGTCACCAGTGGCTATTGTATTGGACAGTGCAGGTCTAGAACGTTTCTGTCATCTCAGAAGGTTCTAATGGACAGTGCTGTTCCACTGCCCAGTGAATTTGAACGAGCCTAGGAATCAGCTGGGCTCTTGTTAAAATGCAAGTTCTGACTCAGAGGCTGGCAGAGGCGCAGATTCTGCACCTCTAACAAGCTCCCTGGTGACTGAGCAGCAGAGATCTAGACGGTGCCGCTCATCGTGGGCGTGGGGTTGGTAGCATCAGCAACAACTGGCAACATCTTAGCGATGCAGAGTCTCAGGCCCCACCCCAGACCTGCTGAATTCGAAGCTCTGGTGGTTGGGCCCAGGAATCTGTGTTTTAACAGGCCCTCTGGGTAAGTCATACACGCATTTGAGTTTGAGACTCCTGAGTCCATCTGGGGTTACATGAAATAGCTGCTGGGGTTCAATGACATCACTTCTCTCTCAAAGTGTGTCCTGTTATGTCCACACTTGCTATCCCAAGCAAACACGGGGAGCCTCGTGTCACTGCCATCGGGGCTACATCCTGCTCGTTGGGGGCTCAGGAAGAGGAGATGGACAGCAGCAGGCCCAGCCTCAGACCGTGGCCCTGTCCTGAGCTCACTTTGCAGCTGGAGCTCCAGATAGCCAGTCACTCCCACGTCTTCCCGGCAGCAGGCCCAGCATTCTCTATGGGAAGACACAGGGCCGTGGCGTCCGGCAAAGGAGAGGTGCTCTTCTGAGCGCTTCTGAGCCTGCACGCAGGAGGAGGGCAGGCCTCTCCCCACGCCCAGCTCACTGAGCCAGCAGACTCACAGCCTAAGACTGTGAGCCCCAGAGCAGGGCTAGCTGCCCGCTCAGTGCCGGGTGTGAGCAGGGATTACGTTGGGGGCAGGGCCACGCCCAGCTCAGGACTCTGAACACACAGCCTGCGATTACAGCACGTACGCCCACCTCTCTCCGTGGCTGCAGCCCCCGGCCTGCAGCCTGCTTTCACCCCCGCCCGATGGCTCCTCCAGCAGACTGAGCAGACATTTCCAAGGCCACTGCTCCCTGCCACTCCTGTGCACTTGCCCTAGGGTTTAGGGATCCCTCTGAATGCCCTGGCCCCTGCCAGACCCCCCCCCACAATCACTGATGTCGATAGAGGGGGCCTCCCTGCCACATGCCACACCCTTACCCAGCAGTGCCGTTTGGGCCTGATCCTGGCAGGTATCGCAGCCTGAGACACACCTGGAATGGGCAGCAGTGGGCCCCTGCCCCTTTCCCCAGGCGGGCCAGCCATGCCCCATGGGATCCTCCCAGCATGCCCTGCAGCTGGGGCACGTCTAACACCAGCGGCAGTTGTCCCACTGGAAGGTGAATGTGGAACACCTGACCTGGCTCCACCTGCACGAGCAGGGTCCCCTGGGGACAAGGCAAGGCCACCCAGCAGGCCAGAACAGGAGGGGTTTTGTCACTCCTCTCAGTATACGGAGGGAGAAGCGCAGCCCAGAGAGAGCCAGAGACTGGCTGGCGGCCACACAGTGAGCCGGATGCAGAGCCAGGGCCTGGACTGAGGGGTTCTCTCTTCCCTCTTAGGCCAAGGCTTCTGCAAGGACAGTCCAACCAGCCGCGGTCTGTGATGGGAGCTCCGCGCTAGCAGCTTCGCAGGCAGTGCTGCTGGGTGTGGTGGTTCTGAGAACCCTCTTTCATTAATGCAGAAAGCTTAACTCACCGAGGTCAGGCAGCTAGCAAATGCTCCCCCAGAAGTTCTGGGCCCTCAGGGCTGGGCGTGGCCTCTTTCCCAGGACAGGGACCCTCGGCAGCCCCCAGGCCACACTCCGCCCCGTGCTGCCACTGACTGGAAGCGGTCTCCTCAGGGAGGCCTTCCTGTGGTGGCCAGACTCACCCTCCGTGGTCCCCACTGCGCCTGTGTGGGGTTCTCAGAGTCCTAGGCAGTGCCTGGACTGACAGCCTTGAACCAGCCCCGTCCTTCCTTGCCCGGCCTCTGAACTGCCCGTGTGGACCAGGGCAGGATAGCCCCTCGGCTCTCTGTGTTTCTGCCCCAGCTGCCTGAGTGCCCTCTGTGTCATGAGGAGCTGTTGGTCCAGGAAAAGGAGGTGGCTGGGGCACCCCCAGCACACCCGCACTCCGGCATGGGCACCCCTCCCAGGTCTCCCTTCCTCTTCCTGGACTGCTCCTCACTGCTCCTCTATCCCATGAGCCCTCGAGGATAGGGATTGAGTTTCTCCTGCTCTGTCTCCCTCTCAGAATCTCCTGACACCATAGAATTCACATTTATCGGGTACCTTCTTGTGCCAGAAACCATCCCGGGCACCATTACATATATTTACTTAATCCTTTCAATAACACTATCTGTTGAGTGTTATTAGCCCATTTTACAGATGACAAAACTAAGATTTGGAGAGCTGACATCACTGGGAGAAGGCCACCTCCTTAGTAAGTGCCGGTGCTAAGATTCAAACCAATGTGGGTGACCCCTGGGTTCAAGTTCTCCCCACAGGCCAAGCTGAAGGCCACTTAAGGTGCTGTTTCTGGAATAAGCTTGGGGCCCCTGGCCTGGCCCTCAACCTGATCCCTACCAGACTGTCCGAGGCCAGGCCCAGCAGGGCACTGTGAAGGAAGGCCTGGCAGGGGCTGCGTGCCTGCAGGGCGGCAGGAGGGCACCAGCCCCAGGGCCCTCTGTCCTCACCCCCACTTCACCCCAGCCGGTTCCGTCAGGCCAGACAGTGGGGCCTGAGGACGGCAGGCGGTGCTGGCAGCGGAACAAAGAGGTCGCAGTCAGTCTCACACTTCCTTACTGCACAAAGCCCCACTTCCCTCCAGACGCAGGACCCCAAAGAATGCTCGGAATGTCGCTGGGACCAGACAGCCCCCTGCAGATGCCAGAGGCTGGCTTTGTGCTCAGTTTGCCAGGATGACTGACCCCAAGTTGGAAAGGTCACTCCCTGACCTGTGACCCTGCCCTCTCACCCCACTGGGATTGGGGGTGAGGGGAAGGGAGGGAGGGGTGAGCTGGGCCTCCCTCCAGTGGCTCTTCCATGTCGGTGGGATGGGGTTCCAGGTTTGAAGCAGCTTCAGGAGAGAGAAGAGGGGAGTCCCTCCTGACATGAGCTCACCCAGCCCTCAGGAGGTTGAACTTGACCCTGAAGACGTGTCTGGGGCCCCTGTTCCCCAGTGAGAGGGGCTCCTGGTGTTCATTTGCACAGTCAGCCCCATGGGCAGTGGCAGATCCAGCCCTGCCTCACCTGCTCCTCCAGCGCTGGGCTGCTCTGGGCCACTGGGCCCCTCCCACCCGGCCTGCCTGCTGGGTGCCCCGGTGGCCTGGGAGCAGATGTGAATCCTGCCCTCACGGGGCGGGCATTCTAGCGGGTGAGACAGGCGGGAAGCCCCAAACCTAAGGCAATCCCAGGCGGTGAGACACGCTATGGAGAAAGAGGAAGGTAGGGCTGGTGGTAGGTAAGGTAAACAGGGTGCTCAGGAGGTCAAGAAAAGAGACATTTGGTGAAGACTTGAAAGAGGTGAACCTTGTGGGGAAGAACATGCCAGAAAAAAGGAACAGCGAGTATGACGCCCTGCTGGCTCAGGGCCCAGCAAGAAGAGCCGAGTTGGCAAGGGGACGTTTCTGAGAGCTGAGGTCAAGAGGTAATGGGGCAGAGTGTGGGCTGTGTGGGCCTCCGCAGGACCTCAACACTCATTCTGTGAGGTGCGTGCCCTGGCGGGGTTTTGAGCAAAGGAGCGCTGAGACCAGCCGTGGGGCTTTAGCGGGACACCCTGCTGCCGTGTGCAGACTGGATGAGGTGACGAGGGAAGAAGCAGGGGTTGCACTAGGAGGCCCCCGGGCCTGGTCACCCTGAGCACACCCTGCACACATCTCTGTCCCACAGCAGCCTGTCCCCAGGGCCTGGGACTGGCAGCTGCCAGGGGGACATCTGTTCCACACTTGGTGGGACAGGCGAGGCCCTGTGCTGGGGGACAGGACAGATGGAGAGCCGTAAGACATGGTGCTTCTCTCAAAGAGCCCCTTTACTGATGGGGAAACAGGCCAAGGTGCCCCTTCCCAGCTCTCAGCCCCAGAGCTCAAGGGGAAAACTTCCCCGGGGACACACACCCATTCTACCGGCACAAGGCCTGCCAGCCTCAGGGCCCCAAGAGGCCGTATTGGCTGCGCTAAAGCTTAGCCCACGGTCTAGCTTGTGACCTGAGGACCCCAGTGTCCACTCGCAGGGACCCAGGCAGAGCTGGGCCAGTGGTTGGGAGACAGTGGGTCTTCAGGGCAGTGGAGTCAGAAGGCTGGTGGTCAGCAGTGGCATGGTTGGTGGGGCTCTTGGTAGACCTAGAGGCAGGGCCCAGCCCAGGGCAGCCAGATGAATGGACATGAGAAGAGGGAAGAAGGGGGCCATGTCCACCCAACCCCCAAAGCCAGAGAACCCTGTTCAGCTTGCCTGTGGCTCACTCTTCCTCAGCAGAAAACTGTTTTTTCCTTCAAAATCGCAGACTTCCACCTTCAGACGATAACGTGTTCTCAGGAAGTTACATGTTTTGTTTTTCTGTGCCAGCTGCTGGGGGGAGTGTTTGTTTTAGAAACGTTTTTCTGTAAAAGGGTCTGGGGGCCCCACTGCCCCTCAGACCAGGCTGACCCCTAAATAGGGTGGTCAGATTTGGCAAATAAAAATACGGGACACCCAGCTAAATTTGAATCTCAGGTGAACAACAAATCATTGTTCTAGTCTAAGTAGATCTCACACGGTATTTGGGACAGACTTACATTAAAAAAAAAATCATTTGTTTATCTGAAATTTGAATTTAATCTGTGTTTTGCTCGGTTACCACGTCCCTACGTTCATGGAGATGCCACTCCGGCCACCAGCCCCAAGTGCTCCTGAGGCCTCTCCTGATTCCACTGACCCTAGAGGGGGTCCGCTGTCTCCCAACCACGGGCCCCGCCCTGCCTGTGTCCCTGGCGATGGGCCCTGGGCGCTCAAGTCCCAGGCCGCACTGTGGCTCAACTTCAGAGCAACGAAGAAGCCAAACCCCACGCGCGCCTTAAATCTTGCCCTGCTCTGCATTTGCCCCCTCCTTCCACCTAATTCCAGGAAAGACGGAAAGGTGGAGGGAAGTCTCCCTCCCTGAGGTCAGAAACCTCAACCTGGTTTTTAAGGAGGAGCTCTAACCTGGCCATGGCCCCTGCTCAGGGCTTTCAGGCCTCAGCCTGAAGGGAGGCAAGCCAAAGATTGGCCCTTTACTTTAAAAAAAATTTTTTTTTTTAAATTTTATTCTTTGGCTTCGCCACGCAGCATGTGGGATCTTAGTTCCCTGACCAGGGATCGAACCCGTGCCCCCTGCATTGGAAGCGCGGAGTCTTAACCACTGGACCGCGAGGGAAGTCCCAGGTTGGCCCTTTACGAGAGGGGCCGCCCTGGACTCCCACCCCAAATCCATCCCACACTCACGCTCCCTAGCCACAAAACCCTCCAGGGCTCTTGACACCCCAGGGCCCGTGCCCCTCACCCCAGCTCCTGCAGTGTGTGAAAGGGGAGTTTTCTCCTTCCTTTTCTGGCGAGACACCCGAATCTGGAGTCCTGCTTCCATTTTAAAGCATCACATCATGACCCCTGAGGTATGTATTTTTCCGGCTTTGTGGAGCCCTAGAGCAAGTGAAACACCTCTCCTGCATCCACCACCTCCGAAAGATCACCCCTCAGCTCGCTCATCCAGAAACGCTCTCAAGACACCTACTCTCAGCCTGGCCCAGCTTGGTCTGGGTGGGTGAAGATACAGAGAGGCTCCGTCAAGGCCTCAGAAGCTCAGGCTGGTGGGAGAGAGATGGGTAAATGTCTCATTACCTTGCAGTGTTTCTAGGCTTGTCATGGGGGGAGAGGGGTTGAGGGCTGCCCAGGCTGAGAGAGCAGGGCGGGCTTCCCAGAGGAGGAAATGCTGAACTGAGTCCTGAGAGCTTAGGAAGATTCTGCTGGGGAAGGAGACAAGAAATGCTGTTTCAGAAAGAGGAGCAGACGGACAAAGACCTGGAGGCTTGGAAGCCAGTAGCTCCCTGAGCTGGAGAGGTTTGTGGGGAGTAAGGCCGAGGAGGGCAGCGGGGCTGGTAATGGAAGGCCTCGGGTGGCAGCGGAAGCTTGGATTTCATTCTGTAGAATTCAAGGTGAGAGCAGAGCTCACCTGTGCTCACGGGAGCAGTGAGGCCACCGGGGAGGGTGCGGGTCCTGGGGGCAGGGACCGGTCTCCTTCTCCCCGACTCAACAGCCCGGCCTGCATGCGGCACGAGCTCCACATCGGCTAAGTCAACGTGGGTCAGAACAGAAAGGCATCTCGGCCCCTTAATAAAGCGACGAAAACTGAGGTCTGACTCTGGAGAGAGCTGTTCCTCAGCCCTTCACACAGGAAGCCCCTTCCTCAGGCTGCAGCCCCTTTTCTCAGGCCTTCCCCTTCCCCTGTCCCTCTGTGTTTGTCCACCTCTGGGCCCGGGCCCCCTCTCCTCCCGGCATAGCCTGAGCCCCCGGGTCACCATGCACTTCCAGACCCCCGGAGCCTGAGGCTTGCCCAGCAGCCCAGCCCCAGATCCCATCTCTTCCTCCTGAACACGCCCCACATTGTTCATCTTTGTGTCCTTTTTCCTCTGCCTGAGCTATTCTGACTTTATTGCCCTGGTTCTCTCCACGGGTCATTCGCCAAACTGAGTCTGGAACCACGGATTGAAAACAACAGTCCCTCCAACCCCTAGGACCCCGTCCTGGTGAAGAGACAGGACAACGGAGAACCTCCCTCCCTTCTTCCTCCCCTCCTGGACCTGGCAGGACCCTCATCCTGGCCCACAAGGAGGCCGTGATCCTGCCCTGGGCCCTGGCCCACAAGGAGGCTGTGATCCTGCCCTGGGCCCATGTTAACCGCAACTTCCCAAGCGAGTCTTTAGCGGGGGGCCCTTAGCCCTGGCAGTGCCACTCCCGGGGGACTGAGACAAAGCGCAGTTACCGAGTCCCAGGCTCCATCTGCGTGGCTTCTCCTTGGGCAGGACAGAGACGCTGAGAACAGGACTGCAGGCTTTCGGCCCCTCCCAGATCCCAGCGTGTCTGCTCCGTGCCCTTCTCATCTTACTGTCAAGGAATCCAGGCTCAGGGGAGTTAAGCCATTTTCTAAAGTCACAGAGCCGATAAGAGCCAGGCCTGGGACTTCTGGTTTCACACCCAGAGCCCTTTCCTCCCTCTGCCAAGTGCTGAATTGGTCCTGAAGCCAGTTCCTTGAGGTGGGGCAGCCCGGGCCCCAGGGAAAGAGGCCTGGGAAGCACGGCTCAGGCCTGGCTCTGCGGCCAACTTCTTACGTGGTTCCCGTCAGGTTCTTTCCCGGCTCAGCGACCTTCTTGCAGCTGAGAACACCAAGATTTCCCAGCTGGGGCCACTTTCTTCTGATAAGAGTCTCTCTTTCACCAAACTCTGGTCAGGTTCTTCTGGACTCTCCTCTCAACTAGGTCCTGGTTTCTGTGTTCATCCAATTTTAGTAAGAATCTTGCTAAGTCGGTTTAGCCAGCATCCCCCATCCCTGAAGTCTGATCACCTTCAGTATCTGCTGGGGTTCCTCATCCCCCTGGCCACCCCCAGGTGGTGTGTGATCACCCTGACCTGCCTCCAGCAAGGATCCTCTTAGGTAAGTTTACCATCACTCCTGATGCTTCCTCTTAGTAATTTTCCATCCCCTGACAGCCCTTGCTTCTTAGCTATAAAGTCTCATTTTTCCTTATATTGGCAGTTGAGCCCAATTTCACTCTCCTATTACAAAACCCCACCGCAGTGGCAGTCCCCTGTCCCATTCTTTAAACAAGTGATGCAATAATTATTTCTTTAACACCTCTGTTCACATCAGAATCCTCTCTCACTGCTGCCTGCCATCCCCGACCCAGGCCATGGGGCTACAAAAACTCCTGATTCAGGTCTTGGTATAGCCCCAAGAGTTTGAAATTATGTCCCCAACACTCCTCCACCCCAGACCTGTGATTTATAGCTCTAAGTTTGTTACAGAGCGAGACAGCATGATGTCATGAAAAAACCAAGGACCCCGTCCTCCACACAACCTGAGTTCTTATTTTGGTTCCATCACTTAGTATCTGTGAGATCTGGGTCAGGTCACTAAAGCCCTTTGAGCCTCAGTAACCTCGTCTGTAAAATGGTCAGAATTATTGAGGATTAAATGAAACAATGAAGAAAAGTACCTAGAACATAGAAGGTTCTCAATAAATGGTACAAATTATTATAACCTTCACAAGCTCCCTCCCTTCCATTTCTAGCCGGGAACTAGAGCCCTGGGATCAGCTCCCAGGCTGGCCCACCCAGGGAACATGGGCCCTGCCCAGGAGTCAGGCACAGGTAGCCACTGCTCTGAGGATGCAGCCCTGCCCCCTGCCATGCCCCAAGGGGAAAAAAGTGCCTGTGCAGCCGGCCTGTCACCCAGCACATCCACGACTCCACAGCCCCCAGGGCCAGGGCCCACTGGTGGCCATGAAAGCATAAGGAATGTGGTAGGCAGAATAATGTCTCCCCAAAGATAGCCAGTCCTGGAACCTCTAAGTGTCACCATAGTAGGTTCAACAGTATTCCAAAAAGATATATTCAAGCCCTAATCCCTGATACCTGTAAATGCAGCCTTATATGGAAATAATTTCTTGGCAGATGTAGTTAAGGATCTCAAGATGAGATCATCCTGGATGTAGGATGGGCCTAAGTCCGAGGACTGGTGTCATAAGAAAAAGGAGGAGATTTGACACACACAGGGAGGAAAGCCATGTGAAAACAGAGGCAGAAATTAGAGTGATGTTGCCACAAGCCAAGGAACACCAGGAGCCCCCAGAAGCTGGGCGAGGCAAGGAGGGGGTCTCCCCTAGAGCCTCTGGAGGGAGGACGGCCCGGCTGACACCTTGACTTTGGACTTCAGGACTTAAACTGCAAGAGAATAAATTTCTGTTATCTTAAGCTACCATGACTGTGGTAATTAGTTGCGGCAGCCCTAGGAAACTAACAGTTACCTTGTTTGGAAAGAGCGTCTTGACAGATGTGATTAAGCATCCTGAGATGGGGAGGTGATCCTGGATTACGCAGGCGGGGCCTAAATGCGGTTGCACGTATCCCTACAGGAGGGAGAAGGAGGGAGGCCTGACACAGAGGAGCAGAAGGCACTGTGAAGATGGAGCAGAGAGAGATTGGAGGGTGCTGGCTTTGAAGAGTCGAGAGTGGCAGCAGCCTCCAGCAGCTGGGAGAGGAAAGGAATAGATTCTCCCCCAGAGCCTCCGGAGGGCGTACAGGCCTGGCAGTACCTTGATACCCAATGAAATGGAGACTTCTGGTCTTCAGAACTGTGAGAGACTAAATTTCCGTTGTTTTAAACAACCCAGTTTGTGGTAATTGGTTAGAACAACCATAAGAAACTAATGCCGGGGTAGCACAGCAGAGGCCACATCGGGTTCCTCTCCTCAGGGGCTTATACCATCCAGGCGTGGCATCCCCGCTAGCCCTTCCGCCATTCCCCCACTTCCCAAGCCCCAGACAGAAGATGGCCCCACCCCAAAGCCTCCCTCGCATGGGGCTGGGTTCCTAGTGTCAGGTGTGTAAGTGAACATGCAAATCCCTCTCGGTAACCCCGGTTCCTGAAGTTTAATACAAAACTGGGCGATCGGGCCCCTCGTTCCTGAGGCTGGGCTGGGATAGGTGGGGAGGGGCCGTTGGGGAGCCCAGACACTTTGGGGAGAGGAAAACCTGCCTGAGGTGTGGCCAGCCTCTGCCCCTGGGCTTCTGCCAGCTCGGGTCCAGGAGCCAGGCCCTGGGGTCCTGAGGAGAAGAGGCCCAGGGTGTCCAGGATCCTGTCTGGTCCTCCAGTGGGGGAAGCACCAACCTCATCCTTCCCACAGAAAACCCCTCTCCTCTTCAGCCCTGGGACTCCCCACCAGCACCCGTGGCGCCTTGGGTCTCTCTAGGAGGTGTGCTTTGTCACCGTCCTTCCCAGGGAGACCCCAAACCCCGACTCATTCATTTTAATCCCGAGACTCACATCATTCAACAGGTTTTGAGTCGCCGTTTTGTAGATTGAAAACCTAAGATTCGGAGATTCCCCCAAAAGGACAAGTCAGGGTAGACCAGTAGTTCTAAAGCAGCCACCGCCTCCGGGGCTCTTGCTTCTGGAGGCTCAAGCAGATTGACAGCTCAGAGCTGTTAACTCAGTAAGGAGCTAATGGGTTTCCCCTTCCTATTCGGCTCTTGGCTTGAGTTATTTTCCTTTTTCTGGTTTGCAAGGAACAAAAACAAGTAATTTTCTCGTAAAAATAACAATGGCACAACACAGGTTCCAGAGAGCCTCCAGTCAAAGCCAGTAACTTCAGGCTTCTCAGGGGACCCAGCACTCCCGCCCCAGTCAGAGCCAGCAGAGCAAAGCCTTTGCTGCTGTGTGTCGGTCTGGCTCATGGTTGAGTTTTCCAGGAGACGAAATGTGAGCAGTAAGACCAATGCTAGAAATCAAAGCAGGTTGGACGTTCAGTGCTGTTTTGAATGCCACAGAGAACGCCAAGCCAGGTCTCTCCCGTGCGGGCTGCCCTCAAAAATTCAGGGAAATATCACGTTCACAGCAGGGAAAACAATTGCACTGATTAATTGTGCTTCTGTTTATGCCTCGGTTCTCCAGACTTCTGAGTGCCTTCCAGTGAGGCCACCTGCCAGATGGAAGTGCTGTCACACGCGGCTTCTTGGTGCAAACTGCGAGGCTTGGGAGGCTCCAGCAAGCCTGTTAGAATTCCGTTTCCTAAATGGCCATAATCAAAGAACAAGCTCTTAGTTATGTAGCAGTGAGCTTTGGAAATAGACGAGCATGCAAAATCACAATTTATGAGTTCAGCCAGTTTTTCTTTTTCTGCTAAAAATATCAGTCCATGGACTTCCCTCGTGGAGCAGTGGTTAAGAATCCTCCTGCCAATGCAGGGGACATGAGTTCAATCCCTGGTCAGGGAGGATCCCACATGTCACGGAGCAACTAAACCTGTGCGCCACAACTACTGAGCCTGCGCGCCCGGAGCCCGTGCTCCACAACAAGAGAAGCCACTGCAATGAGAAGCCCGCGCACCGCAACGAAGAGCAGCCCCTGCTCGCCGCAACTAGAGAAAAGCCCGCATGCAGCAACGAAGACCCAACGCAGCCAAAAATAAATAAATAAAATTAATTAATTAATTAAAAAAATATATACATCAGTCCACGAAAATCTTATAGCTTTGGAGGAGAGTCAACCCATCGCTAATTATCTATGAGCAGCTCATCCGTTGCTACCTTCTTCTTCCCACCCCTGTGAAGGGCCCGAGGCTTGGTGAGTAAGGCTGAGCTGGCCTTGGAGAGGGAGTGTGGGAGGCCTCACTCCCAGGGCACACAGGGCCAGGGCACCAGGGGGAAGAGGTGAGTACTGCACGGCTGGGAAATACGTAGCTACAGAGAGGGAGCCGGGCCAGCCTGGGTGCATGGGGGACAATGGTCCGGCCAGCCCCATTCAGCTGTCTCCTGCCTTTCTGTGGCAGTACTTGGGGGCAGGCAGTACCGGGCAAGGCTGGCCTCACAAAAGAATCTGCTTCCTCATCCAGCAAACTCCACATTGGGAAGCTCGAGGGAAACAGGCAAGACCCTTCAGTCCAATCCTATCCCTGCATGGGTGCAGCTGGCCCCCCCAAGGTGGGCTCAAAAGAAGCTGGGGCACTGGATTTGGGTCCCAGCTCTGGCGTCCACTAACCCTGGTGAAGTCACAGGGCCTCTTGGGATCTCAATCCCCTCCGCTCTGAAATGGGATGCTCTGCTCGTGTTGGCCTCGCTTGGATTTTGGCCAGGATTAAATGAGAACGTGGAGGGGGTGTTGGTTGTTATTACTGGCATAAAAACAGCTATTTCCCAGCTCATTAGTGTGGAAAATGTAAACGTCTGGATGCCTAAGGACAAAGACCCCGCCGGCCCTTTCCGCGCTCCCTCCTCACCCCCATATTGTTGGGAGTTTGTTTTGTTTTCTCTGGAACTTCCAGAACAATGGGTTGGTTCTGCAGCTATTCACACTCCCAGGGGATGCATTTGCTGAGCTAAGGCCACATTCCAAGGGTGAAGGATCTGAAGGGATATTTACCTGACTCAGTCCTGTAGTCCTGAGAGGCCGTGCTGGGGGCAGGAAGCACGGAGACACCACTGTGTCAGCCCCACAGCTGGAAGCCCAAGTCCAAAGCCTCCCGGGCTGATGTGAATCCGTCAACTGTCTCAAAGACAGAAAAGGCCAAGCAGTACCGACTTCCTCCTCCTCCAGCTCTGACATCCAGGATGCTGTTTGGCCTCAACACACAGACTCCCCAGCTCCTCAGCCACACTCTGCTCCCACCTTGCAGGTTCCCGAAGGTTGTGAGAGCCTCTTTCGGCATCCCTGGAGGACCCTCTACAGCACAAGGTGAGGGGGGTGCACTGGGGAGAAAACCAAGGTGTGCCACCTCCCTCCTCTGCTCTCCAGACCTGAGCTTCAGAATACCTGCGTTATTCAGCCACAGGCCTGGAGTCTGCAGGCCTGGGCTCTTCCACATGGAGCCTTGGTCTGTGACCCCTCTGCATCCTGAATGCCACCCCTCCATCAGGCCCACCCCACCCAGGGAGGGCAAGAGCAGCTGAGGAATTAATTTAAGGTGTGAGGGGCTGTCAGGCCCCTGGTACCCACTCTCAAGGAGGGGCTGCTCAAAACATAACTGTTTCTGAAAAGGGATGCCCAAGAAGTTCCTGATGAGCTGCTTGGGAAGGGCCTGAAATCCATCCTATCCCATCTTCTTTCTGGTCAGGTTGCTCTCCCTCAATCTTTGCCTGTGTTTTTCCTTCTACCTGGACTCTGCTTGTTCTTCCTCTTCTTCCGTCCTCAGAGAACCAGCCAGAGCCTCACCTCCTCCAGGAAGACTTCCCAGCAGAGACCTTCCTGCTGCTGGTGTCACATACAGGCATCCCAATTTCCATACTTCATACGGGACCTCCCTGAGCCTCAGGACTGATTCGAGAGGCTCTGACACTTCCCGGTCTTATGACCTTATCTCTACAGTGGGGACAGTCTTACCTACTTTATAGTGTTGTCAAGCGCCTGGCACGTAGCAGGTACCAACAATTATTGCTGCCCCCAGATAGTCTGTGGGAGAGGGAGGCTTGAATAGTGTCCTCAGTGGAGCCCAGGGCACACACTGCAATCGGGGACTTTTTATTCTATAACAGAAGTGGAAACTGATCCCATCACAGAGTCTACACTGTTTCTTTAATTAATTAATTAATTTTTGGTTGCATTGGGTCTTCATTGTGGTGCACAGGCTTCACATTGCAGTGGCTTCTCTTGTTGAGGAGCACAGGCTCTAGGCGTGCGGGCTTCAGTAGTTGTGGCGCATGGGCTCAGTAGTTGGGGCTCGCAGGCTCTAGAGTGCAGGCTCAGTAGTTGCTCCGCGGCATGTGGGATCTTCCCAGACCAGGGATCGAACCCACGCTCCCAGCATTGGCAGGCGGATTCTTAACCACTGTGCCACCGGAGAAGCCCTACACTGTTTCTCGAACATTTCCTGCCTTCTGGGAAGCAGAACTTATCACCCGACGGACAATGCAGGCTGAAGTTTCTGTTTCTGTTCTGTGTAAAACAGAACCACAAAACAGCCAGTCACATCCTTGTGTTCAGTGGAAAACAAAGCATGGGATCGGAATTTCCACCAATGAAGCTTTCCCCACCCGGATGTCCAGAACGGGTGGTTCCCGAGAATTCCCTGCACCGATTTGTTTGGGGTCTACAGCCGCTCGACACCCTCTTTTGCCTGAAGCTCTATCTCCAGATCTGAGCACTCCTGAGGAAGGCCAGGCCTGGACTCATGCGTCATGCAAATGTCCCCAAAGGTCCCGGTCCTGTGGCAACACCGATGCCAGAGAACTTTACACTCAGAGTCCGTGTTCAGACAGGGTGTGTCCAGTCTGACTCTGGGGGCCTGTTTAGATGAGTGTCCTGCATACAGGAGGTGCTCGTGGTGACCTGAATTAGACCAAGGCCCTAGAGACCCTAACTCTGTGGAATAGTCAAGCCCACAGGGGTGCAGACGAGGGCAAAATCACAGAGGCTATGCTGGCCAGAGGGGGTAATATGGGGTGACTGAGAGCTGAGCTGTGCCGTGGAGGGGGCAGCAGTTAGGTGGGCCAGGCAGGAGGCGAGGAGAGGACACGGCAGGTGGAGAGGCCCAGATGTGGGATTGAGCCGGATGGGTGCAGGGGCCACAGAGAGGCCAGTGGACTCAGAGCGAGGGAGGCTAGATGAGCAAAGGGGGGCCGCAGTGGCCAGCAGATATAGGAGTGGGCCTGAGGCTGCTTCTGGAAAACGGAGTCGTGTCTGCGAGAAAGCTGGGCTTGGGGACTACTGTCCTGACTGTTCCTGGGGCCGGCTGGCAGGGCGAGGCTGCGGGGAGGTCAGGAGCGTCCTGAGCAGAGAGGACAGGAACCCGGCAATCGCAAGTGGGGTGAAGAGGATTTGCTGACACACTCCAAGAGGGCTGAACTGGGCTGAGAGGCCGCTGGGGCCAGGACAGGAAGAAGGACAACAGAAAGGGGACCATGTCTGGTAAAGGAGAGGGTGTCAACCTGGTGTGAGACATTTGAAGTCATCACACGTATTCCTCCCCTGAGTGCACGCCTAGGTCGGTGCACACTCAGCTGAAAGGGGGTGTAACAAAGTGCCCACTGCTGACCCAGGTAAGAGGCCCTGTGGACCTTCACAAACATTCTGGAGCGCACGCACTGGGCCGAGTGCTGTGATAAGTACCGGAAAAAGAACCAAAGGCAGCATTTGTTTAGTGCTATTGTACACCCAGCTTCCCAAAGGAGAGCTGCTAAGGTGGGTTTGCAGGGTGGTAGGTGTGTGCCTTTGGCCTCGACTGAGACATGGGTGGTCCGGTGTGGCTAAGGATAGGGGCCTCTGGGGAGATGCAGAATCGGGGACACTGTAAATCGATATTCTTTTAATATTGGTCAATATGTATGCGTGGGGCAGGGGCTGAGAGTTGAGTGGCAGGAAGGGAGAAAGGAGAGCAGGGCAGCTCTGGCCCCTCACCAAGAGCACTTGAAAGGACCAGAGGCAGCAGAAACTCCTCACCACCTGCTGGGGCTGGGTGTGACTCATAGCGGCCTCCCCAGGTGTCATGTCTAAGACTTCCTCTGACCCACATGCAGTGTTCTCCCTAAGAGAAGTTCTTGTCCGTGCAAGCTCCTTGCATATTTCCTGTGACATATCAGCGATTTTATTTTTATTTGCCGTAAGTCCCCTACATACGCAAGAGTTCCGTTCCAAGAGCATGTTCATATTCCAATTTGTTCATAAGTCCAGCAAAGTTGGCCTAGGTACCCAACTAACACAATCGGCTATCTAGTACTGTACTGTAGTAGGTTTATAATACTTTTCACACAAATAATACATAAAAAACAAACACAAAAAAATAAAGAAAACATTTTTAGTCTTATAGTCCAGTACCTTGAAAAGTACAGTAGTACAGTATAACAGCTGGCATACAGGGGCTGGCATCAAGTGAACAGGCAAGAAGAGTCACTGACTGGAGGAGGGAGAGGAGGTGGGAGATGGTAGAGCTGAAGGATCGTCAGCAATAGGGGACAGAGGGCAAGCTGCAATTTCACTCAGGCCTGACGTTGATGGAACGCACGTTCGAACCTTTGAAAGTTAGCAACCTGAAGGTTCGTATGTAGGGGACTTACTGTATTTATTTTAATTTTTTTTTTTTTTTTGGCCATGCTACAGGGCTTGTGGGATCTTAGTTCCCCAGCCAGGGATTGAACTTGGGCCCTTGGCATTCAAAGTGTGGAGTCCTAACCACTGGACCACCAGGGAATTCCCATATCAGCGGTTTTAATATAGCACCAATGTGGGCAGAAGGGGGCATGAGGAAGAAGAAGGAGGGCCCATCTGGGAAGTGTCAGTGTGCTTCTCCACACTGGAGGGTCGACTGGGAGGTGGAGATGGGCAGGAGATGGAGGCCAATGGGAGCTAGACGACTAAGGCCTGTGTGGAAGCTGAAATTACCACACGCTTCTGAACCTTAGATCATGTTCTTGGAACAACTGCTACCCCATGCAGGCAGGAGGGTGCAGTGTGAGGGGTGTTGTCCCAGCAACAGTCCCTGGCATTGGGGCTGGAGTGGGAAGGGGGGCTTCCAGAAAGGGTGTAACACAGGTCAGTAACACACATGTGGCCATGTCAGAACCACCAGCAGGGCCTCTTTCTTCACATCTCTCCAGTGTGACTCTGCAACTCTCTTCACAGGTCGCTGTTTTTGTGGTCGGGGTGATCATGGACTTGTAAAAGCCATGGTAATGTGTCTAGTTTCTCATGATGATCTGCCGGGCTGGGAAACTTTGAAACGGCACAGTCAGCGCCGTGTCATTTCCCCTTAGGTAACTTGCTGGTCCCTGGCCAGGGGCACAAGAAGATGGCTTAAGTGCAGTGCTCCAGGATCTTGGACAGCAGCGTAGGGCAGAGGTGGGGAGGCGGGCCACTGAGAACTGCTTCTTGTGCCCACTGCTTGGAGTCCCACCTGCGGCCCCTCAGGTGCTCTAGGACTGCCCTCAGACAAGGGACAGGCGCAGAGGGGCCTTGGTCTCCGTGGTTTCTGGGGCCAAGCCCTGGGCCTCTCCGCCTGGGCCCGGTGGGCCTGGACTTTCCATCCCTACGGTGTTTCTCGCCGGCCTGTGCTCTGAGCAACCGCTCACCATGGAACCCCAGCCCAAGGCGGCAATGACACCATTCTTGGGACTTGGACTGACTGGGGAGGTTCGTCCTCTGGAGGCTCAGGCAGGTGGCCTCACCTACCACCTGCATCCCGAGAAGAGGTGAGCGTTCCAGGGAACACGTTCACACCCTAAGCCTCTGGCAGGTGAACCAGAATGGAAGCCCAGCCAAGACCTTCTTCAGAGCTTCATTCCCTTCAAAGGGAATGAAGGAGAGAGAGGAGACTGCCGTCACTGAGGGTGGCCCTGAGCCAGGAGGCTGGCCCAGGTAAGCTCAGGTGTGCCCTCAACAGCTTCTGAACAGTACTGCCACCCCCTTTACAGAGGAGGAAACGGAGGCTCAGAAAGGTAGAGTAACTCCCTCCCCCAGGCCACACGGTCAGTGGGCGTGGGGCACGTGGCTCCGGGGCCAGGCTTTGTACCAACCAGTGGGGTGTACTTTAAACAGCAACACAAACAACAATGTCCGAGTTCCAATAACTGCACTGGCCTCGGCCTCACGTGTCTCAGAGATCTCTGTCGAATCCAGCCAAGGGGACGGCTCCTTGCTCCCTCGTTCCCTCCCGAGCCTCATAGGCTAGGGGAGGTTTGGTGACCACCCCAGCCCTGGGCTTCCCGCCATGCTCCTATGCACTTGTCTGGAGCTTTTCTTGAGTCCAGGAAACTCCACAGGACACAGCTGAGTCTGGGCGGCCCCTCACACGTGCTGTGTCCGGAGAGAACAAAGCAGGGGTTTCCCTGGGCTCTGTGAGCACAGGGTCCTGGCTGGCTCGCTCCGCCCAGCACAGACCCCCACTTCCAGGAACTCTCTCAAGGCGGGGGGACCTGGGCTCTGGGCCCTTACTGGGCCGCGAGCTTCCTGGCACTGTCCAGTGACAGGGCTTCCCGAGAGGTCGATCTTCCTCGATGAGATCACCCGCCGTCGGGCTGGGAGCTCCGCGGCACAACAAAGCAGGCGCAGGACCCATCCTGCATGACTCATCACCAGGGGCTTCCGGCCCCCAGGAGAAACCAGACACAGAGGGCCATTGTTTGCCCCGGAAGCCCCCGCTGGCACTGCAGTCTCAATGGGGTCATTTGTGTTTTCTCTCTGGTTCTCTGTAATCGTAGTCCTTCTGGGGGATGGGGTCTACCAGGCTGCCTGGGTCCCTGCAGCAGGAGAAAACACCGTATCCAGTCACCCACCCATAGTCCCACAGGAATGCTCCCGATACAGGACTGAGGCCAGGCCCGGGAGGCAGCAGACCTCCTCTCTCTCCTTCCTGGCTTAATAAAAAGCAAGTAAAAAGGGTGTGCAGAGACAGCTACAGATCTGTTTCTATTATAGTCTCTTCAGATTCTTATCTAGGGCAGAAACACCCTGATCCCACACCCACGCTCATCCCAGAACGCAGCCCACACTCGGGGACACAGACCTGAGGGACTGGTGCAGAAGAGGCACAGGGCCTGGTGGCCCGGGCTGGGCAGAGCCAGGGGATAAGGAGGCGAGGGCTGAGCAGCTGCACCTGACCTTGGATGTAGCTGGGGGCCCTTAGGAACCTCAAGGGGAAAAAACCAAAAAGTCATTTTCTGAGAGGAATCAAGAGAATGCATAGGAAGGGAAACCCAAATGACTCAGAAGTTCACAAAGAGGTTGTTAACTTCACTAGTTGTCAGAGAAATGCAAATGAAAACAGTGAGATGCGATTTTACACTCAGGAGATTGGCAAAAATCACCAAGACAGATGCTGTCAAGCGCTGGCAGCGCATGGAGCAGAAGAAGCCCTCAGGAGCTGCTGCTGGGAGCGAACCCCAAGCAGCCCAGTGACGGGTTTGTACTGAAAATCATTATGCAAATTCAATATGCACAGACCATGCCAACAGGAGTCCCGCTCCTGCTGAGCTCAGCCCAGGGGTACAACCAGGCCTCAGGATACTGCTGCAGAGGACCCATCCCCAGGGAGGTGTCCCCGAAATGCACTCTTGGCCACCCCCTTCCCCTCTGTGCAGTCTCGATTCAGCAAAACCTGGAAACCAGGCCCCAGCGAGAGCCCTCACCCCCAGCCCAGACCAGAGCTGGCTCGTCCAGCTGCCGACTCTGGCCCAGTGGGGGCTTGGAATCAGGACTCTGACCCTCAAGAAGGCAAGACACCCCACTCCCTTTCTGTGCTCCAGCCTGACATCCTAACCCTCCCGCCTCACTGCCGGTATTAGTTTTTCTATTGTGTAAGACATCACTACACACTCAGCAACTTAAAACAACACACCTTGATCATCTCATCTTAGGGGTCTGGGCGTGGCCTGGCTGGATCCTTTCTCAGGGTCTCATAAGATTGTGCTCTTGTGTGAGCTGGGCAGCGCTCTCATCTGGAGGCTCAGGAGAGGAAGAATATGCTTGTGAGTTCGTGCATTTCCTCATGGCTGTAGCATGGAGGTCCAGCTAGCATGGAGATCAGGGTCCTCCACCCCTGATCTCAGCGGCTTCCCATAGTTCCTTGCCAGGCGGGCTTCCTCAACACAGCTGCTTACTCCATCAAGCCGGCAAGGAGAGGCTCTCTGCCCAGGAAGGACCCGGTCCCTCTTTTAAGGGCATTTGCCCAGTTAAGCCAGGCCCACACAGAATAATCTCTGCTTTGATTAACTCAGAATCAGCTGATTAAGAATCTTAGTGACACCTACTAAATCCCTTCACCTTTGCTGTATTCTATGAGGCAGGAGGCCCACCCTCACCCAAGGGCAGGGAATTATGGACTGAACACAGAGTGGGGAATCATGGGGCCACCCTTAGAGTCTGTCCACCAACCTGCCTGACTGCCTTCCTGAAGGGAGAAGCCTCGGGCAGCACAGAGCAGCTCCCGGGAGATACAGCCTTCCCAGCGCAGGTGGGGCAGGGCAGGGCTCCAAACCTCCAGAGGGAGGGCCGCAGGGATGGTGCTGGAGTGCTTGGCTGCCTGAGGTGTGGAGGAGGCTAGGAGAGAAGGATGGATGGGGAAAGAGGTGCTGGCGGGAGGACTGCCCTCTCAGGCAGCTTAAATAAGCGAGGAAATGGTAGAGCGTCAGGCAAGGGTGTTCTCTGCCAACGCCCCGGGATGGTCACTGAGCTTCTCTCATTCTCCAGCTGAGAGGGCCCCAGAGATGGGCCCCCCTCCCCCTCACACATCAGCCTCTTTTTCTGCTCCTGCCACCCCTGCCATCAGGGGACCCGCCCACCCTCACTCCACTCAGCTTTCACAGTCACCCAAGAGGTCAGCTAAGGGGCGGCTGGGAGGGTGCTGTATGTCCCCACAGAGGGACAGTGGGAGGATTGTCACTGGGCAGACATGACCTCAGTCTGCTGGGCTCAGCTCACCCTGCTCCAGGGAGGAACACTGTCAGATAGAAACAAGCATCCACTGTGCTGGGTCTCCTCCTGCAGCTGGGTTCAGACCAGGCAGGGACCCTGTTGGCAGGGTCAGAACCCCCAGCGTCTGTGCCCTGGCCTGGGAGCCTGCGCTTCAGGCCTCTGTGCCCTACTTAGAGGCAAGGCATGAGGAGCTGGTGGCCCGGGCAGGCGTGAGTCCTGCATCTGGGGTCCTGCCCTGCTGTCCCACCCACCTCCTTCCCAGTTCTTGAGAACTTCCGCGTGCCCTGCTTCTGTGCCCTACCTTTGTTTTTGTTTTTTGTTTTGTTTTTGTGGTACGCGGGCCTCTCACTGTTTTGGCCTCTCCCGTTGCGGAGCACAGGCTCCGGACGCGCAGGCTCAGCCTCCATGGCTCACGGGCCCAGCCGCTCCGCGGCATGCGGGATCCTCCCGCACCGGGGCACGAACCCGCGTCCCCTGCATCGGCAGGCGGACTCTCAACCACTGCGCCACCAGGGAAGCCCGGCTGTGCCCTACCTTTGATCCCTCTGTGCCTGCCAATCTGTGGGCTGGATGGGATACCTGCCTAACTTGACCAGG
This sequence comes from Leucopleurus acutus, assembly GCF_964270905.1. Classification (NCBI taxonomy): domain Eukaryota; kingdom Metazoa; phylum Chordata; class Mammalia; order Artiodactyla; family Delphinidae; genus Leucopleurus; species Leucopleurus acutus. Next base: position 42,643,117 of record NC_139154.1, read on the forward strand.
CCAAGGAGGAGTCCCAGCCCCGTGCCATTCACCAGAGCCTGGACCCTGGGCCTGCCTCAGTGTCTGCCCACATTCTGGCTTACCTGCCACACTTGGTCTAACCTGAGAGCTCCCAGGGCCAGCTCCTCCCCCAAGAACCAAGACCCTCAGTCACCCCCAGTCTCTGCTCATACCCCAAGCAAGCAAGACTTTGAGAGCAAGGTTTATGCAGTCACGGGAGGGGTGCTGGCCTTGTGGCTACCCCTCTGAGCTGTCCTGAGCCCTGCCCTCTCACACCCCGGGCCTTGGTATCTGCCCATCCGTTGCATTTCACCTTTATACGCAAACCACAGAAACCAACTTTGGCTAACTTGCTGAGAGAAGGATTTTCATGGAAAGATATCAGACAGCTCACTGGATTAGCAGGAGGCTGGAGAACCAGGCTGGGAACAAGCCGGAGCCAGGGGTTGAGGACAGCTGGGCAGTGTGCAGACAGTGTGCCGGGACCTGCCCCCCTGGATGGACGCTGCTGGAGTTTCCAGTCCTTCCAGCCTCTCTCTGAAGCCTCACATCACTCCCTCCAGAGTCAAAGCCCCACGGAGAAGGGTTCGACTTGTCAAGCGCGAGTCCCAAGCATCACTCTAGCCCAGGGGCGAGGTGAGGACGAGGACGGCAGTCCACCAGCATCTTCCACGGTGGGAGGAGGCGCGCTCAGCTTCCTCGGGAGGCCCTCCACCAGAGGAAGGGCATGGGCACCGGCAGCCTCGGGTTAGCTGCCCATCCTGGCCGTCATGACACGGGGGCCCAGCAGTGGCAGCGCACCTGACCATGCCATAGGGGTCTCAGGGAGGCTGGAAGGCAGGTCAGTCTTTGGAATTGGCGAGGCACTTTTCCATATATGGTGACGGTGAGTGACTGTGCCTTGTCTAGTCCCAGAACTGGGCCCTCCACCAAGCTGCCCAGGTCTCTACTTCAGGCCAAAGGTCTTGCGTCTCTGACCTGTGTTCCATTACTTGGAATTTCTGACTTTGTCCATATTTGGTACCTGGCTTACAGACTTAGGCTTAACCAGTGTTTTGCTCCTGTAGCAAGTGGCCACCCTCAGAGCCATCAAATGAGGGATTTCTTCTGTGATTTTAAGAGAGTCCTCATTAAATTGCTTGGTGGCAATGAATAAGGATACAGAGCTCTATCCCCAGAGAATCCCTGCCCTAGGCTGGACCAGGCTGGGGGTGACTAACCCAGAACTCCACCCTCCGAGTTGCTGCCCTTGAAAGTAGCCAGCACCCCGGAAGGCTATGCTGGGAGGCCAAGGACTCCCGGCCCAGCGCAGTCAGCCGGAGACTATTCTCTCAGTCCCCGATCCAGAGGCATCTCCTCTCTTCCGCTGCTCAGGGGATGCGCCTGGAAAAGGCTGGGGTGCCTGTCCCCATCTCCCACCACTGCTGACTCAGCCTGCTTGCTCTGTGGTCTGAGCATTGAACCTGAGCATGGAATGGGATCCCTGAGCACTCCCTCCACCCCTGCACCACTGCCCCCAACGCCAGAAGGCTCTGGGGTCCGAAGCGGGGGAACAGAGCCAAGAAGCTGCAGCTGTAAGAGCTTGTTCCCTTAGAGCCTGTCCAGACCGCGCCGCGGCAGCTCAGACACTCAGAAGGAGCAGAGGCCCTCCAGGGCTTCTTGGCTTGGCCAGCTAGCTGCCCACCTTAGGCTGAGGAATTTGCCCCCCAAGAGAGGGGATCAGATTGCACATTCCTGAGGCCTGAGTCACTCCAGGCTCCGGTTCAGGAATGTGTTTACACTGAGGGCCTAAGAGGGATTGCACAGGCCATGCGTCTGTTCACTCCGTATCCGGCAGGCTAGGGGCGAAAGATGAGGGGTCCCTCAGGGATGAGGGGGGCAAAGCTGTGACCTCCAGAGCTACTGTGATGAGGCTCTGCATGGGCCCCAGAGGCCCAGAGGAGGGGAGGGCCAGACCCAGGCTGGAACCAAAGCCCTTGCCTTGTCCAGAGCTGGCTTCAACTTGATCCCATGGGACAGAGAATGGAGAGGGGCCAGTCCAAGCAGAGCCTCCCCTGAGGTGATCTTGGGAGAGGAACTTGCTCCCCTACCATCCCCTTCTATAAAGGACAACCTCCCAGAGGGTGCAGAGGGCTCGGTGAGGCTCGGGCTGCCCCTGGCGAAACCCTCAGCGGAGCGGCTCTGAGTCCTTGCCCCTCACCCCTTGCCTCCGTCCCATCCAGGGCTCTCTTTTTCTGTCTCTGACACGAGCCACCCAGCTGTGGAGACAGCCCACACACACTTCAGTATCACTGGCTGCTCTCATATTCAGGTAGACACTGTGCTAATTTCTTTAAGGTGTGGCCATATGCCCTGGTTTGCCTGGGACAGTCCTGGGATGCTGGACAATTATTAATAATGCCTCCTTTCGCTCTTAGAAGTGTCCTGGTCTGGAAGATAACTATATATTTGCCCTAATTTTATAGGTATTATTTTACTTAATCCCCACGATGCCCTACAAGTGGGGAACTGCTAACAGCCCCACTTTACAATGCAGAAACGGAGGCTCAGAGAAGATAAATAATTTGCTCAAGGTCGTAGAGTTAAAAGTGGCAAATCCAGAAACTGTTAGTAGCTCAGTGCTGGACTTCAAAGCCATTTGCTTAGCCACAACACCGGACTTCCTCTCCTAAAATCCTTTGATGCGTTGAAGGACTGAGAATCTAGTATCTCCAAATGGTAGAGAGATAACAGCAAGTCCCGGAGTTAGCTTGGCTCTCGTCCCAGCCCCACACGTTGGCCACCTTGGCCATGATGCTTTGCTCCTTGGCAGCGACAGCTTCATTATCATCAGATGAACAAGCAGCATGACGCTACCCGTGTCCCAGACGATGCACAAGGTACGATCATCTAATCCTCACACCAGCCCTGCAAGCTGGGTGTTGGAGCCTTCCTTCCGCACAAGGAAAACTCCCTAAGGTGGGGCAGCTTACCACCTCTGGGAGGACGCAGAGCTGGGGCTAGAACTTGGGATTCCGGCTTCGAGCTGAGGGAACTCTCCATGGTGCACAATTTTGGTGCACGCACTTCAGAAGCAGGCAACAAGGGAATGTGGCTCCAGGGGGCCCATGGCAGACAAATGGCTAAATCATGTGTTGGGACCCACAGACCCTCCAGGCCCCCAGGCGTTCTGGCTGCCGAGGAGCCAGGACCATCTTGCCCAAAAGCACAGAAGTAAGCCCTCTGAGTTTGTCTGACCATACACAGATGGTCTTCACTTGCAGCTACCTTACATTGAAGAGGTTTTCGAAGAGCATTATCCTTTCTTTGGCGGGAAAGATCAGACGTCTTTTAGAACAGAGCACGGCCCCCTTGAAGGTGGAAAACAAGCCATTTCCAGAGCCCAAACCTCCCCGCTCCAGTTTCTCCACCCAGAGATCATCCCATTATGTCGTAGAGCCTCTTCCTGCCTCAGCACGCTGGCCTTTAGGGGCACATTCCAGATGCTCCAGGGAAAACGGGATTTGGGAAAAGGATGTTTGTTCAAAATCTACCAAAAATAGAGAGCCAAGAAGAGGAAGAGGCAACCTCTTGACCCATTTAAGAAGCTATTTCTCAGGAAGGACTTTCTAAGTAATGGACAATGTCACAAAAGGAAAAGCCAGTGGCTTTGACGGTGTAAAAATATAAAGCTTTGGTATGTTAAAAACCATCAAAAACAACCATAAAACTAACCAACACGCTCGTAAAATACATATGTCACAAATGTCACAATAGCCATGGATAAAGAGCTCATAAAACGATTTTTAAATAAATCCATCAAAACCTTGTTAGAAAAACAGGCAACAGAAGCAGATAACTGACCCCTCCAAAATTTAAAATTGCTTAATAATTATGAACGTTTCTGTTTTGTGGATAATCATGTGTTCTAATTTTGAAATACCATTATTTTCCTTTTAGATAGTAGGATTTGCTTTACTGATGTTACAATAAGCTGGTACAGACCCACGACACCAGCCCTCTCAGATCTGGGCTGCTGGTGGCATATAAATAAGCCAGGCGTACCCCTTCCAGAAACACTTTCACGGAACTTATCAAGGATATTTAACTAGAAAACTTAAATGTCTTGGAATTTCCTCCAAGGAAATAATTAGAAATTCAAACAAAAAATTATGGACAAAGGCGATCAATCAAGGAAACGTTGAATAGCAAAAATATGGAAGCCCAGATGCTCCAAAATAGGTGAGTAATTAAGTACATTACAATACAGCTCTGTGATGACATAGCCCTTCGATACGGTATTTTTGAAGAATGTTTATGCAAAGGAAAAAGAACTATAAACTATTAAGTGAAAAAAGTAGGCTGCAAAGCAATTGTATGATCCCAATTTTAAAAAGCATATGTACATAGGAATGACACGGCCGTATAGAAACGTGACAACCATCAACCAGGTACATCTGTGGCAGGGGGGAGTGAGTCGTGATGCTTTCCCCTCAGGCACAATCCCTAAGGCACGTAAGCTGGCACTATCCCCTGTCCTCCCGAGGAAGGTAGGCATGTCATGAGACCATTTCATGTTTAAGAGGAGGGAGGTGGGGCTGGGAATGGGGGAGGAGCTTGAGGAAAGTCCCAGGGTGAGAAGAGAGTGCCTGGGAAGCAAGATGTTTGGGTGCCGCCAGGGATGGTGATCCAGGTCCCAAGGTAGGTAAGAAAATGTCAGGACCAGTGGACCAAGAATAGGACCACTTTGAGGGACATGATCCAAGTGGCCAAGAGGTAAGGGGAGCCTGACCTTTGAGCTCAGGACCAGGCTTGGTCATAACAAAATGTCCCCAGCCCAGTGCCCCGGGAAGCAGGACACCTCAGAGTGGGAGTGGGAGGTATTCTCATACCAGTTCTCGGGGGCCAGATTGTGAACATAAGGGCACCCCAAGCTGGTGACCAAGGGAAATGGACATGTCTCTCCAACATGTTAAAAAAAAGAGACCAAAATATAGTTATAATAGGTGATAGGATGAAAAGTGATGTTCGTTTTCCATGTGCTTTTCTGTATTTTCCAACATTTATATAACAGGTGCTTCTTGGCCTGGCCAGCTAGCTGCCCACCTTACAATGAGGAATTTGGCCCCCAAGAGAGGGGATCAGATTGCACAGTCCAGAGGCCACCCAGGTCTCAGCCGTTCTCAGGCTGCACCTACTTGAAGCCCTCCCCCTTTCTGCATGACACGATACTCACCCTGCGACAGAGCCCCTGAGTCCTGGCAAGCATGGCAGCTCCTAGCAGGGGAGAGCCTGAGGGAGGAGCACAGGGTCAGGATGGCCACCCTGGGGGCCTGAAGCCTGCCAGCCAGGCTCTGATAGTTTACAGCTGCTCTCACAATGCAGGAAGCAGAATCCAAGCCTGCCTCCATCACTGAAGAGGGATGTCTCCACCTGCCCCCGTGTCCCTGTGATGCCATCAGCCCCTCCGTCCATGGGAGCGGCCAAGGGAAGAGAAACCTTCGCCATCTTCCCAGGACAGGAAACAGCCCTCCCGTGGCACACCGTCTCCTGCTTTACGGAAAAAGGACCAAGTCTTGTTTGAAGCCACCTATCACCGCAAAGAGCCTCAGACATGAGCATGGCCACTGGCCCCAGAGAGCCACAGCCACTCAGAATCTGGGAGCCCTGAGAATCAGAAGCTGTCCGAGGATTTAATGCTGGAGGGTTTGCTGTCAGACTTCTGCCGGGCTGCACGCGCGGCCTGCTGCCCTCGGGCACCTTGGAGCCACAGACTGTCAAAGGACAGCACAACCCTGGCACTGAGGCCACACTCCCACCGGAGGCTGTAGGAGAGAACGCTTCCCTGCTTCTTCCAGCATCTGTGGGTCCTGGTGTTCTTTGGCTTGTGGTGGCATCACTGCAAACTCTGCCGCTGCGTTCACATGGCCTTCTCCTCTGTGTCTGTCCTCTGTGGGTCTCTTATAAGGATACTTATTGAATTTAGTGCCCACTTGGATAACCCAGGATGATCTTATCTCAAAATACTAATTTAATTACCTCTATAAAGACCGCATTTCCAAATAAGTTCATGTTCACAGGTTCTGGGGGCTAGGATGTAGACTTATCTTCTAGCCGGGCTGGGGGCACAGTTCAACCCATGACAAGTCCTTACATTACACATCCCAAGTCTTTACACTGACCCATGAGGCTCTGCGGGATCTGGTCCCTATCCAACCTCTGCACCTCCCATCTCACCTCACAGCCCCCAGACCTCAGGCCAACAACTTCCACCCTGCGCCCCCTGTCCTCACGCCCCAGGGCTCCAGCCCCTCCTCTAGCACACCAGGCTCGTGCCTGCCTGGGCTTCACGGGTGCTGGTCCCTCCATCTGGAATGGTCTTTCCCCAGAGATCCACAGGGTTTTCTCCATCGCTTTCTGCAGGTTCAGTCAATGGTCTGTTGCTGACGGGACCTTCCCTGGCCACCTCGTCTAAACTGTGCCCCTCTCCAGAACACTTCCTCTCTCTCTCCTTCTTTATCTTTTCCAGCACTTATCACCATTAAACATACATGCACTTCACTCATTTATCTTATTTGTCAGCTGACCCCTCTACTAGAGGCCAGGGAGGTTTTTGTCAGTTTTGTTCACCGCTGTATCCAGCAGCTAGAACAATGCCAGGTACAAGTAGGTCTGGGTGGAATCAATGAATGAATGAATGAATGAATGAGTGAATGACCAAGTCTCTGCTCAGGCTGAGTCGTGAGCTCCCAGAAGCCATCATGGAAACCCCCGGGCCATGCTGACCCCACCTTCTTTGAATTCCTGGAATGCCTAGACTCTCGTGAGGGCCCCCGCAAGCCAGCCTCTGTGTCCTTTTCAATGCGTGAGTCTAGAAGTGGAGCATTGCTGGGTTAGCAAACGCTCCCTGAGCCCATCCCGAGAGTCAGCCCTGGGCCCTGGCCCCTTCCTGGTGCCTCTTCCCCCCGCCTGGCCCACTGTTGCTCTGGTCACATTCAGCCATGTGTGCACAGGGGCCAGTGCAGGAAGGGCAGGTGGGCCCTGCTGCCCCTGCCTGTCTCCAGAACTACCATGGGGGTGGGGTGTCGGGCGGGGGAAGGTCGTCTTTCTGAGGCACTGACGCCTGGGATGAGGGCCTCCCGAGGTTCAGCCCTGGCCCTGGGGCCCTGCAACACTGACTGTGGGGGGACCCCCACCTCCAAAATACAGCCCCGCACATTTTTACACATTTGGAAATCCTTGACTAATAGCACCAGGCTGCCATTTCAGAAGAGGTGGATGAGAGAGCCCTGGGCCTGGCGATAGAGGGGACACTCATTTTTCACCATGCCTCTGCTGGCGACTGGCTATGGGGCTCGCACAAGTTCCCTCCTGCTGCTGACCTCCTACTGCCTCATCTCTAATCCTGGGCACTGAACACATCAGAGATGGCTAAAATAGGTGCCTCGTAACTACTGACTCAAATAGTTCTGTTGTGGCTGCCTAGAGCACAGTGTTGAGAAGGATTCTGAGGTTCAGTCCAGGCATAAAAGGAGCTAAGCACAGTGGTCAATCAGTGATGTCTGCCACGGAGGCTGGGGAGAAGAGGGAGTGTGAAGGCATGCAAAAGCTCCATGAGATGATTTGGGAGGGTGCTACAGGTCTCTGTGAGTCTAGGGATGCCTGTGGTAGAGAGTGAATCCTGTAGAGGAGGCGAAGGGCTGGAAAAGAGTTGCTGGTGGCACCAACGATCCTTGCAGAGTGTAGATGGTGACTCGGAGGCAACGAGTGTGTGCTGCTGGCCAGGAAGTCCTCGATGACCCGGTGGAGAGACCGCTCCTTACCTAGGTTGGGCTGGAGCCCACTGGGCAATCAGCTGAGAGCCCTGCTCTGCATCTTGCTTCCCGTGTGGCTGTGGTACTCGGCGGCCGAGGCTGGTCTCTGGCTCAGGACTTGAATCAACAAGGCCTGGAGCCCTGGCTGGGCCTGGCCGGGGACCGTCTGCAGCTGCTGGAGGTGAGGCTTCCCCAGAACAGCTGTGGACCCCAGCACAACCCTTCCCACAGCATGTTGATAGCCTCACTTTCCCACCTGTGAGGTAGAAGTCATACCCGCCGTCGATTTTTCAGCCGGGACACGTGTAGCTGTGCTTTGCAGAAAGGCAGTGACTGAGGGACTGAGTGGGGGCCACTCACCCTGGAGTGCGCACCCAGAGAAAGGTTCCCCATGAACCAGTGACATCTCTGGAGTTTCACGTCACACAGAGCTACTGTCATCATCATTACAATTACTCATGCAGGTAGGCCCAGTAAGAGGGAGTCATTCCCACTCGGCCCCAGGAGAACTGCATGGAAGAGGCAGGATTTGAGCTGGGCCTCACAGGGCCATAACAACCAGTGATTCCATCCACAGCCTGTGTCTGGCGACTGACTTCTTCCAGAGGGGCTGTGGTCTGCTCTGTGCTGCTCTGGGCAGCATGATTGTTTTCCTTCCTAGCTCTATTTTTTGGTTCCTGCTGACTCTTCTGTGATATAAATGCAAATGAGACAAGACACACCAACTTCAAAGCCAAGGGAGCCAGCAGCTGAAGTCATCCCCACCGGACCCTGCTGGGCAGGGAAGGTGGGCGAGGTGATGGCCACATCTGTTCATCAGTGGCTGCCCTCCAGGGCTCGGCCAGGTAGGGAGGAGGGGCCCTGAGTCCAACAAGAGGCAGCGGCCATGAAGTAGAGCCCTGGACTAGTCAGCAGGAGCTTCTAGCCTGGCTCACAGCAGATTTCTCAGGTTGCGTTTTTAACCACTGGGAACTTAGTTCAGAGCTTTTCCTGTGTGGAGGCCCAGAATATAGAATGGAGGAAGGAGTGACCCAACTGTTCCCCCTGTCCACCGCTTCAGGGCCCTGAAGCACTCCCACCAAACCCAGGGCTCCAGTGGTTTGATGTGACCCAGATGTCTACAGCTCTTCATGACTTTCCCCTCCATCCCCCCCAACATGGCTCCAACCCCACCTCTGGCCACTCTAGCTTCTTCCTGGTCTTGTCCTGGCCCTCACATGTTTTGACACTCTCTGCTTTGTCATCCCAGAATGCCCAGTCTCTCTCCTCTCCTTCCCCCCTCCCTCCCATTCTCCTCATGGAAAACTCCTAGGCATCTTTCAAGACCCCAGTTCCTCTGAGCTTACCTGATCTCTCTCCTCCATGCTGCCCACATACACGGGCAAAGTGGTCCCTTCTTTCTCTTTCTATATTCCATCATCCCTACCATAGAAGGGTTCCTCCCACTGTGTTGAAGTACCCAGTTCTCTGTTTGTCCCCACATGTGTCTGGGCTCCTTCAGAGCCTGGTATCTTTTCATCACTGCATTCCCTGGCTAGGCCCTCAAGGTGCCCCGTTGGTGACTGCTTAACGCAGACCTGAGACGTCACCAGGGACCTCAGCAAACTGGACTCTGGGTGGGATGTGAACCACTTGAGTGTGTCTGGGGTCCAGCTCAGGGTCCCCCTCATAGTCACATAAAGGGGTTGAGCCTGTATCACCGCTCATCTCCACCTGAAGAGGGAGGCCCAGAGGAGGCAAGGCTGAGAGACCCACCACTCAGAGGTGCCTCATCCCCCATCCCAGGGCCCCTGGGCTCCCTCTATGTTCATGGCATGGCCTTAGAAACATGGGATCCACAGGGCGTGAGCAGCACGAGGCCCTTGGCCTCAACCCCAGTCATTTTGCCCCAGCCCAGCAGTAAATGAGCTTTGGTTCCAGCACTCTGGCGCAAAGGGTCACTTCCTGGGCCAAGGTAGCCACGGCAGCATCATCTCTCCCTGCCCCGCATCCTTCCCCAGCAGCCTTGGACTAGCGAAGTGTCCTCCTAAGCCCAGATCTTGTCTAAATTTACCGTTTCAGGCTAAGGAAAGTCTCGTGCTGGGTTTTGAGCGCTGGCCAGCTTTCCAGGAGTCCGGGGCAATCTTGGATCTGCCACTGACTTGCTAGGGGTTTCAGCAAGGCCCCGAGCCTTCTGTCTCCATTTTCTCAGCTGCAAAAGAAGGAAGTTGATTTTGATGAGAGGTGATCAAAAAGGGATATAGGCAGCTTGGGGATTCCCCAGACATTAGAGTCCTTTTGCCAAACAAAATACTTTACCTGGAGAAAACCTCTCTGATTGATTTTTTTATGTCAAAACTCTGGGCAAGAGTCTTGCTTGAGAAAAAAAAATTAAGATTCTCATTGATTAAAAAAAAGTCCTAAAAACTACTGGATTTGATTCTATGCATTGAGATACTGAATAGTTTGCACTGAAACTGTGGTAGGTTCTCAAAGGTTAGGACTGGGTGAATTCAAGGGAAGAGAGCTGCTGTCCGTTTTCCAGCCCATAAACTGTTGTTGTTGTTCTCATGACACTTATTATCTTTCCCAGGCATGGCTAGAGGTCCTGCCAATCTCCTTAGCAGGGGCTTCAATGCCTCAATGCCTGGAGCAAGGCTTGGCCTCAGGTGGTTAGGGAGACAAAAATGGAGACCCCCGAGGTCCCCCACTTGGTGTGAAGTAGGTGTACCAGGAAGGCCTCTTTCCACCCTATACTTGCCTTCAATGTCGGAATTTCTCTCATGTAAGACTAACTGCTTCGAATATATCATTGTGCAATTTAAACTCTTCTTTTAAACCTCCCTCTTCCTTCTCCAGGGGGTACTGAGATAGTCTGCTGAAATTCTCCCTGGCACAGCGTCCCGGATGCCTGGGAGGGAGGGAACTGATGCTGGGGAGGAAAGTTGCGGGGTGGGGAGTGGCGGGAATGGGTAGGGGGTGGAAATCCAAATGGGCCCAGGAACCCAAAGTTGGAGCACTGTCCTTTGGGGCCTGCGGTCTGCTGGAGAGATTGCTAAACCTGGTAGAAAAGTTTCTATTTTTCAGCTTAGACTCCTGGTATCCAATCCAGGCCAGTAGCAGAGGCTGTTTGGGTTCTGAAACAGGAAATGGGGAAAGAAGATGGGGGGAATGTCACAGCCCAGGGCTGCGTGAGGACACAGCAGTGCCGGCACGTCCCACACTCCCTGCCACCCTGGGGCCAGGGAAGTACATCCTGTGTGGGCAGTCCTGCCAACCACTGCGAGTCACCTGGACTCATGCCCAGTTGGGGACATGGGTCTGCGTCACCCTAGCTGTTCTAGCCACCCAAGTCAAACAAATAAGATTTGGGTACTTTAAAGTCAGATTTGGATATCTACCAAACCAGGACTCTGTCTCAGGGAAGAGAGCTGGGATTGGAGACAGAGGCCAAAGGGGCTTTGTGCCTCCTCTGCAATGTTCTATTTTGTTTTTTTTTATTTTTTCAAGGAAAATGTATTCATGGACTGCTTGGGTAATAATAATAACGTGTATTATTTTTTTAAAGACCAAACCTAAAAAACTTACTGTAAAAATATCAATTGTCCTACACGAGATGTTCCTTTCCAGAGCTGTGGGTGGGGATTGCTTGGCTCAGACAGTGCTCCTGACGTGCCAGATGCTCTGGAATCAGATCTGGCTCCTTGGGCCTCAGTTTCTCCATCTGTATGAGGGGGAGGTGGATCCGATAGTCTCCAAGGTTGTTCAGCCCTGACATCAGGTAACAAGAAGCTTTGCTGGGTGGCTGGGTTGCGCAGGGCCTCCTCTGATCTGAGAGAGTTCACTTCAGAAGCAGAAGCTTGGGCCATCGTTTGGGAGTGGTCCCAGATGTGTGGGGTGACAGCAGAGCAGCCCTGGGGCTCTGTGGACAGGTGAGCTGAGCTGCCTTCCTGGGGAGAGTTATGCCAGGCCCCAGATGGGGAGAGTTATGCCAGGCCCCAGAAAGCCTTCAGAGTCCCCAGGCCTCAGGGCAGTCAGACCAAATGCTGGCATCACGGCAGGGTTAGTCATGTCTCTCTCTGAGTTTGGGATTGAACAGCCGTGACCTGAGTGTGTCATTAAGACAGAGATGGTCTGGTTAGGGACGTTGGCCCAGTGACCCTACCCCCGGCACCAATCACTATGACAACAGCTCAATAGGGTCCCAAGGGCCTAAGAATCCTGCTTCTACTGAGACCGAAGTTGGCTGAGGTCAGACAAAGAGGGATTAATAGAGCCGTGTTCTCATTAAGCCACAAAGCGCCATTATTACCAGTTGCAACAGCCCTACTGAGAGATGCATCATGCTTTCAAGTCACAGAGAGCCCAGTACACTAAAGAGAATGGTTCCAGCGTCAGCCTCAAAGTCACCCTGAGAGCAGAATCAGAGGAGGAAGAGAAAAACTAGAAACAAGCCAAGTGTCCAACAGATGGTTACATAAAGCATGGGACAGCCGAACGATAGCACAGATTGCAGTCATTCAAATGACGATGTCCATTATATTTATTACATTAAAGTCCTCATGATTGACAGAAACAAGGTCACAAAACCGTCAATAAGATGCCATTTTTGTAAAAAAAAAAAAAAATATATATATATATATATATATGTATGTACCCAGTAAAAATATAGAAGAAAATATTTCAAAACGTTAGCAGTGATTATCTTTGAAAAGTGGGATCATGTGTAATTTTCTTTCTTTTGTTTTATCTGCATTTTCTCTGAGGAACATATAGTTCTCTTGTACTTCTAAAAACTTTATTTTCTTAAAAATTGGTTCAGAAAAAAAAAAAAAATTGGTTCAGAGAATTAGAGGGTGTTCATTCCTTCCCTCTGTAATCAAACTTCAGTTAATAAAACTCATGAGGGGGCTTTGTTTTGGAGAATCAAGTTTTCTTGATAACTAATATTTTATTAATTCAAGAACAAATATTTTTAAAAAATGTTTACATCAACCAGTATATAAGAAAGTTATTCTAAACAACACCATATTCTCATGCCTTCTTACAACAGAGTACAATGAAAAGAATTTATCATTAACTTCATCATTGTAAAGGGTCCAAATTCTAACTTATTTTATAATAGGCTGATCTTCAGGGCTGTTGGGTGAGCGGAAGTATTTGTGCCTACATTAAATGGCCTCAGATTACTCAGTTTATTGTGTATTTAGATTTGCTTTTTATAATTTTTCAATGTCTTCCACTGCTGATGAATTGGCAGTCTCAGTATCCCACCTGTGGCAACTCTTTTACACTGTTTTTAATTTGGGGCTTCTAATCTACTGTCATCTTGATAAAAACACATATATTTGTTAGAAGTGTGAGTTAACTAAGAGAACATAGATCTGAGCGAGGGCTTCACGGGTGGAGGCATTGACAAGTTGAGATCCAGAGTGGGGAGAGGTTCAAAATTAATGGCTCTTGTAGGCTGGGGTTATATCACGTAATATCACGTAAGTCGTGTTAAAGACTTTGAACTTTATTCCGAGGGCCATTGGGAGCTATTGAAGGATTTCAAGAAGGGAAGGGAAGTGCTCATATTCGTGTTTTTAAAAGATTACTGCAACAGGGACAATTTCATGTATGGCAGAACTGTTGTCAGGAAGAGATGTGGATCTGGAAACAGAAAGGGAAGGAAATTGGGCTGTGAAGAGATAGTTTATTGGGGATTTTATCCATGTGCTCTCTTCTAGTTGATAACCCAAACATATTCTCCCTTTAAAAGAAGCCATAGGAGAAATTTGTTTCCAGACTCTGTGCCAGGAAAAGTAATGCTTCCCCTAAGATACAGATATATTTTTATCTCATGGGCCTGTGAATCTTATAAATAATTGCATTTTCCTCTTTGCTTGGTCACTAGGAGGCTCTACATATGTAATTCTACACACTGGCTTTACCCTTGGCTTCATTTCTGATACATATTTTCCTTTTGCCTAGAATTTTTTATTTATGGTATCCTTTTGTATTATTTGAATTTTCATAGGTGGCATCAAATTACTTTTGGAATGAAGGGGAGTATAATAAAAGAATTATTTAAAAGTCTGAGCTTGAAAAAATATGAAAAGAATCAATATCTCTTGCTATTTTGGTATGGCCATATTTCTCTATGTTAAATATTGCTTTAAAAAGCTGGGAAGTCCATGACACCAAAAGTATAAACTGCCAAAGAAAAACTAGATAAGTTGGATTTCATAAAACCTTAAAACTGTTATGCTTCAAAGGACACAATGAAAGAAGAGAAAAGATAGCCCACCAAATGAAAGAAAATATTTGCAACTCATTAGCAAGGGACTTGTATCTAGAATATATAAAGAACTCTTAGGACTCAATAATAAAAAATATAAAACCCAATAAAATGGGCAAAAGGTCTGAATAGACATTTATTGAAAGAAGATATAAAATGGCCAATAAGCACAAGAAAAGATGCTTGGTATCATTAGTTATCAGGGAAATACAAGACAAAACTATAATGAGATATCACTTCGTATTCATGAGGATGGCTATAGTCAAAAAGACAGATATTAACAAGTTTTGGGGAGGCTGTGGAGAAAGCAGAACCTTCATACACGGCTGGCAAGATTGTGAAATGGCGCATCTACTTTGGAAAACAGACTGGCAGTTTCTCAAGAAGTTAAACATAGAATTACCATATGATCCAGCAATTCTACTCCTAGGTATACACCCAAGAAAAATAAAAGCATGTCTGTACAAAAACTTGTACATGAATCTTCATAGAAACGTTATTCAGAATAGCCAAAAGGTAGAAACAACCAAAAGTCCATTAGCTGATGAAGAGATGAACTGTGATATAACCATACAATGGAATATTATTTGGCCATTAAAAGGAATGACGTAGCATGATACATGCTACAACACAGATGAGTTCTGAAAACATTATGCTAGTGGGAAGAAGCAAGCAAGAAAAAGCCATATATTTGTATTCCACTGATATTAAATGCCCAGAGTGGGCAAATATAGACAGAAAATAGCTTAATGATTGCTTAGGGCTGGAGGGGCTGTGGGGATTGGACTGTGGTAGCTAAGGGCTATGGGGTTTCTTAGGTGCTGAAAATGTTATGAAATAGATTGTGGAGGTGGTTGAGCCACTCTGTGAAGGTAATGAAAACCACTCAACTGTACACTTTAAATGGGTGAATTAGGCAGCGTGTGAATTATTTCTCAATAAAGCTGTTTAAAAAAAACTGTGGCGTCGCCGTGCTTGGTCCACTCAGTAGACTGAGTTAGTTAGTTAACGGGAACCCAGGTCTACGTGGCAGCACAGAGATGGGTTCAAACTCCAGCTCAGCCACTTCCCAGCCATGCAACCTCCTCAGACAAATAGCCTCGTCTCCCTAAAATGGAGACAGTGGCATGTGATGCACGGTGGGCTTGTGCTGGGCGGAAGGGTGCTGGCAACTCAGTAGTAACTGAATATATTGCTCCCCAGAGGGCCCTCCAAGGCCCCCGGCCTCAGAAGGTACTAAACGTCCTAAATGAATGGGACTTGCAGTCTCTTCATGACAATTGACTGCCATCGGCTTTGCTGATGTTTAGATGTTTAAATAATTCACCAGACTTTACAGGTCCGAGAAACTCAGGGAGCATGTTGGAGGGCAGGAGTGTAGCTGGGACTGGCCCAGAGTGGGACTGGATCTTGTGCCTGAGAGGAGCTGTCACTGGTACCCCCAGTGGTCATGTAACGGCTTGACTCTCAGCTGAGGAATCAATAGCTTTTCAGTCTATACCCTGCACCCTGCTTCTCTCAGCTTGTGTACAAGCCACGCTACTTTTAAACAATCCCCAGAGACAGCCCTGGATCTGCAGTTCTTAGTCATAAAATCACAGAAAGTCAGTTCCAGGCCCCCTCACGTTCAAGACACGGAGACTGAGGCACAGAGACGTGCAGGCCAGGCCGGAGGGCCTCTTCATCTCACTTCTCTGGAGGATTCAGAAGCATTTATTGAGCCCCTCCAGTGTGCTACACTCTGCGCCACGGTTCACGTGCATCCCCTCACTTAATCCCAGCAACACACTTATGAGGTAGATATTATTTCTCCCTTTTACCGATGAGAACACAGGGAGTAAGGTCAAGGTCACGCAGAGAGTAAGCAAACTGGATTCAAACCCAGTTTGTCTGATGCCAAAGCCCATGCTCGTGCTCCTGGAACGAGTCCCCCAATTTCTCCACTTCAGAAGCAGAGCAGGTCACAGAGAACAGGGGTCTCCTCCACCCCCGTCCCCTAAGAGGGACTCTGCTCCCAGACGCCGGATTGTCAGGACATTCTTGGGCGCCGCCTGGTTGTGCTGCCTGCTCTCCTGCCCCCCTCACTTTTGCTCATTTCCCTCTCCAAATGCTGGATTCTCTGCAGCTCAGCCGCCTCCGGTTTGACCCTCTCTAAACACGAGCTTGGGAGCTTCTACTTAAACTCCTGTGGGAGAAAAGGAGAAAGAATTAGGGATGCTCCCAGTTGCAAGCCTTGAGTCTATCTCTCAGGATGCATTTTGTTGCCAAAGAAAATGAAACAGATGTCTTGGCAATAGTTTCAAATGTTTCCTGCCAAACCAGGGGAGAGCTTGTCTTCAGTTTAGATGCAGCCATGAAAGAGAAGTTGCAGCCCTTATCGTTCCCAGGAAACATGCAAACACACACGGGCTTCTTCAACCTGGGAGGCCTGCACTCCCAGCAGCCTCTCTCAACCCGATTCAGCATCAGCTGTGCAAGCATGCTGCCTTCCATCCTCCACTGCCCCCCAGGTTTCACATCACCCCCTGTTCCCCATCATCTGGTGACTCCTGGGCCTCTTGGCCTGGCAGGGCAAGGCCACCCTCCTTGCTGAGCTTGTTCCCCATCATGTCCTAGATACACTTGTGCATGTGTGTGTGTGTGTGTGTGTGTTGTAAAATACACACGATGTAAAATTTACCATTTTAAAGTGTACAATTCTGTGGCATTTCATACATTCACAATGTTGTGTAATCATTACCAGCATCTACTTTCAGAAGGTTTCATCACCCTGAAAGGAAAGCCCATGCTCATTAAGTAGTGATTCTCTATTCCCCCCTGTCCCCAGCCCCTGGCAGCCTCAAATCTGCTTTCTGTCTCTTTGGATTTTCCTGTTCTGGGTATAGAACATAAATGGTACCATATAACATGTGGTCTTTTGTGTCTAGTTTCTTCTGCTCAGCTTAATGTTTTCAAGGGTCTTCCATCCTGGAGCATGTATCAGTATTTCATGTGCTGAGACTTTATGGGTGAATAATATTCCATTGTGTGGATATACACACAGTGTATATTTTGGTTTTCATTCAACAGTTGACGGACACTTGGGTTGTTTTCTATCTTTTAGCTATTGTGAGTGGTGCCACTCTGAGCATGCTTGTACAAGTTTTGTTTGAAAATCTGTTTTCAATATGGGGGGCATATACCTAGGAGTAGAATTGCTGGATCTTAGGCTAATTCTACGTTTTAACTTCTTAGAACAACCAAACTTTTTTTTGACAGCAGGGCACCATTTTACATTCCCACCAACGGTTTATGATGGTTCAAATTCCTCCATATCTTCATCAACACTTGTTATATTCCAATTTTTTAAAAAAGTATAGCCATACTAGTGAGTATGAAATGGTACGTCATTGTGGTTCTGCTTTGCATTTTCCGGCTGGCTAATGACGTGGAGCATATTTTCATGCACTTGGCCATTGGTACATCTTTTTTGGAGAAATGCTTATTGAAGTCCTTTGTGAGTTTTAAAATGGAGTTATTTTATTTTTGAGTTGTAAAAGTTCTATATATAACCTGGATACTAGACCATTATCAGATAGATAGTTGGCAAATACTTTCTACCATTCTCTGAGTTGACTTTTTACTCTCTTTTTTTGCGGTACGCGGGCCTCTCACTGTTGTGGCCTCTCCTATTGGGGATGCACAGGCTCAGCGGCCATGGCTCACGGGCCCAGCTGCTCCACAGCAATGTGGGATCTTCCCGGACCGGGGCACGAACCCGTGTCCCTTGCATCGGCAGGCGGACTCTCAACCACTGCGCCACCAGGGAAGCCTGACTTTTTACTCTCTTGATGGTATCCTTTGAAGCACAAATGTTTTAAATTTTGATGAAGTTCAATTTATTTTTTCTTTTGCTGCTTGTGCTTTTGGTGGCATATCTAAGAATCCATGACCAAATCCAAGGTCATGAAGATCAACCCCTACATTTTTTTCCAAGAGTTTTACAGATTTAGCTCTTATATTTAGGATTTTGATCCATTTTGAGTTAATTTTTGTACATGGTGTGAGGTAGGGTCCAACATCATGCATTTGCATGTGGATAGCCTCTCTGGCACCATTTGTTGAAAGGACTGTTCTTTCTAAATTGAATGGTCTTGGCACACTTATCAAAAACCAAATGGCCATAGATATATGGGTTTATTTCTTGTCTTTCAGTCCATTCCATTGATCTATATGTCTATTTTTGTCCCAGTACCATACTATTTTGATTATTGTAGCTTTGCAGTAAGTTTTGAAATCAGGGAGTGTGAGTCCTCCAACATTGTTCTTATTTTTCAAAATTGCATTAGCTATTCAGGGTCCCTTGGAATTCCATATGAATTTTAGGGTTAGTGTTTCCATTTTTATAAAAACAATCATTGAATCTGTAAACCAATTTGGTGAGTATTACCATCTTAACAATATTGTCTTCTAATCCATGGACATGGGACGTTTTTCCATTTATTATTTCCATCTTCTTTTATTTTTTTCAGCAATGTCTTATAGTTTTTGTGTACAAGTCTTGCACTTCCTTGGTTAAATTTATTTCTAAGTATTTTATTGTTTTCAATGTTATCATCTATGGAATTAATTTCCTTTTCAGATTGTATATAGAAATACAACTGATTTTTGTATGTTAATCTTTTATCTTTCAACTTTGCTGAATTCATTTTTTAGCTATGATAGTTTTTTTGGTGGATTCTTTAGGCTATTTTATATATAAGATCATGTCATCTGCAAATATAGTTTTACTGCTTCTTTTCCAATTTGGATTTGCTTTATTTCTTTTTCTTGCCTAATTGTTCTGGCTAGAACTTCCAGGAGAAGGCTGAAAAGAAGTAGTGCAAGTGAGCATCCTGTCTTTTTCCTGACTTAGCGGGAAGCTTTCAGTCTTTCACCAAGTGCTCTCTTGACTCTCATTGGCTCATCTGCCCACTCTGTTCAGGGTGTCTGACTTCTTGCCCTCACCCACTCTGCTGCCCCAAGGGAAACCACTCTTCAGCCTTTGTCACATCCTCCAGTTCCCACCTCTGCCCTCTGCAATACAGTGAATTTCCCCATCCTTCAAATCAAGAGTTTTTTGAGGAGTTCTCTGAATCTCACCCATGTGGCCCCAAATAGTCAATGTCTCTCCTCCTTGGCCTTCTCCCTCAGTCCTGACCACGAAGGAGACAGGAATAAACCTCATAAATGCTGGGGTCTTGAAAAGCACCTGTTTTCCAAGAGCCTGAGAGGTCGGGCTTGCTGAAAAGACCTATGTCTGGGCCTGCCTTGCCACAGGAAAAACAGATCACCAATTCCTGCTGGCCCAATTGGCAGGAGCCCAGAGAGAACCGATTGCCATCCAAGAGGCACAGGTGTTCCAGGGCACCTGTTCCATAGCAGGTAGAGCCTGCCAACTTGGCATGGAAACCCTTGTTCGTGGGTTGGACCCTTTGCTCTCTTAGCTGAAGGGGAAACCTGTCAGTGCCCACCCTGATGCCCATGCCCATGAGGCCAAGCACCTCTGTAAAGACAATAGCTTGAGCCACAAAAAAGCAGCTTGGAACATAAATCCAGAGACAGAAGCCAGGCAAGCCCAGGATCATGAGCTCCTTTGGCTAAGGTGAGGTCATATCCTCATGGGAGCTCTCAGCCTCTCTGAGACCAGGCTAGAGGCTGCTGGGGACCCTCAACCACAACTGACATTGAACAATTCCCAGGAGAACTGCACAAAACCATCGTGACAGTAGGAGTTTTACAATCCCCCCTCAGGGTCAAGTGCATCCAGAGTAAATAGGGATACAGAATTCTGAAAAACATAATTAATACTTTCAAAATTTTATATATATATATATATATACATATATATATGTTCCACAAATAGAATAAATATTTTAAAATATCTGTTGAACATTTAAAATTTGGTTATATCCTAGATGCCAAGGAAGATTTTTAAATTACAGAAATAGCAGTCATTTAGATTCCCATTCTCAGATCATAATGCAATAAGACTAGAAATGAATTACAAAGAGATTGGAAACTTGGAAACAAAAGCACAAACATACCAACACTACTAGTATGTAAAATAGTTTTTCAGTTTTAAACAGGAACTAAAACTACAATTTTAACTTCTTGAAAATTAACTAAAATGAGAACATTATGTGATAAAATCTGTGGGAGGGGGCCAAAACTCTTCTAGAGGAAATTCTGTAGCTTAAGTGTTTTTAAAATTAACAACTAAAAGGAAAATAAATTAAAAATGTGATTTAAAAAAACTGAAAGGAGAAATGGATAAAGTTAAAATAGAAATTAATGAATTAGATGGAAAAAACAGTAAAATAGATCTTTAAAACCCCAAACTGGTTCTTTGAAAAGATGAAGAGGATAAATTTCTGATGAATATAACCAATTAAAAAAAGAGAGAGAAAAACGCTAGAAATGAAAATTAGACTATAACCACAAACATGTTGATAACTTTGAAAGTTATAAGAGAGTATGTTATGTATTTGAAACCTGGATGGAGTAGACAATTTTCTAGAAAAATATAAAAGATCAAAACTAATTTGAGGGGGCAGAGTCAAGATGGCAGTGTGGGAAGACATGGAGTTAGCGTCTCCCCACAAGTAGGGCACCTGCTGGACACTGATGGGGAATCCCAACGCCCAAGTAGACAGGAAGAACCCCCAAGCAAACTGGTAAGACGTCGGGGGACTGAGTGGGGAGGAGAAGTGGAGGCTGGACAAGACCAGCGCCCTTGAGGTGTGGCTGAGAGGGGGAGGGGTTCCCACACCTGGAGGGACCCTCGTGGTCTTGGATCGGGGTGAGCTTGCCCAGCGATTCCCCTGCCCATTCAGCCAAGGAAGTCTGCCCTGCTCTCCAGCCTAGGCCCTCAGAAGTCCCCTCTAGGCTGGGTTGGTCCTGGGGGCATAGGAGGGAGGCCAGGAGAGGCAGGCGGGAGGGGTCCTCCAGGATGGGAGGAGCAGGAGAGGAGTGGAGGGGGTTTGCCACATCCACTAAGGCCTAGGGAGCCTGCTGGGCACCCAGGTGGGGTCCCCCACCCTCTGAGACCAGAGGCTGGAGGAATGCCTGGGCCCCTGCTGTTCTGTTGAGCCTAAGCCCCACCCTGCAACACCCCCCTCCCAGGGCCTCTTCCAGCCCTGTGGGTTCTAAGTGCAGGCCCCCACTCAGCTCACCACCCAAACCTCGCCCCCGCTTAGGCCCCGCCCTCCACAGCCAAGGCCTTTTCCACTTTTTATTTCCTCCTCTTTTTTACTATTGTGGTTCTGTTTTACCTTCTGGTTGTTATTTCATCAATATTTTTATTTTTATGTATTTTTAACACATCTGTTAGTTTCCTAGTCTAATTTTATTTTTTTACTTTGTTATTTTTCTCCTTTTTTTTTTATTGGCCCCCCCAATGTGGCTTGTGGGATCTTGGTTCATGAGCCGGTGGTGGGGCCAAAGCTCCTGCGGTGGGAGCTCCAAGTCAGAACAAGTGGACTAACAGAGATCCTCAGACCCCAGGGAATATTCATCGGAGTGAGGTCTCCTGGAGGTCTTCATCTCAGCACCAACCAAAAGATACAGACTGGCTGAATGGATACAAAAACAAGACCCATATATATGCTATCTACAAGAGACCCACTTAAGACCTAGGGACACATACAGACTGAAAGCGAAGGGATGGAAAAAGATATTCCATGTAAATGGAAATCAGAAGAAAGCTGGAGCAATACTCATATCAGATAAAATAGACTTTAAAATAAATACTGCTACAAGAGATAAGGAAGGGCACTACATAATGATCAAGGGATCAATCCAAGAAGATGTAACAATTATAAATGTTTATACACCCAACATAGGAGCACCTCAATACATAAAATCATAAAGATCAGAGCAGAAATAAATGAAATAGAAACAAAGAAAACAATAGCAAAGGCCAATAAAGCTAAAAGCTGGTTCTTTGAGAAGATAAACAAAATTGATAAACTCTTAGCCAGACTCATCAAGAAAAAAAGGGAGAGGACACAAATCAATAAAATTAGAAATGAAAAAAGAGAAATCACAACTGATGCAGCAGAAATACGAAGGATCATCAGAGACTACTACAAACAACTATATGCCGATAAAATGGACAACCACAAAGAAATGGACAAATTCTTGGAAAGGTACAATTTTCCAAGACTGAACCAGGAAAAATTAGAAAATATAAACAGACCTATCACAAGTAATGAAATTGAAACTGTAATTAAAAATTTACCAATAAACAAAAGTCCAGGACCAGATGGCGAATTCTATGAAACATTTAGAGAAGAGCTAACGTCGATCCTTCGCAAACTCTTCCAAAATATTGCAGAGGGAGGAACACTCCCAAATTCATTCTACAAAGCCACTATCACCCTGATACCAAAGCCAGAAAAAGATATCACAAAAAAAGAAAATTATAGACCAGTATCACTGATAAACATAGATGCAAAAATCCTGAACAAAATACTAGCAAACAGAATTCAACAACATATTAAAAGGATTATACACCATGATCAAGTGGGATTTACCCCAGGGATGCTAAGATTCTTGAATGCACAAATCAATCAATGTGATACACCATATTAACAAATTAATGAATAAAAACCATATGATCATCTCAATAGATGCAGAAAAAGCTTTTGACAAAATTCAACACCCATTTATAATAAAAACTCTCCAAAAATTGGGCATAGAGGGAACCTATTTCAACATAATAAAGGTCTTATATGACAAACCCACAGCAAACATCATACTCAATCGTGGAAAACTGAAAGCATTTCCACTAAGATCAGGAATATGACAAGGATGTCCACTCCTGCCACTCTTATTCAACATAGTTTTGGAAGCCCACAGAAATCAGAGAAGAAAAAGAAATAAAAGGAATTCAAATTGGAAAAGAAGAAGTGAAACTGTCACTGTTTGCAGATGACATGATACTATACATAGAAAATCCTAAGGAAGCCACCAGAAAACTACTAGAACTAATCAGTGAATTTGGTAAGGTTGCAGGATACAAAATTAATGCACAGAGATCTCTGGTATTCCTACACACTAGCAACGAAAAATCAGAAAGAGAAATTAGGGAAACAATCCCATTTACCATCGTAACATAAAGAATAAAATACCTAGGAATAAACCTACCTAAGGAGGCAAAAGACTTGTACTCAGAAAACTATAAAACACTGATGAAAGAAATCAAAGATGACATAAACAGATGGAGAAATATACCATGTTCTTGGATTGGAAGAATCAATATTGTGAAAATGAATATACTACCCAAAGCAATCTACAGATTCAGTGCAATCCCTATCAAACTACCAGTGACATTCTTCACAGAATTAGAACAAAAAATTTTGCAATTCATATGGAAACACAAAAGACCCTGAATAGCCAAAGCAATCTTGAGAAAGAAAAATGGAGCTGGAGCAATCAGGCTCCCTGATTTCAAATTATACTACAAAGCTACAGCAATCAAGACAGTATGGTACTGGCACAAAAACAGAAATATAGATCAATGGTACAGGATAGAAAGCCCAGAGATAATCCACGCACATATGATCACCTAATTTACAACAAAGGAGGCAAGAACATACAGTGGAGAAAAGACAGCCTCTTCAGTAAGTGGTGCTGGGAAAACTGGACAGCTACATGTAAAAGAATGAAGTTAGAACAATCCCTAACACCATACACAAAAATAAAGTCAAAATGGATTAGAGACCTAAATGTAAGACTAGACACTATAAAACTCTTAGAGGAAAACATAGGAAAAACACTCTTTGACATAAAACACAGCAAGATCTTTTTTGCTCCACCTCCTAGAGTAATGGAAATAAAAACAAAAATAAACAAATGGGACCTAATGAAACTTCAAAGTTTTTGCACAGCAAAGGAAACCATAAACAAGACGAAAAGACAACCCTCAGAATGGGAGAAAATATTTGCAAATGAAACAATGGACTAAGGATTAATCTCCAAAATATACAAACAGCTCATGGAGCTCAATATCAAAAAGACAAACAATCCAATTAAAAAATGGGCAGAAGACCTAAATAGACAATTCACCAAAGAAGACATATGGATGGCCACAAGGCACAGGAAAAGATGCTCAACATCACTAATTATTAGAGAAATGCAAATCAAAATTACAATGAGGCCTTTCTTACCTCACACCGGTCAGAATGGCCATTATCAAAAAAATCTAGAAACATTAAATGCTGGAAAGGGTGTGGTGAAAAGGGAATCCTCCTGCACTGTTGGTGGGAATGTGAATTGGTACAGCCACTATGGAGAACAGTATGGAGGTTCCTTAAAAAACTAAAAATAGAACTACCATATTACCCAGCAATCCCACTACTGGGCATATACCCTGAGAAAATCATAATTCAAAAACAGTCATGTACCACAATGTTCTTTGCAGCACTATTTACAATAGCCAGGACATGGAAGCAACCTAAGCGTCCATTGACAGATGCATGGATAAAGAAGATGTGGCACGTGTACACAATAGAATATTACTCAGCCGTAAAAAGAAAGGAAGTTGAGTTATTTATAGTGAGGTGGATGGACCTAGAGTCTGTCATACAGAGTGAAGTAAGTCAGAAAGAGAAAAAGAAATACCATATGCTAACACCTATATATGAAATCTAAAAACAAAAAAAAGGTACTGATGAACCTAGTGGCAGGGCAGGAATAAAGACGCAGACATAGAGAATGGACTTGAGGACACAGGGAGGGGGAAGGGTAAGCTGGGACGAAGTGAGAGAGTGGCATGGACATATATACACTACCAAATGTAAAACCGATAGCTGCACAGGGAGATCAGCTCGGGGCTTTGCAATGACCTAGAGGGGTGGGATAGGGAGGGTGGGAGGGAGGCTCAAGAGGGAGGGGACATGGGGACATATGTATGCATATGGCTGATTCACTTTGTTCTACAACAGAAACTAACACAGTATTGTGAAGCAATTATACTCCAATAAAGATCTATTAAAACATAATTAACTTAAAAAATTACAAAAACCTGTGCAGATGAATATTCATAGAAGAAACAGAAATAATTATAAATGAGCTAAGTCCCTCCAAAGACCAGGCCCAGGGAGGATTACCTTTGAGTGGCAGGTGAAGATGAAGCCCCTGAGGGGGAGGAGGGGGAGGGGCAGGCTGGGGGAGCTGGCTGGAGAGCTTGTCTCCCAGCTCTGTCTTTATTATGGTTGGTCTGCTGTCCTGTTCTCCACATGAGCCTGGAGCCCCAGTTCTTGGATTCAGGCTCTGGGATCCCTCCTCTTCCCTCCCTAAACTTGGAACCCTTGAACCTCAGGTTGAAGGGGGTCCTCCTCAAGCCCAGCCCAAAGGCACCAATGTCAAGAAAAAAGTTACTTCAAGAATAGGGAGGTGAATCAGCAGAACTTCTTCTCATTTATTAGCACTAATAACGCTTTAGGCTTAGATTAAGAAGAAATGAGGTGCCGAGTGTAAAGCTCCTAGCAGGTAACCGTGCAGGGTGTCTATTCTCATGTCACCATGGGACAACACAGAACAACTCCCCCATCTCTGATCAAAGCCTGCAGCCGGATGAGCCCCTGCCCCACACCAGGACCCCGATCTGCTGCTCTAACAGGGCTGCGTGAGCAGTCTTCCGCTCTCTAGCCCCTGAGAACCCTGCAACAGCACTTCCTTATTCCCAGTAAGCAAGGATCTGTGCACTTTCCAACCCAAAGGGAGAGCTGATGGACAGCTTTGGCAGCACTGAGACTTCAAAGCTGCTCCAGGGGTCCAGGTGGACCATTGGGTCTCCTCCCAGGAAGGTTCGTTCTCTTCAGAGCCCTTGTATCCCAAGCCCCTGGAGCTTGATGAGGCCTTTGGGAGCACCCTGGGTGTGTTTTCCTGATCCTGAGGCCCTCAGCCTTGTTCCACGAGGGAAGGGAAGAGGGAATCCATGGATCTGTGGAGGCCATCTCACCTACCCCCAAAAGGTACCACCTTGCAATAAGTCCTCTGCATCTGCCTGCCCAGGACAACACAGGGCAACTACAGGAAAGAAAAAGGAAAGTTGGAAATCATGCAGTGGAGGAGAGAGAAGTTTTCAATGAACCAAGGCCAGTCAATGCCTGGGGTTTCCAGGACTTGAGGATTTGGACCTTTCATTTCCCCAGAGGACTCGGGGGCAGGTCCTCCGTTTCATCAGGTGCCCCCTGCTCCTTCCCTCCGTTTTGCCCATCTGCTGGACCAGAAACTCCTTCCACCACCAAATGTTTGCTGAGCCCCAGCTGGAGCCCAGGGCACCTGAAGGCTATGCGGGGAGCTCACTGAAAATAGGGCATGGTCTGGTGAAGCAGGGCTGGCCTCCTGGTGTGCTGAGTATCTTCTGGGCTAAGGAACTTCCTCACTGTGGCTCCTTTTTAAAAAATAGATTTTATGTTTATATGTTATAAAAGCAGCAAAGAGTAAAATTGAACAGAAAATGCAGAGTCCCATGTACCTGCTGTCCGCGAACACTCCCAGCTTCCCCCACGATCAACATCCTCCACCAGAAAAAGCATTTGTTATAACTGATGAACCTACACTGATACATCATTGTTATCCAAAGTCCATCGTTTACATCAGGGTTCACTCTTGGTGTTGCACATTCCATGGGTTTGGACACATGTATGATGACACGTATCCACATTATAGAATCATACACAGTATTTTTACTTCCCTAAAAATCTTCTCTGCTCCACTTACTCATCCCCTACCTCCCAGCCCCTGGCAACCAGTGATCCTTTTACTGTCTCTGTAGTTTTACCTTTTCCAGAATTTCATAAAGTTAGTATCATTGAGTAAGCCATCTTTTCAGGCTGGCTTCCTTTACTTAGCAATATGCATTTAAGGGCATGTTATGTTTTTTTTTTCGTGGCTTGATAGCTCATATATTTTTAGTGCTGAATAATATTCCATTGTCTGGATGTATCATTGTTTATTCATCCATTCATATACTGAGGGACATCTTGGTTGCTTCCCAGTTTTGGAAACTATGAATAAAGCTGCTATAAACACCTCTGTGCAGGTTTTTGTGTGGACGTAAGTTTTCAACTTATTTTGGTAAATATTAAGGAGCATGATTGCTGAATTGAATGGTAGAAGTATATTTACTTTTGTATTGTGGTTCCTTTTTCAACAGCTTTATTTAGGTAGAATTTACAATAAAATCTCCCCATTTTAAGGGTACAGTTCAATGAGTTTTTTTTATAGTCATACTCAAATTTTAGACTATTTCTGTCACCTCAGAAAGTCTCCTCATGTCTCCTTGGCGTCATTCTTCCCTCTCCCCTACCCAGCCCCAGCCCCTGGCAACCGTTGATCTGCTGTAGTTTTGCCTTTGCTAGAATTTCATATGAATGGACTCATACAGTATGTAGTAACCGTGTTTTGAGATCCGTCTGTGTCATTATATCTACTCGTAGTCTCCTCCCCATTTGCTGAGCACTGCTGCACTGTATGGATGTAACTGCTGGTCTATCCGTTGCCTAGTTGATGGATATTTGGGTTGTTTCCTTTGGCTGGGGGTGAGGGCTGTTTTGAATAACGCTGCTATGAACATTTGTGTATAAGCCTTTGTGGGCGTGGCTTCTTTTCAAAGCGGGTGCTGGACACCCTCTGCCCCACTGCGGCCCGGAGTGAACGGGGGATGATGAGAAGTTGGAGTAGGCCCAAGGCGAAAAGAGGAAGGGGCACGAGTGCTGAGACACCTCAGTCAGGCCAGTCAGGCCACAAGGCTGCCAGAAAACTCTCCTTGACCTTCCCTTCCCAGCTCCGCCCCGCCAGTTGCTCTGAACAAAAGGTCAGGGGCCGGGAGAGGGAAGCCAGTGGTGTTTATTTCCTTGTCTCCATGGTGCTGGGAGAGCTGCACCAGGTCTGGAGTGTGGGGGGCTGCTGGGATGAGCTCCCTGGGGCCACGGCCCCACTGGTGTTATTAGGAATATTCATCAGAATGACATCTTTTTCAGCAGCTCGTTTCCGGCCATTTCCATCTTCCTTAACCTTCCATGGCCCATCCAGATCTAGGACCCTGGTCACCTCCCTGGGGCCCCAGACACCAGGCCCCTCAGCGCCAGGGCCCTTTAGTGGGTCTCCGATGGTTTTGCATGTGTCATCTCTCGTGATCCCCACCCTGTGAGGCAGCAGGAGCAGGCTGTGTTCGCTCTCTCTGCACACCTCCGCTCAGAGAGGCCGAGAGGTTGACATAGAGTGACCCACCCTCACACATGAGCCCCCCGGCGGCTTCCCTTTCTACCCAAAGGTCTGGTTCTCAGTCTTAGATCAAGAGAGGAATCCTAGAATTCCTTACAGCACAATAAACAACTAACAACTCAATGGAATTTTGATTATTCACATATAATGTGTACCAGGTACTGATCAAAGAACTTTACAAATATTAATTTTCTCCCTATAACTACCCTAATGAAGCAGGTACAATTATTACCCTCATTTTATAGGTGAGGAAACTGAGGCACAGAGAGAGTAAGTAACTGGCCTGGAGCCACACAGCGAGGAGGCTGGAGAGCCAGGGGTTGGCCCACCCTTCCAGCCGCTGCCCTCTGCTGCCCAAGGATTTTTTATTTGTTTGTTTCATTTTCCAGTCATTAATTTTCTTAACAGTTTTATTGGGGTAGAATTTAATGGTATAATTTAAAATTCACCCACGTAAAGTGTACAATTAAGTGATTTCAGTAAATTTACAGAATTGTGCAACTATTACAACAAACCAATTTTAGAACATTTCCCCATCCCCTCCCCAGCCCAAAAAAAGATCCTTTGTGTCCATTGGCCACTGTTTCAACTTCCAACCGAAGGCAACTGCTAATCTACTTTCTGTCTCTGTAGATTTGTCTTCTGGAAATTTCATATGAATAGAATTATGCAATATGTGGTCTTCTGAGTCTGGCTTCTTTCACTCAGTGTAATGTTTTTGAGGTTGACCCGTGTTGTAGCATGTGTCAGCACGTCGTCCCTTTTTGTTGCTGTATAATATTCCATTGTGTGCCTATTCCGCATTTTATTTATCCAGTCACTAGCTGATGGACTTTGTGGGTGTTTCCACTTTTTGGCCATGGCGAATAAAGCTGCTGTATTTGTGTACACATTTTTGTGTGGACATGTTTCCCTTTCTCTTTGGGTACATTCCTAGGGGGGGAGATGCTGGGTTGTATTGTAAATCTATGTTCAGCTTTTTTAAAAACTGCCAAACCTTTTACGCAAGGTGCTGCAGCGTTTTCCATTCCCATGCCTGTGGCTTACATTATACAGAGAGTGAGGCCAGGGTTCCAATCCTAGGGCCACCCATACAACCAGACTGAGCCTAACTACAGCCCTCAACTGTCTGGTCAGTAGAAGGAAGCCCTCAGACCAGCACTGGGTTGAGCTGAGCCTCTGCTGCTCGGGATGGTCCGAGAGACAGGTAGACAAGAAGTTAGCTGTTCCACTTTCTACTCTAAAAATTGCCCTCTGGGACCGAGAGCGCTTCTTAGCGGGAAATGAGCCGAGTGGCTATTAAACCAAAAGAAAAAACAGAAACACACGAACGGAGAAGCCAAGAGCAATCTTGCCAAGGTAAGAAAACCAACTTGAGAAGGCCGAGGCCTTGGGACACCCCCTCGGGCGCCTGGGAGTTGGCCCGCAGGTCTCACTCTCTGGAAGCCTTTTCCGTCTTCCTCAGGGGCCCAGAGAGAGGATGGTGGGTGTCGGGGGGAGGGCAGACACCTGGGAAAGCCATCAGGCCACTCCTGAGCCAGGGCTCCGAGCAGGAGGCAATGTGGGTCCCCAGAAAGACCTCTAGAGCCCTGCAACCCTCCAGGGAGGGAGTCACAGCCCCCTGTCAGTCAGGACGGCTCTGAGCCCCGCTGAATCTCCATCTTGTGCTACATGTTGCTCTAAAGAGTCATTCTTACTAAGATTTGAAGTGAAGCGGTCTGGGCATTTCTGGGGGTAGCTGCAAATGAGAGGAATCTAACCCTGGCACCGGGTAAGTGTCCAACCAAGGTACCTCCCTCCCAGCTCCCTCCCCGACCTGTCCCCTCCTCGGACAGGGTGTGGGGATGACAGGGTATTGCTGAAATACAAGCCCAAGGGGACACCACAGAGGCCATGGCGTGGACAGGACAGAATGGGACGCTGCCTGCCTCAGCTTACTCGTGAATCACATCCACTCAGAACACGGGTAATCAGACCTATTTGGAGCCTACCATTGCCCTGGGGAAGGGTGTATAATGGCCCAGAGGTGTCAGGCCCTGGGGCTCCACCAGTCACATACTCCGTGTGTCCTGCTCCCGCCACTGGACACAAGCAATGTACAAAGTCCCGGGACTGTTGTTAGCAGTGGGGTGATTTTCCCCAATTTTGTATGATAACAAGGCCCCAAGACCACATGGTACCACATGGCACCCAAAAAGCCCGGAAGCTGATACAGGAGATATGAAAG
Source organism: Leucopleurus acutus (assembly GCF_964270905.1). Lineage (NCBI taxonomy): Eukaryota > Metazoa > Chordata > Mammalia > Artiodactyla > Delphinidae > Leucopleurus > Leucopleurus acutus. The sequence continues at coordinate 42,673,655 of NC_139154.1, forward strand.
TCATCACTTCTGCACTCAAGCAGCTCAGCCTCAGACCCTGAGGCACTGAACTGGGTGGAACAGTGTCCCCCCAAAATTCTTGTCCACATGGAACCTGTGAATAGGACCTTATTTGGAAATAGGGTCTTTGCAGATGTAATTAAGGGAAAATGAGGTAATACTGGATTCGGGTGGTCCTAATCTAATGACTGGTTTACTTCCAAGAACAGGGAAATTTGGACACAGGCACAGAAAAGACACAGAGGAGATGACTGTGTGAAGACAGAGGCAGAGGCTGCAGTGAAGTAGCTACAAGCCAAGGAACTCTCAGGATTGCCAGCAAGCACCAGAAGCTGGAAGAAGCAAGTGAGGATTCTCCCCAGAGCCTTCAGAGCGAACGCGGCCCCGCCAACATCTTGATTTTAGACTTCTGGCCTCCGGAAATGGGAATAAATTCCTGCTGTTCAAAGCCACCCAGTTTGTGGTACTTGCTACAGCTGCCTTAGGAAATTAAGACAGTGACTAAGAGCTGGGGTCACCTTGCATGTAACACTGTATTGCTGGGGGGGGGGGGCAGAGGGGGAGGGGCAGAGAGGGCTGCGTGGAAGAGGTGCTTTTCCTAGTTGTGTCTGCTGCTTGGGCAGGAGGCCCAAAGAACAGAACAGAACCTACAGTTCAGCGTGGCTCACGGTAGACCCGGCTTTGATGACTCATGTGTTATCATCTTTGTGTCCTCCATCGTGCCTAGAACAGGTCCTGCACCCAGAGGTGCTCAGGAAACATTCATCGGCCAGGCTGGCCTGGTCTCTCTTGCTCTGTGTCTCTTGAGCACCAGAGCTGTGCCGCCTACACAGGCCTTGCCACCCGCTGCTCTGCCCTGTATTGTTCATGCACTTTTCTTGTTCCTTGTATGCACTTATTCATCAAACTGATTGATGCCCAAGCACGATGGGGAGCTTCTAGACCAGAAGGGCTGACCTGCATCTTTCACTACGCCTCACCCACCTGACTCCCCGTGTTCCACATGTCATGGCGCCTGCACACGGTAGGTGCCATTAAATGCTTAGTGTTTGCGGATGCGTTCGGCATGTGAGGACACAGACGGGATTGGCTGGCTGGGCTGGAGAAATCTACCCCAGCTTAACTCAGAAAGGAATTTAGAGGCTGCCGCTATTTGCCAAATTAGCAGAGAAGCATCGGCACCTCTGAAAGTTGTCAACAGGGATTCCTGCTTACTGAGGCCATGCGCTGAGCCCACGATCCCCGCTCCAGGAGTGCGGCTTTATCCTGAGAAATGAAATCCCTCAGCCCTCACCGGCGGCCAGCGCCGTGTTAAACCAGAACCAGAGGTTCAGCCACGAGAGGGATGCGCATCTGTGCTCCAGGCTGTACGCACCACGCTGCACCACGGTAAAAGGTCCCCTTCACCATGTCGTACGTAGCACAACACCTGGAAGTCAACGTCAGTGCCCGGGGCTGTGGGCGAGGCGGGGCGGAAGCCGGCAGTGCCTTCTGACCAGCCATCCTCAGTCTGCCCCATCTCACTAGCGTGTAGCTTGTCCTGGGCAGGGGTCCCTCTGGGATGAACTGTAGTGACCAGCCCAAGGAAAGCCCTTCAGGCACGAACAGGACGTTACAGCCTACCTGGCCCTTCTCATGAACCCAGGGAAGTCTCTTCACTCGGCACTGCAGGGTGAGCGGACGTCGGATAGCCCAGCTGGACCGGAACCTAGATCCCTCCAGGCCCATGGAGCCTGGTCCTTTGGTCGGCTACCCCCAACCGTGAGGCCTCAAGGGAATTGTTTAAGTGATGAGGGTTTGCACTGAAGGTACCATCCACAACTTGACACTGAAAGGTCATCCACTCAAAGGGGCTCTGAGTGTCGACCACGCCTGCTCTGGGTGGCCTTCAACCCAAAGGCCCGGCAGCACTGGGGGGTGCCTGCTGCCCAGCCAGGACCACCATCCAAGCGCCGTGTTGGTAGCTCTTCTCCCTTCTCCCGTCCGCAGGATATGCTCACCTGGGCAGCTGGAGAGCTGGAGAGCCGAACGTGACCTTCCACGCCGGCTCTCCCCAGAGACAAAGGAAAGCCTACCACCACGCGGACTGTATCGACGACACCAAGCTGGCAGCTGGGCATGAGGCCATAGGGCCCCCAAATCACCTGGACCTCTGCTGCCTCATCTGCGTCTGCTGTGAGGGCTTGAGCCTCGGGGCAGCCCCAGAGCACACAGAGGCAGGCTGGGCTCCAGACTTGTGGCACTGATACGGTCACGGGACACCAGAGTGTGGAAGGGTGGGTTCCCCCAGCGGAGCTCACCTCCCGGCCCGGCCGGGACAGACACTAGGATGGGGACTTTCCAGGAGAAGTGGCTGGAGTTCCCGGCTTCCTGACAGGAAAAACGGGGGATGGGAGCGGGGCCCCCAGAGCAGCCGGCACATCCTGTCCACGGGGCTCACACAGCTGCAAAACAAACAAACGCTGCCCTCAGTGAACCTCACTTTCCTTCCACGGTGAACTCTCTGCTGCAGGCTTGTGGGCTGCGTGGTCCTTCTCAGAACGACCCAACTGCTTGTCCTTGGGAGCCAAGACCCCCATCTGAGCTTAGCTGCGAGCTCCAAAGCCGAGTGGTGAGGGAGGCCGGCGTGGGCTCGCAGACTGCCCTGCACGGGGCTCCCGGGGACCCGTTTCTAGTGCTCTGGGGGATGTCGGCTTGCAGAGCCGTCTGCTAAGAACCTCTGGGTCCCGGGCAGGAAGCAGCATCTCAGAATCTGACCCTGGCAGGAGAGTGGAGGCTAGGACAGGTTTGGAAGCGGATGGACGGTTTTATTCGGTGGGGCTGTCTTGTGTCAAAGCTGAAAGGACCTCAAGGCCAGTTCAAGCCTAGACCAGTCCCTACCCTGAGGAGACAGAAGTGAGGTCTGGAGAAGGAAAAAGTCCTCTTTCCAAACAGGTCCTGGCTGAGCAGTTACTGACCGATGACCCCACCAGGCCGGGGCCTCTGGCCCCTCTGCCTCAGTTCACACAGTGGAATCCTCCCTCTGCCCTCGCCCTGCCCCATCCAGAAGCAGCCTGGGAGGCCTGGCATACCCCAGGTCCTTCAAGGGAAGCGCCCCTTGTTGAGCCCCATCAGCCCGGGGCTGTAAAGACAGTGCCCCACACTGTCCCCCATCAGCCCGGGGTCAGAAAAGGTCACCACTAACAAATGTGGGAATGAGCACCGACACGGACTTTATTGGACGACTGGAGGTCACAGATCGGCTGGTGGGTCACAGACCTGCGGCGCCGCGGAGCATCAGTATCTCTGCTGAGGTGTCCGGGTGCCAGGCCGCCAGGGAGGAGGCCGGGCTAGCAGTGGGCGAAGCCACACCGGAGTGGCAGCTTCCACCTGTGGGCCCCCACGGGCACCTGCCAGCTGCACCCTCTCCCCTATGTCGCATGCTGGGGGCGGGAGGGAGCGGCCCAGAGGAGAGAACAGGGAGGAGAGAGAGGCCACGGCAGCCCATCGCCTCACCACCTGCTCCTTCCTTCGGAGGCCTTCCTGCAGTCGGCAAGAGCGCGGACCCCAGCGTGGCGTGCGGGTGTGAAGGCCTGGCGGCAAAAGAGAAGAGGGGCGGCTTGTGCTGGGGGCTGAGGCTGTCCCGGAGCCAGCTCCGGGCCCCAGGGAGGCTGCCCTCGGGGCCCAGATAAGGCAGAGGGGGAGGAGGAACTAGGCTCTCAGTCCCCGGAGCCGCCTATTTCCTCTCACACTGGCACCAGTGGAGGGGAAGGGGGACGTGAGACACGGGACAAACCGGACTGAGCGCTCCCACCCGCCCTGCAGGTCCTGGCACTGGGCAGCGGGTGCTAGAGACTCTGAGGGCAGCAAACACCGGCCTGGCTCCGGCAGAATCCCTGAGGGATCAGGGTTGGCTCCTGGCCCCGATGGGGAACGGCCTGGGGTCCTCATCCCAAATCCTCCTTCCAATCCTCTCTGTCGAGCAGCACAACCCAAGGGACAACAGCGGCTGCATTTTCTTAAAAACCTGTGTTTCCTTAAAAACTAATTCTGAACATGAAGACTGTATCAAAAACAACAACAACAAAAGAGGCATTCTTTGCTGCATTAAACATGCACCATGCTCAGACCCGCATGCCGGGGCAAGGGGGTCGGGGAGAAGTCTAAGGCACTGGCCCTGCCCGGCACAGGGCTCCTTCTCCCGGGAAGGAGGCTCCCACTGGGGGAGGCCAGTGAGCAAATCCAGACGCTGAGGACAGGGAAGGCCTGGCAGCACCCACCGCTGGACAGACGGGGCCTTCAAGTAGCGGCCGAAGAGCATCCAGCCCAGGCCGTGAGAAGGAGGGGCACCTCAGCCACAGCGTCCCTGAAGGAAAAGCTGTAACGGTGGACATCGGCCCTATGGCCAGAGGCCCAAGGAGGCCATGGTCTGGCCAGGCCTTCCCTAGGAAAGGAAGAGAGAGGAAGACATGGGGATTGTCAGGCCATCTACACACCAGAGGCAGGCCTGGGCCTGACGTCTCCCTTGAGCTCCGACACTTGGGAAGGCACCGTGCTTAGCACCTGGTAACTGGAGGTGGCTGGGCCACCCCACCTAGCCAGGCTCTCCTGGGCACCCACTCAGCATCCCTCTACTGGGGACCCTGCCAGGGCCTGCAAGCCTCCAGGAGTCATGGTGACTAGAGATTCCCACCCAAACCCCAGGTTGGCCAAGCCCTCCCTCCCGTGCTGGGGCTGGCAGAGCCGGTGGGCACAAGTGGGCACAAAGTTTCCCGCCCCGAGTGGAGCCTCCCTGGCCCCCCGCGCTCCCAGTCTCATGACATCCTGGGGACTGGGCTCCTGGTTAGCAAGGCATCCCCACAGGCTCTCCCCTCCACATCCACATGGCTGAGACAACTTAGGCTCCACTTCCTATAGTGACCTTGCTCTCTGCATCTTGCAGGATTCCATGAACCCACAGGGCTGAGGAAAAGGAAAAAGGCAGTACAGGGGTCCTATGACCCGGCTTCCACCCTCCCTCCCTTGGGAATAGAGGTTCTGGCCCTACAGGTCCAAGTCTGCACCTCACTACGTGCCCCTCCACAGGAGAGAGTCTGCTGGCGCAGGAAGAGCACAGGGCTTGGGGGCGGTCAGAAGAGGCTGGGGGCAGCCTGGCCAGGCGCGTCGTGGTCCCGGATGTACTGTAAGATGTCCGTCTCGTCCATGGCTTGGATCTGCTGCTGCTGCTTCTGCTGCCTGGCCACAGCCTCAGATGAACCCGCCCTGGGGGGAACAGCTGGCTTTCTGAGTAGCGCTGGCTTAGCTGCCACTGGAGGCTTGGGCTGGGGCTGGGGCTGAAGCTGGGGTTTGGACTCAGCCCCCAGGTTCAGAATCTGGTCCAAGTCCTCTTCGACTCTAGAGAACCAGAGGGAGAAGCCCTGAGCACAATCTCCTGCAAAAGGGACAAGGTGCCCCCTGCCAAGGCAGGCACCCCTGCAGGGCACTGGGCTCGGTCCCCCCGCCTCCCAGCCTCGCCCTTCCACCCATCCGCCCCCGGGGAGGAACTGAGGGGCAGGGCTCTCCTTCCCTGCACCCCCGCAGCCCAGCGCGAGCAGAGCCGGCCCCTTGGCAGCCTCTGCAGGACTGCTTTTCGGGTGACCCCGCTCCAGACAAGCTGGCTCCTTTAGGTGACTCCTCCTTCAACCCTTCAAGAAATAACAGTAACAGCTGCCACATATGGAGCTCCTGCTCTGGGCCACGCACTTTAGACCCATTCTCTTTTGCTATCCTCAACAGCCCTTGGGGAGGTACAGCGCCATCTTCACCCTGCAGATGCGGACGCTCAAGTCCTAGGAGGCCGAGCCACCTGCCTGAGGTGAAAGCATGTGGCCGGCCTGAGTTGGAACCAGTAAGTCTGACTTGAGATGCTGGGCTCTCATCCAGGCCAAGTTCAGCCAGAGAAAGAATGACTGAGGGGCTCTAAGCCATCGCGGGGTGGGGTCTGCTGGCCCACAGTGTCCCCTGGTGGGCCACCCGGGCGTTCGTTAGACATGGCCCACCGAGGGCTGAAGCCGGCCTCGGCCATCACCCACCAAGACTCCGCCACGCCCCGGACCTGACAGCCTGTTGGTGGAACTGAAGGCAGAAGCAGTGTGACGGTCACTCAGGACCAGCCCAAGTCCTGGACAGCAGGAAAGAAAGGCAGCCCCGCTCTGCCCTCTGCCCGAGGGAGCTCCTGCTGCCAGCTCCTTGTGCAAGGACTCAACTCCCGCAGACCAGATGCACAGCGAAAAGACCCATTCAACCCATCCCCCGACCTGCCCACCCAATCAACGTTGGGCTGGGTACCCACCACGGCCGGCCTTCTCCGCATCTGTTAATTCATTGAGTAATCACAAGACACTGTCTGGTAGCAGATGTTAGCTCCATTGTACAGATGTGAAAACTGGGGCACAGAGAGATGAAGGGCCTGGCCTGGGGCCCACAGCTAGCTGGGGACAGGGGAAGGAGGGCAGAGGCGCTGCAGGCAGAAGACTGGGGGGCCTCGCGCAGGCCACTTGGCCTCTCCAAGCTTTGGTTTCCCATCTGCCAAATGGCAACAGCGGCATCACCCCACAGGGTTACAACCCCGTGTACAGAGACACACAGTGCGGCAGGCAGAGTGCGGTTCCCTCCCTCATCCTGCTACTCCTTCAGTGGCCTCAGCCCACCCCACCTGCCTGGTCCTCCGTCTCCCTAACTGTGAACGGGCTCCAGCTCAGACAGCAGCACGGCTGAGTAAAGGCAGGAGCAGAGGGGAGGCACCTCTGGCCAGAACAACTCCCGGCACCACGGGGCCTGGCAGAGGTCTACATGAGGGTGGAGGTGCCCTTCCCGGGAAGGGCTGCCTGCCAGGAAGCAGCTACTGAAGGGGCAGTGGGTCACCCTGCCTGCTTCCTCGGTCAGCCTCCTGTGATGCGGCATAGGCCCCAAGGGGAGAATTCAGAGCCTCCCACGGATGGCAGAGAAGTGAGCAAAAGGTGTCCCTCCAGACCCAGAGGGACTGGCCCAAGCCAGGCCTTGAAAGAGTGAGTTCCAGGCAATCCCAGGAGGCATCACCCCGGGACAGGCTCCTCCTGGCAAGTTCAGCTCAGCTGTGTCCCCGCTCCCTCCAAGTGCTGCCCTTCCTTGAGCCTCCCTGGGGCAGGTGCTGGCTTGTCCTGCATCCTCCACTGGAGGCTGGGTACCCAGGAAAAGCTCTGGGGGACTGAATTATCCTCAAACAGGGGCCCTTAGGGAAATAAAGCAGCAGCTAAAAGCTTGTGTCGGAGTTCAGGATTTATACTGCTTGGCAAAGCAATGACTCTTTGGAGCGAATCAGGAGCTGGATTTGCTCTGAGGCAGAAGGTGGGGCAGTCACACCCGGGATACAGGTGGCCACACAGCATCTCTTGCCAAGCACCCTATTTCCAACTGGGCTCCCTGAGTCACGGGTAAAAACAGGTCGCACTGACACAAGGTCCAGCTCCCCTCCCTTCCAGGCCCTGCAGGTGTGAGGTCAACCACCGAGGCCACTCCTCTTCCCCAGGTCTCTGCAGAACTTGACTAAAAACCAAAACTGGGGCCCCAGAGCAAGAGGGAACGGGGGTTTCTCAGCCTCCAAACCCAGCTCAAGCGCCCCTCCATGCTGCCTCAGGATGGGATGGCAGATGCCAGTGGTGGAATGAAGGGGTGATGAAAGCACTGATGGATGGATGAATATTAGAACGTTTATCATAAGGAAGCCCGGTTACCACCTGCATAGTCCCAGGACACACACAAAGAAAAAAAAATATGGTTCCTGCTCTCAAGAGGGTAATTCCTTCTTTACCAGATGTCTGGCAGAGCAAAGGCAGGGTCACAGGACTCACATTCTCTAAGGCAGTGACTGCCAGAGAGCCCTGTGGGATGTAGGAGGCCTTACAAAGGAAAGGGTCCCAGGGACCAACCAGAACGTGAAATGCTGCGTTGGCATCGCCCTTGAGCCCCGCGTGCCCACACACTAAAGGCTTGGAAAGTCCTGCTTAACCCGGCCATCTGGCCACAGAAAGCGTTTGAAGGTAACACCTTTCAGACCCCCGAAACCGGCGTTCTGCAGAACATGGGCTGGAAAGTTCCAGTGTAATGGATTTAGTATAAACGATGCCCAAAGGTCCCACTGGGTCTGCCCCGCTAGGACATGCTGAGTCCTGGCAACGGCAGAGGCTCCCCGGGGCTGACCTGCTTCCCTGGGCCTCAGCATCACCCCGAAGCACGTAACAACAGTCCCAGCTTCTCCCAGGGAGTACTGCTGCCTGGGTGTCAGCGGTGAGGACGCAGGATGAGCGTGAACAGCTGCCAGGGGCCATGGGGAGATGTAATGGCAAGGAGCCGTCGCTGTGACTCAGGCTCGCCGGGCACTCGGAAGGCTAACAGCCCGTGGTTGCTAACGAGGGGGGTGGTGACAGCCTCCCGGGATCGCATGTCCAGTGCCACGTAACTCTTCCTGGAAAGAGAGAGCTCAGAGTCCCGTAGACGGCCAGGCTCGGCCTGCCTCCTGGGGACATAGATGATGCGATGCAGAGACGCACAGTGCCCAGCGTGCTGAGGAAGCAGCGACAGGAGCAGAAGCCCAGGGAGAGCCTGCCGGCCCCGGGGTGGGAGGCGGAGCTGCCAGCCTCTCCTCCTCCAAGCGCTCAGAGTCCTGGAAGGGTGGGACGACGGGACACAGGCAGGCTGACCTGGGTCCCAATCCCCGCCTGTCACCTGGGAGTTGGGGGCCTTGGGCCGGTTACCTCTCCCACCCTCCATTTTCCGTAAAAAGGAGAAAATAGCACCTACGTGGAGGGTGAGGGTGGGAGGCGGTGCTGCTGTGAGGATTAAATAAGATAACATGTAAAGAGCCCAGCATACTGCTTGACACACGGCACACCCCTCGCGGCCGTCAGGTGTGCACATGTTCTGTCAATCGACCTCCACGTAACAGGCTAAGCCTCGCTCTCCCCTCCATACGGCCTGCCGATGGATACCTGCCACTGCCCAGAACGTCTGCACTTTGCCCCCCGCCACGTGCGCTGCGTGCTACCAAGTCAGTTTTATGTATCTGTTCCCAAACCTGCTGATGCCAGTTACACTTGCTCGTGCAATTACATAGTTTATCCTTTATATACACTATTTGTATACACGCAGTCCTGTCTTTCTAGAATCTGATGAGCTGCTGACAGCCCCCCACCCAACCCTTTCATCGCACCCCATTTGCTGCCTCCTGGTCAGCTCCCACCCACAGGCTCCCGTCTCTGATGGGTCGGGATTCCCTCCCTCGGAGCCCAAGGATGATGAAGTGCTCCCAGACTGGATGGGTCCCTGGCTCTGTCCAGGCCGCTCTCAGACCTGGTAGAGCAGCACTGGGGACAGATGGTACCTGAACAGCTCCTCGGAGGCCTCCCTGCAGCCTGGGCGGGACGTGGGTCCTCCACCCCCGTGGGCAGCTGGCAGCAGTAAGGGGTCACCCAGGGGGACGGCTCCGCCGAGGTCAGGATCGTCAAACAGCTTCAGGGCTGCGGAGGAGGCAGCAGCAGAGGGGTCAGAAGAAGTCCTAGCCTGTCCTCGGCTGCCTGCGGGGTGCAGGGTGGAGAGGGTCTGGCCCAACCTCCTGGCACAGCCAGGAGAGAGGAAGCAATATTGTCACTTCAGTCTGCAAGGCAGATTGCGGACGTACCAGAGGAACGGGGTCACGTGGGGCAAGAGACATGTGCTCACGGGGCCCTGCGGCCCTGGCCCCCGCCTCCCTCCACGCTGGGCCAGAGCCACCTGATGGCACTCCTCCCGGTTTCAAGTCCTTGCAGCCTCCCCGCTGCTTTTAGGAGGAAACAGCCTCTTCAGCTCATACCCCGGGCTCCCCATGGCCCCGGCCAGCCCCCAGGGCTGCACCCCAGTCTTCTACAAGCGCTCACTGAGCGCCAACCACCGGCCCGGGGCTGCCAGCTCTGGGATGCAGTGGTGAGCAGACACGGCTCTGACCACAGCCTCTGCCTTCGAGGAGCCGGGGTCTACTCCCCACCCTCTCGCCGTCTCCACTGCTCAACGCTGCCCTTCGAGAAAGGTAACTGCAGCTTCTCCGCCTGGAATGTGCTTCGTCAGCAGCCCTGGCAAACTCCGCTGACCTTTCAGGATCCAGCTCAGGTACAGTTCCTCCACCTGACCCTCACCCAGGAAGCCTTCCCTGGGGTCCCCACAGGCACGGACGTCCTGCTAAGACCTGTTACAGGCCCAGGCTAGCCTCTAATGGTCAGGAGATGTCCTGTCTCCCTCAGGGAGGCCCTGAGGCCAGAACTGTGATTCACTCATCCAGGTGTTCTCGGCCCCAGCACAGTGCCTGGCCATCAGTGGGCGCCTAGTGCCGGCTGAACTAATGGGTGACATCAGCTCCCTACCCTGGATGCAAACGCGGGCGGGGATAGGAAGGGTCGGAACAGGCACGAGTGTGGAAGTCCCAAAGCTGCTCAGCTTCCCTGTTCCAGCTCTGCACTGGACCCTCCCTCGGGGTCTCTGCAGGAAACACAGAGCCTCTTGTTAGACTCCAAGTCATGCAGAGCCCCACCAGGCCGGAGGCAGGCCAGCGTCCACTCTCCACCAGGTGCCCACATCTGGCTGCAGAGGTAACAAAGGCACTTCTACACCAGTCACGACCCACACTTTTCAAAGCAGCAAAGAAAACTACTCTTTGCTTCTGAGGGATGATTAGAATAAACATACAGCCCTGGAACGTTCCAGGCTATGGGGACACAAGGTGTGAGACTAGATTTCTCCAGCAGAAAATCTCTCCACTGACTGCATCTGCATCGTGTTAACACATGAGCCGTCCTGCTCATGTGTGGTGGGTCCAAAGCCACTCGCAGAGCTTGGCTGGGTCACCCGGGAGACACCGAGAATGAAAGGAACACCCCCGGGGCTCTACTTACAGTCCCTGGGGGGCGCGTCCTCTGCGGGGCTCCGGGGAGAGGGCTTCCTGCCCGGGCCAAAGAGCCCCTCGTCGGGGTCCACCTCCTCATCAAAGATGGAGAGACAGGGCGAGGGTTTGGGCTTCACGGCCACTTCCTCCGGGCGTTTCTTGGAGCTGGGGAATCACAGACAGAATTCGAGGTTCGCACCTCTCACAGGAGCGCAGCCGGCCAGCCACACAGGCACCGGGCAGGCTTGAGCTTGTGTTGCGTAGCAGCTTTCCAAGGAGCGACAGTGAGGTGAGGTGGGGACGCGCTGCTACGGAAGCGGCCCAGCCCTGCGCCCAGGGAACGGCCGCTGTGGGGTATGTGGCAGGCAGGAGGCTGTCCGGACTACACAACTGACTGCAGACGACTCCAGCCCTGAAGGGCCAGCAGGACAGGCCACAGGCCGCAGGCCGTGCCCTCCTTGCGGAGCCGCGAGGCCACACCAGCTCAGCACCCCGGGGGCCAGGCTCATCACAGAGCCACCGACAGCCGCTCGGACACAGGGGTGGAAGCACGTGAGGCTGCACACCTCAGGGCCTGGACCCAGGGGAGAACAGAAGGCAGCCTTGGGCAATGCTCCTTTGTTTCCACCCACACATCCCCCCTTCCCTTGAGCAGTCTAACCTCCGTCGTTCCAGAAAACACTTCAGCCCCACTGAGCCAGCATCACCTCCTTCGGGAAACCCCTCTGGCTACTCAGAGCCCCAGTCACCTCTGCACCCCTCGGGTACCTTTGCGTCTCATTCATCGACTGGCCAAGGTCCTGCTTTGGGCCAGACACTGCTGCGGGAAACCAGGAGGGGACTCGGGGAAGCTTCGGGCCCCGGGAGGGCTTTATTTCCCAATCCGGGTGGTGGTTACACAGCGGACATGTCAGCCTTCAGGGAGCTGAAGACTGCAGATCTACACACGTCACTGGAAGGTATAGCGCCAGGAAATAAACAAACTTGGTTTTATTTTAACAAGGTGATCCAACCCCTGCTGGTGGTGCCTAAATTAGCCATTTTAAGGTTCCTGCAAACAACAGAAATAAGCTTCTAACCGGAAGTGGGGCTTCCGTGCGCCTGTCTGCCTGGAGGGCCGTTCCACTGGACCGAGGCCACCAGCTGAGCTCATGCGGGCGATACTGTGCAAACTGCGCTGATACCACCGTAAACCACGCAGATTAACCAGCAGCAGAGAAACAGCAGCAGGGCGGCCCTGGGTGTAGGAGGCCAGGGCGCTCAGAGGTGGCTGTTCCCACGGTCTGGATTTAGATGTCTGCTAGAATTTCAGTCTCCCGGTGGAGGTGGGGAGAAGCTAGGAAAGGTGAGGCTGCACCTGCTGGAAGGCCGCAGGACCAACACTCCTCGGCGCTCAGGGCCGAGGCCCCAGCGGGAAGATCTCTCTCAGCAGATGAGGAAACGGTGGTTCAAGAAGCTGGGTGTCTGCTCAAGGCCACACGGCAGGCAGGGCCAGGGACTCAATGGCCGCACCCCAGTCCCTGCACTTTTCTCCATCTCGGGCACAAGCCAGATGGGCTCAGGCCACAGGCCACCAGGGCCACACCTCCACTGTGGTGTCATCCCCAGGCCCTGCCTGTGGTGCTGGGCAAGGTGAAGGGAGCCTGGGCTCCTCCAGAAACTTCATCTGCGCTTCCTCACACGTCTTAAGGAGTCAGGGTGTCCTGCTTTTCCTGGGATGTCTTCCCCTTCTGCCTCACAGACCAGGCAGAGCCAGCGCCGCTCTAATGACCCCTAGTAAGCGGGTACCGACGAGGCCCTGGCCTTCGGGGCAGGCCAGCTGGAGATGGCCACAGCCAGCCGAGACCTGCTGAATGAGAACCCCAGCGGCAGGCGCCGGGAGCTGCTTGTGTCCCTGTGGACGCTGATGACCGGCTGTGTTTGGGAGCCACTGGACCAGCCAGGGGCCTGCGGGCTCTGTCTCACGGCTGCCCCTCAATTACCCGTCACAGCCGCCCTTTGCCTGGCTGTGCCTCTGCACCCGGCAGGGGCTGCTGCAGTGAAGGGCGGGGAGCCCCCAGCACGGAGCTCACAGCCAACGTCCGCAGGTCCACCCTGCTCGGAACCGGAACCGGCAGCTCTGAAACCACCCGTGGGGAAGGCACACACACATCCTCCCCAGCAGACTGGCCCCCTGGGGCAGGGGCTGGGGGCTTCCCACCGACCAGAAATCAGAGGCAGCACAGAGAGAAGGGAGGGTCTGAAGAACAAAGGAAGTGAACGGACAGACGTGATTAATTATCTCTGGAGAAGCCAGGCAGAGATTTCAACGATTTCCCTTCTTGCACCTAATTCTGGTTCGGAGAGCACAAATTAGGCCTGGCTTTCCTGCTATGTGAGTTTTCCTCTCAAATCCGATGAATGTTCCTGTTTTTCTCCCTGGAGACATTTTTTATCCTCTGTGTCTCGAACTGAAATAAAGCGACTCTACAGCCCATGGGGCTGCTCAGTCAGGCACCATCTAAACCCCACCCCGTTCCTCCTGGGCCATCCTCCGTCTCCCCGACTACCCCCGACCCGTCTCCAGGGGAGACAAAGAAGAACACGGAGCTTTGATTGCCGAAAGCCCCAGGGTCCTGTCCTGGTTAGCCCCAAATTCTGGGGACTCAGTTGTGTGCCTGGTCCAGAGCAGACACTCAATAAATATTCGACGAAAGAACAGATGGATGGAGGGGTGGCGCAAGGATGGACAGACAGACGGACGGATGGGGGGAAAGGGAGTGAAGAGAGAGCGGCGGCCAGCATCATCTCAGACAGAGGCCTTCCACCCCACGGCTCCTCCTCCAGGGATCTCGCAGGCACCCCAGCTGGTCTCTCCAGCAGCCCCTCGGCCCTCCCGTAAGAAAAGCTCATCCTTTCACTCAGAGTGACTTCTATGTGCCAGCGCTTGGGAAGTACCTCCCACGGGCAAGAACCTGTGCTGGGTGATGAGGGCACAGAGGTGAGGAAGACCTGGCACTGTCCCCAGAAGCTCACAGCCGAGCAGGGTCACAGACATACACCCGTCATCACCACACAGGGCACTCATTCCGTGATAGCCGGAGCCCCGAGGAAGGAGCCAACCCAGCCCGAGGGCTTCCTAGGGGAGGTGGCGTAGAGGAGGGCAGTGACCTGTGGGGCTGAGGGCAGAAGACTGACACAGGCAGAGAGACCCTCAATCTGTGAGGGGCTGCGGGACTGGGCACCACCAGGAACCCAGTGCCCTGTGGAAGCTTTGCTCCTGGTCCCTGGAGGAACGACCAGGGCCCGGACTGAGGAAAATGAGAGCAGGGAGGCCGTCAGAAGGCAAAGTGCTGATAAATGTGGACTGCTGCAAGTGACCCGTCGGCAGAAGGGACAAGTTTAGGATGGTCCAGATTCTGACTCAGGGACAGGACAGGCATTTCAATGTCAGGTGAGTCACTCAGACTCCAAGCCCGTTCCCTCCCCTCCCTCACACATCGTGTGAACACGTGGACTCAGACTGCACACACGGCTACGGTCCTGGCGCCCCCTCTGTCCCCCCTCAGCTCCTTTCCACCCGCATCCACCCGGGTGCCCGCAGGACACACCACCCAGTTCTGCTGTGCCCGCCACCAGCACACCCTCTGCACAGAGCCATAAAGGATGCCCCCCCCCCTTCTCCCTCCTCCAAAGGAAGGCTGGTACAATCAGACTCCTGTCACCAGGGATGGGGCAACTGAGCATCAAACAGTGGGGTCTGCAATGGATGGAACCGCAGCTGCCGACCTTGTGCGGGTTCCCGCCCAGCACGGGTTGCAGGAGGTCGGGGGTGGGGGGCGGTGGGGGGAGGTCCCTGGACGGGTGCAGGCACATGGAACCGTGCTCCTGCAGTGCACACGCGTGTGCACGCACAGACGTCAGCTTTCCTGCTGTGTGTGCCTGATAGAAGACAGATGTCCAGGCCAGGCCACATCCTGCAGGCGGGCGGGGAGCGCGCATGAGTGACAGGCGGCAGGTGCCACAGCTGACAGCTCTGATAGGCCAAGGAGCGGCCCTGCTCCGCGGGGCTCAGGCGGCTCTGGTGACAGGGACTGACACGAGAACGTCCTCCCCTCCGGCCACCCAGGGGGCTTGTGTCAGTGTTCCCGGATGCACCTGCCCCTGTGACAGATCCCCGATGGGGACCAAGGGCCCAGGTCCTGAGTGCACTTGAGTTGCAGGGGCATCTCCTAGACTAACCAGAAGACGGTGGATCCTTCTGAAGCCAAGACTCACAGACAACATGACTGTTACCTTCGGAGCCAGGGTGATACTAAATCAGACACGGAAATCAACTCTTTTCCAAGCGTGTAACGTTCCTGCTTCAAAATACAGCACTTTTCACTTTTTAATCTTAAATTCACTTTCTTTTTCTTTTCCCATTAGTGAAAATTCTCGGAGTGCCAGTAAATGAACTTGGGATGTTCATTCCAGGACAATGTGATTTGCAGCCGCGCCAGGCAACGGGCTTCCGCCGCGACCCGGTCACAGGAGTCGCGCCAATCACGGAGGACAGGCGCTCACCCTGTGGGCCCACACCAGCCTCGCTGGGCCAGGGGATTCAGGAAAGCACCGGAGGAAGGGTGAGCAGGGTTGGGAAAGCTGTGCTCCAGGCAGAGAGAAGACCCCTGTGAAAACGCTGAGGTGGGAAGGGCTTGGTATGTTCAAGTGCCCAACAACCGGACGGCAGGTGCATGGAGGGAGGAGGGGGAGGGTCTGGGGGGAAGTCGGGCCACATCCCGCAGGGCCGGGGATGGGGGCATTATGACCGGTCTGAGGGAGGACCCCCTGGAGGGGGATGCAGGAGAACCTGTGTACGACCCCAGGCCAGTCATTTCACTCTCTGAGTGTCTCCTTACCTGTTCAGTGGGAACAAGGAATGATCTGGAAGGTGCAAAGTGGAGCCTGTGCGCTGCTGGGCAAAGCAGAGGTCTGTGATCACAGGCGCTGCTTGAGGAAGTCTAGCTCACATTGTGTTTCGTCCCAACTGCCTCCATTCTGGGCTCTACAAAGTAAACCGGCCAGTCCAGGTAGCTGCCCTGGCTGCCCATCATTTGCTCCTTTCCCACAAGTCACACTCTCAGCAGCCCCAGCCTGACTCTCCAGGCCGCTGGGTACCCTCCCCGCCCCGCGAGGGACCAGGACCTCAGGGACCTCTCTCTCTTCTCAGCTGTGGGGGATGACATTTCTCCTTCTCTGCACAGGGGCGGCCAAACGCTGCCCCTCACCCACCACGGCAGCAGCACCAAGAAACCAGGGCGGCCCGGCTGAAGGGGCTCTGCCACCCCCGGCTTGAAAGCAAAACTCCCAACCCCAATCACACCCACAGCGGCCCCGACAGACCGTATGAACAAACAGGCAACCGCCAGGCCAGATATAAACAGAACCCACAACCTGCAGCCACCGGCCCAGGAAGCCACACCGCAGTCTCTGCAGCTGTGGCCCCAGTGGCCAGGCCTTGATCGGTAACTGCCAGCTTCCCTCGTCTTTACCCTGCTTCCCGCTTATAAGGCCCAGCGACAGAGGCAAATATGCTCCCCCAAGCAAACACGCAGGCTGCAGGCCACCCCACTTCTGGTTAGGCCTCTGGCTTTCGCATGCCAATAGTCTGCAGTCAGGCAGACCCGAGCCTTCCCCTTCTGCCACCAGAAATCTTTCCCGCTCCCCGCCCGCCTGTGAGTCTCTGCCCAAACGCAGGTGATGGTGGTTGAGCCCCCTGCTATGGCCTGCTCTGAATAAGTGGCCTTTGCGTGTTCTTATCTGGGCGGTCTTCGTTTATTCCAATACCCCCAACGATACTCCAAACGCTGACGTGACCAGTGGACGCTGGTGGTCCTTGTGGCGAAGAACACCCATCCCCTACATCACCTGCCATGGAGAGCAAATGGACCGGGGCTGTGAAGTGGGCACCCGGCACAGGTGGGCGTCTCGGTCTGGGGGTGATGGGGTAAGTCCTGGGCCAGGAGTCAAGAGGACGCAGCTCCCGCTTGGACCACGCTCCAGACCGTGTGATCCTGGAGAGGCTCCTCAGTTATAACCACAAAGACGCTGGAGGTGAGGCAAAGGCCCTTGTGTGCACAACACACGAGGCTGATATCTGCATGACAACAGGAAATGGAAAAGCTGCCTTTTCCATTTCAATTGTGTACTTTAAACACCCAAGGGCTTTTTCAGAGCAAAGTAAACCTGAAATAGTGTTAACATCATACAAAGGAAATTTCCTGTACTTCATCCCGTTTTACCCTTACAATCACTGGGCCTGGACTTTAATTTACAAAGAGAGAAACTGTGGCTTTTGAGAAGTTCAGCAACCCACCCAGGGCCCACCGGCTGCTAAGTGGCAGAGCCGGGACTTGAACCTGGGACAGTCAGCCGCTAGCCCTGCTCTGGGGTGACCACACATCCTAGGCTTTCCTGCTTTTCCATCCAGTGGCCTTCAAACCACGCTCAGGGGCCCTGGCCTTCTGCAAAGCTGCCCAGGGCCGCCACCGAGGTGGGCTGAGGCTGAGGGACAGAGATCCAGTCCCCACTCCTGTCCCAACCCAGCCAACTTTACTTCTGTCTGTTTCATATATCAGGGTCCTGTATGAGATTTCTCTAGAACCAAAGTGTTTTGCTACTCAGTTAGAAAAGTGGAAGGCACTGTTCCATGTGTTTGTCCCTGACACTTCTATTCACTCAGGACAGACTCTGTGCACTGCCGTGGATGGGGAAACCCATGCCTGTAGGGGGTGCTGTGGTCACCCCTAATGGTAGCTGATGCTGCAATCACCGTGACAGCTCTAGGGTGAGACGAGGGGGCCCACCGTGCCCCCTGCACGCTCCTTGTTTGGACCCAGGACGGGCCGAGGCTAAGTGCTGTGCGTGGAGGTACAGCGCGAGGCCGCCAGCCCTGGCTCACAGCCCCGAGAGCGATCAGGAAGAACGGCCCTCCAGCAGGAGACCAGAGAGGGAGACCCGAGACACAGTGGTGGGCCAGGGGCTGAGAGTAACAGGAAAGGCCTCCCCGAGCCCGCCTACTGGAACCCCTGTGAGTGGCAGAGCCTGGCGGCTGGTGGACCTGCTCTCTGCATCACTGTCCTCCTGCTTCTCCCAGACTTCTGCTGAGCTTGGTTTGGGGGGCTCCTCAAACATGAATTTGCCTGTGGAGCGTGCCAAGAGCTCGTTAAAACACAGGTTCTTGGGCCCCGTCCAGGTTCGAGGGAGCCTGAGGTAGAACCTGCATTTCTAACCAGCTCCAGGTGGTGCAGAATTCCCGGCCGGGCTCTGCTCTCCTAGGCGGGGGCTGGAACCCTAAAGGGGCCGTAAGCCCAAAAGGGACAGCCGGGGTACTTAGCAAGAGGCGTCCGAGGAGGAGCAGCTCTTGGGGCCCCTCGTGAGGTGGGGTGAGGCCAAGCTGTCCCTGCAGAGCTCCTGTCCTTGGGGGTCGCCTCGCTTCTCTATCTTGGAAATGGTGGTGAGGCGATGGCTGACCTTACTGTGGTAATCATTTCACACTACGTAGGTGTATCGCGTCATCACATTGTGCACCTTAACCTTACACACGTCACATGTCAATTTTATCTCAATAAAGCTGGGGGGAAAATAAGTAAATCTTGGGTTAGTAGATCTGGGGGCACCTGGCAGCATGCCGGAAGTCTTCAGAACCACAGAATGATCCCAGGGTAGCAGTTCCATCCGAATAAAGGAAGCAAGGTATTTTTATACTAAAACACATACGGTTATTTTAGGAAAGATATAGCAAAATCTGTATAAATATTTATGACAAAACACATGATTCACGTTCCAGAGAAACGTCCAGCTTCACCACTTGAGGCCACGGCACAGGGCCCCGGGTGCTGGCTCCCCCTCCTTGGAGCAGACAGCAGGAAGCCCAGTCTTACAGGAAAGCGTGATCCTGCAGGAGCCAGCCTGCCCCTTGGGAAGCTGAGGGTCCTCAGGGACCTGGGGCCTGGAGGTTGGGGAGCTCCCTGGACACTGGGGGAAGAGGAGGGGGCAGCGGGCCTTGTGGATGGGCAGGGTTTGGAAAAGCAGGGAGGACTTCCCAACACAGGGGAATTAAGTCCTTAAAGACCCCTTCACTGGAGAGGCTCAACCAAGACCCCCAGCAGAAGCTTTTAGGGCCTTGCTCTGGGTCAGGTGACTGGGGGAAAGCTCAGCAGAATAAACACTCCATACATGAACAAGTTCTTTCATTGCCTGTAATAGCAAAAACCTATGGAAAACACCACAGTGTCCCCCAGCGGGGGCCTGGGAATGCCATTACAGCACATCAGCCTGATGGGCTAGCACCAGGTTAAGAATGTACAAGTCTATTTACTGATCCGGAAAGACCCAGTATGTAAGCTGAAAAAAAGCAAATTATGGAATGGCGCACATAACGCAGTTCCATTTCGGTAGTAAAACGTGAATATCCAAAAGTGTACACCTTTCCTGACGAAAGGGCTTTTAACGGTGTTTTCAATATTTCTACACTAATCATACATCATTTGAGTTACAATTTAAAATGTTCCTCGCAGAGTATTTCCAGCAGAAGGCAAAACTATTACGGGAGAACTTCACCTTTCTCAGGACTGTGAAGTCTCTAAAATAGAAAGTTAAACATGAAAACTGTGTTCCACATGGAAACCGATCGTGAGGACATAAAGTGCAAGAGCGGAGTGTAAAAAGGCATGTGTACTATGTCTGCAGTTACATGGACTGGCCGGGACACGGACACACAAAAATTCCGAAAAGAGGAGCATGGCAGCGTGGGATTTGGAGGCGGTTAGGGCTTTGTCTATCCTGAGGCACTTTCTAAGCGTGCAGCAGTGCGTCCTTCCCTAATCAAAACCAGGTTTTACAGACAAAGGAAAGCCAGGCTTTGTGCCGTGGCCCCCACCCGTCCAGCAACCCCACAGTGGAGAAACAGCGCCCCGGCGCGGCCACGGCAGGAAGGGCCAGCGCCTGCCGCCTGGAAACGTGGCCGCTTGGGGAAGGCCGGCATCCGGCCCAGATGGGCGCTCAGGGAGGTGGGGGGCTGGGAGAGCAAGGATGCCGCAGCCGCAGCCTCAGCCGCAGAGGAACTGAGGGCACAGGATGGAGAAATATGCACGCCAAGCATACGTCTCCTGCAAAGAACAGAATGTTCCTCACCAGAGGGTCGGGTAGGCAGCCTCGTACAAAGAAGTCAACAGGCCCACCTGGGTGTCCCACGAGAGGCCAAGGGGATACCCTCACTTCAAGGCAGGGCCCTGCCACACACAAGGCACTGGCCAAGTCCCCGCAACTCTGTCCTCAACTTTCCCATCTCTGAAGGGGGTATAATCCTAGGGCCCTGCCTGCCTCCCAATCTGCTGGGAGACTGGAATCCGGGGACAGGGCAGGGAGGTGACACCAAGTCCTGACTCTGCCATCTGGGGCTGGATGAATTTGGATGAGCTACTCGACTCCAAATGTCAGCTTCCTCACACACAGAACGAGCCCGATGCCAGAACCTGCTTCCTAGGGCACCATTTCCCAAACCAGACCCACGGTGGATCTGGAAAGCAATTTGGTTGAGTCATGACCCTTAAAAAAAAAAAGAAATAGAATAGAAAATATCTATTCATGTAAATGCTAATCAGTTCCTGGCATTTAATAAACTCTCAGAAAATGTTAGTTGTTATTATTCCCAGTGGAGACGACAGCACTGACTATTGTCACATCGGTATTAAAAGAAAGACCGGCAGAAGGTCAAAAGCCTCCGGGATCCCTTTTAGGTGCTCAGCTCTCCTCGGATTCAGAAAGGAGGCCCCCGAGTGCAGAGCTGGGGATGGTGCTGGGGCGCAGGGGGTCCCCAGACAGCCAGCACCTCACCCAACCATCTGCTACTGGAGTAAGCAGGGAATTAAAGGCGGCCCTTGCCAACCCCAAAGAGCGTTTTCCTACCCAAAAAAGGAGCTGCTTTGCTAAGCATGTCCTTTAGCCAGAGGCTGGCACAAACCACGCAAGCCCATAGCAGTCTGGCAGCAAGTAACATGTGGTTACTCAGAATAACAGAGAGGCTGAGTTCAAACAAATACAGCCCAACAAGGCCCTCGGGTCGCGCAAGGCTGATAAAGAGCGGCTATTACGAACGTCTCCCGACATAACCTCGCAGTCACTCCCACAGGCCGCTGACCCCCTCCTAGGACAAGGCCAGCGGGGGTGGGAGATGCTGGAAGGGCCTGACACCTGGCACCAAGGCGCTGCAGGACCTCCGGCTCCGGCTCCCGTCTCCCCGAGCGCCTGGGATCTTTCCCAAGTCTGACTCCTCGTCCCCTCCAGGCTGGTCTCACGTCGACCCTGCAGCCACATGTCCTCATGTGCCCACCCTCACACATCCCACTAGGAGAGGAAGGCCTGTGGGTGGTGGGCAGTGCTCCCTGGACTGTATTTTTCATGCTGTTTAAGTTGAACTTGTCCCTGCCTGATTTCTCTTTGGCTCTAATTTCTTTCTGGAACAGGACCTGTGAGACAGGCAGAGAGAATGTCACTCTGGGTCTGTGGTCTGTCTACCTCTGCAGAGGTGGTGGGGCAGAACGATGGGGCCGTGACGTCTAACTCGCTTAATTTTCATCAGAGCCGCAAAAGATGGGTGCTATCATTATCCTGCTTTCCTTGCAGAAAACTGAAGGAAAGGGGTAAATTGCCGGGATTCTGGTCCAGGGAGCCTGGCTCCGCAGTCCAGGACAGGACCCCGAGCTCGGTTTGAACCCCAGTACCACGAGCCACCAAGCCGCCTGACCTCGGGCAAGGCACCTGGCCTCTGCAGACGTCAGTGTCTTTAATCTGTCAAATGGCATGGCAACAGCTGTTTGCGGGGCAGGCTGCCAATGAGACACAGTAGACAAAGTGCAAAGTACAATGCCAGGCGCGCCAGGTGCTCAAATTCAGCAGTTCCCACTTGTTCTTGCTCATTTGGGCCAAGAGGTGAGGGTCCTGGGAGGCGGGCTGAGTCTGTCGGGCTCCCCCTCATCTCCTCCTGGTCGGGAGGCCCTGCCCAACGCCTCAGCCTGTGCCCATCGGAGGGGCCTGGGGAGCCTGGGGTCTGGCTCTCCGGTCTCATCTAGCCTGCAGCCCCTCCCCCAGCTCAGGGTGCTCCCCCGATGGGGGCTCAGGAGCAGCTCACTGATTGGCTAAAGGCAGGCAGAAGGACAGGAAAGGAGAAGGAACAGGAAGGTGACAGAATCAGGACACCAAGGGGCCATCAAGACCACAGCTAGTTGCCTCTTCTTCTCCAGTGTACGTGTGTGTGTACGTGTGTGCGCAAGGGTGCGCGTGTAAAGGGGACACAGTCTACCCTGGGGCTCACTCTACCTCCTTCCATCACAGTCAGCAGCTTAGGGGTCACCAGTCCCCCCAAGCCTTACTACCACCTTGGGGAGGCAGGGCCAAGGTACACAGCCCTGTCCCCAGGGCAGCGGGACACGGCCCAGGGAGCTCCAGTCATGCATCACGAGTCACAGGCTGTCAGCGACGAGCTGGACTGAGAACCCAGGCCTCCTGGGGTGCTGAACTGCCAGGGGTGGGGGCAGCCCTGCCTGGTCTGAGTGCAGAACTGGGGGGCGGGGGGCCACCCTGTGAGCAGAGAGGGGCAGGAGATACCTGGGCTGAGCCCCAAAGACCCAGTTGATGTTGGGATGAGCAGAGAGCCAGTTCCCTGAGTACCAGGCCCCTAGGGGCAATAACCCAGGGATATCGGTTTTCTCAGACTCCCAGGAGGGAGGGAGGAGCCTGGAGAAAGCCAGACCAGACGGGGGCGGGGGGCGGCCCACCCAGAAGAGGAGACTTACCGCATGATGCCCAGAGGGTCCAGGGCCTCCTCTGCCTCGTCCTCTGAGGACTTCCCTGCATCCTGGCCCTTCTGGTCCAGCGTGGGGAGACCCTCACCCTCCACTCGGTCCTGCTGCTGGAAGAAGTCGAAAGCATCCCCGTCGTCCCCACCTTGGCTGTCTGTGTCCAGGACAGAGAAATCTCTGCTGCTGAGATCCGCAGCCCCGGGGGATCTGGTACCTGTGGAGGGAGACAGAGAGGGCGCCTGACACCCACCGCCGGGGGGACGCGAGGAAGCACTTCCCGGCGCGCAAGCTCCAGTGCCAGCACCTGAGGCTGGGGGCTTCCTGCAGCGTCCTGGGACCAGGATGGTGGGTCTGGATGGGGGTAGCAAAGCCTGGGGTGGAGAAGACAGAGGGACAGAGGGAGCAGTTCCTGAACCTCTGCAGCCCAGGGCCTGTTGGGACGACAGGCTACAGTCCACGGGCTGATGGCAGAAGCCAGCCAGTGTACATGGGTTCCCACAGAACAGTTCCAGAAATGCTTTGCAGTTGCGGAGCACATCGGGGAGCTCTGCCAACCACGGGTGGAGACCTGCTCCGAGGGTCTGGGTGATTAGACTAGGAACTCAGGGACTGCTCCGCGAGCACATGGAAGATTCGAGAACGCACTGTGATGGCTTCACTACGAACTGGCTTACATAAGTGCTTCTCAAAGTGTGGTCCATAGGCGGGTGTCCACAACAAGGTAACTACAGAAAGGCGGAGCAAGCGTCCAGAAACTTCCACAGTACCTTGGAATGCTGTTTGTGACAGACTGGGAATAAAAAGGTTAGTCCTTCCCCACAATGGTTTGAGAAGCGTGGGTTTAGACTACTTGTTTATCTCTATCTGTTTACTGAATAGTATATTTTTGAAAGCAGTTACTTACAAAGTATATGACCCTGTGGGTAAAGAAGCCACCTACATGCCCCAGAGTGCCTGGCACATAGGATGTGATATGTATACTGACACAGTATGTAGAACTGAGTGATAATGATTATGTTGCATTATATTATGCTCTGTTATTTTATTAGGACAAATGTAAAAATCCCATTCAAAATCTCATGAACCGTCAATTTCATGGAATAAGCATCATGTAATAAAAAGTTTTACAGGTACAGACTCATGTAAATATTGCAAAAATCCCACGTGAGAGATCCTATCTGTTCCTCCATTTTACAGATAAGGAAACTGAGGCACGGAGAGGCTAGGAAAGTCAGACCATCCTATCCTGCTTCCCCGTAACACAGAGGGCCAGGAGATGGGGAGTTTCTTCCAGCTACGGATAGGCTGGGGCCCCCTTCCTACAGTCAACGCAGACCCAGAGAGAGGCAAAGGGCGGAGGGCTGTGACCTCAGTAAACAGGAGGGCCGGAGAGACCCCAGCCCGAAGACCCTTGTGGGGGGCGTGGGAAAGGAGAGAAGAAAACCGGTGCCGCAGTCTCACCAGTCTCAGCTTTCCGTGCACTCACCTGTTCCACTTTTATTTCCCCACCTTGTTTTTTTTCAAAATTGGTTTATTTCCTGTTAATTTTCTTCTGAAAAATTCCCATCTGTCTTGGGAAACTAGGAGATTCACGGTACTCGGGAAAAGAGTTAAATGTGGTGAGTGCCCCGCACCCCCGGATGGGAGCCCTCCCCACGCTCCCCCTGCCCCGGGGTGCTGGCGCAGGACGGGGACACGCCCGCAGCGTTCTGAGTCCAGTAGGTGTGAGTGGGGGTGAGACGTTAGCCATCGCTTCTACAGCGCCTCCTATGTGGCGAGCTCTGCACATGTGACTCTCACCAGCACCCGTTAGCCAGGCGACTCCCATCCGACAGACAGGACTAGCAGGAAGACAGGAGGCCGCGGGACCTGGACTGCAAGTGCTCGAGGTTCCCATCACTGGGTGGGAGGGGCTGCCTGGAGCCACGCTCCAAACCTCTCGGTGAGGGGTACCAGCTGAGCGAGGTGTCCCCAGGGACCAGGGCACCAGCCTGGCTGTGGGAGCACAGCCTTCTCCGGACTTTGCAGGCCCCCAGGCCTGGCTGGTGGGAGGCGGAGGCGTGTGTACGGGTGGGGGGAGCTCTGGAGGGCGCTGGCTAGGCGGGGAGTGGCTGGGCTCAGACTACGGAGAAGGGCCCTGGGTGAGCCCCATCCAGCACCCAGATGGTCAGTCCTCCAGGGCTGGGTCCCAGGCCTCTTCCACCCACCACCCTGGCCCGAGCACGGCAGTAAGGCCCATGGGCCTCAACAGCCTGGCTGAAGCTTCTGGGCTGCAGGGGGTATGTGGACCCCCCTCCCGCCAAGCCAGGGCAGGGAGGCCTAGTTCTGGGCCAGCAGAGACCTCAGGAATTTGAGACAGAGCCTGCCGTACCTAAGAATTCTAGCAGCTCAGGGCTGCCTGCCAACTCAGCATCCTTCGAGACGCAGCGCAGGATCTCATCGAACATGGCTCTCCTCTCCCGGATGTCACATTCCCCAACAAAGAGCACCTTCCTGGGGAGCGGGGGAAGGCTGACCGCTGGGTAACGACTGCTGAGTTTCTGGTAAAACTCCTCGATGTCACTGTACTTTCTGGAGACCTGGAATGAGAGGAGCACGTGGTTCCCTGAGTGAAGAGGGGAAGGAGAGAAGGCCGCTCCTCCAGCCCCAACAGAGGTCTCGAGGGCGCCGGGCTCTTGGGAGAGTCCTCCCCTAGGACCGGCCCCAGGGAGCTGTGCCTCTCTCCGGACCCTCCGCCCAGCTCCCTGCCTCAGGCTGCACTTCCTAGGCCTCCTGGTCAACGCTGGGTGCTAATCCTGAAAGTCCTAGCGACCCAAAGGAAAGATGCAATCGTGGCGGGTTTCAGGCACCATCACAGGTCTGGGTAGAGACACTTGATACAGAGACCTGGCCTGCAGGTGGCTATGACTTATACCTCCATTCTGGGCCTTTAGTGCATTAGCAGGGTGACCTCACGGTCTGGCCCTTGTTAGGTCATCTTCCTGCAACAACGGGTCAGCGTCTTGCAGGGTCATTATCCCGTGAACTAGCAGCTGCCTCTGACAAGGCCACACCTTACAGTGCGCAGGTGGTGGAGAACCAGACACTGCAAAGCTGGTTTCTGGCCCTGGTGCCAGCCAGGAGCCCACTGCACACCAGGACCCTGGGGAAGCTGGCCAGGGGGTCGGCTGGAAGGTGGTCCTCGGCCGTCAGAGTCATCCTGGGGTACCTGGCTTCCTGCAGAGCTGAGGGCTGCCTGCTACGGCCTCTCGATCTTTCCCCAGAACTCCCGCCGCAGCTTAGGGCTCGTCCACTCACTGTCAAGCTCTTGCTGTGCGTTTACTCTGTATGAGCAGACAGTGTGGTCTCTGCCCCCGAGGCTCCAGGCCTCCAGTTAAGGGAGCAGCGGTAGCACAGCGGGTCGATGCCATCACTGTGGTCTATATAAGCCAACACAGGCGCTCAGAGAAGAGTCACTCACTCCCCGCCACGCCCCACCTACAGCCCAGCGTCCTCCCTTGTCTTAGACTCCTCTGTGCTCTCCCCGCACGTTTGGCCAGTCTCCCTAACTCCTCCGTGGGAGCATCGATTACGAAGACAGATATTCCCACTTCTCCCAAGCCAGGGCCATGCACACAGCACACCAATGAAGCACTGGTGTAGCTGATGGGCTGTGAGGCGTCTGCATGCGTTCAGGCAAGGGACACCTGGCAGTCCCATCGCACAGAGCCCCCAGCCCGTGAGGGTTCCAGATGCTGGCAGGTGGCTGGGGCACTGGGGGACTTCAGGAACCCCCCCGGGGAGTTATCTGGGACAGGGGACTGTGGCCTGCAGTTGTCAACACAGAGCCTTGCTCGGGAGCTTTCCTGAGAACAGCTCTCAAGGAAAGGTAAGAGCGTCCTTTCACAAAAGTGACTCAGGCTCCCAACTCCTAGTGGTTCAGAGAACCCGAGACTCCACCAGGTGGGGGCGGAGCGCCCTCTGCTGGCCTCACTGCTCCATGCAGGCCTGGCCACCAGACCCACCAGGGCCCGGCTTCTGGGAGCTGTGGGTCTCCAGGGCACTGGCAGCATAGGCAGCCGGGGAGCTTTAAGTCTTGGGTGCCACCCCACGCAGGGCCCACATTCACCAGTGTTCCAAAGCACGGGCTTCTACTCCTTTTGAGGAATAGAAAGCAAAATGCTCATTAGTTTTTTAAAGCTGAATCGTGAAACTTCAAAGAAAGTTCAGGTGTGGGGTTACACCCCTAGACCTCACAGGGAGTCAACGCGTTCTTTGCCCTCGCAGGTGGTTCAAAATGTTTGGGAAGAACCTCCACGCACAGGCACCTGTGCACACAGCTACCCGCAGGGCAAGGCAAGGGGGTCACTGGTCAGGAGAAAGCGGCACTGGTGTGACACATGCAGGTGTCAAAGAAGTCCCCACACACCCTCGCTCATAAGGCCAGCCAGCACCTTATCAAGGGCCCCCGAGTGCTGCCTCTCTGTCTCGCCCACAGACTTGGGTCTCAGATATTTTCCTCTTTGCTCCTGTCCCTGAAAAACATGGGTGCGTTGAGCTCCATCTGGGTCAAGTCAGATTACCAGCGGCTGCAAATCACCCAGTAGAACAAAGCAGATCCAGAACCATCACCTGCCATTACATTACACCTTGGCTCTCAACAAGAGTCTGTCCAAGAAGCAAACGAAAAACATCACACTCTGTTAGACACTTTCCAGGATGTGCTGAATGTCTCTTAACGAAAGAACTGTGCCATAAACTTTGATCACTTAGAAGCTGGTGTCTCCAAACTGGAAAAGGATATTTGTCATGCAATAAATATAAAGAATATATAAAGAATTCCTATACATAGTAAGAAAAAGACAGCCAATGGTTCAGGAGGAATTCCACAGAAGAAACAATGTTTCGCAAACATTTGAGAAGATATTCAATCGCATTAGTAATCAAGGAAATGCGGGCTAACACCTACCAATACAAGATTCACAAAATCAAAATGTCAGACAACACCAAGTATAAATGAGCACAGGAAACAGGGGCATTACACTGTCTGCGAGCTGGTAGTGACCTCTGGGAAACAGATGGCCTTGTTTGATGAAGTTAAAAGGGTGCACAGCCATATGGATCTTTTGCCTAAAACATTATGTTTTTTCTTAATCTTACTAAAAACATCTTTTTTCTCTTTCTGAATTCTCTCTTCCTTTAACTACAACATTGACTCGTTCATTTCAATTTTAAAACCATCCTTCTTATTCTCTTCTGATAATGGGGTTTGACTTTCTCTTTTTTAATGGGGATTTATTACCTCATCCAGGTGATCCTAAACATTTTAGTATCAAGATCCCATTAAAAATTTATTGAGGGCTTCCCTGGTGGCGCAGTGATTGAGAGTCCGCCTGCCGATGCAGGGGACGCGGGTTCGTGCCCCGGTCCGGGAGGATCCCACATGCCGCGGAGCGGCTGGGCCCGTGAGCCATGGCCGCTGAGCCTGCGCGTCCGGAGCCTGTGCTCCACAACGGGAGAGGCCACAACAGTGAGAGGCCCGCGTCCCACAAAAAAAAAAAAAAATTTATTGAGGACCCCAAAGAACTTCTGTTTACGCAAGCTGTAGTTACTGCTACTTCCCATATTAGAAATTATAACAGAAATTTAAACACAAAGAAAAAAAGAATCTTGTGTCTCTTCTGATAGGTCCCCAGGCCTGGGTAACTCGCTCCTTGCCTTTCTGCCTTGGCTGCCAGGAGACGCAGAACAAACCAGCCGGTTGCTCTGCTCTGACCCTTGCTCATTTTAACTTTCTCTCACAACCCCGTGGCCCGTCTCTCCTGGGCACGTCTCCAGACCTTTTCACAAGAAGCCAAAGGTAAATACTAAACGGGTGAGTTTGTGGTCTTGCCCCCTCCTGAAATGCTCAAGCCCCGGAGCCCCCTCTCTTCCCTCGGCCTCGGCTTCTTCTCCCTGACTGTCCCGAGGTGCTAGCATCCCCAGGCCTTCCTCCTCAGCCAGAACCTCCACGCCCACATCCACTCTCTGGGCAACTTCATCTGCTCCCAGCCTTTCAGCATCACTGCAAGCTGATGCCTCCCAAAGCAGCCCCTTGGGCCTGACCCCGCCCCGAGGCCCCGAGTTCCAGCCTCATGTATCCATCAGGCAAACACTTCACACTGGAAACGTCCTCCTTCCACCTGCCCCTCCCTCCGCTGGAGCCCTTTATCTCAGTGGGTAGAAACAATCAGTCAGTTAATTATGTGCATGTCACCTTGGAAATACTTTCAACTCTCTCCCTCCCTCCTGTACACCCACCGCTGGCCCGCCCCCCGGGCCCCAGGCGTTACTCTACCAGCCTCCTCACTGAGCTCCCTGTCCTCTGCCCTGTTCCTTCCAATCCAACTCCACTCTCCACCAGACAGGCAGTGAGAGACAACAGGACCATGTCATTCCACTGCTTAAAGTTCCTGCTTGACTGCCAGACAGGTCGGGCCCCCTGCACGCCCTCTGTGACCTGGACGCTGCCCGCCATCACCCTCCTCTTCTCCCACTTCATCCAGGACGATACTCAGCCGCTTACAGCTCCCCACATGATACCCTGTTTCTAGCCGCTGTGCCTTTGCTCAGGCTGTGCCTTCTGCCTGGGGCACCCTTCTCCCCTTCTGCTGTTCTTAGCTCCGTCTGCTCATTAAATTGTTTTTTTTTTCTATTACAGTGACACTGATTTATAACATTATACAAGTTGCGTGTCTACATTACATTTCTACTTCTGTATATGCTATGGTGTGCTTACCTCCAAAGGTTTAGTTTCTAGCCATCACCATACAGTTCATCCCCTCTACCCATTTCACCCTCCCCGCTGCCCCTTCCCCTCTGGCAACCGCTACTCTGTTCTCTGTATCTACATGGTCTTGTTTGGTTTGTTCACGTTCTGGTTTTTTATTTTTTATATTCCACACATGAGTGAAATCACATGGTATTTGTCTTTCTCTGTCTGACTTGATAGGATACCCTCAAGGTCCATCTGTGTTGCTGCAAATGGCAAGATTTCATCTTTGTATGGCTGAGTAGTATTCCATTGTATAGAAGGACCACAACTTCTTTATCCGTTCATCCACTGATGGGCACTTAGGTTGTTTCCATGTCTTGGCTATTGTAAACAGTGCTGCCGTGAACATAGGAGTGCATGTACCTTTTCAAATTAGTGTTTTTGTATCTTTGGATAAATACCCAGAAGTGAAATTGCTGGATGATCTGGCAGCTCTATTTTTATTTATTTATTATTTTTTAGCCACGCCATGCGGCTTGTGGGACCTTAGTTCCCCAACCAGGGATTGAACCCGGGCCCTTGGCAGTGAAAGCGTGCAGTCCTAACCACTGGGCCGCCAGGGAATTCCCTATTTTTAATTTTTTAAGGACTCTCCATACTATTTTCCATAGTGGCTGCACCAATTTACATTCCCACTAACAGTGTTGGAGGGGGTTCCCTTTTCTCCACACCCTCATCAACATTTGTCATTTCTTACCTTTTTGATAATTGCCATTCTAACAGGAGTGAAGCGATAGCTAACTCTGGCATTTCCCTAATAATTAGCGATGTTGAGCATCTTCTCATGTGCCTATTGGCCATCTGTATGTCTTCTTTGTAAAAATGTCTATTCAGCTCCTCTGCCCATTTTTAACTTGGATTGTTTGGGTTTTTGTTGTTGAATTCTATGAGTCCTTTACATATTTTGGATACTATTAAAATGCGTAATATCGGATATATGAGTTTTATCTTCTCCCATTCGGAAGCTTGTTATTTTGCTTTGCTGATGGCTCTCTTTGCTGTGAAGAAGCTTTTTAGTTTGCTGTAGTCCCATTTGACTATTTTTGCTTTTTGTTTTCCGTGCCTGAGGAGACATATACAGAAAGATATTGCTAAGACTGGTGTCAAAGCTAATCCTGCCTACGTTTTCTTCTGAGAGTTTATGGTTTGGGTCTTACATTCAAGTCTTTAATTCATTTTGAGTTGATTTTTATGTATGGTGTGAGATAGCGGTCTACTTTCATTTTCTGCATGTGGCTGTTCAGTTTACCCAAAACCATCTATTGAAGAGACTATCCTTTCTTCATTGTATGTTCTCTGCTCCTTTTCTCTTAAATTAATTGTCCATTTGTATGGATTTATTTCTGGGCTCTCAATTCTGTTCCATTGATCTATGTATTTGTTTTTCTGTCAACACCATGATGTTTTGATTACTACAGCTTTGTAATACAGTTTGAAATCAGGGAGTGTGATACCTCCAGCTTTGTTCTTTTTTCCCAAGGAAAAAGATTTCTTGGACTATTCAGGGTCTTTTGTGGTTCCATATAAATTTTAGATTTTTTGGTTCTATTTCTGTGAAAAATGTCCTTGGGATTTTGGTAAAGATTGCATTGAATCTGTTGATTGCTTTAGGTAATATGGACATTTTAACAATGTTAATTTTCCCAATCCATGAGCATGGAATATCTTTCCATTTGTTTGTGTCTTCTTCAATTTCTTTCAACAATGTCTTATAGTTTTCAGTGTACTTGGTTAAATTTATTCCTGGGCATTTGTTGTTGCTGTGGTGGCTGTAAATGGGATTGTTTTCTTAACTCTCTTTCTGCTCACTCATTGTCAGCACACAGAAACACAACTGACTTTTTTTAAAAATAAACTTATTTATCTATTTATTTTTGGCTGCGTTCGGTCTTCGTTGCTGCACGTGGGCTTTCTCTAGTTGCGGTGAGCGGGGGCTACTCTTCGTTGCAGTGCATGGGCTTCTCACTGTGGTGGCTTCTCTTGTTGCAGGGCATGGGCTCTAGGCACGTGGGCTTCAGTAGTTGTGGCACACGGGCTCAGTAGTTGTGGCTCACGGGCTCAGTAGTTGTGGCTCACGGGCTCAGTAGTTGTGGCGCGTGGGCTCTAGAGTACAGGCTCAGTAGTTGTGGCTCACGGGCTTAGTTGCTCTGCGGCATGTGGGATCTTCCCAGACCAGGGCTTGAACCCGTGTCCCCTGCATTGGCAGGCAGATTCGTAACCACTGCGCCACCAGGGAAGTCCACAACAGATTTTTGTGTGTTGATTTTGTGCCCTGCAACTTTACTGTATTCATTTATTATTTCTAATAGTTTTTGGTGGCATCTTTAGGGTTTTCTATATATAAAATCATGTCATTCACAAACAGTGAAAGCTTTACATTTTTCTTTTCCAATTTGCATGCCTTTTATTTCTTCTTCTTCCCTAACTGCTGTGGCTAGGACTTCCAATACTATGTTGAATAAGACTGGAAAGTGAGTGGAGCCCGGTGGGCTGGAGGGAGGAAGGGAAAAGAAGGGGCAGGAAAAAAAAAAGAGTGGTGAGAGTGAGAATTCTTGTCTTATTCTTGACCCTACAGGGATAGCTGTAGGTTTGTCATATATGGCCTTTATTAATGCTGAGGTACATTCCTTCTATACTCATTTTACTGAAAGTTTTATAAATGGGTGTTGAATCTGTCTCTATCTCTATCTCTCTCTCCTGCTTCTGGGACACCCATTAGCCTAATGTTGCCCTTCCTAAAAGACTTCGATAATTCTCGTAGAATTTTCTCTCTCTTTTTTTTTTTTGGATCTTAATTTTCTCTCCTCTTCTAACTGTATCATTTCTAGATTTCTATCTTTGAACTGGCTAATTCTCTCTTCCATATGGTCTGCTCTATTTCCAATCCTTTCTGATGTACTCTTCATCTTGCTTACTAGGTTCTTCAGATCTAGAATTTCTGTTTGGTTCTTTTTCAGAGTTCCAGTCTCTTTGGTAAAGTATTTCTTCTGTTCATTAATTTCAACCCTGACATTCACTGAACCGCCTTTCTGAGTTTTCTTATAGCTCGTTGAGCTTCCTCTTGACAGTTGTTTCGAATTCTCTATCAGATTGCACTGTTCTGTGACTTTAAATCTGGTTTCTGGAGAATCACCATTTTATTTTTGTGATACAGTGTTACTGTGGTTCTTTATGGTGCCTGATGAGTTGTTCCTCTGCTGGTACACATGAAGCAGCAAACACCTTTCTTCTTTAGGTAAAGCTTTTTTTTTTTTTTAAACTTCATTCCAACTATTCAACAGGTTAGAGGCTTTTGTTTTCTTTTCTTTTCCCTTAGGTGGCGCTACAGCACAAGTTTTTGGTTTCTCTTACCTGAGCTGCCTCTGGTTATATTAGAGGAATGGCACTTTTCAGTCTCCACTGCCCTTGTCAGAGGTGTTGCCTGGTGTCCGCATTGTCACCGCTTGTGCCTCCATGGTTGCCGCTGTCACTGTTGTTGCTGCCCGGGTCAGCGGAGTGGTGGGCACTTCTGCTGTGTCCAGAATCTTGAGTCACAGGCTCTGCTTCCACTGCACGGGGTGGAGCTGGGGTCTCGGCACCTCTGCCGTGTCTGGGGTTGTCAGGTTTAGGGATGCCGCCACTGTGGGTCGGGGAGAGGGGGCCAGACTTGTGGGCAGCTCTACAACTGGAGGGACGGTGTTGCAGGCCCTGCTGCCCAGTCCCCTGTGGCTGCAGGCGCAGCTGAGGCCCGGAGGCTGGCGTTGCGCGTGCCGCCTCCCTGATGCGGCTGGGTTCTCTGGGGCCGCGGGCTCGGTCTCCGGGGCTGGGGATCTGGGACTGCACACAACACCTCAGTTCCGCCTCCGTTGTATGTTCCAGTCCGCCCACCTCTAGATGGACAGATGTGCGAGACTGTCTGGGATGTTTCACTGGCTGTAGACTGAAGGGGAGTGAGAAAGGGAGGGTCTCATCCGCAGTAATGCTGATGTCTCCACCTGCTCTTCAAAACCCAGCTCAGCCCTGACCTCTTCCGAGACATCTTCTAGAACCCTTTCCCTAGGATGGGTTAGGTGCCCCTTCTCTACACTACCACAGTCCTCCCCTCCCCTTGGACTGCTGTCTCTTTACAGGTCTGTCTCCCCACAGACTGTAAGCATCTGGTTCACCGGTGTCCTTACCGCCAACACGCTCTGGCACCGTCAGGCCGAGTGAGCGTTGGCTGGAGCACTGCTCGCACCCCGATGCTACTCGCACCCTGGTGGCAGGTGTGTCTGCCCAGCTGGAACCCCGGACCCTGGGCACCCTCGGGAGCATCCTGGCGGAGCCCCCAGCTCACCAAGAACTGGACGACATCCTCAGGCCTGTGCTTGGCCGACTTGAATGCAGCCAGCCGGGTTACCACCAGGATCTGGTACTCCACGTGCCCTGACATCATCTTGCCCCGTACCTCCTGGTGCTGGGGCACGGTTAGGTCCAGGCCTGTGTGGACATTCTGAACTCGCCTGCCAAAGGGAAAGAAGGCAAAAGAAGCTCAGGTTCAAGTCAGCAGGCTTCTTGAGTGAAATGCAGGCCAGACCTCAGGTGGCCCAGCAGGCCTGGGTGCAAGGCCGCTCCACTGGCCATTCTCTGTGGTCCCGGCTACCCACCCCACCACAGCCCAGCCCCTCATAAAGCCTGGCTTCCCAGGCCCCAAGCCTGGGCCCTGCCTTTGGGTCACTCAGGAACAATGGGCTCTCACCAGCAGGAAAACAGGTGACAGCAGAGAAGGTGGGACTCATGGAAAATCACAAAAATAAACTTATTTATCTATTTATTTTTGGCTGTGTTGGGTCTTCGTTGCTGCACATGGGCTTTCTATAGGTGTTTGACACAAACCCAGCCCAAGAGCTCCTGCGGGATTTGTGGGGATGGCATTCCAGGGGTTCTATTCAAACCAAGGGAAGTGCCTGGCTTTGGGCACACAGTGCAGGAATGAAACCCCACCAGGAATCCGGAGAGAGAAACGCATCTCTTCAGCTAACCAGAGAGCAGCAGAGCCGCTACAGAACCCGCCCAGCTAGGGGAAGATGGAAAGGGCACTGGATACCAGGCCATCATTTGCCCTGGGGCCTCTGCAAGGCACTGATAAGGCCTGCTCTATGAGGCTTTGAGAGGACACTCGGCAAAACATTACAGCTCTTGGAGGATTTTTAAATGCTACACAAATGTAATGAATCACACGATGAGCAAAGAAGTTATGAAATGTTTCCTCCGAGGTGAGAGAAAAGGTTAAATGTATTCCTCATTCTATGTAAGGGTATAATGGAGACCCATGCACACAAACATACATCACACAAGCACCTATGACAGGATATGCCCAGCACACAGTTATCAGGGTCGAGACCTACTATGTGCCGGGCGGGACCTTCAGAAGATAGGAAAGGGGAGGGCCCGAGGGGTGGGGCTACTGGCGCTAAGACTGTGTCTGGGGCAAGGCCCTTTCCCTTTCTGCAACTCCATCCCAATCCATCAGATGACACCCTGCCCCCAGCACTCCTTCCACACAGACTCCTCCCCTTTCCACACCAAGCATGTGCACTGTCACCATGATGCCATTTGTCACCAACTGGGAGGACAGCCCACCACGTAGCCACATACTACTAAGCATTCAAACCCTTACACACACACACATATCCACAGGGTGTAAGGTATGCGAAAATGAGCACGAATCACTTAGAAAGGCCCGGGCGAACCTGCCTTCAGGCAGGTGTTGCATGAACCCAACATATGGGCGAGACGGAAAAACACCAATCAGCCCTCTATTCCTTTTGCCAGTAACCAAATGAGCGTCCCTGGCCCTGCACCAGGTACAGACCCGCTGGCGCTGCGCGCCGCGCCGTGTTAGTTAGGAGCGCAGGAGAGCGGAGGGGACTGAAGTTGAAGCGGCCGCGGTACCGCAGGCTCTGTTCTAAGCACCTGCCTGCCTGAGACACTCCCGCCTCCCTCAGCCCTACCGAGGGTCACTACCGCTCAGACCCACTTAAAGTCAGAGAAACAGACACAAAAGGGGAGTCACCTGTGCTTGGGCTCAGCGGGTCAGAGGTGGAGCCAGGGTTCACTCCGGGCTGCCGCCCCCGTCCCCGCTGACTGGCGCCTCCCATCAGTCCAGCTTGCTCCTCCAGGACCTGCCTCTGTGACCCCTCCCCCTTTCCACTGTCCCCTCCCCCACCGTCCTGTCGCGCCGCCCCACTGCTGGGATCACACCCTTGGCCTCAGCTCCCCTGCCCTCGCCCCTCAACCCTCCAGTTCTCCGCGTCCCTCGCACCTGTGTCCGGCAGCTGCACGTCACTGGGATAAACGCACAGACGTGCTGACTGGTCCCACCTGAAATTCACGGCCACAACCTGCAAGCTCCAGCGTGGGGCCTGGCAACCCCACCTTGGTCTCGACCTGGGGTTCTCCAGGTGTGGCCCCTGCAGCATCACCTGGGAGCTTGTGAGAGTGGCAGACCCAGGGTGCTGAATCAACTTCACGTTAACAGTCACCTGACCCTAACCCACGCTCGCTCCCACTCCCCGAGGCCCCCAAGGAAACTTTTCCTGTAAAGGGCCAGAGAGTAAATACTTTAGGCTTTGCAG
Source organism: Leucopleurus acutus (assembly GCF_964270905.1). Classification (NCBI taxonomy): domain Eukaryota; kingdom Metazoa; phylum Chordata; class Mammalia; order Artiodactyla; family Delphinidae; genus Leucopleurus; species Leucopleurus acutus. The sequence continues at coordinate 42,709,772 of NC_139154.1, forward strand.
GCCACAGGGTCTCCATTACAACTACTCAGCTCAGCCACTGTAGAGCGAAAGCAGCTGAAGACAGTACACAAACTTTATCACAAAAGTGAAGTGGTGGGCGCATGGGTGTAGCTTGTCCACCTATGCCCCAGACCAAACTTCTCAAACTGTAAAGTGCATCCAAGTTGCCTGGAGATCTTGTCAATGTGCACATTCTGATCCAGCAGGTTGGGGGCAGGGCCTGGGAATCCGCATTTCTAACAGCTGTCATGTGATGCTGATACCGGTCTACGTGGTTAAACCCTAAGGTTAATTCTCCCTCTCCTCTTACTCCAGCGGCACCTGACAGTCCCTCTCTGCTCCTTGAAGCTCTGTCTTCATTGCTCCCGGGACCCCCACCCTCTCTCCGTTCTCCGCCCTCCCTGGCCACTCCTGCTCCGCTTCCCTGGATGGTTCTCCGTTCCTCTTTCTACTCCGGACTCTCCCCTCAAGGCCACACTCCTTCTCTCAGCTGCCTGCCGGACATCTCCGCTTGGCTGTCAACAAGCTTCTTCATGAACATGTCCAGACAAATGGTGATTCTCACCTTCCTAAACCTGCTCCATCCATAGTCTCCCGACTCGGTCCATTGCAACCTCCCTCTTTCAGGAACTCAGGGCAAGTCTTGCAGTCAATCCTGACTCCTCTTTCCTGTTCTCGCGACCCACATCTAATCATCAGCAAACCCTGAAAGCTGTACCGTCAAAATACAGCCAGAACCCAAACATTTCGCACCCCCTCTGCCACCATCAGCTCTCACGTGGATCACTGCCAGAACGGTCCCCTTGCTGCACCCTGCTCACCTACCTTCTGCTCAACACAGCGGCCAAATGACCTTTGTGAAACCCAAGCCAGGTCCCACCTCGCCCAGAGCCTCACCTCAGCCTGGGAGGCCTGTCCTGACTGTCCCCTGCCTCCAAGCCCCCAGCTCCGCACCACATCACCTAATGCTCTCCGCGGCTCACGGCACTCCAGCCACCCTGGCCTCCTCGCTGGTGCCCAAGCACCTCTCTGCCCCAGGACATTGGCTCCTGCTGTCCCCTCTGCCTGGTACACTCTTTCTCAAGATTTCTCTTGCGTTTGTCAGGAGTTTGCCCAACTGCCACTCTCTGTCAGAAAGACACTCCTGGGCCACACCATATAAAACAGCATTCACTCCTCCTAGCACCCTATTTCCCTACCACTTTATTTTCCTTCATACCATTTATCATCCCTGACACACCATATATTTACCTATTGTCCGCTGGCCCCAGGAAAGCTCACGAGAGGGACTTTGTGTTGTTCACTACTGTATCCTAGAACCACTCTCCTGGCCTTCACCACCAGCACCTGCATCTGTTAAGGAGCCCTGCCCAGGTGTGGCAGTGAGGGAAGCCAGCCACGCCCTTCCCAGGCTCCCAGCACCAAGGTCACACCCCCACTGGTCTGCTGCTGGCGGCCCTGCTCACACCTGCCAACCTCAAATCTCCTTTTTGCAGGAAATGACACTGAGGCTCAGGGAGAGGAGGTGATTCATGCGGCCCTGGGGAAACCTCTTCTGCCAGCGAGGACACGACCAGCAACCATGCAGAGGCCGAGCAGGTTCTGATATCAGGGTTCACTTAAAGAATCACACATACTTTTCTAGACCTGAAGCCACAGGGATGTTCAGATTACTGCTGGAGAAGTAACATTCATTTATGTAAGAGATTGATGTCTTAGCCCAAGATTCTGGGTAGGGGGAACAAGGGCGGAGTGTATGAAAATACTTGAAGTGAGTCACTTGCCAGATGTTAGAAAGGGGGAAAGAATAAAACCATGACCATCCCAGCCTTTCCAGGATCCGTCTTGCACTGGGTCCCCCAGGCCTGGGTCAGGGTGGGGTGGGTCACCCTGCATCCTCTGCCTCCAGGGACCCTCCGCAGGCCTTGGCGAACTGCACTTTTCCTGAGCTACCTGTTTGAGCAGCTGCCCCCTCTTCTCTCCCTTCACCTCATTAACCTCCACTCCTCCTGCAGGAGGGGGGCCTCATGCACCCCCTCAGAAGCCGGGGTTACCTCCTACCCTGTGTTCCCATGGCAACCTGAACCCACTACCCCCCATTCAGCACCTGTCTCCCGAGTGTCTGCGTTCATCCCCGTTTCCCCTGCAGGGCCGAGCCTTGCCGGATTCACCCCGTCCCCAGTGCCGTGCCCGGGGCCTGGCGCACGGTGAGCGCGGACAGGATGCATAACTAGATCTTCGAAGAGAAAGGAAGACAGGTGGACAGGAAAGCGGGGAGGAGAGCCCTCCCTTTGCCTGCTGGCCGGGACCAGCCAGTCCAGGCCTTCCACTGGGTTTTGGGTGAGTTCGTTACCCTCTAGGGACCTCAGTTTCCCCATCTGTAAAACCGGGGGGGGGAGCGGGGGGAGGGACTCGCCGCCGCCCGCCTCTCCCGCTGGGCGGTGGAGGGGCCGAGCCCAGGTCAACGGCCGGCGCGCTGGGGACGCCGGGGGGCGGGCGGGATCGTCGGGACCGGCCGCCTCCGCCGGCTCCTCCGCCCCGGGCGCATCGGGCCGCGGCTCCCGGGCACCCGACTCCACGTTGCCCGAGACGCAGCGCCGGGCGCGGGGTCTGGCTCACCTGGAGGTGACGAGCACCGCCGGGGACTGCATGACGGCGAAGCTCCGGGCGGGGCGCGCGGTCACGAGACCCGCGGGCGCCGGCGTAGCCGCGTTCCGGGCCCTGGCCCGCCGCCTAGTGGCCACCGCGCTCGGCCGCAAGCGGCCGCGCGTTTCCAGGCCTTTCTGGAACTCTGGGCGGAGACTCGGGCTGAGAGTCCTGCGCGGGCTCGTCGCTGCTGGAGGCCCCGTCGGAGCTGAGCGCGTCCCCCGCGCCCGAGTGTCCTGGGCCATCCAGAGGTTTGGGTCTGATGTCCCAGCGTTATCAGTGGCAGCGCCCGTTTCACTCTTAGGAGTGCCCAGAGTGTCCCGGTTCAGACACTCCTGAAATTATTTGGTTCTCCTTCCTTGGGGAGAATGACGGGGAAACAACGCAGCGGTGCTCACGGCCCCAGGGATGCTCGGAGAGAGGTTAGGAGAGTCCAGAAAACAAGATAAATCAGACCCCTCTGTGGAACGAGGGGTGGTGATCCAAAGAAGCATCAGCCTGACCCCCGAGGCCTTCCAGTGGCTTTTCTGTAAAACGGCCTACGGGGCCTTCCCAACAAAAGCTTCTGAGAACTCTGTGTCTTTCTTCTCGCTCACTAAGGAAATGTTGTTCTGACACTTGTTAAAACAGTAAGGAGGACTTTATTCAAGACTGTGGCAACAGGGCTCAAGACTGACGCAACGGGGAGAGAGTTCAGGCTCAACCCTGAATACAGCAGACACCGGGGTCGATAGCCACGGAGTAGGGAGGGGCCGACAGGGGTAGGGGGATTCTTGCTGAAAGCAGGCCAAGGGCTTAGACATCAAAGGGCGGGGATGAGGAACTTGATCAGAGACCAAGGGTGATCAGATCAAGGGTGGGAATCCTCTCTAAACTGACTTAGCAGGATTCTTGCTAAGACTGGGCTGGGCAGGCCAAAGACTGGGCAGGGACCAAGGTCAAAGGCCTAGCTGAGAAGAGGGCTCAGAGGAGCCTGAAGTTTGGTCAAGGAGAAGGTCTTTGTTGCCCAAAGTTTCCGTCTCAGAGAGCGGCAAAAACCCTGTCCCCCGCTGTGCGTGCAGACCCGAATCTCCAGGTACCCACTCCTCCTTTCCTCTGCCCCTAATGACACCCGCTGCCCATGCTGCTTCCGGCCCTCTGGCAAGAGGAGGTGGGGCTTCTGCTTGACTGAATTTTCCCAAAAATCCAGCCCCTTGCCCCACCTGCACCACCCTGGAACTCTGATCAACCAATGTCCCAGCTCTTTGCAACTACCTGTAAAACACTTAGCTCCGGGCTTCCCTGGTGGTGCAGTGGTTGAGAGTCCGCCTGCCGATGCAGGGCACACGGGTTCGTGCCCCACTCCGGGAAGATCCCACATACCGCGGAGCGGCTGGGCCCGTGAGCCATGGCCGCTGAGCGTTTGCGCCTGGAGCCTGTGCTCGCAACGGGAGAGGCCACAGCAGTGAGAGGCCCGCGTACCGCAAAAAAAACCCAAAAAAAACCCCACTTAGCTCTGCCTGGCCCATAGTGACATTTAATCAGTGCGAATGTTTGTGTTGCTCTAATGTTTAGCAACTAAAAAGACAGGTCTGTCTGCTCTGCTTCTGCTACTAGTCAGACTCCATCACAAAACTACTCTCCTGGCTCCCTCATGGACTTTCCATTCATTCATTCATTCAATTGTTCGTTCATTCATTCAACATTATCTACTGGGCTGGGCCTGTGTTCTGGGCCCTGTGGAGGCTCTGGAGCCGCTTAGTGACTAGGACGCTGCAGCCCTGTGCTCCCACGGTGCGCCCACGGACCTGCTCCCTCAGCTTCCCCTTTCCGAGCCTCTCTTCAGGGTCTTCGGGGAGCCACTGCCTGGTAGGTGACGGGGCCCCTGGCCTGCCTCTGATGGCTGCCTTTGGGTCCACAGCTGGGGCCAGAGCAGTGAGGTCAAGGGGCCAGTTTCCCTCAGAGAAGCCTTGGGGTAGAGGTGCGCCGGACATAATAGACCCTCTCATCAGAGATTCAACTGTCCATGGGGTTAGAAATGGAGGTTGTATCACCTGCCACAGTGGCCCAGAAAGAGAAAAGCTCAGTCTGGAAACAGGGCCAGGAGAAAAGTGCAAATTGCCACAGGTATTCTGTGCTCTGTCCATGAGAGCCCCACTGACAGAGAACAGATGAAGCTGGGCTTAGCGGCATCAGATGCGCGATGGGGTAATGTGCACCGTGTTTCCTACAGGAGGGGCAGCACGGTGTCCCTGTGGGCCTCGGCTTCCCACCCACCGCCCCACCAGCATCATTATTATCTGTATTTGACTCATTTTCATGAAGAAATCCTACAGTGAAAAGTTTTGAAAAATGAATCACTTTCCCCACGTTATCTCTTTTTTTTTTTTTTTTTGCGGTATGTGGGCCTCTCACTGTTGTGGCCTCTCCCGTTGCGGAGCACAGGCTCTGGACGCCCAGGCTCAGCGGCCATGGCTCACGGGCCCAGCCGCTCCGTGGCATGTGGGATCCTCCCGGACCGGGGCACGAACCCGTGTCCCCTGCATCGGCAGGCGGACTCTCAACCACTGCGCCACCAGGCAAGCCCTCCACTTTATCTCTTGAATAGATATGTATGTTCATATGCTTGAATAGCTCGTTTCCAATTTGTTTGTAGACAAGATGAGCAATAATGAACAGAAGGATGAGTGAGTGAAAGGGCTGCGGGAACACCCAGTCTGCTGTCAGCTCTGCCTGCCCACCTGCCCATCTGTCTGCAGGGCAGAGTTTGAGGTAGCAGACGGCCCCCGTGTCTAGTTTAAATTGACATGCCCCACTTCAAAGCAGGCAGAAAGGGTGTGAGCCTCGGCACCCCAGGAGGCTGGCGCAGCTCAGCCCTTGGGAAGGGCCAGCCGGTCAAGCGGTCACCACCGCACAGACGCTTGTGGACCATACACCATGTGCTGGGCGCTGAGAGTACAGTGAACGAGGCGCGGTCGCTGCCCTCAGCGAGCTTCTTTGCCCTTAGACTTGGGGTGAGATAGGGGTCAGAGAGGACACTCGAAAGGAGTCAGAGTCCAAGGTTAACCTGAAGAGATGAGAAGGAATAGGATGGGGTAGAAGGAACATCATCTATGAAGTCCTGGAGACAAGAAGAAGCGGAATTCAGGGAACAAGTTGGGGAGGGAGCTCAAGGGGGAGGACAGGTGTAGAGACTCATGTGCGTCAGGCTGAGGGCTTCACGCTGACCCTGAGGCCAACTCGAGGCCACAGCCGGACTGTGAACAGCGGAGCGGCCCGACCAGCTCTGCTGCCGACATCGGTTTGGAACACGTGATGCTGGAGGTGGGAAGGTGAGCAGAACTGCAGAGCAATCCAGACTGGGGACAGTGGTGGCATGAATTGGGGTGAGGGCCCCCCAGGTGGAGAACAGGGCACAGGTGACACAGAGACTTAGGAAGTGGAACTGGACAAGACAGAATCGAGTGCACATGCGCGGGAGGAGTCGAGACGCTGCTTCGGTTCGGCTCCTGGGTGTAGCCGGACGGTGGTCCATTCTCTGGGGCAGGGCACCTGGAGGAGGGACACATTCTGGGTGGGATGATGAGTTCTGTGTTGGACAGCTGGTGTTTGAGGGTGTGGGGACATTGAGGTGACTGTGGCTCTGGCCCCCGGGAGACAGGCCTGGCTGGAGACCCTGATGCGGGGATCACAAAGCTATTGGAGCTGAGAGTAAGGCTGAGCCTGAGGAGAAGACAGCCCAGGAAGGTGCAGAGAAGCACGCGTGTTCCAGGGCAAGCACAGGCCGGGGCTGCGAAGAAGGGGACTCTGCGTCACCGCTGGGGCTGGTGGCACGCTGGTCACCCGTGACTTGCAGACAAACGAGCCTCACCCCTGGCACCAGGGTTCCCGAGTGCGTGCCACAGGGGGACTTGGCACACCTGGTGCCTGCCGAGCTTCCCACTGGTTCCCCTTGAAAGAGTGACCCCGTCCCCTAGAGCAATCCCATTTTCTGCCTCATTCCTTCCACCCATACGCACTCGATTCCGTCTCATCCAGTTCAAGCTCCTTAGTCTCTCCCTCACCTGTGCCCTCTTCTCCAGCTGGGGGCCCCCACCCTGATTCGTGCCACCATTGTCCCCAGTCTGGATGGTCCTGCAGTTCTGCTCACCTTCCCACCTCCAGCATCACACGTTCCTCTACTGAGGCAACCCCATTTTCCGTCCCACGTGCCCCCGTGTGGCTCCAGCGGATAATTGTGTACAATGCGTGGAATGTGCAATCTAAATCTGATACGTTCTGCTTCCTGCCTGACTCAAGGAGCCCCTTCCATGGCTGAAGCCACAGTAACGCAAACCACATTCCCCGCTGCCCTGGGAGGAACGCTCCGGGCCTCAGTCATCCCCCAGGGAAGTCGCTGGACCTCAGAGCAGTGTGGTCAGTTAGAGACACCACAGCCCACAGGGAGACTGATCTGAGCCCTGGTCCTGCCACACACCAATGTTGTCCTGGTTTCTGGTGGGGTGGGTCTTCTGGGGAGCTGCTGATTCGTCTCTGTCCTCTGTAGCGATGCTGTAGTGCTCCAGGGGGCTGAGCACCCCAAATCTAGCAAGATCACCACCTCATTTGTCACTCAACAAATGCTCCTGGGCACAGCTCTGGGCCTGTGACCTCTCCAGACCCTGGGGATGCAGACGGCCTCTCTGGCGGGGCTCACATACCACTCAGGACAGTTGGAGATGTCCAAACGAGTACAGGCCCAGGGTGCATGGAGAAGGGCATAATATAACCAACTCAGCCAGGGGTTGAGGCATACAGGGGTTCTTCCAGGAGGAGGTGGTGCCAGACTCAGGGCGTGAAAAAGTGGGTGGTGTCTCTTTGAGCCTTGGTTTCCTCATTGGTGAAATGGGCATGATGGAAATCTTTAATTCACAGCCCTGCTGTGAGTTAAATGAGATAACATGTGACTGAAATGCGAGGAATTTCAGACACTGTAGATGAGCTACCCCAAAGCCATTCACAGCCCCTTCCTCTTTGCCTTACTACCATAGAGGCGTGACAGTTGAAGCACTCATGCTCCCAGCCTCCCTTGCGGTTAGAAGGTGCCATGTGACATAATTCCAGCCATACACACAAAAGTTCCTGCAGAGGTTTTACCTTGCTAGGGGAAAGCTCTTTGTACCTTTCCTATCTTCTGCCTAGAAAGGAGATACAATGCTGGAGAGACAGCAGCCATCTTGTGACAATGAGACACAAACGTGAAACTGGGGCCTACACGTGGAGGATGGAGAAGGCTGAGGACCTGATGGCACATGAACTACCATACCAGCCCTAGACTTTCTTGGGACTTCTTGTGTGAGTGCTTAGACCACTCTAAGTAGGGTTTTCTGCAATGGATCCCTTATTGGTACAGTCATGAAGTACTTACATGAGGCCTGACCTAAAAACTGTTCAATATGGGGTAGGGATGATTGAGAAGGAGGAAAAGAAGAAGTAAAGTATGTTCTAGGTGGCGGTGCAAAGCCAGGGTGTCTTCAGAGAACCACCGTGTGGCTGGGGAGCTGGGGAGAAGCGAGTGGGGAGGGGTTCCCTCCCGTGTGGGGAGGGAAGTGTGTGGGAGACGAGCCCACACAAAACTCTTTTGTGTACCACTCAAAAGAGTTTACATTTATCCTGAAGCAGAGGGTGGACTCACAGAATAAACAAAAGGGCAAGAGTATTTCAGGGGGACTGGGGTGTGATGAGCCATGTCTGCCTAGGAAGATGACAGCAGAGTCAGGGAGGGCCCAGGAGGGGACTGGAGGTGAGTAGGTGAGGACAGTGAATGTGGCACCCTCTTCCAGAAGCTTTTTTTTTTTAATATATTGTTTTATTTTCACAATCACTTAAAATATTTTATTAAAGTAACAAAGCAACGGAGCCAAAAATGTTTATTAAAGGGGACAACATATAGTAATATAGTTAAGGCAATTGACAAAGTTTTGGCATTAAATCTCGAGAAAAGAAATACAAATTATCCCAGTAGACTTCGGAATCTATTTCATTAGTCCAACTAGTTTTTTTTTTTTCTTTTTAAATCTTTCTTTATTTAGTGGCTGCCCCACGTCTTTAGCTGTGGCATGCAGGACGTTCAGATGCGGCATGTATGTGTGATCTAGTTCCCTGACTAGGGATGGAACCGGGGCCCACCTGCATTGAGTGCAGAGTCTTAACCACTGGACCACCAGGGAAGTCCCTCCAGATAGTTTTAATACAATGTTTCAATAGCACCGGATAACGCATCTCAGATAAGGCACAATCTTCACCATTCAGAAGCTCAATTCTGAAGCAGAGGAGGCAAGCCTAGGATTTTCTAGAACTATTATACAGAGATAATGCATGCTTGTTGCTGAAAAACTAGAAAATATGGATAGTAAAACATAAAATAAAATAAAAAGCACCTCTCATTTGATACCAGATGTAACAATTATTAATGTTTTTGTTGTTCTTGCCTTCCTGACATTTTTTCTATTCCTATGTATAAGAAATTAGCTTTTTTTTTGGCTACATTGGGTCTTCGTTGCGGCGCGCAGGCTTCTCATTGCAGTGGCTTCTCTTGTTGCAGAGCACAGGTTCTAGGCGCATGGGCTTCAGTAGTTGTGGCGTGAGGGCTCCGCAGTTGTGGCTCACGGCCTCTAGCACGTAGGCTCAGTAGTTGTGGTGCATGGGCTTTGTTGCTTCGCGGAATGTGGGATCTTCCCAGACCAGGGATCGAACCCGTGTCCCCTGCATTGGCAGGCGGATTCGTAACCACTGCACCACCAGGGAAGTCCCTAGCTTTTCTTTTAAATGATACATAATCTTACCGGCTATACTGTTTTGTAAATTGCTTTTTCATTTACTACCCTGTAAACATCTTTCCATGTTAAATTTCCTCCCAAACCATCATTTTAAATGATTACTTAGAATATTGTGTGCAAATGTACCATAAGTTACTTGGCCAGTCCTTAAGCTACGATGGAAAGGTGATGTGTGGGTGGTGGGAGATGGCTGGGTGAGCTTTGAAATGCTGGCTGATGTTTGAGCCAAATACATGAGGGGGAAGTTTGGAGGGAAAGTGCTAGAGTGTCAGAAAACACTTTGGTGAGTCTCTGTGTACTTTGTTGAGGGAGGGAGGGTCTCAGGAGATTGGAAGAAGAGAAATGAGACCCAGAGTTTAATATCTTTGCGTTATGAAATAAAAGAAATTTGGGGGGAGTTATCTACCTGAGCTCTGGGAGAGATGAATGGGGGGCCCCCAGCCACGTGGAGAAGGCACGTTCTGCTCTGTAACCCAAACCCTCACCAGCCACCATGCACACCAGTCTTGGGGAAATGATCTTTGTAATAAGGGAAGGAAATGGCACCAGGCGTGGGATGCAGAGTTCACAGCACCACAGTTCCAAAAAGTGACAAGTCAGCAGCAATTAGGAAGGAGCATGGATTGAAAGGTGACTGTGGAAGCACAGGCTTCAGGGAATCCTCAGGAATTCCCACTGCCTGGTCACAGCAAATCCAGCCTTTGTGTTTGGATATTATGGGAAAGAGGACCGCAGAAGGCTGAGAACTTGGGCACACAGGGCTGCAAAGTTTATTCCATGGCTTTGACATCTACCACCAAACTGTCCCAGAAAGGCTGGATGAAGTGTGCCTCCCAAACCCTTTCCAGCCCTGGATTCATTTTCTTAAATCCTCTCGACTTTGTTAAGTGAAAAATGACAGCTCTTGTTTTAGAAGTACATTTATTTGATTACTAGTGAGGTTAAATATGTTTTCACCAGTTGATTGGTCTTAGAATGTTTCTAACTCTCCTGTTTATTTCCTTTGCACATTTAAAAAAGCTCTTATTCTTGTTGATTTGTAAGGATGCTTTATATATTAAAGGTACTAACACGTTGTGATACTATCCCTTATATATATCCCTTATTTATTTTTTAATATTTTCCCCCAAGTGTTTATTTTGAAAAAGTTTCAGATTCACAGCAAAGTGGAAGGGTTCATACTACATCCATACACCCTTCACCTAACTTGGGTTCTATCTGAAATGGAACCAGCAGGAAGGTCACCTGGACGTAGTCGAGGTAGGGGGCTGGGTGGAGGGAGCTGAGTGTGATGCAAACACAGCAGAGGCCCCAGCCTATTGCAGGGGGAGCTGGGCTGAGACGAGGGGACGGACCTTTATACTCCGGACATCGGACATCGACAAGTCTCGGATGTGGGCCGTCCCAGGAGGGGCCCGACCTTGGATAAGGCAGCTCGCTTCAGCCAAGATGAGCCCCAGGAAGGACTGAGCAGAGACCTGCCAGTACTCTCAGCAGCAGGGAGAGTGGGATGAGCACTTCAGTCGTGGAGAGGGGAGTGGGCTGCATGTCTCAGATGCACTGCAGAATTGTTAACATTGCCACGTTTGCTTCATCCTTTCTCTCTCTGTCTGTCTCTGTGTTTCTCCTGAAACATTTAAGAGTTGGCTGCAGACATCATGACGCCTCATTCTACTGGTAAATACTTCAGCGTGTAATTTCTTAGAACCTGAACATTCTCCTTCATAACCACAATGCCGTAGGCAGGAAATTTGACATTGACACTATACTATTACCTAACATCCAATCATATGCCAATTTGCTCAGTTGTCCCAATAGCGTCTTTTATTCACAACCGCTTTCCCTTCCCTCCGCTGCCCATCAAGAATTGGATGGAGGGCTGTGCATTGTATCTAATTGTCATGTTCCTTTAGTCTCTTTGATTCTAACAGTTCCTGGGCTTTTCCATCATCCATGACACTGTCATCTTTGAGGGGCCCACACCAATGGTTAGGATGCTCCTGGGTTGGGATGCGTCTAAATAATTTCATGGTTCGATGCAGGTTACCATCTGGCAGGAGCACTATGCTGGTGACCCCATCAGGTGACACGTGATGTCAACGTCCCCATGATTGGTGATGTTGAGTTGGGTCAGTTGGTCAAGGTCCATTCTGTTTTTAGAGTTTTTTTACATGCAGGTTTTAAGATTTTTATGTAGTTCCAACCGTGGACATTTCTCTTGGTGGTTGTTTTTACCATGAAATTATACTTAGAAAAGTGTTCCTTACCCCAGACTGTATAAATATTCACATATTTCCTCCAAATATGTTTTCTCCAATCAATTCCTTGATTCACTAGGAATTAATTTTGGTTTATGTCAAGAGACAAGGGTCATTTTCTTTTTTCTCAAAATACTTAGTCAGTATCATTACCCAGTATCATTCATTAGTAAGTTTTATTGAATAATCATCCTTTCCTCCATTGGAATTGTCACCATTATTGTATTATAAATATTTACAAACATCGTGATTTGCTTCCGGACTCCCTATCCCGTTGTCCTGATCTGTCAGTTCCACTTCAAGCGCTACATGGGAATTCGTTTATATTGAAATCTGATAATGAAGCTCTCCAAGGAGGATTAATTGTTTCATGATGTAAAAATGTGAATCTATTTTTAGAGCAGACAGAAGTGAGAGAGATCCCTGAGGAGGTAAGAGGGCTGGGATACAGAGCGTGGGTGGAAGGGCAGTGACAGACACAGTGACACCTGGACAGACACACGTCCACCAGGGTGGCTGGACCATTTGCGTGGGTAGCTGAGAGTCTGCTCCTTGCTCTCTCTACTCTGCCCTCCTTGTATTACAGCATTCAATATTGCGGGCATCTTTCTGTTGCACAGAAAGATGCCCGCAATCTAGCTCATTCTTGTAATAGGGGAAAACCAATCCACGTGAGGGTGTATCATACTTTATTTTGTCATTACCCTATTCAATGCCATTTTGGTCATTTCCAGTTTTCACTATTACCTCAATTTTAAAAATCCTCGTATGTTTATCTTCACTTGTGTGAGTATACCTGTAACAAATTAAATTTCTACAACTGAAAGTGCTGAATCAAAGGATTTCCTTCTTTAAAATATTGCTGCTGTCACAGCGCTCTTGGAAAAATCTCTCTGGACTTATATTCCCACCAAGGGTACGTAGAATGCCCACTTGTTTCTCCTCTCACCGATAATGGATTTTACATCCTTTAGTTTTACTGACCCGAGAAGTACAGGAAAATGGCATCCCCACTATTCTTTTAATTTGCAATGATTTGCTGGCAACTTTTGGGATTTTGATTTTTTTCACCCTATGTTTTTCTAACTCTTTCAGATTTGTGCCCCCAGCAGGCAGGATAAGCACTTTGATCAGAGTTCTCCAACTCTTTATCCAAGCCAGGAAAAAATGTCTGGGAGGACAGAACCCAGCTGGGGCTCTGCCCTAAATTAAGGTATTACTTAGAGATGGACCAGCTACCTAGGCATGTGGGAAGCACACGGGGGTTGCTGTGGCTTAAGGCCAAGTCCCCAGTTTTGTAGGTAGCCTCACCCTTTGCAGGGCAGCCTCAGAGACTAGCCCCCTGAAGAACTCACAGATGCCTTTGCCATGTGGGCCAGAAGACCTGAGACAGGCCACCCAACTTGGCGACACCAGGTCCCTGGCTCAGCCCCGTCATGCTCCTGCCCGACACTCTGCTGTGGGAACCATGAGACATTTTGGTCCCAATGTCCTCATCCTCTGGGGCATCTGCAAAGTCTCACATCCTGGACTGGCGGACACAACTTCTGGGTCCTCCAACTCTGCTCCTGACATCTGTTAGCACCTATCTTCCCAGGCAAAGAGGACAGTTTGGTTCCCTACTCATTGTGTGTCTAGAACAGAAACCCTGGGCTCCTATCTGACCAAGATTGGAGGACTGGGCATTCCGAATCACTGCACATTCTAAGAATTGCCAGTTTTTATTCCAAAAGTAGTTTGTTTTGTTTTAATCTTATGTGTCCACAAAGGTCTCCAAGAAAAATCTAATGGAGACACAACTTCAGACTAGTGATACTCATAGAGGGGAAATGCCTCAAAGACAGTGGCCGTACAGAGGAGACTGGATGGACAGGTTAAATAGCCTTCCAACTGGTTAAACCAGGGCTTACTTAATTAGAAAACTGTAAAAGCCACCAAAGGCACTATGGTAAGGACTTTACCTACTTTGTTTCCTTTATTCTTAGGCACACCTGACAGGTAGGAATCCCTGTCTCCATTTAAAGATGGAGGTTGACTGGTTAATTAACTTAATCAAGGTCACAAACCTGGTGCACTGCAAAGGTAGATTGGAAGCCAGGTCTTTATCATGACCCCATATTCTAGTTTCTTTCCTGACCTCAGCGGAGGTGTGTCATCCTTGTCCCCTCAACTCCCAGGATACCTTAGAGCTCCAGGTAAGCTGGTTCAACTGCAGGGTGCGGGTGCAGGGGTTCCTGAGTCTTCTCCCAGACTGGCCTGGTCTGTAAATCCGAGCAGGAGGGAGTTCAGCCACACTGTGATGCTGTTATACCCAGTGACCAGCAGATGGCAGTATCCGCCAGCCTGCTGCCATTTGTCCCATACCCAAGGAAGGGCTCTGAGAGGTCCCCTGTGAAACTTCTGGAAAAGAAGCTATCTCCCTCCCTTCTTATCGGTCCCTTCCCCTCCCCACTCAAAGGTAGGCCAAGCCAGTGGCCGGGGGCCAGGCTGCAGCCAACCCTGCTGTGGATGCCAGAGCTGTTGCCCTGGGTAACCTGGGGGGAGGCGGCCCTCCACTGAGCATGGGAAATGCTTCTGAGCCTGAGGAAGCCCAGACCGGGACATCAGATGGGACTGAGCCAGAGCCCTGATGGGATCTCCCCATACCCACAGCCGCATCCCTGGTCTTTCTGCGGGAGATGGCTGCAGCCCACGTCTGGCTGAATGGAGAACAGCAGCACCAGATGTGCTGGTAGGTGGCTCCCGCTGAAGTCTGTTGTCACCATCTTCCCTCCCCCGCCCTCCCAGGGACACCTTCTTGGGGCAGAGCCGCAGGCTAACCGTGCCTCCTCACCTCTAACCCTCTCCAGCTCTGAATCACAACAGCCATGGTAGGTCCACACTGCGGGCAGGTTCCTGGTTAGGTCCCTGGCACAGGGTCCCATCCTCACATGCTCTCCACCTCTCACAGGTGGACCCTCGGTGGACATTTGATTGTCAACCTCACTGTGCCTTTGGGGATCGAAAGCCAGGAAGGGCCAAGGGACTTGCGGTCCAAGGATAGAGGCCAGATTTGAATTCTGGCCTCTGACTCTCGGGAACCATCAACATGGTTAGCCAGGTTAGCCAGATAGCCAGGGGGCATCTGTTTTACCTTCCACAATAGTGCTGGGCTGCAGGGACCCAGAACCCCTAACAAAGGACAGGGTGGAGGCTGAGCCCTCATCCATCCTCTTCCTCACGTCCAGGGTACCCAGGGCAGAGCTGGGAAGAGACCTTCTGAGCTGCACAGAGAGCAAAGGCACAGGATCACAGAGGGGCCCCATCATCCCTGGTGGCTGTGATGCCAAATGACAGGGTACTGATCCCTTTCCCTCCTTGGGGGCTCGGATGCCCTATGTGGGCAATGCAAGGTGTAGAGCAGGGCATCTCTAAGGAAACTTCTGATGCTCTTGTCATCGGACGTGGGGCCTCGTGCCTGGTGTGGCAGGAGGCACTGGCTCTAGACTGAGCAGGCTGCAGCGAGGGTGGGGGCGTTCCAATTTCCAGTGGTTCAAGCTGGGAGAATCCAAGACTAGCTTCCCAAGTGGCATCAGGCCAGTGTGCCAGCTCACGTTCCCAGGTGGCGTGTGAACTTCCATCAGCAGAGGTGCCTTTGAGAGGTGTGGTGGCTCTCACGGGTCTCATGTGCAGACTTCCCCACCTTCAGAGCTATCAGAAGGCTGCCTGGGATTGGGCGGGAGTTGCCATCTCTTCAGGTATGCAAGCACAGCCCGGGTAGCAGTTTGTGATGAATCAGGCATAACGTGAAAAGTAGGTCCAAATAATCCAAAATATTCCTTCAGATCCTTGGATTCTAGGACCTGAGTCAGAAACTTGGTGGTCAGAGAAAGCAAACAGCTTCTGCAAAGGACGGAGGAGCGGCAAAGTGCTCTCTGAGGGAAGGATCTGGGGTTGAGAATGTGGGGACAGCTCCTGCCCACCCCAGTCAAGAAACACCCCGCCCCCAACCAGGCTGCTTTTCCCCTCCTCCCCCCGTTGGAGCCAGTCTCATCTCCCCTCTCTGAGGAGCTAACAGCTGAAGTCTGGTGCTCTTGGGAGACTGGGGGGGGGGGGGGGTGGTGGTCTTCAGACTGATAAAGAACGGAAGTTGGAACTCCAGCCCCAGTTTTCTCCCAGCCTTCTCTAAACTTCCTGCACCGGCCCCTGAGCCTCATTCCCAGCTGCACAGTGACTGGGGCAACACAGAGCAATAGGAATCCACCTTCAAAATGCACTTTGCAGCAGGTAGGATACAACTTCCGGGTCTTCAGGCTGGGAACACTAGCTCCCTCCTGCCTGGCCCACCTACCAAAGGCTCCTCGTGTCCCCCAGGAGGAAGCCCCAAGCGAGCCTGGGCCAGCCTGACACTGTGGCCCCAAAAGGCCACCTGCTCACCAGAAGGCTTCAGCTTCACAGAGTCAGGGCTAGAGGGCTGGGAACTCCTGGTCTCAAGTTCCTCTGTGCTCAGGGAGGGTGCTGCCTGCACTCCAGACTGATGCCCAGTCATGGGTCCCAGGGAAGCTCTGGACAGGGCATCCAGAGTCCTGGTCAAGTCAAGCCCTCACTGTGGGCCTGACTCGCTAGGCCATCACGTCACATCATGTAAACTTAGCCATTGGACCACGTGCTCCTACTAGCCCGTCCTACTCTGAGCTCCGTGGCTTTTCCAGTCACGGCAGGCCTTGGTGTCGGTGATGACAGAGTGTGTTCAGTGGCGGGTGTTGTGAGCTCCCAGCTGACGCCAGAGGCAGGAAGGAGTCCCTAAGACGATGCTTTCATAATCCTCACCTGGACCTGAGAGTTCTTTTTCTGCCAAGAATTTCCCAAAGAGCTTGCAAGGAAAGCCAGGACCCTCTGCCTCTCCACTGGAGTTAGGGAGAGTGTTGCAGGTCCAGCCCCCCACAATCTCGCCTCCCCTCTGGGCAGCCAGAGGTAACCCTTTGCCCAGCCAAGCGTTGCTGACTGCAGGCTCCGCCACTCACTAGGTGACCTGGGAAAGGGGTTAAATTTCTTCGCGACTCAACTTTCTTTGTCAATAAAATGGGAATAATAATACCTACCTCACAGGACACAGCAGTGGTGAGAATGAAGTGACATGAGTTACGTTAAGCAGTTGCCAGGACCCCTGGCACTTGGAGAAGAACCATCATTATTTGGTTAACAGTGACCATTATTAACAGTTATCATCATTATTTGAGAGGAAGGAAAGGGAGCCAGACATGGCCCAAGTGTCCCTTCCTCCCTCCCCTTCAGTGTGGCTGGTCAAAAAGGCCCTCCATCCCCCCTTCCCATCACTTTACTTTGAACCACCTAACAGTGCACTGTACATTCACGCGCATTTACGGATTTACGTGTTTCCTGTCTCTTCTGCCCTTACAAAAGCTCCATGCGTTTGTCCTGTGCGTTGCTGAATCCACAACACATGGAAGGCTGCTCACGGTATTTACTGGAAAGAAGGAACGAATAGAGGGATGGATAAACAATGAATGAATGCATCATTGCCTCATTTTACAGACCAAGAAACACAGGTGACAGCAGCTAAGGCCTGGCTCAAGCACACGCAGCTGCTGGGTGTTGGCTCGAGCAGCAGCACCCCACACCCCTCCCCCCAGCAGTCTCCTCCAGAGCCTTCCGGTGCCTACAAGCTACTTCTCTCTTGGCCATCATCTCCCTGGGGACCCAGAACAGACTAACAGATGCAGGGCAACTGAGCCTCCTCTGTGCCAGCCTGTTATCCTGGACACACACCACCTTCCTGAAGTGAGAATCTCCCCATTTTATAGAAGAGGAAATTCAGTCTCAAAGAAGCTTAATGGCCTGCTCCCACAGGGACAGCAAGAGCACATGGCCCCCAACCCGTCCCTAATTCCTAAGTCCCAAGGTGACCTCAAGGTGGAGGGATCATGTAATTAACAAACGTTTATTTGGCACCTGCTGTACCAAGCCTGGGCCAGGACCCTTCCATTCTCTCCCTCACACAGCTGGAGAAGTCGAAGCCCAGATGATGCAAGGGACTGGTTGTTAAGAGCAAAGCCATGACCAGAACCAGGGCTACTTGACCCCAGCTCAGGGCTCCCAGGGTGTTTGTGCAAATCACAGACGAGATGACGTGCAAAACTTCCGAAGACTGTGCGTGGCTGAAGGAGGAAAGGAGGCCAAGAAAGACAGCAGGGACGCAGCACCGGCATGAGCGGAGAGACCGGTGGCTGGGCGGCCACTATTTTGACTGACCAGTGTCTCTAGGGGGCGGCTCTGCCAGACAGCCTGCGTGGGTTCGTGCAGGGCCGCTCTGTACCGGGACCACGCAGAGAGGGAGACCCGTGACCACGACCTTGTCGGGGCTCTCTGCCCTCGGTCCCAAAGGCAAGGTGGGTTAATGCAGCCCCGGTCATCCCAGCCTCCCACCACCCTTCCTGCCCAGACATTCCCACGCGAACCTCGGGCCTTTTTCCTCCGCCCCCCTGATCCGCCTGGGGTCCGAGAGTTCCGACCTTTTGCCAGGCCTCTCCTGCTCCCATACGACCCCGAGAGGTGTGTGGCCCAAAGTCCCCAGCTGAGCGGGCGCTGCATCTCCGTGGTGGTCGGCAGGGCGACGACTGAGGAGCTCGCTTGGGACGAAGCAGCGGGTGTTGGGGAGCTCACAAGCCTGGGGCCGCAGTAGGCCCAGGAGCTCCCCGGGCCGGGCGTCTTCCGTGGGTCAGAGTGCGGGGCAGCCGGGCGAGAGAGGGACTCACGCGGCTTTGGGTCCGGTGGCGTCGGGCTGCCGCTGATCGCCCACTCAAAGTAACTATGACGCACTACCCCCGCCTAGATTTCCAGTTCGGTAGCAAATATAATTTTAAAATAAAAGGACGCGCCTGCCCTGCTACGGGGATACGTCCGGCTCCAGCCGTCCGGCTGCAGCCCGCCATCCGCGCAACAGCGGATTGTCCATCCGCTGGGCTTTCCCGCATTCGAGTGATGTTCGGGCTGCTGGTGGAGCTAAGCCGACACCCGCCGACGACCACCCTCCCTGGCGCGTCTCCCTGAGATGTGGCCTCCCGGGGACCTACCCCTGCCGGCTGCGGACCCAAGTGCCAAGCTGCCCGCGCGACTGCGGTCCCGGGCGCCCCCTCCATCCATCCCCCGCCCTGCGGGAGAACCGAGGCCCGGGAAGGAAGTACGGAGGCGCCACCCCGAGGCTCTTCACCGCCCGCCCTCCCGGCTCTGCCCGCGCCCCAACATACCCGGTAGCCCGTTTCTGTTAGCCGGGCCCCTGGGAGGCGGGCGGAAGGTCCTCACTTTCGATGCACAGACGAACTCTGGGAGCCGCTCCCGCGCGGGAGTCCCCTCATCACCCTGGGGCTGCCTTCGTAGTTCCTGAGCTCCCTTAAGATCCTGGCTCCCGTCTAAGCGCGTGTTCAGCGCCCAAACCTTTGATTTTCGACCGTCGGTCCTTGTCCCGCTGTCCTTCCGGCCTGCCCTTCCAGCCGCTAGCCCTCTCTTCCCTACGGGTCTCCTCCCCGGCTCCGGCCTCCCGCTCCGATCTTTGGAAGCTGTGCCAGGGTGGGGAACCGCAGAACCGGTGATCAAAAACGCGCTTTTGTGTCAACCCTGCGCGCCCTGGTGGCCTCTCTGTGCGCGGTGGCCACGGGATCGTGGCACTGACAGGCGAGGCCGAGCCCCTCCGCGGCCGCACTTCTGGCGTCTCGGGCCCCTGCAGTACAGGAGCAGGCGGGGGGCGGGTGCTTCTCCGCAGGGGAGTAGGGAAGACGCTGGGCGGGTACGCGCGATATCTCGGAGCCTCTGACTCCCGAGGGCGCATTTGGCCCGGGCGCAGCGAGGGCGGAGGGGGTCACTTTGCCCTGGGAGAGCGAGGCGGCGCCCCGGTTTGTCGCGGGAGCCTCCGGCCGGTGACACTCGCCTAGCGAGAGTGGGGGCGAAGCGCTTCGGCTGGGGAGGAGGCTCCGGCCCTGGGCTCAGCGTTAGGCCGGAGTAGGGCGCGCGCCGCTGCCGCTCGAGTGTTCAGCAGGGGGCGCTGCTCCGGGCGTTGGGCGGGGGTGGGGTGGGAGAGAGGGGGGGCCGCAGCTTGCTGCGCACACTTCCCCCATTATTAAACACTATGTTCAAAAGGCGCCGGGGGACTTCCCGAAGCCACGGAGCCCGCGCCGCCCGCCCGCCTGGCCCTCGGAGCCCATGGACCTGAGCGCGGCCGCCGCGCTGTGCCTCTGGCTGCTGAGCGCTTGCCGCCCTCGCGACGGGCTCGAAGCGGCCGCCGTGCTGCGAGCGGCGGGGGCAGGGCCGACCGGGAGTCCGGGGGGCGGCGGCGGCGGCGGGAGGACCCTCGCCGCGACTGCGGGCGCCTCCGCTGCCCCGGCCGCCGCGGCTCCCGGGCCCCGCGCCGCGCGCCGCGCCGCGGGCTCCGGCTTCAGGAACGGCTCGGTGGTGCCGCACCAATTCATGATGTCGCTTTACCGGAGCCTGGCCGGGAGGGCTCCGGCCGGGGCAGTCGCCGCCTCCACCTCGGGTTCTGGCCGCCACAGCCGCGCGGACACAATCACCGGCTTCGCAGACCAGGCGACCCAAGGTACTCACACCTCCACTGCGCTAGTCCATCCTGTCGGGTCCTAGGCTGAGGTCACCGCCGGAGCCTTGTCCCGGCACCATTCCATTCGGGGGGCCTTGGTCCCCGCACATCCCAGCCTCAGGTGTTAGAAAGTTCGCCGAGGCCCACGCACCCGAACCCGCAGCGCCTGGACTGTGGCTAGAGCCGCGGCAGCTTGCGGGGCCCGGCCCCGGAGGGCTGAGCCCGTCCCTCTGCCGGGCTGCCCGGGCCCTGCCGGCCGGCGGGTCCCCTCGAGGAGGCAGTCTGTTTTGGAGATCCGGAGAAGCAAGGAGGGGGCCCGGCCCAGAGGGACTGCGCAGTGGTGGTGGCGGCGGCTGCTTCGTTGCTCTGCAGTTCCCAGTCTTGCGGGGGGCCGTACAAACTGGGGGAAATGAGGGGAATGCGGGACACAGCAGGCATCAGACTAAAGTAGATGGTTCTGGAGAGGCTGGTGGCATCACCAGGTATGGGGAGGGCCCTTCTAGGCAGGCTGCGTCTGGGTAGAGGTGTGTAGCTATGGGTGCCTGCCTTGTGCTAGGCCCCTGGGGGAGCCAGAGGTGAAGGACTCCGGTTGTGTAGAGAGGAGAGGAGGGCCAGCGACGCTGCAGGAATGCAGGCTTCTCTGGGACCAAGTACCCCACCTTACTCCGCCCTGAGCCCTCCAAAGGTAGGACTTAGGTGAGACTGTGGTGGTCGGTGAGTGTCATCTGGATTTTATTAATCTCTATTGAAGCCATTAAAACAGACAGATAGGGAAAATTTAACTAATTTCAGGAGGAAATGCAAGTAATTTCGGCCTTAACTCTATCCAGCCAGAGACCCAGAATGGAAGGCAGAAAGGAAAGAAAGGCAAATAGGGCCGGAAAGTTAAGTGCTGCTGCAATCCAGGTCCTGCCTGGGAGCCACTGGGGGTTGTATGTGCCCGACCCTAGCCTGGGAAAGCAGGTAGAGGCGGGGCAGAGATCAAATCTCTCGCCCCCTCCAACATACACATAACGTCTACACAGACTGCTTTATTTGGGATACAGGGGCATCCTGGGCCCAAATGGCCTTATAGTCTGGTGGGAACTTTCAAGCATTCTCCGAGGGCCTGGCATGCATCCTGGATGGGCTGCTAGGGTACTCATAGGGAGCCCAGGTCCTGGTGCACAGAGCCAGGGAAGGCCCCAGTCCTAATTCTGCAGAGTGGGCTCCCAGCTGTGGGAGAGGTGAGATGTGCAGGGCCCTAAGCTTGTAGAGGCACCAGATGTTCTTTCTTAGGTCGAGTTAGGCCTTCGGTGGTCTCAGCCTGAGCTAAATCCTTTCCTGGGGAGCTCTGCTTGGTTGGCAAGGCTGGTAAGGCCGCCTCTCCTTCCTCCCTCTGGAGGGAGAGGATGCAGGGGCAGCATCTCAAAGCTGAGAGAGGCTGCAGAAGCTCAGAGAAAGTGTGGCAGCGAGCAAGCCCTTGGGAGAAGGCACGGGGGAGGGGTGGGGAGCACTTGCCCAGTGCCTCTCCTGCTTCCCTCTCCACCCTGAGCCTCAGCTTGGAGCAGGGCTGCCTGAGGTCACCGCAACACCCAGACTTCAGACCCCAGGAGTCGATGGCATGGCATCTGTGGTTGGTGAGCAAATCTCCAATAGTGGGGGGAGTGTGCACAGTCTCTTCGCGTTTGGGGCAAAACGAAACCATATGACCTTCTTCAAAGGGAGCTCCTTATCTGCTGCTTGGGGGAATTTCAACTCTTTTTTTCCTTTCTGAGCCCCAAAAGAAAAAAGTGCCCACAACCAGAAGTAAAATCCCGAAGCCCGAGTTGAGTCATAACGGAGGGAAAGAATCAGTCTGCGAGGGGACCAGAGGGTACTGGCGGGGAGACCTCACTCGGTTCGCTGCCCTCACGGCAGCAAGGCAGTCCCGGCTGCCTCAAACCCTTCCCAGAAGGTGGCTTGCGCTCCTTTGCCGCCTTTCCCCTCCGTCGGAGGTGGCGGAAACACTGGGAGAAGCTGAGCCTGGAGTTCCCCATCGCGACCAGGGGCTGCGCCGGGCCCCTAATCTGGGCCTCAGTTCCCCTTCAGCAAAGCGAGGAGGCTGGAGGCACTAAAGGGTTTCTGCAGCCCTGAGGGCGCGTTCCCCTTCTAGACGAGCCCCCGCCTGCATGGGAGATCGTGGCCGGCTGGAATGTCCAGGCTGGGCTGGGGAAGAGAGGTAGCAGAAGCAGTTTACAGGGGACAAGAGTTTTCGCACAACCGGGACTCCGAGGCTCTCGTGGCGGCTAAGCAGGGCCATAACCAGCAGTCCCCTTACCGCGGCCGGCCTGGCCTCCAGGTCTTGAAGAGGCGCACGACCTCTGATGCGCCCACCGGGCCTTCTTTATGCCAGCGGCTGAAAATCTGGCCTCCGACCTCGTCTTCGAAAACCCATGGCTCTGGGGCAGGCAGTGGACTGTAGTGGCCTTAAGTCTTGGTCTCGGGTGAGGGGGTGCGTTCAGTTGATGTCCGTGGGTTGTCGGAAATCGTTTGGCTCGATGAACGAAAACCCAGATCCAGATAATCTGAACCTAAGGCTCCCTTTCTTCCGGACCAGGCTGGCGGCTTTCCGGCTGGAGCCGAGACGCCCGGTCAGGCGCCGGCTCCAGCGAGCCTTGTTCTCACGTCCAGGGTAGTTGCTATTTGCAGTTAGGAGGCCCCGCGGCCAGGCGTGCCGGCTTCGCTCTCACACCGCTCTTTCTCTGTCTCTGCCCGTCCCCGGCAGACGAATCGGCAGCAGAGACCGGCCTGAACTTCCTGTTCGACGTGTCCAGCCTTCCCGACGCCGACGAGGTGGTGGGCGCGGAGCTGCGTGTGCTGCGCCGCGAGTCTCCGGAGCGGGGACCCGGCAGCGCGACTCCCCCGTTGCTGCTGCTGTCCACGTGCCCCAGCGCCGCGCGCGCGCCGCGCTTGCTGCATTCCCGGGCCGCCGAGCCCCTGGACACCGCGCGCTGGGAGGTGTTCGACGTGGCGGACGCCTTGCGGCGCCACCGCCGGGAGCCGCGCGCCACCCGCGCGTTCTGCCTCTTGCTGCGCGGAGTGGCGGGTCCCGCGCCGGTCCCACTGGCACTGCGGCTGCTGGGCTTCGACTCGCGGGGCGGAGGCGGAGCGGCGGAGGAGGAGCGCGCGCTGCTGGTCGTCTCCTCGCGCACGCAGAAGAAGGAGAGCCTGTTCCGAGAGATCCGCGCCCAGGCCCGCGCGCTCGGGGCCGCACTGGCAGCGGAGCCGCCGCCGGATCAGGGACCTGGCATGGGGTTGCCGACGGCGGTCATCGGCGGCCGCAGGCGGCGGCGGACGGCGTTGGCCGGGACTCGGGCAGCGCAGGGCAGCGGCGGGGGCGAGGGCCGGAGCCACGGGCGCAGGGGCCGGAGCCGCTGTAGCCGCAAGCCCCTGCACGTGGACTTCAAGGAGCTGGGCTGGGACGACTGGATCATCGCGCCGCTGGACTACGAAGCGTACCACTGCGAGGGCGTTTGCGACTTCCCGCTGCGCTCGCACCTTGAGCCCACCAACCACGCCATCATTCAGACACTGCTCAACTCCATGGCGCCGGATGCAGCGCCGGCCTCCTGCTGCGTGCCCGCGCGCCTCAGCCCCATCAGTATCCTCTACATCGACGCCGCCAACAACGTGGTCTACAAGCAATACGAGGACATGGTGGTGGAGGCGTGCGGCTGCAGGTAGCATGCGGGCCAGGCCGGGCCAGGGAGGGGGCAGCCGCGCCACCAAGGACTCCCCGCTGAGAGCAGCTTCGGGCCGAGCCTGTCACCTAGCGTGGCTGCGTGTCGGAGTCTGGCCCGGCGGCCGCACGGAGGAGGAAGAGCGCACGTTCACACACCAACACTCACACCCACACACTTCGTCACTCATGCGCACGTTTACGGTGGAAGCATCCGAAAGCCCTGGGAAGAGATGACCTTGACGCTACCGAATGTCACAGTCATGTGTATTTTGCAAACAGATCACCATTGCGCCCACCGCCCCCTTTTGGGGGGAGGATGGCTTTGCATTGCTGTTACAGTAACCGGCACCAAATCGGGTAGAAACGGGTTAGGGAATTGGGGGCTTCAGCATGGGGGAGCTAAAGGGATACTTGAGTCTCATTTCACCCCTTTTTGTTTCCGGCTGAGTGTGGGGCACGGCCCGCTGGGGGGCAGAGTTCCCGGTGTTGCACCTGAGACCGACGGAAGGGCTGTAATGCCCTTTCCGAAGGCTTGCGTTCCATCGGGGCCATTTATTCTGGGGAGGAACCGCTGCAAAAGGCCTTATCTTTTTCCTCGAACTTTCAAAATCTAACATTCTCCCAGTTTTGAAAAGGAACATTTGTTGGAAAGACTGCATTGTGGAGCTTCCCAGATCTCTGCAACGGTCAGCACCACCTTTTTTAAAAAATACAAATTCCAATTGGGAATGATCTAGAAAGTGGAAAGAAAATTTTCGGAGGGGGGAGGTGCGATGGGGGAGAGGTTTTAAAGCGCCAGTCTGACCTGACGTGTCATCGGGTCGGGGGTGCGCGGCATCTGTCAGTTTCTGCAGCTCCTAAGCTGGGTAGACCGCGGTGTCCGCAGTGCCTTGGGGGCACGCAGGAGGAAGCTAGTGCAATGTCTGGGGATGGGGAAAGGGGGCGCTATGGCTTTCCCTAGAGACCTGCCAGGAGGTTTTCCTAAGGAGCTGGGAGGAGGCTCCTAGGGTTTGAAAGAGGCCCGGAGGTGTCCTAGGGCGGACTCCTGCAGAGGACTGGGGCTTGTCTGCCGGGTAGGCACAGCCCCCTCCAAATGGTGCCCTCGAGTGGCCAACACGTGCTTGTGCTTAGCTATCAAGGCTGTGTCGGCTTTGACGTGCTTTCACTGTATTGTTGCTGTGGTTTTTGGCAGTGCGATAGTAACGGGAAGTGAAGCCACACAAAAGTGCTTTTGTGAGATTTCAACTCCCCACAACCCAGTGGTTCAGAGCAGGAGGCAGGTCGGCCCCTCCCCTACTTGCTCCGTGGACGGGCATCTGCAGCTCGGCTGCTGTGGCCCCTTTAGAAGGGTGGCGGTATGGGGGCCGGAGGTGGAAGCCTATCCCCCAGTCTCTGTATTTTGCTCCCAGGATTCTTGCTGATGGTGGGAGTGTCTGTCCATGTAAAAGGGAGGTCGAACATGCCAGACTTCGTGGTCCTGTTTGGTTCATTTCTGCCTGGGAGTCCTCTGTGGCCTGTGTAAATGGTTGGGAGAGGGAAGAGAAACAAGTTGGATTCCACCTGTCTGGGGCTCCGAGGGCTTCCTTGAGAAACCCTGCAGCCCTCCTGGGTCCTCCCGTTTATGGCTGTGCTGGGCTTTCTCCTTTAGGGTCCCCAAGAGGCATTCATCTTGCCCTTCTTGTCTTGGATGCTAAGGTCCAAGACAATTTATACAAATTTTAATTCTCAGTGATTACACTCTTAAGAGAGAAAGAGAAAGTTGAAAGATTTAGATACAGCTAATTTATTTAAGGGTCCCACCTGAGTCCTTTTTATCCTTTAAAGTTCCCCCAAAGGAGGAAAAAGCACACTTACAATGTGAATTTATATGCTGTGGCTATGTGAGTAGCTATACATAACCTGAAAATGCAACAGTCTCTTCAGGTTAAAACGAACAAATAACACAATCCCAAAGTGGCTTCCATCCGATTTCAATGACTGGGCAAACATTTACGAATTTTGCCAGGGAAGCCGCACTCTCCTTTTCTAAACTATGATTTCAATAATAATTGCATGGTGATTGCTCTGATACCTGTCATAATGAAGAATTTTTTAAATGGCACTAAAGTATTAAAAGATGTGGTATTAGAAGTTTTAGAAAGGGAGCTGAAAAACTATAGCTAAATATTATTTTGGAGAAATTCTAGGCTATATAGTATCTTTGGACAAAAGCAAACATTTGATGCTTTTTTAGTGGCTAGGAAAAACAGTTTGGAGGAAGAAATGTCTTGATTTAGCCTGAGCTTTTTATGGCGGGAAAAAAATGTTCATTTTCTGTTTCCTCTGTTGACTTGCTTCTCCCAAGGGGCGTTGTAAATGACGGCGGAAGGGGGGCATCTCCCTGCATCTTGAGTCCAGGCAGCACCCCTGGATGGGGAACGCTGTCCTTGGTCAGTGACGGTTCCTTCGATGGCCGCTTATGCCCTCAGTGTGTTATCACGTAAAAGGAATGCCTCCTAGATCTCCTCCAGAGCTGCATGTAACCACCAGGGACCACCGTGGCCCATCTCAGGCTTCTGGCGTCTCAGAGTTAAAAGCAGGTGAATGGAGGGGATGGTGTGCTGCACTTTGTAAAAAAGACAGCAAAAGGGCCATCACGTGTGGCGGCAGACAGGTTTTTGCTGCAGAGCTGTGGTTTGAGTAGCTTTGTCAAGATGTGGAGAAGCGTGTTCCGCCCGCACAGTTGGTAGTGCCGTGTACCGTCTGTCTGTCTTCTAGACACCAGGGGGCAGGGCCGAATCACCCAGCTGGAATCTCCCATCCCCATGGGTGAGAGAGCTGGCTGTTGACAATCAGGGACGGAGTGTGTCAGGACTGCGAGCGAAGGTGGCTCTCCCCATCTCACCTGTGGTCACCAACGTATTCCTCTCAAAGTAAATCACATTTTCCATTTTGCTGGGGGAGAATCTTGTACTGCTAGTTGAGATCATTCAAACTACTCTTCCTGCTAGAGAGGGAGGGTTGGCATCCCTGGCTGGGGAGCACAGGGCAGGCCAGCTGGGGCCCTCAGGGGGTTGGTGCCAGGTGTGTCAAACACCCAGGCAGTCTGGTCACTGCTGCTTGAAGCCAGACTTCTGCACCAAGGGCGACCCTTGCCCTGGCCGGTGGCAGTGCCCACCGATGCCGCAATGCTTGTCTGGCTGAATTCTGGCTTTCCAGTCGGGGGGCTGGGTCCTCCGGAGAGGGTGGCAGGCTTTGTCAGCTTAGCTTGGGGAAGCGGGCTTGAGCTGTGCCATTCATCGTGTACACACTCCCCTTCGCCCTCCTGTCCTGGCATTTTACTGCTAACATGGCACGGGAGGGAGAAGAGGAGTGGATTGTGTGATTGGCGAGTCACCCGTCAAACCCCAGTGCGATGACTTCCCCCTTGACAGCTCTTGGAGGTGTCGGCCGGAGTAGAAACCTCGCTTCTACCAGTGCTCAAGGGAGTACCGAGCACCTTGTGGATGTGATCCCAGTGTAATTCAAACCCTACAAGTCACTTATCCTGATCTCAACTTCATTCAAACTCAAAGCAGAAAATAGCTGTGGACTGTAGACGGATCTTCTTAAAGCAGGGAGAGGAACTGAGTGCTTTTCAAGAGCAGCTCGTGCACAGAGTCAGACTCTTCCCCTCTTGAATGTGCTCTCCAGAAAATCCAGTGAGAGGAAGAGAAAGCACTGCAGCCATCTCTGCGCCACAAACGATTCTCAGGACACAGAACCTCCTGCAGGTCCAGAAAGCAGGGCTGGCTCAGTGTGATGCCGGGTGGGCTGGGAGGCTCTGGAAGGCAGCAGTTAGAAGGGGCCAGGGGCCGGCATCGTCCTCTCAGAGAGGGCCTGGCCTGGGCAGGGAGGAGTCAGCGGCTGAGTGAACCTAACAGCTAGAGGACAGTGGGAATGGGAGGCAGCTAGACCCCTCTGAGGGGCTGTGGGTGGCGCTGGCGGCCGAGCCCACCATGGCCTCCTCACACCCAGGACTGAACTGCCCCACCCGGCACGGCCACCGCAGGAAGCCCGCTCCACAAGGCATCTCTGCAGAAGCCACCGCCCTGCTCAGAGCTTCAACTTCTGCTCCTATAAAATGAGGAGCGCTCAGGTCCCGTGGTTCTGGGATTCTCCTTTGTCCCCAGAGCCCACTGACGTCATTCAAAGGCAGAGCAGATGTGACTTTCTGGAGAAGGTTCCCTCAGAGCCAGTCCCAGAGCCGCTGTCACAAGTGCTGCAGCTTTTGCGTGTGTGTGTGTGTGTGTGTGTGTGTGTGTGTGTGTGTGTGTGTGTGTGTATGTGTTCATTACACTCTTAGCCTTTGCTGGTGCTTCCTGGATGGTGCTTTGATTTCCCCCTGGGGCAAGGCAGGCGCGGGGGAGGCCACGATCTTGGGGGGGGGGGCGGGTTGGTTAGGGCTCAGCTCACCAAAGTCACGACCTTTCTCACGTTGTGTCCCAGCTGAGGGGCGCTGCCAGCGCTGCTTGAGTTCCGCCTGGACTCACACGGGGCGGGTAGAGCCGCACTCAGTCTTGGGCAGGCGCCCATGCTGCTGGTGCCTCTGTGGGAGCAGAGGAGAGAAGAGGCTGTGCCTTGTTGGCGAGCCGGACTGTCCCAGAGTCCCTGGGACAGCCCGTCTGAGGATGAACTGCTCCGCCAGGCCCCCACCCGCCCCTCAGCTACCTCCCTGCCATGCCCGTGTCCGACCCAGCTGCCGGGGCTGCGACCCAGGGCCAGGTACCAGAGAGCTACTCTTTCTCTTCTTTTCTAGGCCCTGGAAAATGGTGGCAGAGTTAAACACTAAGGAACACTAGAAAGGAGGGGGCAAAAAGATGTTGCTTCTGATTTTTCTGATAGCTCGGCCTTCGGTACCTGGAGCCTTCCGGGCCTTTACTGGAGCAGGCTTCTTCCTCCCTTTGTGTTGTCCTGGACTTTAATCTGTGCCCAGAGCTGAAAACTGCACGAACAGTTAACTTGCAAAGAGGCGTTAGGCGAGAGAAGCCTGTTCTTTCCAGGAGGGCCACCATCGCAGCCTTGCAGAGAGCCACCTGCCTGGACGCAACTGCAGGGAGAGGGGTGGAAATCAGCCTAGTCAGTCAGAGGGGGTGATCGAGGATTTGACCTTTGCGGCACGGGCTGGTCACTCATTCAGGGCTGCTGTCTGCTCGGGCCGTTTGTGCACCCGGAGCTCAGCCTCTTCTCACCCGCCCCGCAACTGCCGGCACCCTGGGTGCCCCGGGCCTGGGGCTTAGCCATAGGCAGTGTTCGCGTTGGGGCTTCATGGCAGCAGCAGCGGCTACAGCAGAGCCATCCAGGCCTCCCAGGGTGGAACCGAAGGGTGTGAGGTCGTTGAAAAATTAGTTTGCATTTCAAGTCATGCTTACACTTGTTGAAAAGTACAAATGCATCCCCAGAGCAGCGCAAGCAGTGAGTGGTGGTCCGCTTTTTTGCCTGTGCAGACCTTCTGGGAGCGGTCCTGCAGGCCCCTTCTAGTACATTCTAGTATATACTGTGTGTGCCGTGCTGGCAGAAGAAAGGACTGGCTTCTCTCACATGCACCCCTCTCCAACGTAAGAGGGCTGCAGTGTTCGCAGACGCTTCCTGCGAGGTGTTTCTGCAGGCAGGTAAGTCTGTAAGCAGGGCAGCTTAGCCTGCTGGTGTATGAAACACAGTTTTCACTCTTTTTTCCTGATGACCTTCCTCCTGCTATTAGGGCAGTGCAGAAATTTTTATCTTCTTTCTAAGTCAGTAATGAGATGTGAAATAAATTGTCTAAGAAACACGGAGAAGCTTCTGATGGTCAAGTCCCAGGCACCTTTAGGCCTGGTGGCACAGTGGAGCTTTTGCATTTCTTTTTCACTGTCTTTTAAGATGCAGGCAAGCAGGAGTGTGGTGGTGCTGTGATTGGAGATCTGGCTGGGCGGGGGCGGGCCAGCGGCTGTCTCCTTTGCAGCCACTTCTTTTCGTCTCTGTGCTGTTCCACCTGACCAGCGGTTATTGCATCTAGAGGCGGGGCGAGGTGTCTGCTCCCAGCCTGGACTCTGCTCAGACACTTGGCTGCCAGGATCTAGAACCTCAGCTGAGCCTTCTGGGGCTGAGGTGTGCTCGTGGCTGAGAGGGACCAGACCCCCACCCTGCCAGGCTTATTCACAGGAGTCCTGCTGAATTAGAGGTAAACACAAACCCGTCGGGAGCACACAGGCTGAACCTCCCTTGAGCACCGTTCCCTGGGCCGCAGGATGGGGAAGGGCAGCCTCTAGCTGGTGGTTCAGTGCAGCTGCACACAACTTGTGCCTGTTGTGCATTCTTTCTGATTAGCTTGCTTTCTCTCAGACCTCTCACCCCTGAGCGGCCCTCACCCGGATTTTTCAGTGGGGTGAGTGGGTCTGAAAAGCACTGACAAGGTGTGTCAAAGGCCTTTCCTTGTCTGCATGTTTATCTCTGAGTGACTGAAGGCTGCCAAGGGCAGATGCACGTATCCCCGTGGCTCAGGGCAACAGCAGCTTGGCTTGAGGTGAGCAGGCTGGCTTGAGGAAGGGGTGCACGCAAGAGTCGGGCTTATTTCTTTGCAACTTATATTTCCGGGTCAGGACCTGTCAGAGTCAGAGCAAAGTCAGCCATTCAGCATTCTGTTTAGAAAGTGATGATACAGTTCAGGGAGAAAGCAAGCTCGTGATAAAATATGTTTTCTGGCTGGGAAGTACTCAAGTTCCAAGCCAGGAACAGAGGCTCTGGAAAGGGGAACTTCTCGGTCACGCTCCACCTGGATCAATCATGGATTGAATACGAGCATCCTTAGAGTAATTGTTTTGTTTTTGGTGTTTCACTTTATGCTGTAGTGCGAACAGCTTTTATGTTCTTTACGACAAAGAATCATAATCGAGTCACTTTAGGTCTTTTAGCTGCAAATATTTCACCCCAAATGAAAAGTTAATGATTTTTTACAAGGATTTTTTTTTTTACGATTTTTACTTGTCCTTTAGCAGATGACAATAGGGGATTCTGAAAAGTTTGGATAGAATTTTTTTTTTAATATATGAAGAAGCAGTTCTTCTCACCATGAAGGCTTCTGCAGAAGTCCTGCACCAGCTTACCTGCGGTGCTGTTTAAGCGGGCCCTGGGTGGACAGCAGCATCTGACGTGATGGGCACCCTGCCCCCTGACAAACACACACACTCCAAACTCCAATACTGTGATTTTAAGGAAATGGGCAAAACTCGAAGTGACGGTGATGCCATCACAGCTCAATGACACGCCATTCCCTCAGCAGCTGAAGACAAAATTAATTATTTGGGGGGAGAAGTCCCTTTCATTTTGCAGTGACACGTAGTGTTTCTCAGCTTGGCTTGGGAGTAAGGTGGGAAAGGGGGAGAGGTTTTTAAACTCATTTAACACAAGCTGGAATCTCCTTTGTCACCTGTTTTCCAGCTCTGGTTCAGCCAGGGCAGAACTCTGAGGCTTGGGGGCTGGAGATCGGGCCAGCTCCCTGCTGCCCTGCTTGGCCACTTGGGCAGTGCAAGCTGACGTCGTGAACGCTGCCCCCGTGCCCAGGCCGGCCAGCAGGGAACTCTTCGAGGGCAGGTACAAATCCACTGTGTATATGTATTCTCAAATTTAAATAGATGTACATAATGAAATGTAAATGAACTGTAAAACAACCATCTCTATTTTTCTTGACAATGATATAGCAATATATATTTGTTAAACATGCTTGTGTACTCTTCATTAACCATTTTAATATTTTGTACAGATAAGTTGATTAAATATTTTATTGATAAAACTGCTCCTGACTGGTCTTTAAAGAACTACTTTTTGAGATCCGGCCTTCCCATGTTAAGAACAGCCAGCCAGCCACTGAGGCGTTAGGAGTGACTGCATTGAAACAGGGATTCCGGGCCCATGAGTCTTTAAGCTAACCACTCCCCCTTGAAACACCTCAGGCTCTAAGTCCAGGAGGACGGGGGGCCCAGGCATGGGGCTGCTGCTTCCTGGGTCTTTGTGACTGGTGTGCCACTGCATAGGACGCTGTGCAGCCCCATACCGTATGAAGACACTGCATGGGAAGGTACAAGAATCCAGCTTGGGTTCGGGGGAGAAGAGGCCAAAATGAGTGGAAAACATTTTCTCTTTGGAAAACGAGCGCCGGCGTTTGTCATGAGTGATCGTTGCCATTCCAAGCGCAGTGTGAGTGGAAAGGTTTTCTGTTTTCAGACGTATCGAGCTGCTGCAGGATCTAGAAAGCCTGGGCACTCCCACTCTGGAGGCTGCACAGTTGTGCCTTTGAATTCCAGTGGCAGAAGCCCAACTGCAGCAGCGTCCTCTGTGAGGCCAATTACATATTCTAGGGAAACCAACAAAGTCCTACGGCGAATTTGGCAGGATACCTTTGCTCAGTATTCTTCTGGACAAGTACAAAGATCTGTGCTGTGTGATGCTGTCTTGGCTCCTTCAGCATCTCTCCTAGACCAGGCAAGAGAGGACCGACCACACAGCCTTGCACTGCTGCTCTGGCTCTCACACCTGTTTCCTATGGTTGAAGGAGAAAGCCATTTCATCTGTTCCCATCTCTCCTAGACCAGGCAAGAGAGGACCGACCACACGGCCTTGCACTGCTGCCCTGGCTCTCACACCTGTTTCCTATGGTTGAAGGAGAAAGCTATTTCATCTGTTCCCAAGTATTTCTGGGAGAGGGTAAGTGATGGAACAGCAGTTGTGGGACGATGACAAGGACTTGCCCTCACTAATGACTTGTTACCAGGATCACCTCCTCTGGGATATGGATCGGGCCAGTGTGACACACCTTTTCACAGAGCGATGGCAGCACACGTCCGCTGTAATCCAGTGTTCCTGCAGGGTGTTAATGCCTGTCCCCTTGGTCATGTGTCCTGCTCTGGTGAAAGGTAAATCAAGAAAGTCTGCTCCCCTTTTGCTTCTTACTTTCATTACTACCAAATAAAGGAGTCTCTTTCTTTGGGATAGAAATGCACCTTGTAACTAACTCACTTGGCAGGTTGCTGTAAACATAAAAGCTTTATGACTCAGCCATTGAAAAGTGTACAGTCTTACATTGCTTTGCTTTAACGATCCTTGGTCAGGTCTTCATTTTCTTATTTTTCACTCTCCACTTGACCTACCCTGGAATTCTGTGGTTGGAGGAGTACACTTTCAGTTGAGAAGGGCTAGTTACAAGGAGAAAGGAAAGTCAGGGGTGGCACTTAAAATTTTATCCTATTTCCCGAACACTGATGCGAGACGGTCTATACGCCCTGCAAAGACTGATGCTAAAAGGAGGCGAAGATTGACTTCTCCGCTCCCCCGGCCCTGGTGTGCCCTGGAATGCCCGCTCTCTGCTCACTCCAAGGCAGGTCAAAGCAAAGGTGCCACCAACTGCTGCCCTGCTGAGGGCAGAGCTGCCCGACCTGGTTGTGGATGCCTTGTGCTCCTGTATCCCTGGGAAGCTCTTCTGCTCAGAAGGAACAGTGATCTGGGGAGAAACTCAGCCGTTGTGATGTGTCACCAGTGTGCAGCCACCGACCGTGAGGCTGGGGGCGTCTGCTGAGCCCTAATCGCATGCAGGTGCATGGCCCTGCAGCCGCGGCCAGCGGGAGGAAGCCCAGATGTTCTGCAAAGCCTGACGAGAGTGGGTTTGCAGAGGTGGGATCCTGGTTCCTCTGTGAGGGAGGGAGGCCCTGCAGGTGCACCGCACTCCTGGCTGTCATGGACGCCCAGTCACAGGGTCACATTCCCATCCCCGGGAAGAGGAATTTTCCCATAGACTCACCCAGCAAGGAAGTCTGTCCCAGTGTGGGGAGGTCAGCACAGCCCCTCTGCCAGAGTGTCTGAGGAATGCGATACAAAATGAAAACTCTCTGCTGTCCCGGAGCGGGTTCTCGTGTATTGTTGCTGTAATTCCCACTTGGGGTGTTACACAGGGTTAGGGCTCAACAAGTAATAACCGCATACTTGGTAGTTGCTAATACCCAAACTCCAGAGGTTTTCTAATCATAGAAGAATGGAAGTAACAGTTGCAGCCGGACGGGCTGAAGAATGGGCCGCGACGTGCCGTGGCCTTGCTAGTGCCAGATAGTGAACAGTCTCTGTCCTGGAATCTGTCTGACCCAACTGTGCAGAGCAAGGCTGAGGAAATGCTTAAGGGATAAAACAGCAAGTCCATGTCATACAGCCAGTTACATATTCAGTTTTGAGGGACAAGGAGTCCCAGCGATGGGATTCCGTGCTGGTCTGACTGAGGGAACTGTATTTCTGGAGACGTTGCCTATTAGGCAACCTATGCTATGTTGCTGCCTATGGCAGGAACTTTTATTAATTTAGGAAACAATATTTATTGACTATTCTGTGTGACAGCCCTATTCTATAAGCCCTGAGAACAGAGAGGTGACTAAGATACAAATCCCATCTCCTAGGACTCTCTTTTTAAGGGCAGGAAGGAGTGTTGATAGTGGGGCAGGGAGGATAAAAATCTAATTCCTGAAATAATGGCAAGTACTTCAATAGAGACATGACCAGGGGACTGTGAGGGTTCAGACGGAGGGAGGGAGGGGGAGAGATAGAGACAGACAGACAGAGAGACAGAGAGACAGACAGAGAGACAGAAAGAGACAGAGAAACAGAGAGACAGAGAGGACAGAGAGACAGAGACAGACAGAGACAGAGAAACAGAGAGACAGAGAGACAGAGGACAGAGAGACAGAGAGAGAGACACAGAGGACAGAGAGACAGAGACAGAGAGACAGAGAGAGAGGACAGAGAGAGACAGAGAGACAGAGAGGACAGAGAGAGAGACAGAGAGAGGACAGAGAGAGACAGAGAGAGACACAGAGAGAGAGGACAGAGGCAGAGAGGACAGAGAGACAGAGAGGACAGAGACAGAGAGAGACAGAGAGAGAGGACAGAGACAGAGAGACAGAGAGAGAGAGACAGAGAGAGACAGAGAGAGAGGAGAAAGAGAGACAGAGAGGACAGAGACATAGAGGACAGAGGGACAGAGAGATAGAGAAGACAGAGAGACAGAGAGAGACAGACAGAGAGAGGACAGAGAGAGACAGAGAAACAGAGAGAGACAGAGAGAGAGACACAGAGAGAGAGAGGACAGAGAGAGAGAGACATAGAGACAGAGAAACAGAGAGAGACAGAGAGAGAGACACCCACACAGAGAGAGGACAGAGAGACAGAGAGAGAGACAGAGAAACAGAGAGAGAGAGGACAGAAACAGAGACAGAGAGACACAGAGAGGACAGAGAGACAGAGAGAGAGGACAGAGACAGAGACAGAGAGAAAGGACAGAGACAGAGAGACAGAGAGAGAAGACAGAGAGACAGAGAAAGAGACAGAGAGAGGACACAGAGAGAGACACAGAGAGAGAGAGACAGAGACACAGAGAAACAGACACAGAAAGGACAGAGACAGAGAGAGAGGACAGAGAGACAGAGAAACAGAGAGAGACAGAGAGAGAGAGACACACACAGAGAGAGGACAGAGAGAGAGGACAGAGAGAGAGACAGAGAGAGACAGAAACAGAGAGAGGGAGGACAGAGAGAGACAGAGAGAGAGACACACAAGAGAGAGGACAGAGAGACAGAGAGGACAGAGACAGAGAGAAACAGAGAGGACAGAGAGAAAGAGAGAGAGGACAGAGAGAGACAGAGACAGAGAGACAGAGAGAGAGGAGGGGGGGAGAGAGAGAGAAAGAGAGAGGCCACTCTGTGGGGCAGAAGCGGTTGTATTTTGGGGAGGGGTCGAGGCACGGGCACTCTCAAAGCTGGAGCGGTTGATCCCAAAGGTTCAGGGCACAGCACAAGTTTGGAGGAACAGAGGGAAGTAAGTGCGTCTGGAGCACCCGGTGGCTGTAGCAAAGCTGCCGAGACCGGAACGCGGGACTCAGCCCCCGCTCCGACCCGCATAGGCCGCTGCCTGATACGCACCCCGCACCCCAAAGCCGCATCTGTTGTATCCTCTGTTCTTCTGATGCTACTCAGTTGTTCCCAACGCTCTCCTCTTCCCTTCCCCTGACAACCTGGCCTTCGCCGGCCCTCGCGTGACCCCTTCCCCAAGCCTCCACTCCTCTGGCCGCCTGCCCGCTGTCCCCTTCAGGAGGCAGCACGGTGCGTGGGTAGGGGTGAAGCCGTGTCGCTGGGGCAGAGCCCCGCTGTCACTCAGTAGCTGTGAGGTCTTGAGCTCGTCACCTGCTTGGCACCCTCGTGGTAACACACGACTGTGAGGCCTGAATGAGATGCTGTGAAAGTGCAGGGTGAGCAGCACGCTCTTTCTCTGGACTTGTTCTTTTCTCTTCCAAACCCACCCAAGTTCCACCTGTCCTCCTGGCACCAGGAGCAGCCCTGCCACACCCTCCCTCCAGCAGTTTTCTCTTTACAGAACTGTGGCAACCCGGAGCCTTCCCCGGCCCTCACCGTTTTGCTCTGGAGATGCCTTCAGCCTGCTGGAGAGGACAGACCCATGTCCCCCATTGGCTCCCCACGTGGGCCACTGTGATCACTCACCTACACCTCCAGGGCACAGAGGCAGGAATCTCAGCCCCTTGGGAACGGAAATCTTTCCTGTCCCCGGCACTCCTACAGGAGAGCTTCAGCCTTAAGTCCTCAGAGATGTACTAGTTCACAGAGCACACTCAGGCCCCGGCACTGCCTGCTCCTTAAGCCCCACCCAGCAAGGACAGGAGAAGCCCAAGGACATCTCTTCTCTCTGGCAAGAGGGGGCCAGGAACAAAGATGATGCCTCGTGTTATTTAAGAAACACTTTGCTTCCTACATCTTTTCAAAGGACTATAAGCTCCTCGAGGGGATGTTTGGGTGTCCTGGGCTGTGTGTGGGAGGCCTGCAATGGCCTGGGGTCAGAAAGCTGTGTTGGGTGAGCGAGTGGCCTCCTCCTTCACCAATATGAACCAGAAACGCTGAGACGATTAGAATCAAATTTCAGGCTGGATGAAACACTGCAGAAGCTGGGACATCGAGGAGTCCTCCATTGCACCAAAGAGAAGAGAGTGTGGGAGACAAGTTTGCTATCCTTCTCCTTTAGGCACCATTTAATAGAGCATCTACCAGGCAGGGTGCTAAATACTATATGCAAGACCTCGTTTGACCCCATTAAAGACAAACAAAACCCTTCCGAAGTCCAAAAGCTAACGCAAGTACTTCTGTAGATGAGGGCCAGTGGGGGAGTGAAGGAGAGGGCTCGGGGAGGTTAAGCCTCTGAACATCACAAACCTCATAAATGACAGATGCAGGATTTGAACCCCAGTCTTCATTTACTTCCTAGAAGAAGTAATTCACTTTCTGTAAAAGAAGCAATAAGAGACAGATGCAGAAGGAGAGTGTATTTTTTTAAAAAATAATTATTCGTATATATTTCAAAATCATCTCAAACTTACAAAAATGTTGCAAGAACAAAGAACTTTTTTTTTCTCTGAACCATTTGAGAGTAAATTGATATAATGCCCCATGGTTCCCTGGCACTTGTGTGTCTTCAGTACAAATAAGGACATTTTCCTACTTGTCCACAATACAACCAGTGAAATCAGAAAATTAACATTGGTCTCTTATTCCCAGCTAATCTTCAGATCCCATTCAATGAAGTTTTGCAAACTGTCCCAACAGTTTTTTTTAATAACAAAAACATCTAATCCAGAATCAGGTATTATATTAAGTTGTTGTGTCTCCTCATGTCTGGAATTAAATTTAATTTTAATATAATGTAGGATAACGAAAAATCAAGCCTTTGGAGGTCACTGGCTCTCCAAGGGTTGAGTGGAGAGGCCAATGGTGAGAGGGCTGCTGCCTTGGACACCTGGCCACGAAAAGCCACAGGGGCTGCCTCTGGAGATTCTCCCCCATGGTCCAGAGCAGACTGAGAACAACTGGTCATGATTTCCAGTTTAGGCCTTTCAATCAGCCCTAGATAACCCCAGATGAAGTTATTAAATCTTTGACAAGGGCCATTCAAGTGGCTGACCGGGATATACAGGCAGAAATGCTTCTGGAAATGGATTTCATCCACTGCTTACCAACTTTAGTCTTTTATTTTTTATTATGATGATGTTTAATAATAATTATTATTAATATAGCCAGTCTTTATTGAGAAGATACTCTTGGTCAGGCATTGTGCTAAAGGCTTTTATTTAATCATCCCATTGAATTCTTCAACAATATGAGGTACATATTATTATTAATCCTATCTTATAAATGAGGACATTGAGGCATGGAGAAATTAGATGAAGTTGTCTAAAATCACACAGACAGTAAGACCTCCAGAGTTCACATACCCTATCACCTCATACATATGCACGGAAACATTTTTGCTTAATTCCTAATGAAATAAAATGAACTTCAATCTCCTGAAATCTGATTCTTCCTTCTCTACAAGAAGCACTGAGAAAGTGGCTTTTCAACTTAACAGAGAGACTCTGACCCGAGTCTAACTCAGGAGGATGCTAGGATTGTACCCCTCCTCCCCCAACACACAGAGATCAGGCCAGGCAAGGTCAGAAAGTGGGGGTAAAACACTTATTTTGAAAATTCATTTGGTGCTTAGATGATAAACAGGAAATTTACTTTATCATTTTACTTCTTATCATTTTTTAAGCTCTGGTAACCTTTGGTTTATCAGACAAAATTTCATACACGTGGACTCCTGAAATAGGAAGCGATGTTGTAAGGTCACGCTAAAAGGAAAGCTGGGCGTGTTACTCTTCATTCCAGCAGCATGACGTACCCAGTACTTGCTTAGTACTACTGAGCATCTCCTGTATGCAAGGCACTTCAAGCCATGAGACCGAGCTCCTAACATCAGATTTCTAGAAGGCTTCCCTACACAGTTGCCAATAAGGACTCTGTATGCAGCCTTGCGCCAGCGGCTTAGGCATCTACCGGCTCCTTTCCGGAGCCGAGAGCACTGCTTGCCTGGAGCGTGGCTCCTCCCCTCTGAGAAGTCATTTGCTCTGACATGGCAGCCACGCCAAAGGGTCATAACTCATACAGCGCTCACCACTGGGCTGGCACCTATCAGAGGTGAATCTTTCATCAGGGGGCTTTAGGTTTTGAGAAGAAGGACAACATCCCATTGTCCTTAAGGAACGGGACACCGTGAGGGATTTCCTCTAGGAGAAAATGGAATGTTTCTATCTATCATCAACCATCTCTGCAGTCAGCGGGACTTACTGGCTCCTAAGGTCCCAGAATTGAGTCAATTTAGGGAAGGAAGCAATATTGTTAGCCTGCTCTAGGCCAGAGAACAAGTTTCTTCTTTACTGGACCGCAAGGTGCCCGGAGAGGGTGAATTCACTTAACTTAATGGGTTGTTTAGGTTCATTAGCAAAACAATTTCTTTCCAACTAACAAAACTAATGGAGAAATCACTTATGGTAATTCTCTAGTCAGCAATTTGAAGATGCCCTTTCAAAAATTACTTACTAGAAGATTTTCAGAAGAAAAGAATCATAATGTAGCTAACAATCTATCCACAATGCCTTTATAGTACTTGGTTCATTGCTGGTCCTCAGTGGAGTTTGACTAAAAAATATCACAGAAGGGGCAGTTGCATGTGGCAGGTACAAGGCTGATCTGGGACAGCCTAGGGCCTCCCCACCTTGGCTCTGGAGAACAAGAGCCTGCGGGGAGCTCACAGCCAAAGCCTGCTAGCTGTCTGTGGAGGAAGGCAGAATTGGGATCCTTCAATAACTCTTATTAGTTGTTAGTTGACCAGAGGAATGACTGACGAGCCTTATTTGTTGACTACTGCAGGCAGATCGGGAAGTCACACTCCTCGGGAAAGGAGACAAGCAGTGCTTCCCCTGCCATTGGCTCTGCTGGGGCTTGTGCCACTGGCGGCCAGACAGAAGGCTGACTTGGTGGTTTGAGACATGCTGCAAGGTAGTAACAGGTGGGCTGTGCAGGCTGTCCTGATATCCAGTCTGATTCTGATGATCTCAGCGAAGACCTGTGCAAAGTTAGTCTGGGCTGATCTTCACCTTCTGTCCTTAAGAGAGACCCAGGTCCACTGCCAAGATCCACTGCTCATCACTTCCTGCTACTGGACTTCAGTGTATCCTTCTCATGATCTCACATGCTTCACATATCCGACTACACACTTAACATTCAGCGGTCTCTTACATTTTCTAGTAGGTCTTTCATAATTTTCTCTAGGAGAGCCTATTGTAACTCAATTAAAATCAACTAAATTTAGATTTCCTTTTGTCTGAAAGGATCTTGCCTACCAAAATAAACTGTATGGTGCCACTGGGCATCTCGTGCAAACATAAGAGACTTTGTTTAGGTCACTGTGTTCCCTGAGTCTTGGAAAATGTGTTGTTAATCCTATGGAATATTGATCAACTGTGTTTATTTCAGTCTGTAGCATGGGGAGCTGGGAGCTGATAGTTTTTAAGCCAAGAGGGTCTCACCGTTTTTCTCTTCTAATATCCAACATTAAAATTAAACATTTACCTACTAAGTATACTACTTACTACTAAGTACACCTACTGCCTTTATGTACTAGCTGTCAGGGCTTGCTCCTTGTGTCAGTATTTATATTTTGGACAGATCATCCTTTAGCCAGTCAGCTACCATATCTGCCATTTCCTGGTAAAAATAGAGGATAAAATCATGAGGTATTTTTTTCTCACAGAGTCGAATATCTCCTTCTGGAAAATCTTTCTTCATGTCTTCATAGTACTCCTTTGGACACCAACCATCTATAGTACCATAGTAAAATGTAAGCTAGAAGACAAGACAAAAACATTTATTAGAAAACACTTCCCCTCCCAACACGGATACAACACCAGCAACCTGTAATGCTTTGAAAACAGCCCGTGCACCTGGCCCTATAAGCGAGTCCCAAGGCTCCCTCCGGAGAGTGGCTCTCAAGGCAGTGAGCTTTCATGGTTTATGGGAGCGAACCTTGGCATCTGATGGAAAGAAACTCATGTAGGGAGAGCCTGGTGTGATACATCACCCATGATTCACTAAAAGGACTTGCCAGCAAAGTTGTGTATGTTGAGGTTGAGATGGACACTGGAGAGATGGCCGATGAGGGCAAGGAAGAGTTATTGAGACATAATCACCGAGTAACTGGTAACCATTCATTATGCACTTAATAGTTTTCATACAGCCACATGTAGGCATATGGGACATGTTTGTTGGATGTATGCAAAGATGAATCAGATGGACTCTGCTTCTTAATGTAGCAGAGGAAATGTTATCAGAACTCTGAGTGTCTATGACATTTCTAGGAATAGGCTCCAGGTAGTAGGAGAGTGGGAAGGTGTTACAATCATACTTCAGGTGAAAGCAAGCAGGCTGGATGGAGACAGAGCTTCCTTTGAGGCATCACTAAGACGCTTATTGACTATTGATCTGTACCAATCTCTGATACACATACATACACACATGTTCATGCATACACATATATGTATATACACATACAAATGTGTACATATGCACACATATGTGTACATATGTATGGGCACATAAGCATATATACACCACCTATGTATATATAAATATGTATATATGTGTATTTATGTGTATATACAAATATACATTTATAAGCGTATACACACACACATCTTTATCTCTACGTCTAGCTCTAAGCTGCTGTTCTTCACTGAAAAACTATGTTCTACTTCTGTATTTCTGACCAAAAAAAAAAACGCAACAAAAGTGAAATCCTATTCAGAAGGGTACATACTGGTAATTTCTACCAAAAACCCCCCAAAACTAAATTTTAAGGCCCCTCTGACATCTGTTATCACTGAAAACAAAAAGTTATGCCGTAAGTGGCTAGTTACAGTCTCTTGTAGTTTCCATAACACACCAAATTTGTTCACTCATTCAAACACTTAATCATTAATCTATTCAGCAAAT
This sequence comes from Leucopleurus acutus, assembly GCF_964270905.1. Taxonomy (NCBI): domain Eukaryota; kingdom Metazoa; phylum Chordata; class Mammalia; order Artiodactyla; family Delphinidae; genus Leucopleurus; species Leucopleurus acutus. The sequence continues at coordinate 42,751,663 of NC_139154.1, forward strand.
ACTTACTGAGCATCTACTCTGTATTAGGAACCTGGAAAACAGATAATAAGACAGTCTCTGGGGGAGGGAGGGACTGGAGGCACCACGTCCACAAGACAATTAGCCCAGATAAGGGCATCTGGTGGGAACCAGTGGGCAGGAAAGGTTCCCTAGAGCACTGATGTCCAAGTTGAGTCTTCAAGTTGGGGGAGCACACTGTGGGGAGTATACCAAGCAAATAAAAAGTATGAAGGAGCATGGCACGCTTGGGAATTGGAAGTAATTTAAAATGGCTGGGCTTCCCTGGTGGTGTAGTGCTTAAGAATCCGCCTGCCAATGCAGGGGACACAGGTTCGAGCCCTGGTCTGGGAAGATCCCACATGCTGTGGAGCAACTAATCCCGTGCGCCACAACTACTGAGCCCACACACCATAACTACTGAAGCCTGCATGCCTAGAGCCCATGCTCCACAACAAGAGAAGCCACTGCAATGAGAAGCCCGCACACCACAACCAAGAGTAGCCCTCACTCGCCGCAACTAGAGAAAGCCTGCGCACAGCAACGAAGACCCAACACAGCCAAAAATAAATAAATAAATAAATTTTTAAAAAAAGGCTGGAATATGGGAGATAAGTCTGGAGAGCTGGCGGAGAGAGATGAAGTCATGAACAGCCTCTGTGCCCCAATAAGGAGGTTGTACCTTGTTCTGAAGTCCACAGGAGCTAACGAAAGACTTCACACAATGAAGTGACGTGATTAAGTCTGTATGGTAGGAAACTTACTCCAGCTGCAGTGACGAAGAGATTGGAGGGGATCAAGCAGAGACGGGAGGAGGATACGGGAAATACGTGTTATTGCCCACTGGATAATTTTCTACTTGGATCATTAAATCCATTATCTGAATACGGACAGGTGAGATCACTCTTATAAAAATACCAACTTTTATTACAGTAATGTTATGATGTAACCAACATTTAAAGAGATGGTTAATTAAAAAACACTTTAAAGAGGAGAATATTTAATGTAGTACTTGAGAGAGTCAATTACTGACAAATAAACTTTGAGTTGCAGACTTATTCCAAAACACTTCATAGGGATTTTTCTGGCTTTCACCTGGGCTTTGGTTTTGAAAGCTGCAAAGGATCTGTGGCTCACAGATTTCTCACTGAATTTCCTCTTCCTACTCTCCTGTTTTTGTCACTACAACCATTTCTGGGCACGCCAAAGGTCCCAAGCCACACTTCACCTTGCTAGGGCTCTCAGCAGTGTATGAAGTTCCTTTTGATTACTGGAGAACAGGAGAGCCTGGCAGTTGCCTGGTTCCTTCTTCCTGGTGCCGGTCTCTCTGTAGCTCTAAAATGCTGCAACCTCATAACCAGTGGGTGACTATTCTGGCCAGTTGTGGACAAAATAAATTTCTCAGAATTCCTCAGCAACCACCCTGCCACAGCTTCCCCTTGCAATACTGCTGGGAGTACAAGCTGTCTGCAGGCATTAGTGATCTACCAATAGGGCTAATAACTTTAGATTCTCTCTAAACCACTCCCTACTCTTAGCACCAAGAATCCTTTAAATTATATCTAGGAAATGGCATCTGGAACAGTCATTATGCACAGCTGTTCAACACTTCCTCAGAGTATGAAACAGTGTTGAGAAATCTAGAAATGCAAAATTCAGACTTGGGCTCGTGTCCATCAGGTCTGTTCCTCTGCTCCACTGCATTCTTGCCCGAAGACACTAGGACACTGAGAAGGGTACTGTGGGAGTCCTCACACCAGTACAAGCTACGGTGGTGAGGTCTTATGAAAAACCCCAACACAGAAGGGTCAACTAGAAGGAAAGCAAGGCAGGAAAGACCTCCCCCAATGAAGTTGCTTTGACAAGGAGGAAAGCATCACTGTGGCACCTGCTGTTACTTTCCGCCTAACTCTTCAAAGACGATTTCTATGAAGCGTTTCCTTTTCAGTGAGGCAATTACAACTGGAACCATCTCCACTGAGAAATCCAGCTTGATAAGCCTGAGCACTGGGGAAGCGCCATTCCTCCCCTCATATATGAAGGTATCAGACAGTTGAGCAGGAGTAATAAATATGGATTACAGGAACCCACCCCTACCTTCAGGTATCAAGAGACAAGTCCTATCCAAGTAGTTATGGGGCACGCGCTGCCCAAGGCATATGCTAGGAACCTCAACACAAAGTGATGTCAGTGTTCAAGACGGCATAACCATGAGGATCATAGATTTCCCATATGTTCATCTGATTTCACCTCTCAATCCTCCACACTGTAATCATTTTGAGGGGGCTGTATTTGGTTACATTTCTAAGTGATAGTGGGGTAAGGTCTTTTTGTTTTGTTTTGTATTGTTTATTTAAGTTCTTCTTCAGAAGAAGGGCTCTGTAAGAAAATCTTGGCTTACAAGTCAAACACGTGGTTATTTCTATTGCCTTTACATAATACACTGGCTCAAGATACTTCCTGATCCCTACAGATTATAAGTCACAGGCAATAGATCCGAACAGAGGACTCTGCACCTGTAATCTGAAACAGGAAACTGGAAAAGTATGGGGTGTGTGGTGGTAGTGGTGGGGGAGGGGGAAGGACAGGTGAAGTATAAAGAAAGAAATAATCGGACACCAAAGCGTAGTGGTGAAGAGTGTACACTACTACTATGTCGATATGTAAAAATGATTCGCAACAAATAACGATGACCTGATGAAAACTGAGAATGATTTGCCAGGCTCTATGCTAAGTTTTGTGTTCACTGAGTCCTTATAATAATATTCTGAGGAAGGTATTTTATTCCTGTATTACAGAAAAGAAAACTTAGGCTTAGAGAGACTAACTTGCTTAAGTTGAAACAATTAGTGAATATAACCCAGTGAAAAACCGAGTTATAAATCCAGAGATGGCATTCCTAATCAGTACCTTTTACTATTTACAATTAAGAATAAACTGAACCATGGTATGGAAACACAAACCTGAAGACTGAGAGGTCTTAAACTGGTTATGAAAACTACCTGCATGTGACAATCACCGACACGCACAAAGTTGATGTATACAGTTCTGGGGTGCTGCATGCCACAGGGGTGATGAAAATACTGGAATTGTTAACCAGGAATCTCAGGCTATCAGAAGGATGTTTAAATCAAATGTTTACAAGAAAATAAATTATTTCCTATAGCTTATTTCTCCTTGGCACTTGCTTTGATATGCATGAGAGTTGATAAAGAGTATACATTATTGAGATGGAAATTATTCTATTTCCAAATTGTTATGTTAAGTAATCGTTTCTCTATTAAACACAACATTTAATTTTCTCAATTCTAGGTTTTGATTGCCCAGGATTTTGCTTTTCTCTGTGTACCTTCTATAGTAAGGTGGAATTATGGTTACTGTGATAACCATAGTTATCACAGATAGTCTCTGTGCTCACAGATATATTTTCCTTTAACTCTTCAGTTGCCCCTAAGGATACATGTCCCTGTTAAAATGTCCCTGCAAATTGCTGCAGCTTGCCCCCACAGAGCAGCCACAGTTGTCTTTTCCAATGGCTTTTATTTTTTTAAATTTTTGCTCCTGAAACTGCAGATTCCCAGCATTTCCACCCAAAATGACTCTAAACCTATCTCCCATCTGGCAATGGCTAAGTGGTTGAAATTCAGAAGTAAGACAGCTCTGCCCTGGAGAGGCTCCAGAGTAGCGAAGAACTCAGGCATGTACAAGCTGGCCCTTAAACACAACAGGCAGAGAGAGGTACGAACAAACTACTGTAGGAGCCAGAAGCAGGAAAACCTGACTTCTGCCCTGATTGATGCAACAAAGCTTTGTTTTCGTATTCATTGAGTTGCTGGCTTTTATGCATTACTAATAGAGGATTTATTTTAAGAACAAAAGACATATTAGAAACCACATTATGGTACAAGTTTATATATTTGATTTAGCTAATAACTAACAAAAATCACTTCCAATGATATATCAACATCTTAAAATATTAAACATGAAAAAAGCCACACACAGAAGTCTCTATCTGGTGATAATAAATATTATTCAGCTATAAAAAAAGAAGGAAATCCTGCCATTTGCGACAACATGAATGGACCCTGAAGGTATTTTATGCTAAGTGAAGTCAAACAAATAAAGACAAATATTGTATGATCTCACTTACATGTGGAATCTAAAACAAAAAACCGAATTCACAGAAACAGACTGGTGGTTACTAGTGGCAGGGGGTAGGGGGTGGAGGAAACAGGTGAAGGTGGTCAAAAGGTATAAACTTCCAGTTATAAGATAAATAAGTTCTGGGGATGTAATATACAGCATGGTGACTATAGTTAACACTATACTGTAATATCTGAAAGTCGTTAAGAGAGTAGACATTAAAAGTTCTCATCACAAGAAAAAAAACTGTAATTAAGTGAGGTGACAGATGTTCATTAAACTTGTGATAATCACTGGGCAATACATACATGTATTAAATCATTATGTTGTACACTTTAAACTAATACAATGTTATGTGTCAATTCTATCTCAATAAAACTGGAAAAAAAATCCCTATCTGAATTACTTCTTTCTATTCAGTAGCTGACTAGGACTACAGGCATCATAGGAATTGCTGGACAGGAGCAACAGGCTGCTGCTTCTACCCTCCCCGCGAAGTTAGACACTTAAGCCTCGACCTGCAACCTTAAAGGAAACCTATTCTGTAACATAAGCATCTCCTTTCAGTTATTTGAAAATCCCAGCCCTCTCAGGAACAGAGAGGTAGCAGTCACAAAGCTTTAACAGTTCACTGCAGCCTTTCTGAGCAACCATTTTTAAGAACTTGAACAACTGCTGAAGAAAGGGAGATAGTTTAGAAAATTCATTTTCCGATTTACCTTGTTTCCTTTCTTTCTTTTATCTAGAACTGGCTCCATTTCCATTCTTAAAAAAATGAGAATTAGGGCTTCCCTGGTGGTGCAGTGGTTAAGAATCCACCTGCCAATGCAGGGGACACGGGTTCGATCCCTGGTCCAGGAAGATCCCACATGCTGCAGAGCAACTAAGCCTGTGTGCCACAACTACTGAGCCTGCGCTCCAGAGCCCATGAGCCACAACTAATGAAGCCTGCGCACCTAGAGCCTGTGCTCCGCAAAAAGAGAAGCCACCGCAATGAGAAGCCCGCGCACCGCAAGGAAGAGTAGCCCCCGCTCACCGCAACTAGAGAAAGCCTGCGTGCAGCAACGAAGACCCAAGGCAGCCAAAAATAAAATAAATTTATTTTTTAAAAAAGGGAACTAAAATCCCTAAAAATTAAAAAAAGTGGCTGAGGACAGAGGTGAACACACAATCCTTCACAAGCACCAAGCCCTGCTCCCCCTGAAGGCATCTAGGGGAGCAGTGGGAATTGGGTGCGAAAGGAGTAGGAAGTCCAAGCGGGTTAGGGACTGGGCTACTCTCCAGTAGCTGGAACAATCATGCATCAAAAGCCCTGCAAAGTGGGGCTCTTTTCTTTCTGCACGATCCAAGTGTAAAGGGCCAGAACCTGTTCATTCCCAAACGTAAGTCACTGCTCCTTCCAGAGTAACTAGCTTCGTCTCTTTCTTACCTGGGTCTGGAGTGAGAAGCTGACCCAAGGCATCTATCTTCCTCTGGTGAGGCAGCAGAGTATGAGGCACTGGGAGCAAATTTATCCTCCTGTGCTTCTGTTTCTCCCTGGTTATATGCCTCAGGAAACTGGCAGACGTGCTGGGAAGGGCCTTGCTTAACTAACTTAGAGAAATGGCCAATTCCAGCTCATCTGAATTCTCCGTACTGGGCCCAAGTCCTGGTAAAGTTTAAGTACTACTGTGTCTTCCTTCACTGCTGTTCCTATACAACATCTCCCTTAGGCATTTTATGGGAAGCAGTGGCCAGAATGGGATTGGGGTATTCCAGGGTCACTTGGCTACATATTTAATATTACCAAAATCTTTCATTATAGAATGAAAATATCTGAAGGGGTGCGCAGGGGGAGGAAAAGATAGGCAAAGTCTTTTTAAAGTACTCAGAGGCATATCTAGGATATAACTAACTTTGTAATAATAAACTTTTATTGAATGCTTAGTACATGGCCAGACACTCTTGCAAGGTCTTTATATGAATTGCATATAGCATTATAGTTTTGGAACAACTGCATGAGAATAGATAGTATTATTAAACCATTTTATTGATGAAGAAAGGAGACACAGTGAGGTCAAGTAAATTAACCAGGGTCACATAAGTAAGCAAATGGTGGAGCTGGAGTTTGAAGCTCATGCTGTACCTCTGAAGATTCTGCTCCCCGATCACGCTCCACTAGAAAACTCAAGGGTATGCTGACACAAATAAGTGCCTAAAATGAAGCTCTCAAGGTCAAAATGATTGAGATACAAACAAACCTATCTATTTCCAGGATGATTATAATATTCTGAACAGGCTTCAAATTAAACAGGCAGAACTAACACCATCAGTTTCAGACCGAGGTTGTCAGAAAGGCAGTCTTGGTTAGCTGGTCTAGAGAGCACATCCTATGCTCCACTAAGCGGGACGTGTGCATGTCCGAAGGATTTGCATGCCCAGATCTGCAAACAACTGTGCAAGGTTTGTTTGTTCCCAAAGGCAACATGCGCCTCTGGGCTCAGGCGGGCTAAGCAGGATGGGGAGAGCCGTAGCAGAGGGGTCCCTGTTCCTGAGGACATGCTGCCCCTTTCCCAACCACACTGTTGGCCCCAGGCTGGCCCTCTGGGGGCAGGGGCAGCACCACTCTGCAGGAAGTCCTTCCACCGCTGCCTACCTTCATCAGAAAGCAGCGTCTCATGTGCTCTCGCTGGGAACAATTTCAGACCCCTATTGACTGATAGTGATGTTCAGATTTGGTCTGGCAGTAGCACACACCAGCTGTTTCCATAAGCCTAGGCCAAGGATGGTCACGGCAGTTTAGAATTTCCCTCCTAAGTGAGTTTTAAATGAAAACTTCAAGTTTCTAAACCAAACACTAATTCACTTTTCTTTGAATGAGACCATATCCCCTTGTAGCTGAGAACAATGACAGAATGGGAATGCTGACCTCCTATTTGCCTCAGACACACCAGGTGCCTCATAACGCACAGCATACCCCAGCGGCTCCCGGAAGGACTGGGACCGGCGTGGTGAAAATGTACAGTTGATTCTCTTACTCTGGCTTATTCCATCCTGGTTCTCATTCCCGTCCCTCCCCCCCTCCATTTCCGTCTTATTCATTAGTTCCTCTCCTTCCTCCCAACCTTTAAATGTGTTCCCCAAGGGTCAACCTTTAGATGTATTCTCTCCTCATACTACATACTTCCTTGGGTTACTATTTCCATGCTCATGACTCCAAATATATCCTCATCATTCCCAAATCAAAATTCAGCCCAGATTCCTCTTCTAGGCTTCACACCCATATATCCAGCTACCTGCCAGACATGTGTCCCCCGGATGTCCCACAGGTATCTCAAACGAAAGTACCAAAATGAACTGCTTTCTCAACCAGCTCCCACACATGCTGGCACTTCTTCTCCCATGTTCCCTATCTTGTTACAAAATCCAAATACAGAGAACTAATCTTAGATCCATCTCCATTCTCTCATATCCTATGAGTACTAAGTGTCTTTGATTCTACTTCCTAAATCTTTCCAAATTCTACCCCTTCTTTATCCCCAATTCCACTGCCTTAGTTCTTGTAAAAGTCTTCTAAACAGTTTTCCCACTTCAAATTTCATTCTTTTCCAACATTCTGATACACATTTCCCCCCAAATAATCCCTCTCATTGGTTAATCTAGCCACATTCCTAGGACTAACTGATATGAACTGGCACCTCTGAACTGGCTGTTCACAGATGGCGTATGTTCTGATGGGTCAGTGGTTATGTCATATGGTTGTCAAACATTCTGAGTATCACCCTGATTATTACCCCCTTCCTTAAATCCTTCAATGGTTCCCTAACAACTCAAAATAGTCTCTTTAGTGTAGCATATCATGGCTTCTTGTTCTCAGGCCAGTGACCAAACCACAGTACCATACTCCCTAACCTTTTCTAGTGCCTCAAAGCAACTTCTTCACCTGGGATCTACAGGTCCACGCAGTTTCATGGGTAGATGCAGTGGCAGTTGAGGGGAGCGGAGTAATGTAAACTTGGATGGGAAAAAGAATATATCATTTTTTTTTGCTAACTTCTAACAATAATTTAGTATTTCCTTCAATTATGAACACAGGCACCAAACCACAGAATATTAGAAATACCTATCTTTTGTCATCTATAAAATTACTGAAATTTTCAAATTACAGTAAAATTGTTTTAAGTAACTAAAAGTTTATGCATATCACTACATATTTACAATAGTAATTCTGACTGCTATCATATCTCATTATTTAGTTTGTTAATAAAGATACACAATTATATATCACAAATTTGCTTTTAATATATTTTGATAACTATACGTCAATATAATTTTTTTTTTGGTAATCTCATGTATTTATTTCATGCACTTAAAAAAATTATTCTGAGAAGGAGTCCACACACGACACAGCTGGAGAGATCCACGGCACAAAAAGGCTTAGAATCTGTAACAGCGTTCCTGTCCGTTCATCTAGTACACATCTGTTGATGGTTCACCAGGTATCATGCATTGTGCTAGGCCACAGGGATACCAAGATGAGAAAAACCTTCAAGGTGGGTGAGAGGGGAAAACCGACTGTTTAAATACTGTGTGATAAATGCAATATTATAACTTTATATGGAGCCATGGGAGCCGAGGGGAGGGACTTCTAACCAAAACCAGGGGCTAGGGAAGCCCTCTTAAAGATGACAATGGAGGGCTTCCCTGGTGGCGCAGTGGTTGAGAGTCCACCTGCCGGTACAGGGGACACAGGTTCGTGCCCCGGTCCGGAAGGATCCCACGTGCCGCGGAGCGGCTGGGCCCGTGAGCCATGGCCGCTGAGCCTGCGCGTCCGGAGCCTGTGCTCCGCAACAGGAGAGGCCACAACAGTGAGAGGCCCGCGTACCGCACAAGAAAAAAAAAAAAGATGACAATGGAGCCAAGTCTTAAAGGACAGGTAGAATTTAGTCAGGCGAAGAAAGAACACAACCTATGATGCCATAGGCCCTACTATATTCTTTTGGAAACAACTGAGTCTGACATATTTGCTTCAAGAAAGGGAAATAACCTTATGTAGTGCTGCAGCAGTGTCTGACACTGTAAAGTCTCTAGACCTTGGAAAGAAGGAAGGGAGACAATCAGCTCCGGAGATTTTTCAGAGTTAAAAAGGCACATTTCCCTCAAGAAGATAAAAAGTTCTCTTCATGTGGAAATTCAGTGGTAAAAAATTTGAATTTAGAACCAAAGTCTGCTGATTATAATAGTTTTTTAGAGGAGGAGAAAGAATCCAAAAGCCATCCACATGTGGTAGTAGAATGACTGTTTTTAGACTAAATCTCCTGTGGCTTCCTGACTGGATGGCACAAAGATACATTTTCCAGAACTGTTTTAAAAGTTGAATAATAGATAATATTTAACGATTTTTGCAACGAAATGTGTGGCTCAAAACATCTTTACAATGGACAGTCCTGGAGAGGCACAAAGTTTCTGAATGCTTATATTTGGGCAGAAATGAGACAGAGTATCCTTGACTAGAATATTTAAAGTAGGGTATGTCTAGTCTTGGGAACTGATTTTCAAGTCTGACTAATTATCAGGGTTGTTTGGAATGCAGGGGAAAATGCCCACTATTTTTGCTAGAACTATGTGTCCTTTTAAGTTTCCTTACTTTCTCAAGCAGACTGAGACATATGTTGATTCAACTTTTACCAATATTAAATTACAGCATGTTTCCATTTTTTTCATTACAGAAACAAAAAAACTGCAATAAACTTCTTGTCTTTCTATACCTCGTTTCACTTAGGAATTGGAATTGTATTATTCTAATGGAAAGTTCAAACTTAGCTGGTAGAAACGACATTCAATTAATCGCAGGTAGTGGTGCATCATTAAACTAAACAATGCCTTGCTTTCCCAAACTCCACAAGTACGTGTCATGTTATCTTAAAAACAAAATAAAACCATTCCCTGTAGTTGGAAAAGTTTAGTCCTGTGACCGTGTGTTAATATTAACCTTGAAATGCCTGCCATCTACCATTATACCCCCATATTTCTCCCACAAAAGTGTCAGTAAAGTACGGTCCTGACACAGTTACCATGAGCAGCCCTCTATCTGGGAATGATTACACTTGCATATGGATTTAACTTAGGACAGGAATAAGTTAGCACCTTCCTTTGACCTTCTTCTGAGCACAACATACAAACAGAATCCAGGAATGATGAGTACTTTACAGCAGCTGGCTTCCACAGGTGGTAAGACAGGCTTTGACACATGACGGGTCTAGTCATTCAGCAAGTGTGAATTTTGGAAATGAGCATCTGCCAGTCTTATTATTAACTGGGAACTGAGTTGTTTTTATGAACTTCCAGCCTTGAGAACTTAAGCACAGCTTTGAAACAAATTCACTTATAATTTAACTAAAAAATAAAATACTGTTTTTCTTGCATTTTCACATACGTCAATGAGTGGAAACAGTTGAAAGCCCTGGAAAGAGGGTCCTTATGAGGCCCCAACCTCCCCCATTCAGCTAATGAGGGTTTCCTCTGTCTCCAAAATTTCAGTCTCTGGCCAATTGCTATTTTAGAAATATGATGACCACTATGGCCATAAGACAAACACAGACTGGCACTTTCAAAAGTCCTCTCTGGGTGAAGCTACGATAGATCGATATTCTAAAAATATTGTTTTAAGAACATATATATTTCTTGCTTTAAGATAATTGTATTGGGAGGTTATAGAAATATGAATTAACACTATAGGCAAGTTTAAGTCAAATGTCTCAAAGTTTATGAAGAGATTCTAAACCCAGCAGGATATCTAAGATTTTACTTGCAGATTGTAGGTTCCTGGGCCCTGTAAGAGTTGGCCACTCAGTGGGGCTTGTTTCATTGCATCCAGCAGATGTCACGGTTCAGCACTGGACTGCAAAGCTCTATATTAGCACAGTCCAACAGAAATACAAAGGCACACTGGTAATTTAAAAACTTCTATTAACTGCATTTTAAAAAGTATAAAGGAACGAATGAAATTTCTTTTAATAATATATATTATTTACCCCCATGTATCTAAAATATTATCATTTCAACAGGTAATCAATATAAAAATATTAATGAACTATTTTACTTATTTTTTCGGTACTAAGTTTGTGAAATTCAATGTGTATTTACACTCATGGCACATCTCAATTCAGAGTAGCCACAAATAACCACATGTGGCTAGTGGTTACCATGTTAGATGGTACAGCTCTATCCTATTCAGCTGTACAGACAGACAGCTGTATGGACAGACAGACAGATGATGCCATGGGAGTACCAGGGCCACCTTAATTCTAGGGTGCTTAGACATATTCTAAACCATGGCCCCTCACAGTTTCAGAAACTGTGCTTCCAAATACGCCTGTGTTAAGATTCTAGCACTTACAGCAGCAACTCAAAAATGCTAAATATTTCAATTGTTGCCTTTCTGCACCTGCTTGTATAGAAAACAAGTGTCAGCTGGGCATTCCTACTCTAATGCATTGGAGAATAAGAGAGACGGGCTCACTGGATCATCAGATCATAGGCATGTTAGTTCTTTTCCAATGTTTCACTTATATTTTAATATAGCTCATTTCTTCCATAAATATTATTGAGCGTCTTTTCAGTACAAAGCTCTAGAGAGAAGTATCGATCCTAAAAATAAACCCAACAAAAACAGGTGGCAAAACATATTTAAGTAACTATGTAGTCAGCTTTCCTTACTTTCCATGCAACTTTCAAGGACTGCCTTAATGTTAACTAGAAGTAGAACTTGATCTGAAATTTACAAACCCTTGAGGTCTTACAGATTCTAACCAACTCTAGCCTTTCATCCTCAGTAAGTATTGCTGCCCATCTACTTACCTCCTTGTAGCACTAAAGTGATTACCTTAGATAAATGTTCCTTTATGGTTTCATTGTCTCTCTTCACCACCTCCATCATTTCTTGGCTCCCAAGGTAGGCAGCATTAACTACATTAAAAAAAAAAAAAAGGCAAACAGTTAGAATATATAGAACAAACACAAATGTCAAATTAATTGTAGTATATTCCTGTTTTACTCTTTTCTTTTGCCAAATGCTATGTGATGTGAGATATTAGTGAGGCCAAGAGAGGCATGTGAGTCAGCAACATGCACTGTCTCTGGAAACAAGAGCATGCCCTGTGGAAGAATCTCTCTCACCCTCACCTAGCTTTCTCAATAGCAACGTTAGCAGGATGATGGCCTAATGTCAGATACCACAGCAGATGTGTGTAATCATACCTGATCAAGGCATTTTTATGATTTAAGGATTAGAATCACAAATTTTGACAGATAAATCATGTATACCAGGGAAACCACACATAGTTATGAACATGAAACCATCTCGATAATTTTTTAAAAAGGACACAACTAAAAAGAATGTTTATTTTAAAACAGGTTTAAGTGATCTTTAGGAGTTGCTTATGAGGGTTAGTTCTATTATACTGACTGTGGAATGAGCAGAGTGACCCTCATTTTCGAGATGTCAAATAACTGAGAAAAAGGAAGAACGCCAGATGAATTTATGTGATTTTCTGGTACTGCTACACAAATTTTCATTTGATTCTTTGCGCCTTGAATTCTACTTTGATTGGTGTTATTATTGTTACTTTGCTTTCTTTTTGGCATCATCTGCCTATTTGTCTTTTATTTTTAATCTTTTGTCATAAGTTATGTCTCTTGAAATCATAAGTAGATTTCTTTAAAAACAAAATTTAAAGTCTCTCTCTCTTAAATAAAGGGACTTAACATACTCACGTATATTGATATAAAAGATATTTGGTCTGACTCCAGTCAGTAGGCAGAATAAAGTAAATAATAAAGTTCACAGCAGGAATTAATGAAATAGAGACCAGAAAAACAATTGAGAAACTAAATGAAACTAAAATTAAGTTCAATAACTGATAAATCTTTAGGCAGACTGATCAGGAAAAAAATGTGAGAAGACATAAAACATTACCAGTATCAGGAAAGAGAAATGACAACCCTTCAGATAATACAGACATCAAAAGGATAATCAAGTAATTTTGTGGACAACTTTATGTCATGAAATTCAATAACTTAGATGAAACAGCCAGTCTGCCCAAAGACACAAATTTGAAGCTTACTTAACAATAAATAGATAACCTCAATCGTCTTATATCTATTAAAGAAATTAAATTTGTAATTTAAAGCCTCTGCACAAAGAAAACTCGAGGGCAAGATGAATTCATTGGTCCACTCTACCAAACATTTAAGGAAGAAATAATATTGATTTTAAATAAATTCTTCCACAAATGACTACACATATATAGATATTTAATTTTTGACAAAGGTAGCATTTCAGAGCAGCAGAAAACAGGTGGTCTGTGGTAGGCAGAATTCCCAGATGACACAAATACTCCTTGCCCTTTACAATCCCTCCCTTCTGAGTGTGGGTGAAACCTGTGAGTATGATGACATATTACTGCCATGACTAGGTTATGTTATAAAGTTGAGACGACTTTAAGGGAGATTATCCCAGTGGACCTACCCTGATCACACGAGTCCTTCAAAATTTGAGTTCTCTCTGGCTAGTGGCAGAAGAAGTCACAGATTCAAAGCACTAGAAGGATTAAATGCACCACTGTTGGTTTGAAAATGGAGCTCATGTGAAAAGGACCTGAAAGTGACCTCCAGGAGCTGAGAGGGACCCCTGGCTGACAGCCAGCAGGAAAATGGGAACTGCAGTCAAAAAGCCACATGAACTAGATTCTGCCAACAACCTGAATGAGCTCAGAAGTGGATTGTGGGATATGCAGGGGTATAAAAGAGGCGTCTGAGATCCAGGCAATGGTGATCCTTGAGCTGGGAGGGAGTTATATGGGAGCTTGCTTTCTGATAATTCATGGAGGTAAACATTTACATCTTAAGCACTTTTCTGTAGTGTTATTCTTAAATTGGAAACAATATAAACATTCAAAAAACTTGTAAGGAATCTTACATTTCTAAAAGTAAATTTTTCATCAGGGAATGTACCTCACCTCACCTTTATTCTTATTCTTGTTTTTCCTGGTAGTTTCCCATCTAAGTGTACTTTTTTGTTGTTTTTAGAAAGTAGAATACCAGTTTCATTTCCAGTAATTGCTCCAAGGAAGCAATTATCTTTTTCTTTCCTCAAAAATGCTTATAGGGCTTCCCTGGTGGCACAGTGGTTAAGAGTCTGCCTGCCGATGCAGGGGACATGGGTTCGTGCCCCGGTCCGGGAAGATCCCACATGCCGCGCAACGGCTGGGCCCGTGAGCCATGGCCGCTGAGCCTGTGCGTCTGGAGCCTGTGCTCCGCAACGGGAGAGGCCACAACAGTGAGAGGGCCGCGTACCGCAAAAAAAAAAAAAAAAAAAAAGAAAAAAGCTCATAACACAGCACAGTGGCCAAAAACAATAATACTAAATAGAAGTTTAATTTCCTAAGGGGAAAACACATTTCTCCTGGCAATGACTATCAACAGCATTCTTGGAAACCCAGCAGAATTCAGTTTCAAGCACCACAGTGAAGGAAATATCTAGTAGCAGGAGTAATGGAAACAAAACACGAAGGGAAGAGAATGGTTTAGAAGAATGGTACTTATTTACTTTTATTTCCTTAAAAATCTAAATACAGGTGTAATAAAAACCTCACTGAGTCTAATGTTCTATTTTATTTGCTACCATCATCTTCTGAAATCTGCTTAGCGTTTAAAGATCACTACAGGACATCAACTCCCAGTGGAGTGGCTGAGGAACGAAATGAGTGAGGGCTAAAGTTGGAAGACCAATAGGACATTCATCTCCCAGGCTAAATGGTACCACTAAATTCTCCAAGTACACATAATCTACAATAGAAGGCTGCCTTCTGTTTAACTCAATCACCTATCTTGATGCCATTTTGTCTGTCTGGAAAATTCCCAACTCATCTTCAAGTCCAAATTCATTTGTCTTCTCCCTTACTTATCTAGAACTAATTTCTCCTTTTCTTGGTACCATTCCTGACCTGTATCTGTATTTATAACAGTCGTAAGTGTGATATGTTAAAATTCTTCACATTTATCTCCCCTACCATGCTATATAAATAAATAAATATATATATAAATATAGCAGCAGCTATATTTCATTTATTATTCTCTCCAGTGATTATGCAAGTGCTTGGTTCATGGCAGCTGTGAGTTAAGGGCTGTTAAATAAAATAAATGGGAAGGGACTCGGCCAGTGTTTTCCTTTTTTGCGGGGGTAGGAGGGAAACAGGTCAGGAGGAAATACCTGCTGTCTTCCTTGAAGTGGTGCAAGAGCTGACATCACAAGAGAGGCCAGAACACTGACATGGTAAGCCAAGCTGTTAGATACTGGTATAAAACTGGGAAAAATCATTGCAGGCAAGAGTGGCAATCTAAGAGCTTCTGTTGAGACTGGCCCCAGACTAGGCCACATAAAGCACTGGCCATAGCAGTGAGGGAAAATGCAGAGGGAAGAAAAACCACAATTAATGATACAAGAGGAGGTTTGGGGGAGATGTACGAACAGTTTTCTGAAGTAGAACTTGGGGGTTGGAAGCCAAGTTGTCCTGCTGTTTTGGTGGTATGTGATCCAGTGCCATTAGCACAGTTTCACAGTAGAATGCCCCAGTTTGTTCAGTTTTGCCTTTATATTGGGGAGGGAGGATTGATGGTGCTGAAGCAAAGGGAATTACTTGAACTGGGCACAGTTTAATTAGGGCAGGTGAAATTTGGAGGTAGGAAATCTCCCATACATGGGTGTGTACACTGCAGTGTAAAATGTGATTGTTACTCCTGGTCTGTTCTGACCAAGATATTATTTCTAGTCACTTTAATATTCTTTAAAATGGCTGTTAGGTTCTGTATGTCCAAAGTATGCCATAAGGTTTAGAAGAAAAAAAACAGTCTCTTAAAAAAATGCTCCTTACAAGATTTGCTGGATTAGAAAAAGGGTTTGGTATATTCACCTCCATGATGGGAGGGTGGCTGAGGACAGAAGCCACTAGTAAGCACACAAATAGAGGTAAACAGCAAAAAGTTTTCATTTAAATTCTCTTTAAAATAATAAGGGTACTACTAATAATCACGGGAACCAAGACAGGCTCTCCTGTGGATAGGTGCATCTAGACGTGCTTCCAAGAGGGTTTCCCATAAATAAACTGCAGACCCCAGTCTGAGGTGGTCTTGTCAGGGCTTGTGAAGCCCAAAGACATTCTGGAGGGGGCATGGATGTGGTGGACTTTAGTTATGGTGAAGAGGATGGAGTTAACTGTCTAGGTTACTAGTTAACTAGTATGGATGGAGTTACTAGCTAGGTGTTTGGTAGGTCCATGGAAGATGGGTAGGTAGGTAGGTCCAAGACCATCTTGAAGTAGGGATGTAGTAAATACTAGTACCTACCCAAAAGCCAATAAAACCCCCTCATTTCCTTGACTAGAGACATGGGAAAGTCAAAACATATGGCTTTTCCACATCCCTTATAGCTAGGGATATGGCCTAGTGTTGGCTACTAGAGGCAATGTAGAGGCAAGGTTCCTGGGGGAGGACTTCTCTTCCTACATAAGCCAAAGCCTCATCAGGAATAAGCCTCTGCTTTTGCCCCATTTTCCTTAATTCCATCTGAATGTCAGACATGAGGCCTAGAGTAGAAGTCATCATGTGATCATGAGATGACGAGCATGAGGATAAATGTGCTGAGGACAGAGTGGAAATCCAGAAAGAACGCACATCGTTGATGGCACTGTTGAGATACTATTCATCTCTGGACTCTCCCCTTTATATTTCTTGGTGCATGAGAAAAATATCAATAGATCCCTATCTGTTTAGGCCACTGTAATTTAGTTTTCTGTTATCTGTAGCCAAATTCAGTCTTAGCTAATAAAAGCAAATAAAAATGGGGTCTCTCGATTTTCTGGGTGTTTTTGGTTAACAGGGGTTGATGTTGTTGTCAACTTCCTATCAGATTCTGGTACTTGAGTAGGGGAGGAGGGTGGCATCAATCTTTATCTATACATACTAGATCCTCCCTATAGGAGGGAAGAGGTAGGAGCTGACTGCAAAAAAGCCGTTCCAAGGATAGCCCCTCCTAGCACATCTTCTAACTGGTCCTGAGGCTGGCAAGATGTTACCAAATGTAGAGGAGTTAGGTGCGAGCCAAGCAGGGCTGCATGGTAGCAAAATTTTGGGGGCTGAGGACAGACTGTGAAACGGGATAGTCCTGGAGATGTGAGTATCCCACGCTCCAGCAGAGTTCTGTCCAGAGCTGCTCAGGCAAAGTTAAGGCTAGGCAATCAAGAAGCATAAACCAGGAGAGTTTGTCAGAAGTTAAGCAGGATTACACATGCTCAGAAACCCAGATGAAGTCTTACAAGGGCCAGTTCTTTGGTAGGTCTTTATTTTTTTCCCCGATCGTTTTCTACAGTTTCTATTTGCGCCAATTGTGGCTTTTAACAATGTGAAAACCAGATCTAAAAAAGTAATTCTCCCATTCTAAAATTTCTGCGTAATTTGGAGTAATGTTTACTATTCACATGTTTCTCCATAAGCCAAGACTTTCGTTATTATAACCATTGATTTAGTCTGCAAACAGATAGTCTTATCTATGTGATATTGAGTTCACCAAAGTGAAACACACAACTCAAGGTGTATGATTTTTTAAAAAATAATACAACTTTTAGAGTGGCAGATAATTTAAAGATATATATATATATATATATATATATATATATATATATATATATATATATATATAAATTTCTATAGAAAAAAATAATAAAACCTTCACTGAGTCATTTACTTCTAAACCAGAGATGATATTCTAGTACTGTATCTAATCACCTTTTGCCCTAAATCCTGATACTGACCACACACACACAAAATCTTTTCCTTCATTGCTGAATTTTAGGCTAAACTTCCATGAATAACTAAAGCTGAAGTTGGCTTTTATAAATGGATTTTCCTAAGCTACACACATAAATGAGAGAATAGGTAACATGGCAGTCTGGTTTTGTCTTATTCAAAATATTATTCTGGGATTAAGTCAAAAATATGCTGAGAAGAAATTTGTGATTTTTTAGTGAAGCTTATGTGTCAGTTCATTGAATAGTTCTGTTCATTTCATATCACTGTATATGTTTTTAAAAGTTATTTCCATATTTGATTAAGGAAAGGAAAGATTATGAAAGTGTCTTTTACAAGAATGTATGCAACAGAAGTAACGTAATCTACCAGGAATGCCCTTTGTCTGCACTATGTTTTTCTAGTTAGGTAACTGAAAGGAATTAAAACATCAATTTGGCCTAACAAAAAGACCCTAGAATATTTTTTAACATTAATTATCTTGACCTGTGATACTGCTAAGCTAAAATATATTTGCTTTTAGCTTTGATCAGAAAATCCAATTCAGCTGTCTCCCTCAAAAATTTATTTCTCATGTAACAGAAGAACATCTATTCTAAAGAAAATATGTAGTAGCAAATATTCCAGATTTAAAATTAAAGAAAAAAAACATATATTTTCTTTAAAAATAACATTCAAAACAATCTAGTTATATCAATTGATCTAATGAACACTGTGGTAAAGTTTATAAAGTATCCTAATTGAATTAGGGCTCCTCTATCCTGAATGCTGGACAGGAAAGGATGTTTTACTCAGTCTGTTGAAGAAGGCTAATACATAGCATCTCAGCCTATAAGAAGCACCATTTTTGCCAAAAGGACAACAGCATTTGAAATGCTTGAATAATTTGGTTCCTTGGATTTTTCAGACCTTACTACAATAAAAAAATATGTGTATAAACTAAAGGATACAGAAAATCAGTTTCTATCCAGATAGGTCAGGATTTATTATCCACTACTTGGACTGGCAAACTTCCTCCATTTGTTTCCATAAGATTTCTACTGAAGCACAGACATTACATAATGTGAAAACACCCCAAGTCCTCCTAAAAGTCAAACTGGTACGCTAAAGGTCATTGTCTGGATGACAGTCAAGCCACAGAGAAGCAGGTCTGGAGGAGGAAGGTCCGGACGGCATAGATTTGACCACTGAAAATGATCTCAGACCTGGTATTCCTTTCCCCTAATGACCCCTCTCTTTGTGTAGCATGAAAATCATGTCACCAACTCAAGTGACTGGTTTGAGTATCGATTACCCTTCACCATTCATGGGATATAAGCTCGGGAGGAGCGCACTAATCATCCACAAGGGCCAGGGTCTTGTCGGATGAGTATCAGTCCCTCTCCGCAGGGGCCTTCTTGCATTTGTCATAAGCAAGGGAACAGGAATCACTAGAGGCATGGCCAGGGCAAGCCTGGGTAAAGGCAGGTTCTGTGGTAGCTGTTGCAAGAGGAGGCAGGGGCGACACGGGACCCAAAGGGGAGAGGTATAAAGAGGCCGGCTACGATGATTGCAATGCTTGCTTAAGGGTTAGCCTACGGTCACTACTAGGAGACTGAACTAAGTTCCCATGCAGAGAATAAACCAAGAACACAAAGCAGCAAGAAGACAGGTAATTCTTGCCTCCTTTCTCTTTACCCAAGGTTATACAGACAGGATGGGTAATGGGGAAACAAAAGAGACTACTGAAGTACTAGTTACTTGGATATCAGAAAGGCAGATCCAGAAGGAAGAGAAGAGAAAATCAGAGAAGGAAAGGATGTCAGAAACATAAGGGAACATAACAGAAACATAACAAAATTTTGTTTGCAAGTTGGTTGTTTGGAACAGAGATAAAGCAATGTGGCTGAGTGTTTAGTCTGGTCTAAAAGTCTATTTTGCACACAGTATAACTCTACTATGAGAAAGAAATCCCAGGGTTCCCCAAGCAACAATGCAGCTGGAAGGCTCTGGTTGCCTTGAGTCAGGGAGGGGAATGTGTCCTATGTCCAAACTGTCTTGCTCCTTGATGCCTGCACTTGCAGCTCCAGGAAGACTCAGTAAGAGGTCAATCACTGCAGCTGAAAGGAAGATTCCTTTCTCTCAAGTGCAGCCTATGGAGCCTACTTCTTTAAGAGGGTGTTTACAATTCTGTTGTAGAAAAATTGAAAAAAAAATCTTTATATAAGTACCCATTTTAATGAAAAAACATTAAACACGTCATATGTCATATGTGATGTGTTACATAGTCACTAAATATATATAGAAAAACAAATAAAACTTTCTTATATCCCACGTGCTGATTTGGGTTTAGAAAATATTTCCCTATCTAATGCCTATCAGAAACCCATATGTTTTGGGTGGAGCGTTCTATAAATGTCTATTAAATCCTGTTGGTTGATACTGTTGCTAATTTATGTATATCCTTGCTAATTTTTTCTGTTCTATTATTTGACTGATTGTTGAGAGAGGGGTGTTTAAGCGTCCACCTATAATTGTGCATTTGTCCATTACTCCTTTCAGTTCTATCAGTTTTTGCTTCATATATTTTGCCGCTCACTTGTTTCATGCATACACATTTAGAATTGCTATGACTCCTTGGTAAATTGAACCTTTTATTGTTATTATTATGTATTGTCACTCTATGTTCCTGGTAATTTTCTTTGCTATGAAGTTCACTTTATCTGATATTAATATAGTCATTACTAGTTCCTTTTGATTAATGTTTGCATGATGTATCTTTTCCCATTCTTTTACTTTCAGTCTACCTATACGATTATATTTTAACCAAGTTTTCTAAAGACAGTATATACTTAGGTTCTGTTTTTTAATCCACTTTGTCAATCTTTATCTTTTAATTGGTATACTTTGACCATTTACATTTAATGTAATTATTGGTATGTTAGAGCCTGTATGCCACTTTATTATCTGTTTTCTGATGGTTGTCTGTTTTCTATTTCTCTGTGTTCTTTCTCTGGCCTTCCTATATTTTTTAATAAATGTTTTAGAATTCTATTTTGATTTACCTACAGTGTTTTGGAGTATGTCTATTTTTATAGATTTTAAAGTGGTCATTCTAGGTATTACATTAGATATGTAACTTAATACAGTTTACTGGTGTTGACATTTTACCAGTTCAAGTGAAGTACAGAAGTATATTACTTCCCTTTATGTTATTTTACCCTCCCCTATTTATAATATAATTGCCTTAAATACTTCTGTATACACTTAGATCATATCAATGTTATAATTTTTGCTTCAACTGTTAAACATAATTTAGAAATCTCAAGAGGAGAAGGAAAAATGTAATTACCCACATTTTTTCTTTCTGTTCTTTCCTTTCTAAATGTTTCAAGATTCCTTCTTTGATCATTTATTTTCAGTTTAGAGAACTTCCTATAGCTATTCTTTTAGGATAGGTCTGATAGTTACAAATTCCTTTAGTTTTCCTTCATTGGAGAGTGTCTTAATTTTCTCTTCCTTCCTGAAGCACACTTTTGCTGGATATAGAATTCTGTATTGATGGTTCTGTTCTATTTACACTTGAAATATATGCCATTTCTTTTGGCCTCTATAGATTCTGAAGAGAAAGTAGTTGTCACTCAAATAGATTTTCCTCTATAAATATGTATCATTTCTCTCTGGCTGCTTTCAAGATATTTTCCTTATTTTCGTTTTCAAATGTTTATGTGTCTTGGTGTGGATTTCTTTGGGTTTACTTATTTGGAGTTCATCTAGCTTCTTGAATTTTGTAGGTTTATGTCTTTTACCAAATTTGGGAAGTTCCTATTTTTATTGTTATATCTTTATGTTCCCTGGTTCTTTCCTCTGTCCCCTCCATTTTATTGTTGAGCTCAAACACTGAGTTTTTAATTTGGCTATTATATTTTTCAGTTCTAAAATTTCCATTCAGTTTTTCTTTAAATCTTCTCTTTCCTGAGACTTTCTATTTTTTCATTTTTTCCAACATGTTTATTAATTGCTCATTGAAGTATTTTATAATGACTGCTTTAAAATCTTTGTCAGAAAATTCTAATATCTCTGTCATTTGGTATTGGCATTTATTATCTTCTTCCATTCAAATTGAGATTTTCTGGGTTTTTGGTATGACAAGTGATTTTTAACTAAAACAAGGACAATGGGATATTATGATACTCCTGATCTTATTTAAACTTTCTATTTTAGGTGGGGTTTTTTTGTTTTTTTTTTTCCCTGACACTTCTTCAGCAAGGGAAGTGGGGAAGGAGAAGTGCCACCTCACTACTGCCAGGTGAGGCAGAAATCCAGGTTCTCCATTTGGTTTCTATTGACAACCAAGGGGTGGAGGGGCTCCTCATTATTGCTGGGCATGGGTAGGAATTCTGACTCCCCACTAGGCTTCCATTATTACCATCCCAGCCAGGAGAGGCAGAATTGCCTTATTGCTTTTCCCATATGATCCCCACTGATCTCATAGGAGTGGTGGTGGTAGTGGCCTCATTACTGCTGGGCAGTGGTGAAAGTCCTGCTTCTCCAACCAGCCCCTTCTGGACACCACGCTAGTGAGCAAGGAGAGGTGTGCCTCATTACTGTTGGGTGTGGGGTAAAGTCCAGGCCTCCCACTTGGCCTTTGCTGATTTGGGTAGGGATAAGGCCACGGTTTTTACTATGGTGCATGGCTAGATTAGGGCAGTCATTATCCAAAAGTTTCTTTTAGAAAGGCTGTCATTTTCCTGGTCCTCTGGCTACAGAGTGCAGGCTTTCTTCAGGGCTTTTTAAAAATCCACACCCATTGGTATTTCTGGGTCACTGGCTCCAAGTCTAGGATACATGTGGTAAAAAGAAAACCCAGGGAACTTACCACTGTGTTGCTCTGTGGGTCCCAAGGTCCCTACATAGTCTGCTTTCTTCTCCACCTTTCAGAGTCTCATATTTGTTTTACATATAATATGCAGGATTTTTAGCACTTAGTAGGAGAAACAGGGAGACGAATACATCTATTTCATCTTCCTGGAAGCAGAACTCCTTGGAGGAAAATGGATTCCTTAACTAGAGAATGCTTTTTTAAAATCCTTTCTAAGGGTAAAAAGAAAAAGATTAAAGAAGGGGAAAAAAAAATCTTGTAAACTGTAATGACTTATTGAAGTATACGTGGAGTAGTTTTATATATGTTTGCCAGAATTTCAAGTGATTTCCATTTGATCTCAATTTCCAAATGTGTCCAGTCTAACTCTTGATTTGATCAATGACTGAGAACCAGAGAGGGGAAGGGACTCAATTGAGGCCACAGAGGGAGTCTGAGGCAAAACCAAAATGAGCGTTGAGGGTTTCTGACTTGTAGTCAGTGCCATTTTCACTTACTAGGCCATTTCTTCCTCTTCTATGAGGGAAAAATAAGGGGCTGGACCAGAAGGTCTTCAAGGGACATCTCCAACTTCAATGTTTCATGATTTTTATGACTGTCCTGAGCCTTGCTTCCCTACTCCCTATCTCATCTTCTGCTGCTACTATGCTAAGCCTATAACACAGAATGAGAGCTGGGGAGAGCATAAAGATCCACAAATACAGAAAGTATATTGAACTTTGTATTTGTAATGACTGCTTCTTGCTACACATTTAGAAAAACACCTCCCATACAATCTGTAGCTGTGCAATTCTAAAGGCAGGGCTGTGACTTGCTTCTGGATTCACTATGCACATGATCTCATGGCACTCGATGTAGGTGAGATGGTAAACTTTACTCAGGAGTCCTGCTTTTATGACTGAAAGGAGCAAAGAGACAATAACAGCAGCAGCTATGGTAAAAGGAAGTTTAACACAGTGGCGTATTGCTGGAGTTTGAACACTACCCGCTAGTTGTGTGACTTTGGGCAAATCACGTAACTTCTCTGAACCTCAGTATCTTTATCTGTAAAATGGGGACAATAATAATACCTAAACCTTATTAGTTCTTCTGAGGACTACAGGTTAAAGCTTAGAACAGCAGCTATTAGCTGCTGCTGCTGCAACTGTTGTTATATCATTCATTGGAGGCTTATTATAAATAAAATACTAGATAGACACTTTGCATATATTATCACATTTAATCCTATAATAATCTTTTGAGGTATGGGATATTATTATCCCATTTTATGGATTAAGAAAGTAGCATATTTTATTATTAAAATCATTTGTAAATATATAAATTAGTATTAACTAAACAGATAAATTACATTTAAAAACAGCATTTGAAGCCAAGAAGTAAAGTAGCAAAAACATTCCCTGGCACATTCAGAAACCATAATCAGTAACGCATCCAGTGTTACATTACCATGACTATTATTTATTACTAGTTTTATAACTAAAACTTTTAAAGAGCAAAGTAAAATCATAGCCTGTTCACTCTATGGGAATATTAGGCCTGATTTCCTTGGGCTGATTTTTGCAAAGTTCACATACTGAGCTTAACAGGGCACACCCTGGATTCCTGTAGGGACTCCATATATACTCGATACAGAAGAATTCTTTCTCATCATCCTGTAGCTAGAGTGGAGAATCAGAAGGATAAGGTTTAAAATTAAAGCTTGATGAGGCTTTTCTGTCATTTAGAATATCCCCCACTATTTTCTTTTTATTTCTAGTTTTAAACTTTTGGGAGAAAAATACAATAAATAATTCCTTGCTTGATACTCATCCACTGTCTGAGATTATTCTCTTAACACTTTCTGATACAAGAATAAACATATACATTTTAAAATGTGCTTACTGAGGCAGAACGGTTCCAACATATTCAGAAACGAAAATTCGCTCTGTAGGTTC
Source organism: Leucopleurus acutus (assembly GCF_964270905.1). Lineage (NCBI taxonomy): Eukaryota > Metazoa > Chordata > Mammalia > Artiodactyla > Delphinidae > Leucopleurus > Leucopleurus acutus. The sequence continues at coordinate 42,776,440 of NC_139154.1, forward strand.
ATCCTTCGAAGGAGCATTCTGATCACCAAGGATTTGATTTTCTCAGGCCACGGTTTAAGTAGTAAGTAGCCAGGAACATAGAAAGCATATCGAAACCAGCACAAAAGTGGAGTGGCGAGCTTGCCTCTGGGTGACTCAGACATTCGCTCAATTGTTGGAAAGAGCAGAAAAGAGCGAATTACCTACAATAAAAAAAAAAAAACACACACTTTGATGAGAAGTTTTCTTAAGGGATAAGTCATTGCTTTATTGTTTCTTCTATATAGTATCTACAAAGGACTGGGTTTTATAATATGGCTAACAATCTATTCAGACTGAGAAGAAGTACCATCCACTGCCTTCTCAGCCCTCAACCAACCTGGGTAGGATGTAAGGATGCCCCTTAAGTTGCTGGGGTTAATTTTCAGGGTGAGGAGGAAATCAGATTCCTAGATAAGTTATTGATTGTGACAGCAACTCACAATCCCTTTGAAGGATTGCTGAAAGTAGAAATGAATGTACCATTTCAGTAGTTATACCAACTTGACTAATGATGCCAAAAGAGAATAAAGCTACATAAAAGACTCCATTTCTAGTCAGAATTTCTTTTATTGATTATATTTGGAGACAGTTCACTTTTGAAAAGCTCCTCTATTCCTTAATCTTACCAGCCAAAGATAATCTTTCATAGGACCAAATATATTTTTAGCAACTGATTCAACCTCAATAAAGTGTAGGCCAGGGACAAAGGAAGCTGGGAATTTCTACCTATGTGGGAAAATGTTTAAGGACAAAAATATCATTTCAACTCAATTCATCAGAATATCATGAAATATATTTTAATAAGACACCAGACGAAAAGAGCATCGCTAAAACATTTAAAATTTACCATATTAATATTAAAAAATATAAAAATAATTTATATGGGGATCAGAAAAGTCAAAATAGTTAATTATAATCCATATTAATAATAGGATAACAAAAATGGAACATAAATGGAACAGCTCATCAATGTTAGCAGATTGTAGAACAGGAAATGAGAATGGACTTTAAAAAAAACTTTTTTTTACTTTAAAAAAAACTTTAAAAAACTTTTTTTACTTTAAAAAAAACCTTTTAAATTGTTAAGTATAACATACAGAAAAGCATATGAAACATAAATGTTCAATTTAACAAATAATTTATAAAATGAACAGCTGTGTGGGTCAAGAAAGACGACATTGCCAGCATGGCATCTTCCCATCACAACCCCTTCCTCTGCTCACATCTTAGGTAATCTCTATACTGATTTTCTTACTTTTCTTTATATCAATACTTATCATTCCTTAATACTATAATCATTTCCTTATTTTGCTTTATATTAATGCTTATCATGCTGCTATAGACTGAACTGTGTCACCCCCAAATTGATATGACGAAGCCCTAACTCCCAAGGTGACTGCATGTAGAGAGAGGTAATTCCGGTTATATAAGGTCATAAGAGTGGGGCCCTAATGGATAGGATTAGTATCCTTATAAGGACAGACACCTGAGAGCTTACTCTCATCCCAAGAACACACAGAGAAGAGGTCTGGCGAACACACAGACAGAAGGTGGCCATCTACAAGCCAGGAAGAAGTTTCACTGGAAACTGACCATGCTGGCATGCTGATCTTGGACTTCCAATCTCCAGAACTGTGAGAAAATACATGTCAGTTGTTTAAGCCACCCAGTCTATGGCATTTTGTTATGGCAGTTCGAGCAGACTAATACCTATCCCTTAATATCATAGTTAATTTTTGTCTGTTAATGAACTTTATATAAATGTAATCATGCAGTATGTTTTTGTATTTTACTTGCTTCACTCAACATTGTTTATAACATCCAACCATGCTGATACATGTAGCAATAGCTCACTATCTTTGTTATACAGTTTTCCACTGTAAGAACATAACACAATTTTACTGACAGATATTTGTGTTGTTATTACAAATATGCTGTTATAATATTTTTACACATGTCTCTTGTGCATGTGTGCATGTATTTCTGTTGCCTATATCACCTCGAAGTAGAAATATGGGGTCATATGGTTGCACACGTGCAGCTTTAATAGGTAGTTCCAATTTCTTTTTTCAATTTTATTTTATCTATTATTTTATACAGCAGGTTCTTATTAGTTATCCATTTTATACATATTAGTGTATATATGTCAATTTCCCCAATAGTTTTTCAAAGTACTTATACCAAGTTACAAACAGAAAAGCATATAAAACATACATGAGGGTTCATATTGTTACATTTCCTCACATTTGGTACTGGCAAACTTTGTAATTATAATTGTAATTGACTAACCTGGTGTTTAGAGGTATTTCATTGTGGCTGTAATTTGTGTTTCTCTGATGACTGATAAGGCTTTTATATGCTTTTTGGACATTTTCTATATATCCTTTACAAATGTCTTATTTAAGTCTCACATTTTTCTATTAGACTGTCTTATTTTTTATTGATTTGTAGAAGTTGCTTTTTATTTTAGATACCAGTCCTTTGTCATGTTGCAGTTCTTGGCTTGCCTATTCAACCCTTATTCTTTTTTTTTTTCCTTAATGGAGATAAGTTCTTAAGTTTGATGCAGTTGAATTTAAGTCTTTTCTCTTACAGTTATTGTTCTTTGTCTGTGGTTTAAGAAATTCTAGAAGATATTTTTTCGTGCTACCTCTTATCTGTTCTACAATGTGGATTTAAGCCTTGGGCTGTGTTTAACTTCAGCTGTGAGTCTGTTCCTTTGATTTCAGGCACCAGTGATTTGCCACTTCCCTTATGTATTTACATTCTTCCTCCTGGATGAACTTGATGCACTTTTCCTGGTAGGCCCCGACAGTAAAGGTGGGGTTTTGTGGACTCAGTCTCTTTTTTACCTTCCACTGTTGACAGTCCTTTTTCATAGTAACCTATTTGATGGCACTGACCAAATGTTAAAGTTGATCAGGTAACACCTGTCATTGTGCCTTCATGTCTGTCTCACTAATAGAGAACAGGGATTTGAGGGTGAAAACTGTGGAGGACTCTTCTTTCTAACCATGGTATCTTCTTGTTCTTTCTTGGTCGTATCTATCAGCTAAGTGCTTAGCCGTTTCCTGCAGACCTTTCCTTTTCTCTCAACAATATCTGAGATATTTTAGTTGTTTATTTTTGGTCACAGTAATTTGATCTCTACTAGATCTCCTCCTCTGTCACATAAGTAGGGTACTGTTCCCCGTGGCCTTGGTGTTCTCTGGGAGCAGGGAGCCACAGCCTTTTCAGATGATTTTAAAATGCTGGGTCAGTAACAACACACAGCAAAGTGCTCATAATGTGCTTTTTGAGTGAACGCTGAGTTTCACCCAGAAGGGGAGTTTCTGCCATCTTGGCATCTTCTCAAGCACAAAGCAGAGGAGATGCTGCATGGACTGTGCTTAATAAAGGCCTTTGGGGCCTTTATGGGGCATTCATGGGCACTTGTGATGCAGATCACTGTGGGCTCCAGAATGTCAGGGATGATCCAGAATCTTCCAGTCAGAGCCAGCTGCCTGCATTACAATGGGTTTATACAAAGGTTATATATAAAGATTCACACAAAGGTTACAGGATCTCTGGGAAGTCTGACTGGACAAGAAAAGTCAGTTAAAGGAATCATTCTCCCTGGATGCCAATTTCAGTGTGAACTCTAACTCAATGCATTTGTCTTGGTTTTTTTTACTTTTATTTTATTTTTGGCTGCGTTGGGTCTTTGTTGCTGCGCACGGGCTTTCTCTAGTTGCAGTGAGAGGGGGTTACTCTTTGTTGTAGTGCGTGGGCTTCTCACCGTGGTGGCTTCTCTTGTTGCGAAGCACGGGCTCTAGGCACGTGGGCTTCACTATTTGCAGCATGGGGGCTCAGTAGTTGTGGCAGGCAGGCCCTAGAGCACGCAGGCTTCAGTACTTGTGGCTCATGGGCTCTAGAGCGCAGGCTCAGTAGTTTTGATGCACGGGCTTAGTTGCTCCGTGGCACATGGGATCTTCCCGGACCAGGGATCGAACCCACGTCCCCTGCATTGGCAGGTGGATTCTTAACCACTGCACCACCAGGGAAGTCCCTAACTCAATGCATTTGAACACAAACACAGGAGGAATGAAATCAGCTTCGGGATCCTGGGACATTTGATACTTGGTCACCTTCTTCTTCCCCTTCTAGCATAACACAGGGACACAGCATTCCTGATTCATCAGTGATGCCTATGGTGTTGAGGACACAGGATAAGCAGAGTATGTAGCGTGAGCATCCTAACTGTAGTTACCTTCAGTCTTGGGAAGCATAAGTAAAGAACCTGATCGCTTCCTGATGTCTCCAGGGTTCTTGAACAGGTCTCTGTATTCTCGTATTCCATATACAGTGGGTATGCTACTGCTTCACCTTTGCCTTTTCTGTCCAAAGATATTCTTCAGGACTGCTCCCAATGGCTCAAAGTCAAATAGGGCTGCTGTCTCTCATAGAGATATGGAATATACCCTTCAGACTGGCAAAAAATAAGAAATCTAACAATACCAAGTACTAATGATGTGGATCAGCAAGAACTCTTAAACAATATGGCATTAATTATTAGCCTTTCTTCTTCTGTTTTCGAAAGTATGATCCCTTTGGTGGGTGTCTGGAGCTCACATAGAAAGTAAATTTTATCATATCATCTAATGTTAGCAGTTTAATCCAGGGATCTGGCATTTCACTTGGATACCAAACAGCACGCTTTAAGACTCTGAAGGGTAGAAACAATAAAAAATCTTTTAGCAACTGGAGTGGTACTACAATTAACCACTGACTTTTATACCTTCAGATTCAGATTTCTTCCCCTATCTCTTGACGTAATTCTAATATCATGAGTCCTTTAACTCCTGTAAGTGCTACCAATGTTCTATCGGACTTAAGTCTTGAGAGATTTCAAACAGGGGTGGATTTGTATAAAGCAATCTTTGGTATTGGGAGAGGCAGTGTTTCTCACTGCCCTGCTGAGGCCTCCCAGCTGAAGGGCTAAGAAGGGGCTCCCTTCCCCACCCCACAGGAAGAGTTCTCCCTCGATGCTGAAGAGCAGGTTTCTTGTTAGCAGCTGCAGTGGCAGCAAAGACAATGATGAAGAAACTGAGTTCTCAGCCTCAGCTGGGCTCTCGTTTGTCACTCCCACCTGGAGCTATAGGAACACGATACGGTAAGAAAGCCAGGTTGGCCGCAGTTCACAGTCACTGCAGGCTCCTTGGCAGCCAACGTTCTTCAATAATATCTAAAAGCTCGACGGCTTAGTCTTTCACTTTTTGGTTCATAATCTACCTGAAACTGATTTTTATGTGTGGTGTGAAATATGGGTCTAATTTCATTTTTTTCCACATGGAAACTCAACTGTTCCAGCACTGTTAACTGCAAAGACTGCCCTTCTGCTTTTCTGCAGTGACATTTCTGTTGTAAATCCTGTGTATATGTGAACAGGTCCTTTCCAGGGTTCTATAATCTGTCCTACTGGCCTACTCTTCTAACTCTGTGCCACGAGCACACATCTTATTTACTAAAGCTTTATATTTTGATATTTGGTAGAGTACCTTAAACCCCATTTTCTTGTTCTTCTAAAATGCCTTGAGTATTTTTGGCTCTCTGCATTGGATACGGATATGAGTTTTAAATGGATAAAACCCATATATGGATACTGAGTTTTATAAAATACCTTTTCTGTCCCTATTGAAATGATCATATGATTTTTCTCCTTTCATTTATTAACGTGGTAAACTATCAATTGATTTTCTAATGTGAAACTAACTTTCTATTTTTGGGATAGACCCACCTGGGTCATGATACATCCTTCTCATGTTACTATATTACTATATTTGGTTTCCTAATACTTTGTGTAGGACTTTTGCATGTTGATAATAAGTAAGCCTGGCCTATAATTTGCTTTTCTTATCTTATTTATTCCAGGTTTGCATATAAGGTTTTGTTAGTTTGAGAAAACAGAGTTGGAGACTATGGTTTCCTTTCCCATTACTCAGAGGATTTTGTAATATAATAGAATGATTTATTCTCTGAATATTTGATAGAACTCACCAGGGAAGCCTAAACTTTGTTTGTTTTGTTTTGTTTTGATTTGTTTTGTTTTGATTTTGCCACACCACACAGCTTATGGGGTCTTGGTTCCCTGACCAGGGATTGAACCCAGGCCACAGCAGTGACAGCGCCGAGTCCTAACCACTGCACCACCAAGGGAAATCTCTAGAGTTTTATTTTTAGAAAGATTTGACTATTGATTGATTCAATTTCTTTAAAGGCTTAGGACCATTCAGGCTTTCTATTTCTCCTTGAGAATCTGTTTTGATGTTATCTTTTTCTAGGGATTTAGCCATTTCATTTAAACTTCTAAATTTATTGACATGAAGTTATTTATAATATCCTGCTATTATACTTCAATCTCTGGACCACCAGTAGTGATATTACCTCTTTTATTCTGTTATTGACTATTAGTACCTGATAGAGTAAACCTTTTATAATTACGAAGGAACTCTCTTCATCTCTAGTAATGTTTTTCCCTTAGGGCTTATTTTGTTTAATGTTAACATAGCTATACCAGCTTTCTTTTGGTTAGAATTTGCAAGATATACCCTTCCCACCCTTCTACTGTCTACCTTTCTATAGCCTTATATTTAGAAGATAGTTGGATTATTATCTCTATCTAATCTGACAGTCTATGTCTTTTAACTAACATGACTAATACGTTTACTACATTTTCACTTAAAAAATACCAATATTTTGGAGTTAAATCTAAAATCTTATTTTGTGCTTTCTAGTTTTTGTATCTCCTTACCCCATTTTTTCTTCTTTCTTACCATGTTTTGCATGAGAAAGATATAAGTAATAAAAACATAAGTGACAGTAAATACTAAATAAAGAATTGAGTAAATGATATAACAATGAATAAAATGTGTATGTTAGTAAGTCACAATAAATGATTAATAATTTAAAAATAATTATATGACAATCTAAGGAATGAATAATTATAAAAATAAAATAATAATAGGTAATTAAGAGATGTATAATACTAGTAAATCTCAACTCCTATGGTGGGGTAGGAAAGAAATAAGATAATGAAAAAAGACCAGGAATTGCTGGAAGTGGTGGTGTAGCTCTAAATAGGGTGTTTACAGAAGGCTTCAGTGAAAGGTGACATTTGTGCAAAGGCAGTTACGGAGTGGGCTGATGATATTTGGGAAAAGAGTTTTTCTGGGAGAGGGAGGAGCAAGTGCAAAGGCCATAAAACAGAACCTAATTTGGTGTTTGAGTAAAAAGCAAGAAGTACAGTTGGAGCCGAGTATGTGAGAGGACAGCAGCTCAGGCTGCGGCAGCTGCGATCACAGGGGCAGCAGACAATGGACTGTCCAATAGGCCTCTGGTTTTCACTCTGAGTAACTGAAAAGCCTTTGAAGGGTTTTGAAAACAGGGGTGATATGTTTGACTTCCATCTTAATAGGATTACTCTGGTTACTGTATTGTTAATACTGTCCTAGAAGTACTATATCAATGAAATTTGACAAGATTTTAAAAAAAGTAAGAAATACTGGGAAGGTAAAATTACCCTTATTTTCAGCTTATGTTTTAAACATTAACAAAATCTCATGTATAAAAATAATAGCTAAATACCACTGTAAAAAGAAATGTACTACACTTATATAAAGAAAACTTTAAAATCCAAAGGGACATTTGTTCTTCCATTGCAAAAGAGATATAAATTCTCCCACAAAGTTAATCAATTCAGTTCATTCAATACCAATTAAAATACTAAAAAATGATCTTTATTTTGAAATTTGACAAATTATATTAATGTTCATCTGGAAAATGAAAGGCACTAAACCTAGAAATTCTGAAAAAGAAGAGAAAGAGGGGAGATTAGCTCTACTAAACATTACACATATTATGAAGCTACAGTAGTTAAAACTGTATGATCAGAAAAGGATCACACAGGGCTTCCCTGGTGGCACAGTGGTTGGGAGTCCGCCTGCCGATGCAGGGGACACAGGTTCCTACCCCGGTCCGGGAAGATCCCACATGCCGCGGAGCGGCTGGGCCCGTGAGCCATGGCCGCTGAGCCTGCGCGTCCGGAGCCTGTGCTCCGCAACGGGAGAGGCCACAACAGTGAGAGGCCCGCATACCGCAAAAAAAAAAAAAAAAAAAAAAAAAAGGATCACACAGCTCAACAGAACAAAAAAGAGTCTAGAAACAGACCTGAACATATATGGGAATTAAGTTTATGATAAAGGTATCAGTGGAGAAAAAAAAAAAAAGAGTTGTTCAATAAATGCAGTTGGGAAAACTGGAAAACAGAATTATTTAGAAGAGCAAAAGACTGGAGATGAATGTCCATAATTAGGACTGGTTACATAAATTATGATATATCCATTTAATGGAATACTACGCTGTAATGAACATTAGGCAGATTCGCATGTGCTGACAATGAGGGTGTCCAAATTCTGTTTCTTCTTGGAAACCAAATAGTTGGAATTATGAATAAAAGGGAATTAGCAAGCTTCAAAGAAGACATTCTAAGCCTTGGGGCTCATATGTTCTCTGAACTTTTTATTCTGAAAGGGCAAAGGTAATTTTGCTTATTTTCAGATTCTTCAACTATATCCTATAAGTGATACCTGGAAAATTAGATGTCACTGAATAATGCAGTCTCCACTGACTAGAATTTAACTATTCAACTCTCAAACCTTCTGCATTTATAATGGCACCAGAGATGATAAGAGAAAATATTCATAACTAGGACTCTTAGGTGTTACAAATTCTTCAGGAAAGTAAAACTAAATTATGTACTATTGTACTCTGCTTATAAAAGCAGGAGAATATGCTAAAACACATTACAAACACTTAAAAGGGGAAAGTTCGAAAGAAAAAGTTTTGTTTTTTTGTCTTTTTTTTTCCTGGCCAATCCACAGTTAACCAGAACAATCAACTAATGAAAATAATCTGTTTTCCAAGAAGTCTGGTAATTGAGTCCGGTATGGTAACTCATTGCTCATTTTAGTTTCAAGTTTATTCACTTCAAAATAACGGGCTTCCTTGTGTTTATTAAAATGTCCTAAAGGATTAAATGGTTAATACAGTTACTGTCATACTAAAAAATGTACCATACAGATTCCATACTAGTTATGTAACCCACAGTATCTAAGGAACTTCAGGCTGATCAAATCAGTTGGCAGAAAGAGGAAACAATCCGTTACTTTGTATAAACGATCCATTACTGTGACCTGTGTTAAACAAAGCTGCATGCAAGGAAAAACTCTAAAAATACACGAGGAACTACAGGGTTACATTTGGTTGATCTATATCAATAATAAATTGAGAATTAAAGTGCACTCTGAAATCATGGGAATGTACTGAAACAATAAGGAAGTTCTAATGTGTACTCTGAAGGCATCATTGCCTCTCAATAATATAAGAAAACCAAAGATTGTTTATCACAACTAATAGTTGATGAAACTGGTTTTCCTCTCTTGCCTTTGGAGAGCAACAGTTATTACCTGTTGGGTGAAACTTATACTTTTCCTAGATACCATAACAATAATTTCAGTGAAATTTATAGTCCAAATATGATAGGTTAAAGAACAGTAATAAAAATTTCTTTTATTCATATAGACACCTACTGGCAAAAAAATCACTGAGGTCAAGGAAGTATACCCAATTTTATAACACAGCTGTGCAGAAAAAGTTTCCAAGTCTGTGTACATGACAAAACGTTTTCTTATGTTACTGTCTCATTAAAGAAAGAATTTCTAGGCTGGCCAATTCATTCTACTCTAAGGAAACATTTTTATATATTTCACATTCTCATTTGAAATCTGAGTCACTTTTGATAATGAAGCACAACCATGTTTTCTTGACCAGTATGGGAAAGCAAATATACACAGTGGGACTTTTTATACAGGCTACGTTTGGGGAATTGGAGACAGTATTTTGATGTTTATTTTTCCTGAATTTATTATTATTATTAATCATTTTCCAGAAAGGAAGTTAGGAAACAATTTGAAGTATAGCCATAAAGTAAGGACTATGATGTTCAGGTGTGGTTTTTGTACAACCTGTTTCATTAAATAGGCATTTTATTTTTAAACAGAGTAAAATCTAAAAAATATCTTCAATACACTTATACTGTTCAGATAGCTTACTTTTCTGGGGTGCAGCAATTATGCCTATATGTTATGACTAAATGAAGCCATGATAAACAGTACTTCAACATCTTTGAAAGAATGGCATCACTGCTACTTTCCCTATTTGCTTATCAGCTGAGCCCACCTGCTGCAGTAATGGCAGGATACTTCCCTACTATAACAAGCTGAAAACAAGAAAACACAGCACATAGTTTTTCCTTTCGTATGACTGCCAACATTGTTAAGACATGTCAGAGAACATGCAATATAAACCAGGCAGCCTTCAAAGATAAAGCTGTTGGTAGTCAAAACGCAGACCTAGGAATAATCCTAGTTTAGTTTATCTCTTCTCCCCAAAAGGCCATGTTTTCCTCTCTTTAGGATGAGACTATTCAGCTTATTTAATCATATGTATTCAGTTTATAAACTGCAAATTCCATTCTATTTTAATGATCAAGAGCTTGCTTTTTGAGATCTTCTATTCTGTCTTAACAATTTCATACATTAGTAAGACAGGAATATGCCCCACAGTAGGGAACTGCTTGGAATAACAGTAGTAATGATAGCTTACTATCTTCTAGGAACTAGGCTGATGTACTTTATATACATAATCTCACTTAATATGCATAACAACCTCATCAAGTAAATGTCTTCATTTTATAGATGAGAAAAGTGAGGTTTAGCTACTAAGTGATAACGACGAAGTATGGACCCGAGGAGGGTAACTTCAGAGCCCATGCCATTAACCATTAATTACACTGTATACTTGCAGACAAAAGAATTTCTTAATAATTATTACTGTTTGGTGACATACTTGCAAACAAAAGAATTTCGTAATAATTATTGTTTGGTGACATAATTCCCTGTGGTTTAAACAACTGCTACCATTATTGTTAGAGATAGGCCAATATTTCAATATTTACAAGTGTTTCAAATCATTCAGCTTCAGAAATAATGTTAAATCCTAAGAAGGAAGATCCTTCAAAATTGATACTGAAAACAAATTATGCCACTTCAATATGTTTTGCTTAAGATAGATGGCATTCATGAAACTGACCACTTTTACCATTTCCCATTCATGTGAATTATACTCAGATCTTCTGGGGCAGAGGTTTTTCTACACTTTAATTACCTGAATGTAAAAAAAAAAAGCCATTTCATGCATTTAATCTACATGTCAGGGTTGTTAATTACAAGGAACGCTGCATATTTGCAGAGGTATTTGCATATGATTACAGTTAAATATTTGAAACATAGCTTCAAAATCTTCCTGTAACCCATTCTTCTCAAGCTTCTGTCATTTTATACACTTCAGATTTATTTTATTTTGAAAGCAAAATGCTCTCCTCAGCTTAAAATCTCTTGTAATCTACTTCCTTTTGAGTCTTTCAGATTCAGAATCACTAAGAACTCCAACAGAAAATTAAGGAAGCTCAGCTGCTCTGGAGTGCAGCAATCTACTGCAGAGCAACTGTTATTCCGCATCGAACAGTGTTTCCAGGCAGCCTCAGAATTCAGCGAATGGTGGCAATAACAAACCCATCCTCACGTCTACAGCTCTGATATTCTCTCTCATGTGGCTACTATGGCCTTCGGCAACATCAGCTTTCTCTTGGTTAATAATGGCAAAGCTAC